>NC_133896.1:107286780-108536780 GCF_964199755.1 Larus michahellis
ACGCCTGTAAGAATGTTCTGTAAATGTGGGCAAAACAGTATCTTTTCATCTAGTTCAGAGAAGGCCAAACCACTTCAGCTTGCCTGATTCTGTTCTCTTTAGTTCATCCTGAAACAGGTACTCAGTGTGGAAAACTTTTGCCTTTACATGAAATACAATTAATGCTATAAACAGCTGAAAGCAGAGCCAGGGCCAGCCGCAGCTCTAAGCTAGGGGAAAGGGAGAGATGTTAGTGAGAGGACAGGCCTGCCCAGACACCATTATGGAGGGGTTACCTGGAGCTCTGCCCTTCATGTCATTCATGCACTCTTTGTAGTTCTTTGCAATCAGGGAATAGAGATGCACTAAACTTGTTTTTTTCCCGGCAGCTACCAGGGCTTCAGCTGTGGCCAAGTGCATCACTGTATCATCACTGACTTTCCAACCTTGGATGCTGAGGTTGCCAAGTCCCCCCATCTCTGCCAGCTCTTTGTGGATGGCTGGGCCACTCATCAGGAACTCCCATTTCCCATTGTAATAGCCCAGCGTGTCACCAACTCCGCTCAGCACCATTGCTGCCATGTAGTTTTCCATCATCTTAGGACACAATTTTTCCCCCAGGACTGCTTCAATGCAGAAAACTCTATGAAAAAAGAAAAAAGAATCATAAAATGATACAATCATAGAATGGTTGGGGTTGGAAGGGACCTTAAAGATCATCTAGTTCCAACCCCCCTGCCATGGGCAGGGACACCTCCCAGTAGACCAGGCTGCTCAAATCCCCATCCAGCCCGGCCTTGAACACTGCCAGGGATGGGGCATCCCCAGCTTCTCTGGGCAACCTGTTCCAGTGTCTCACCACCCTCACAGTAAAGAATTTCTTCCTAATATCTAATTTAAATCTTCCCTCTTTCAGTTTAAAACCACTACCCCTCGTCCTATCATTACACTCCCTGATAAAGAGTCCCTCCCCATCTCTCCTGTAGGCCCCCTTTAGGTACTGGAAGGCTGCTATAAGGTCTTCCCAGAGCCTTCTCTTCTCCAGGCTGAACAACCCCAACTCTCTCAGCCTGTCCTCACAGGAGAGGTGCTCCAGCCCTCAGATCATCTTCGTGGCCCTCCTCTGGACCCATTCCAGCAGAGAGGGAGGTTGAAAATAAAATCTCACCCAGTTCAGTAAAAGCCTCGACTGCTAAGCTCCAGCAGGCTGGATACCCAGCCTAGCATCCATGTCTCCCTCAGAGGATATATTCCTTCAAAGCACATGCTTCCCCGCAGGCTGGGGGCAGCCAGCCACCTCCGCCCAGGGTGGCAACGCTGGCAGCCCAGGATGACACTGGGTGTCGTGGCCGGGTCAAAGACCGGAATGCGTGTAGGGTATGTGACTGTGCCCACGTTCGCCACCTCTGCCGAGTGCAGCCCACAACATCAGCATGGTTAAATCAGGCTCACGGCAGCTTTTGCACCCCGGGGATAACACGAGGCTCCGTTTGAGCAGGGCCTGGTGGAAGCCACTAGCACGGGGGTCTCTAGGAGATGCCCGGCCTTGCTCCACAGGCCGGCCACAACAGCAGGCGCTGGCACCGGTGGAGCTCCCTTATCCCAGCGGGAACTTTCAGTCATGCCCACCCTTCCTCCCCCTTCCCCCTCCCAAAACCACGTTCCTCCTCAGGCCCCACGGCGAGGCCCTTTCGCGCGGGAGGAGGCGGGGAAGGATGGCGGAGGCCGAGCCCGGCGATCCACGCGTCCGGCTGAGGCGGCCTCTTGCCGGCCCCGGCCGGGTACTTACGCAGCCAGCCCTGCCAGCACGGCCCGCCGCGGCCCGGCCCGCCGCGGGAGCGCCAGCCGGCTCCCCGAGGACATTCGCAGGCCTCGGCTGTCGCCGCCCGCCCCGGGCGGCTCCGCCCGGCCCGGCCCGGCCCTGCCCCTCCGCGGCACCCCGGGGCAGTGCGACAGGCCCGCCGGCGGAGGAGGCGGGCCCCGGCTCCCCCTAGCTGGCGCTTTGTCGGGGCCGGTCTGTCCCCGTCGCAGGCGGAGGGCTTGCTCCCCGGCTGGTCCCCTTCCCGCAGGTTCGGGACGGAGGGGAGCGGTGTTCCCTTTCATTTTCGGGGCCGCCTCTTGCTTGGCGCTCTCAGAGGCGCCACAGTCAACTTGGGAAACGAAGCTGACACATGGGAATGAAGTCACCGCACGGAAATGAAGTATTTTATTAATTAAAAAGAAAAAAAAAAAGTAAAAATGAAAGGCGCTTTCAGCATTTCTCCTGCTTTTTGTATCTGAACTGATCGCTAGTTGGGTGAGCGCCCCAGCCCCCTCCTGCTGGCTGAGCCTCCTGCGCGGCAGCAGGGCCGCCCTGGGGGCCCGGCTCGGGGTCTGCGCCGGGGGCGGACCTTGTGGGGGGTGTTCCCTCTCCTTTTCCAGCCTCGGTTTCTCTTTCCTCGTCCTTTTTTTCGGCATTTTCATTCACTTCAGCCTGAGCAGAAGCCTCCAGCCTTTACCAGGAGCCTTCGACCTCCCCGCAGCCCCCAGCTCTGCCCAGCTCAGCCCCCAGCTCCGGGTGACCCCAGCCTCCTCCAAACCAGGGCTAGTCCTTGCTATCTCCAGCAGTCCTGCTTTATGCTGCGTCTCGAGGCCCTTGATGAGGCTGTTGCCTTGCGTTATCCTTTCATGATGGTGGTGGTTAGGTGTCTGAGGGCATCCAGTGAGCAGGCAAGGCAAGGGAGAGCAGCAGGCAGCAGGAGCAAGAAACGGGATTGAGCGTGGCTCGGGCTGCGTTTTCTGGAGGCCAAACCTTTTCACTGACCGGGGGGGGGTCAGTTGACGTGCTGCACACCAGCTCTCCAGAGCCCCAGTTCAGCCCGCAAGGTACCAGTGCCTCTTACACGAAGGGAAAAAAAAAATCCCCCCCCCCCCTCGCCTGTGAGAGAAAGCAGTGGTAGTTTTTGAGCTGCAGCCCTGGGGGATTTCAGGGCAATCACGAATGTAGCGCTGGGTCAGAGCAGAGTCCCTGGGGAATTTGGGGGCAAGGGAGAGGGGGGCGCTGGAGCAGGGCCCTGGGATTTTCAGGTAGCTGAGACCATGGGGCTGCGACGGACCGTCTGCCCCAGCGGCTGAGGAGGTTCAGTATGACGTGCCCATTCTGTTATCTGCTCCTCCTTGCACCCTGCTGCAAATGTGGAGTTTGAGAAGCATCTGGCAGAGAAAAGAAAAACAGAAAAGGAAGTGGGAAGAGAAGCTGCCAGTGCCTCGGCACCGCCAGCAGTGCCTGCTGACCTTTTCTGCTTCTCTGCTTTATATAGAACAGCTCTGAGTTTACTCAGGTTGGCGCAGCTCTTCAAAGCAAAGTGGGGTTTTTCTCTCCTAAGGTTTGGGCCTGCGAGAGGGAAATCCCCTCCCGCTTTTGGCTGGCTATCTGGGAGGAAGGGCTTCTGCTGCAGGAAAGTTGCAGGGTTGCTCAAAGGGACAGGAAAATGGGAGAACGCCTCTTCATCAGGACAAGAGATCTCTGCGGCACTGAGATCTTTGGATCTCATTGTTTCTTGGTTCCTGATCTCTTTCAGCTTCCTAAAAAACGAAACCAAGACACGCAATGGAGTTAAGTGACGTCTGAGATGTGTCACAGAAAAACTTTGAGGGCTCCTTGCTGACAGACGATGGACGATGAGCCATCAGCAGGAGCCAGCATAAGGAGCCTGCAAACATGGTGTGGGGAGGGGGGCGGTTTTCAGGCTCAAATGCAAGTATTGATCCCAAAGGAATCTCCTTATATGAGTCCCATGGGATGCCCATGAGGTGGGCGAGGAGAGCGCTCTCCATCAGAGGGCACCTCCAGCTCCGAGATGGTGCAGGGCAGCGTTGCCCTGACTCACCGTGACGTGGAGAGGTGGGCACAACTGCTCCTGCTTGGCAAGGGTGGCCGTCTGGTTCTGAGCCATGCAAAGAGTTAGAGACTCACCATGTTGCACCTTTCTGGGTTTTTTTCTTGTATTTTTTTTTAATGAAAATTTAGGCTGTGGTGGACCAATGGCCAGGATATGCCTTCTGGAAAGTACCACCATGGAGCAGCTCGCTGACATGCCGCTGACATGTGTTGGACACTGTGGTTAGCACTCACTAAGACTCAGAATTTTCCTTCACATTCATCTGGAAAAAAAGGGTAATTCTTTCTGACTAAAAAAAGGTGCCTTTCTAGATGAGCCCAGGGTTGAGGGCTCCTATTCGGAGGGGCTGTGAAGGGTAGCATTGCAGTGCTGGAGCTACGTACTGGTTTAGACCCTGTGGGACATTTCCTCAGAACTACGTGAGGCCTTCAGGCCAAGAGCTGAAGGAAGGTGAACACTAAAAATGTGCAGTGCACCCTCTTAAATGCGGCAGTGCCTCCTGTTCTAGATCCTACAGCTGTCCCTGAAATGGGACTGCAAGGGAACATCTGGAGTTCTCATTTTTCACCTCTTCTCTTTGGCCCCCAGGTTCAAAGGTGACTATCCAAGGGATCTCCTGGGGCCCTCGAGCATGTTCATTTTGGACCAGTGCCAACCCCTTAACAGTCTCTCATTCTTTTAATAGCGCTTTTTTCTCTGTAATGACAGCAGGCATTTTTTTGAGTGGGGAATATTTCTGGGCTTACCCTAATTCTCAGTCCCCAGGTGCATGTCTGTCTTTGTCACTGGCCAGTAAATAATAAGCCACTGCAACAGGGGCATTCAAAACAGGGGCAGCAAATGCCACGTGAGGTCTGCTCGGGACCTGGCTGGCTCGCTGCGGGGAGCTCGGGCAGCAATTGCTGGTGAGGCGGTGGTGCATGACTCCGCATGCACGTGTGAGGGAAGCGTTCGCTGGAGGATGCTCTGGGCTGCTGCGCTCCGTCTGGCTGGATGTTTGCAGCAGGGGATGGGCACCCAGCGGCAGCGAGTGCTTCTGACTCTGCGCTTCCTTTCTAGGCACAGCAGGGCACTTTCTGCCTCAGTTTCTCCAGTTAGCCCTGGTGGGATGGTGAGCCTCACCTGTCGCCTGACTGCCCGTGGTAATGCTGTGGGGCGCCCCCACCTCCCTCCATCCTGTCCAAGGAAGCACAGCTGAAAAAGACAGCAACAGCCTTGGCTGCAAACACAGCCTGTGCCTGGGGGGAAGCCAGGTGCAAAAACTGGCTTTTGACTGGACATGGGATCATGCGTGGGCATATTTGGGGAATAGTGAGAGACACTTTGAAGGGCTTGACTGAAGCAAGTTTTGGAGACGGCAGCTAAGCAGGTGCCTCTGAGTGACCAACGTGGTTTCAGGGAATACTGGACTTAATCCTCTTAATCGAGAAACCAGACTTCACTGCAGAAATATCTGCCTCTTTCTGTCCAGTCTTGCCTCCTTCCACAAACTGTCCAAGAAAGGGTCTGGCTCACTGCCCGGGGCAAAAGGGAGACAGTGGAAAACTAGTGGAATCTATGCATTGTGGCACCTGCCACTCTCCTCAGGATCCTTCCAAAAGCCCTCTTTAACACAGGTTTAAAAAGAAAAAAAAAAATTAAAAAAAACCCCATTGAGTCTGTTTCATAACCATGGTTCTGCAGAGTAGAAGATAAGCAGGTTGCTTTACCACAAAGAGAGGCAGTGCAATGCCGACTTGGGACAACCAGCAAGGTCAGTGATAAAGGGAATATCTCCTGGCTGGACTGAGGGCTCTGATCACCTCTCTCATGTCCACATCTAGCAAAAGGAACTCATCCTTACTGACCTTCCATTAGGTTTATAGTTGGCTTGTTGCTAAACGGGAGTGTGTAGGGACAGGCACCTCCCCAGCAGGCTGCAAGTCCTGCTTCCGAGCCTGGGGATGACAGTGAAGCAATTCCGGCCAGCTCCTGTGGACATGGGGTTTGGCTCAAGCAGTGGATCTGAGGCTCCAGGGCTGTCAGGCCAGTTGCTCCTTGATGTAAATCAAGTGACGTTTTCAGTTTCGGTTGTGTGCCAGCGCTGGCACCGTGCTCCTCACCTGCAGGGTGAAGTCGTCTGCGTTGTTGTCCCTTCTGCCGCTTTCTTTCCATGGGCTGCTGGCAGCTGCGTCCATGTCCTTCCTGAGTGTATTGTGGTAAACCGGGGGAGCCCATCAGAGGGATGTCGTGCCTGGAAGCAGAGGGGTCCATCAAGCCTGCCTTACAGTCACTCTCAATTCACCTTACAGCCACTGGCAGGCTAAATTTTGAGAGTCTTGGCACTTTCCAATGAAGATACGCCCTAGCAGGATGTGGTGAGTTAAATGTGGCCAGCCACTTGGGGATGGGAGGGGAGGAGGTTTCATCATGCTATAGGTTTTGAAACACGATGCTCTTCCTGCATTGCAGAAGCAGCAATGTTTAAAGTGCTGAATGTGCATTCTGCTCTGAGGGCAGGTTTCTCCTTTCTGTGTGAAAAGATACGGTCTGGGGAATATAATTGCAGGCCACACTGTAGAAAAGATGTGTCAGGTGCAAGGAATATGAAGAACAGCCATGGGAGAGGGAGTCCAGCCTTCTGGGAGAGACTGTGATCCCAGTGGTAGCTCTGCTAAGGCTCCTGGCGTTGCAACAGCAGCAGATGTGGCCAAACACGTGTGGTTTGCACAGGCAACATGTGCTTCCACACTACAGCGGAGGCAAATTAACTACTGGATCCCTCCAAAAACTACTGCTCCTCCTCTTTCCCTCCAGCTTTCCCTCCTCCCAGCTGCATGCATCCACCTCCTGCTGTGAGGACCATCCACATCCAGCATAAAGCCCATTTGGCCCTCCGTCCTGGCAAAATAGAGTTAGGTGAAGGTGAGAGAGTGTGTAAAAATAAGGGTGGGAAAGGAGCAAGGCTGGAGAGTTAGGGTCTCTTCTTCTGCCAGCAAGTTGCAAGTGTGTTCAAGCTGTCTAAGGAAACCACAGGTTGTGTACAGGCATGAGAGCTAAACTTGAGTAAGGAAGAGGTGGAGGCACTAGCTGAGGTCTGGGGAAGCAGGCGGATGAGAATGGTGCTCAGAAATTCCCGTTAGCTTATCAGGGAGCGCTTATAGCCCCAGGACCTGCCAGGCTGAAGGGTGACTTTCCTTCAGCTTGAATGACTTAAACCGAGACTAGGCAAAATCCTAGGTATGATAGGTTAGGAAAAGCCCTGTAGCAACTTTGAGTTGTTTTATTGGCTGGTTATTTTCCACCAAAGGGATTTCTCTGATGCTGGGCTGTGACCTGAGCCTTCTCTCCTGCCTTTCTCTTCTGGCTGTTTCTTTACCAGCTCCTTCTAAAACATTGCTGTTCCTCAGAATGACCCTGCTTTTGGCCATGTACCAAAAGAACCAAGGGGCATGAGAATTAGTGGGAAAGGGCTTAGGCACAGCAAAACACGACATTTGAAAGGTTACTTCTGAATTTCATTCTTCATGAATTAGATTTCAGAGAATTGGGAAGTGCTGGTGTGTGACAGAGGAGGAACACATGAACAACACCACTGAATGCTCAGTTTTTATCCATTCGTCTAACAAGGCTTAAAAATATCTGCCTGCTTCCTTTCTGTACTTACGCACTTTGTGTGATGCAATTCAATGGTGACATTGTCTTGATGCATGGAGAATTCCTCCTGGAAGGTGGTGTTGCAAGGACCTCGACTGCTTTGCCCTCACCCCGTGCATGTACCCAAACTTGCAGGGGAATGAAGCCTTTGGAGGAGGCCACCAAAGACACCACTGTGCTATGGTTAGCCCTCTGGTGTGTTCCCACGACGGCCCTGGTCTGGCAGAAAGGAGGGGCAAACTCTTAACAGCAATCACTAGGCAAAGGAAGATGCTAACTGTGAAACCTCTTCCTCTAAAACTGAGATAGCATTTGAGATCGGTGAGGAAATAGCTTGTCACTGATCTGCCAGGTATGTGGCTGCACAAAGCTGCAAGACAGTGTAAGAGGATCTGGTTTGGAGGGAAAAAAACCCAAACATATTTGATTGGAGATATATGTCAGACCATGTGTTGTACGAGGCAGTTGAGAGTTGAGAAAATCACAACTCCGGGAGACAGAGGGAGGTGTGGGAATAAGGATGCTGGCCCTCTTGTAGGTCCAATATTGCTGCAACCCATACCCTGGCAATGCCAGTGGCTCTGCCTCTCCTCCAAGCAGTCACTTCTGCTTGGAGCAGAGGAGAAAATAACACTTGCGCCTTTGTTCTATATTGAAGACCCCTTCGCTATGTTCCACCCCAAACCCTCAGCAGTAGGAGCACAGGACAGCTTCTTTTTTGACAGGGATGTGACAAGAGCGTGAGCTCAGGGGTCAGCCTTCGTGTCAGAGCAGGCGTTTGCTGGGTCTGGGAAATGTGTTGGTTTCTGGTCTGTCAAAGCAGCCGTCGTGCTGGAGTAGCTGCGGGGGCTGTAAGAAGCAGAGGAGTGTGAGATCTTTTTGCATGCTCTTCAGTCATCTGCTTGCACTGGGACTGGTGCTTGGGAAGTGAAATGTTGCTTATCCCATCCTTGGTCTCCAGAGCCTTCTCATTTTTTCCATTGAATATCGCTGTCATGCCAGCCGCTTTGATGTAACCTAGCCATGCGTGGCTTAAGTTGTCTTGGCTGCGATAGGGAAACCTGTGAGACCATGCTTGGACTGACACAAATGTGTCCAGCCATAAACGAGGCTGGTATGAGGAACCCGTAGGCTCCTTGTGCCGTGGCCAGGAGGAGGCAAACCAGAAGAGCTGATTGCATGCCTTGGTGAACAGGGGATGGTTGTATGTGTGGGTGGTGGTAGGGAGAAATGAGGGGCAACATAATCCCCAAGTTCAGGAACTGGTAGTTGAAAACACAGTCTGGTGGTAAGAATTTCTGCCAGTGGAGAGGAGCATAGCAAAGGTCATTGCTATCATTAAGAAACCCAGCCTGGAGTGGTATGTGAGCTGGGATCTCCAAGCAGCCAACTAGCCTGGCCTCAGTAAATGGGAAATGAGATAAAGTGCAAAATGAGTTTACCAAGGCTATCTCATGCCAGGCTATCGTAGTAGGTTTATTTTGATGAGATAATTGACTATGTAGACAGAGGACTTCAGAAAGGCAGTCCTTACAGTGCTACAGGCAAAGCCATTAAGCTGGAGAAACAGGGGATTAATGTGAGCGTTGTAAGGATTTACCTAAAGAAAGGATGTTAGGAGGTTGTGCCTCAAGGGAGGTGAGCAGGATGGAAAGGGGTTATTAATTAACAATGCTCCTCAAAGGGGTGATCTTGTTTACCCAGTAGAAAAATAAGCTTTAATCAGATTCGGTCTGATTCGAAGGGCTAGTCACTGCAGAGATCGCTCAGGCTACAGCACAAGAAGAGCTGATGGTACCGAGGACTGGAATAGGGGAAACGTGATGAAAGTCAGCAGCACAGAGCACAAGCTTGCATGTGCAGAGAGTAACTGTAAGATGTTTTGCTCCCAGCTTGTCCACTGCCATTCAGAAATTACAGAGGAATGGGAGTTTTGATTGATGATGAGTCCTCACTGTAGTAGGTGAGAAAAAGAAGGTGACCACAGATGAGCTCTCCCCAGCTGGTTTAAAGGCACTTTTGTGTGACTATGGAGGCACAGGGCGCCCGCAGTGTTCATGCAGGGTGGCTCCGGGAAGCCCTGCCAGGCTGACAGAGGACATGGCAGAGAGGACCAGGCTGGGGGGAGAGCCCGCTGTGTGGGGAGAGACCAAACCAGCATGGCCAGCGTCCGGAGGTGTGCAGAGGCATGGCTGCTGGGTGGGGGAAGCTCCATGGCAGTGATAGCAGGGTGCTGATGCTGGAAAATGCACGGTGCCAGCATCTCACTAGGGCATGGGGGCAGTGAGTCCGAGCCTGTCCCTCTCCTTGAGCCCACTGCGAAGCCACACTCACCCAACAGGGCGGGCGGTGCCAGGTGTCCACTGTGTGTCGTGTGCCACCTTACCCTGGGGTAGATCTTTCCCATGGTGGCAGGGACAGGGCCAAATGCTTGGGAGCGCTCTTCCAGACATGTTTGCTTCAGGCTGATTTCCAAAGGTGATCCTAGGGTTGCTGGTGGTGCTTGCAGCCTTCCAAAGCTTCTCACTATGGTGCAGCCTTCTTCTGAAGATTGCAAACCTCTGGAAACCAGGGCGCGGCTGTGAGAGAGGGAACATGTGTGTATATGGGCACGGGCGGCACACCTTCTGAACAGACCAAACATGGCACCTGTGCTGTGGGATTTCTTTTTCTGTTCTCGTGGCCTTTCATGAACACGTTTAGGTCTCAGGCCTCCCCTTCTCTTCTTCGCCTTCTCCTAGTGCCCTAAGTAGAAGACAAGATACATTGTCAGGGGAGCTCAGTTCAACAGACTCATCTGAGCCTCACAGCGAGCGGATGGTGCCTCTGAAGGAAGGCACAACGAAGTATAAGGTACCTGTGCCCCAGAGGTCCGAGGGTTTCCATCAATAAAGTGGTGATACCCATGTAAAGGGGGAAGTCCCATGCCTTGCACTTACAGAAAATTACTCTCATTTAGTTTCAAAGGGAAAAGAAACAAACCAAAGCTGGACAACACATTTAAGTTTGAGGTTCAAATGTTTTCAGGTTTGGTTCTTGTTTTAGGTTTTGGGGGCTTTTGCTTTTGTTTGTTTTCTCCTGAACTCCCCCTCCCACCTTCAAATGTCAACCTGGCGGGTTTCTGGAATTGAGTCCTTTTGAGCTTTGCTTCCTGAAAGCCCTGAATTTGCACTTCCCATGTTGCTGTCTGGTTTGCGTGTACACTGGAGTGAGCTATGTCTGCAGACACATCAGGAAGGACAGATACATAGCTGTCGCTAAATAAGCAAATCTGCCAAAAAATATTGCGTTTGGCAAGAAAAATACTCCAACGTGAGGAGTGTCCAGTCTGCAGGTTGCCAGCACAACCTTGCTGCAGATGGAGGTTTTGGAGGCTTTCTGTGCTGATCCCTCTACCGAGCACATGTAAACTGAAACCAGCTAATGCTTTTTAACACACATATGGGCATATTTTTTTCATAGGGTCAGAAAAAGCAGGGTCCCTCACAGTGTTTTTCTGACCAATGAATTCTTTATTCCAACACAGAAACAAGCCAGAGCCCTATAAGGATATACAGGCACAATCTCAGCACAGGGGAAAAAAGCTTCTTATTTTCTTACTGTTAGTCTTAGAAATAGATGTTTCTTTTCTTTTCTTTTTTTTTTTTTGGTGGATTTTTTAAAATAGATTAGTCTAAACCATATCTGGTATATAAAATTTCATCCCGGCAGAGCTAATGCCTTTAAAATGAAGCCTAACCACAACCAAAGCAGAGGATAACAATGCCCAGCAGCGCTGATTACAGGTAGCGCTTTCAGCTCTGCTTTTAACAGAGGGTGTAACTCTGCTCTTCAGGCGTGACTCCTCTTGAAATCAGCATTGCGTTATATATACAAATCTGTGTCAGAATGGCATTCACACTTGCAAACACTGTGCTTGTCCACATGGGGAAATTGCAGGTAGGAAACTGGGCTGCGAGGTAGCGGCATGTTCATCGATTCTCATTAGCTCATTTACATGCTGTTAGTGGGCACGAGGTGTGATTTGCCTTGCTCCACTCTCAAAGACAGGAGAGGTCCAAACACAATGGTTTGGGTGAAATTACATACAACAGTCAGAGTTGATTTAATGCCCAGCGTTTGCCAACAGGGACCTGTCCCTTTTCTCTGCCCTCAGCCCACCAGATCCTGCTGCTGACGCTGGTTCTTGGGCTTGTCTCATGTTCCAGTAAATTGACGCAGCTCACAAAGATGGCCAAGAAAAGCAGGCTGATTTTATTTATTTTCTTTGTTGGGTTAGTGTGTTGAACCAGATTCCAAGCAGGCTCTGAGGGATAAACGTTCCAGAGTGAGATTTGTCCCTCTCTCTGATTGACTGTATGGAAGTAATTCTTGGGATTTTTGCAAGCCGGCATCTAGAAACCAAGCACCGTGTGGATCAGTTGTGGATTGCTAAAATCAAAACAACATTCGGACAAGCAAAACCCACTTACAAGTTGGCAGGACAAATGCCCAACAGATCTCATGTAGAAGGCAGATCTAAAAAGCTGCTTCTCAAACATGCTATTTCACACCTTGATTCATTCATTTTACACATGCATTTTCATATATGCACGTCATCATGTTGACCCACATGCTTAAACATATTCATGCTTACCTTTGCACTGTGTCAGTTTCTCATTGTCACTGCGGTTTTATGATTAGGACAGCTTGAACTTCCGTGGACCTCTGCAAAACCTCTAGGACCGAAGACCTCAGACCTCGCCTCCATGTGGTCCACTGTGAAGCCAACGCAGAGCCTTACACTTTTTTCCCCAGTGAATGCAAGGGCAGGCTCTGTTCCCCGGGTAACACAGAACACAACTGTCCTATCTGGATAGGAATCAGACTGAAAATCATCTTCCCCATGATGCAGTCACTTGTGCCAACTAGCAAAATGCCTGATTAGGCAGGCTTTCCAGGGATCCGGCTGTCCTCAGCTCCACTCCGGCACTGCTAACACCCGGAGCAGGGAGCGCAGGTGCCCTGCCTGCCAGGAGAGGCAGGGCTCCAGCAGCCCTCTGAGGTCAAGCAGGTCCCTTTTCAATGCTTGCTCATTGCTGCATTTAAATATCTTGTGTGTAATAACACAAAAATGGAGAACACAGCCCAGCACGGGCATTTTAGCGGTGTCTACCCGATCACCCACCTGGTGCGGCAGCCGTGTTGTCCCTGCTCTCCCTCCTGGGGCCATGGTGAGGGTAGTCAGGATGAGGCCACCTCAGGCACAGTCATGCTCCCGCAGAGCTACCGTGCCCTGGCAGGCTAAGCTGCTTGTGAAAACAGGACCAAGGCTCTCAGTCCCTTATGAGCCAGCAGAAGCCTACGAAGCCACCGGCACAAATAGTAACTTACAGCACAGTACAGCCGGCGACAGAGTTTGAGCCACCCAGAGTTTGTGCTGAAATAGCTGGTGCTAATATTAAAAAAAAAAACAACCAGCCCATGTCTTCTTCACAGCCTGCAACTGCCGAGGGCTGTGACTCCCTGGCTGGGAGGGCTGGCACAGCCATTGCGACCAGCGCAGCCTGCTTTGTTGAGGAGAACCAGTGTATCTGCTGCTCTATCTTCATGCGCTGGGGTGGAAACCATAGGAGATGCTTGGGTTCTCGTTTAAGAGCACATGAACCACCTCTGCTGCAGGGGAAGAGCTTGCAGGAACTATCCTGAGAGGAGGAGGGGTGGATGAGGGCAACTGTGAGTGCCAGCTTGCATGCCGTGGGGGCAGAGACCTGCCCACTCTTTCCTGTGTGGACCATGTGAGAACGCTGGGCTCTTCTGCGTGGTGTTTTCACAAACAGTGATGCCTCACAATAACAAAGTACAGCAGTTTGCTGTGAGGGTAATTGAAGAAGGTTAATTATAGATTATTAAGGTGACTTTGTTTTTGGCAAGAACCCCTGGTGCTTTGAGCAGTAAAAATCAAATATCCACGCCGTAATCGGGACGATGTTACACTTGCCAAACAATGTGGGTGCATTTTGCATTTAACATATTTGAATTAATTTTCCACATTTCCCCCTCACTGTTCCTGAGTTCAGAAGATTTTTTAAAATTTATTCATCGCTCCTGACTTACCATGGCACAGCAGACATAACTACCTGTGCTTTCTAATGCACCATGTCACCAAAGCATGTTATTTATCGGTGCATGACCGGGCTGGCGCCCAGCATGCTGCCTGCCCTGAGTGTTGCTGGACTCTGGTCCCAGCCATGCACTGTGCTTTTGATACTTGTCCCGTCCCCAGCACACTTTGATAGCAGTGACTCTCTGCCTTGCTCTTATGAGGGCAGAGTTTTTGACCCTTCAGTTTGGCCCTGCTGAGATAAGGAATCTGTGGATGTGGCTAGCTGAGTGATGATGGGAAAGAGAGTCTGTCTGCTAGCTTGGATGTTACCTGATTGCAAAGCTGTTAGCCCTCTGAAAGGCCTGCCACAGCATGCAAACCACTCTTGAAGGCCACAGGACCGCTGGTCTCTGGAGCACGCATCACACCGCACAGGCTGATGAACAGTGGTGCGCTAAGCCCAGAGCACTGTATAGGAGCAAACACTGCCTCTGAGCCCATCGCCCAGGTTTAAAATGGCCTTCACAGGTCCAGCGAGGACTTCCTTGGGCCCAGGATGGTGGAGGAGCACAGTACCTAGGGGACGATGCCAGGGGAGGGATCCCCCACATATGACCTTTGCTGAACACAGGGAGAGGACTGAGCCCAGCAGGGGGACGCTGCCTGAGGTTTCCTCCTTCAGTTGGCCTGAGCACCAGTGCACACTGAACGCCAAACCCCTTGAAGTGGGCCATCACTCAGCAGCATCTTTGGATGAAATTAGTTTTGAGACCTCTTGGTGAAGGGTCTAGGACACGAGAGGGGCAGACTCCCTCGCATGCTTCCAAGGGGTCGGTGCTGTCTTGTCCTGCCATGCTGAAAGTAGGTTGCACAAGTGAAACCTGCCTTTGTTTGCTGAAAGTCCTCTTTTTTTTTCCTTTTTTTTTTTTTTTTTCTTCTGTAAACAAGGCCATACTTGAGCTCTAATCTGTGCTGGGATGAAGCATTTAACTTCTTCAAATCTTGACAGTTTTACAGGCTGAAGGTTGGGGACGGCTAGGGCGAAAAATGAAAACAAGAAATCTCTTGAGCCGTGGAGGTTTTGTTATTGTTATTTTCCTTTCTAAGATGAAGGTGATTTTCTGTAACCCAAAACTGTTGGATTTTTCTCTTTCTCCACAAAGTTTTTTTCATTTGTTATTGACATTGCGTAGGGGAGAGTCTAGCTTTGTGTGAACGGCTTAACTTCTCAGGCCGCTGGGATCTCTTTGGTAAGGCTGCCTTCCTTCTCTTACAGGAAAAGAAAAAAAGGTGTCATTTACTTCCACTGGTGAACAGATGAGTGTTATCAGCTGAATTCGGTTCATTACTCCATATATCTCATATTCCACATGCTGATATTACAGCCATCAAATGCTGAGAAAAAAAACCTCCTAAAAATATTACTCTGCTTTGCAATGGGATCATTTGTCTGACAAAGATGCTTTTAGTGCACGTGCACAATCACTTTTTGGTGATGTACGTCTCTGAGAACACATCTGGGATACTTCCCATTCAGCCTGGACATTCTTGTATTAACAGCACGCACATGTACTTTTAGTTCTCATTAACACAGATGGGAATGTTGATTCACATCAAAACCAATAAAAGGGATGGCAGTTCTGAAGAAAGGAATGTGGCTATGAATCCTCACTGGAGAGTAGGTGCTGTGTTTTGGTTTTCAGTATTTACCCAGTTCTGCCCTTTCTGATATTTCTCTGAGCTGTTGACTGAGAAATAGGGGGAGATTGTTTTTTGTTTGTTTGGGGTTTTTTTACTAAGTGTTCAAAATAATAATGTCTGACTGCACTGGAATTGCATTTCTGCAGTGGTGGCTCTGCCATTCGGAAAAAGTTGGTGATGTCAGTGGGTCTACAGGAGAAATCTAGCAGTGACGTATTTGAACGGCCTTCCCTTTGAGTGCAAAGGGTAACTACCACAAGTGCTGATTAATGAAATTAATTTCCTCTGCATAGCACATACGCTGCAAAATTTCACTTGTCTTTTCTGCTTTTTTCCGCATGGTTTTGTGTGAAAGCAAAGGAAAAATGTGGGGGTGTGAGCTCTCATGTCTTCCTCTTTTCCACAGTAACTATTTTTAGCAGAATTTAAAGGCCTTTCTTATTAAATCCAAGCTTCTCTTTTCAGGCTGCAATACTTGTTCTACCCATTTAAACCTGTTTCTAGGGCACATATAGGTGAAATGCTGAAGGCTTATTAAAGCGCGCGAGAAAGCTTATTCCTATGGGGATTTTGCTGTGAATTAGTGGGCTTATAGTACCTGCTACGGTGCTCATACAAAGGAATTTCTTCTGAACTGTGACTTCAATATGTAGGAGTCCTTCAATTTTGTTAACATCCTAAGGATGCATAATACCTCTCCCCTTGAAGAGATGGCTTCCAAGAATCAAGGATATGTGCTTAGGAAAGCTTTAAGTGATGGAAAAATTATGACTTCTGTCTCTGATCAAGGCAGAACGAAGCACTTGACCGCTACACTCTCTCTGTTATTGCAGCCTCCTTGCAATCAGGGAGTTCTCTGAAGGAGGAGATACCAAGAGCCATGATACATAGAAAAAGAGAAGGAGCTTTGACCGAGAATAGCAACTGTGAGTTCAGCTGTCTATCTAAAATCTAGGCAGCCTTAATGAAGCGATTAGCAATTAGTAAGAAGGGGTATGATGCTTCCTTGCTACAGACTGGCAGCTGATGAGCTCAGTCGCTTTCCCTGGGACTGCTCATCTTAGAGCAGGGTTAAACCGCAAGCAAGAAATGCAGATGTGGATGTAACAGGCTGGAGTTTCATTCTAGTTGCAGTATACTAATGGCAGAAATATTAAAAAAAAAAAAGCTTTAATTTAAAATGAAAGTGAGATAATAAAGTGCACAGCTATAACAGGGTTGCCAGTAACTCTGTAATGATGTGGGATACATGATTAGACTAGGAGAAGAAAGTGCATGGATCCACCTGACGTGCAGAGAGGTAGTCCCTGCCTGAGAGCTAGGACTGTGACTTGGGAAAACAATGTATGAATGAGTACATTAATGGTATTTTTTTCTACTCTGAGTACTGTGAAAACACTTGTTCTTCATGTCATCTGCACTTGCAAACCACAGTGGTCGTCCTGTTAGAAAATGCATGGGTAGAGTACAAATGTACAGGATTTAAATCAGAGCCTAAATCACAAAATACATGCACTAGAAACACTGCAACGGAGAGACACAGAGTACCAGTCTGACACAATAGCAAACTCCTCTCTGCCTTTTCATATAGAATGTTTTTTTTCTCTATAGAAAAGTTGTAACCTCTTCTTGTTCTGGTATTTGATTTCACTGTGAATACCAGCTGGTTAATTGTCAAAATAAAACTCTTGATTTGTATTACGATCCAATAAGGCCAATTCACTTCTACATCCATCCATCTAATCCATCTAATTCAAGGAAGCTATACTGAAGAAAAACTGGGGCAACAGAGTGGAAAATCATTTCTGATAAAAAGAATGAATTTGCTTTAAATCAAAGTCATTTAAATCAGCAAGCCAGAAATCTGCGTTTAAATAAATGATTTTAATCTTTGTTTGCATTTGCACTTTATTTTTTTTCCCTGAAGAAAATCACATTTTCATTAGCGTGTAGCCCTCTCACTGTGACTATTACAGCTAAATATAACCCCTTACACTATGCCGGGGTTTGTTTTATTTTGCAGGAGGGTATGCAATATCTGTACAAATCTACATCGCTTCGCACATGTTTACTCCCTTGGGCTTGTATTTTCTAAGCTAGCGGTTTGTTTTTCTGCTTGGGATTTGCTTCAGACTGGTTCTGTGTGGCCGCCGGGGCTCCTGAGGGCTCTCCCCTTCCAAGCTTTAGAGCAAGGGTGGCCCAAACCTCTCCCCTGCCCTGTCTGGAGCCAGGGAGATCCAAGGAGCGGGAGGAAGGTGCTGGGGGTGGGTACCATGGGTGAGTGGTGGCTGCCTCCTGGGGGCGGAGGACCTGGCGCTGGGAAGAGAAGCACTCCCTCCATCTCTCCCTCCAGGGATGATGGATGCTCTACGGAGCCCCTTTGGTCATGGTGGCACAGACGGTGGCTGCTCCCTGCCCAGGCGCTCAGCCGTGACGGCAGCTTAAGTGGCCTTTCTTAAATTTTCTTTAACTGAACTTGATGGTTAACTTGATCCAGCTGGGCCTGAAATGATGGTGTGGGGTTCTTTTAAATTTCAAATATGATTTTACAGGGTTATTCCCACAGTAGCGTCAGGTGCTTAACTTCGTGCTGCCCGACACCTGCCCTCGATGCCTGCCGGTGGCCGGCAGGTCGCTTTCCTGCCCCCTCACCCCGACACCCTCCTGCCCCCTTGCTGGAGGGGCAGCCAAGCCGGTGGCCATGAGGGGCGAAGGCAGCACCCGTGTCCATCTCCGGTGGCCCGCGGGGCCGCCTCGCGCACGCCCCGGCAAGGAAGCCGTGGGCGGGCATGAGGCAGCTTATGAAGGCGAGCACCCGCCCGCCGGCCGGCCTTCCCCCCGTGCCCTGGCAGGGAGCCAGCCACTCGGCAGCCCTGCGGCAGGAGACGGGTGCCCATGGACTGGCGCTGAGCCCCCCACCTACTCCCTGCCTCAGGGGGTGGCCTCCGGGCCGCTCGCCCAGGGAAGCCACAAGTACCCTCCGGGAGGAAACAGGGCGGGCTGGGCTTCTGCTGGTGTTTTTTTTGGGGCAGGAAGAAGAGGGGTGTGGTGGTGGGTGCTGTGGCTCCTTCAGGCGCCATCCCACCCCCTAACCCTGTCCCCCTCTCCTCCCGGCTCAGGAGCTACAGGAAGATGGCGTGCCTGCCTGCCGCCCCGCCAGCACGGGCCTTGAGGAGGTGGCTGGGGCTCGGGCTCTTCGTGCTACTCTGCCTTCATTTAGGTAAGCAGGAGCGGCCGGTGTGGGAGCGTGGGAGGGGGTGTGCTGGGCCTGAACCCTGTTGCTGGTCAGCAGGGGACGGTGGCCCCCGGGGCACTCGTTCTGGTGTCTTCTGAGAGGGCATCTATTCAATGCTTATCAATATCTAACGGGCGCGTGGGTCAAGAGGGTGGGGCTGGACTTTTTTCAGTGGTGCCCCGCGACAGGACAAGGGGCAACAGGCACAAACTGGAACACAGGAAATTCCGTCTCAACATGAGGAGGAACTTCTTTACTTTGAGGGTGGCAGAGCACTGGCACAGGCTGCCCAGAGAGGTGGTGGAGTCTCCGTCTCTGGAGACATTCAAAACCCGCCTGGACGCGTTCCTGTGCAACCTGCTCTAGGTGACCCTGCTCTGGCAGGGGGTTGGACTAGATGATCTCCAGAGGTCCCTTCCAACCCCTGCCATTCTGTGGTTCTGTGATTCTGCCAGGGCTGAGGCTGGGCCAGGGCTTGCGGTGGCTGGCTCTGCTAGCCATGGCAGTGAGCGCCGAGGACCTGTGAGCTCTCAGCTCCCCAGGCTGGCCACGCCAGGCTGCCAGCTCGCAGAAGGAACCGTGGTCACCCATCCCAGATGAGGGTGTTTTCAGGGCATCTGACAGCTGCAGGAAGTACATGACGCAGCTCCTCCGGCTTCAGCTTTGGTGGTGGGGCAATTTCTGCAGCTTTTTGGATGGCTAAAAGTGAGTGTGTGGTGGGGAAGACAGGGCAGGGCGGCAGGTTGGAGGGGTCTCCAACACCCAGGCAGCACAGTGCACGGCGAATGCTTTCTCCAACAACCCAAGTCCCTGCCGGATGCTGTCCCCCGTCCTGCCCTGTCCCTCCTGACCTCAAGAGGCTTGGGATGAGTCTTCTCAGCTGTGTGAAATGTTAACCTTGAAACCACACAAAATTCACTTCTTAGCTGTGTTTCGTTGTGGATGCAAAATAGGTTGTGCTTATCAGCAATTTTAGTATTTCATTGCAGCTAACGATACTCTAGAGCAAAACTTGGGCTGGACTGAGGCTTTGATTAAAAATCAAGTGGTGTAAAATTAGGAGTTTTTCATGCTGATTTTGTGAAACTGGGAGATATTTGATGCTGAGTTTCAGTTTGAGTTTGTCTCAGAATCTTAAAACAAAACTCAGATAATTTAACAGGGATTGAATCGTGGAGCTTACTTGTAAAGAACAAAAACCACTTCAAATGCCACTCTGCTCTCCTATCTTCCCCCGCACTCCTTCCCCTACCTCTGTGCTTGCCAAGCACGTGTCAAGCGTGGATGTATTTTGTCCGTATTGCAATGGGCAAACAATCTATCATGTGCAGAACTGTTTTTCTCTCTGTACTTTAAGAGCTTGCGGTATGTTATTAATGTAATTAGGCAGCCCAGGGAAATTGTGGATGCCCCATCCCTGTCAGTGTTCCAGGCCAGGCTGGATGGGGCTTTGAGCAGCCTGGGTCTAGTGGGAGGTGTCCCTGCCCATGGCGGGGGGGTTGGAACTAGATGATCTTTAAGGTCCCTTCCAACCCAAACCATTCTGTGATTCTGTGTAATTACGAGCATGTGGTAATTAGCTGGTTGTGTAGTTTCTCTAAAAAGATGCTGATTCCAAGGCCAAAGGTGGGCAATACTTGGATATACAGTCTGATACATGCTAATATCCAGTACTAAAACTAGGAATTTGATAATAGAAAACTAGGTGTTCCTACAGTTGTACTTTTTTCAATATGATTTACTAAGGGAATGATAGTTTATCCTGCTTTCTGTCTCTCCATCTGTGTCTCAGGCCCCTGCTCCTAACTTTCAAATCCCCTGCCCAGTTTCAACCCAATTTGACAGGAAGGCAGAGCTGGCAGAGATGCGGCATCCTTGCCCGCTACATGGAAGATGCTGGCTAGCCACGAGCAGCACCTAACTAGCCAGAGCCCGGGCTGCCCCTCCTCATGCCCAGCTGACAGAAAGGGCAGGAGGCAGCTGCGAGGGGGCTGTAAGGAGCGTGGCAGCACCGAGGGCTTGGGAACGGGCTGGGAGACGTGGGGAGAAGTGCCTGGGCTTGGAAACACAAGGCACAAATCCACAGGCCAGCAGGGTTTGGTCATCCTGTTGCTGAGAAGACTTACTTCTCCAAATCTGATTGATTACAAAATTCTGGGGTTTAATTCTGCAAGAAGCAGAGTGGAAAAAACTCTTTTTTACAAAGCATTATATCAGCTTTGGGGCTGTAATTGTTAGATGTTTCCCACACAATGAGTCTGTGGAAGTCCTGGTGCCTCAGGAGCAGGTTGCTTGGCCGACTGATAAGAACAGCACAGCCAAGGCTCTTCCTTTCTCTCTCTGCATGCACACATACACACCCTGCCACCTTTCTCTCAAAAAAGAGGTATTCCTATGTTAGTCACCCTTAAAAATACATGGTACAGTACCCGCAAATAAGTGGTTTTAAAAGCTTTACTGGCAGTTGTAGGTGATGCCTTCTCTAGGTCGCCCACAGGGACCACAAGGACTGACTTCTGACCTTGTCGTGGCAAAATGGTGAAGCCCTGGAAGCCTGCCATTGCCCTGCCAGTGACTTCCCTCGCGTTGTTAAGTGAGTCACCAAGGCCAGCATTTACAGAACTGACCCCATGTGGGACTGCTCATGACCCCAGGAAGGCACAGACAAAGCTGGCACCCAGAGCCTGTGGCTACATCTTGTACCCTTGGGTTTAGCCCAGGTGTTCTGGTGCTGGCGCAGCTCCGTGCTGAGGTGCTCTGAAAGGTCCACTAGCATGCTAGGGTGAAAGCAGTGCTCTGCGTATGCCCTGTGTGAGTGAAATAGTAATATAGGGAATGCCAGGCTGAATTTTCACATCGTGGCACAAGAAGGCTTTAAGAGGGTCTTAATTAAAAAGGATGATTTGAAGGTTGTATTTCATAGGAATTCATGTATGCCCAAGCTACATAGGTACATTTGTTTCCCCTTGAATTTAATTTTGCCACTCTGGGGTTCACCTGAGGTGACCCACTGAAATGCCAGTGTAATTTAGAGCTGCTTCTGAGATGTCACCTGCTGCTGGAGACACTGATGTGCAACACCCTGCTGCCTCAGCACACTGGAAAAGTGGCAGAACAGCCTTGATTACAGCACAAACTTATTTATTTACGGTTTGAACACATTGCCCCATGGGCTTGTTTTTCTCCTACCACTGCACCTTCATACCTACCTACGAATATCAGGATGTCCTTAGTCACAGTTTGTTGTATTAGGAAAACGTTGATAGGAGTCACCCAGGACGACCTTCCCCTGCCCTGTGTGCAAACGTGGTGTAGCCACTGATTGCAGGGCCCCAGCGAGCCTGGGTTTTGTCCGTGGATTATTCCTTTTAGACTTTTCCGGGGTCTTTTCATTTGACTGGGGACCGTCTAGTGCTTGGTTTCTTCCCAGTGGTGAAATTTTTTGGGAAGTTTTGAGGAAAATCCCTACAGCTTTTCTGAGTTATTGGAGAGTTGGGAGTGTGGGGAATAGCCACTTCCCTCCACATCGCGAGCGAGCGTCGGCTCACTCTGGGAATCCCCTCTCATGTGTTACTGCCGATAAAGAGCTCAGAGTGGAGCTGGGTTTCAGAAAGGGACAAAGAAGACTGAGAACAAGAAAGATTCCTTGTTTCGTGGCCACCCCCAAATATTGAAGTGTCTAGCAATGAGATTTAGGTGCTTGGCGGCTAATTTCCATGCCGGCTCCGGTATGGGTAGTGCCTAGGGTGGATTTCATGGTGGAGATGGCAGAAATTTTTCTTTACGTACCAGATTTTCCCACTTGATCGCTGGATGCAAATTGAGTTTCTGTATTATTGCTTTTGCTGCCTTCAACTGGGTTTTTAATTTCTTTTTTCGGATGAGTTTCTGTCTCCTCCTGTTCCAGACATGCAGAAAGGAAAGGTCTTTGATTCAAAAACAAGAGCAGGGGAACTAAGGAACTCCTTTTTCTGTCTGTCTCTCTGTCTGCCTATCCAGAATGAAACCTGCTGTAACAACTTGTCTGGAGAAATAGAAACCCAACTAAAGGCTCCTGGTTTTGCTTACAGACTCTCTTTTGCTTCTTCTGCTGTGTTTTTTTAAGTGAAAGAGTTCTTTAGAAAAAACACAGAAAATTAAATGCAGACAAGCTACATCCTTACACAGTCAAAACATAGTTATCCGCCTGCATCCTGGGTTTGTAAAGCTACCTCTCAAACGCTCCTTTCATCCACACTGTTTCCTTTTTCCAGTTCGATCAGAACGAACCCAGATAACTCCCGTGAGCTGGCGTTACTCTGAGGGCAACAGCCTTTTTGCATTTCTTGGATCACTGAGACATTTGTAACTTTTTTGCAATATGAAGTCAGACATTCCCACATTTAAACATGCAAAGTTTGGGGCTGAAGTTTTATACGCTGCGGTAGGTTACCAGCAGAAGTTGCCACCCTGTGTGCCCTCACACCTTTCCTGCTTCTCGCTGCCTCGATTCTGAGTTACGAGCGTGGTTTAATGGGCAGAATTAACCTGACAGAAGTGAAGGCTGCCCCTGATGGAGTTATCCCCTTGCCTCACTTGTGATGAGTTAGTTTTCTGTGGGGGTCAGCCCACTGTCTTCAGTGCCAGTCTGCTTTTACACCCAACGCTGTGTACCCCAGAGGGGTTTGCAGACAGGCAGCACAGCTGAGGGGGCCAAAACAAAAGGTGCAATCCTGCTCCTCTCTCCTCTGCTTCTGGCCGCGCGATCCTCCCCTCCTTTGTACTAGTTCTGGTATGTGTCTGATCCATGGATGAGCTAATTCGACTCCCAGTTTAGCAGAAAGTTTCTTTTTTTTCCCCTTGTTTTACACCAAAGGGGCATATTCAACCAGCCTCTGGAGAGCCCGGCAAGGAAAGCAGTGGGAGCACTTGGATTTGGAAGGGAAAGGGGAGCCAGATCACCTCTGCTCGTGTGGGCAAGGCATGAGATCGATGCCAGTTTGTTGTCTGGCTGCACTCGGAGGTTGTGCCGGGCTGGAGAAGAATTTCCACGTTCAGAGAAACTCTCCTTCCTTTTAAACAAGCGTTTCCTACTATAAGCGCTGTGCGCACATAGATGGGGTATTTGTCAGGAGATGGCAAGGCAAATGTGCTGAACGCAGTGAAGGCTGTTTGCTTGGCAAAAGGAGGTCAGTTTTGTTTTTAAAAAGAAAAACTTCATGTTTAATTGTAGATGTTCTGTCCCATAGGAGGGACATCGCCATCAGGAGCCTTAGGAGGTCATTTGAGAATATGTATATATTTCCCAACATGGAAATGCCACAGGCTTTGCTTTTGCTTTTTCACTGTTACGCTTTTAAAATATCATTGGTCCCAGGGGACTCCCTGGCTGAAAATAAAAGTGCTGACTGCTGGCTAATGGTGGCATCTCTATCTATGCTGCACTCAAAAGAAGTTCACCTTTTGGCGAGCCCGGAGTGTTACCGTATCATATAAAAAGTTCTTAGAAAAGACCGTTGAGGCAAGTCCCTCTGCGCACCGCTGCCCTTGGCATAGCAGGTGCCCTCCTGTGTAGTTTTAAATGCCTGGCAAACAAAGATTTCATCCCTGCACCAGGGGAAGTGCTTCAATCTGAACAGACCTCACCATCAGACACTGCTTCCTACCAGCCGAATGAATCCCTTTCCCGAGCCGCCCTGCGTTGCTCCCAGCCGGTGTCTCCAGCGGCCCCTGCCCAAGTCTCTCATTTCACTCTCCCTGTGGCTTTTGTAGCTTTCAGACACCCCTGGACCACTTTGGTCTTGTTTCGTTAGTCATCTTTCAGTTCATTACCATTCGCCATGCTGCACTCTTATATAAGGCTGTTTAATCTCTCCTCCTGACGGTCCTCCAGCTGCAGGGTTAGTGTTAGGGTTGTTGTCTGCAGAGCGTTCGTGAGTTAGTGTCTGCGCAAGGACCGGGTTTTTATAACGAGATAATGGCTGGCAGGCCTGTAGTGTTATTAGCTGCGCTGGTGAATATTGCTGTGGCTGTGGGCAAGTACTTTAGAAGCAGAAAAAAAAAATAATTGTAATTTCTCTAATTTTGAGTGAGTTTATGTGAGAGGTATCTACTTGATTTTCCTGGTTACTGGGCACTTTCACCTTCTATTAGTTTCAAGAGCGGGTTGGCTACTTGGGCAGCCTGCGAAGCAGTGAGATTTAGCAAGCACTGAAGAAAACTGGGGCCTGAAGCAGTGAGGAGGACCTCAACTTCAAGAGCCGCGCTGCGAGGACAGCAGCATGCATGGCAGTGGTTCTGGAGGAATTAGGGAAAATGATCTGAGAACATCTTCATCTGGGAGATAAACATAGAGGAAGTACAAAGTGATCCAGTCAGCGAGGGACAGAGTCTGCAGGGGAGAAAATTAACAAATTTATTTTTGTCTTTGTGTGTGACAAATCTCCCCCAAAGGCCTGTCTTACACAACTTTCACATCTAGTTTCTGCCCCCAAACTGGGGAATCGTAAGAGTGCTGAGCCAGTTGCAGGAATTTGAACTTGAAAGAAACTAAAATATGCAAATCCTCTGAGGACATCCAGATTTTGTGTCCCCTCTACCCTTTTTTATTCTAGCGAGGTCACCCACTGGCATGCTGGGAATGGAGAAGGGGGGAAGGTTCAGAAAGACTCTTCCCTTCGCTCCTTTCCCCAAGTCAAAGACGTCCTTCTGTCCCCATCGCTTCCTTTCCTCCCCAACCAACACCCATGGGGAAGGGTCTGCAGCAAAGAGGAAGATCTTAAGACATGATATAGTCCCCATCCCCAAGTACTTTGGCTCCTTGCTTGGATCTGACCTCCTGGCTAGTGCCAAGATGAGAAATTTGCCAACTGGCTCGCAAAGAGTTGTGATCTTACTCATCTTATAAACAAAGCAGACTGGACATACCCAGGTGGTGGGCTTGTCCCATCGTGGGGCAGTGGTGACTCAGAAAGCAGTAGATCTTTATCTCAAGGCGTACTGAAAGGCGAGCTGGGCACTGCCGGAGCAAGAGGAAAGGGGTACTGGGAGGGGTACTGGGTGGGCTGGAGCTGCCCCAGCGCTGCAGCGAGCCCCTTTACCAAAGTATTTAAGATTCCCTTTCATCTTCTCAGTTGCTGATTGCTGAGTTTGGAACTTTTTCGTGATTAATGGAGTTTCCTTCCCTTTGCAGCCAGGTTTTTTGACAGAGTAGTGACTTAGTAAAGGTGCTTACTTTCATTCCCTGCCTAGTTGGGTTGCCTTGCTGGCCTCGTGGCAAAAAGGCAATCAGGGGCACATGAAATCTGCTTTCTGTTGAGCAGCGACTAACTGGAGAAAACAGTGTTTGGTCTGCAACCTGCAAAGGTAACCACAGTCAGAGGGAGGGCTTCGGTGGGAGTACCGTATGTCTAAAACTGGGACCACATCAGACACCAGCATGTGTTGAGAGCACACTGTGAACCCCTCTAAAACGAGTGCTACCTACCGTATATTGCTGCTTATCAAAGTATGCACAGGGAGACAAATAAGATTGATAATTTCATTTGTCATCAATAGGGCCTCAAGTTAACATGCTGCTGGCAAAAAAAAAATGGGATTAGTGTGTACCCCCAAAGATGGGCTGTCTTTCTGTCTTTCGGCGCAGGAAGGTGTCCTCTGGTTTTCACGGCCGCTTCATGACTTCATGATTTTTTCACTAAAGGCTTTGCATGTGAAACAAAACAGGATTAAAATGGAACAAAAGCTGCTGAAGGAGTCAGGCACCAAACCACCATGACGATATTATAACCATTGCCAAATCACGCGGTATAGAGCTGGGCAAATCTGTTTTGTTTAGGAGGAATGCGGCAATCTGAAGATGGGAAGTGCATAAAGCCATGTAAGGGGTGCCGTACCCTTGCTATACCGCTCTAAGCGGGGCGCCCCGAGGTTATGGTGCAGAAGCAAGCAGAGACGAACTTTTAGAAAAACCTCTTCAAACCATTTCCCCACCTCAGGCCTGCCGTGACATCATCGTAAAGTAGGATTGATCCCATCACTTAATGGCCATGGGCACGCTTGACTAGCGTGAGTGGGTACAGGGAAGCGAGACCGAGTGGAACCGCTGCCGAATGAAGTGCATCACTGTTTTTCTTGTCTTCGGGATGCCTTCTCTTCTGCTCCTCTCTCTCACCGCCTTTGGGATGAGTAAGGGCACATGACCTCGCAAGAGGTCACCCTGGCATGAGCGAAGCAAACTGGGCTTGCAGCTGCTTTGCTTTGCCTTGCCAGAGCAGCCTAGAGCAGCGGAAGGGTAGCAGCAGGCCTGTGGTTTGTGATGCGGAGGTTGGGCTTGGGGTTGTGCAAGGGGAAAGGGCCGCTCCTCCTTTCCCTGCGTGCCAAGACCTCCCTTTGCATGCCTCGACTTGCTGGAGTAGAGTCTGGGTAGAAGGAGCCTTGGAGGCTTGCCGGGCACTCGTGCCCACGTTAATGTGCAGCCACAGACTCCTGAAAGAGGACAGGCAGCAGGGCCTGACAGCACCCACTTTTTTCTGCTTCATCCCATCTTTCTCATTTCGTGGGGTCTTTGCAGCAAAAAGCAGAGGAAGGCAGTGCTTTTATGTGCCACTGAAATGTCACAACGTCTCCACGTAGAAGTCACCTGGGCATCTAATGGGGCCTTTCCTGTGAACACAGGAGTCTGTCACAGCACTGATTTAAATACAAAGTATTTTTTCATGTATTCCCGCGTAGGACAGGATATTTGCTGAATTTTAACTCCATGGAAAGCTTTGAGAGAATCTGATTCCTCACTGGTAAAACCACCTGGGATAAAGAAAAGATCAAGGAGGAGCGTCTAGTCTTTTAAAGACTTAGCTTTTCAAATTTTTTCAATTTTTCAAATGATTATCTGGCTTTCTTGGAAATCCCCATAAAATACTGCGTTGTCCTCAAAGGATAAATCCTGCAAGTTTGGGGCAAATGTGCTATTCACAGAAAACGAGGGGCCTGAGCTGCAGAATTACCCGGGGACTGTTGGGTGTGATTCTTGCACTGACCCCAGGGGATGGCCACCAGTAGAAAAGCCGCAGCTCCACGAGACGTGTTTTCCTCAGCTGGCCCAGTGCCAGTTACCAGAAGTGCCCTTGCCTCGACACGACATGATGTGAACCTCCTCCCAGAGCTGCCCCGAGTCCCTTTTTCCAGCCTATGCACAAGCGGAGGGCAAGAAAGTTGTCAGTGTCCCGGTGGAGCAGGAGTCCTGGCTGCATGGTCCAGGCAGTCGGTGTTGCCAACAATGTAAGAGTAGAGACACTGGCTGCTGTTGCAAAGATGAATAGGGGCCCTTAAGGAAAAAAGAAATGCAAGGCTTCTTTTGATCCTCCTGGTTTGGAGGGCCACCAACAATTTGCCTCAGAGCTTTCTGCAGGACTTTCGGTAGAAAAAAAGTGCAGATCCACTCTCTTACCTGCTGCTTACACAAGGGATGGAGGAAGCAAAGGAATCCAGGCCCACCAGGAAAAACCTTTCCCTCCATGTGTGTTGCTTTGTGGGTTGTGTGTGAAATGAGGTAACACAAGGTCAGATAAAAAAAAAGGCAAAGCAGTTCAGAAGGGCAGAGAAATAGCAGACGGAGGGGAAAGAGAATGGCTTGGGGGTTTCTGTTCACCAGGAATTACCTGAAGGTTTCCAACAGTTCAGCACTGCTTCTCTAAAGCATGGTGTGTTCTTTTACTGCCTTTTACAGTCAAATCTCTCTGCAGGACTTCTGTCCCGGAGGCAATCCCACACCACCTGACTGTATGCGTGGTCAGGAGAGCCAAGCTCTCTGTGGGCAGGGATTTTCTGAAACACAGCTTGGGCAAGGAGTGAAGGAAATAGGGATACAGGCTCAACAGCTCTCCTGCTTACTGACTCTCAGAGCAAACAAGAAAGGACAGGTTTCCTCTAGACTCACCTTTCCATTCTCATGAGCTCTGCCATGTGGGGCAACTGCAGCACAGGCGTAATTTGAACGGAACATGTTTTTCTGACCAGGGAACAGAAAGTCAGTCCTTTCATCGGTTCGGTGTTGCCACATGCCGTGGGCTTCCAGTGATGGAGCAACATGCATGCACAGCAAGGAAGTGGGTGGGCTTCAAGGGCAGGGTGGAAAGAGGAGGGATCTTTTTTTCTAGAAAAGTCATTAAAAGTTATTTCCATGGTGGATACTTCCCCCACAGCCTGATTACAGAGAGCATTCAGCACAGAAATGGGACAAAACTGAATTTTCATTTTTGCTTTGCAGTTCACCTTTAAAGTGAAAGGGGACTTTTGTGGGGCTGAATGACTCCTCGTGGACTTTGGTTCCTTCAGGCTTGCAGCACTCAGGTTGCAGTTTCAAGGGTGCAGAGCCTTTTAAGGGTAGATGTGACATCAGCAGGAGTTTCCAGCCCCTGTACATGTACTGCTGAGGAGGTTTTTGTTCTCCTTTTGGTTGCAAAGGAGACTCTTAGGGGCAAGGGGCGGAGAACCTCATACAACTCATGATGTGGTGTCAACCTGACATTTACTGAACGCCTACTCTTCCCCTGTTGCTGCAAAAGAAAATAGAAAACTGTCTATCAGGCTCCACAATTCCAAAGTTTGACTGGCTGCTCTTGCGAGTCTCTCCAGCAATAGCAAAAGCTGAACTGTGAGCACAAGCAAAGATGTGGTGGAGGGAAAAAACACACGCACACAAATGCATGCAGACAGGCAGGAGGAGGAACTTCAAGAATCACAACCTAAAGTGGTCCGCTTTTAAGGTGAACAGAAGGAAATGCTTTTTCACATAGTGTGTAATCAAACTGGGCGACTCACCATCACAGGATGTTGTGGATGCCAAAAATATATGTGTGTTCCTGAAGGGGCAAGAACTGTTCCCGAAGGGTAGGTCTAACAATAGCGATTAAACTGCTGGTGACAAGAAATCCCTAAATTCCTGGCTGCCAAAGGTTGGCAGGGAATGACAGTTCTTATCCCTGCAGTGGGGAAGAAATGGTTTCTCAACCATTTCTGCTACCAGTTGCTGGCTGACACAGGTCAGCAGGCTGAGTGGGCTCCTAATCTGCCCCAGTCTGGTTGCTCAGAGTCTGCGATGCATTATAAGGGGAAGTACAGGTAGCGGGGTGGGGGGGAAAATGCATTTGAATCTTTTCCCTTTGGAAGACCAATGATGTGGCTCAGTGGAGGCAAAACAGTTAAATGAGAAGCTGCTCATTTAATTACATATTCTATTTTATATAAGTGATATTAAAGCATTCTATAGTGTTGCCAGGACCTCCTCAGTATTTTTCAGTGTGGTTCCTACAGATTTAACGTAAACCATGCAAGTGGGACAGGGGTAGGTGAGCCGCAGGGGAGGGAGGTGAAAACTTATGTTCTGTCCCAGGCTCTCTGTCTGGGCTTAACTTCAGCAAGCAGCCCCCAATGCTGCCCCAAAATCTGCCTGTGCTGGGGCACTGGCTGAGCATCTGCTTGTCTCCCTCCAGTACCAGCAGCTGGAGGACCGCGAAGCACTTCATCAGGATGTGCCACTGGGCACAGGTCAGCGCGCCGCAGGGGTCTCGCTGCCTGCCGGCTGTGTGACGGTGTCCCAAGGGTCTGTGAGTCACTGCTAAGCAAATGATTCCTATCAGGCAACAAGCTTGTGGCCGTTTTGGGCACTTCATCTGAATCTGAATGTCACAGCATCCCAGTCACACCCTGAGCGCTGCGCTCTGTGCCTGAGGACAGCGTGGCTGCAGTTAGACATTAGCCGTGACAATAACGCTTGAGCCAGCATCAGCCAGACTTTGCTGGGGGTGGGTGGCAGTTCTTAGGCTCAGCTTTGTCAAGCGTTCAGTTCACGCGTCAGGCAGAGGCTTTGCACTTGGGGTCTCACCTCCACCGACGGGTGATGCTGCACTCTCCCCATCAGTGACACGCTGCCTGGTCAGGACTTTCCCACTTTCTCACTCAGAGAGGTTTACTGAGATCTATTCTGCAGGGAGGGAAGAGGGAATTTGAATCTTCTCTATCCTGAGGCCAGCTATTTCCTTGTTTTTCCGCTCTCAGTCAATGGGGTGCAACAGATTGGTATCCCCCTTCCACTAGTGGCGGTGGGCGCTAAGGTGGTGAGGCTGGGGCAAGCGGGGCAAGCATAAAGCAACCCAACCTTCTGGACTAACAAAGCAGAGTGCACAGGGATAAGCATCATCCTGAAGGCGGCTTTCACCTGGCACAAACCCTGGTGAAAGCCCAACCATCTGCCCTGGCCTTACCATAGCACAGGATCGCACGTCAGTACTGTGTTGCTCTTCCAGCAACAGCAGGAGCTCCTTGCTAGCCTGCTCCCTCTTGTTTCAGGTCCTGGCCACTCTGAGCACCTACGCCCTGGAAAGAGGACGGGGATGGGGGAAGCAGGGCTGATCACAGGAGCAGCACGCATAGAAGTCATAGTGCGAAGCAAGGGGATTACTGCCAACCTGGTCAAAGTTGTACCTAATTTCCCCCTGGCAAAAGCCTCAGTTTATTATTGTAGGCACATGCCTGTGTCCTAGGTATGGCACCAACACAGTCGCTGGGCAGGAGTTGGGGAATGCCTATACTGGTTTGCAAGTAATCCCAAGGGAGCCCCATGGGCCTTTGCAACTATAAATTTGTTTTAGCTAGACTTCGTAAAATTGTTCATTTGCTAGTACTAGGAGGCTGACGATCGTGTGGCTGTAACCTTTGTTTATCATTGTAGGGTTGCTTCTAGCTTCTGGGGTCTTGCAAGGTTCGGGTTTTTTTCTGTTAGAAAAAAACCCAAACCTTCCAAAAAAACCCCCAAGCCCCCAAACTAATAGTCCACTGGGGTCCTGTTTGGCATGCAGGGAACCCACTGGAGGGTGACACAGACTTTCCAAACACTGGGCTCTGAAAAGGGAGAGCAGAGGAGACCGCAGTTTGGGCATGTATGTTTTTATCCCTTTACATGAATAATGGCAATTCTTTACTCTGAGGTGTGGGTTTTTTAAGGGGCCAGCAAAATTTCTGTTCAGGCAGATAACTCTTCTGCCTTTGCCTTCAGTAACCCATGCAGATATCGTGTGCCCGCTAGCTCAGCATCCTAAGTAGGACTGGAACATCATGTAAAAGGCATTGCCAAGGTAGCCCTCCCCTCAGTGCAGAGCTGAACTTGTAAACAGCTCGGTGGATGATGAGGTATATCAGTGGGCGCGGACAAAGCCCAAAGAGGTGAGCTCTATGCAGCAGAGACCTGGCACAAGGCTATATCACCGGCTCACTGACTTTTGTTTGCCCCCCACCCACAGGCTATGCACTAGAGAAGAAAGTCAAAAGCAAACTCGGGGAAAAAGTTGGCCTGCCTTGTTGTCATGAAATTGAAAGCTCGGATAGCCTGCATAATTACCGTGTCTACTGGCAGAAGAACACCATGGAGGTAGTACTTGCTTACGCAGAGGGGAAGGAGATCTCCAAGGACAAGCGGTACATGAACCGGACAGAGATGGATGACAGAAACTTCACCCTGTGGATCTCCCCCGTGGAAATCCTGGACAATGGCCCTTACCAGTGCGTAGTTCAGCACCTCAGATCTTCGCAGAACCCATCTGTTGTGTGTGATGAGACTGTCACCCTCTTTGTTACAGGTAGGTGGATTACCTCCCGACACCTGAGGCTTTCCCATGCTGGCTTCTGGGGGTAAAAGACCCTCCTCCAAGCTTTAGTCATAGTGTAGCAGTTAGACTTTCATCAGGAAGCCTAAAAGAATGCTGGAAGGTGTGCTAAGGCCCCTGTATTTCCATTCTAGCAGCTTCCTTCCTTGTCTTTCAAAAGCTACCCCAGGTACAGAAAATTCACCTTTCCCACCACCAGCCCAGCATGCTCCCCTTGATGCCTCCCTCTTGGGCAAGGACCTCTCCCAGGAAACCTCGCCAGGTACCACTGCAGAGGCCACCTCTGCCCCCTGCTGTCTTTTGGGCAAAGCAGAGGCCAAGCCCCTGGTGCACGGGAAGCGTCCAAGCCGAAAGAGGAATGGGGTGACATTGCTTCTCTGCGGCCACAGCAGCATCCCAGCCCTGCAGCCAACTCCTCGGGAGCCCAGGGTCTCCTGGGGGGCTGGCCAGCTCGCAGGCTACACTGCAGCTCCACAACCAAAGACTGAACTCAGCTGGAGATTTGAGACGTTTTACCTTAAAGAAACAACCCGAGTTCTTTTGCTCAAAACGAATCTGAATCTTTTCTTGGAGGCTACAAAAAGTTCCGTAGACATTATTTTCCATTTCCACCACTGTTTGTGTGGCGGTTGGTTTCAACTAAAGGCAGAGATACTGTTAACATATATAAATATATATATACATTTGAATACTTTCAGCAGCAGAGAGTTCCAGGAGTCTTCCAGACAAGCCAGTGAATGAGCATTCCCCATTTGGAATGAGATTTCTTGGCAAATAAAACCAAGCTCCTGAAGTTGGCCATTGCCTGCCTGTCTGAGGGCATGGTGGGCATATGCGCAAGGAGACAAATTTAGTGATCTTTCTGGGAACCAATATGAAAAAAGGGAAGTGCACTGCCAGCACCCTCTCTAGCCATGAGGGCTGAGTCATCAACTGCATGAAAAACATGAAACAACGGATCTCTTTTCCTCCCCGCAAATACTCCAGTTTCTTTACTTCCAAAAATCCCCTTGCTGTCTTAATAGGCCAGTTGTAATAATTGTGGTAGACTTCTGCTCCCTTTGGAAAAGTGGGATTAGTTATTGTGTGGATCAGGAAAGAGAAAGGTCCCCTTGCCCCTGCTGGAATCCAGCTACCCTGAGAGAGGTGGAAAGGTGTTACTCCCTGGTGACTGATCAAGGAACCATCTGGGAGGTTTGAAGGGCCTTTCCAGACTGGATGTCAGTGCTGTATTGCTCAACAGATGGTGGGCCTGGAAGGAAATCCAGGTCTCTCCTTGTCCGCCACTGGTCGGCTGTGCAACGTTGAGCAAGTTTATTTCACTAGTTGCTAGTTACTTGGTAGCCTAGACCATGGGTTTGTGGTCAGCTACAACCGCGAGGCCACCTACCTTGCACAGATCCCAGCAGTCATGCGGTCAAATGGTGAGTCAGGCAGGGAGCAATCGCAGACAAACCTCTTAGCAGCTCCAAAAAGAGTCGTTTTGCAGTGAGTTGAGCAAGCTGCTACAGCTCTCTGCCTGGCCTTGCCATGGCTGGGGCTAGCACCTGAGGGGGCGTGCAGGCTACGGACACACAGCTGGCAGGGGTGGGAGGGAGAATTTGGTGCCTTTGACAGCAATGGTGTTGGTGTGACTTACGCCCACCAGGAAGCCACGTGCTGAGTTTCTTTTTCTGACCGTGCCTCTCTTGCTAAAGATGTGGTCCCATGGAGATTTTTCCAGTGGAAGAGTTGCTTTAAATAGTTCCTCTGCCACCCCTTGCCTCCTCCTCCTCACCCGGGGCTGTTTATTGCAACCCGTGGGCATCCTCAGTTGTAGCAATGCAACTGTTTACAGTAACATGGTGAACCAGACTGGCAAAGGGAAGCGGGCTAAAAATGACATCACCTTTCTTCTCCGTCTTCACTTATATTAGTCCTCTCATCCGTTTCACCATGCAGCCTCGCAGACACAGCAATACATTCGACAGGGCGGGAAGGCATGAAACAAGCTGTGTGAGTGGGAAACCTCTGAAAATAAGCTTTGGCAATGAGAAAAAAGTCCAGTGAGAACATTGTCTGGGAGGACCTGTGTATTGCTATGCATTTCTGCAAAAACTTGTGTGACTGGGTCTTGCTCCCAGGTGGGCTTTCTGGAGGGGCTCTCATGCAGAAAATGTAATTCAGTCCCTTGCTGGCCATCCTGTCTGAAAGACCAACATGAGACTCATCTCCTTTCCCATGAGAGATGGACCCTTTGTGAGCTTCTGGCTGGGAAGGGACTAATGAGGGAGGGAAAAGGAAATTGTATACCATTGTCCGTAGTACGGATTTTTTTATTCAATCCTATATTTTTCCTACCTGTTTTATGATTCCTTCTGTTGTTCCGCAAACAGCCGTATGTACAGAGAAACAGTGGCATTGGAGAGGTGGGGTTTTGAAGTCTGTGTACTGCCCAGGGAGGGGAAGAAGCAAAGGCCAAGGCCGTATCCAGTCAAGGCTGTGGGGAGAATGCTAAGGAACAAGAAAGACCAAACAGATTATGACAGAGGAAGAATGCCCCATGGGGGAGTCTTTGCTTTGACCGTGGGTGACCAGGACCGCAGCTGTCTCTGTAATCTGACAGAATAGTAACTAAATCTTTCTTGTTTCAGCTGATTTCAGTAAGCCAAACATAACAGCAAACGTATCCCGTAATTCTTGTGAATCAACTGAGATGGTGGTAAGATGTTCTTCTTACGGAGGTTTCCCCAAACCTGAAATCACTGGGATCCTCAACAACGAGTCTGTGGTGTGGAATGTCAGCTGGGTGTCTGAGTCCAGCCTCAGCCCGTACAGTGTCACTGGCATACTGCACCTCAACGTGACCAAAGATGTCAGCTTCACTTGCTCCGTTGGATCCAATGGCTTTACCAAGTCCACCAGTTTGCTTCTGAGTAGGTTTTGTTAATAGTTTGTGTTACAAAACTGTTCTGTTGAACCTGCTGAGTTGCCTCTCTGAGAAAGTGGTAGATTTTGGGAATCTGTTCATGCAAGGATGACCCAATGATGCCACCTGCGAGCTGCACACCGAAATTTTTCAAAGGCTGTAAGACAGCAAGGATGGGAGAGGAGAGTTACAGCAGTGACTGACAAGCAGAGATGGCTCTGGCTTCCTGCCGCTCTACCGTGAGTCACAGCTGGGCTGACAGGGCAGATGGATCTTGTTGCGATCTGGTGATGTCAGCCTTGGTGGCCACCATTCAGTGCCCCTCTGTACCAGCACAGTCTTGCTGCCAGTTGTGTGACACAGACCTGGTATTCGAATGGAGGCACTTGAGAAACGTGTGTGCCTTAAAAGCCACAGGTTGCATTTAAAAATAATTTCCTTGTTTAACAAGCACGTTTGTTTCTGCTTCAGTGACAGAAACTGTCAGCTGGGGTCTAGACAAAATTCTGCTTTCATACACATATTTAATATAGGGTTAACTCATACAGAAAAGATTCCATCACTGTGCATGGCTTAAAAGTGATAACAGATAAGTCTGTGCTTTGAAAAGCTTGAGGCACAAATGGAAAGAGCATGAGGGAAGGCAGCACACTACAGTGCAGATGTTTTGCAGTAGAAGGTGATTTGCAAGAAAATTCTTAAAGCCAAAAGGGTTTATTTTTTTTTTAATGTTACTGAAAAAGTATTCTGAAATGTCTCTGGGTCTGATGTTTTCACTGTAGAGATAAGGGCACCTCCAAGGGAAGCTAAAGAAGTGCTACTTTTTTAGGGAACAGTGCCTTATTCATCAATCTTACTATAATCAAAGGGGCTTGTGAGGAGAGGCATCATTCAGCTTTAGGACGCATGCCAGAAACTAGTGCTACATGAATATTGGTTATTGCTGGATGTAGTCCATGAATATTGGTTATTACTGGATAATGCCCCTAGAGATGGTAATGGAAGAAGGTTATGAATATCATACTACATAGAAAAGGAGAGCAACAAAAAAAGGTAATAATAGTCATAGATTGTTATCACACAGATTCTCAGAGGAGGGTGTAATCAACAGTGCCAACCGCTCTCACAACCCTCCCCCCCACCCCTTTTTGATTTTTAAGATGTGAACCACTCCCATCTTGGTATGATGGAAACGGTCCTCCTAACAAGTCTTTCATGAACATGGAGTTCCAGACAGAATACAGCCTCTGGTAAATGTAGGAGGCAAGCCCTACAGCGGAGGGGAAGATCGTACAGCGGATCAGACTAGTGTCTTAGAAGTTGAATGTTGCTTAGTTGTGCCAGATGCAGATGATGAAATCTGTAGACCTATGAACATGCACCAAGTCTGTCCCTCCTGTTGAACTGGGGTTGTCCTGTACTGTACAAAACCAGCCCATTATCTACACTAATGTCCAAGTGGCAGAATGGTCATTTCCAGGGGTGAAAAGCCAAAGGCTCCAGATCCACTGAAACTGAACTCTGCCACAATACTCTCCCTACCATGCAGAAAAAGTCTATTCTAGTCTCTTTAATGCATCATACTCCATCACCTGGGAATTCAGAGGGAAAAAATTAGGCATAAATCTGGTGAAAACAGTAAGAAAAACTGCAGAGTACCTTTGAGAATGGAAGTTTTCTAGATATGGATTCAGACTTTTCCACCAAGCCTAACAGTTTGTTTAAAAACAGCTTATATGTTTTTAAATATTGCTTGTCTCAGTCCTGTTCTGGACAAAGATCCCGCATTTCAGATTCCGTGGATGTGTTAAAAACTTCAGCACATAGCAAAGGTGGGGGAATGGAAGAAATTTAGGTGCCAGCTTTGTCTATTTGTTTATTGAATAGGTACATTTTCAGGCTGAATATCTGAGTGAGAATTTGGCCAGAACTATCAAAATTCAGGCACCTGCTCTTACCTGAAAATGCCGATATGTTGTTGGGCTCTTTATTTATGTTTTATTTCTTCTGTCTCAGAAAAAACAAATGACTGCGTTGTCCCTACTGTGCCTCCATCTTATAATGTCATTACTGCTTCAAGTATCATCATTATCATCTTCCTTTTGGCTATCACCCTAGCAGCAAGATACCTCTCAAGGCATGGTAAGTGTAGCTGCTTTTTCAAGAAACAGTCTCTTACTGCTTATGGAGTTTCTATGTAAAATACGCATTTATAGAAACTATACTGACACACTAGGTATTTTTGTACCCTCTTCTCGTTTCCTTTTTTTTTTTTTTTTTTTTTTTTACATGCAGCATCTACTGTCACAAAATCTAAGTCCAGCTCAGGACTTTCCTACATTTTGTGTGCGGGCAGCACTAGGGTTCAGGTTTGAGTGAAGGGGTGATGGGGAGTTTTGGCAGCAGATCAGAATTTTTCCAAAATCAGAGGTATACAGAATTTAAGAGATACAAAAAGGTCCATTTTTTATGTATTAAGATGCTTCAAGATGCCAAGAATCTTGATGATCATCACAGATACAGCTGAGAATCGACAGTTTCAAAATGGGATATCTCTACACACCCTGCTTAGACAATCCCTCAGAAAAGTCACAGAGCCAAAGGTACAAAAAAAATATAGTGCTAGGACCAGAAAAATGGTTAAGCATAGCAAGGTTCCACTTTTAGGAGAACCCCAATCAGGAGAAATGTATTTGTCTTCTTTATGTGGCCAAAACCAGCACAGGTGAGGTGCCCTATCCTACCCTATGAAGTCTTCAGTAACTCCAGACATGTCTCCACAAGTTTTCAATTGCAAAGAGGACCTCCAGCATCTCAGGGTTAGCTGGCAGGTATTTTTTTTGTGGCTCAAAAAAAACCTCATCTGTTTGCTGTTGCTCCTAATCATGTCTATGCTGACCTAGCCAGAAAGCCCCTGAAGATGTGGGTAGACATCTAATGGATTTATAAAGGCAGCTAGACATCCAGCCAGTTTTGAAAGTCAACAACAGCAGATGTCCTATCCACACCCTGTTAGCAGCTTTGAAAAGCAGTCCTGGAGAAAGACAGCAGGCCTTGCAACACGTTATAAATATCACCCAATCAAGTTCTGTCAGGTCACTGGGGAAGTCAGTTCTGGAGACAGGAACTCCACACTGAGAGCACTCTTTGTTCAGCTGTCTTAAACCAGAAGCCACCAGTCTGAGCGTCTTCGCTCATCATGGTCACAGTGGAAAGAGGCTGGAAAGAGGTTATTTGCTAGGCAACGGGGACTCAGTTCACTTAGAGACACATGTAAGTTTGTCGTGCTTGTGTCTTCTGCTTACCCCTATTTCAACTTCAGACAAGTTCACTCCCAAGTCAGAGGTGTGGAGGTAGCATTACTATTTTTCTTTTCCCCTCCTCAACAATCACATCTATTCAAAAACCAATGAGTCAGGCTGGGCTAATTTTCTTTTTGTTGCTTTACCACAAATTAAGGAAGCTTCTGTAAAGCAGTGACTCTTGGCAACACCTGTGCATGTACTCATTTTCTACTCATGTGCCCCTGTGATACCAGTGCTGGTTCTCCCCTGCTGTTCCCTGGGGCTATGTCAATGGGAAAGTGGCAAGCAGGTTGAAACCAAGAAAATCACAGCTGATCACAGCCTGTGCCATTAGCTGCATGGATAATGAACTTCTAATTATAGGAGAAAATGAACTGGAATTGGAAGATTTGGCTCTAAACAAATATAGGCTGGAAATTAAAAGGTTCCTTACCATTAAATTAGTAAGATTCTGGAGCATTCTGAAATAGCCTTTTATATTGAAACCAAATTGCTTTTAAAGTAGATGTAAAAAGCATACCAATGAGGTAGAATGCGATCACCTGCAACAGCATGGGACGTAGCTGCATAAACTGGAATTTCCCTTTCGGTCCCATTTTCCTAATATGCACAGGGAGTAGATTTGCCAAGTCAGGTGGTGCTATTTTGTACAGTTATTTTCCAGACCAGGCATATATTGTAAGAAACTGAAGCTAGAGTTTCTATCCAACTTCACAGTTTGTACAGTTGTCACATTTCAGTGCTGCTGTGCATTGCCACTTGGCTGGGGAGGGAAATATCTGTCCTAAGAGGGCTTCCTGCTGGTGTTGCTACAGGTCACCTGTCAAGAGCTATTGTGGGTACTCAGAATAGGTCTGAGAGTACCTCTGTTGTGCTGGTATATGGAAAGCTGAGTCTGGAGCGGCCTTGATGCTAAGAGTGGTTTCTGAGCTCAAAAAGCCATGCTTCAAAGAACTGAAGTGTGGGAGGGAAGAATAGAAAGATAGAGCAAAACGGAAATAAGAATTCTCAGATGTGTGATTGTGGTGGTGACCAAAACATGTAGATGCTTTGTTGAGGTTCATAGCCCCCTGCTTGGAGGAGCTCACAGCCTAACTTGCTTATTTTTGCAGTAATTTAAGAATGAAAACTCCCTAGATTTTTTGTAACGGCTCTTCAATTAATTTAATACAAAGCACCAAGATTAGAGGTCACTTAAAGAATAGCTTAGGGTCCGTGTTGTAAAGTTTGCGCAAGCACAGTTTGATGTAATAGTACAGAGACATTCAGCTTGAATTGTTACAACAAAATTAATTCATAGATGCTGAGATACTAAGGGGACCTGTTTAATCTGAAGTCCTTTTAAAGCACTGAAAGAGTTGGCTGGCTGGTTCTAACACCAGCGTTCTTTCACTTGCTTGGTCAAGTGCATTTAGTGACACGTAACTTTTACTATTGTTTCCCTCCTGACGTTATCTTAGTATGTAGCAACATGTCTTTGTGCCAGGCTGAGGCCCTAGCCCTGTGCTAATAAGAACTGTTTTATCTACGTGAATCTATATAGATAACATTATATATAACGGAGCTTTCTATCAGATCAGACTATGGCTACGGGCCAGCCATATTCAGATGTACTGCAGGGATGAATCCTGCCGAGGAAAAATAGAAGTAGCAAGACCTAAAAGATTTCTTTTTCTTTAATTACTTCTCTCTCCCCACGCTCAGTAATACTTTACTTTGTTGAAGACAACATTTGGATTCAGCACTTTTATGTCTTCTGGAATTCCAAATACTAATGAGGGATCTTCTCTTTCAGTCTGTTCTCACTGTTGTAAGCCTCAAGATTCAGTGGAAGAGGGTGTGAAAGAATGTACGAAGACACCCATGAATGTACGAAGACACCCATCTGAAACATCATCTGTATGACCAGATTGCATTTGCAGGTAGTTTTCTTCACCATTCTTCTCTTGGCAAAATAGCTTCTCAAATACAATTAGATTCTTGTGCAATGTTAGCTCACAAAACCACGTATGACTTTTAATATGACTGTGTGCTGTCCTTTAGGGTAAATAAAAGCCGTAGGGCCCTATTGCTGACTCAGACACATGCTGTGTCCCGGTCAGGTAACTAGAGGAATGGTGCTTGTGTTGCTTGTGGGGCACTGCTTTGGGTTATTTCCAATTTCTAGACATGAATCTAGTGAAAAATGTCAGAGGACCACATTTCCTGGGCTGCTAAGCTGCTTTCTCCATAGAATGGGCCCTGCGTGGATGATGTGAGGCATGTGCCTTGTCTGATGCATAAACATGGGAACATCACTGATGACAGAAACGAAGGACTGATCAAATGGTGGTGAGGGAGAGGTGAACGATGAGAGAATGACTCCGGTTTCCCAGTAAAATTAGCAATGCCAGTCCACTTCTGAGATACCTCCATGCCCTCCAGCAGATGGAGGAATGGAGAAGGAAAAGTTTCCCCTCTAAGACTTGCCCAGGAAACACTCATATTTTAAAAGGAATTACTTTCGATAATGAGATGTTGTGAAGGATGGGCCGGGGAAAAGTCTGGCTTACCACGGTTTTATGACTACAAAGCATTATATTCATTTTGGCTTGAAAGCTCACCTGTGTTCAGGGCTGTGTCCTCCAAAAAGACACTTTTTCGAGTCAAGAGACTTAAGGAAAGATTAGCAGCTAACTGTTCTTATTCGCATCATTATCCAGGTGACTGCATTTCCTGCTTTCACCACCACATGCTGAATTGCCAGGGTAATGCCATAGAGTAACAGCTGTAGAGTCCTAGAAGTCATGAATTTGTCGCGCTGTGTGTTGCGTTAATCTAAAAGCTTAATGTTTTTGAGACGGAAAGGAGGGGAAACTATCATTCAGGCCACTCGTCTCATTTCCAAACTAGACCACCCACTCATGTTTTCCTCTGGGGAAGGCCCTATCTGGAACAGATACTAGAGCCTTGGTTAGCATGAATTCTGGGGGGTTTTGTGATGGGAGTGGTGGGAGTTCACCTGCTGAATAAATCCATTCTGCCACATTCCTCTTTTGTTATAAAAGTTTGCCAGGCTCCTTCTGTAAGTGGCTGGTGTTTACCAACTCCAGTGCCCGGAACAGCTGCTGCCTGTGGACAGGGATGGAAGCCGTGAGTTGGGACAACGTATTGCTTCCTTAGTGGCTGACCGTCACCTCGTAACTGTGCGATGCGCTGAGCCATGTCCCTGTTGCTGCTTAAATAGGGTAGTGCATTCGTTAGTCATCCTCGCATCGCAGAGGGATGGCACCACTGCGTGTTCCAAAGGTTTTCACAGGCAGCCTTGAGCCAGGCTGCAGCTCGGCGTCGTGCCTGTCTTGATCTGTCTAGCTCTGTGAACAGCTCTGGCTTTACTGTAGTAGGAGCCCTCTTGTGGAGGGCTATCGCAAGTGACCCCTGTTTTGTCTCAGCTCTGCAACATTCTGGTTTACATTTAGGATTAAGAAGAAGGGGAAGAAAAATCAGTAAAATCTTTTCTTTGTGTCCCTCAGGTTTCTTATCCTGTGTACTCCGCACTGCAGTCCCCACTGTTCGTTGCACAGCAATGCTTATTGCGTTGACCCTTTGGCTCCCTGGAAAGGGATGACAGCAGTAGAAAACTCTGCTCAAGATGACTGACAACATAATCTTGTGTGAATGAATACAAAACCCCACCTACGCCACAGCAGTTGTGGGGTGGTCTCCTTACGATGGGGTCGCTGGAATTCCAACTGGGAGGACTCTCCATGTTCCTGCAACGGGGCAGAAGAAAGTCGTCGGCATCGTGCTGCTCTCGCACACCCGTTCGAGAGTTTGGGATCCTCTGGCTGTGATACTGCCTCTGTGAAAATGAGGGGGCCTGCAGAGCTCTAGCTGGTAGCCCACACCCACCTACCCCTTCAGGAACGTAGAGCTGGCCTTTGGGAGACCCCAGACCCCGACACAATCTCATGTCAAGCTGTGCTTCCATGTTGCGACTGGGAGCACCTAAAACTTCTTTTATATTCAGCCTCACACAGGTATCTGCCAGTACTCTTCTTTGTGCTGGAGGACTTGATTTGGACTTGACCATTACAGATACCTGTCCCTTCTCCCCTAAAGAGGCAATAACACACTTTCTATGAAAAAGCACCTTGAGGTGGGACTATATGCCTCGTGCTTATATTCTGTGCTAATGAGACTTTTTAGGAAATGATACGTACTGATGGCACGCCCAACAGCTAACTAATATTGCTTACCTACAGCAGTAGCAGAAGTTCTCATAACCTTTCTCTCCTGAAACGATGGCCTCGCCAACCCAGGTACCAAGGTACAGCTCCTCTATTAAATAACTCAGTCATCCAGGAGCACATCTGAGAGAGCGCAGCCCGCTGGTGGTGGTGGTGGTGCACGAGAGTGCACACCTTTGCACATACACACGTACAAGCTTTTACACGCATTCCTTCCTACCCACATTTGTAAAGCCCCATTTAAATTTCTGTAGGATTCAGTGGTTATCTCTCACGTGTATCTACTGGAATGAAATGTAACTCAGGGCCTCGCTTCTTAAATACAGGTCTGCTGTTGTTTATAGCTTTGCCTAGGAACACTTGTTAGCGTAGGCTCTCCAGATTCTTGGGAGTCTCTCACAGCAACATAGGGATTTACTTTGCATTGAAGACTGCTGCTTTCCGCCAGCGCTTTCTCTACCTTGCCAGGACTTGAAGGAAGCTCCCTACGGGGTGCTAACACTGGACTCATCTGCTCTGGGTGATATTCTTGCCTACTGTGTAGGAAAAGTGGTTTCTCAATTTGAGGGGAAAAAGAGGACGAAGCCCCAGGCCCCAACAAGCTTCCTAAGCAACTCTGCATACTAACCTAACGCAACCCTGCCCTGAGTTTGACAGGTTTGGTTTTCTCTTTTGCTCTGTCCCACTGCAAGCTGTTCCTGTTCCCTTACTGCTCTGTCCATGCGTGTAGTTCAAAGGGCAGACCAAAGTCTGAAAGCACCACGCTGTCTTCTTTCTGGGATGTTTTGTTGCTTGAGCTGTTTATCTTGCCAGGACACAGCAAAGAAATATTTCATCCCTTTCACTTTTTTTTTTAGCAGGTACATATTGAGAGAGAAACTGCTGGGGGAAATAGGAGCACTAAAAGCAGTTTATAGAGGATTGAGCTATGAGAGGCTAAGGGATCAAGTCGCTAGTGAAAAATAAGACACCGCTCCCCTTCTGCTCCTGCAGAGTCATGCTGCCCCATCAGCTTTTTTACTGCTTTTCCATTGTATGAAGTGAAATGGGAACTTCAGAACATTCTTGCAGAGCGTTTTTTGACAGAGAAAACAAAGTAAGGTGAGCGATAAGGAAACAATACTCTTTGCACTTGCACATTCTGGTTGCAAGCAGAACACAGGTGACGCAGAAAGCAGTTTTACCAAAAGGCAGCCTGACGTTACTGCAGGACTTGGTGTACGGGCAACGGTGCCTTATACTTTTCACGTTTCCTTTTCTTTCAGCCTATGCTTGTTCTTTCCGGCACAAACTACTGGCTTCTTGCAGGCTGAACACCCTCTTTTTGTATTTAATTTGCTCATTTTCAATACTGTGCTTCATTTCTTGCTATACCCATGATGCATTTCCACCTTATCAACCACAGCACAGCTCTGACAGTTGTACCTGCACGTTTTCCCCTCTATCCCACGCTCTACTTCTGCTCCTGACTGGTGATTGCTCAGCATCCTGGAGGAGAGTTTGTCTTTTGCACTGTGCCAAACTTTTCTACCACAGACTCCTGTGACACTTTAAGTAAGTCCTTCTAAAGGAAACAAGATATGTTTAGCCTCAGTTTGTTTTTATATTCTCGATGGGCGGTTATTTGATTTATTTTTTCCTTAAGCACTTATACTATGAATTATGTTTTCTATTGCCTTATGCTGTATTCAGTGAATTGCACACAAATGGTTTCTGTGAGACCTTTTCAGCTTAATATCTGGGTCTTTGTACCAGGTGAGTTGCTCTGTTTATCGCAGGTATTTTGTACATAACATTTTTTTCCTGGGGTTCCTCACGTAATTGTATTAAAAAATAAAGGGTAAACTCAGTTTCCTTTCCTCAGTAATAAAAGATGTCTGATCTATATGCTGGGAAGTGGTAAAGCCTTTCAATCATTCACGACGCTCAGCCACCATTTTGTAGCTGCTAAGAATGTAGGCTGTATAGCACCAAGGTAGGTGACGCAGCTGGTTGGTACAGCTGAAGAGGTAGAGTTGTCATCAAGACGCAGCTCCGTATGGCGAACTCTACAGCAATGACAACACGGCACTCAGGTACCCAACTTGTAACTCCCACATCTCTTGTGCCTGTTGATGTGTCAGGAATTAACCAAGCAGTGTAGCTATGGTGCTCGACAACTCCGTTTGCAACAGGTCTTCCTTCGCCCTCCCAAAAAGGGAGGTTTTCTGCAAAAGCAAAATCCAGTGTAAGACGGTCTCGCTGTATCTCTGCTACTTGTGTTACCTGCTCTGGAAGTGGGGACCGATAACTTCAGTGCTGAGCTTTTGCTGGGGGCGGGGGGTGGGGCGGGGAGAGTGGGGGTGTGAAGAATCCCTTACATTTGTATTTAAAAAATAAGCTCTGAACCAACTCTTCACTCCCCGTTTGGAGGGTGACTTTGAAGACAAGAAATGAGGAAGTGCAGGGGACTAAATTCAGCGGGAAACGGAGCAAAAAATGGCTGCTAATCTTGAGCTGCATGTAGATGGAAGTCTCTGCTTCCCCTTGCTAACGTGCAGCATAAGGACATCTAGCAGCCTAGCAGCTCTTCCTTCCTTACATGGAGAGAAAATCCACACAGCTGCTACACCTTGGCTCTGCCTACTCTGCCACTGAAGAACACCCCTCCCTCAATGGTCATAGACACACGAAAATCAGTATTCTTTAGGCATCACACCAAATACCACTAAAATAGGAATAGAGAGAGACTGAGAAATGACATGGCTAAATGTCATCAGAACTGCTGGTCAGATAACAGTGTGGGATATTGGGTGGGGATGTAACAGCAAAAAATTAAAAAAAAAAAAAAAGGAAAATAATAATAATAAAAAAAAAAAGATAAAACATTGCTGTGTAACCACAATGGCAAAAATGCAACTCAGAAAGGCCTTCTATTTTGTTTTTTGAGAGGGCAGAGGACAGTAACACTACTGTCACCAATGAATGCAGAGTTCAAAACAGGAAGAGGGAGAAACATATCCATATCTCTACTTATTCGGATCCTTCACTTACACATAGAAAAGGAAAATCAAAGCTGGTTGATGACAACCCTGAAACACACGTATTTCTTCAATGGAAAAATGAACTACACTGAGGTGTTTAAAAAAATAAAATGCTCTTTTCAGAAGTCAAGAAAACACACCACCTTCTTGGAAGCAAGCTGTGCCAAAAATCTGCTTTGGGTGGGTGGAATATGCTCTGTTCATATTTCAATCAACAGTCATCAGCTGTATCAGAGGAAAGAATTCCACCAGAACAGACTGACTACTCTTTTCTTGTGGGAAGGAGGCCGGAAGCCCCTGCCTGGCTATAATTCCCTTTAATAGGAGAAAAGCCCCAACAAAGAGAGGGGACCAGAATTCCAACCCTCCACTTTGAGGGAAATGGTGATGGGCCAGCTGGCCCCACTGGGTACGGACCATTATGACATTAACTTCAGCCCTACCCATAGGTAACAGCTACGAGTTAAGAGTTGATCTCTGGTACAGAACAATAAACAGAGCCAGCACTCTCCTGGCTCTTGTCTTTGTTACTTCCCGGACAGAGGAATGTCTGACTCTGACACTGCCACCAGACTTCACTGCTCACTGGTGGGATCTTGGATAGAGCTCTTCTCAGGGGATATCCCTCAAGTACGTTTCCCTAACACAAATACTGTCAAGTACATACTGTACTAACACAAAGAGCTTATGGACACAATCACCACTGCTAGATGGCTTTATTGAGTGGCTCGAACCTCATTTCCCCCAAAGGTAATCCCCCAATTTCCAACCTTCAAATGAAATTATTGTTGTTAAAACTGCCCACAGTGCCAGTTGTTCTACCACCACCCACCAGAAAGAAGCCAACCTTTCTGTGGCCCCCTCAGCCACACTCCTACTGAGGAACCCAAAACGTGTCCTTTCCAGGGCATTTCCGTACCATCCCCAGCTCCTCCACCCTTCCTCAACATTGACTGCAAAATACGCCAAGCACTGTAGAACCAAGTGTCTTTTTTTCTGCAAGAAACCACTGTGAGCAGAACAGCATTGGTCCCAGACAGGGCAGGTCATGCTGTGGGAGGGGCATGGCGAGAGGAGGAGAAGCGCTCGCTCTGGTGCTGCCCATCTTGGGCTCCGATAGCACATTCTTCAGGCCCTGTCTGAAGAGCAGCTTTCACCAGAGCGTAATTAGCTTTTGGAATGAGGGTACCTTCAGCATCCAAACTATTCATAGGCTCCTTTTACCTTGAATATTTCTACACCTCCCGTGGTTTGGACATTTTCAGCAGTGAAATGGGTTCTAGAAGAGGCTCTAGGGCTGCTTTCACCCCCTGCCAAACCTGGATGACACTTCCCAGTCTGCAGAGTGTGCATTTCCACCTTCTCAGGTGGAACAGGTTTGGCCCTTCCAAGCTCTTGTGCAGTGATATGCATCCATGAACAATGCTTTCAGCAAAATGCTTTTTCACAGCATATAACTGTGTTCACAGAAGACTTCCGTGACCCCTTGATTGAAACCTTTTATGATCGAAACTCTTTTATGAGAGAGATTGAAACCTTTTATGCTCATAATAACTACAAATATTTTGTAGCTGCTTACAACAGAGATCTGGGGAAGACTCAGTAGCTCCTAGATTCTCTTGCTCCCTCTGTCTCCGGTCCTTCCTGGGTGTTGCCTTCCATTTCACCTAAGACGTTCATCACACTGAGCCTGGATTGCCTAACAAGAGAAGAGAGAGTGCAAAGTAATTTTATGCCTGTATCCTCCTGAAAAAGGCATCACTGCAGAATCCCAACTCTTATAAAGCTTCTTTAGAACAGGCCCTATTTCTGAGTTTTATTATGTCACGCAACCAGTGTCATAGCCTTTTCTCCCCAAAGCCTCCGGCTGTCGTCCTTCTTTCCTCTCTTTAACAGGGAGGGAAAGAAGGCAAAAATGAAGAGAAAGACAGAGTTCTGGTCTCTCTCAATTTTGGTAAAGAAATACTCATGTGCTTGTCCTGCTTGTCGTCTTGGCCACTGCAAAAGTGAAAAACTGATGCAGTTACTGGGCTCGGGGAGTGGGGCATGAATTTTTAACAAAATACCTTGTTACAAAACAAGCGGCAACACCTAAGGCTGGGAAGACTAAATCAGCAGTTCTCAGACTGGCATGTGAAACACACCAAAAACTGAAGAGCGGAAGAACCAAGGTTTAGAAAACATAGTGTGTTGTGGTTTCTTTAAATGTTTGAACCACGCAGACCTATATGTACTTCTAGTCCAAGACTCGAACAGCAGAGCTGTTCCTTACCACTCTGCTAACTTCTGTTCATACAGCTCCCTGCGCTCACGATTTCTCTTCTCCTGCAACGTCTCGCCGGCAAGCTTCTGCATCATCATTAGGAGGCCCCCTGCAGGGATCCTAAAGGAGGAAGCAGAAAAGTCACAAGTCACCCAGGGGACACGCAACAGTAATAACTTACTGGCATCACCAAAAGGAGCATGCGGGGGCCAGCCACCAGATCAGTGGAGCATAACATTCCCCAATACTCACATCGCACAGACTAAGATACTCTATTCTACTGCCAGCCTGTCTTCAGCTGTGACTCAGTGTAGCCCCTTCAATAACGTATTTTGAATTTACTCATTGACAGGCACACACAGGGCAAAGGGTTGGAAAGATTTAAGGAGCCCAAACAACCCCTGTAGATCAGCTAACCCATAATTTAGACAGTCACACCCCTGCTTAGCTTCTGTCAAGCTCTGGAGGTACTTGTGTTTTCATCTGTAAAGGTCCCTAGGCTGCTTCCAGGCATGCCCACAGCGGACACCACCCTGACAGTGCTAAGTAGTACCTACAAAACTCATGCTCTTGTCCAGGCAGGATCCCCAAATTCACTTCTGATGATATTCACAAGTCAGTACCTTGAGAAGAAATACCAGCTCTGCTTAAAAAGTCAGACTTCTCCTGAGCTAAGAGGTCATTGTCCTGACAGACAGAGGCCCCGAGAGAGAACCCTGGGTTCCTCCATGCTCCTGGGAGCTTTAGAAGATACATGACTGCAAGACACACACGAAGAGATGTGCCACCTCACAGCCTTGGGTTGTGCGGCCCAACCATGCAGCTTCTTCCTCAGCATTTCCTAATGGCTGCTGCTCCACATTTTGGCTTTGATGGAGCATATTTTGTAAAAAAATGCTTTTTACACAGATTCCTAACTGGTGCCCTAGAAGTTCCCAGGGTGCCCCCTTCTTCAAAAGGTGTCATCATGACATCCGACACCCCTTGTGTGCCATCTGGATTCTGGGCTGCTACAGGAGCAGTTGCTGATGAAGCTGAGAAGGGAGCCCAGAAGCTGTGTCTTACACTCCTGACTTTACCCACAGACAACACCGTTCCTTAAAACAGATGTCCAACGGTTCTGCGCACAACCATTGGGCTCATCAGTGACCACACCCAGGACGGGAGACAGGAGACACGCCTATAACCTATCCTGGTAATTCCCTATTTAACAGGAGTTAGTCTCTTCTCTAACAAGCAAATAGCAGCAAGTCAGATGCTCTACTGAGAGCACCGAGTTCTTATTGCCAACGAAGCAGCAAAACACAAATCAAGAAAAAAGAAGGAGAAAAAACAGTTTAAAGGTTGGAAGAAAAGTCATCATCATGAGGTCCCAAGAGAGATACAGAAAATCCCTCAAGGCAAGAGAGGAAGGGAAGCTTGTGTAGCCACACCTATGATTCACGGCTTGGTGTGTGAGGCCACCGTCTAACAAGCACCCTTAAAGAGCAGCCGTGTCTTGACCGCTCATCGGCAGCAGTCGCAACTCACCCAAACGCTGTTCCGAACACGAAGCCGCCTGCCAGTCCCTGCAGGCCCAAGTGCATTCTAAAAAGGGCTCCTGTGAAGGCTAGAGGAAAAAAAAAAAAAACCCACAAACACACTGAAACCACAAACAGCCCCCCACCCGCCATCACATACAGACGGAGGGAGCTGCTTTACTGCATTTCTCCTCTCCGTGAGCTGACATTTACTTTTAACAGAGCAGAAACCAAGTGCCGTGGCCAGCGGGAGGGACCCTCACCACGGTCTCTGCACCAAAACACCGCACAAAGCTCCCTCTGCTTCAGGAAAACTCCCCAAGAAATGCTAAGAAGTAAAAGTATCTAGGAAAGTACAACTCTCTCCAGGCTGGAGCATGATCCCTCCCCCCCCCCCCCTTTTTTTTGGCTCAACAGCAGCTAATAATAGTAGCTGCCATGTACGGCAGAAGAGATCTGTAAAACGCGTATCCAACTGCAAAGGCAATAAAGGCTGTAAAACTGAACAAGCAGACGACTTACCCGGAGCCCTGTTGCCAAAAGCGGACATGCAAAACTTAGCATGAAAAGGGTAGTTTATAAACAGCCACTGAACTGTTATGAAGAGTGGAAATAAGAAATGCTTTCCCTGCTAAGTAGGTGGTTATGAGAGCACTAAGTGTATGCACTAAGTGTTGCCTTTACCCTACACAAGCATTTTTCACCCAAAAAACTCCAGCAAGTATTTTGAAGGTGAACTGATAACCACAAAACTCCCCAATGGTTTCAGAAGCGCATTGATATTTCTGTGTTACAAATAAAGGCAGGCAGCAGTTAAACAAGGGAGCGAAGTCCCAATAGCAGCCTGTAGAACAGGAAAGAAAACCCAGGAGCACAGAAGCTATAGAGACCCACTCAAATCCAAAGAACAGGGATTTCTGCTTATGCTTTTCCGTTTACGACCCTTGCTCATAAAGAGGAAAGTACACGGAGACACAGCAGTCTTACCTCCTGCCGAAGCGAAATTACCGATGGTGGTTTTATTGCGGTACACAGACAGACCGGTGCTCACCGTGCTGCAAAGATAAGGCAGAGAAGAAGACAGCGGTTGCACATGGGAAAAAAGACAGGTAGCAAAACACAGCCTGAAATAAAGCTGGGTTTCATTAAGCCAGCCCTCAGGCTGCCTCTAACTGCCTTGTTGCCCATCTGTCCGGAGCGCACACGGGCCAGCCACAAGCGCCCTGATTTCTGTGACTTTACCGCAGGCAGCCGTGCAGCCAGAGGCCAGGGAATACCAGGATTCTGGGGTATTCTTTCTTTTTCTTTTTAATCATGAATATTTATTTTTTTCCATTGTATATTCAACGACAAAAGGAATCGAGCAATGCAAAGGTCCTGCCAGTCACGTCAGTCCTGATGTAGGACCTTTACTCCCAGAAGCTGAATCCATGTGTGGGGAAGGTCTTGCCTGACAGACAGTCCCCACCCCTAGAGGTAAGTCGCACTCGTGACATCAGCAGGGTCACCAACTCTTGCGGCATGAGATCTCCCACCAGGGGGGGTACACCATCTCCTCCAAAAACATCAGTTAAGCCCCAAAACACTCTCTGTTCTCACTTCGGCAGCCACATCCTCCCCAGCACGTTAGCCAGCCTCCTGCCATGACACTTACGAGTCAGCAGTGACCTTCCTCTCCTTCCCAGCACCGTCACCTCACCCCAGCTTTTGCGCAGGGTCAAACTGAAAAATTTGCTTTTAAACAGCAAAACTCAAAATTTGCACAACCACAGGACAAAATTCTTCAACCCGAACTTTACAGAAACAATGAACAGGGAGCGGCAAATATCTTCTTTCAAAGCCTTTTTTACAAAGAGGTGGTGGAAAAGGGCAACGATCTGACGGCAGGGGAGACATCTGGTGGAAGACGACGAGGTTACACGCCAAGCCCAGGAAAATCTGAAGAAACCCAAAGCTCCAGGAGAGAAAGCAAACGGTACGCTAACTAAACCCAAGAACAGACGCTAAACCAAAAGGAGCCAAAGAAACCAAGAGAGATCGAGGAAGAAGCCCAGAAAGGAACAAAAAAAATTAGGAGATGGAAATACAAAACAATGCTAGTCAATATCTTAACCTTAAAAGCAGAATGGGAATTTAGACAGAACATACCTGCAGATACAGTCAATGCAGGTTTAGGACTACACATAAATTTACCATTTTGAACATTGGGGAAGGAGATATTCGTAGTTTAAAAGGGCTTTACTTGGAAGAGCGTGCCGAGTTTGATGCTACATTGTGAGAAATGCATTGACACATCTGAGGGAGAAAATCAAGGAAGCGGAACACTATCTCTGCGTTGGGTGGGTGTGCAGGAAAAATGTGAAGGCCTAAAGCGGTATATACAACCGGTAGGTCTGATGTTCATAAGAAGATGACCATCTGCAAGCATTGAGGACTAGAACAAAGAACTGTGAGTAACGCTAGCGTGTACAAACTAGGAGTAATGAGACATAACAAAAAAGAGAAAAATTAGGGTGGGATAGAAAGCTCTTCCAGAAACAGCCAACACACTGTAACACCCTTCCAGAGAGAAAAATGAAAAAAAAAAAAAAAAAAAAGAGAGATGAGGCAAAAGCAGAAAGAAGCTGTCAAGTACAGGGAAGAACAGTATTCACGCCAATAACAGCACGGATTAGATGTAAGGAACAGGGCTTTTCCAGTTTTAGTTTTGCGTTGTTTCATTAGAAGATCTGACACCTGGGATAATTTAAAAAAGGTTAAATCCTCTTCACATTCACCCCTTATCACTGTTAACACAACTCCTTGAGTCTCAATTGGTCACCAGCAGTCCCTCAAGGAGCACACTGGTGGCAGGAAGGGCTCCTTGCCCCTCGTCCTTCAGCGTAAGCCAGCGCTTCTCCCACCAGCCCCCAGGGAAATGCTTACTTGAATATTGTCACAAAAGCGGCGACTCTCCAGCTCCAGCGCCAGCCGTAGCGGATGAAACTCCTGAGACCGGCCCGATGCGCCGATTGCTGGGGGGAGAGAGGAGAGGGGTTACAGGTCCCACAGACCCGCTCCCCCTCGCCAGCACCACCCACCCGGGGTATTCCCGATGGGTCACTTGGGAACGACGCCCTGACCCTCAGGGATCACGCTGCTTGTCTCTGGAGGAACAGCCACTGACGTTTGCCCCAGCCGCCAACAGGAAAAGCAAGAATTAATTCCAGTTCGTAATGTCAACTGTTCTTTACCAATCCTGGTGCTGGAACACTCCCGGGGGGACGGGGAGAGCCCTCTGAGGACAGCACAGGAGAGCAGCAGAGAAGGAAGGGGGGACGAACCAGAAACTAATTCTTTGTTATTATGAGTTCACCTCATAATAATAACCACCTACTTTAAACACTAAGAGACCACCGAGCTCTGCAGGTTAGCACTGGCGCTTACAAGTTTGGCAACCAGCAGCTTTTAAAAAGCTGTCATCAACAGAAGCTTCATGAAAATTAAAAATCTTCCAGTTAATATCGTGAGAGAAAATAAACTCCCTCCTCCCGTGCCTGTGGTGTAAGGGGTTTAGCTCAGGTGCAGACACACACAAGAGTCAGCAGGAGGTCAGAGTGTAGCCAGGCGCCCACACTTTGCAGGCCGCTCTAAATAGTGAATTACATAAAATAAGGCAGATTTTTAAAGTGTTTAGTTGAGGTTTTTTTTCCTAATAATCCAGGTAATCAACATTTTGACTGACTAGCAACCCCCTAAAAGTTCAAACATATTCATAAAATGCCACAAATTTTCTTTGCTGTGAGGTGTCAAGTGATAAGCTAAAAGAATTTTAAATGGTCTTAAAATAACTCACATTAATAAGGTAAGAGGACAACACCGGTCTCCACTATGGAGCGACGCCTCTTGCCAAACCCACTAAAATGTAAAAGCCAAGAGACTTTCCAATATGTGTTAACTAGCTGTGTAACAGAACCAACTTACCAACTTTTTCTCTAAGGACAACTTCTTTTAAGCTAACCCTGCAGAACTTGGGTGACAGGGCGCAGGTGACTCCGGCAGCAGCCGGTGCATCATTTACACACGTGCAGCAAACACATGGCCCTTAATTTTGCCCCAAAGGGTATTAAAACCAGACACACACACACACACCCCCCAACACCACCTCAGGGCTACGCGCCTCCCGAGGGCTCCCGGAGCCACCACAAACTGCGGGCCCCAAACGCCACCTTCCACCGCCCGACCGGGGCCTGTGCGGGGCTCGGCGACGCCTCGCCGCCCGCCCCCGGCGGCAGCCCCGGCCGCTTCCCCACCGCCCCCTCCCCTGGGCGGGCTCGTACCACGGCATCGGCGCGGTTCTGGAAGAGCTCTCCCTGGCTGCCCTCGATGAAGGCCCTGCGGGCCTGGTAGAAGGCCGGCAGCCCGCCGTACACCCAGCCCACCACTCCCCCGGTGAAGGCCGACTTGGCGATGTTCACCGTCTCCTCCGGGTAGCGCTGCCGCTCGCTGCAAGGGAAAGAAAGGGAAGGGCAGTGCTGAGGCGCGGGGCCCGGCCCGCCCCAGCCCGCCCCGCTGCTCACTCTCGCCGCCAGAGCTCGCTGAGCCGCTCCCAGCCCGTCTGCGGCGGCGGCACCGGGCGGCCGAACTGCGGCGGAGCGCCCACAGCCGCCGCCATAGCCCTACGGCCAGCGGCGGGAGCTCCAGCGCCACCTGCCCCCCCGGCGGGGCACGGCAGGGACGGGCCGCGCTGCCCCTCCGGCAGCGGCCTCCCCTCTGAGTGGGGGCGGGCGGGCGGGGACTCGTCCGGAGGGCGGGGACTCGGACACGGAGGGAAAAGGTCCCCGGTTCAGGCAGGACACTGACCGAAGGAAAGTTCCCGCCACCGCCACCCCCGAGCGGAATGGAGGCACCCCGAATACCTCTCTGACAGACCAAAAACTGGGCGCTCTCCCCCTCTTTTATTTGTTACAGTACTGTCTAAGCGACGAGGCGCACAACAAAATTGCGTTTTCCTTTGTTTTATTCCAAAAAGCACTTCATTAAAAACGGTTTAAAAATACTATACATTGCTGCTTCAGTTTCTCAGAGCGCTGCGTCCCCACTGACTAATAATAAAAAAAAAAAAAAAAAAAAAAAAAAATCAGAAAACCCCTTCCATTCAGCCCTTTTCCTCAGAAACCAGCCTATCTTAACACCCTGCTTGGTTTCCCTGGCAGGCCGGGATAACCCAGGCACCGAACTGGGGCACTGCTCCAGCAGCTGGCAGTTGAGGAGTAGGTCCGGCTGTCACCTCCCTGTGGCTGGGGCTTGGCAGCGTCACCAGGCTCCCGCCTGCACACATAACTTTGCATTATTGCTCCTTGTAGTGTTTGCTTCTCAAGAAGACTTCCAAATCCGATCCAAACTGAACTGCAGAGGAGACCGGGAGCTGCTGGGATCCTTCTCTGCCACTAACGTGCTGCTTCCTACGCCTTGAAGCCACTTTACCACCAAGGGTGCTCCCCTGGGAGGCAGGGGCTCCCCTGGGATCCCACGCTCTTCTGAGCACCTGCCTGGATGCCTGGGAAGACACTGCTTCCTACCAGGCCTTCTGTCAACTCGGGGGACACAGAGCGTTTTGGAAATTGCACTCCCTCTGGGCTGAGCAGCCTGTAGCGGGCACAAATACAGTGAGCACAAGCAACCCGTGACTGAACTTGAGACGAGTAACGTGAGGAGTAGCTGCCACTGTGGAGCTGGAGACGGTCCCTCAACCAGGCCGAAAGAGATGAGAAAAGGAGTGTAACGGCAGTGGGAAAGAAAAGCAAATACTGAAGTGAGCAGACGTGCTACCAGCCTCAAAAAAAAAAACCAAACCCAAAAAACAACCCTAGAAAGATTACAGAAGGGGATCAGAGCAGAGAATCTGGAACATCTGGAAAAAAGAAGAGCTGACTCTACCTCTGCGTATACTTTCTCTGGGTTGTTAAGGGTGCCCAGCCAGCCGACTGGGGACAGCTTGTTAACAGGGGCTCAGTTCTGCATGGCCATGCGGGCACCCAGCTCATCTGCTGGAGGATGAACTGTCTTCATCTCGGTTGCCAACTGCTTGAGTGTCTGCTACTCTGGCTTAGCACCATGGCAACATCATCATCATCATCATCACTGGCCACTCCCCCATGAGGTAGGTAGTTTAACTGTGCAATGATCGACCATTTGTCCTTTTGGTGGCACATCACAGCCATACCATCAACCCCTTTAAAAAAACCTGACACAAACATCAGAAAACTAAGCTCTAAGCTATCTAAAAAGGTTACCCCAAATCCCAGTACCTGCTTCTGTCAGGGAACACCTAATATCCCAAGTGCTGTCACACAGGTGAGAAACCATTGACCATTTGCCAAAAAAGGGGGCAAATATCTCCCAGCTGAGCGTAGCTGACAGTCTGTGTCCCTTGCCCACGAGTATGAAGGACTCGGTAAAAAGTCCAGTAACATTAACAGAAAGGCTTCCCACTGACTGCACGGGATTTAGGATCATTCTGAGACAGGTACTAAGTCCCAAATGCTAACAACCCTCTTCCAGACATGAGCATAACCACCCCATTAAATAGCCATAATCCAACATTCTACTTAACATTCTTATGGCGACAGTATAACCGGTTCCCGCTGTATGGGAACAATTTCAAAGTCAGCCTATTGCTGTTCTCTGTAGTTCTAGCGTAAAGGGTAAGAAGTCTGAGAGAACAAGAAAGAAGATACGCTGATCTTCAGGTTTCTACTGAGATCAGTTTGAGCTGAAGAGAAAAACAGAGAAGTCTCTACAGTTCTGTTTTCAGCCATTCTGAAGTGATCTCGCTGTAGCTCTTCCTCCTTTTCACTTTGTAAGTCAAGGCTTGGGAATATTCAGACAGCAGATGCTCCCAGTAGCAAGAGACATCCTCCATCTGCAAGTGCTCGGTGATGAATTGGCGTCCCCTAGAGACACACAAGGCACAGTCAGAACCAATTTCCAGTTCCTACAAGAGTCTTTGGTTTTGTTTTATATGTGTATCAACTTTCACTCTTCTGTGTTTCAAATGAGAAACAACACACACTGCTCCGTACTGTCTATTTTAATTTCACAATTTTCATTCACGCTTACAGCTCTGACAGTTGCAGTGCTTTTGTTATCCTCAAGATGGTATTTGTTATCTAGGATAATAAACATCAGATTTCACATACCAGACACAGCCTGAGCAGCACCGACACGTGCTGCTTCAGAAGCCAGTCGCTGCCAGCCTGGATACGTAACGCTTGTAACGCAGACACGGTTCCCAGGGGCCAACTCACCTCATACTGAGACGAAAGCTCCCAACTTCTGATAGCTCTCAGTGGGGTTCCTGACACGGGTCACATCTGAACCAGAGACCTGAGCATATACTCCTGTTCTCTGGTTCCCTCAGCTTGGTACAACTTCCCCAACCCTCCTGCTGCTACTGCAGAAGATCAGTTATACCGCACCCTATCAATACTAGGTTGTCTTTGATGGGTAACCCCTTCAAAAGCTGTGTTAGAAAATGCCTTGGAAGAAGAATGCCTGGTAGCCAGAAAGGACACACAACTTACCTCTCTGAAATTTCTTGTGCTATGGCATCATTTTCCTTTACAAATTGCAACAGCTCCCTAAAATGAAAAAAAAATGCTATGAAACGGCTAATGCAACAGAGAACACTGTCCCTTAGCTATACTATTTCGGAGGATGAGATTAAGGATCTACAACTGAGCGAGAGACAGGTGCTCCTCATTTCAGAGCACAGAAGAAACCTGCCATTCTCAGTTATTCTGTATTGGTTCTGGACAGCATGCTGAAATCGAGGAGCTAACACATTTCTGGCCCAGTTCCTCTTCCCCTCATCTGTGCTGCAAATTTAAGTGCCTAGTGCCTGCTGCTTTCAGTGAGGGTGACAGACCTCCATACCCCGGTGAAACTGTACTCTCTAAGTAATAAGAGCAAAGGATTCCTTGGGGGCAGTAACAAAGACAAAAGAACACAACCACCCTGAGCCTTTGTCTAGTGCCTAGAAGTGGAGGCCCTTCTTAGCATAACACAAAACAAACTGCCTCCCCAAACACAACAGTGTTCTCCGTGGCATGCAATGCTCCGCTGAGCACATCTGAGGTCTCACACCTGATGTTAGAGAGGTCTGATGGGACTGGGATGTAGTGGACCCACGGCTTCAGCTGGGGGTAGAAGAACTCCAGCCACTCTTCTCCAACATGAAAGACGAGTGAACCGCATAAGAAAAGGTGTTTCAACCGGAAACTGGCAGCCACTCCCCGGAAATTAAACAGATACCTTTAAAAGGAGAAGCAAAGAGAGGGACCTGATTACACCTGGCATTTTATGAGGAAATGCACTAAGAAAATGGGCTCCGAGTAGCAGCCAGCCTCCTCACAGGTAGCAACTGTCTCCCTCATGCTAAGCCAAGCACCTGTGGCTGAAACAAGGGGAAGACATTTATTTGAAGCTCCTCACAGGAAACGTGAGTTAAGTTAAGGATGTGCTCGGCAAGTTTCTGCTGCCTGTCAAAACTGAGGTTGAAAATCAAGGGGTGGTGCTTTACCTCTGCTAAAGACACCTGCCCGTGACAAACCAAGAGAGGCCTCACAGACAATGGCTGACAAGGCACGGAAGGTCACAATGTGGAGGCTGATCCTGTGACTCTTCACTTCTTAGACTCTGTTACCACAAGGAGCTTTTTCCCAATTCTCTGTTGTCTTGCAGTGAGCTTTTTTGTTCATTGTTCCGCTTTGCCACATCTATTTCAGTTGTGGTTTTGGTTTGTTTTTTTTTCTTTTTTTTTTTTTCCTCCGGGATTCTGCTTTAATCTGAATCTAATTGTTTCATATTAACTTGGGAATGCAACCCTAGGAGGCTAAACAGGCTAGCACACAACAGATGGACTCTGCAGATAACAAAGAATCCACAATTTTGTTTTCACTATTTTCTGCCAAGTTAGTAAAGCGGGCTTGACTGGGGGAGGATTTCTCTTAGCAAACTGTATCTCAGAGGGATGTTTGTTTGCTTACTTGCTTGCTTTTTAAACCCACATTTCTCCAATTATATGGAAAGCTGTTTTTCCTGTGGGCAAAACCCCTCAGTACATATAACTAATCTTTGAAGTCAAACATTTTGGGCTAGGGGAAGGGAGTTCTTCCTAATGAAGCTATTCTGGGTGAGATGGGGATTATATATTATATATATTTGGGCTGAAATGGCTATTTTAGCTAAATTTAGTTCAGCAGTAAGTGACAAGGAGTAATTCTGAAATTACTTTGCATTCTTTGTGTTAACTACGAGCTCAAGGCCAGGATGAGGAGCTCGTCATATTAGGAACTGAACAAATACATGCAAAGATGTAGCAAAAACAGTGGCCTGGAAGCGAGGAAGTGCCTTGGTCCAATTCCAGACACAGCTCCCACAATCCGTGACCTCAGCCAAGTCGCTGAGGGTGGCTCTGAGGCAGCCTGCCATAGCACCTACACTGAAGGAAGCAGCAAGAAGTTCGCGTTGACCCTCCCAGACCCCGGGCTACAACAAAAACGTGTGAGAACGTCTCAGCCCATACTCTACAAGGGGCTTAGGAGGCATCAGGAGTTGGGAAGTCTATGTGTAACAGAAGGGAGAAATATCTGGGCAACAGTTCAGTGAAATATAAAATGAAACAAGCCAATCGCATTTGCAGAAAAACACAGATCCAGCCAAATGACAGAGTTCTTACATCAGCAGATTCTAGATGGTAGAATCATAACTAGGTAATTTTAAAGCAAAACAAAAAGCAAAACATCAGACATACAAGTGCATACACACTAAGAGTTTATATTTTTTACACAGAAACCTGGAAGAATATTACATGGAAAAAACCCTCCCTGAAGTAGTTAAAAAATAAAATCTTTTGTAAATCAAAGCCACATTCTCCCAAACAACATACAAATTATGAATCAATACCATATCTGCTCAATCATATTTCAGATTCTCTCTTTTACTATACACATCCAGTGGCAACACTTGATCCAGTTTGCATATGAAGACATGATTCCTTAGTTCTTTATGTCTTTGAAGACAGTAATGCTATCACTGTAACACTGAAAAAATAATTTTGAACACACAGCTTGGTACAGGAATATAAAGAAAAAATGATAGAAAGCCTTTCTCATTAAGAAAATAAAATAAGATTTCAATCTATACATTTATTAGTGATCTAAGACCTTTACTTTCCCCAAAACACTATTTCTCCTGACGTGACAGGGGAAAGCTGACACTGAAAGAGGCCATGCTAAGCTCCCAAATTTTCAACCGCCTTATGTCTGTTCTCAAGCTTTCCTGTCTGCATGGAGCTGATTGCTGGAATCAGGTCTTAAAATAAAATGAGACCTTCCACCATGCAAGGAAAGAAATAACCCACAGCCCTTGAACAGCTTTACTAATCAAAACTCTTACTTGTATTTGCAGTGATCAACCAGTGGAATTTCCTTTGCAGGAGGCTTCCCTAAGGTGTCCTTAAAATAAAAAGAATAATAAAAAAAAAAAAAAATCAAGTTTTATAGAGCAGTTTCATATTTGTTTTCCTTCTCAGTTAGAAACAAAGCTGAAGTCTCAAAACCCTCCATTCCCACTTCTGAGGAAACCTTCTCTGGTGGGCTTTTAGAAGTATTATGAAGAACTCCCAGCCCTTCAAACAAGAAAAAAAGTTCAGTAAATTACACACTGCCTGTAAGCAAATGCCAGCACAAACACATTAAATGATAATGTTTAGTTGGCAGCTACAGAGTGGAAAACAGCTTGGGACAATGGACTATGGGAAGCCAAGTGTAACTGGATTAGCCAAGACTGTCTGGAGCGAGCTGGACTGTGGACTCAGTATGGAACTAAAAAGTTATCAGCAACAGTTATCAGAAAGTTACCAAGAACAAGACCAAGCAATTGAGATGACAGAAAAAGGTTCAAAAAGACTGACAATGAGACACAGACAGCCCAGGGCTAGAAGGAGAAGAGTTGGCTACTTTTGTAGTAACGGAAGAGGAGACGATTGGCATAGGTTCATTTTCTTATGTGTGCTGGTTTCCTTGAACAAAAAGTGTAAACGGAAGAAAAATGTTTGGCCTGCCAGGCTGTAGAGAATCCTTCCTTTCATCTGTCAGATGCAGCCATCAAGGGAACTACAAGCCTCCCCCACTCTAGAGGATCACCCACAACTCTCCAACAAGATGCTTCTCAATCATCAAAGCCATCTTGCAATGCCACCCTTTCTGACCTTCACATTCGGGACACAAGACAACACCCACGCACCTTCTCAGATTTCCAAGCCTGGTTTTTAGTGTACTCAGCATCCACAAGTTCTGGGTTTTCTCGGGACAGCAGAATGAGGGGATCTCTCTCAGGACTCGTTCTGCAAAAGAAATGCTATCAGTCATTGCCAATCCACCTCACCCAACACAGCTAACAAACTACAGGACTCAAGACCCTGCCTCTTTATGAGGCTGACCTCCTTATGTGCCCCAAAACCACTATTAAGTGCCTACCATACAGTGTATTTCTGTCCAAGGGTATATTAGCAGAAGAGAATGTTAATGTGTACCAAAATGATCTGAGGCCCTTTTTTCTTTATTTCACTTACTAAATATTTAATAGTATTATTTAAGCAATTCCCAGGACAGATCAGCGGAGATGTTGTTTCCTTCAGGCCTTACCCTGATGGGTGCCAAATATTTAACTCCCTTTTAAGTCAGAGAGAGCCAAGAGATGCTAAGCATCTTCAGCACTTGATGCTTCTGACACCAATTTAGAACACTGCTGATAAACAAGGTTACAACATCCCTGAGACTCACTCCTTCATCGTCTCCTGAGACTACCTACAAAGACATTATATCCACCCCTATTGGGGATGAAGAAGGAATGAAGTGTTGGAGGAGCGAAAAAGAATGGGGCTAACACTGTTCTCAAACTGCCACTGGAGAGAGGGCAAAAATAATCTACTCTCTTATCCCCCACCAATCAGGTTAACTTACTCCAAGAATACTTGTTGATTCGCTGTCGAGCACTTGCATAGCGAATAAAGTACTCACACTGGCAAGAAGCATGCACATCAATATAAAATCTTCAAATTTGTATCAAGCACCTGCAGTTCCCTTCACAGACCAAAACAAGCTGGTTCTGAGTGTGACAGTCTTACTCATTAAGAAATAACATAGCAAATCCATCGCAACTTCTGTTTCCAATATTAGCCTTATTATAACAAACTAGTTGTAAATGGCAATTCTTATGGAGAATCACTAATGGTGAAATGTTGCTGTACAAAATGTCTCGCTTTCCTTCCTTTTAAAAAATACCTTCTGGGTTACACTTGTTTAGGTCTTGGAGATGCAGAAACTTCTGCATGCAGACAGCTGTCACGGCATATGTTGGTACAATCTCCTACTATAGGAAAATATGCTCACCTGGATCCTCGGAAATATCCTTTAGAGATTTTTTTCATCCATGGCCATTTTTCTGCAGATCTGAAAATATTGTTTATACAAGCAATAAATGATTTACTAAAACCATGAAATAGCGCTCTCAGTTTTCACAGCATGATCTCTTTTTACTATTCTTCATTTTTGATGGAAATCACTTTCTTCATTATAGCAGAAAACACCTCTCAGCCAGGTCCAATGAAACAGGTTTTCCTGTGAATATTGTGTTTAAGGCAATGTGATATAGGCTACTTTTCAGAATACCCTTCAGTCAAAACAATGAATTACACAGAACTCCCTCACCAAAACTTTAAGGGTATTAAAATTTACATAAAATTTGAATCCAGTTTTTGCATTGTTGCTTTATTTTTCTGTACTTCACTGAATATGGATAGTGCAAAGTAACTAGAGAGTTTCTTTTCCCATTAAAAAAAAAAGAAAAACCTAACAGCAACAAAAAAGCCTGCCTGGTGTTTTGCGTTTAAAGCACAGGGGTTCACTGTTTTCCCAAATAACTTTCATTTTAAATCTAAGCAAGTCCTTCAAAATAGCTGTTCGCGTGTTTTATTTCTGTCAGTGCAGTGACCTGCCTCCCTCCCTCTGGGGAACTCTTTGTTGTACTTTTTTGTTGCAGCTGGCTTGACATGTAGGTCCTGATCCCTAAACTGATCTGCGCAGGTCAAGCTTTGCATCTGCTTGTAACCCAATGACACAACTGGGGTTCACTGGGAAAGCACGGGTAAGTGAATGCTTTGGACCTTGATTATATAATCTCACATTAGGCTTCTGCTATGATTAGTCCCATCGATCTTCAGATTTTGAAGAGGGAAACATTCAACCTTGCATTCTGACAAGTGATTGACATGAAGGTGTTTTCTTTCCTGTTATGTTTCTATGTTCACTCACTGTTGCATACTTTGTTTGTCACTCTCCATGGGAAACAGCCCCTTATTCTGCTAATAGTCAAAGATCCTGCCAAAAGAAAGACTCCCAGTCAGAAACGCCTTCTGCCTTACTCTCAGCCCAGTAATGACTCTTGATTCTTGGGAACGATTCCAGGTTTCTCTATTGCTCAATACCCAAGTAAAAGCAGATCTAAAGAAGGCTTTTCTTTACCCTTGCAGAAGTTTATACAAACATCCTGGATCATCCCTGCAGTGAAGAAACTACAGCTCTTAGAGAAGTAGTTGGAAACAAAGGAAAATATTTCTATGTGTCAAGGGAGATTTCTGCAGGCAAAAGATAACTGCTGCTTTATTGACAAACCCTATCCCAGCAAAAATGATAGTTATCTGGCCCTGACAGCATGAAGAATGTGTATACTTCGTCCTCTGCGTTCCTTACTAAAATGCTGGAAACAGAGAAGATAATTATAACTTCTAGTTACGTCATCTACGGTTTCCATGGAGAATTCTTATACAGCAGTTAGGCTGTGTAGTTAACAAGAGGTACCAGGACAGAGCACAGGCCAACAGACCTATGGTCTTAGACTTCAACGTTGCCCTAATGCTGTCCAGTGCTAGATGGTTTTTACTGTAAGTCTTCCATTAAACCTCCCCCTCTACATATCCATTTCCAAAACATACCTTCTGAGGTCCTCTCTCATGAGGTCCCAGCGCCCTAAACCTGTTGGGTAAATTGGCCAAACAGCTGGTCCTCCTTCCCAAAACGTCCAGGCAGGATACATGATATCATTGTATTCAGGTGTCTTAAGAAAAAGGAGAGTAACATTAGAATAAGAGTAGTATCTACTTCAGTTTACTGACTGAGCCCACCAGTAATCAATGTCCCTTCTGGGAGTTCTACCGTCTTTCTCCATTACAAAGAGAAGCAGCCACGAGAGCTCTGCGGTCACCACAGTGTTGCTGGAGTTTATATGAAGACAACCCAATATTGAAACATTTCTATGATTTAAAAAAGGCTATCTCTTGCTGCATGACAACACGGGACTTTCATGTTGGAAAATAACAAAAAAAGAGACCCATGATATAACTGATTAGTAAATAGTGGAAGACCTGAGCTCCAGTCACGTTTCTAAAGACTTGTGCCTATGCCAAATAAATGTTTTCTACTGATCATAAGTTAAGAGGCATTATTATCTCCTCAGAGATAGAGGCACTTATAGACACTTTGATATATAGGCTTCCAACACTTTGGTTCATCCCAGCCTTCCTAGAGATCACTTAACAATTCACTATAACAAATATCCAGGGCATGTAAGAATTTCAGTTCCTCACTCCTGTTTGGATGCTTAAATCCCCATTTAATCAGAGGGAAAACCAGCACTTAAGTAAGACTAAATCCTTTCATGAAACCAGACTGTAGGCCACTTCCTTGCACTAGTAATAAACTTCCTATACAATCATCCGTCTGTCAGCTGGAGATACTGGAGAGTCCAAGGCCACCAAGGTAGTTAGGAGGCGTGTGCACATAACGTATAAACAGGGGCTGAGGAATGGGTTTCTTCATGCATGGGAAAAAGAGGCTTGGGGGAATCTAAATGCTGTCTCCTACCACCTAATTAACGAGTTCAGAGAAGATGGAGGCAGACTCTTTTCAAGAGCAGAGAGAGAATGAGAGGCAACAAGCTTTGGTTACGAGAAGGGAAATTCCAATTAGATATTGGGAAACATGGTTTCGTTCTGAGGGAGGTCAAATGCTGGCTGTGGACACCCTGTCCTCGGGGATGCTCAGAACTGCACAGGACATAGCCTGGAGCACCCTGAACTAGTTGGTCCTGCTCTGAGTGAGGTGCTGGACTGGGTAACCTCCTGAGATCCCTTCAACTTAATGAGTGTGTGCTTCTATGATCTGCTCCTTATCAGTCTTGCAATCAGGCATTGAAAATGAACCACGACAGCTCCACCACCACCCCAGGGTCGGCCTCCAAAGATGCAGGATAGGACAATCCTGCAAACCCTTATGTTTTCAGCCTTAGAGAGCACCCTGGACCAGCATCCTGGAGCCTTCCCAACAATGGCTGGTTAAACGTGAGCTGTGCCTGGGTCACTGGCTTTCACTTAAGGATAAGACTGAGGTTACAGTTGAGATATTGGACAACAGTGACCAGAGAACTCAATTTCTTGCGGGATGCTGTGAGGCACCCAGGGGCAGGATGATGAATACGCTGCAAAAAATTAAACTCCTGTAACCTCCTCTGCATCAATTTGGGCTCTGCTGGCTAGAGTTAAGGCTGTGTAATGGTCAAGGGGCAGGACAGCTAACTTTACTACTACATTTGGGAGCCAACATGGTTACTGAATGACAGTGCTTGCAATGCTGTACTGAAATTCTAGAGAAAGCTTAAGGGTGGCTGGGGAGTAGGCAATAGTTATGGATCATATTATGGTTGAAACTGCATGAGCTGAAGCCTTGGGTTCAGAGTAAGATGTTACAAGTGAGCAGAAACAGAACGGGGCCTGAACTAGCAAGAGCAAATGGTTTATTGCTTCTTTTTGCATCTTACTGTCTGCTGGGCTTCAGCCAAGGACAGGATTGTGATCAGAGTTAGGTAGCAAGGGTGCAGGATTTGGGAATATTGGGTATATGCTAAGGCAAAGCATGATTGGCAGAAGCTTGAGGTGTACCAATATTTTGTTGGAAAGGATGCAACACTATGCTACAGTCAGGTTTAACAATGAGAGAGGTAGGAAAACACACGGGAGGGCTCTGGAGTCTGGGAACAGAAGCAGAGAGCGAATTTCTCTATGCGTGTGTGCGCCTCTGCACATGTGTGCACGTTTGCAGATGGAAAAGGGAATCCAGGGGAAAATGGTTCACAGGAGACAGCATATTATAGAAGAGAAGATAAGAAATACTTATCTATGGTACCAAAAAAGAGGACTAAAATATTAATATTAAATGAGATTTAACTGTATGGCAACTAACTTATGATCAAAAGTCCTTAAGAATGCTGATAAACTATGACTACAATTTTAACAGAAGTGTTGTAGCAAATGACAGCAATGCTGGCACATATCCCATCCAGCTGTGCATCATTCCACTGTGCCAGAAGTACATTTTTTTGACCTGGAAGAGGAGCTAATATGGGAAAAAACTGTCCTGTTGAATAAATCTGCAAGTCTGGCTGCCAGAAAACTGGAAGCAAAAGGAAACATAAAGAGCAAAAAAGAGCAAGCAATATTAACACAGAAAAACCGTGGGGAACGATCCTGAAAATCATGTTCCCAAGAGAAAGGAAGACATGCGTGTCTCAGAAATGCTCAGCTTTTAAAGGTGTGCACACCTTACTGAAGGAGAAGACTGGGATAATGGGTTTCATCCACTTGGGGACCTGGGGGTAGTCTCGCACATTGATCACCATTTCCATGTCAGGGAGGCGTTTTATGATCCCCAGAAGGAAGTGCTCAACTCCACTGCATCTGTTGACAAACAACATATGGCAAAGAGCTATAAGGAGAAGGCAGAATCCTGCAGTCTCTTGCTGGCCTTTCTCTCTGCACAGGAGCAGAAGAGATGGCGAGCCTGAGCCATACCACGATGCACTCTGGAAACTTCCCGTGGCAGCCTCTAAGCCACAACGCAGTACAGGCACCAATGAAGCAAGCCATCCTGTTGTATCTGGTCTGATCTGCAGCGTTCTCTGGGATCCCACTACCAACCAACCCTTTGTACACAGAAGCGCAACGACACTTACCCCTTGCTGTATTTAAGCCTCATACATAATTTTCTAGGCTCCTGCTCTTATAAGGAATTCAGACCTCTGAAATATCGTTGTGCTCAGAGACTTTCAACTTGGCAGGTTTGGAAGTACTCCTGTGTCCCAGCTAGGGAGATGAGATCTTCTGCACAGCTCTTACCTTGCAGGAAACAAGCAGTCCTGCTCGCGGTACAATTTGTTCTTAATGATTTGGTAGTGTGTCCCAAGCTTCCGGCTCACCATATCCGATATAATCTCCTTGGAAATGCCACCTCGAAAAGGAGCCAGGTCCTGCTTCCAGACACTGAAACAAAACAACCATTATTGTTGTTTTATTATGTACAACAGGGAGGACACTGTGCATTAAATTACTGCAGTATACAGAACAGACTTCTAGCTAAAACAAGCTCTGTGTAGCTTCCAGGAGCTCTGCTACTTGTGGCATAATGGAGAATTTAATTTAAGTTACTTGGAATAGCTATTACTCAGAGATTCAAAGGTCCAAGCTTCACCCTTTGGCCTATCTACGTGCTGTTTGCCTGAACAGAAAGCCCAGCACACGGCTCTGTGGTTAAATCAACATGGACAACACTAGTTAATCTCCCAGAAAGCACCCTGCATACCCTGTCAGGTTATGGGTAAAAGCCTTCAGTTCACTTCACCTTTGAGTTGCGAAGCTTGTGTTCTGGCCTTCCATGAACGATGGGCCACACCAAGACCAAATTCCTCACACAATGTCATGCTATTTAGACACTAAAAAAGAAGGCAAGAGTCTAGTCTCAAGGAGCAGCATTGCCAAGTAATGCTGCGTGCAGTGAAAGCCAGACCAGGAGAAGAGGCCTATGTAGCATGTGTTCTGTGACATCTGCACGTCACCAGTGAGCTCTAGGAATGCAGTATGAAAACATAAACTTCGCATATGTAAGAAAATGCGGAAGGAGGATGCAGTTTATAATGAATTTAGTCTAAAGGTCCTCAGATCTAACTGCTTGGAGCAGATAACGAACACTGTCAGATTGTAACAGCCATGCAGATGTCCTCCCCACTTTTTGCTAGACACTGCATCAATGCCTTTGTTTAATAAAACACTGTAGGGGTGATCCCACCATGAGCGGGGTCAAACGCTGGCACAGGTTGCCCAGAGAGGCGGTGGAGTCTCTATTCTTTGAGATACTGAAAAGCAGTCCTGGCAACCCTGCTTGAGCAGAGGTGTTGGACTTAATGACCTCAAGAGGTCCTTTGTAACCTCTAAGATTCTGCTATTTTGTAATCCAGTGGAAAACAGTTAAACTACATAAAGGGTTGCCACTGAAATGACAGGCTGACCACAGGATAATCAGTCTGTCAGGGATGCAAATGTAGCGAGCTTGGGAACAGGAAGAAAGTTGCAGTTTTATGGCACATCCATGTCATTGTAACCTAGAGTGACAACTGAAAGGTAGTGACAGCATTCTGCAGCATATCTACATACCTCCAAATCAGCTATCGAAACAGCCCAAGTTTCTTAAGTGTCACACAGCATACATGCTGTATCATCTTCCTGGATTTTTTTGTAATGCCCGTCACTACAGAGTGCTCCTTAACAACCATTAAACAAACTACTGCTGTAGTGAAAACTAGGTTTGGAGAACCACAGTAACTGTAACCTCATGTTACTACTGCCTATCATGTTCCGAAGCAGGTTTGGAGGTCGTAACCACTTGGGAAGGTGTTCTTCCCAAAGGTGAGCAGGAGATGGTGGAGCGTATGTTTAAAGATGAGGAGATGTATTTAAGGCTGTATCTGAACTGTAACTGAGGAAAAAGACTGGAAGGCTAAACTAGAAGAGACTTTGCCTCATCAGCATTTCAAGAGCAACGAAGATCAAAAACTCCAGAGCCTAGAAACAGTTGCCCAGTATGACTCAACTGATATTAAAAGCCGATACAGCACACTTCTCACCTCCAAAATGAATAAGCACATCTGGTATTTTTTTAAATAGGAGGCTTAAAGTCGGGCATCTGTGTTTCTGCATTTGGAATCCAAATCCTAAGGACAAAATGATATTTTGACTCTTTTCTGTATTCCCTCTTCCTCTTTAAATAAAAACATTGCTTAAAGACATCAGAAAAACCCAGTCGTACAGTGATGACCTACACACCTGTAATATTCTCCATGCTGAAATCATGCTCTACCAGTGGGAACAGAAGGGAAGTTTGGTTTGGCTGTGTCTACACTTGTATTGCCTACAGTGGTCTTGCATTTACATGTAAGTCTCTAGCTCTCTGCACTAAATCGCTCTAGGAAGATTAGGCAGAGTACTGCCATTTTGCATAATGCTCCATAGTTATAAAAAAATAAACAGGACTTGTGTATTCCTGAATGAGCTCCTCTTGGATCATACTTTAGTCATGTGAAAATCAGGTAGTTAAATATCTGCTGGCACTCCAGTTTTCACAAGCAGTGAGCTAAACTCTCTAGAAGGAGCACTCCAATTCTCCCCTCCCCTCTTCCACTGGAAGCCTTGTCCAAGCACAGGGGGTGAGCAAAGTATAACACACTATCACACCAAATTAATCTGTGTTCTGTAACAACCTGTCTTAATATAGCTATTTTAAAACATTTTGCATATACTTGATTTCTTCCACTTTTAAAAGCCCACGAGAAAAACTTGTGAGCAACACTGCACTGAGAGAGAAGGCAGAAGTGGACTGTCAACACAGAAATATCACCAAGTGTGTATGGGTTTATTGTGTGATCATACATGAAATGTTGACATAGTGTATGTTGTTCAATCACAGAGGACAACAGGTGGACACACTCTCTATTGGAACCACAGAAGTCAACCTGTTTCACACAGCGGCATTAATCATAGAATACCAGGTTGGAAGGGACCTCAAGGATCATCTGGTTGAACCTTTTTCAGCAAAAGCACGGTCTAGACAAGATGGCCCAGCACCCTGTCCAGCTGAATCTTAAAAGTGTTCAATGACGGGGAATCCACCACTTCCCTGGGGAGATTATTCCAATGGCTGATTGTTCTCATTGCGAAAATTTTCCCTCTTGGGTCCAAAAGAAAATCCTATTGAATAACCTCCCTCTTGCAAGCACCATGATCTATGGTGGCTGCAGATGTGACGCTTTAGAGCCCAAATATTCTATAGCTAATTCCCATCCATCAGTGCTGGCAAAAGTATTCCCTCTGACGGCCAGAGGCCGGCGCATCCAAAAGCGAAACCAGTCTCTCACCTTTGGTGGCAGCTGCAATTCTCCTTTACACATGGCTCATAGGCTTCCACAGCTTTCTTAATTTGCTCCGTTATTTTTTTCCATTTGGCATCTAAAACAGGCGGGAAGGAAAAGCCGAAGGGATGAATGAATCCATAACGTTATCAGAGCAACTAGCGGGGGTGGGTGTGTGGGTGTGTGTGTGTGTGCTAAAAAGGACTTCTTCTGGTCCAGCCGGCCACCGCAATGCACTAGGGTCCCACAACACACCACGGCCAAGGAGAGGGGCCACACAGCTGAGGGGGGACCGGGGAAGGGACATCAACCCGGGCACCCCGCCACGGTCCCCGGGTGAGCTGCTCGGCGGGGCTGAGGGGAAGGTGGAGGCGAGACCCCCTCAGCGCCCTCACAGGCTCCCGCCCGGGCCACCGAACCTCCCCGCCGGCCGCGAAGCCGCGTCCCGCTCTCCTCCCCCCAGCAACTCCCTCACGCCCGGGCCCCTCACCTGCCGCCGTCTGCCACACGGCGACCGCCACCACCAGAGCCCACAGGGCCACCGCCGCCCGCCCCATTGTCGCCGCCGCCGCCGGCACCGGCCCTGCGCATGCGCGACCCGCTCGCGCCGGTGGAGCCCCAAGCAAAGATGGCGGCCGCCGCCACCAGCCCTGCACAAAGATGGCGGCGCTGGATGGGCGCTGTAGTTCCCGCGGCGGCTCAGTGGTGGCGGTGTCCCTCCCCGCTCAAGGGGATACCCCCGTAGCGGGCCACGTCGTTACAGCAGGCGGCTTTTGTAGCTTAGGGAAATAAAGGCATTGGCGTTTGGGGTGTGTGTCCTACAGTAGATGAGGCCTGTGCTGCAAAAATACCCACTGCCCAGAGCAGGTCTGAGTATGCATCTGTGATATTTCCACCAAATAACATCCTAGCTCCACTCATGTGCCTCCCACAAACCTTACGCAGATCTTGTGTGCCTGGTGGCACTCGCTCCCTTTGGGGTTTTTGGGGGGAACTTCCCTGGACACCTGAATTCATCAAACTGTTTGCCCAACCTGTAAGAGGCCCCTTCTCCTGGCTCAACCTCTTGCTGTCACCGAGGCCTGATTCAATTTGATCAGTTAGGATTAAGTCACGAGTCTCATTGTTAACGGTATAAAGGTTTAGATTGCCTTGTATAAACTCCTCAGCAGCTTCAGCGATGTAGACTGCAAGAAAGGAAAGAAACCGCGGAATTGAGAACTGGTGGTTGAGGGCCATCGATGTAACGCACAGGACCTTCTCTTTTACAAAATGGTTTCTGAGAATACAGTCTTCAAAACTACCCTCCACTTAGTGGGCTCCTTAACCCAGTGCTGGGTGTAATAACCATGCCCATAAACAGCCAAATTAACGTAGGTAGAAAAGGATGGGGCTAAGCAAACACTGGCCTAACATGAATCCAGATCAGCTGATTGGTGTTTCTTACTCAGGTTAAGTGTGGGAAGGCCTGTCTCCTCTTCATGGGGTCGATGTATTCGAACCTCAACACCAAACCTTCGTCTTCCCCAGCTCAAATCCAGCTTGGTGGTTTTGGGTTCCAGAAGGAGGTGCTGTGGCTGCTCTTTAAGAAGAAGGAGACACATTTACATTACGTTTGTGCCCACAACATGCAGGCTGAGTGATTAGCCCCAAAAGCCACCAAATCAACTTGTCATAAAGGCCTCACGTGTGTGAAACTGAATTGGTCCTGTAGGTATCCATAGATTTGGATGGAGAAATAGTTACCAGAAAACAGACCAAAGTGGAAAAGCCTGTGCTGAGAAGGAGTGTGAAGGTTTCCTGAGGACTGATAAATTCTGGAGACTGGAAGTCCTGCTGAATCTGCAAGAGCTGATAAACTCTGGGCACGAAGTGTCTGCTCAATCTGTGCAAGGCCACAAGTGAATGTTGCTATCAGCTGTGGGTTGTGGGACTGTAGGGCAGGGGCTCCTATGTGCAGACAAAGATTATGTGTACATCCATTGAAAGAAATTACTTTGAGGGACTTTCTGAACTCCTGCTTGGAAGCTGCTAGTGTGTCAGCGCAACCCTCTAGGGAGTATACAGCTGGGGTTGTCCTCCAACTGGGTACCTGGGTGATTGTATGAGTGAACGATGAGGGAATAGGTGAATGTTGTGTGTATTATCTGCTATTAGTAGTAACAGCTTCCTAGGGTGAAAAATTTGAGTACTTCTGGCTGTCTCATCCTAAACTCCTTTGTACAGCCAAGGAATTTTTAGCAAATTGGGAGAATTAATCCCTTCTTTCCATCTTCTCCTAGAGTCCCTCTGTCTTCCTTTTGGTTTCTTCAGGTCTGCTTTCTTCCTTTTCTTCTACAGTCTCTTTCACAGCTGTGGTAGTCATACATCTAAAACTGGAGGCTGGTCTGAAGACTCCCCCAAAAGTGTGAACCTTAAGTAAGGTAAAAGCAAAAATTGCTGATACTCTTATATATCTATATTTGCCTCCAATGGGCTCCCTCACTCTTAGCCATCTCTACATGGCTAATCTATCCATTATTCCTCGCACGGTTTTCTGTCTTCCCTCTCAGGTTCCAGACCAGATTTTCATGCTTCTTTCCTGGCTGACTGAATAGAGACATCAGCACGCTGTTCCAACACCGTTTCTGGTTGTTTCTCACAGCTCCCCACTAGTCTCCTACACAGCCGGTAGAGCTGTAGTAGTTCGCTCTGTAGCAAAGGTTATTTCGGGTGCTTTCTCTGAGGCAAAGAGTAGGAGTGGTAGTCAGCATAAATGTTTAATAGGCCCTGAGAGCTAAGACTTTAAGATGAAGCTCCTTTTGAAGCTACATTTACAGCCCCTGCTCTCCCAGGCTTTGTATAATGAAAGCACCCCGGGCCACTGTGGTGTGGTTTTGGCATGCACTGTATTTCCCCCCAAGCACCTTGGATGGTTGTAAGCTTCAGAACCCCTTGACTCTCACTTCAAACACAGCCTTTGCCTCACCTTCTCTACCTTCTTAATTTCCTGCAAATCCAGAGCTCTGTGCAAGAGCATCTGGCTCTGATCTTTGATACCCTCCCTCAAATGCAGTCCCTCCCTCATTTTTTTTCTCTGCCAAATCAAGCACAAACACCCACAAATTTACTTTCATCATGTTCCATGTGCCTGGAGTGGAAAATCACTTGGCTGTAAGTCTGGTGTCCTTGCTTTACATATTCAACATAGGTTAGAAGAAGGGTGCTTGGGAAAGAGTTTGGTTCTCTAAGCTGGTTATAAGACTGAGCTAATGAAAACATGCTTTCAAGATCTTGCGTTTCTCTCAGAGCTGTGTTCTGGCGTTTCTAATGGCTACCGTCTGCTTGTGCAGGGGTGCCGGTAGGGGCTTTTCTCCTTTAATTCATCCTTTTGTGCTAAATGAAAGTCCTAGGTTTTCTGAACTCCTCAAAGAATGGTGAATTTTTCATATGAAGAATGGCCATCCTACCTTCACTGAAGTTCTCCAGAAGTATGGACAGCTAGAGAAGGTTTATGTGCAGCTGGAAAAGGTGGTGCTAGTAAAAGGGGAAATATCCAGACATTGCAAATGAAGCTTCCAGTAGTTGTGAGGTGGCTGATGTGTGGCTCTTCATATAGCTTTCATGCTTGATTGTCAGTGGGGCTAGACTGAGGCAAAAGGCGCAGGTAGTCTCAAAGCTCAGAGGAGGGAAGAAAGAAGCTACACGGGCTGCTGAGGTTCAAAACCTGTGATTGACATTACCAGGGCTTCTGGGACTGAGCCCAGTCTTTCCCATAAGAAGCCGCATGGCTTCTAGAGAGTCAAGATTGTTTCCTGTTGGTGAGCTCCTTGCGGAGCTTCTTTTCCCTTTGGCTCTGAGCTGTGTCCTGTAACACACGGCCCTGTGGGGGTGTTGGACTGTGACTGGCAGGATTCAGGAAAGCTGGCCACGTCTTCAGTGCCTGGCTTGGGGCTGTTTGGTATTGAATATTCAATTATTTTATGCAAAGGAGGCTAATTATGGAACTGTTACAGCAATTGGAGCACTGCATGAGAAGTGAGGTACCAGAGTATGACACACATTAAGGGCTGGGGTCATGAACTCAAAATAAGACTCTGCAGGACCTGCAGAACTACCGAGTTGGACTGGGCGAAACAAGTGCAGGAGATCCCAGAGTTCAGTCTTGATGAAACCCCATCTGAGTCTGCCAGCGAAGGAAGTCAGTAACCCAGTTCTCAGCCCAGCCTGAAGGTTTGTGAAGGTAATAGAAACGATGGAGGATCCAAGAAAAAGTGGTCAAAGCATCTGTAGCTCAAGCCCGAGGTCAAAGTTGAAGTACTTGTGCATGCTGTGGGAGCAGCACAGACCAACTTTGTCTGGTGCCTGAGAGAAGCTGCAAGAACTGCAGTGGTTTCATCCCTTGAGGAATTTGTATGTGCCAGGGGATGCCTGTGTTCATGACAGTGATTACAGTATTATAAAGGTTTTTTCATACTGACAACAGAGCGTAGCAGCCCCAAAAAGGAAGAGGGGCACCTGTTTATTGTGAACCGTGTATGTAAGTGCACATATAAACATGTGGCGAGGATTATATTTAAGCCTTTTTATTTGTGCCCTTAAAAACAGGAACAGGCAAATCCACCTTTCTTGGAGGAGTTAAGAAAATGTGGGACTCTTGCACGGAAGGATGAACTGAATAATTAAAAGTCATCGATACCCCTGCACAAACAACAAACTGGAAAAGGTACAGATCTGCAATGGTGGAGCGTGGGAGGATCTGGTAGATTCGGAAGGTAAAAAGCCCTTTGTCTCATCAGGAGGATGTGTTCAATATTTGTACCCATTTGCCTTTGCATTTGAGTTGCAGGGCACCAACGCAAGCTAAAACTGAGTGTATTCCTATAGAAGAGGCCTTGGCGTTAGGCCATGGCTGTAAAGACTTTTTAAAATCTGTTTGAGAGGCCATGTTAACTAAAACTGATCATAAATCACTTTTTGCCATTGCCAGTGGGGATCTGGCAAACACCTTCCCGCAAACAGAATGTCTTTTTCTTTAGCTACAGTTGTATAACTTGCAAATTGAATGCGAACCTGAGAAAGATTTAGTAGTTGCAGGCATGCTCTCTAGTGCCTTTGACAAAAATGCTGTGCAACAAAGTCCCAGGCTAGATTATGTATATGTCAATTGGGGAAAACAAAACAGAAAAACCTAGCCCTGTCGGTTCTCAAATGAAATGCAGACTTTTATTGCTAGTGGTTTGCTGAGGACGAGACACTGCAGGATGTAATTAAGGTTCTAGAAAATGATTTGCACAGCTTATTCTGTCCCTGTTTCAGTTTAAAACGATTTAGATACCACTTCTCTGAGGCATGAAGAAAACCGATCCTTGAAGTGTTGCAGGAAAATAAAGATACAGAAAGGCATTTAGAGCCTGAAGGCAGCGCGAGACATCTCTGCCTCCCTCTATAGTCAGGAATACAAGTGATGTTAAATGGAGGAGTGCGTGCTGGTGGGAAACACTCACCCTCTAGAAGGAAGTTAACGAAGTAGGCTTGCATCAGCTTGATGTGGGAGCCCTGAGCAGCCATTTTCATATCACCGGCTAGTCTTTACTGGAAGCATTGTAACTTGTACCTGCTAACAGTGGATTTCATATACATAACAATAATGTCTGTGAATGAACTGCAGTTTCGTACAAGCTTACGTGTATCTCAGCTAATCCCCAGTGCCTAAGCCTACCAATGCCGGTGGAAAGTGATGTCGAAATACTGCCAGAAAGGGGGCAGTGTCAATCTGTTGCACTTCTGGCACTACTTAGTTGCAGTGGATTGTCACATCTGTGCTAGCAGAAACCGGTATCATATACGGGTGGGTTGATTGAGATAAGTAAACAGAAAAAGTGGAACAAAAACGTGGTATGATTTTGTAGCCTGGGACTGGCAGTGTTTCACAAGTGATATAGATGCATAGTAACAGCAAGAAACAACAATTACAGATGGGCTGTGCTCTGTGGAGAATTCATGATCGTGTGAAGTGGTTGTTGTAGACAGTGCATGCTGTGGAGAAATAGATTCACGTTTCCCGAATTCCAGAAGGCAGCGGGAGGGCGTAAATTGCTGCCTTTCACGGTGGTGGTGTCAGGTTAGAGTGGCTGTAGTCCAGAAAGGCGAGAAGCTAGAAGTACTGGGCTTTGTGCTAACTAACCGTGGTATATGGGTTTTCCAGAGGACACAGGTGACAACATGGGACACCTGGGACAACGAGACATTTATTAGGGAGCAGACAGCTTGTATATACTTGCCATTGTCCGTTAGTTGAACTCGACTCCCCAAGGAAGCTCTGGGGACCTATACCTCTCAGAAGCTCTCTGAGGAGGTGCCATTGCGCAGAGGCTCACGCTGAACAGCACCGATCAGCTAGAGCTCAGACAGTGATTAATGCAAACTCTTTGAGGTTCCTGGTTAGGAGTAATTCCTGAACAATGTGGAATATGGGAACTCTTATGTGCTAATTCAACTGGCAGCAAATGGCATGTTTGTGTACAAATGAACGAGTTTTGAGAAGGCTCTCGTTCCTCCAAAGGTCTCAGAACTTGTCACTACCAATGTCATTGCTTCAAGTACTTTGTTTCCTGAAGACCATCATTGCTGGAGAATTCCTAGATGTTTGTGACCCCTTAGATGTTAAGTCATTCAAGTTGTTAAATCATTGAAGCATTGAACTGTAATTGTGAGCAGCTTTGTTCCAACAATTTTTTTTTTGCAGAGCTACACAAAAATTGTGCTTTTCTGTATCTTAACATTGCTTGAATGTAATAGAATTTTCTTCTGCTAATAAACTGAGGCATTAAGATTCTAATTTAGGGACGGGATAAAATGAGTTGTGCTGTGATTTCTAATGATGGGAGAACTCTTCTAATGTGCACACGTTCAGTGTTTGTCTTATAAAAATGGTTTCTTAACAATGCCCATTGCAGCTAATTTGTAAGTACATAGTGTAAACATTGATTTCTAAAGTTTTTTTAATAGATCCCCAAGCTACTTAATTATCACTTACTGACCCTTGTTTTCTAATGGTGATTAGTTTACTTTCCTCAAACTTTATAAGAGCTGGGTCTCAAGTGGCAGTAAGATGGACAACTTCTTATTCCATATCTAATAGGATAGGAAGGTCTCCAAAGCATTACTAGTTTATGTCTTCCCAGGAGTAGGATTTTATCTTGATGGTAATACCTCTCTTAGCTGGACATCCAGAATGTTCTTTCTGGTTCAGCTAAAGAGTGTATTAAAAACAGGGAGAAGCAAATTCAAATCAGAACTTCTCCAGGGTTTTAAAAATCCTTTCTCTCACTAAGCCTCTTGCTTGTGGTAGGCTTCTTTCAGGTCTGGCACACCTTTTGGTCTATGAACCAGCTGGATTTTTCAGTACTCACGTCTATATGAGTTGAGGGGAGAGAACAACCTACTTTCTGAGAACAATTTGCCATGAGGAAAATCTTTAGGCTAACTTAATCCCTATTGCTGTTCCGTTGACTTGAACAGTTATCAGAGCTGGAGTTCTCTTTTAGAGATTGAGTCTTCCACTCCAACTTTGCATCCCACTACGCTATTTAAATGAATAGCACGTTGGCAGTAACGTCAGAGCATCACATCTTTCCCTGATGTTCTTGTAGAGCAGATGGTTAGAGAGCAGTTCAGGGACTTGGCCGCCTTGAACGAGCTATCACCAACAGGAAAGGGGATGGTTGTAGAAAATGTTGATCGGTCTCTATCTTCATTTGGAAAAATAAAAGGTAAGACGCACAGAGGGACACTGGGAAAGGATAAGCAAATCATAGAAGGGCCATCAGAGATGAGACATTTCAAAAGTTTTCAAGGGCATTGCAGACCATAAGCTACATTCCTTGTTGTCTTTGTTTTGCTGTAGACTAATCCTCAGTCTGTAGCAGGTCCTAAGCAACTCGAACACATGACCTCAGAGTGCCCCCTGCACTGCCTGTGCTACAAAAGTAATAGTGGTACCTCACCTGTCAGGTAAACCCTACAGTTTATAAAGGGTGAATCATTACCAGCTATTGAAGATCTGAGGAGCAAGAGATGCATGCATCCAGAAGGGATTTGAAACAGTTGGCACAGAATTCAACAGATGGCTTGTACAACAACCTGGGACATCTTCTTGTAACAGGACTGAAAAGAATATCCTGGGGCTAGGAATCCAGGCCCTTGGACCATGTGCTGCAAGCAGCTGTGTTGTGTAGAGTACCCACAAGGCTAAAAGCACTTGGCTTACTCAGTCCTCAAAGTGAGGTAAATCCTGAGCCTGATAGCTGGTTACTGAAATATATTGAGAAGACTAGAAGAGAAGTAGGAAGCTTGGGGGGAAATTCTAATTAAAGTAAAGGCATAAAAAGAGAAAAGGTAGAAACTGATCTTGACTCTGTTTAGGTAGAAAATTTGAGAAAGGCTTTTACTGATCAGAGCAGAGCTTCTGGAAGAGACTTCCGAAAAAAGTAGTTACTATTGGTTGTCTTGTTACCTCCTATTGTCATAGCGCTAGATCTATCGTAAAAGGGATACTGAGACGGTCTGTCAGTTGTGATAGGGCATGGCTCAGAAGCACCCACCAGTCTGAAACAAGCACTGAAACTTTTCTTCTTGTCAAATACTGTATCACTGAAAACTCAGAAAATAGGACTGAAAGATGCATTGTGATGCCTTCTAGTCCATCTGATAGCATGGCTAGCTGTATATGTCATTCTTGACCAACATTTGCCCTTTTCTTAAAGACATGCAGTGATGGAGTCTGCTCAGACTAATAGGAACTTTTGGCTTCATTTTGGTCTTGCCTCCACGGTAAGTCCAAATCCCGTCTTCCAGTGCTGGCATTGTAGCCCCCCTATAGCTAGTCCTACCCCTGTCTACTACATTTGAATAGCTGATTTTTCTGAAGTAACTGTAGAATTTTGCATGTCTTTTTTGAATATCATCTTTTTTTTTCCCCCAGACTTTCTCAGATAATCAAAGCTGTTTTGAATACTAAGTCTGTTTTCCAGCATATTTGCAGCCCCTCCCAGCAAGGTGCCATCTGAAAGTTTAATAAGATCAGCCTCTGTTCCTTCATTCTTGTCATTAATGAAAATATTGAATAATAAAAGTTCTGGGAGAGTTCTCTACAAAAATCTAGCTTGATGCATCTCTCCAGTTTGATGGAGAAGTAGCAATAACGTCACTGGGTATGAAATTTCCCCCTCCCCCAACTGACAGTCAAGAACAATTTGCTGTCACAGATTGTGAAATGTTCCAAGTGTAAAATCTGTTACGAAGAAAAGTCTCCAAAGGCTGGGGACATGTAGAATACGCCTAACAGCAGAATTTACTCATAGGTTGTAGAATTTCCATGCTCTAGCTGTAAAATCCATAAACATTTAAAGGGAGACGATCTGCTCAAGGAAATTCTTTAAGTATTTATGGCACCCTGCCAGACAGCTACCAGGCCAAGACACCTCCTGGCCTTAAAGCTGGAGTATTACAGAAATAGTCTCAGCAGATTGTTGAAAAAAAAACTATGGATTTAAGTCTTTTGGAACAGGTATGACCTCTGTAGAAAGCCTGGCAACTCCTTAAAGGTTTTATTTCTTTGAAAAAGCTCTCCTGATTTGCTACTTTTGACTTTTGAGTCATACAGTGATCTCATAGTGATGGTACATTGATCTGCATGTAGCTAAGTACTTCTCAGACATACTTCTTAAGGGTGCTTAGACATTCAAATGACCAAGAAGAGTGCTTGAATTTTTCAAGGTAATGATGCTTTGTACTTTCAAGATTTAAGCCAGCCTCTAACTTTTTGGTATCGGTCAGAGCTCTCTGCAGAAGGCAGATTATTCCAAATGGTTGTGCTGCCATTCCAAGGGATCGCAACAGGCTGGAGAAATGGGCCAAAGGGAGTCTCATGAAGTTCAACAAAAGGAAATGCCAAGCTCTGTCCCTGGGCAGGAATAACCCCATGCCACCAGTACAAGCCAGGGGCTGAGAGGCTGGAAAACAGCTTTGCGGAGAAGGACCTGTGGAGCCCTCCTGGGCTGCATTAGGAAGAGCATCACCAGCAGGTCAAGGGAGGTGATCCTTCCCCTTTGCTCAGCGCTGGTAAGACACATCTGGAGTGGTGTCCAGTTCTGGGCTTCCCAATAAAAGACAGACATGGGCTACTGGAACAAGTCCAGCAAAGGGACAGAAAGATGATTAAGGGCTTGGAGTGTTTCTTACATAGGCAAAGGCTGAGAGGGCTGGGACTGTCCAGCCTGGAGAAGGGAAGGCTCAGGGCGATCTTATTAATGCATGTAAATGCCTGATGCGGGGGAGGGAGCAGTAAAGAAGACAGAGCCAGACTCTTCTCCACGGTATGTAGTGAAAGGACAAGAGGCAACAGGCACAAGCTAAAACACAGGAAGTCCTGTCTGAACATAAGAAAACACTTCTTTTTCCCTTTTTTTTTTTTTTTCTGTGATGAGGGGTTGAACAGGTTGTCCAAAGAGGTTGAGGAGCCTTTGTCAATTAAGATATTAAAAAATCTGACTGGATGCAGTCCTAAGCAACCTGCTCTAGTTGACCCTGCTTTGACCAGGGTTGGACTAGACAATTTTCAGAGATGACTTCCCACCTCAATGATTTTATGATTCTTGGAGACGCTCTTACATGTTCCTCCGAAGCATCCTTGTGTGGCACCATCATAAACAGAGTACTGACTTGAGTCCCGGTTTGCACAGAAGTCCAAAGGAGAAATTTGCATTTTGATGTAAGGGAATGAGAGAAAGGTGTCTGTTCCCTGTGTCTCTCACACTTAGCGGAGACACCTCTACGTGTGCCAACTGATGCCAAGTTATCATTTTAGACATAACTAACTCTGGGAAGGCAAAAGGAGGCAGTGAAAATAGCCCTGTGTGATGTAAGCGTAGACCTTTGTATACATACATCATTAAGAATGCTCTAACTCCGTTATATAACACTAATGTTTTCTGATCATTACCTGTTTTTAATTACAGGCATAGATGGATATGTAAATCATCCCCAGACTGACCTAATGACAGAGCAATTGCATTTGCTTTCCTATAGTGGGAGAGGACACAGGTGAAGCCAGTGCCCCAAGCCACAGCCCTGAGCACAAGGTCCCATTAGTTTCAAACGACCTGTTTGGAAAACAGGGGACAGGGAGCTGGGGAGCTGCTGCCAGGAAGTGCGGTGGGAAGAGCTGGGAGCATGGCCTCGTGAGGGACAAGAGACAGCGCTTGCTACAAAGGCAGACTCCAATTTCTGCACAGGGAAACCGCCTGTCTTTGTGCCTTTCCACAGCATGTAGGGAAACAGGACTGGAACAAAAGACAGGGGCTGCGTAGCAAGAAATGCTTTGCTGATGCAACTGATTTCTTCTCCACATAGAAACAACCCAGCAGAGCCTCAAAAGCTAGGCAATGAGCAAACAGCATATAGAATTTTCCTGTACAGGTATATTAACAGCGTGTATTTTTTTCTCATCTTCTCAGACAGACCTTTTCCTGTTCTATTTCTTATTTCAACATCCTTTTTTGCCAAGTTGTACAGTCTTTGTGTGCTCTGCAGAGACACTTCTGTGAATATAGTCTGTCTGATAGGCCCCCGGTATGTAGTTAAATGCTGCTTTCTGAAGGCATCTACAGCATCCTGAGAAAAAAATAATTCCTTAGTTTTCAAGAAGGTCAGAGGGCATTGCCTATTGCTCAAATGTAGGATTCCTCTCTTACTTTAGGGTGCAGAACTTGGAGCTCTGCAGGTTGTGCTGTGGCAGAGCTGCTTGGGTTATCCTATGGCAAAAGTAAGGCAAACTTCGTAAGGGACATTTTGACCTATACATAAAGCCTGATCAGTATTTCCATACCGCTTCTCTGTATCACAGAGCAGTAGTGATCCAACCTTTCTATATTAATGTCCAATAATTCAATGAATTTGAGGGCAGGCCCATTACTGGGATGTAACTGGTGCTGTGTGAGGTAAAAGCAGCGAAAGAGGCCATTATATTACCGCATCTGGGTGCCATATAAATTTTCTGGATGACCTGTCATCAACAGCTGTCCTACATAACCAGATGGTTTGAATTGGAATTGCAAAGTGCTGCCGTGATGCTGGTCCCAGCGAGCTCTGTCTGCAGAGGCATCAGCCTCTGAGTGCCACCGTCTGTGGAGATGAACCAGCTTTCTGTGAGGGCTTTTCCAACAGACTCCAGGATGCTGTGACAGCATCTGCTGGATGTGTCAACATCCAACAACAGCTATCTGCCACTGTGACACCCAGGCAATGTAGCATACTCTCTGTACAACTAGCTGCTGAGCTCTCCGAATCCCAGCCCTGCCATCCTCGTAGGACGTCTGCAGTAAAATAAAATGGTCTGCAGGTCTGGGGTGATGCTTCTGGAGCTTCTCCTGTGATCCCAGATCTGAGACTCCAGGAAGAAGGAAGAATTTCTCCTTCTCAGAACAGCGTTTCTCATTAGCCTTAGTTTCAGACAGACACTTTTTGGATGAACTGGTATCCTTCAGCAAGACAACAGTACCTTAAATGTGCTCCTTTAAGAGCTGTGTGCTTTGTGCATTAGTCCCTCCCGCCTTGGAAGAAGAGATGTCTGTATTTACAGGTTTATCTAAACAGTGTTGTCGTATCCGTGTAGAGTACACTGAAACTTTAAAATGTGCCAGATTCCCTGCCTTTTTTTCCTTTAAGCTGCAGGGTGTTTCAGATTTTTTGTCTTTACTGTGCCCTCCTTGAAAGGAGGGAGTGCTGTGTTGCTCGAGTGGCAGCCTTGGGCAAGATGTGGTATGTGATTTCTCTTGCCAGCTTTGCGGTTAAGTGCCAGCATTGGGGTAATTTGTCTTGCTCTCCCCTCCTGCCCTTGCCCTTCCTTCCCTCCCAAGAGGCAGGGAGAAAATGCTGCCCCTGTCGTTAACCTGTATCCGCTTGGGACAAGGGGGGCTTCTGCCTCTGCGTGCAGGAGAAGTGGAAGCAGCTCCTGCTGCTGAGTGTCTTCAGCTGCAGCCCTGCTGAGGTGCCCCTCCTGCTGCTGAAGTGTAAATCCCCAGTAGCTCTTTTAACCACCCTTCTCATACTACTTGAAAAATAACTTTCTCTTGTCATTAACGCTGATCTATAGCCGCATTAATGTGTGAAATCACTGGGTGTGAAAATAGTGTACTAACCGCTACTTAATGTAATATTACCACAGTAATGTCTCTAAAAATATCTTGTCCACTTGATTGCTTTCATTGTGAACTAGAGATAATGTACCACTTACAGCTGATGATTAAAATTCATAAAGCTTTGGTTCTTAATTACAGCAACTTGCAATCAAAGTGAAATGTCAGATCCTGAATGTTGTTTATCTGTATACAAATTCACAAAAACAAGAAAATATAAGGATCGTCTACACAACAAAGCTGAGCTGCTTTGCTTTAAGGTTAAGTAAAATAAATACCCATGTAAGTGTTTATTGAGACAGGTTGGAATCGGTGAGCGTGAGATCGTTCACGTGGCAGAACTCATCTCATATGAAATGCACATCTTTGGGAATATTCAAATATTTGAACTATGCAAGAGATTTGGAAAATATATTGATGAAGATGGGAATGTAAACTTCATAGAAAACTGTTGTGGGTGGGTGGAAGTAACTATTTGATGTGCTACGAATAGAAATTTTGCAATTCAGGTTCAAGGTTAAAGCAAAGATGGAGGCATCTGAAAGTGCAGAGACAGATTCCCACTGCCACAGGGAATCACCATGGTGGCTTGCAGGACAGGGCAGGGTCCTTTGTTTTAAACATCAAAATGACATAACTATAATCATGCTTTTGGTCAACAGTGGCACTGTACAACAAAATCACATTTTTTGAGTGCCCTTCGCTCTGCATTTCCAGAGCTACAGTATTTCTTTGTTTTTGTTTCTTTGTTTGGTTTTTTTTTCCCAAGTTAATGCTAAGCTCTGAGGGTTTACACTGCTCTGGGTTGTATCTTACCCTAAATTTACTAATACATACTCTCCGCCCTAACTCCATGTCAACATAGCTCCCTCCCTTACCTTTTTTTCTTTTTTTCTGTTTTGGTGTGTGAGGTACAGGCATAACTAACTGTAGAAACTACAGTTCTATTCCATTTATAGTCCTACTGGTATTCTTCAATTGTTGTATCTGTCCTGTGCCAGTCTGGAAAAATCCAAACCAGAGGGAGCCAATTCCTCATAACATTAGTAAAACAGAATAACATTAGAACAATAGGATCACTTCCTTACTAATTCTGAGTAGCTCCATTTCTTTCTTCTGATTAAATGTCATTTTGAAGGAGAACTGGACCATTGTTTGGAAACTTCTTTAGAAAAGCTAAGGTTTTTTCCACAGGATATTCCCACTGTCTACACACTGATTATTTTTGTTGCATCTGTTTTGCCAGTAGATTAAAAAATAAACCATCCAGAAGACATGCTTGGCCACAAGTAGAGCAGAAGCCTCTGAGAAATGCAGAGGCAAAGTCAGTCACCTTCCCACCCCACTCCTGCCCGCTCACTACTTCAGCCTAACCCCTCTGCCTGGGACATGGTATGAGCTTGCTGGGATGTGAGCTCTTTGTAGCAGCTTCAAAAGGTCTCTCACCAAGTCCTGCTCAGAGCTTACCCCTACTGAGTACCTGATCCCTGTTTCAGTGTATAAGGTATATGTGGCACAGTCCAGGCCAAAAAAGGAAGATTCCCATAACAAAAAAATAATGTCTCGTTCCTCCTCTTGTCGTCTCAGCCATAAAACTAGTAGGAAATTCAATGCAAAGGTTCTGTTCGTCTTTGTGTTGCAGATAGCTTGGCCCCTCACATCTCAAGCAGTGGCTTTCCAATACATCCTGAAAAATCTGTAAGACAGTTACCCATCCTTTTTAGTGCCGACTGCATCACGTTTTGTGTCAAGTGGCTTGCAGCTGCAAGCGGCATCTGTATGTACCTCCTGGTCTGCTTCCAGAGCTCCTAGTCTGCTTCCAGAGCCTGAGCAAGCTCATTTGCAGTAACTCGGGTATCCCTCCCCTCCACGGCAGTGTGCACTCTGGCCATACCCCCTCTCAGCTTACTTTTCAGTCTCATTCTCAGGGCCGTTCATGGTCCCTGGGAGGTTTAGATGCTTCTCTTGGGAGTCAGCAACTGTGGTGTGAAAGGAGATGCATGTAGCTAAGCTGTGTCCACGTGGAGCACAGAGGTGCAGAGAAATGTCCCATTTTTCACGGTGCAGTTGCAGCGGGCAGAACCTGGCACAGGGGCGCAGAGATGGATAACTGGGAGATGCCTGGCCTGGGGGAGGAATCCAGGATTTTCTGAGCAGCCCCAGCCCACTGAGGAATGTGTCCTCAAGAGGCAACGTCTGACAGCTATCCCACTCGCACGGAACACCACATGTCGAGGAATTTAATGTGAGCACAGCGGGCCAGGTTTGCATTTCTCCTGTTGCCTCCTCACACTTCCCGAATGCTGCAAGAAGGGCCAAGCGTCAAAGGGAAGGCAGCCCCTAGCAGTTGTGCTCCGTGCCCCTGGAAACCCTGTAGGCTCCCGCTGCCATATGCTGCAGGTCGCTCAGGGAGGGAAGGCTCTCCTGTGCCTCTCACGTTAGCCTTTTATTCCACCTGACAGGCTCGGGGCTGGTGATGACAGCTTTGCACCTTGGGGTGAGACAGTTAATTTAGATTGGGCACCTGTTGCTCCCATGTCCTTCTCTGGCTGAGGATAGATCTCCCTTAAACATGGTATTCGGTGCCTACTTCACGAGCAAGAAATCAGACTGTGCAAAGGAGGCAAGGAGGTACAACATGTAAAAAACATGTCCTCCCACTCTCCCTTTTCCACAGGATAGGCGATGTTTGACTTCACACTTGAGGAAGCAGCTGAGAAACCCTTCAGATGGTTAAACATTTCAAACGGTTTGGAAGGGTAAATGTCCTAGATTTTAAAAATTTAGCAGAAGTACTTGAGCTGCAAAGTGGACCACAAGCTGTTCGTGGGGACGTTCTTACCCCCCTGCTACTGACATCAGAACAAATAACGGGGTAAGGGAGGGGAGGTGGGAATTTTAGGATAACGGGAAAGTAGATGGGTGATGCTAGGTTTCAAAATAAATTTCTCATCCTTAGAAAGGGCATGCTACACTTGCCTGTTTTTTTGGTTTCCCTTGTTCCAGAGAATATTTCGTTTCTGTGAAAATTTGCCATTTTGGTTTAACAGCATTTATGTTTCGAGTGATGCTTTCCATCTCAGAGGGCTGTAGTTCTGGTGACCCCGGGCTGAGGCTTGGGCTAACCAGCGGTCACCAGGGAATGCGAAAGGGAAAATTGCCAGCGCTGGTGAATTACTGCTTATTAAGAGGAAAACATGTATTCTGGAATACATAATACTGCTCCTCAGCCATGCTCGGCTTCAGCTTCTCATTCAGCAGCACAGACACGAGCGATTTTTCTTTCACTCTGCAGTGAATATGATGCTGGTGAAAGGTCCTGGCTTGACCACCCTGGGAATTGAGCCCTGTGGAAGCCCTCGGCAGAGAGGCAAAGGATCCTGGCTACAGGCTGTTCTTCTCATCCGGTTTCAATGATGGAAGAGGAAACAGAGTTTATACAAAACCTAGCCCAACCCCCAGAAACATCTTGCTTTGTTTATGTTCCAAGCTAAGCCTGTGCGACTCTCACTCTTTGGAAGAGCTATCCAGACATTTCTCCATCTGACTGACTTTGCATCTATTGCTTGATCTCATCCAGAGATCTGGCTTTTCGCTCCTGCTTGTGACGTCCCACTTTTCTCTCTCTCTCTCTCTCTCACTCGGCTCTCCAGCGTCTGAAAGATCCCTGTATAACGTGATTATGCAACCATGCAAATGGACACGGTTCTTTTCTTTGACTGCAAACCCCGCTTTGGGTCCCCTGTTATGAAAAGAAAAGCATCAGTGAGAGACACGCTGTAGAAGGCAGCAGGAAGGGAGTTTTGCGCGGCTGGGTTTGAATGCTTGAAGGTGGTATTAGAGATGGAAACAGACTATTTGAAGTAAACCGGTGTGCCACCATCTCTCCACAGGAACCAGCATCAGTTAATAGACTCAGACAGTTCTCCTCTGAATCCTTTCCCCCTAGGAAATGGCAGATACTCGCCTTCCTGCTTGTTTTCCTCAGCTGGAGGTCTCCCAGAACCCTGAGCTGCAGGGAAATTAGCGGGGCGGCTCTCCCCAAAGGCTAATTTACACCCTCTCACTGCAAACAGGCAGTTGCCTTCTTCACTTGGCACCCGGGTGGGAGGGCCTGGGGAGGCAGTTACCCACCCTGTGCTGCTCCTGCTGCTGCTGTGCCCGGTGCTCAGCACAAGGGCTACCAACACCTGGCCGAGGGCAGCCGTGGAGGAGGAGGAGGAGTGAGGGAGTCCCTTACACAGGGAAGAAAAAAAGATATATATATGCACAAAGCTGGGTTAATGATTCAAGACACCATGGTCACCTTATGTTATCCCTGTAATGAAGATGCCCCTCTCCATGGCGGTAGGAGTTAGACCTGTCCACTTCTGGTGGCCTTTCTCGTCACAATGTCCAAGTCCCTTTGCTGGGGCTTTCACGGCCCTTATCCCACAGGATGACCCCATGGATCGTCCTTGCGTTACCGTATGCTAGGAGCAAAGGTACGGGGCAGGCTGAGGTCTGCCACTGCTGTGGGCTGCGAGCTTGTGTCCGTCTTCCTCAGGCAACGCCTTCCTTTCTCTCTGGTGGTGGTGCTAAGTTGCCTGCATAGTGACAGGGATGCATTCGCTATCTCCAAATCTGTTTTTCCATTTCACTGCCCTTGAGGAGGGTGTTACCTAGCCAAAAAGTTCCCCTTGCTGGGTAACAGGGACTCCGGTACCCATCCAGTTCCGCTTACTGGGTAACCAGGGCTCCTCATACTTCCAAGATTTGGGCACCACTTTTCAGCCACCGTGTTCCGACAGAGCAGCAGGCGGTGGTCGCCCAGTGGCAGGTGCCGCAGGAGGGGAGATGCCAGCCCTCGGCCGACAGAAGCCATAAGACGCCGGCGGGGGGACACAACAGCGGCAGGACAAGCCATGGGGCGAGAGGGCAGAAAGCAGCAGAGCCCCTCACCACGGCTTCCCCGCCGCCGGGGGGGGGTCGGTGGGTGCTCCCCGGGCCGGTAGGGGGCGCCCTCTCCCTCCGCTCGGGGCCGGCGGGGGGCCGGCAGCGTCCCGCCTCCATCGCGGTGGCGGGGCTGGGGCGGGATGCAGGCACCGGGCTTCCCCCTTCACACACACCCCCTTTTTTCCTCCCTTTTTTTCTCCTTCCCCCCTTTTTCCCTCCTTTTTTTTTCTTTCTTTTTATTTTTTTTCCCTTCCCATTTTCCCCTTTCTTCTTTGGGGGGGGGTGGGGGTGGGGGTGGTATTTTGGGGGGCGTCGTCTGCCTCTCCCCTGGAGCTGCTGTTCGGTCCCTGGCTGCCCTCCCCGCCCGCCTCTCCATTTCCTCCCCGCTCCCTCCGTCGGCTCTGTGTAGCCTGGCGTGTTCCTGTGTTTCTCTCCCCGCCACGCAGCCCTCCCTCTGCGCCGCTCTCGCCGCGAAATGGAGCTGAACAATTGCACCCGAGCAGCTTTTTCTCTTGCTGCCATATGTCCCCGCGCCGAGGCACCATTTCTCTTGTGGTGTTTTGAACGCATTCGTGCTGGAAATGCTGGGACAATAAAACCGCGAATTTCTGCCTGTGCCTTTTTTTTTTTTTTTTTTTGGACCGTAATGAGATTTGAAATCCAGCGTGAATGAGATTTGATGGATGGTTGTACTGATATTTTGAGCTGGTTTAGTTCAGAGTCATGTGAGATACCCAGGCCGAATACTGGCGGGAGGACCTTTTAGGAGGAAAGGAGAGCCCTCAATGTCACCTGCCATCTCAGCATCAAAAGGATATATCGAGTGGCATCCTCCTTTCTTTTTTTACTTTTTTTTTTCCTTTTCTTTTGGAGATAGATATGGTTCTGCAATGAAAGAACCTCTAGTAATTGCTCAGTTCCTTAAATATGAGAAGATGATGCCTGCCTATGTCTGCAGGGTACCTGAAACAACAGTAGCTGTGATCGGTGTACGCTGCCCCGTTCACCTTAATATGGCATTAGCTGAGGCTGCCTCTGTAGCACAGGACTCTCTCCTCTCGCCCCCTGATCTGCGCCCTTGAAATCCATCCTGGAGCACCCTCCTGGTCCGACCCCCCTCACTCCGGGGGATGCACAGCCCTGTGTCCCGCCTCCTGGTAAAAAAAGGAGCTTTGAGACTGGGAGCTGCACTGCCCTGTAATTAATGTACACTCAGCCTCAAATACGCAGTGACAACAACTTAAATGTCAACATTCCTAGTTAATCCCTTGCTAACAAAATATGCCTGGAAAGAAATGGCTCTGCATAATCTCCAGCGAACAAGATCTTATTTTAGCAGTACAAGCGCTTGGGAGATTTCCTCAGTTTGGCCAATGAAACCGAAAGATTGGCTTTGATAATCGCAGCTGTAAATGATGCGTTTGATCCCCTCAGTGAGGGAACCCACTGCATGTGGCAGAGCATACAAACCCTCCCCTGCCCAAGCCCTCCTCCAGAGCAGCAGCAGGCTGGTCTGCCTGGGTGGTGTCTGTATGACAAGGGATGTGATTTCTGCTCTCTGTTGTTGGCTGCTCTCCTCTCTGCTCAGCGAGATGTCCGCAGGCTCCTCCCGAGTCACGTTTTCCAGCCCAAGCAGCTAGCAATATTGAAAAGGAAGTTATAGGGGGAAACTGATCTTAGTATACCTTCTTAGGAGCATTGAGGCAGGGACCATAGATGTGTGGTGCTTGGATTCCTCTCTTTATGTGTTGAGGCTCCCCTTATCCTGGGGAGCCCAGGCAGACCCTGAGTGGTGTCCATGTCATCTCATCTCCCTGCGGCTGGTTTAAGCCTTCAGCGGAGGCGAAAGGCAGAGCACCCAGGGCGAGGAGATGAAGATTCTTGCTATTCAAAGCAGTCCAACATCTTCAGCATCCTGGCTCCCCACAGGCAGGACAGCTGCTCTTTCAAGGCTGGCAGCCACAGCTGCAGGGCAGCGGCATCCCCCCCAGCAGGATGCGGGGCCAGGGGGACACTGACACAGGGTTTCGTGCTTGGGGTGGGCCCGTGCCTCAGCTGCAGGCCCAGCACAAAAACACGGAGGAAAGATGGTGGGCCATGTTTCTGGGGACTGCCCCGATTTAACATGCAGTTCTTGCACCCCCTGGTTATTTGTGTCTGTGGTGTGCAATCACGCGTTGGGGAATTTCGCTGTTCTGCCTGTGGTTTTCAGTCACTGGGTTCTTGCACACCAGCATCACCTTACACTCAATGATAAAACAATATCCACTTTTTTCCCTTGTGTTTTATGGGGATTTTTTCATTTTTTTCTCTTTGTCACTTCCTTTCTGAAGGCTGTCTGAGGGGTGCTCTCCCCACCGTTATTTCAGCCTCTCATTTCAGCCTGACTCCCTTCATGCTCTCTTTCTTATGCCGCCTCTCTTTTATTCTGCTTTGCTCTTCCACCACCACCTTTCATCAAAGCCTCTTCCTTCTCTACCACGTTATCTTCTAGAGACCTATCGATCTCCTTTTTCTCCATTCCTCACCTTCCCCTTCCATTATTTCCAAAAACATCTTCTCCGTCTCCCTCTTCCCAGCCACCCAACACCGGCCCGTGCCTTAGCCATCCCTCCCCAGCTCCCCACCATGGAAACCCCCCTCCATCCCGACCTCGCAGTCACTCCATGCCTGTCGTACCCCACGACTGTGCAGCAGCCCTGCCTTTCACAGCACTTCAGCCCTGCTCGTGTTCACCAGGTGCCCTGCGTGACCGGGCTCCACACGCGCTGCCGCCCCAGGTTGCAGACAGACAGCCAGGGCTCAGGCTGGGAGGACAGGCAGTGGGATGGCTGCTCGCCCAGCCCTGCGCTTGCTTCTCCTCCAGCATCTCCTGCTCTCATCAGTCGGTGGCAGGTGACCGGGCTGCCCTGACCTTTGACTTGGCCCACCACAGCTGGGCTTACAGGTGGAGCTGCCCCCTTCTCTGAGTGTCCCTCTTGCAGCCTCTCATCCCCCCCGAGGATGTATTTGCCCCAGCATTCCCCCTCCCTCCTCCACAGAGGCTCTCGGGGACTGCAGTTGTTGCCCCCTCTCCACCAGCTGCCTTCCTCTACCTGGCGTGTCCCTCACCGCTGGGACCCTGGGCCCCGCTAGAGACCCCACGTTGCTGGATCTCTGGACCCCAGTGGGACAGAAATGGCAAGGGGCCTGTTCAGCTTAAGTCCACGTGGAAAAATGTGACTTCTGGGGAGGGATGGGCTCCCTAATTATTTAGAAATGAGTCTAAGGTGCTTGGATCCAAATAACTGTTAGAGATGGCTTCATGTAGCCCTGAGCCATCCTCTTTGCCGTCTTGATGTGCCGAAACAAGCGTGCAGCACACTCAGGCTCTGGAAATAACTGGAGATTTTCGAAGCCTCCATTCTTCTACAGAACTTGTAGTGGTCCCATCTTCCCTGCCCTCACCTTATTCCTGACTCTCTTCCCATCTACTGTGACTGTTTTCTATTTTTACTCTTGACAAAGGGTTGTGGGCTTAGAAGCTGCTCTTGTAGCCGTAGATGTAAAATGCCTGCTGTGTGGTGTTTGTAATGAAAGAACCGCTCCTGGAAATTAACTAATTCACAGACCTAACTAATTAACTCTGCAGCCGCACGGAGCTGTGGAGGAGTGTCAGTGTGGTTTCATTGCCGAGGGCGCTGGGCTGGGGGGGGAGAAGGAGGGAAAGGAGGCGTGGAGACCCCTGTCCATGATCTCACCTCTTCCCCTGGACCCTGCCACCGTAAGCAAGTCTATTCCCATCCCTGTCCCCCTTCTCCATGCCCTCGCTCACTTCTTCAGTCGAGACGCTCAGGGCAGGAGCTGCTTCTCATTACGCCTATTCAGTGCCTTGTACAGGGAGGCCTTGACATTGGTGGGGGCACTAATCGCTGCTGTTGTACAAACAATGAATACTGGAGAGGCAAAGAATTATGGAGCCAGATAGATCCAGATGTCAATTTGCCCCTTTTTGGATTTTCTTCCTTTGCTGTCTCTGCCTCCAGAATGGCCACACGGCTTTGACGAGGGCAGGTTGATTCCTCCATGACAGCACTGCATCCTCTCTCTTCTCCTTCCCTCCCCAACGCAGTCCTCCCTGGAGCCAGTGAAGAGATTCCTGCGGAAATACATTGGAAGTGGACCAGGCTCTTCCACCCTAAGCAGCATAGTTTTGACATCAACCCGCCAGTGTTTAGAGTACACTGGGAGCCAGATGAGGTCACCCATAGTATATCAAGGCTAGATGTTTGACGGGAGAGGTTTGCCTCCATGCATGCTCCCACAGAGGTTCGGTATGTCCACACCACCCGCCCTGGCTCACTCTCCCCTCCACGTGTGCCTCTGAGGAGCTCCACTGGGCATCTGTGTGACCCATGGATGGGGTGAGCCCTCTGCCCAGGAGCCTGCTGAGAGGCTGCCAGGAGCTTCCCTGACCCATGGGAGGGTGACTCCTTCCTTCTGCCTGCTGCTTGCCCCCAAGCAGGCAGCACAGCAACCGTGGTTTGTCCTTGCTGGGATGGTGGTTAGGACTGGGACTTGCTGAGTAATGCACGGCTCAGATGGGTTTCTGAGGCTGGGGGTGGCCAGAACGCGTGAACTAGAAAAATCCCATTCCACCGGGTTCCAGCGGGTCAAGGTGGTGACAGCTGGTGCTGTTTGGGATCAGGGATCATGCCTGATGTTGCGGCTGCGTGCACTCCCAGATGACACGCAGGGCTGAGCACTGCTGGGACCGCATCCAGAGTGTGAGGAGGCAGAGGCACTCAGGCTGGGGACATAGAATGAGGAGAGGAAGCAAAATAATTGCTGGATGAGGGAGGAGATACATTCATCTCCTCAACTTAAGCGTGCCTTCCTGCAGGATTGCTGGCCTCTGCTTGCTGAATGTGAGTTCTGGCCATGAGGGACAACAGAGCAGGAGCTTTGCTGGCGGTTGATGGAAACTCGAGGAGAAGGCTCAGAGCTGGGCAGTGCTCACTATGGGGACGCGTGACGATTGACTGCCAGGCTGGGAGTATGTGTGTGTGTGTGCTGAGGCATACCTGGCACGGGGGCAGGTGACAAAGCATACCCGAGATCACTTTGGGATGAGCCCTCTGGATTGCCCCATCAGAAACAAATCTCCTGAGGTCACTCATTCCTCCTTTTGGTCCCCCTGGATATTGCAAACATCTTGACACTGTGACACAAAAGGTGGTGCAAGGATGTCTGTGCCAGTGAAGACACAAGTCACTATGCTCGTGCAGCACCATGAAGCCCTGTAGACTTCAAAGCTCTGGCCTTGATCCCATGGAGCCATGGCACTCTTTTGAAGCTGTGCACAAATAAGGGTGAGGCTTGTTACAGAAGGTGCACTGCTGAACTGAGAAAGCAGAACTAGTTCTGGACCCATGACAACTCAAGTCCCACCAGCTCCGTTATGCTTGTATGGTCTGGTACAGAGTTAGCAGCAGCAGAGCTAACTCTCTGTACCGCATAGGTGTCAGTGTCACCAGGGTGGCAAACACTGCGGGACCATGCAGATTGGCTCTTCAGGGCATTGGCTGGCCTGCCAAATGTGTGAGGTGTAGCTTTCATAAGGGTTGCCTTGACATCGGCTGTCATCCCCACCACTGTAGAGATGTATCTAGCTGTGATTCCCAGCTGCCTTTGGACCCGCCCCTGGTTTGGCAACCCTGCTTTGCTTCATAATGATCACTCCCGTTATTGCTGTGGTTGGTGTCTGTGAACCTGTAGAGAACCCAAAGACAAATGGAAATAGCTGGAGTGTTGAAAGCCTCCTTTTTGTAATTTCATCCTGCAGGACTTTACGTGTTTCTCAGAGCAGATGGTCAGAGGTCAACGATGAGGGCAGAGCCAGAGCTGAGGAGAGGTAAGGATTAACCTAGCAAAACCACTATCTGTGGTTCAAGACCACTTGTGCTTTCAAGCTCTGCCAGGCTACCAAGGCTGGAGGTGATGTCAGTCTCCTGTACCTGGCTCGCACATGACTTAGAGTCTCAGCTCCTTTTCACATCAGATGTGCCACAAGTCTGGAGAACCAGCTACTGCTCTGGTCCTTACTATGCCCACACAGGTAGGCTCCCTCTTTTGACGTGGCAGTGCTCAGCACCGTGCATTATGCCAGTCTGGCCTTGCCCCCCCCGGTACCTCTGCAGTCACCTGGATGGTCTAGATACCAGCTCGTGCCGAATCTGGAGCAGGTAGCTCAGGCTAATGACAGCAGAGAGCCATTACTGCAGCAGAGATTTTTTTTCCAGCAACTGCGGTTGTTAATTTGCCTGATAATAGCAACAGATATTTGGGCAGGAAAAAATCAGCAATTAAACACCAGTTAGCAGCTTGAAGTTTTAATTCCCCTACTGTCCCCACTTGTGGCACCCAGCTTCTGTGCCTTCTTACTCTGGGTCCTAGCTGTATGCCCCAGCTTTGCTAACTTTCTTTGGACCTTCACGCATAGAGGTACATGCCATTCCTCTAACTCATCCCAGTCCCTGATCTGTTGTCCTGGCCTGATGCGAGCCCTGAGCTCACCCTGCCGCAATGTATCATCTCAGGGGCTCCTGGGTGAAAGTTTGGGCTGGGCAACACTGGGGCTGGGGAGAAGGGACGTGAGGGACCCTCCTACAGCACAAACCGTTCACTCCCAGGTGACTTTGGAGCACTCTGCCCCGGCTCTGAGGGTGACTTGGCAGTTGGCTTAGCACTGGAGCACGACTGCTGGAAAACTCGTCTCTGGTTACCAGCTGCAATCTAGGCTCATCCACCTGGACCTAAGTGCTGACCTCTGCCCATCCTGTAACTGCTGCCGGTGGGATAAGCATCCGCCACGCTGCGAGCACCCAGGCACTGCGCCCACAACACACACAGCCCTGCCTGAGTCCCTGGAATCCCTCCTGGAGCCCGGCAGCGGTGTCGGTGCTGGTTGCCCACTGCAAGTGCTGGTCGCAGGCAGGGGGGAAGGTGGCTGGCGGTCCCCGCCGAGCTGAGAGCTGGAAGCAGGAGGACTGTCAGCCCCAGCCCCAGCCCCGGCGGCAGAGGGGAGAAAGGGGTGTGCGTGCAGCTGCAGCGTTGGGCAAGAGATGCTAATGGAAACCAGAAGCTATTCAAACTGCACGGTGGTGGGGGAAACGCTAACAACGTTATGAGCTTGGAGCTTGTAACAGTCCTGCTAGTGAAACAACTGCCGGTGAAATAATTTTTTTTTTTCCCTTTTCTTTTTTTCATTAGGACACAGAAGTCTTCCAGCTTGTTATACCGGGGCCAACAATATTCTTCAGTGTCAAGAGGGTCTTGGGTGAGCCAACATTTTTCCTGCTAAGCACTGCCAGAGAAAGAAGAGCAGCACGTTGTATCCCCTTCCCATGCACTAGTCACTAGGAGCATCGCCTGTCTCCTCGGTCTGTGAGCAGGTAGAGGGTGCAGGGGGGTCCCTGGCAGGGCAGCAGTGGCTCTCGGGAGCGTGCGGTCCTTTTTTCGCAGCAGAAATCCACAGGGAAAGTGCGCTGCAAATGGCACCCTTCGGAAAGAGAGTCTGGGAGGGTTGGAGCAAGTCTTTTTTTTCCTCTGGGAAGTAGCAGAGCACATTCTGGATAATCATTTCATGCTGCTTGGGAGTGGTGCGTAGTTTGGTTTCCCTTTGGTTGTGTTAATTGTGTGGTAAGGTGCCTAGAGCCTTCTATTGGCATCTTTATTTATTTAAATACAAATTAAGAAGGCATTAAATCAATTGTTCCATTTTCTTCGCTCTCTCTTGTCTTATCATTGTTTCTATCACGTACTCTTAGCTGTACTGGGCTTTTGCTTTTTTCAGCTAAATCAAGTACACTAAGTGACAGTCCCAAGCTGAATTTCCTGCAGACTCCAGGAGGCTGTGCTGAGGAAGCACACCTTACATTGCTTGTTTTCTACTGCTATTTCTACTGCCATTTCACTTACATTTCAGGGATCTTCCTAGCCTTATTTGCTGGCCAAGGCTTCAGTTTGTGACCCTTTGCATGCCTAACCTTCCTGCAATGCAAAAATAAAGAACGAAGCTGCACGGTATGGCATTCTTTGAGCTTAGAATACAGTTATCTTACCCCTTCAGCTATTCTGCCTTTCATCTGGATGGGCTAAATCTATGTGACTCGGTTGGCCCCTCTGCTATTTTAGCATCTGGGTCCTATAGCTAGGAGCAGAACCCAGGATTCCCGGGTTTGATCATTCTCCTGCTATTTAGCAAATAGTTTGTAACCAAATGGCAAACTATGAGTCGAGGCCCTCTCTCCTCGCCAAACTCCATAAAAGATAATTACTCCTGGAGTTCAAGTGGTGGCATGTTTTGCGAGAGATCTGGAAGCCTAGTATGCAGCTTTCAGATAGATGTTGTAATTGTGTCTATAATTACCCCCCCTTCCTTTTTTGTTCCCAACGATTTATTAAATTCGCACATTGAAAACTTTCTGGAAAACTACGATGTCCGTCAACAATCTGCTCACTGTGGTGTGCCAGAGATCAAAATACCTGTTATGCTGATTTGGGGGCATTTTTTACACATATGGACTGGTGAAATCAGAAAGCGCGTGGTCCTGAGGGCTGAGGACTCTGCGTCTATCGTTACGTGGCAGTAGCAGGATGAAGACAGACTTGGTCCTTCCCAGAGGCTGTGTGTCTTTGCCATGCAGAGGTCAGAGCAAGGGACGCTCTTCATCAGGGACTGGGTTCCCTCTGTTTGGAGTCTATACATTTTCTTTTAAACTTTGACTCTTCTTTGTCTGTGGCGATATCTCCTGCAGATGGATGCTGGCCTCTTTGCTTGCCCTAAATTCTCTTGTACTTACCTCATTACTCTCCTAATGATGAGCTGACAAATGCTTTCGCCTGATTTACTGGCGGTGTTACAGGTGTGTGGAACACTTGTCAGTACCTTGCTACTACATGCCTAATTTTTCAAACGTCTGGGTGTGCTAGCTTCCTTTGCAAAACGTCCCTGCACATTTACCTGGTATTATTCCCCTGCTGTTGGCTTCATCACATTCCCCTACTCAAAGCTTCCAGAGCTATGCCCTAGGATTTCCCCCCGCATCAAAAAACCCCCAATCAAACTCTATGTGCAGCTGTTGATGCAACTGGCCTTCAGATAAGAAGTGGGTAGAGAAACGACACGATCACAGAATCACAGAATGGTAGGGGTTGGAAGGGACCTTTGGAGATCATCTAGCTCAACCCCCTGCCAAAGCAGGTTCACCTAGAGCAGGTTGGACAGGAACACATCCAGACAGGCTTTGAATATCTCCAGTGGAGACTCCACAACCTCTCTGGGCACCTCTTCCAGTGCTCTGTCACCCTCAAATGATGGAACAGCCCTCTGTCTGTCTTGGGTATTCCAGACCAAGGATGGTCCGGCACCTACCCTGGGACAGGCAGCAGGGCGCTCTGTGCATCCTTGCTCCTCCTACCCCTTGTGAGGACCTCCCGGCTGCCGCAGCCCACGATGCAGGTTTGCACGCCACCATTCTCCTCTCATCTGTTTGTCTTTTTAAACAAGAAAAGGACATTTTCACTGATCAAACCCCAGAAAACAAACCTTGCCACCACCTGCAGGAGTGCATCACTACTATCAAAGAGAGGTTTTGGAGCAAGGGAGCGGGGCAGGTATGAGGTCTCCAGGCATCACACAGCGATGGAGAGGAAACTGCTCGGAAAGGGAGGAACATCAACATTTTGCGCACACATTTCTTCACCAGTTGGGCAGAGCTCTTCTGCTCTTCTTCTGCTTGTGTTGCTAGGAGAGGAGTGCTCTGCCCTCTTCATGGCTATGAATAGCTCACTCTTGTTTATTCAGCTCAGCTCCGCCTGCTGGTTACAACCACAACCGGCACCAACTCATTGCATGACACCACCATACAACAATGCAACTGGAAGAACAGTCCCCCCTCCGGCTGAGAAGACTTCAGGATACCTCTCCAGTGCAGCGCTCCAGAGCCATCCTTATCCTCCGCTCACCACGCTCCATGGCGCATCCTCTGCCTCCAGCAGAAAGGTCTAAAGCCGGCCAAATGGCCAACTGTCACCCCCAGAAAGCAACACTGAGAGTCAGGACCAGCAAATCAGGGCATGAGCTCAGGAATTGGGCTTGAAAATAAATGCATCATCACTTCGGGGTCCTTTTCTCCTAGTGCAGTGTTGGAGCCTTTCACGAGCTAGAAAAGTGACTTTTCCTTTTTTAGTGATGGCTGAGATTCTTACATAACCCCACAAATCCAAGATCAGGGACTTTAAGAAAAGTAACAGATGTCTTCAGAATTGGCAATAATGGGATTCCCGAGATTTTAAGAATATTTTGCCTGAGGTCTGACCGGGAATGAAGCATCTACAGCAATGGAACTAGATGGGCTGTATTGATGATGGGAAAAACTAATGGGGCTAAGCAAAAGACCCTACAAAGTGCTGCAAAATGTGACCAAGGACAGCATTTCAGAATATCTGCTCCGAGGGACAGAGGGACAGGCAGCAATCACAACCAGCCTACGCATTACGAGACGGGATGCATGTGTACAGGCAACCAGAGAGAGCCATGCAGGTTCAGAGTAGCAGAATAGACACAAAACCCCCAGCTTTCAGAACAGCCTGGGCACTCGACTGAGAAGAATGAGTACTAGGCAAGGCAGAGCGGCACAGATCAGAAGAGATATGGATGGTTGCTGCACAGGTACAGATGAACCAGCCCTTCTTTGTCAGCATCGTGAGCTTCCACCTGTGCGTATTTCCCTGGACAACTCATCTTTCTGCACCTGGGAATTTTGTTGGGATGAAATCTGAATACTGCGTACGTTTATCCAGAATTTCCACATGCCCATCAGGCCTTTCAGATAGCCAGGCTGCTGAACATCCGGAAATTCAGGATAGGTCGACTGCACGCTGGGGAGGTGAACCGTGTAGCATGCACATACTATGTCTAACGAATCCAAAAATTGTCAGACCTGCTGTGCATAAGCTGTGCAGATGATCTGCATATGTACAGCATGCCCAGCGCGCTCCAAAGGTGTCTGGTCTACCCTGCATGCGCAGAACATCTATGTGGTGCAGGTGTCTGTATTCCTGCTTGGGAACCAGGATACACATTCTTGATACATTTGTAGGGGAGGGAACAGCTGAATATTTCAGTGCAGTAGACAAGGAGACTTAGGTATATTCATATGTATGGAAGCTAGACTATCCTATTACATGCTACTTGTTTTACAGCAGCCACCTAAACAATATAACTGGGGTCAGCCTCCTATTATACAAGACATTGTACATGCACATAGTGAAAAGGTGTTTTTCCCCCTGCCTATCCCCTAAAATCCCCTGCCATATAGTCTAACTTAATATTAGTGCAAGAAGGGGGCATTGTAATTCCTTCTTGACAGACAGGGAAATGAATCCCGGAGATGAGCCAAATAAATGGAAGCTCTTAGTCTCCTAAAGCAGGACACAGGTGAATTTTAGACATCTGAGCGCAAACTATGATCCTGCAAACCCTTGTTTAGCTGATGCCTGGTGCCGGGGATACCCAGACCTCTCAGACTCATCGGATTTGACAGTGAGGCCCCACAGCTTCAGCAGCTCTGCTTCAAACCTGTGCTTCACGCATGGGAGAGCCTCCCGCTTGCCAAGGCTAAGCACAACAGCAGCAGCAGGAGGAGCTGGCCATGAAACACCTCTTTCCCTAAAGGAGCATACCTCCAGGATGGGCTCTGTGCGAGCCCCCAGAGAGGCTGCTGCCTTTTTTTGAGATGCAGCATCCAAAGGGGTTAAAGCACCCATGGAAGATATGGAAGACCCAGCCTGGGCTGCCTCCTCTGCCCCAGGGCTTTCCTGTCTGCATCTCCCATGGATGTGCTCCAGCTCTGGAGCTGCTGGCTGTTTCGGAGAGAGGGCATGCTCACCTCTTCTGCCAAAGGCGTTATGATTTTCTTAAAAGAGTTGTGGCTTCCCTGGGCTCACATACACACCGGAGAGGAAGCATCTGCAGGAATCACCAGCCTGGCTGTTTGGGGTTTCAGTGGAGACAAGGGGAAAGCCCACGCTCCAATCCACTCTCGAGCGACCACTTCTGACTTCAACCTCATGTCTCTTTAAAGTAAAATACATAAACAGGCGATGGGCAAAGGGACCTGTGTTTTCCTTCGTACATGGAGTGCCACGAGATCAATGAGATTAAACATGTGCTTACATGCTGTCCTGAATTGGGGCCATGAGGAGAGCAATGGGAAAGTAAACACAAGAGAAACGTTATGGAAATGAAGGAAGAGGGAAAATCCACCCTGCCAAGAGGAGCAGCAGCTCTCATCAGTTGCAAGAAGATATGGCCTCGCCCAGAGCTGACTAGGCATTAGGAAGTCCAGGGGCTGGAGAAGAGGACCAAGTCATCTTCACCAAGGTTCAAAAAAGACCTGAAAGAGTGAGACCTGGAGCAGGCTATCTACTGGGTACAGCCATTTCCAGAGAAGGTAAGTTTAGCACTGGGTTGTCTTTCCCCATTAGCAGAATCTGGGTATACTTGAAATAATCAAGCTTCAATCTGTGACAACCCGGAGAGGCTTTTGTTCTCCCTTAAAAGACTCAGAAATCCTGAGCTGGATGTTAGGCTCAGGAGACGCGTCAGAGCCTCCCTGCGGAGAGCACGCCTGGCTGCAGATCCCGCTGCCCTACATCCCGTTGTGGAGACTACGGGAGTTGAAGCTGGACATGATGACCACTCTGCACATAATGTGTCTTTACTTTCAACGGGATTAGTGTGGCAGCCATCCTCTTCTGAGGACTTGTAGTGCCATGTTCCCAGCATTTGCCGAGGTGAGAGTCCTGTTGAGGACTCTGTGCCTGTCCCCCTGCTGCTTCCCACAGCCTGCTCAGGGGGGCTGACTGACACCAAGGCTTTGGTGAGAGGGTGCTCTACTAGCTCACAAGTGCTTGATTGCAAACAGTTTGATTTGGTTTTCCTGTCTGTCCAATTCTAGACTTCCAATTCTACCTTCTTCCACCTTTTTATATTTTCCTTCAGTCTTTCACCCAGATCTCTTGGTGCTACCCTGCTCTTCCAGCTGGGAAATTTGTATGGCTGTCTCTGATTTTCCAGCCTTCTCTCCTGGCTTTGCTCTTCCCCTTCTCTCTTCTCCCCAGTTGTTCTTGGTTGCAGTCTTCCTTCCCTGCTTGACCTCTGTTTCTCTTTCCTGGGAAGCACCTCATTTGCATCTGTCCTAGTATCCAAGCTACAAATTAGACCTGGTTAACATTTCTCACAGTGAAACCCTGACTCACATAAAACTTTTGGGTTTGGGGGGATTGTAGGAGCTATATTTTTGGAAAGTGGCTTTTCTATTGAGCACCTGAGTTCAAAAATGTGCATTCTCCCCTCTGCTACAGGTTCAGAAGATGACCTTCATCTGCCTGAATCTGTTCTACTCGTTAAATTTAGATAAAAATACTTGCCTGGGTTAGTAAAAAGTCTTTTGAGATCATTGGACAAAAAAAGCTATCCAAGTGGTGATTATTATGATCATTGTAATTATTTTTATTAAATGAAACCAGCTGATGCTTCTGCAACACTGTTCTGGGCTCCGCAGAACCTTTTCTGCTGAGCCTCACAGAAAAAAAAAAAGCAAACTTTTGTTGTCCCTGGACAAGGATGTGTTTTTTTGAGATTTGAGTTTTGTGGTTTCGTTATGAAACGTATGACAGCCGGTCATGCGGTTTGCTTTCTGGGCCGACTGAACCCTGCTGAACCCATACGCCAGGCAGCACAGCGTTTAATGATTCACGGCCGCCGATGTTTTGGTTTAGCTTTTGCTGGACAGCGGGTGTACAACCCTCAGCGTCCGGGGAACCCTCCCAGCTGAAGCCACTGAAAAAAAACTTTGCCCAAATCTCTGCGAGCCCGGACCAAACATGGCCCCGCTGTTGGGCAAGACCCTTTTTTTGGTGTGTGGGGCTGTGAGAGCCAGCCATGCCTGCAGACACCCAGACTTCCCACATGGAGAACCAGGCTCCCTTGCCCTTTAGGATACCAGGGGCTGCAAAAATTTTTGGTCTTGTTTTTTGGGATTCCTCTCCCTCAGCCATGGGGCCGCCGGCAAGAGGGCTCCCAGTTGCGGGGTGAAGTCGACCCCGAGCCCCCTGCCGGGGCTGGGTCTCCAACCACGTTTGGCGTGCGCGGTTATTTGGAGGGGGAATCGGGCAAATTCTCCCTGCCTGATGGCGAGCCTGGAGGAAGCGGGAGGGCATCCTCGGCGGCGGCAGCGCTTGGGAGGGGGGGAGGCGGTGGGGCCGTACGAATTCCCTCGGCAGCTTTACGGCTCCCTTTCCCGCCGGAGCCCGGCAATGCCGGCTGAGGGGAGGCTTGGAGAAAAGAAACAAAACACCCCCCCGCCCCGCCAACTCCCTCCCGGCCAGGCCCGGGGCCGGCGCCTGCCATCTTCCCGGGCGGCCTTCTCCCTGCCCCCGGCTGCGAGGAGAGGCGGCGGCGAGGCCCGGCCCGCCCGCCTGTCACCGGAGCCGGAGTTCGCATGGAGGAGGAGGAGGAGGAGGAGGAGGAGGAGGAGGAGGAGGGAGGGAGGGAGGAGGGAGGAGGCAGGAGAAGGAGGAGGAGGGAGGGGGACGTCTTGTTTGTGGCTTGTCAGCAGCCGCTGGAGACAAGCCTCCATGTGTGAAAGCCGCTTGGCATGAATGCCTGGGCCGTACCAAGCGCCGCGGCGCCCGCGGGGGGAGGCCGCCCCGCCGCCCCGCCGCCCCGCGCAGACAATAGGCCCCGCAAGGGTTCCCCTTAACTCGCCTTGATGCTGCCCTAGCGCCCGGCCAGCCCAGGCCGCGCCGCCGGCAGGGTCCCGCTCCCCGCCGCCGCCCTCCGACATGCCGCTCCGCGCCTTCGCCGCCTGAGGCAGGTAAGCGACGGCCCCGCCGCCCGGACACGGCCCGGCCCGGCTGGGCCCTGCCGCCCCCCGGGCTGCCGGCGGGGCCGGGGGAGCGGTGTGAGGTGGAAGCCGATGGCTGGCGCCGCCGCCCCCGGGGCCGCCTCCCCGCCGCCAGTTCCCCCGGCGCGGTTCGGCTGCCAGCAGCGGGGGGGCGGGCGGCTGCCTGTGCCCCACCAAGCCCCGGCCCGCTCCCCCGGTTCCCTCGGCTACCCCGGCCCGCTGCCCCGGCTTCCCCGGCTCCCCCGGCCCGGCGGAGGAGGCGGGAGGGGGGCGGAAAGTTTAGCCGCCGTCCCCGCGGCGCCGTGCCTCAGTTTCCCCCCCCCCCCCCGGCGTCGTCGCCGCGTAGGGAGGGACGGCGGTGGCCGGGGGGATCCCGGGACCGGTGTGTGTGTGTGTGGGGAGGGCCGTGACCCAGCGCGGAAGGGACAAAAAGCGCCTTCCACCTGTTGGCTGCTGTCCCGGCGGGTTTTGGGGGGCCGGGGGTGGGATGGGGGGGCGGCCCGTCTCCCCGCTGGCCTGCGGCGGGCGGCCCGGGGGAGGGTGGAGAACCGGGGTCTTTTGTCAGCCCTCCATGCCCCCCTCCCCCCGGCCAGCCTGCCCTGCCGAGGGGATGGGAGATGTGGGGTGGGTGGGTTTTTCCCCCCCCTCCCCCTCCTGGATGTTGGGAGATTAAACGAGGTGTATTTCCAGTCGCCGGTGGTTATCAGCAAGTAAATGCCGAGCTCGGCGTGCGAGCGGCGGTGGGAAGCCTTGCCGGCTCCCTTGCCCGCTTGCTGGAGGTTTTGTGGCTGTTAGCCGACTGTTGGTGAGGTGATAATGTGCAAGAGCAAAAAAACCCCATAAAATAAAAAAGGCAGAGGGGAGAGAAACCCCAATCCCCGCGCCCCGGCCTCATTACAGCATCGGCACCGGGTTTGGTGAAAATTCGTGGGGTTATTTTTTCCTTCTGGCGTGAGAGGTAGAAAGCCTCCCAGTCCGCGAGGTGCATCCTCGCGAGGTCTTTCAAGTTTGTCGTCTGCCATCGTTCAGGTTTCATTGATTCTGGTTGTTTTCTTAAAAAAATAAGCTACAAGAATCTGAGCTGCACAAGCGTTCGTCATCCTAATGTCCTGACACAACCTATGCGAGGCAGGAGCCGAAGGAGAGAGTGAGGATACGTGCTTTCCCAGTCAAGGCTGGGAGGAGAGCATCATGTGTTGAAGAATATGAGCAGGAATGGGAGATGGGGGAGGGAGTCTAAATTGTCCTGAGACCCTGTTCAATCCAGCAAGGAAGATGGAGGATCTTGCTGCTGCAAAAAAAATTGCACGGCAGAAATCTCAGCCAGCTTCTCTCTGACTTGTTACCTCCCTTCAAAAAATAAATAAATAAGCAGAACAAGAATCAGAGCAAAACCCCATGATTTGCTGTAGCGTTTTCCATGATACCTTTATCCCACACGCTTCACAGTCAGAGAGTCCAGTGATGGAGGTATACGAGAAGCAGGGAGAAAGACTCTGAGGCTTATCATCACAGGAGGGGGAGAAGTATCAGATCATGTTTGAAAGGAGACTTGTCAGGCAGTGAGGTAGGGAGAAAAAAATGCCTGTTCCAGGCAGCTGGTCCTGGAGGGAAGGAGAAGGCAGCTGTGGCACCTATGGTTCTGATGCCGTGTGGAAAACCTGTGGAGAGAAGATGTAGACAGATGGGGGATTGGGGAAGAAGGATGTCCAAGGAAGACTTTGGATAGGCTCCTTGGAGGGCTTTAAAAAGAGGGGGAACTTTGAACTGAATCAGGACACGAGCAAGGGTGGAGCGTAGCTAAGCTGAATGGGATGTAGCAGGACTTTTTGGCATGGAATAAAACAGAGGTTGACTTTTCTGACTCGGTGCTGAGTTTGGGGCATTTGGTAGGGGGAAGAGATCTTTGTAGCCAGCTCAAGGGGTGATGGTGACTGAGGCAAGGATTGCAGTTGAGGGGATGGAGAGAGAGCGTGTGGCTTGCCTTTTCCATAGGTGGTTTCTCTGGCAGGGGGACCTTCTGTGAAAATGGCTTTGTCAATTTCTGTTAATGGTGTTGGAATCTGGCAACAGCAAGGACAAAACATCCGTCCCTTGTGAAAATATGCGTGGGTACCAAATAAAGCTTTATCGTGAATGCTCCCACCACCCAGCCCCTCTGCATGCACCAAAACAGCAGGTTTGTGCAAACACGCTTGTGTGGCACATTCTTTCTCCTGAGGGGCAATGTGCACACGTTGTAAGCATGGTTCCTGCGCAGGCACGGCCCAGTTCTTGTGTTTTCCTCAGTTTACATAATAGCTTATTCTATCAGCCTGGTAGCCGTAGTGTTTGACAGACAACTTTGCAACAGCATGAATTACAACGTGAGGCAGCTAAGGCTTAAAACCAGTATGTGCCATGTTGTAGCTTTTCCATTCACGGCAAGAGTTCCCGTGACGGAGCAGGGCACATACCACAGACATCGCATGCACAAGCGACGCCATAAAAATGTTATGCCTGTGCACACGCAGAGGGCTGGTCTCGGGTCAAACATCCTGGAAGTTGCTCTCTTTGGGAAGAAGCTGAAGCGGCCCCTGCTTGTTGCAGACGGAGCTCACACACGCAGATGACACGCGTGCGTGCTCCACCTTTCCTCTCCCAGATCACCTGTTTGAATTCCAGCCGGGAAGTTTTGCACCCCCCCCACCCCCCACTCTCCCCGATGGTGATTTGATGCCCTTTCTGTTCCAGCTTGGCTCTGGATGGGCTTGAGCCACAAAAGCTTAATGACAGGGAACACTAATGAGCCCCCCGCTTGGCATGCTGAGAAGAAAGGCCAAGGGCTGAGCGGGCATAAAAACAGTGGCGTGGAGGCCCCTTGGCCAGAGCCTGAGCTGCGGCGTGGAGGCTGGGGAGGGAGCAGAGTCTCCGGAGTCGGGAATAAGACGGCAGCACTGCAGCAAAGGCGCGGGTGGAGACCATGTTGGGGGGAGGAGAGCAGGCTGCTGTTTCCACATCATCTGAAAACTCAACCTGCTGTCAGGACAGAAGGGAGGCTTGTGCGTATTTTATGTCACTTTCCTCCTTCTAGGACAAGCTGCTGATCTGATCAGCGCACAGCTTTAAAACCCTCGACGTGCCGATTGGCAAGTATGACTGGAGGCCAGTCACCAGCCTTGGCCTCCTGCCTCCACTCCTTTGTGGACGGTCGGTTCCATCCCATGCCGCCCTTCCCTGGAGAGCGCCTGCACAATTAAACCCCGCACGCCGATCCTCAACTACGGCATGGGATGTGACTCGCTGCATGGAGACGGGGACAGAAAATGGCAACATGTCAGGGCCAGGGGGGGTAGTGGAGGGGGGCAGAAGGCGGGGAGGGGAGTTGGCCATTTCTTAATGCTGTTTGCTAATGTCTAGAAGGAGACTGAATGGGTAAATGGTGGTGCGTTGCTCCAGTTCATCTGCTCTCACCTCCCAGATCTTCAGTGGTGGCTCGGGAGTTGGTGGGGCCGGCAGTAAACAAAACGTATTTCACTCCTTCAGCCTGGATTTTGTGGCGTTGGGGTCTGTCAGGCAAGAGGATTTCTCCTCAGCAGTTATTTGGTGCTGCTCCTGCGTGGCGGAGCCACTTGAGCCACCGACATTGCTCCTACCCACTGGAGATGTGAGCACTGGCGGTGCTCCCTGCCTTACACCTAAGCGTGCAGGGATCTTGGGCATCGCCGTTTTGGGAACAGTCTTGCACACCCAAACACGTTATTCCTGTGTCCCGCAAGCAAGCTCACTGCCCTAAACACCATTTTGGGCCACATGGGGAAGCAAATATTTTTCCTGTGTGATGTGGAGTTATGTACCTAACTCTTTGCGTTAACATGGCCCCCGCTTTATCCTTCGCTTGTCCTGTTTGAGAAATGGCGGTCTCGGACACAGAGGCCTCAAACACAGAGGTCTCGCACAACTTGAGATCCTGACACTGCTTTGATGGGCGGCCTTAGGCAAACTGCTGTAAAGCTGGGATCAGTCTTCCCACTGAGATCTGTAAAATGGGGGTAACACTTGCCCGTCGCCCAGGGAAGGAGCAGCACGTCGAATTGCTTGCGCAGGGTTGTGAAGTGCACTATGGTGGGCTCACACGCCATCGCACCAACAAAGCGTGGGGTTCTGCACTGAGCGTGACTCATGCGACGATAAATTGTGCTCGAAGTACGCACACACTCGGTGTTCTGTTGGACAGTGAATTCTGTTTTGTCCTTCCAGCAGAAAGCAGCACAACTTGCCAGTGACACGGACTGTACATGTATTCCCATAACAACAATATTATAAACATATGGTAAACCTGGTATAACAACTGCTGTCCGTCTCTCCGTGCAAAACAAGGAGACGATTAAGAAAAACTTGAAGCTGTCTGAGGCTGTATCTCCCCAGACTGTGATCTCATCAGCTTTCCCAAGCTAACCGCAACCTGGTCACTGCTCAGATTGTAAACTTGGAGGAGGGGGGGTGGTGGTGGTGGAAAGCAGTTTGCAGGAATGGCTATTTGTGACTCAGTCCGCTTCCCTCTGACTCAGTACCGAACCATCCCTCGGCAGGGTATTTGGGGATAGCATGCTTAGGACGTCCCGCATCAGTTTAGTTCTTGGAAGAAGTTCTGCAGTACCCGGGCTTGCTTACAACTGAGTTTTGTCTCGGCATCTTTCTGTAAAAACAAAACCCTAAAAACTACTTCTGACTATTAAAGACGCCATGGTAATTTTTGCCAAAAGAAGGAGTCGGGGGGGGGGGGGGGGGTTGGTCTTAGCCCTGGGCATTTTGCCAGACTCAAGCTCAGGAAATTGCAGTCTATCTAGGTAAAACTCCCCTATAGTTTAAATGAAAAAAAGTATTCATCCCTTACTGTCTTAAGGGGTTAGTGCTGTGTTTCTCTGGAGCCTTAAACAGACAGTGCATTCTAGCTGGAGAGGTGATTACAGTTGCTTGCTGGGAGAAGAATTTTTTATGCAAAAACTGGGCCTTTTTTGCATTTTTGGAACGCTTCTAATTGCAAAATGCTGTATGTATTTTAGGTTATTGCAAGGCTTGAATGAATATGCGGATCAATGTACGAGTATAAGTGCAAGGAAATACACTGGTGTGGTGCTCGCGCAGGGGGCAGGCAGCTAGGAAATACGTGTTTTTTCTGTAGCAGAAAAATAAGGACCAGTTTTTTAGTCTTGCGCGCGTGCATCTGGGGGCTGGATTTTGTATGTTTAGCAGCAATTGCTTTTGTAAGCTGCTGCTAAGGCATGTAACTGGCTGTGTGCAATTGCAGTAATGGAATGTGAAAATGCAACTACACACAGACCTGTAATCTTGCATGCAAAATACTGCTGGTCTAGTTCTCCAGGTACAAAAAAATGGTCTGAGATTGTACTTGCCTTTCCATTTAACTGCATTCACCTGCATTTTTCAGGTGGCAGCTGTGCGTATGGAGTGCTGAATGATTATCCTTGCTATTTTTCCTCCAAGGAGGAGGAGGAAGTTAAATCATTACTAGTGATCGGAGTAGTACATGTGTTGTGGTACGCGCAGGATGAAGTTGGGCGGGGGGGTTGCAATGATAATTTCCTAACTCTGAAATCCTGGGGAAATGCATGGACAAAGAAGGAGAGCGAAGAGGTGAGCTTCTGTTCCTGCTACACACGGGGAGTATTGAACCATTGAGTTGGTCACTGGTGTTAGGATCCGGGCTCGCCTTCTCCCAAATCCGGTACTGTCAGGGCCCCACAAAACAGAACATGCATTTGGGCACAGATGGATGCAGGGCTGAATATTGACACTAATGAGGGTGTCTTTGGATATTCCAGCCCAGGGCAGCGTGGACTGAAGTGTGGAACAGGTTTCCTCCTCCTCACTCAGCAGGTGTGTCTCAGCCGTGCCCTGGCGAGTATGGGGGCAGCCGGGGGGGATGGGGAATAGCTCACTTTCTCCACCACTTCACTCTCCCGGCTTCTCTGGTGACAGCGATAACAAAGGGCTGCTCGGCATTAGGTGATATGGATCTCTCTCAGCCCACTAAACCTGAGTCCCACAGGCTTCTCACTAGCCCTTGGGGCTTGGGTGTCACTCTCCACGCACTGCCTGAGGTGGCCTGGGATGGTCCCCCTGGAGACAGAAGGCTGCACCTTTTCCACGAGGTCCGGAAGCACAGATTTCTTCCTACTGAAAACTGTGATTATATTTTGGGGTTATTTCTTGCCATCCTGGGTCCTTGACTGCAGTCACTTCCATTTTGCATGCTGTTCTTTGTAATTGAATCTATCGATGTATATTTAATCCACTTGGCACCACGGTTCGTAACTAGGCACTGCTTCCCAGCCTTCTGTCACTTGTTTTCACAATTACCATCTTTAAGTTAGGGTAGGTGCCTGCCGCTCAGCTTTTTGCCCGATTGCTGTACTGGCTTGGAGGACCTGTGCTTGACAGTCAGGTCCACAGTCAGCACAGCTCCCGGCCTTTGATCTGAACGTCAGCCAGGTGTGTAGGACTTGGGTAATGGAAGCTAAGCCTGTTGGGTTTAATTCTCTCTGCCACTGATTTGCTGTGTGTGATCACGGGCAAGTCCTTTAACCTCAGGTGGCCTCAGCTGACTTACCTACTCCAGAAAGGTGTTGTAATGCTTAATTATTGCCAGCTCTTCAGAAAACTCTGGGGGGAAAAAAATGCATTTTATTCAGAAATGACTCTGACCTCCCTGGCCTTTCTAAGCCGTCTTGGTTGTGCTAGGAGATATTCGCTTTCCTCTCTTAATAATGTTTCTTCAATTTTTCATCTGTACATTCACCCACTCTCTCAGCTGCATGTAAAAATGCCAAGCTGTCTGAAGTCATGGAAATATTTTTATGAGCTTGACAGCCACGACAAACATTCCTCCTCGGCAATAAACAAACGAGGTACACAACCTGCCATTAACATCAGTTTATAGCAGAGGGACCTTCGTCACTCATTGATGAGGGAATCCTAGACAACTCCTGTGCTAGCAAGCCATAAAGTAGCATTGTCAGAGGTTAGGAAAGTACCGGATCCTTTGGGTTCCTGTGTGCAGTGAGTAACTGGGAAGCTCTGTTTGCCCATGTCTGTACAGGAGTGCAAACAGGCACCAGGTATTTGGTTTATTCAGGGCTCTTGCAAACTATATTTGGCTCAGGCGTACGTGGCGTTGGGGGCTTGGTGTTTGTTTGTGCACACAAAACCCCCATTTTCCCTAGTGGCAGTTCAAACGTAAAGGTGGTACAAATTAAACTGTATAAATATTAGACAAAAAAAAAAAAAGAAGCTGCGAATGAAAGGTGTTAGTGAGCATTGCAGGCACAGCCTCCCCGTCGCACAGCCTCCTGCGCACCCCACTTCTGTCTTCCTTGCAGCTGGCTGTTCGCTGGTAGGGTTGGCAAGTACCTGAACCCACACTGCAACATCTTCTTCCTGCAGGTAATTCTCCATGTAAGCACTAAGACATTACTTGTTTTGGTGCGTTCTAGTTTAGTTTACTCTGAATATGTCTAAATCCAGATCTCCAGAGACTTTGGTGTTGCCGAGAAAGAGCAGGTGCTGCTCTTTTTCCTATGCTATTTTGCTTTATCTCTTATTCTTCTAGCAGGCCCTTTTCCTACCAACTTTGGGTAGTGGTCTCTCTCTGGTGTGCTCAGGAGAAGAAAGTCAAGACTGTTCTTCACCTGTATCTTTGACAGAAGACTTTAAGTAGGGAGCTAAGCTCCTTTCTACCATCTCACTCATTCACTGCCTCTCTCAGCCTCTGCGCCTTAGTTCCTCCCTTCTTAAACTGAGGATGACAACTCTTCACTCTGCTTTTGCAAAACCTTTGAAAGCTAAGGAGAAAAAAGTGCAGGGTTTTCTTCCTCCTTCTTGGGGAGACCATAAATGTCATCTCTCCTCTCCTCTCCTCTCCTCTCCTCTCCTCTCCTCTCCTCTCCTCTCCTCATTTTAAGAGTTCTTATTATATTCTGTCCCTCTAGGTCTCCTTTACTTCTACCGCTCTTGCAATCTGTCTCTCTCTGCTGTTTCCACATCCCCTTCTATTTGCAGCTCGCTTCCTTCTGTTCATGTCATTTTCTTCTCTCACCCTGTATCTTCTACCCTCCCCCACTATTCATGCGCCGCACACTTTTCCTATCGCCTCTCTCTAGTTTATTCCCCAAATTCTTCCCTTGCGTGTCTTTCCGCTGTGGACCCCTTTTTGTTGTTCCTGGCTGCGTGTCCTTGCAGCCCGGCCACATGGGAACTGCCGGCGGGTCTGGCTGGCCAGGGCCCGAGCAAGAAGGACAGGGGGTGGGATCGGCCGGGCAGCCCCCCACTGCAGCCATGTCCCGGACACCGGCAAGGCAGCATGGAGCTTGCCTTCTGATGGAGCAAGGTGAGAGTCCCTCTGCTTGTGTGCCACTGACTTTGGACGGGGCTGCCTTGGGTCTTGTTCTGAGCTGCAGCATGATTGTCACTTCAATGTCTGAGTACTTTATTTCTGCCTGGGAGCCTGATGAAGTCTGTAGTCTCAAATTTTATCTCTTGACATCACCTTACCTCCTTGGACACGGCCTCATGACTTGTTCAGGTTCTGGCCCATTGTCCTACTCCTGTTCCCCCAACTTCCCCCTGGCTCTAGACACTCTGCCTTGAAAAAGTGGATTGTGTTCTGCCTGTCTGCTTGGAGACATCTGTGGTTGTCAAGAGGCAGGTGACTGTCCCCCTACGTTGCTCTCAGCTGAGTTCGGGGTCCCATGCTCTGCCAGGGAAAGCTGTGATGGAAGTGGGAGAGGACTAGCACCAAATGTCTGTGGAGGCCTCTGCATCTTGGAGAGTTGCATTGAGCCTGCAAGCCAGCGCCCAGCAGGTCAGAACAGCTGCGCTCTGTTCCTGGGAGACCCGTGCTTAGCAGGGGATGAGAGTTGCTCTTTGGATGGGACAGGGGCAGCAGGGTCGCTGCGTTAGGGAGAACCCCTCTCTCATCTGCCTGAGAGAGCCACCTGATCTCACGCAGAGGCTATCCCACTATATGATGTGGGATAGAGTTTCTTCCAAGTCAGCCGGAGTGGATGCAGCTCTTTAACCACCTCCCTGCAGGGACAGAGTTTTGTATGCAAGGATCCTAGCCAGCAGCGACAGTTCAAACGTGGTGGTTTTGTGGATATCCCTTCATGGACTCAGTTTTGCCTCCCACAGTGGGGACATGTGGCATGGAGAAGTCCTTTCCCTAGGGCAGGGAGACGTGGCTGCCGCTAGGTTGATGGGAGAGCTAGCCAAATCAGGGCTCATCATGTGTTCCTGACAGCAAGGTATGAAGAAGTCACACAGATGGCTGTGCGTTGAAGTTCATCCAGTGTCCTGCAGGACAGGGCATGGTGACTTTCTGGTCTCCCGTGGAGTGTATCTCCATTTCTGGGTAGCACCATATTTGCCCCTGCCAGGCATGACTCAGTCCCAGGCTCAGAAAAGTCAGGAGCCCCAGCTCTCCTTACCAGGCAGTTCCTGATTTCTCCCTTCTGTCTCTGCAGCAGACCGACCCTTCCTTAGCGTTCTGAGGTGGTATCTGTCGTGCTCCATGCAAGATGCCATACACCTTTTCCCATTTTTCCCACAGCCGTTTCTCTCCCTCTCCATACCTGCTTCACCTGTTTTACCTGCTCTTTCCCTCCTGCTCTGCCTCTGGGCTAGGTCTCTCTCCAGACTCTTTCCAACATGGTGTTCCTCTGTCTCGTTTGCCTTCCCATCTGGCTTCCTTGTCTCTCTGGTCACACCGTGAGCTGTCAGCAACTAGGGGAGGAGGACCGTTGTAAGAGGCAGGGCAAAGACCGGAGGGTGTCTGGGAGAGCAGAGGGGGAAGGCAGAGTATTACTAGATCAGGGTCCATCATTTGCTGGTGTCTTTGGCCTCTCCCAGGTGTGTGCTCTTAGCAACATGGTAGAAGTCCCCTTCTCCCAGGAGAGTGGTTTTCCCATTGCTTCTACTTCACTACTGGCAAGCTCCTGGAAGGTTAATGAAGTCATTCCCTGCAAAAGGAAAAAGCACGTCTTCCCGTGTTCTGCATAAATTAATCTTGGAGATTATGGAGCAGCCTGTGTACAGGGCACAGGACACACAGCTATGTCCTTGAGCCTTCTCACCCAAAATGCAGCTCTGGGAGTATCACATAGGTAATACTGTCCACTCCAGTCCTGGAGATCAGCTTAGGTTAAAACTTAGGTAAAAAGCTGTGGCATCCCCACCCATCTTTACTGATGGGGACTGGGGAGGAGGTACCCAGGAATGCCCACAAGCCTCCCCTTCCCCCCCATTGCAGGGGATCCTCTTTCCCACAGATCCTCTTTAGAAAATGCCCTGTGTCAGGTTTCATTCCCACTGGATTTCTTCTGTCCGAGAAGTACAGAAAAAAATCATTCAATTGGTTTTGAATCACATGAGTGGGAGCAGGAACCAACCCCGGAAGATAAGTGTTCTGACCTTTACTGCACTCAGATAACTGAAAATAATAACAAATAAATACATCTTGTTTCTAAACCTCAGACTTAAGGATGCATCCCTGCCTTATGCAACAAGAGCCTGAGCCAGGGCTCTTGCAGGGGGTTGAGGATACGAACCTGGCAGCTGCCTGCAGTAAGCAGCAGCCCATTTGCTTTCCTTTTGGAAATGCAGCTGGTACTCACCCAGATATTCAGGATGGGAGGGGACAGGGCCAGTGTCCCCACTCTCCTGCCATCTTGCTGCTGCAACCCTGGATGTTTTCCTGTGGCTAGCACTCCAGGAGAACAAGAGTTCGATTATTTCTGGCCTGCGCCTGTTTCCTTGCACTTTCAGCCTCATCTTTTCACATACAGGTTTGGCCATATAGGGCCATACAGGGCCATACAGGGCTGGCCACCAACTGGACCTCTGGATGTAGGCAGACCCCGAATGGGAGGATAGGATTTGCTCTGAAAAAGTGTGCTAAACCCCCCGAATTGGTGGATGTTTGAAAATAACTGAGGAAACGTGGCTGGAAAGGGGACATATTGAACTGTGATGCACAGTGAGCTCCCCAGGAGCTCCTGGGTCTCAGGTCACTGCCTTGGACCTCCATTATCCCCTGCAGATGCCCCTGGGGAGGTCCTTCTGAGGCAGCCTCTATTTGCAGGCGGCTGGTGACAGTAAATATTTGTCCACTGCATACTGAAGTGCTGATATGGGACTGGGGACCCATTGTGCAGTGTGCTGTCCAGACACCGGAAAGAGACACCTGTCCTGAAGGACTTATTGTAGTCCCAAATTGGAGCATTCATAGTGTTTTCTGTAGTGGTTGTGACTTGATGTTCTTCCACCAGGACATTGCTTCCCTTCCCTCCTCTGTTACGTAGGGAGTTTGTTTGCTTGGTTTCTGCCATCCAAACCACCGTCAACTGAAGAGACGCCTGTATGCAGAGCTTGGGGAGGATATTAGGAGGTTTCTGGCACTCTGTCAGTGTAAAGCATCTTATTTATTAGAGTCTAATGCCCAGTTGGGATGCACTTCTGATCTAAAGCTCCTGAATTCCTCCCTTTTAACGCTAAAGATGCCATTCAGAGAGCCCCCCTGGGCCCATTGTGCACTTCTGCTGAACACTGCCCTGATCATCTATCTACCACTGTCTAAGCTCAGACTTTGGGTTCAGTGATTTTGTTTCCATTAGAAGTCTTCCTCCAACTCACTCACCTCAGATACCCAGGATACCCCTGGGTACCTGCAGGGGTTCCAGCAGATACCCAAATAAATATGATTCAGTGGGCTGTGGGCTACTGTTTTGCTGCATATGGAAGCATGTGCATTTTGAACATGCAACCTGATCTGTGCATGGGTGCTTGCATTCATGTCTGCTGGTGTATTTGGGCTGGAGGAGGTAGTAGCAAAGGCCTTGGCAGCTGGGAAGAAAGGAATGATAGGCTTGCCAGGGGAGGGAGGAGGGAGTTTGGTAGCTGAGATGAGGATTGGGTAACAACTGGAGGGGGAGATCAGATTTAGGATCCATGTTGCTCACTTAAGAAAATAGGAGAAGTAGTAGTACATTGTTTATTGGGGATTGTTTTATTCTGTGCATTATTTATTAATCTTCAGCTAATGGTACTGCATAAAGAAGTGGCACTTCTACAGAAATTTCACAGACAGCTGGAGGATCAGTTCCAGGAGGTATTGTAACCAGGTCAGGTTGGTATAGGGAATCCTGCTGGGCTCAGTTTTGACAGGCTTTGGAAACGAGAAGATTGTTCAGGAGGAATTTGGAGGGGAGAAAGAGGGTGTCTGTGACTCACCAGGGAACAATGATCACTGTGAGGATAAAGGGGCAGGCTGGAAGAAGACCTACAGACAATGGTGAATTCCTGGTTTCAGCAGCTTCAGGATTCCAGCCTGAAGTATGAGAAAGCGTAAGAAAATGAAGTGTTTAGGAGAAAGCTTTAGGAGTAATAAAGGCAGCTGGTGAGAGAAAGCCAAAAGTAAAGAGCAGGTTTTACTACATGCTGCGCCTTGAAACGGATCCTGGAAGGCTTGAATTCGAGGCAGGAGTTGGAAGAAGGGATGTACAGAAAGAGGTGGCCTGTGCAGTGAACGTGAGTGAACCATTCTTGACTTACCTGTACTGTCTGATAGCACAACCTCAGCAAATGTGCCAGGCTAAGTAAGCAGAGGCGTTGAGGTGCTCTGACAGGAGGCCGTGTAGATTTCTAAAGTTAATACTGCAAATGGATGGGTGCCAGGGTGGGTGCTCCCAGCCAGTTCTTGGATACGAGTTCTCCCTTGCATTTGAAAGATGTCCAGTCACTTCGAGAGGTGAGACTGGTATTTTGGTAGATGGCGTTCTTTCACTCAGCAAATACTGCAGGAGGACATCACACTACTGGTGCACACCGTCTTTGGGTGAGAAGCAACAGCTGAAATCCTGGCCGATGCATAGTCCCCAAAATACCTAGACAAAAATGCAGTGTTTTGTTTTTAAGCTTTGTTTTACCCACTAGTTCAGCCACGTCAATGTTAGATGGGGAACACCCTTCTTACTGCCTGCGACTGTTTCCTTAAGCTGAGGGCATGTCTAAATGGTAGTTGCCTTGCTGTCTCTTCTACCTGAAAATCTCAGTGCTGAGCTGATGCAGAAATTTTGGGGTTGGAGGGGAGGAAGAGAAGCTGCAACATAAACACAGCTTCATGGGCTGTCCTTTATTTTTCTGTCTGCAGTGTAAAGCCAGCTTTGTTAGATACAGCCAGGCCGTGAACATGGGGAGTCTTGTAGCACAGACAGGCTTTGCAAAGAACTCCATTAGCTAGAGTCAGCCTCTTCCTTCAGCCGTCACCTACAGTGGAACCAAGCCACAGTTACTAAGCAGTGTTGGGGTGTAATCTCTAATTATATGCAGCATTGATGCAAATCATGCAACAAGTACATATCATGCAACAAGTACCTGTGTTTAACAATTGTTTATTTTTTTAAGTTACTGTATGTCTTAACACACAGCACCCTACAGCAAACCTCTTTTTTCTGTGCAGCAATGGTGGCGGTATAGGTAGTGTGCTAAGTGCCCTGAGAAGTTCTAACCATACCTGTGGGAAGAGTGGCCTGCAGGTTTTGAATGGACCGGGGCATGGTGGGACACAGCTCTGTTAATCCATGGTGTCTATTAGAGCAGAAGGTGACTTGGGCCAACCAACTGAAATGCCTTCAGAGAACGTTTCTTTACCTTGGAAGAATCTAAGATCATCTGAGATCTGGGACTTGAGTTTTAACGGGGCTTATCCATTGGGGAGGGACCATCCATTTTGAAAGCAAAGTGCTGATGAGTCCAAGAATGATAAAATCACTCTTGGATTTTTTTCGTGTGTGTGTGAACTCCTAGAAGTCATCTATGTTGGTATAAATGAGATCATTTGGCCTAATTAGTTCCAAGCTTAATTAGCACTAATTATCCCAACATGGGAGTAATACCCGAGTAGGAAGTACTGAGTCCTCGATTAGATAGATCTCTAATTGGTGTTACAATATTGTAATTAAAGCATGCTTATACGCCTCTGCCTCTGCAAGTGATTTGTTTTATGTCTGATTAAACAGGGAGTCCGGCAGCCTCAAGGAGTCCAGGACATCACCACTGATTGAAACAGTGTATTATTCTTTGTTATAGGAAAGAAATGATGAATCACATGTACTAGGAAACACTGTGGGCCAAATTAATCCTTTGAGTAATTGCTATTGGAGTTACGGAAATTACAACAGGGGTGAATTTGGCCTCAAGTGCATAAGTTCTATCTGTATATCACACAGTTAAACAAATACTTATTTGAATGTGCAGTCTGGCAATTACACCATCAGACGAATGCAAGTAACTTAATCTGCATTTGCGATCACTGGATTGCACGGGTGAGTTTGTTTGGCTGCTGGGTGATCGTTAATAGATTTGCACATTCTGCTCAAATTTTGCAGGAGGAGGTGGTGCCACGTGTCTCGGGTTGCGCTGTATTCTGAAGCGGTCGGCAGAGTTTCAGGTGGCCGCTGCTGGCTACAGCGTCCTCTTCTTGTCAGGGTGAGACCCGAAAGGTGCGTCTAGGGTCACCAGGAGCACCTTGGAACTGGAGGAGATGGACAGATAAAGTATCCTCTTTTCTTCCAACATTGTTACTTTTAATCTAGCCTGCCTGACCCTCCCTTGCAGAAGACACTTTAGAGGAGCAGGTAAGCAGACGTTTTTTGAAGAAGTTTAAGAAAAAGAGAGCAAAACGGGAACTTTCTGAAATTAGTCAGCTTCAAAACATGAAAGCTTCCTATGTCTTTTTAAGAAACCACCTCCTTAGAAGTTGGCAAGAGCACTGCTTTATTACTTATCTGTTCGCTACATGAGTGGGCGACTGTACTTCCTGATTTGGTTCTTCAATATAGAGAGATCATCAGCATAGGTCTGTAGAGGACAGTAACTCCTCGCCTACGGAAAGTAACAAATAGGAATAAGGATGCATGCATCTTCTGGCTGTCACAAAGGGTTTCAAAGCACATTCGAGTCATATCCGAAGTAAGACGTCAGCTTATTTCCATTTTACAGCTGCAGAAACTGAGGCACTGATCAGTTACTTCTCTTGCTGCAGCTCATGGAGCTGGTGTGGTTGGCAGCACCAGGAATGCGGTGCAGATCTCATCACCTACAGCTTCACCCACCAAACCATCTTTCTTTTCCGAGGGGGAGAGAGAGCCCAGAAGGAGGGAGATGACTTGAGCAAGGCAGTAAAATACAAAACATTCTGTAAAAGCAATATTAGGGCTAAGAATTTAAACACCCCATATACAGAAATTCAAAGCAAGGGTTTCCATAGCAGCATTGCTTGGCCATATTGTGTATACACTATTTTGCATTGCTCTCATGATGTCAAAGGCATATTCTAATATCTGTTTGTGCAATATGTCTGAATCGGAGTTGCTATGAAACTTAAGGCGGAATTACACCACGAAGGCATATTCTTGTGTAGTGCTGGGAGGAAATAATAGAACTAGGTTTTGTTGGAATTTTTCTCCAGTGGTACATTTTTCTCAGAAAATTGCTGATTTTCAAAAACTGTTGCTATTTTCGGGAAAAGTTGATTCCAGTTTCATGTCCCATCTTAAAAAAAAAAATGGGGAAAAGTTTTGAAGCTGTCGAAGTGAAGTAAAGTGCTTCAAGAAGGTAAAATGAAATCTTGTGTTTAATTCATTTGGTCATAGTTTCTAGGTAAAAGCTATGAAAACATTTCCTTTTTTTTTTTTTTTTTCCTGATCAGATACAGAACAGCTATTTGAAATCTCTGAAAACCTTGAAGGAATAAAAAGCATTCCCCTTTATCCTAAATAGTCCTGAACTGTCCTGGGAGTGGGGAGCAACAAGGGAGCGACTGCATCACTCGACACCATGTGTGGCTGCCCAGTGTGCTGCAGTGGGAGCAGTGGGAGAGGTTACCCTCCAAATACCTCTCTGCCTACCTGGTATAGGCAGATAGGAAAAAAATGCCCATACAGTACTACTCAAATCTTTCACAAGGCCAAATTCTCTCTAAAAAACCCCAATGTCACCTGGGTATCGTAAGGTTAAGCCTTTGGACCAGGAGGGTTTTGGGTGGGAGCCACTGTCTCTTGCATTGTTAAACCTCTCTTCAGCAGGTGATGGGATCTCAGTGAAGGGGAAGCTGCCACCTCCCCCCAGTGGATGCCCCAAACTAGGGATGACGGGACCTGTCCTTCTCACCTCCGTTTGCGTGGGCAAAGAGCTGCCTCCTCTCTGGCAGCACAGCTCTTCCCTGCACTTGCTCCCCTATGCCCCCGCCTTTCAGCATCTCGTCCATGCTCCAAAGCTCTCTGGGGGAGAAGGAAGGATGGATATTGTGCCCCGGGCTGGGAAGGAGTGCTCACACTCATGGAGAAGCCCTGTGAGTTGGTTTGGCGTCGCTCTGCTGGCAGCAACATTTCCTCACTGCCGGCGTTCCCAAATGTTGATGTAGCCTGTATGCCATCGTCTCCTTTCTTCCTGCTCCCTCATGTTGCAATTGCTAATTTCTTTCTCTGTGCCTGAAAAGCTGTAGTCGAGACTTGCTTTGCCATGCACTGAAGCCATTCTTGTTTAGAAAAGAAACTGCAAAAGGGGTGTGGGAGAGAGCAAAAAAGGAGAAGAGCTTATTTTTCCTATGTGGCAGCAATGTATGCTGGGTATTAGAGAGAGACAAGCTGACAAACATCTGAATGAGTGGAAGAGACTCCTAACCCAAAGGGAGGAGTTGTGGTTTAGGTTAAAGCCACAAAGGAAGTGAAGGAGGTTACCACTTTCCTGTCTGTGGGCAGGAGGTTCTCCTTGTGCTCATTCGAAGGCTTAGCTCTAGCTCATTCTTCCCTAGGAACATACTCGTCTGTGTACTTCTTGAAAAGCGTTCGATCTGGCGTCTGATCTTGGGAGTGACAAACATCCCCTTTATCCACAGAAATCAGCAGGAGCTGGGAGCTAAAGAACTGGGAATCACAGTCTAATTTATGGAGCCAGATATTCTAAAGTGTCTTGTAAGCAATGTGTCTTGTTTGGTGCTAGAGCGTGTAGTGTACTTCTCCGTGCATCTTCCTCTTGCTGATTCCACTCAGATTTTTTGTTGTAAATATCCGTACCTCCGGGGCCTGCTGGCTCCCCGCAGGTCTCACTTCTCTCTTGTTCCCGAGTCACTGGCAAATTGCGTAGCCATCCTGCCTGGATCTAGTAGTCTGGTGTGCTGATACAGGGCAGATTCTGAATGCCATCGGGCCCCTACCAGCGTGGCCTGTGATCAGTTTTTGCCTTGATTTTTCACCACCTGCTTTTCTTTTAATGGCTCAGAGGCTCTAGCCTCTATGCGGTCGAAAAGTTTGTTGTCTCGGCTCTATAGTTTCACTCTTCCCCCGCGAGGAGAGAGTGAGCGGTTAACCCTGGTGTGCTGCAGAAGGCCTGCCAGGAGGGAGATGAAAGAAAACAGCGTTGCTCTTACAAGAGAGGAAGCCTTATTCTGAGCCTGAGGAGCGCTGGCGTGCAAGCCGGCTATCTTAACCCAAGCTATCAACTGGCGACTGCACAGTTAGAACCACTGTCAGTGACAGTGACTTGAGTATGTGCTGCCAGTGCCTTCTGATCACTGTGCGCTACTGTACATGAAAAGAGCATCTGAAAGGTGCTCCCTGAAGAGCCGTTATGTGGTCTCTAACCTTCCATTAACAGCTCACCTTAGCCCCTAACCCTGGCCTCGGTATGCAGTAGAGTCGTTTCATTTACCAGGTGTGAAAATCATATTTTGCCATGTGAGGATGATTGCTCTATCAGGTGTATTACAGTATCTGAGTGTTTGGGGTTTTTGGTTGTTTTTTTTGTTTTTTTTTTTTTTTTTAAAGGCTTTGTTAGAACTACAAGATATCATTAAAGATTTATATGTGGCAAATGTGTCCTTTTTTGCAGAGTGTTTCCTTTTAGAGACCTTCACGGTATTGATTTCAAGTAGATTTTCCTCCTCTGTTTTAAAACATTTCCTTTGTCTATGGATTTTCGACATTACTTACTGGATATGTGTGCAGTATGTTCCCCAGACTATACTATCAAGCCAAAGTCCCTTACTGCTGGCCTTCAGGGACCACTTTTGAAGCTGGAAAGACCATTCATTTGCTGTGTTCACTCAGTCCTGAGCAACTATCCAGCATTACATCCTTCTTACTCCAGGATTTGTGCTGTTGTCTTGAGCCGTGGCTCTGCTTTCAGCTTGTGCCAGTGCATCCCAAACCTAGTCTGGCAACTCCTTGCTTGGAGTGAGTGGTCTTGGTTTGGATGTTTTAGATATAAAGGGAAAACAAACTGTACGATGGGGAAGTGAAGAAACTGGAGTGGTAAGCAGCTGAAATTGTAAGGTCATTTGGTTTTCGTATCAGCATTTTATTGCTCGAACTCATCCTTGTGGCCATTAGAGTGGGGTGTGGGGTTTCTTTTTGGAGAGGGCAGAGGACTCAGCAGGGAGGCTGGGAGTGCTGACGCAGCGCTGAGCCTGAAGGAGAGAGGTACCGCTGCCCTTTCAAGGGGAAGTGCCTGTGAGGAGCAGGCTGTGGTCCACCAGCCATGGCTCTGCCTTGGGATGAGGCCGTGGGATCCATCTTCTGCTGGTGGGTGAAGGAACTCTGTGACAGCCAGTTGGAGGTGTGGGTTTAGCCATCTTTTGGTGGATCGTATTTTCAAGACATTGAAGACTTGGATTCAGATCTTAAAGCATCTGGCTTACGGTATTTGGCTTTGTTTACTGTAGTGTTATAGCCTTAGGGCCACAGAAAGTGCAGCTTTATTGAAATCATTGGGGTTGTGCTTGCTTATGGCAGCAGGGAGATGGGGACATGTTTTTTTGTAACGTGTTGCCAGGAACTTTTCTTTGGGAGACGCTTTGTAAGGATGGCTCAAGTAAGTGCCTGGGAAACGTTGCCCTAATGGAAACAAGATGCGGAAATGATAGGGTCTCAGAACAGCTGTTATTTCTTCCCTACATCTGTGACTTCAGAGTCCACCATCCTAAGGCTCAGTCCTTTTCTGCTTCCAGATTACCATCAAATCTTAGTTTTGAACATCATGTATACCACCAAGAGCTGGGACACCATGGGGGACACTGCAGTCTCTGCACACGAAGTAAATAGGGACCTGGATGAGGAAACTAGCTGACTTGCAAGGGACCCAGGCACGCTGAAGCTGTATTAACTGGACAAAGAAGCAGCAATCTTTGTTATCTGACTCTGAAGTGGAAGGTACCTGTGCTTCAGCATTTGAGCGTTTATGAGAGATTTGTGCTACAGTCTTTGGTGCTAGATACTCATATAAAAGCAATTACCAAAAATGCAAGCGGTTCTTAAAGACGTAGATGGAGTATTACCTGCATTCCCTGCATGCTGGCTGGACTGCTGGCATTCATTTTGTCTTGGTTTGACAGAAAGGACAGGCAAAAGGTATAGGTTGTGTGTAGGGACAGCCCATCTTGTAGGCAAGCCGAGGCACAGGGAGTGTATGCCATCAGAGTTACATTACCAAGGCAGGTTCCCTGTGCAACACCATCTCACGTGTTTAATGGATGCTCTAAAATATAAGGTTAGAGACAGAAAAGAAACATGCTGCCGCAGGTGTCTCTCAGGACCTGCAAGGCAGGTATTGTAAGCAGATGTATTGGTGCTAGGGAATAAACAGATAAGATTTAAAATAAGCTGGCAGATTTTGTGCTCAGATGGACTAGGAACATTCACGCAGTCTGTTACTGCAGTTCAGCTGTGAGAGGCCAACACCTTCAGCAGAGAGGGACTAGCAAAATGTTTGGGCAGAAGTATGTCCGGTCATGACATCTGTTGCTAAAGTGGTCCAGACTTTGCACCATGAAAGTGCACAAGTGAAAATGCGGAAGAAGGACAGTGAAGCATTTATGTAGCTAAGCTAAAACTCTTGAGTGCCCTCTGATAATGAGGAATCCTGGTTTTGTTGGTATAGTCCTCTATCATCTAGGATCTTGCAGATCTGAAAGCTGCCGATGATTACTGCAGAAGAAAGTCAGCATCATGCTGATGATAAGCCAATGTCTAAACTAAAGAGCAAGGAGGAAAATCTGCTTGTTTTCTTTGGAGGGATCACACTGTTTTATGTAATCTTTGTACAGCACCTGTAAATCAGTGACTGGTACTTTTGAAATGTATTTCCTTCATCAAAAGCTATTTGAAACAACAGGTAGCACCTATCCATTCAGTCTAAGCTCCCTTGACGTTTTTAAATGACAGATAATGAAAACTGTCTTCATTATAACTCAAGCAATTTCATCAGACTGTCACCAGCAAACAATGGCAAATTAAAGGCTGAACAGCCCTCAACTCTGCTCTTCTAGGTACCTGTGTGAGAATACCCAATGTCTTTTCTACAGCTTCTGGGAAATATAAGAGGTGGTTTCGCGGGTGGGAAGGGTTCTGTTATGCGAGGCACTAGAGAAACATGTTAAAATCTGTCTGGAAACCAGTGGTCAGATGGTGTAAAAATGGAGCACAAATGTGAGAATGATTGTGGGTGAGAGACACGGCTTATCTAACAGAGTGCTGAATTCTGCACTGCCTTCAGTTTATGAATGGATTTAAAGCACGGTGCCAAACAGAGCATATTGCAGTTGTCTAATCCTTAGGTGACAGAGGCAGGCATGATAGTAGACAGAGCTGCATCCAAGAGGACTCATCAGAACAGCCCAGTCAGCCTGGCATTATTGCTACCTGATCTGCAGGAATCAGTCCAGGCCCCTGAATCTGAACTGCCGAAGGGAAACCTAGTTGAAGGAGCAGCTGTTGAGGTATGGTGCTAGCTTATTTTACCCTGCTTTGTCTCTCCTCAGCCAACATTGCTTCAGACTTGCCTGAGCATCAGTCACCCAGGTCCTTCCCTCCTTGCCCCCCACCCCCAAAATTCATAGGCTTAACCAGGCTACCCCCCACAGCTAAATTAAAGGGAGACAGAGAGCAGAAGGGGCATTTTACAATAAAACATCATTTATACGAGATGGCCACGGTATGGAAGAGTTTAGCACCAGGGAGTGAATTATAGGGGTCCAGAGCAGAAAAGGGGCTGTGGCAGAGAGAAGGTTGTTGTTGGAGCACGCAGGGAGCAAAATGACTGAGATAGAGGGTGTAGATAAATAGTTGGAAATAGACGCAGTGGTGTGGTTTGTGAGGAAAATCAGTTACTACTTCAGTCACCAGTGGTGTTCAGTTTAGGGAGCTGAGTGGTAAATTACAGGCAGGTTAGGACTCCAAGAACATCTGTGACCCTGTGAAATGCTGGAGAGAGAAAAGTTGCAGTAACAGTGAGTAAGATTCACATCTCATCTATCTGAGCATGAGTATCTCAAGGTGAAATAACAGAAGGAGAGGAGGCGGGAATATTGATTTCTGCCTCACAAAACAGACAACAACGCCTACTTTTTCATAGCAAGAATTTAACCATTCGCTTTAATGGGCCAGTCTGCAGTACAGTGGGGGCTTGGTTTCTTCTTCGTGTGCAATCTAGAGGGGAGATCATGCTGAAGTTATTTTTATTTTGTTGTAGCCTTGCAGGCGAGACATGAGCAAAATTTTACCCTCAAACACCTGTGTGCTGACTGTACAGGCAGCTGTAGTCCATGAGTGTAACCCGTCTGCACTGCTGCCCTGCCGTACAGCCGGTGGGTACCCTGAGCAGCTGGATGCTGGAGGAACGGCACTGGAAGGCACAAAAAGCCTGTTATGCCAAGAGGGCTGTTGTATGCATTGGCGACAAATGACGACTTCTGTCTGTCTGAGGGCAGAGTTAGCCTCCTTCAGTATATCCTGTGAGAAGGATGCTCCTAATGAAAGGTGCGTTCTTCAGTTGGTCATGGCTTTCTCAGAAGTATTGCTTTGGGAATGAAATTTCCCTTGGTTGGTTTTACACCATGAAAGTGCCCATGTGTGTGCCCAGCACTGTGGGGCAGGCATTACAGAGAACGAAGCTGTGTGTCTGTGCAAGGGGGCTTGATGTCTTGGGCTAGGCTCAGCAGATGGCTGAGTGGAAGCAGGAGGTGAGTTTGGCAATTTTCTGAGCTGCTGCCATGTCTTTTCTCATTGAAGTCAAATATGGTCATACATGTACAAAGGGAGTGTAAAGTCATGGCTGAGAATCTTAAAAGCCTCAAGGGTCAGACAATTCCACAGACAAATTCTCCTGGCGACACTACAGCACTTGCTGTGTGTTAGCGGTTCCCAGTAAAACATGGGGTCAATGTAGTGGGAGCAGTGTTCCTGAGCAAACATTGATTTTGGAGTCTCTTGTATGCCAAAATTTCTCGCCTGTTTAGTATGAATTCATATTTTTCATGTGTTGCATGAGCATATGTTTCCCCAGATTCTGTTTACCTGATTTTCCTTCTGATTCAGTATCTCTTCTCTCCTTCTTCTTCTCTTTTTTTTTTTGAATCACAGGAGATAAAGCTGAGCATTTATCTCTATGTCTGCATAGTATTTGCCTCATACCTGCTTATTGACTCGAGAGATGACTTTCTAAATAGGCCAAGAGCTTCCTGCAGTTGGAATGTTATAATACATGGGATTTGTTCATCGTGTCAAGAGTTTTGATGTGGGATAATGTCTTGAAAGGGGGCAGATCAATTAGAAGGCTCTCAGGAGATACAGAAGGGTATTTTAACCGTAGGTCCACTTCCATGCTCCAGCCCAAACTTGACTGAGGCTCAGATTGTTTGGATGTTAATGTGGGAATAGGAAAACACGAGATCAACCCTTTCTCTCTTTTCAGTGTAGATAGGAAAAGTGAGAGCAAGGCCTTTCTTGCCCAGCTGAATTTGCCATCAGCTGTATGCTGTTGCCATCGGGTGATGTGCAGCCAGCGCTGGTCAGATCCATCAGCCAGTCTCCTCCCTAACGGAGCTCTGTGCAGCCAGCGAGGCAGTAGTAATGGGTATAGGTGAGCTACAGGTGGTCTTATGCCAGTAGCGGGGACAGAGGTAGGGGTGTGTCTCTGTGTGTGTTGGGGGGGGGTGTGTGTGTATGGATACTGACATTGATACGGATATATATGTATGCTTTTCCCTCCTCTGTGAGTCTGTAAAGTCCCACCCAAGTCAGGGTGCAAGAGGGACTGTTCACCCCAACCAGTTCCAAATGTTCTCTGATGTTTGCAGGACTGAGGTTCAGCAAAAGTGAGGAGACTCAGGGTAATGTCTAATACCAAAAGACACTGAAGTAGAAAGCAAGCCACAACAATCTCTCCCCCACCCCCAGGCCTGATTTCCTAATCTTTTAGGAATGATTTACAATAAATAAAAGGCTTTCTGAAAGAAGGGTTTTTTTTTTTTTTCAAGTTAACAGTGGATGTTAAACTACCCTTCCCTGTAGTCCTTTCCCATCTCTTTCCCATTGTCCAGCTTTAGACTTCATCCCGCAGTAAGATTCATGAAGGCAGCTCCCCTGTGCCCATGCAGAGAGATCACGGCAGTATGCGAACCATAATCACCTGGATTCTGTACAGAATTGGGTTGTTTCCTTTCGAGAAGGCTCATTAGAGCACGCAGCCATGTAAAACTCAAAGCTTGTAAGAAAAGGATTTCATAGAGCCTGATCTTTCTCGTCCTGCAGCTCTTCTGATCATTTACACCTGAGCAAAAAGAGAGTAAAAAAAACCCCAAACCTGAAGCAAACAAACAAAGCAAAACATCCTTCTAATGGTGTGTGTTCTTCACTTCCAACAGTGATAGCGTTTTACACCCCCTTTGCGCAGGTGTACATGAATGCAGAAGTTGGGAGGCAGTGTAGAGAGCAAAGCTCTTAAGGAGTTAGTGGAGCTTCCCTGCTGGAAGGTTATAATCACACTGAAAGAGGGAAATCTTGCCTCAGCAGACAGGAAATATGTGATGCAATTTCAGCACAGAGTTGCTAGAGATAAAATAGCCCATAAACTGAAAAAAAACTGTAGGGAACAATTTGCATGGCCCAAATGTGCCATGTCAAAGCTAATGGCAAGGGATCTTTTGACTGCAGGAGAAGCGCTGTTCTGAGTACAGATGCTCATGGTGACTACATCCTTTACCTGCAAGGAGAAGCACACGTCCCTGATCCCGGGTATAGTGACTGTTGGCAGATTCTTCTTAATGGTGACAGATTTTCTTGAGGGAAGGTTTTTAAGCATTAATGACTGAAAAGGTTTGATCTGCTTTTGCATTTGAGGTGAAACTTGTTTCGTGTGGAACAACTGTGTGGTTGGGGAAGAGGCTCCGCTTCAGAGAGTGGATGGTCAGGAGCAGGGTGTAACTTCAGAAGAGAGGAATGCCTCCAGCCTTCACACACTAAGGCTCCATGTCGCCATTTCGCTTGCCCTCAATCCCATCTTCAAAAGTTCCTGTTCCTCAGATGTTTCCACCTCCTCCAGTTGTGCCAGTTCATCCGCTTGTGGGGATGAAATCTACATTGGAGCTGGTCTGGCGTTAAGGATTTGTTCTTGTTAGTAGGGCTTTTAAAAAAAAGTTGGATCATTTAAACAGCTCACCTGTGAGTGTGGCTACATAAATAGTTTAACTGGCACAAGTGAGCGGCAATAACTGTGAGAGTGCATGGCAGGATCCTCTTAAACTGGGTCTGCTGCAGATGGAATAGTGAAACGGAGCCACAGCCCTACACACTCTTAACATTATTTGCATGAGTAGCTCCATTGTGTTTCAGTGGGACTCTACTTACACATGTAAAATTAAGTGTTTGCAGGGCCGGGCCCTTAAAGAGAATAAAAGCCGCCATTGGGGTGTGCCATGATCTGAACCATATATAGAAAGTGTAATGCAAATGTATTTTGCTGGCTGGCCTATCTTGTCTGATCTGTCTGCTCTGCAGAACTGGAGCTCCTGTAGCAGCTTTCCTTAGGCTTGGTTCGCTCTAATGGAAGAGCACCCCGCTTTGGAATAGAAAGGCTGATCTCCTGTCCCTGCTGCAGCCAGGGAGTTGTGAGGAGCGTGTATGCAGTGTGGTGAGAGCTGTAATGTTTCCAAGATGTTCTTGGATTTGCGGTCATGCTCTGAAGAGCCGGGACAGCTGGCTTCTCTGGGGCAGCTTTTATGAGCTTGGCTGAGAGAGGGCAAGGCCCCAATATGGGGGGATGCTCTCGAGGTTGGCAGTGGCAGTCTGGGGCTCTGCTACCTGAAATCCCGCCTTACAACCTGTCATCGCAGTTGAGATCACTTGGGAGCCTGTTGTTGTCAGTTCCCATGGTAAAACCCTTCAAGGACAGCAGGAGGGATTTCTCAGCTGAGAATCCCTGCCTTGGGAATTCACTGCTTTGTGGCAGTTTACTGTGGTGGATTCCCAAAGGTGGTGGGTGAAGCAGAAACTTAACTCTTGAGAGTGAGGAAAAACACCTTGATAGTTGCAATCCGGAGCCCCAAAGAGAGGAAGGAAGAGACATAAAGCCGTTGGAGGGGAGAGGCTTGGTGTGGTTATTTGAGACCGCTGCCTGCAGAGTTGCACAGTCATTTATAACTGTTTGAAATGTGGGGGGATGGGGTCGGGGGGATGGGAGGGGAGTTGGAGGAACTACAGCATTTGCGAACTAGTAGCATTTTATGCTCCTTTTCCCAGTCTAACTCCGCAAGGGACAAGACAGCGAAGTACCGGGTCAGAGGAGGGAGAACAAAAAAGGCAGTCTGCTAAAACCTCGTATTTTATCGCTGCTGTTGCATGTGTCAGGATTGAAGCACAGGGTAAGATTTTTCAAAGGTACCTTCAGGAAGTGGAAGTTGGGTGCCTGGCTTCCCTAGGCTCCCTAGGAGAATCCCAGCCCCTACCGCCCAGGGGAAACAAACTTCCTTTTAAGCAGACCACGATGGGTCCCTGATGTTGGTGAGAGCAGGGACTGGGTCTTCTGTCTAAAGCACTGCAGGGCGTATCTGTTCGTTAGACCATGTTTCGCATCCTGGCTGGTCTACTCCATACAGCTACTGCTATATGTCATATGCTATATGCCTTTCCTGGGCTCAGTCCACTGAGCCCTCTCAGGTGGGGGATGCGTAAAGGAGAGGAGGAATTGTAGGTCTTAGATAAAGAAAGACCCCTACCAATGTAAAAATAGAGATGGTTTATACATCAGGCAAAGGAGCGGGCTGAACCGATGACAACAAAGGTGGTGGTTCAAGTAGAGCTGACCAGTCAGGTTTCAGCAACACTTCAGCTTTAGAAAGCGCTGCCGTGATCTGTGGAAAGGTACAGGTAGTGCTAGCATCAGTGGAGGAGTTGTAGGAACTGGCCGGAGACCAACTGTTTCCACCTCCGGGTCATGGATCTGGGGAACTTGTAGCCCGAGGGTCTTGTCTGTAAAAGGTAACAGAGAGAAGCAAGCAAGAGGAATCAGTGGGCTGAAAGTCTGTCCAGCAGGAAATGTTTTGGGGCTCTGGTCTGTAAATTGGAAGGGATTGAAACTCGCTGTTAAAAAGTATCCCCCTTAAGGAAGAGTATCCATCTAGGGTAAGAGGTGTGAATTAGCTACTGTTGCGGTGCTGAGGAAGTTGTAAGGACTTCTTCAATGATATTGCCCAGTGGGCATGGACCAGGGAAGGAGAAGAGAGAGACAAAAAGAGGAAATGCCCCTTAGGGGTTGAGGGCTGAGTGGAGAGAGGAGGTGGTTTTATCTGCCAGAGGGACGCCCAGTGTGAATGCTCAGTGCTGAAAGGGTCTTGGTCCAAGGAGTTGGGTTATTTAAAAGTGGGAGTTGGACAGGGTAAAGAGTGGGTCGTTTGAGGATAAAGGGAGAGGGAGAACACACTCTGCATTTCTATTCACTTCTCTTGTATTGGCAAAACAGGTTCTTCAGGCATCGTGGATATGCAAAAATGATCAGCCTGCTTTCTCTGGTTAGACTGCAGCGGTTCTGTGCATCTCTGTGCCACCAGTGGTTTGGAAAGCTCTTCCCTACAACCCACACGATCACCCATTTTAAGAACATTTTGGGGAGGTGAAGGAGAAGGATTAGTGGATGTTGAAAGTGCTCTTTTCACAGAGTAAGTCGCAGACTGAAAAGGGCGGGAGTTTGCTACAAATCTTCAAAACTTAACTGCCAGCCAGTTTCAAACTACATTGATGTTTAATCCCCCAAACATGGAGCATTTGTTCAGGATAGGGCCCTTGAGCATATTTAGGAGTTGATAGGTTGTGTCTGTTTGTCATTACTGTCTGGTTCCTCCCTGTTTAGTTGCAAGCTGATGCTTAACCCAGTGCTTTCTCCCATCAGCAAAGGCCCTCTGATCTCTCAGAGTGGCTCCATCAACCTGCTGGCAGCCAGTGGCAGAGTCAAGTTGCTCAGCCACCAGGTAGAAGAAATGTGCTTCTCCTCCAGAAGTTCCCTCCCGCTGCCTTCCTGCCTTGCTGATGCCCAGCCGGACCCCTTCCTTCTTCGGAAGTACGTGTAAGGGAAATTCCATGCCTGGTGTCAGCGGGCTTCAGCGGGTGTGCCCACTCCATGGTGGTCCTGCCTACCTCCGGCCGTGCCCCGTTCAGGGTGATGGCCGTGCCCGCGGCTGGCTCCATCGCCTGGCCTGTACAAGCCCCTCCGCGGGCAGCTGCCGCCTGCCGGGGGGGGGCCTGAAGTGCCAAATGGCGCAAAGCCGCTCTGGGCAGGACGGTGCTGAGGAGGTAGGGGAGCTGCCAGGCCACCCGCTCCGGCCGGCCGGCCGGCCGCCCGACCGGCCGTGCGCCTCCCCCCCGGGACCGTGCGAGGCCTCCGGGCTCAGCGGCGAGCGGGCGCCCCCCGCCCGGCGCGCGCCGTTTCCGTTAGGGGTGCCGTTAGGGGGCGGGCCCCCGCGCGCCGCCTCAGGGGAGCGCGAGGTGCTTTGCTCGCGCGCCGCCGGGCGGGGCGGGGCGGGGCGGGAGGGGGGGGAACGCCGGCTCCCGCGCTGACAGGGGGCCCGCGGACGCCCCTCCCCGGCCCACCGGGAGCCTCCCCTGCGGCTGCGGGGGCACCGGGGCACGCCGACACCCCCGAGGGGGTACGCCCGGAGCGGGGAGGGTGGCGGGGGTGTACCCCCGGCTCGGCGGAGTTTGGGGGTGCGTGTTGTGCGCGGAAGGGGCGGCACCTTTAAGAAGCGCCCCGGGCGCGCGGTCTCTTTAAAAAGGGGGAGGGGGGGGGGCGCGGGGGACAGGCTTATGTTAATAGAGAGGGCGGGGCCGCGGGGAGGGAGAGGCGGTGCTTGCCGGCGGGGCGCGCGCTGCCGCCCAGCCCTGTCCCTTTAAGAGCCCGGCTGGTACCGCCGTGCCGGGGAAGGCGGGAGGAGAGCGCGTGCAGGGGGGTGGGGGGTTGCAGTCTCCGCCCCCTCTCGGTGGGGAGGGGCGGGGCGGGGGGATGGGGGGTGAGCCGGGCGAGACCACTGCCCGGAACGGGGTGTAAGAGGCGGTCCCGCCGCGGCGGAGTGAGTAAGGGGGGACAGTACCATTCCCGGGGCGGGGCGCGCGCGACGGGCGGTACCATTCCTCTCTCCGGGTTGCGGGACGCGGCGGGAGGGGGGGGAGGCGAGGCGGCGGTGTGTGTGGGGGGGGCGGACGGGAACGGGGAGCGATGGGAGGAAAGTCGGGGGCGGGGGGGAAGCGGGCGCGGGGGGGGAGCAGACGAGAGGGGCTGCGATGGGCGGTACCATGTGTGCGGGAAGGAGGGGGGGTGTGGGGGGGAGGCGCTGGCGGACAATGGAGCCTGTGTGTGTTTGCGGGAGGGGGAAGGACCCGCCGTCGCCGGGGGGAGACGCCGCGCCGCCCCCCCCCCTCTCCGCCCGGGGCTGAGGAGCCTCGTCCCCCGCCCCTCCCCCACGGCCCGGCGGTGAGTGAGGGAGGGAGGGAGGGAGTGAGGGGGGGGGAGGCGGCGCGGTGGCCACCGGGCCACCACCAGCACCGGCCGCCGCCGCCCGCCCAAAGTTTGAGAGTTGGGGGAGGCCCCGGGGGGAAGGGGTTCGGTGGGGGGGCGGCGGCGGCGGCGGCTGAGGAGAGCGCTGCCCCGGGGACGAGCGGCGCCCCGGCGGCTCTTCTGGGCTCTGCGGCGTGCCCCGGGGGCTGCGGGCAGGGGTGTGGGGTGCCCTGGGGGTGTGCTCCGTGTGTGGGGGTGGTAAGGATGCTCTGGGGTGCCCCGGGGCTGCGCTCTGTGGAGGGATGTGTGGGGTGCCCGGGCGTGCTGGGGGGTGACTCAGATGGAGGGGTGGGGGGTGCTCCGTCGTGCAGGGGATGCTCTGGGGGCTGTGATTTGTGGAGGGATGTGTGGGGTGCGGGGGATGCTCTAGGGGCCGCGCTCTGTGGAGCGATGTGGGGGGTGCAGGGGGTGCTTTATGAGCTGTGATCTATGGAGGGATGTGTGGGGTGCAGAGGGTGCCCCGGGGCTGTGATCTGTGGAGGGCCGTGTGGGGTGCTTTGGGGTGCACGGGAGGCCCTGGAGGTTGTGCTGTACGGGGACCGTATGGGGTGCTTTGCCTTGCATTGTGGTGCAGGGGATGCCCTCGGTGCTGTGCTATATGGAAGGGTGTATGGGTTGCTCCAGCTTGCGGGGGATGCCATGTGGACGGATGTGTGGGATGTCCTGGCTTGTGTTGTGCTGCATGGGATACCTTAGGAGCTGTGCTACGTGATGGGGTGTGTGCAATGCTCTGTGTTGCAGTGGGGTGCATGGGGTGGCCATGTGTCTCTGCTCTGTGGAGTGCCCTAGGGTTGTGCTGGGGGCACTGGGTGCCCGGGGGCTGGGCTGTGTGGGTTGCTGTGCGTTGCAGCACTAGGATGCTCTGGGGGCTGGGCTGTATGAGTAGGTGTGTGGAGCGCTCTGTGCTGAGGTGCACTGATGTGCTCTGATGTGCTTGGGGTGCCCTAGAGTCTGTGCTGTATAGAGAAGACAGTGTAGGGTGGATTAGAGAGAGAGTTCTGAGGTTTTAATCCCAGTGAGGGATTGGGACATACCATAGGAGGGGCTGCAACGCCAGGGCTAGGCTGTTGGGGGTGCGGGCTGTCCTAGGAGAAAGAAGCTGATGCAAGCTGGGTATGTGGACTCTGGGATGGAACTGAAATGAGGGGCACAAAGGTCTATGGTAGGGATGTGGGGAATGAGGTACGAGGTGAAGTATTCGGTGAGGGGATGGGAGATGGTACGTGGGACACTAGATCACAGAATGGTTAGAGTTGGAAGGCACCTTGAAGATCATCTAGTTTCAACCCCCCGGCCACGGGCAGGGACACGTCCCACTAGACCAGGCTGCTCAAAGCCCCATCCAGCCCAGCCTGGAACACTGCCAGGGATGGGGCATCTGCAGCTTCTCTGGGCAACCTGTTCCAGTGTCTCACCACCCTCACAGTAAAGAATTTCTTCCTAATATCTAATCTAAATCTACCCTCTTACGGTTTAAAACCATTACCCTTCGTCCTATTGCTACACTCCCTGATAGAGTCCTTCACCATCTTTCCTGTAGGCCCTCTTTAAGTGCTGGAAGGCTGCTATAAGGTCTCCCCAGAGCTTTTGATCACCTGGGATGTGCTGTGAGGAAGGGATGGGGGGCTTTGTTGTGGGAAGAACTGAAATATTGGTATCTGCAGGAAGGGATGTGGAGAGGTGGGTGAAGAAATGTGGAGTAAGAGGTATGGTGGGGAGAAATAAGTTGATACATGAGGGGATGGATGTAGTGATGGGAGAATGTGAGCAGCTGGGACTTGAGTGATTGGGAGAAAGGGATGTGGGAATGATTGTTGTGGTATTGGGAAGCATTGGCAGACTGAATATGGGATAGGAAGTGCTTTCATCAGGAATGAAGTGATGCATATTGTTGTAAAGGGAATTGTAGGGGTCCAGAGATGGGAAGCAATGTAGGTAGTTCAGGGGAGCAGGAATCCAGGGAAGCTAAGCATGTAGTGTTGAACTGGTATTTGGGTTAGTTGTGCAAGAGGAGTTTGTGGGATACTAAGTGTGTGGGAGGGGATTTTGTGTATAGAGGTTGTGAGGAAGAGCAGTATCTAACGAGGCAGGGGAAATGTGTTTGGAAGTGTTTCTTCTAGGTAGAGAAGAGATACTGTGCATGTGCGCATGAGAGGGTATGTGCCCTGGCCTACTGCAAAGGGGTGTATGGGAGGCTGTTAGTGGGATGAGAGAGGCTAAATGTGTATAGATATTGCAAGTTCATGAGGTTAAGGATTGGACAACTGGGGGGAAAAGCCAACACTGGAGACCTCAGATGCTTTGGGAAATGGTGCGATGGGTGGATGTATCCAAGCAGCAAGGCTCCACTTCTAGGATTAGGGAGAGCATCCTGTACTTTTGTCTTGTCTCTGAGGCTGCTGTGTAGGTGACGGGATGATGTGACTAGACAGGCTTCTGAGGATTAACTGTTTGGTATGTGGAAGGTGGATGTTACTCTGAGAGGGTAGACAAAGCATGAGGATACAGATGGGAAGAATCTGATGTGACAGTCAATTGTGAGTTGTTATTTGGGTATGAAATACTACGGTGGGATGATTACATGGTTAGTGGTTTAACAGTAAACAAAAAGAGAAATCAGGGAATTGTCATGCAGCAAAGAAAGAAAATGCAAAATAGTAAGTGGCAGTAGGGAGCTGATTGTGGAACAGTTCAAAGCCTACCAGTGTGAAAACGAAGATGCTGTTATTCTCCAGATGCCAAACATAACTTGGATCTGAAACTGGTCTGGAAGTAACCGTGAACCTTGCTTTCTGGGAGAGGAGCATCAAGTCTTGTAGCTCTTACCTTGTAACACCTTCTCCTTAGTTTGGGCATTAGCCTCACTGACTTTGAGGCAGAGAAGAAAATGTTGGGCCAAGTCAAGTTTGTCTCATTAAGCCTCCTTGTTGGTTGACTAGTTGCTCTACTGTCAAAATACAGTTGGAGGAAGCGGGGGAGACAGTTCTTCCAGTTTGAGGGGTTCCAGTAACATTTTTATTTTCCTTGAAAGTATTTTGTCCTCAATTTCTCTGTGAAAAGCCCACACAGACATCATAGGATGCTCGGAAGCATCCTTAAATTGATCAAGCTCTAAAAGCAGGAGGGAATATAAAGTGATGTCGATTTTTTTTAAATCCCCCCCCCCGCTTCGTTGGAAGACAATATTAGGTCAGTGATTGCTCAAAATACTACAAAAACAAGTGTTGGAAAGCTAGGCAAGGCATTACATGAAATCAAATAATAATAAAAAAATAATCACAGGGTATGGAATGGAAGAATTAACATACCTAAACAGCTTTATTCCTGTCTTCTTTTTGTTCACATCTCTTCTGCTTTATACTGGGGGCTGAAATGCCCAATTGCCATCTACAGTGGGGTGTTACAGGTATCGAACTGGTGAAGTTAAATAGAGGCTAACACATGGTTGTGCATGTTTTGTGTTCATCCTATGCTTGCAGCAGAGCTGTGCCCATATCCTGTAGCAGACGGATCTGCTTTCTCTTGGGAATTGTAGTAGTTGCTTTGGTGAGATGTTATAGCCATTTTGGACAAGTTGGCATGATGTCTCTGTTGTTTGGGGCTTTTTTTCTTTTTTTTTTTTTTTCTTTTTTTAAACAGTGATCTCCAAAGAGATTATTTTTCATGAATGTGTCCTTTTTTCTTACTCGCAGCATAAAAATGGCTCAAGGGCTCATATTCTTTCCCTGTCGCCCTTGCTGGCCCCTCCTCAAACAACAAAAGAAAGGCAGCTTTCTTTTTTTAAGTTGGAGTTAGCAACGATGTCAGTTTTGGGATTTTGGAATTTTCCCAGTGGAGTGGGCGGGTTTTTTGTTGATCTGGTTTTTGGGCTGGGATTTTTTTTGTGGAGAGGGGTCTGGGGATCTTGGGTCTTGCTGCACTGTTGTGAACTCTTAACACCTTAATTGAAGGGGTGGAGATGCTGAATCACTAACAAAGACCTCCTTTATCCAAAATGTTAATCAATCATTGACGTTAAATAAGTGTGAACAAAACCAAACAAAAAAACCCCCACCCTAAACAAGTTTTTGTCTAAGTCCCCCTCCCATTCAGCTGCTCATCTTTGGTCAGGTTAACATTAGAAATTCTTTTGGGGCTGTATTTTGCGTGTGTGTATATATACTTGGTTTTGGCAATGTTTGGTAAAAATTGTGTTGCTGGCTTGCCAGTATAGTTTTCCCAATACAGATTATTTAGCTCATAGATGCAATAAAGATGTTTTGGGAGAAACTGCAATCCAGTCTGGTGTGAGGGAAGTAGCTAGACTATGACAGTACTGTTGTAACCATCTTTTTGTGGGCAAGGGGTGTGCGTGTAGGTGTCGTCTTAGGTTTTTGTGTTTTCGGGAAGGCGTTTTGCTTTCCTCTCTTGTGATCAGTTAATTTGTTTATTGGTCAACACAGTCTTCTAAGCTAGGCAGAACCCGAATTTTAATGTGAAACAAAATAAATAGGTTTCTGTTCGTACAACCAGAAACTTTGTAGATCTCTTCTGTATATTATGAATACAAAGAGTGTGGACTCTTTCTTCCCTGTGCTCTCCACCCCCCCGCCCCGTCCCCCCCTTCCTCACCCCCGTCTTGCATTTAATCTTTACAGTTCGTGTACTTGGATTGTTTTCAGTTAGGGTTAGTATCCAGCCAGAGACACTACATTTGTCACTAAATATCCAAATATAGAAACTGAGGCAACTATAAGTCACAAGGCTAAAATACTCATATACAACAGCTTTTCTGAACAGTTTATATGTTTGAGGTGGATAAGAACAGAGTACCTTTGATCCATATTTCTAGCTATTCAAAGGCTTGCTACTCTGTAATATATTGACTTTCCATACCTATTTCTACGTGTTTGTTTCTAGATATTTTTTTTCCTTTTGAGTTCCTGCTGGGCTGTGTCAATTCTGTTGCCTTACAAACTGTACCTATGGCTTAGGAATTTCGTTGGTCTTTTATAAATTCAACGGAAAAAAACCCAACCACAAAAACAACCCCACAATTTTATCCTGTGGAGCAATTTACGCTCAAGTGAGTATTCAAACTAATTTGTATCTTAAATGCCAACTGCGTTACCTAGCAGGCAGGGTTTGATCTCCTCTGCTTTCTAGAAGTCTACCAGAATTTCTTCAGAGTGATGCAGGCAGCCTTCATAAAATCCTTCTATATAGTTTGCATGGCCTTGGTCTTCACAGAAATGTCTGTGCCTTGGTAAGGTCTGTGGTCTGTTTACATAGATACGAAGTCCTTTAACCCAGCAGGATTTGCTGCTTACAAGCTCTGCTGGAGTCCCTCTAGTCTTCCTGCTGGCAAAATTAAGGTGTTACCTCAGGTTTTCAGAGCAATTTGTGAATGGAAGGAGATTTCATTGCTGAATTTTTGTCTGAGCACAGCTCTGCTTGTGTTTAAAATAACTTTCCCCCCGTACCTTTACTTCTGTTAGGGTTTTGTTTGTTTGTTTTTGTTTTTGTTTTTTTTTTTTTGTTTTAAAAATCTAGCCATTTTGGAGCTGGACCTTTTTTGTCGTAGCAACTATACAAATGCAGAAGGACAGGAATCTTACTCATAGTTAGGAATTCCAGATAATCTTGAAGCACACAAACAAAAAACCCATCTGTTGGGAAATTTCTGAAGAGTTGCCTTTAAGACCACACGGTCTTACAAATGCTAGTTAACAACAATAGCAAGACATAAGGTGACACTTTAATGTGTGCTGAACCCAAATGAACTGTTCCAATGCTGACTTTAATTTATTTTTGTGAAGAATTGGGGTTGTACTTTGTGACTACACCCTTTACCCGTAGGCCTATCCGCCGTCTGTTAGTATATCTGTAAGCATTTCTTTTGGCGGTAGGGTTGGCTTTTGAGGAGTCCTTGGTGCTTGCCTGTTTTGACTCTGCATCTCTGTGTGTGCTGGTGCTGCTGCTGGATCAAGGAATTGATCTGGATTGTAAGCATCTTGGTGAAAAAAAAAAATAAAAATTTTACTTAGCCTGCATCAATTTGCCAAACTGGTTTGTTGTTTGGCCACACAAACGGTTGTACGGGCACATCAGACAGTGTGGTGCAGGGGTGGAAGTAAATATTGGTAGCAGCAGTTTCTTAAGCTAGCATTGCTGCCAAAAGGAATGCTCATCTATACCCCTAAGAGTCTGCTAAACTTGCTAAATGTTATTTACACCTATTTGTTACAGCTTCCCTTGCCTGCGAACAGTTCCTTCAGCTTACCTTGTTCTTTTTGCCAAAAATGTTTCTCATCTTTGAACATATATGCAGCGTATAAAAAGATAAATCCTTGTTAAGAAGCTGTAAACAGAGCAAAAAGAAGAGTATGGTGGTTTAGCTGTGGAAAAGTTTCTACTGCTTCGAGACTGTCTAGTGATACAGAACATGTAGTGTAAATTGATGATAGACTGTTTAGTGTGGTTGCAATTAAGCAGTGAAACTCATGCTGTGAGAGTCATCAGGAGCAAGAATTCAACAAGAGTTAAAAAGGATCAGATGTCTGTAGGAATATGAAGAATATTCAATTATCATAATCAGTGACAGTAGAAATTTTGGAAGAGGTATTAAGCCTGTGGTCTAAATGTCGATTTTTATTCTGCTCTAACAGATGTGCTTCTATATTGGGAAAAGAGGGAGGGAATAGCTTGTTGTGCCTGGGTTTGCAGTGGGGTTCTCATTCACTTCTCTGCAAACTTGATTGAGACCAGTGTGTGAGATGTGCCATGAAATTGCATAGGCTTCTGATTGGATCCTGGTCACCCATCCTGAAATCTGGTCTAGAGCTAGCAAACTGTGGCTATTGCAGAAAGTGTGCTGCAGCTACCTGACTTCACATTTGTTTTACTCCTACTTCCCTGGGTTGTTCTTACCTGCTCTTTAGCAGTGTCGGATCTCAGCGCTCTGTTTTTGATCTACTTTGACAACATTCATTGAATTTATTTTAAAGACTGTTAGGAGATTGCAGTTTACTATATCTGAAGAATGAATGTTTTCTCTTTATAGTAGATAGACGTGCCTCAAGATCCCTTTTTTTCAGACAGACTTAAAAGCAGAGGTGAGCTTTTCCTTGTTTGGCCTCTGAAGGAGCTTGTGGAATAGGGAAGGGAGATGAAAAGTGGAACTGTAAGGTGGTTGCCTTGTTTGTTTGTTTTTTAAAGCCTAGGCAGAATCAATGAAACGCTTTTGAAGGAAGGAAAATGGAAAGTATGCTTTACTAGTGACATAATTTCTTCCAACAAAGCAGGGCTGAGACGTGGTAGAGCAACGTCCTTTGAGAGTTCACTGGAAATTGGGTGCTGTACTCTCGAAAACAATACTGATTTTTAAGTGCTCCTTAGTGGTACAATCTATGGCAAAAAGAGTGTATGATATACGCAATAATTTAACTGCATATAGAATTGAGGGAGAGCACACCTCTTTCTGTATTCAGTTCAGAGCAGTTGTGATTCAGACACGGATAGCCATACAGATGCCTGCTAAACTCCCAGCGTTTGCAATTACTGTGAGCTGGTTGTCCTGTCTTCATGGCTGTTCGGGCTCTTAAGAAAGCAGTGCCACTGTATCCTTGCTGCGTAGCTTTCTGGTGGGGCTGTCTGCATAGGAGCAGAGCAAGGGGGCTTTCAATCGCTAACCCATCTTGTCTCTGAATGGTCTCCATGTGCCTGTTGTCCTCTATGCCTTCTGAACAAAGGGTGCAGATATCTCTTTACCTTATCAGTTGGGCGACTGGGGCCCATGGTCTCTTTTTAAACCAGGTTAGGTTGGATTTGGTGGCAAACTTGAGAACAGAACCTGGGTCTTAATATGCCTGCAATTTATCTACTCAGCCATGTTACTTACGCTCTACAAATTGCTTTAAATCTGTCTGTCTGCTCGTGTATGTTGTGTGAAGCCATCTTTGCCACCTTTGCAGTGTGTATAGGATTATGCAAAACCTGAAGGAAGAATCTGTTTTAGTGGGTCACTGCTAAAAATGCTGTGTAAGATCAAGCAGTAGACCCTTTTTCAGGTTGCTCAAAGCTATGTTCTCTGCATTTTGCTTCAGGTGTCTTGATATCGCCGTTCCACTGCCTCTGAAATGGCAGTGTTTTATCTGCGAAGCGATCTGGTTTTGTTTGAGGAATGATTAGAAATGTATTTGCAGTGTAATATAAAACAAAGCTGTAGCCTGTCGAGGTGAGCAGCCACAGCTTCTACAGTGAGAGCTGTTATGATGGAGAGTTTAGGCAGTCTTATGTATAAAGAAACTCTTCTTGGAACTTTTGCTAGCAGAATCGAAGTTTTCCACTACATTTTATATATATGTATGAGAAGGGAGTAAAGAACTTCAGGCCAAAATGCTTTGACAGCTTGTTAGCAAGAAAATGCTTTCTTCTGTCTCTTAAAAAAAAAAAAAAAGGGGGGGGGGCGAAATTTTAACCTTCTTGTGGTTGGGGATAGAAAGTTGAAACTGTCAGGCAAATAGCCACCATCCAGCAGAAATGCTTCTCAATGTTCTTGTGAAAGCTAGCTTTGATTTGACAGTTATGAGTCTTTGAAAATAGCGCTCTGTTTATACAGCACAGTAAATGCTTTGAAGTACGTTAGGCTTTGCTGTAGATGCGTGGCTAACTAGAAGAATATTAAACGTGTACATCTTGTGTTGAGGGAGGGAGGATCCTGCAGCAATTGGACTTGCATGCTTTTCATACTTTTATAACATCATGTCAAAGCAGTAGATTTGGTAATAGACCTGATTATACAATTGCTTAATTTCTTGTCAAAATAACATTTTTACATGAGGTGTTTTGAGATCTTTACGATGACCTCATGTTATTTATCAAATGTCAGTTTTTCATCCCAGCAGCTTTGATATAATCATGTAGCATCATGGGGTACTGTGTACATGCAGTCTTTGCTTGCTGGATTTCTTTGAAGTGCCTTACTCCTTAGAAGAGTCATTGCTCTCTTGAAGATCCTACATTTAACGACCAGGGAACCAGTATACAGAAGCACTGCACTGTGTTGCTAAAGGTCGTGCTGCATCTAATGTGCGTCCAAAAGCAAAGAAATGAGAGGTTCAGTGCACCAGGAATGCATACCCCTTGACACGCATCTTGTCCAGCAGTAAGCTGCATGGGATATAGTAATTCTTCAGCTCTGCCCCCGTGGGCATGCATGCTTTGCAGTGCTGAGCTCCCCAGGTGTGGATAAACAGCAGGAGGGCTCATGTGAGGGAGAAGAGCAGAGGGATGGCCGGTGGTGACAGTCCTGAACAAAAACTGGTCTCACAGGCAGCGCTGGATGGTAGTGATGCTTAGGGGAGCCTTGAAAAACCGCTCATTTGGGACGAAAGAGACCAGATACGTGTTAAGGTGAAGATTAACATGAAGGAAGGTGCGTATTTCGCCCCCAGCAATTCTGATGGGCATCGTGTGTGATGTCCCCTTGCAGCATACTGGGGAATTACTGCTTGCTGCAGCACTGGGTTTCCCTCAGAGGAGGTCTGTCCTGTACTGACCCATCCCAGCCCCACTTAGCTTATGGAAACTGACAAGATTGTAGCCTAAGGAGTTATGCCTGAGGACTGTTTCTTACCTTTAATTCTGGAAGCCTAGTGAAGGGATGCTGAAATGCAAGGAAAAAGTGCTTGTTTTTTTCCATGCTGAACTGATTGATGGCTTATTTCTCCCAAGCCTTCTGCTTAAACATTGTGGTGTTACTACATGTTGAAGAACAAACTGGTGTCTCCTCGTTCATGTCTTCCCACCCATTATTTCTGCATCCTTTTTCTCTTTTTTTTTCCCCTCCGCCCTCTCCACAGTTTAGTTTCTGAAGAATGAGCTGCTGGCAAACTTGATTCAGATGTCTTTTGCCTATGGTTGTTCATACTGATGTCCCTTTTTAAGTTTTAGAAAATTTTAACCCAGACAAGTAAGGGAAAAGAGATCGCTTCTGGCTCCGAACACATTACCTACTTCCCAAAAAACAGATGCAGTTTTGACAGAAGGCAAAGCTATGGAAGCAGCCTATGGAAAGCTCTAGTGTTATCCACTGGACTCCTGAATGTAATGCTGACTGATGCTGGGGTTGTTAACTGCTGACGTGGTGTAGTAAGCTTCAGAAGCCTGTCATATATTAGGAAAATACGGTTAAAACATTTCTTGAAAAATCCCTTATTGCCAGAGCTTTTGATCTTTATCGGTGTTAACAATAGTAGCAACTCCAGAGCAGACAGGCTGCTGCTAAGGTAAGTGACGTTTCACGTAAAGTGCTTAAAACTCCCGTTGTAATGTACATAGACTGCTCCCAGCATTGCTAACATAGGTGGAGCTGAACTAATGTTGGCAGCTGCGCTGGAGTGCAGTGAAGCTGAGCTGAGGTCAGCGTGACGTCATGGTGCGCCACAGGTTACGCGACAGCATGTCTAACACCCTGGCAGCGGCCTGGCCGACCCGCGTCTGCAAATGTCACTAATGGTGAAGCTGAAATGGTGTGAGCAGCAAGGGGAAACCATAGCATTTCTGTACAGAAGCAGGTAGTTGTAGCTTAGGTTTTGTGCTTTTTTTTAGGGTGTTTTTTGTGTGGCTTTTCTCCCTAAACTGATTTCTGGAACTGTGTCAGAATTTGCCAAGTGGTTGTTCTACTCCCAGGTGGACCAAGGAGTTCAAGTTGTTTTATGTAATCGCAGCTGGGAAACTGAAAGGGACTTCAAGTGTTTGGCTGTGTACACCTTGTGTCCATAAGTGTCTGTCTCCTCCGTTACATTGTGGAAGGAGTTGTGGAAACAGTTGTACAACATCAGTAACTGTCTAGGATAGCCGTTCATCCCCATTGTATTAAAAACACTGAAGTGTTGTGAGATGCACTAAAAATGGAGTTTAATGGACATGTAGTTGTTTTTTTGACAAAAAGTGTTAGTGTAACTCACAATTCTTAAAAGCGATGCTTGACTGTAGTGGGAAACGTATGTTGCAGAAGGTTATTTTAGAATGATTTTTGTGAACACCTAAGCCTTTACATCATGGCTACTGTTGGTTATCTATGTGCTTGTCAGAAGGAGGAAGGAAGAGAATAGTTGGTGGAGATACCATTGTCTGAGAGCAGGGGATGGTTACGTGAGAAATGTCATAAAACACTATTCTCTGAGCCTTTTGGTTTGTGTTGTGCTTTGTCAGTGGTTGTCTTGACTGCAGTTTTTAAGGATGGAGAGCAAAAGGTCGTGGCCATCGCTGTTTTGAGTGGACTTCAGGAGAGACTGGTTCTTTGGGAAATGTCCATGTGTTATTTTCACAGAGTTATTTTCTCTGTGGAGGTTGTAACGAGTCTGGTGAAGATTGTGTAGTCCTCGCATTCGTGTAGCAAAATGAGTTTGGATGACAAGTTCTTGATTCTTCTTTTGATTAAGGGTCACTTCTGGTACAAGACCATGAGCAAACAGGTAATGCTGTGCAGACCTGGGATTAGCAATCATTTCTCTGATGTGCATAAGGAGGAATTCTTGGCTTTGGGAAATGGTGAGAACTTTGCAAATGCCATCTTTTTTTACTGCCAAGACGTAAACATAGGAAAGTCCATACTTTTTCAGGATAAGTTAGGACCATCTGGAAATTGGTGACGGGCTGTGAGGTGCTATCTAATCAGCTTAGTATTAACAAGATAGCTCTTGATGTTGAGAGAATAATTTATAAGTAAAGGGGATTTGTGGCTTTATTAGGCAATGACAGAACATGGTATTTTCCCCAAATCAGCAACTGTTTTGGGTAGAGTATGGTCCATGTACCATGTGAGGTGTCCCTGGTGCAAGTGGCCGCTGCCTTTCTGGCAGATGGAGCACGTGAGCAAATAAGCTGAAATTCTACTGTGTGATAACTGTGTAATTTGATTAAAGGATGAGGTCTGCAAACCCTGCTCTGGAAAGCGTAGGGTTAGTAGGTAGTCAGGCCATCTACTGATGACTTGCTTGGACAAGAAAAGTTGTACTGTGTCCAGATGACATGTGTATTGAGACCATGTCTTTAGTCCCAGCAGTTCTTTAGGTACCCAATGTATTTTATGCCCTTGTTTAAGAAAGAGGGCAGAGGAACCCGGCAGGAGAAAGATGCAAGTGTCTTTTAACAACCAGCCTAAGCCTATCCATGCCTATGCTGTCAGTCACTGCTGCCTCCTTTGTGCCAGTGAGCGTGTGGCCACCTGGTTGGCTGAAACAGGAAGCTTGTCTCCTGAAAGTTAATAATATCTTATCTAGAGTTAGCTTTCAGCTGGGTAACAAGTGCTAGTGATGTCTAGAATGGATAGAGTTGGATAGACTTAGGCTGGTTGAAGTTCCTTTCCTGGGTCTGGCATGCACTTGGTGTACAGAAGGTAAGGTGGCATTTTTGACAAACCTGTTTGAATGCTGGTGGGTCCAATACTAGTTCTATTACAAGGCATGCTTTATGCATTCATGAGAAAGGATGAGGAGGACAGCTTTTGCTAAGAGGCAGGGGCAGATTTAAAGCTGTAGTTAAAGCCTTTAGTAGGGGCCATACCTAAAAACTGGGACTGGTTCAAGGGATTGAAGAGTGTCCTACGTCCTTGTATCCTCAAGTGTCATGGGGAGATGTGTGTGGTGTAGAATACTCATGTCCATTTGTCTATTTGCTTTTGCTTTTATATGATCTTAAGGGAGTCTGATGGTTCAATAAACACATTGAATAATACTTCCTGCATCGGTCATGTTTCCCAGTTGCACTCTTTTATCAATGAGGTGTGTAATCAAGTACTTTATTAAACAGCAGCTTATTAAAAAGTAACGTGCAGTTCAGCTGCAAGTATGCAAAGTAAGCAAATGCTTAACAAAACTGGTAGGTGCAGCATGTGGTGAAAACCAGTGGTAGCTCTTGGGGTGCCTTGGGTGTAGCGGAGTTGCCTTTTGCCAGTGCAGCTGTTCTCCCTCTAATGTGGTTGAATGAGGGTCGGAGAAATAGGATCTGCCCTTCCCAGTAAAATTGTGCTGAAGGAGTGCTGATTCATTGCCTTACCCCACCTCTCCGGTCGCACAGGGAATCCACTGGTGGATCTACATGCAGAGGTTTGCTTCCTGGTGGCTGTCAGGATGCTCAAACAGCTCCTGCTGCTGATCTTGGTCCCTCCTGAAGCTGCTGCTCTTCCCAGAGCAGTTGCTTACTCCACTCTCCTTTTGTGCCCACTCCGCTGTCACAGCTACAATTCAGGGTGCTGGCTCAGCTTGCATTCAAAGTCATAATTTGTTTTCTGTAGCAGCAGGTCTCTAACCTTTTTTCTTTTTCCATGCTGATTTTGGGCTCTCGCCACCCTCAGTCCAGCACAGACTGACAGTCTCAGAAAGGCTGTGGGGAAAAAAAGAAGTGTGCTCTTTCTTGTATACAGAGAAAGAGGTTTCTTGCCTTTAATGCTTCGTGTCACAGTAAGGCCACAAGTTTGATACTTTTATCTACTTGGTATGCCTTTATTTCATCTCTCTACATTCTCCTTGTCAAAGAGGGAGAAAAGACTGAAGTGAATCAGTGATAAGTGCAGCTGTTCCTGCTGAAGCAGCCACAATGCTGTACACCTCCAAGTACCTGACCACTTGTCACTATCAAGCTTCTGCAGTTTAAGGGCACAAAGTAGGAATGGGCTAGTTTGTATTTTTCTTTCCTTCTGTTTGCAGTACAATAATGTGGTGGCTAGTTCATAGAAGTATAGAGATGGTTCATGAGTACTTTACCAAAAAAAGATAAACTAAGATGTGCATTTGTGGCTTGTTAGTTACTCTGTGGTAGCTGCTTGTGTATGTGCGCTCACCCTTTTGCTCTTAAATTCACTGTGAAGGAAGCTGTCTTGCGCCGAATAAGACCAGGCTAAGACCGTGCAGGTGAGCAGCAGAGGTGGTAAGCTAGGGGATGGAATTACATTGCAATAACTGTCTGGGTAGCCTTAAAGATGGATCATGTCTGATCATTTGTGTCCCTCTTGCAGTCCTGAGCTATGGTCTGTAAGGCTGCCCTGCTCTGGTGCTTTGCGAAGTTGTACTTGAATGTTTCAAGCAACAGAGCTCTGACTGCTGTGATAGATTCTCTCCATCCTGATGTGTGCTGGTGTTCACATGTTTTCCCTTTCAAGGGAAAAGGTGATTTCTGTCACTGCTTTGATAGAGGTGTGTCGGTATTGGCACTGTCATGGCTTAGCCTGTATTGTTTTGTTGGGTGGGGTGGGGGAAAGGGGAGAGGAGATATAACTGGGTAATTGGATTCAGGGATGATTGTGCTGCTGTGGTAGGTTTTACTGGATGAAGCAGCTTGTTGCGATAGGTGTTCGTTTCAGCTTCTGTCTGCAGGTGTGACTTAGCGAGATAAGGATGGTCTATCACGTTGATGATTTCATTGTTTGATTTGGCTGGACTGGGTGGAGAATGTAGCTGCATTGTTTGGTACTAGCTTTGTAGTTTCGTTTTGTTGAAGTGGATTACATGGCAGTGCATTGCTACATTATTAAGGTGAAGCTGCAGTAGATAATAATTGGAGAATGTTGGAGGGAAGAGAATATGCACAGGGTTTCACAATGCGTAACTAATTGGGCCTTGCAACAGCTCCTGTGTTCCTGTTGGGAGATCTGGTCAGCAGAATGCATTGGGATTACACAGAAAACCTCTGGTAGTGATTTCAGTTTGCAGTCATACTTTAACTGCAAGGCTGTCCATGCTGTATAAATAGCTGAGAGTGCTCTGAGAGACCACACTGGCCCCGACGGCGTGAATGTTTTCTGGATTCATACTGTTCTTGCAGCCTCTCCAGTTTTCACAGTGGGTGAGGGAGAAGCTGGCAGGTAGCTGCTGTGTCTTTCTTTACTGACCTCAAATTTACTATTAAGCCGTTCCTTAGAGCCTGCGTTTCCTTGTGTTACTGAGCTTTCAGGCATTTAAACTTACTTTAACATATGAGAGCGTAAATTGATGCAGGGTTGTCTCCGTTACTGAAAGTGTGGCTGATCGGTTCTTGGGCCATGAACTCTTTTGGCCTTATAGGAAAGAACCGTAGTGCAAGGTGGGGCTAAGCCCTCTATCTTGAGCAAACTTGTAGTATGTCTTACTTAGGAAGGTTTGCAATTGCATTCCCTTCTCCCTGTGTGTAGCACAATGATGTGAAGTAGAAGCTCCCAGAACAGTAGATAGTGCTTCTTCCGTCTAAAACCTGCCTGGTTTTCCCCTAGATGTGATTGCCTGGCTTTACCTGTTGCTTGATGTTTTTATTTATACATTGTCTGGCTGTGGAGGAGGTTGTATATACGAAGCACAGGGGTTTGGCAGAAGTTGCTGGGCACATAGTGAGGGGAAGGTGAGCCTTTGAAGAGAGATGGGTGCAGAGAAGGGGAGGTTACGTGTCCAAGCGTTGTGCCAGCTTCTCTAAGCACAGATGAGCTCATGGGAATGCAGCTAGCTCAAATGTGGGAGTGCTAAAGCAGGTCAGACCTATTTCCCTTCCGTGTGCAGCACGCATCTTCAGACTCTTCCAGTCTGGTGGTAGCTTTTTTGGTGCTGAGAAATCTTGCCAGTCTGAGATGAGATTTCCCCTTGTCAGTAGTTCAGAGCAAGTTTTGATTGCTCTGCTTCTGTGGCTGGATGCATGGGAGCCAAGCTGTGCATTCTTGGTGAAACTCTTCCTCTCTTCTTCTTCCAGGTGATCTTTTTTTGTGAGTTGAGTGGTCCGCAACTCATGGCCTCCACAATGAGTACTGCCGTGTCGTGACACCAGGGGTCTTGGTAAGCTACTCGTTGGAAAGGCGAGGACGTATCATATCTCCACAAATGCGGTCCATCTCTTTTGTCTCTGCAATTGAGGGTTGAAGTAATTTTAAGTTATCGAAATTGTAACCTGCAACCAAATGGAGTGAGGCTACTTTTCACTTGTTTTCGCCTTCTCCTTTGAGCTTGCAGTGGCACTGATGTGGTTACATGATCAACCAGACTAATCCAGCTGAATAGAGATTCCTGTTGTTTCCCTTGGGTTAGTTCCCATTCAGATCTTTCCCTGATGTGGTCAGAAGAGAGGTGTTGAGAATGAGTAGCCAGTTGAACCATACCGTTTCCCTGCAGCCATTGCCTAGCATGCCTTAAAGCAATCCTGAAGATACAGCATTGTATGTAGCTTGCCAAAATGTCTTGAAAAGTGGCTTGACCATTCACTGTCAGTGACCCTACCTCTAATTTTAGAGCAATGATAAATGCTTTGCTATGGCAGGCAGACTCCAGCTGCAAAAATACATTTCTCTAGATAGACCTTTTCCATTATTGAACCCTAGATTCCCAAACATATGTATGTTAGAAGTGCATTTAGAGGAATCATGAGGCATTCCATTTCACATTATAAAAGACGGTACAATCCCAGTGTGCAGAAATGAGAAGTGGAGGAAGTTAAGTTGCCGTTGTTCCACCAATGAATATATTGATGTATCCTTTATAGCTCTCTCTGGTAAGAAGAAATTTGAACTGAGATTGGAAAATACAGTTTCCCTGCAGATCGCATCAGTTCTAATGGATGGAAGATACATGTATATGGGATAAAAAAAAAGTAGGGTTAAACATTGGAGGTTCCTCCCCCACCCCTGTGAAGTACTTGAAAGTTTGGTGATGTCAGAAATATTGTGCAGACAGTGTGATCTTGATTCTGTTCTTCGTGTTTTCTCACTGTACTGTGCAAGACTGTGAGTCTGAGAAAATGCTCATCTTATAATAAAAGGTAACATGATAATGCATAAATATCAAAAATGGAAAAGCAGAGGATGAAACAACTAGAGTACTTAAGTTCATCACACATCTACATCCTGCTTTTAGCATTGAGTTCTGCTCACTTTAATGCTATTGTTCCTTTTTTCTTTTTCAACTGAAATTCACCGTATTTTTAGCCATATCTTCACCTTAAGTGAGAACCCTGAAGTATCACCAAGTTCCACTGACTTTTACAGATGCATATATCTCTTTTGAAAAGTGGAGTTGGGTGCTGTTGATAATGTTATGGTTTTGTTGTCAAAAGAGACAGGAGAGCCAAATTTGCATGCAAAGACGGTACAATCTAGATACTTATGAAGGTGTTCTCTCCTCTTCTCTTTCATGTATCTGTATAGCATCAGCTTCAGTTGGTTGGTTATGATGGTAGTAACATGATGGTAGTAACAATGGTAATAGTGTAACTCTGACATTGTTCTCAAAATCAGTGGGATAACTGGAGAAGCGTGTGGATCCTGTGCAGTGTGTGGCTCAGACTGGAGTTCATCTGATGCTGCCTAATAGGAGGCATTAAAAACGAGACCTTTATTGCTGAAATGTTCCCTGCACTAATGGGTTTGTGCAGCACAGTGGAGGTGAGAATAGGGATCAGGATGATTTCTCTGGCTCATGAAGGAGGCATGTGGTAGAGAGGAGAATTCTTGGAGATGATGCAGACCTTCATGGAACAACTACAGTGTGGAGCACTATCATGTTAAAGTACAGCAGTGCAAAGTCACTAAAAAGTGTAATGGCACAACCTCGCAAGAAGATAACTTTTGGTGCTCAATACTACCTGTTACTGATAACTCTTCTTGGCCAGAGGTGGTCCTCTAGCACCCATGTTTCTTGATCCTCTGGTGTCAGCGTGTAAGCAAACCAATTTTTGTTTTCTAAATGCAATTTTAACAGTAGTTTCTTCATAAATTTCAAGACACTCCCAGTCTGGTGACATTTATTTTGTTTCATTTGATATACACAGGAAGAAACTGCTTCTTTGGTGCTGAGAAGGAATACAGGGAATATTTACATTTGAATAATATTTAACTAGCAATGCTTAATACATTAACAATAAATCTTGGTTAGATTCTAAATTAAGTGGATTTGCATCTGAGTAGGTGAGATGAACAGGAGAGATTTTGTTGGAACATAAACAAGACAGAAATTTGTTCCAAAATAATTTAGCCCAAAGGACGTAAACAGTAACGTTCAATAGTTTCCTCCTCCAGAAACACTTTTATGTGCCTTATTGCCTGCATCATGCATATTGTTTCTTAGAAAGAAGCTGAAAAAGTGCTTTTTATTTTTTTCCGTTTTCTTTTTTAAAGCCTCAATAGTTTGTTTTTGTGTTTCTGAGCAAATTTAGAGGGGTAGTTCTCTAGTGATCTCTTGGCTTTGCTAACAGATAAAATGAGTGACTAACCTCTGGTATTTTCAGAGTAATCACAGCATAGCTGGTTGAGTACAGGTGGTCAGGAAGGCATTTTATTTTATTTTCCTCCCTTTGTGCAACCCTTAGCACACATCATTGAACATATGTCCAGTTATATTGGACCAAGGAGACAGAAAAGATTTGAGCGGAGTTTATGTTCTTAAGAAATATCAGATTACAACCATTCACAGGGGAATTCTGGATAGCTAAGTCATGTTGGGGATTTGTAATTTTGGCTTCCTACTGACTTGCTGTGAGGTGTCTTCAAGCTGAGCACAGATGCGGAATCAAAGTGTCCAGATACAAGGCACTTCCCTGTTTTTTTGACTCCAGAGTAATTTGTTTTGGATGAAGGGAAGATGGCCTCACTGCCTCTGGTTCGAAATACACAGCTGTACTGTGTGCATCTGAAAGCTCTTTTCCAGTATCTTCTCAGTAATGGGGGAAGAATAGCCATTTACTGCTTCACACCAGACACATCTGCTTGGGAAGTTCCTCACTGGTTTTCTCTTCTCTTCAAGTGTGCCCTGGAGATGCGAGACTTCCCCTGGGCAGCAGGAGGCACGCGTCTAGAGAATGCTGGAGCTGCAGGAGGGAAGCGCCCAGTGCAAAACCAGAGAGGAGCGAAGAGAAAAAAGGCAAGCAGACAGCCAGCATTGAGAGAAGCGGGTGGCAGAAAGTGCTTCGACGCTGCCTCTGGCAGCACACTCCCCAGAGGAACTTGACGAGAGCCCATCTGCGTGCGTGTGAGACTGTGAGCTCAGGATTTCTGTCAATGCATTCCAGTAACCCCAAAGTGAGGAACTCCCCGTCAGGCAACACACAGAGGTAAGGAGAAGAGCCTGCAGGCAGCTGCTCTGGATTGGTGCATGATGCCGTCCCTGCTCTGCTGCAGGATTAGCCAAGGACTGGTGCATGGGACTTACTGGTCCTCCTTTATGCTCCCATCGGACCTGCCGAGTACCTGAGCACTGTCTGCATAGTGCTGACAAGTCTCCGTGTTTGCTAGGCTTAGGATGAGCTGAAAGCTGCAAACCTGCAAGGTGTGGATTCTATGTTCCTCGCGCCCTCCTCCCTCCTATCAGGTGTCTGAATAGGCTGTAGGAGAGTAAACATGCTGTTTCTATATATTTTGGGTTTGTTTTTTTTTTCCTTCCCCCTCTTCTAATTATCTGTTTCCCCGAGGGGTTGTTGGGCAGCAGAAGGTCTCTCTGTCTGTACTTTCACACAAAATGCTTCCTCGGTATTACTGGCCTAAACAGCCTGGAGAACTGATCAGCTGTGCACTGAGATCCTCTGCATCATTCACCTGCCAGTGCAGCAGGTCAGCATCTCTCCTCTGCTAATTTGGAAGGGGAAAAATATGGAAGTGAAGCAGTGTCCAAGGACTTACAATGGTCTGATTGACAGCATTCTTGAGTTTGATTATTTGCTTCTAGAGGTCATCTGGAGCTTAAGAGTAATTCAGAGGGAATGCCTCTGAGTCAGATGTCTGTCCAAAGGAGGAAACAGCTTGTGCGAGTCCCACAGTGAGGATGCTAGCAAGCGCTGCCTGTTAGAAGTGGTAGCGAGGATGGGAAAACACAATACAGAAGATCTGATAGCAAAGGAGTAACTGGAGGGTGAGGAGGAAGGGGTGGCTAATATGTCTGTAAAACCCAGAGAAGCAAAATATTTTTAGGATGCAATTTGCTGAATGGAACAGGGAAGAAAAGACTCTGAATCTCCTTTGGCAAATTAAAGAAGCTTCATCTGCCCCATTTTGCAGGAGCATGCAGGGAGATGGTATCCTTCTCTTTCCTTATTCAGAGGCAGGTTGTAGCTGGTTTAATTGTTTTCACGGTCAGAGGTTTGTGTTTTCCTGGCAGCTCGCCCCAATGTATGATGAATGCTGCAGTAATGCTGGGTTTTCCTTGTGCTCCCTGTAGAACTGGATAGGGAGGTGCAAGGTGGGGGGGGGGGTCTGCTCTGATCAGAGCTGCAGCCTGTAGTTGGGGTCCAGGAGAGTGGTGAGGTGAACTTTATTGTGCCTTGTTTGTTTACTCTGAGCTGGTCTTGGTGTGAGGCGCTTCTCTGTGCACATAGAAACCGTTGTCTTTATTGACAGAAGCCCCAGAGGTAGGTCCTCATGTGACAGCAGTTCCTGGGATCTGGCAGGTCTGTAGCTTGCCCTGGTGCCTTCTTGAGCAATGAGATCCCATCTTGAATAATAACCCTTTCAGGGCATGTTCAAAAAAGCACCTGTGTGATTCTAAGCTTGCAGGCACTTTTTATTTGTCAGCAATTGTCTTAGCTTGCAAAGGTGGCAGTGGTTATTTCTGCTTCTCTGTAATCTGTTCCTACAGGGTTGAATGAATTAATGCTGTGATTTGTCACTTTTTTTTTTCTTTTCCTTTTTTTTGCTCTGTCCCCAGTAGCCCCAAATCAAAGCAGGAGGTGATGGTCCGCCCCCCTACAGTGATGTCCCCATCTGGCAACCCCCAGCTGGATTCCAAATTTTCCAACCAGGGCAAACAAGGGGGCTCCACCAGCCAATCCCAGCCCTCTCCCTGTGACCCCAAAAGTGGAGGTCACCCCCCCAAAGTGCTCCCTGGCCCAGGTGGGAGCATGGGGCTGAAGAATGGGGCTGGAAATGGTGCCAAGGGGAAGGGGAAGAGAGAGAGGAGCATTTCGGCAGACTCCTTTGAACAGAGGGAAGGTGGGACTCCTAATGACGACCCTGAAATCAAAGGTATGTTTAGTAGGCTTCATGCGCAAGTGCAGACAATTAGTCTGAGTCCTCTGTGAGATGGAGAATTGCTATGCAAGTGTTAGCAAAACATTTATTTGTCTGGGGTTCTGTAAGTTCCAGCCAACGAAGTGTAAAGGTCTTGAGAGCAGGCAAAGAGGAGAGGTTGTCATGGCTGGCATCGTTAAATGACCTGTTCATGCTCAGTTAAAGTGCAGACCTGACTCTGGTGGGAAAGTTCCTTTGTAACTCTGAAAGTCCCCCAGAGGATTTGAAAGTACAAATGCAACCTGTTGGTTTCCTTCTGGCCTTTGGCCTTTCAGGAACTGCTCTGTTGTAACTGGGGATTTGAACAATATGCAAGCCTGTTTTGTCAACACAGATACATAACCCGTAGCACCCTGACTGGTAACACAAGCCAGAGGGTTGGGATTTCTGCGTTCTGTTCCTGGCTCCAACATTGCCTCTGTGAAAACAGAGTAGATATGCAGTTGTCCATCTTTCCTTTGTTGTCACCTGGCTAAGGTGGCTGAAGGGAAAAAAAAAAGTAAAGTTTTGCACAGAGTGATCTCCTTGGGTGCAGACATATTTATATTTGTTCATTTTAGTGTGTAGTTTCCCTGTTAGGCTGTGTGGCCGTTAGAGATTTCAAAGTGATCGTCTCTGGGAAATGCCACTTGCCTTGGAAGGGAACTTTCTCCCAGTGGTGCCTGAAGGACAGCGTGGCATTGGATGGGAAGATGCATAGTGTAACAGGAAAAATTGCCTTTAGTAGTGCATGAGGGAGCAGCGCGAAATTTCAGAGGAGGAAAAGCTCTGATCGGCTTCCAGAAATGGTTTCCAAAGAGCTCCCAAGGTAGTGATCCCTCTCTTTTCCTCTTTCTCCCCTTCCAGACTGCAATTCTGCTGATCATGTGAAGTCCCAGGAGTCTCAGCACACACCACACTCCATGACTCCTTCAAATGCTTCAGCCCCAAGGTCTTCCACACCTTCCCATGGCCTGACTGCCACTTTGGAGCCGGCAAGTGGGCAGAAGACTCCATCCAAAGTGGTTTACGTCTTTTCTACTGAGATGGCCAACAAGTAAGTAGGTAGATGCTTGAATGTCTTCAAGGACTGGGGCCTATGTTTGTGCTCCCTTTTTAAGAGATTCTCAAGTGCATTTTCTCCATAAAGTGCGTTCTTGTAGCAAGAAGTTATGACTTGTTTTGGGGATGCTGGAGTGGAGAATGTCACTACCTCTTGTCCTCTGAGAAGTAGTTAGTTATTCCTCTGAGGTGTGGGTGTTTTTGTGGTTTGGTTTTTTTTTTCCTGGCAAATGCTGGCAGATATTGTTTTGCAATTCATGCAGTGAGTAGCAGCCAGGATGGCTTAAACTGAGACACGAACCCTGAATGCTGATGAGTTTGTAGATGTGTAAGCATTTTTCCTTTGCTACTCATCTAGAGTGAAATATGTGTGGTTAAGTCTTTCACCCTTCTGCCAGCTGAAGGATAGAAGGGAGGGTGATTAAGAAAAGTTGATTCTTAGCTTCAACTGGATATGTGCGTCTGTCTGTCTGTCTTTGCAGGGCTGCAGAAGCTGTGCTGAAGGGACAGGTGGAAACCATTGTGTCCTTTCATATCCAGAACATCTCAAACAGCAAGGCGGAACGAAACACTGTACCCTTGGTAGGCAATACCTGCATGTGGGTGGGAAGGGAAACAGTAAATGTGCTTGTGTGTGTGTGTGATTCAAAGAGATGGATGATATTTACACACTGAAATAAGGTTTACGGTGGAAAAGAGAGAGACAGTTGTTGTCCTACCCTTCTGCAAATAGAGCTTGAGTCTTGCAATATTTGGGTGGTATATTTCGGACCCATTGCTCATGCAGAGCTAGCACAGAAGCAGGGGGTACCCCTTGTAATACTTGAGCAAAATGGGTTTCTGCATGGCCAAGATGCTGCTCTGTAATCACTGCATGAAGGCCACCCTTCCTTGCAAAGTGTGGGCTGGTGGTGTTGAGACAGGACATGTCGTTTGCACTGCTGCTTATGTGATATGGCTGTAAGAAGAGCAAGTGACAGCATGTGATTCTATGTGGCTTTCTCTTGCAGAACCCCCAGATCACTGCACTTCGGACTGAACCCAAGCCCCTGCCACAGCCGCAGCCCCCTGCCGCCCCGGACCAGAACCCTCCCCAGAATGCCAAAATGCAGCCGACTCCACCTGTGTCAGCGCCGGTATCCAAATCCACTGGCCCCCCGTGTCCCATAGATCAGGACAGTCCCAGCGTGGAAAGCAAAGTGATGTCTGTGGGCAGCCCTGCCAACTCTACCCCATTGCAGACAGAAGGATTTGGGCAGAGTTCGACTCCCAATAATCGAGCAGTTAGTCCAGTTTCCCAAGGTAGCAATAGCTCCGCTGCAGACCCCAAAGGTCCTCCCCAGCAGGTGTCTGGTGGGGACCCATCTAGTTTGGGTGAGAATCCAGATGGACTGTCACAGGAGCAGCTGGAGCATCGAGAGCGCTCGTTGCAGACCCTGAGAGACATACAGCGCATGCTCTTCCCTGATGAGAAGGAGTTTGCGGGAGGGCAAAGTGGGGGGCCACCCCCAAATGCTGGGGTGCTGGACGGTCCCCAAAAGAAACCCGAAGGGCCGATTCAGGCCATGATGGCTCAATCCCAAAGTTTAGGCAAAGGGTCAGGGTCTCGGACAGATGGAGGGGCTCCGTTTGGCCCTCAAGGACACAGGGACATGCCTTTTTCCCCAGATGAAATGGGGCCACCACCAATGAACTCCCAGTCAGGACCCATAGGCCCAGACCACCTGGACCACATGACTCCTGAGCAGGTGGCCTGGCTCAAGCTGCAGCAGGAGTTTTATGAGGAGAAGAGAAGAAAGCAAGAGCAAGTGGTTGTGCAGCAGTGTTCCTTGCAGGACATGATGGTCCATCAGCATGGGCCTCGTGGGGTGGTCCGAGGCCCTCCCCCTCCCTACCAGATGACCCCTGGGGAGGGCTGGGGGCCTGGGGGTCCGGAGCCCTTCCCTGAAGGCATGAACATGTCACACTCTCTGCCCCCCAGGGGCATGGCCCCTCATCCCAACGTGCCCGGGAGCCAGATGCGCCTGCCTGGTTTTGCAGGAATGATGAACCCTGACATGGAGGGCCCCAATGTCCCGAATCCAGCCTCCCGGCCTGGGCTTTCGGGAGTTAGTTGGCCAGATGATGTGCCAAAAATCCCAGATGGCCGAAACTTCCCTCCTGGCCAGGGTGTCTTCAGCGGCCCTGGCCGAGGGGAGCGTTTCCCCAATCCGCAGGGCCTGCCCGAAGAACTCTATCAGCAACAGCTGGCTGAGAAACAGATGGGCCTCCCTCCTGGCCTGAACATGGAAGGCATCAGGCCCGGAATGGACATAAACAGAATGATGCCCTCCCAGAGACACATGGAGTCTGGGAACAACCCCATCTTCCCTCGCATGCCGGTGGAAGGGCCGATGAGCCCCTCCAGGGGGGACTTCCCGAAAGGAATACCCCCACAAATGGCCTCTAGCAGGGAGCTGGAGTTTGGGATGGGCCCTGGCAGCATGAAGGGGGACATGGGCATGAATGTCAGCATGGGCTCTAACCCACCCCTGGTCCCTCAGAAGCTGAGGGAGGCAGGAGTCGGGCCAGAAGAGATGATGAAACTGCGCCCCGGTGTCTCAGAGATGCTCTCCTCTCAGCAGAAAATGGTGCCGCTGCCGTTTGGGGAGCACCCGCAGCAGGAGTATGGCATGGGTCCCAGGCCTTTCCTTCCCATGTCTCAGGGCCCAGGAGTCGGTCTCCGAAATCTCAGAGAACAGATCGGGCCTGACCAAAGGACTAACAACCGGCTCAGCCACATGCCGCCACTACCTCTCAATCCCACCAGTAACCCTAATAGCCTCAACACTGCTCCCCCTGCGCAGCGCAGCCTCGGCCGCAAGCCCTTGGATATCTCCGCAGCCGGTCAGGTGCATTCGCCAGGGATCAACCCCCTGAAGTCCCCCACGATGCGCCAGGTCCAGTCTCCCATGATGGGGTCTCCCTCGGGGAACCTCAAGTCCCCTCAGACGCCCTCCCAGCTGGCAGGAATGCTTGCGGGCCCCACTGCCGCAGCTGCTGCTGCCTCCATTAAGTCCCCCCCTGTCTTGGGGTCTGCTGCTGCTTCTCCTGTCCACCTCAAGTCTCCGTCTCTCCCTGCACCTTCTCCCGGATGGACTTCATCTCCAAAGCCTCCTTTGCAGAGCCCTGGGATTCCCCCGAACCACAAGGCATCTCTCACCATGTCTTCTCCAGCCATGCTGGGGAATGTGGAGTCGGGTGAGTGCCGCCTCTGCTAGCTGGATTTGGCTCCTGGGTTCATGTCGGGTTGCCCCGAGGTATGCAGCAAGGGGAGGGAGGTGGTTTCTTGCAGGGTGGCAGAAGCTAGACGGTGCTTTGCCCGTCTGAGGGAGAGGCTGTGCCAAGGGTCTCTATGCAAATGGAGAATGGAAAAGCAAATGCTTTTCCTCCTCTTGTTGTATTTGTGGGTTTGCATGCTACCGTGCCATGCCTGGGCCCTTGAGGTGCAGGTGCTGGCACTACCCTCTCTCCTCCTGAACATCTGTGGGCTGTTGGTGGCACACCACTGCCTTCTCCTTCCTGCTCCCAAACCCTCCGCAGCTCACCCCAGAGCATATTCGCACCTCTGTCCCGGTTTCCCAGCGCCACAGCACTGGGTGGCCTTCCAGCCCGGGAAGGTCTCCTGGCCGGGAGCCGAGCCGCTTGCCCACGTTGCCCTCTAGTGCTGCTGCGAGTAACGGCGCGGCGGTGGCCGGGACCTGCCTGCCAGGGCACCCGGGGACCAGCGGTGGCGGTTTTGCCGGGGTTGCTGTCCGGGTGTCTGTGCTTGGGAAGGGAGCCTGGATGTTAGTGTCCGTCGTGGCCACTGAGGCCATGCCTGGTGTGAACCCAAGCGCCAACAAGTCAGAACCAAGTGCTTTAGTCCATGCCTAGCATTGTGCTTAACAAATACTTTTGCATGCAGCTCTTCCAAAGCGTAATGTTTTGGCATTGCAGGATTTTTGTATTCTCTATTCATCTTTCCTTTTTCGGGAGGGGGGGGAGCTGTGGAATGTGCAGTGAATTTTCAGTACAACTTAGATTAGGTTTAGCATCTTCCTTCACATGTGGTCTGGGTGGCATGAAATTCATCGGTGAAGAACAAAGGAAACTGGAAGTGCAATTAAGTTATTTCTAGTTTTGGGAGAGCAAAGGATGATGTTAAGCTAATAGGTGCAGAGAACGCTTCTTTAACTGGAATGAGCTGTAAATATGTGTATCTAAAACCTGAAATGGAACATAAACAGGGAGTTTTACTTGTAGTTGCTGATGCAGCTTGTCAGAAATCTGCTCGCATGTCTTAGCATAATATCTGCTACAGCTCTTGTGCTGCCTTTGTCTCTTGTGCTTGTTTGTTGCCTCCTAAAGAAAAAGGGAAAGGAGTTACAGCTGACATTTGGTGGGTGCAGGTATAGATCTAATTTTTTATGGCTAGACCTGGTACTTAAGTCTGTCTTCAGTGTATGGAAGTTGAATAGTACGATTTTCAGACTTACCTGTTAATTCTTCATATGGATTTATAGAGGCTCCAGGTAGTTCCAGTAGAAGCACAGAATCCAGGATATCAAATGTTAACCATCTTGACCAGTAGGCTAATTTTTTCTGGTTACCTTTCACAGGTGTTGACTGCATTAGTCAGATGGTTTCTTGCAATAAAAGGGATTTCTAGTTTTTGAGATTTCTGGGAGAAAAAGGTGTGATTTAAGAAAAAAATTATAAGAAGGAAAAAAAATTAAAGTCCCTTTCTTTCTTTTTCTTTTCTTTTTTTCCTAAGGTGGTCCGCCTCCTTCCACAGTCAGCCAGTCTGCTCCTGTGACTCTCCCTGGAAATCTTCCCTCTAGCAGTCCTTATACAATGCCTCCAGAGCCAACCCTCTCCCAGAATCCCCTCTCCATTATGATGTCCAGGATGTCCAAATTTGCCATGCCCAGCTCTACACCGCTCTATCACGATGCCATCAAAACTGTGGCCAGCTCGGATGATGACTCCCCTCCAGCACGTTCCCCAAACTTGCCACCTATGAACAGCGTACCAGGTATGAAATTCAAAGAAAACATAAGCCCAAGATATCAGGCAATACAGTGAGGGTGATTTTTATGGAAGCTTCATCAAATGAAGATGGTGAGAGGGGAAAAGCCTGGAAGAGTATATAGCCATTGGTTGTTTTGAGGAAGGCAGTTGCAATTCTCTGAAATGGGGAAATGGAATTCTCCTTGCAACCACTTTTTTTTCTGTCCAGAAAGTGTCTGTTCTCCAGAAGGTGTCTAATCTGGAAAACCTGTATGTATAGGTGAGATTTCCACTCAGGCAGATTGGAATTACATGTGTGAGTGCAGGCTGCTCATGGGAATAAGGGTCAAACCTACAATATTTTATCCTGATGGAACCATTCTTCCCCTGTCTTAAGGCAGTGTCATAGAAGCTTCATAGGTTTTGGGTTTTGGTTTGGGTGTTTTGGTTTTTTGTTTGTTTGTTTGGTCTTTTTTTGACACTGATCTTTTCCTGCGTTTCCTGGGTTTTGTGGATTGCCTTTGTTACAAAAGAGAGTGTTAGAGTGCTTTCTTAAAACATACATCTTTTCATATAGGCAATGTGTAACAGCAGGTGACCTCAGCCAGGACTGAGGGAAACTGTCCTGGTCCCTGCCTGAGAGAGTTGAAGGAAAAGTAAAATAAAACATTGTCCTTTTCGGCTGTCTTATGGGTGACCATGTTTATATGAGAAATCCAGTCCCTACTGATAGCTTAATATTTGTGGGTATACATTTAATACAAAAGTAGGCTGTAGCCCCTCCACCCAGTTGAATTAACATAGTTGAAAAAGGGGATGAGTGGATGTTTCATGAGAGCAGCAACTGGTAATGAATTCTTGATGAGTTTACCTGTAGCTTTGCTGTCTGTTTCACACAGTAATGATCAGAGTGGCTGAATATACCTGGGGAAGCTGGCTAATTGAATAAGTTCATGATGATAGCTCATTAACCTCATTGATTGCTGCCTCCTAGTCTTACGAGGGTTACGAGATTCATCACTTCTTGAATTTTGAAGGGAGATTCAGTCACCTCCCAGTGGTCAAGTGTCCCTGTGCTGATAATCTGCCACAGACATGTTTGTTACTGCCTGTGTCATCTAGACTGCCAGGGAAGTAGTAAAGTTATGGGTTGGGTTAACATCTTACTTATAGAGCAAGCTGTAGTCACTTTTTGATAGGGCAGTGACAAGCTTAGGGAAGTTACTGTGCAGATGGCATTGATTTTTTTTTTTTCTGGTTAAAACAACATTTTCCAGAGCCACTACTGATGCTTTTTACTAGCACTAATCTGTGTGAGTGTGTGGATTTGGTAACCTCGCAGAAAGCTCTCTGATAGCTTTGATTGCTGTTGGCTGCTATCTAAATGTGATTCCTTATTTCTTCCCTAGGAATGGGCATTAATTCTCAGAATCCTCGAATTTCAGGTCCAAACCCAGTGGGTCCAATGCCAACCCTTAGCCCAATGGGAATGACCCAGCCTCTTTCCCATAACAACCAGATGCCCTCTCCAAATGCTATGGGACCCAATATACCTCCTCATGGGGTCCCTGTGGGACCTGGCCTGATGTCACACAATCCGATGATGGGGCACGGTTCCCAGGAGTCTCCAATGGTACCTCAAGGACGCCTGGGCTTCCCACAGGGGTTCCCTCCTGTACAGTCCCCTCCACAGCAGGTGCCATTTCCACACAACGGGCCCAGCGGTGGACAAGGCAACTTCCCAGCGGGAATGGGCTTCCATGGAGAAGGACCTCTAGGGCGTCCTACCAACCTGCCCCAAAGCTCGACAGATCCAGCACTTTGCAAGACTGGAGGCCCTGGGGGTCCGGACTCCTTCACTGTTCTTGGAAACAATATGCCTTCGGTTTTCACCGATCCAGAGCTGCAGGAGGTCATTCGTCCTGGAGCCACGGGAATACCCGAGTTTGACCTGTCCAGGATTATCCCGTCAGAGAAGCCTAGCCAGACACTACAGTATTTCCCTCGTGGGGAGGTGCCAGGCCGCAAGCAGCCACAGGGTCCTGGGCCTGGGTTCTCCCACATGCAGGGGATGATAGGAGAGCAGACCCCAAGGATGGGACTAACGTTGCCTGGCATGGGGGGCCCCGGGCCAGTGGGAACTCCAGATATCCCTCTTGGGACAGCTCCATCCATGCCAGGTCATAACCCGATGAGACCGCCTGCCTTCCTGCAGCAAGGCATGATGGGGCCACACCACCGCATGATGTCACCAGCACAAACGGCGATGCCTGGGCAGCCCGCGCTAATGAGTAACCCCGTGGCCGCTGTGGGCATGATCCCAGGCAAGGACCGAGCCCCCGCGGGGCTGTACAGCCACCCGGGCCCTGTAGGGTCACCTGGTATGATGATGTCAATGCAGGGCATGATGGGACCCCAACAAAACATCATGATTCCCCCCCAGATGAGGCCCCGAGGTATGGCTGCTGACGTTGGCATGGGAGGATTTAGCCAAGGCCCTGGAAACCCAGGGAACATGATGTTTTAAGCTGCTACCATAAGACTGGATGTTCTGATCCTTGTCAAGATGAGATTCCAAGTCCTGAGGGCTTTTTTGGGAGCTTCAGGAGTACAGTTTGGCCATGCAATAGGTGAAAAGAGACCAGAGGACTCTTTGGGAAATCTCGAATGTATGGAATTACCTGAAAAAAAATTATTCATTTTAACAGGTTGTTTTTTTTTTAAGATTTATTTTTTAAAAATTATTTTTGTGGACTTGGGTATCCCGTGACGGCACCTGCTTTGAGAATCTGTAGCTGTATTTTGAGAATTGCCATTTGTCACAAGTTGCACCATTCTCTGTATGTTTACGTCCTTCGGACTGGCTTCTCCCAGGACTCTCGGTTATCTTTGGGGTTTTTTGTGTACTGTACTATATTGTAAAAGGGATTTTAGCAGAGACTTTAGTCTTTGGGGTGAGAGGAGAATGGGATTCTAGGCTGTTTACTTTAGGTGGAGAATCCATCTTCAGAACTTCGGACTATTTTCCTTCAACTCCAATGTATAGAAAAACCAAACTACGACCTCAGAGCAGAGTATTAATGAAAAGCACAAAAAGGAACTTAAGTTCAGTGAGGGGAATCTTTTAAAAGAAATAAATAATAAGTTAAGGACATATTTTTCAAATTATGGCGTGCTGTCCAGCACCTTCTGTCTCTCCCTCCCACTCTTTATTAAATAGGCTTCTCTCTCTCTCCGTCCCCCGTCTGTCTCCTCCTATGGCAGCTGCAATACATTGTGTTATTTTGGGGAGTAAATCTAGGAGAGCCTCTCCTCACGTGGGGACTCTTCCCACTTTTAGGAAGGGGCTGGACTTGGACACTGTTACATCCTACAGTAGTCTCTCTCACTGTTTCCTATTCTCCTTTTCTTAGAAACCCCAAGTGATTTTATTAATGTGGGAGTGGAACAGACACTAAAAGTTATCCAGGATTTTTTTTGTGGTTATTTTTTTTTCCTCCCCAGCGTAAAACGTTCTGTGTAACCTACATTAAATTTGGTACAAAACCACTCGCCAGGGCTGTGGTGTCAGAAAAATAAAATATATTGTTTCTTACAAAAATGAACTGTCTTCTTTATCCAGTCCAGTTGTTGCTATGTACATCATCTGGTTGGCCAGATGACTGTTTGCTCTTCCTCATGGTCACAGCCAGTGCAGAGGCCAGGTGTGGTAAACTTTGGCAGCTCCTAAAAGTCTGGTCTGCGTGCTCCTTGCAATCCTGCTTGCTTAATCCTCAAATGATTTTGTTTTGCCTCAGAGTGAGGTCTTATTTCAGGATGCCACAGGGATGATAGTTACAGCCTTTCTTCCTCAGTTTGTTGAGGGTCAAGGAATAGATGAAACTTGGTGTCTCCGTCACTTCCTCCAGGTGAGAGTTTGCAGCACTACAAGGTGTGCGGTTTTGAGCTTTCCTGAAGCAGCAGAAGGCTGTGCAGGGCACTGTGGTTGTGTGTCCCCCTGGGGCCTTTGGATTGAGTAGGGTCTCTGACTGCCGGCACTCAGAGGCTGAGATAGCAGAGAAAAGGTGAACTTAAATAACAAAGGTGAGAGAGAAATTGTCAGTGAGCAGATTTTTATCAAGACAACCCTGCTGGGTAAATTGTTGCTTTGCCGCAGTTCTCATCGATCGCTTCCTAATACCCTGTCTTCTCAAACTTTCCCTTTGAGAGAATTTCAACAAGAAGGTTTTATGGTTTTGTCTGAGGAGTGAAAGACTGGATGCCGAAACATGGATCGGGAGTTGAGCCCCGCTCCTGGAGAAGACCAGGAGGAGCCAGATGTGGATCTGTAGAGCAGGGAGCGGGCTCTGTGGCTGTCTGCTCTCTGGTCCCCCAGCACTGTATATGGAGCGTGTAATCTTTGTTCTTTCTTCCACTTACTGTTACTTGAAATTATTTCAATGAGTAGTTTCCTCAAGGGGCTGGCTATTAATGTAACACTTCGTGTGGAGAATGAATATCTTTGTTATGCTTGTGCGTGAGAGTTTTTCAGAGTTAACTGATCCTTAATAGGTGGAAAAAGAATTGCTGTCCATGGCCAGCTAACCAAAGTTTTGTTGCTAGTGTTACAAAATGAGTGAAGCCACGCGCCGTTGGAGGCACGCAAGCCTCAGAGCCTTCTGTTGCCTGCTTCCAAATTCACCTTTGTGCTGTCATGCAAATTTGCAATGATTTTGGGTGAGAATTACTCTTTTGACAAAGTGTGGGATGTATGTTGTGGTGCTTCCCTCTAACAAGACAAGCAGCGTGCCTGAAGCACAGACTTGTCAAGATTTTAGAAAGAGCTGACAATGACACAGTAAGTGTTATGTCTGTAGAGTGGAGTTACCTCTTCTTTAAACGGTTGCACAGCTTCCTTTGAGGACCTTGCACGGGAATTGACACAGTGCAGCCTTTTTAAGTGTTGCTACTTCTGTCGCGACTCCTCACTGTTTTTACCATGTTGAACAAAGCAAACTTCTTGATCGACATAAAAATAACCTGGAGGGTTGGTTGTTTGTTTGTTTCAACAGCCTTTCTCGGTGCCTCCTATGCCTGTTGAGGTATTTTGAATAGCAAAGGATTTGAGATGACTGCAACTTATTCTAGAAGAATTAGCATAGGGGACTTACTGTTTCAAAGCCGCTTGATAGTGAAAGGATACATTTTACAAATGCTGGATAATTAAAGTTCCTTCTGTGTTTGTCTGATTTAAGATGCTGGTATTTGGCATCTTAACGAGATTTTTTCTTACAGAAAATGCAGAAGATTTGGATTCTCCTGAGTCTGCATAGGTGCACTTAACCTCAGTGGCGTTGCCTGATTTGCACAAGCTGATGGACAAGAGATGCTAATGCCTTTGCTGGCTCCAGTCAGAAAAACTACTCAGTAGATGTAGACTGAGCTTCTTTGTTTTGCTCTGATTCTACTTCTCCTCTTCTTGCTTTGCAAATGAAAAAGCTTTCTAGCTGCCAGCCTTGCAAATTCACCTTGGGATCTGTAAGTCAGACTCTGTTCTCTCCTGCTCATTTATAATCGATAGTAACTGTGACTCAGCTCTGGTAGTCATGGTGCAGTTGAAGACGGAAAGTGGGGTTGCCATTTTTAGTTTTCTTCCCCTCTTTTTTTTTCCTTTAAACTTTCAAATCATCCTCCACCTTTGTTTGAAAGAATGAAATAGACTTTATTCATACATGCTTGGCTGCTCTTCCTCTCTAGTAACATGGGAGGAAACAGTCTGCTGTTCAAATTATCTCATCCCAGATGGCTGCGCAGCCGGAGTGTGGAGAGACTTAAAAGGTAAACCCAGCAGATGGTGAACTTCTGAAACGCAAAGTAATGCGCCTGCTAAATCAAAAGTTTAAAATATTTGAAATCTGTTTGTTTTAAAGTAGTAGGCTATTGCAGATGGGTCATCTGTGAAGTACACTGGTAGTTTTAAGCATGGTCCAAATAAACTCAAGCTTTATAGCTGTATCATGGGCTAGTTAATCTACCAAAGAATGTGACAAGCAAGTAGCCAGCCTTCAGAGTTTAGTCCTGACCTCCGAGTGGTATCTAATGGGTAACATTTCAGAAGACAGACCAGTATGTGGAGATCTAATCTACATCAGTCTTGGCTGAGATTTGAATGCTTGGTGGTGTTCCTGGTACAATACACGTATCCTGACTTGGAGTAGATGTGGGTGCCTGACTATTCCTAAGGGTAAGTATGAATCCTAAACGCGCTTCTTAGACTTACAACTCAGCATTTGTGGTGCTAAAGTGTTAGGGCTATTACAAATATGGTATATGCAGGACATAATTTTGCAGTGCTTTGGTATGCTGAACGTCTACTGTGCTGGTTTTCATTCTGATGGCAGAAAAAGCTACGTTTCACTGCTGGTGGTCTTCTGCACTTATGATGGCGAATGCTTTCCTCATGCAGTCTTAGCAGGCTGTTGGCTGAAACCTGTTCCCTGTTTTGATATTTATGGAGGAGAAATGATCCATGCTTGATATAGGCCTGTGTTTAGTAAAACGCACTTCCCTGTATCAATGGTAGTAATTCTTAACCTAAAAAAGGTAAGTTGTCTTGCACACGTGCTGTGTGCCATCATTCTGGTGAGGTGACCTCTAATTTAAAGATTTTTCCATTTTTAGCTAGTCCACAAAGTTTCCAATTATTTCTGTTAATGGTTTTTGTTGTGGTAATGTGTAACACCTAGCTTTATCATGCTCTTTCTGCTTAAGGTTAAAGCACATTATCAGGAGTGTTCTTCAGGCGTTAAAAAGACCCAAACTGCTAGCTGCTTTATATTGGTTTTATTGAAAAATACATCAAGCTCACTACGTTCTTGATCTCCTTTTGACTTTCAACCAGCAAACCTTTCAAGATGTAGGTCCTCATGATTCATCACGCACTCAGGTTTTAAGCTTACGACTGGTTTTGTTTGAGTCAGAGCATGAGGCAGGAAAGAAAAGTGATGCTGTTTTGTCTGTGATACTGGAAACTTTGAAAGAAGATGTTTTACATGGGGAGAAAACAAACCCCTAAATTTAAGTTGACGTACCAGCATAAGAAGGACATGGACCTGTTGGAGCGAGTCCAGAGGAGGGCCATGAAGATGATCGGAGGGCTGGAGCACCTCTCCCATGAGGACAGGATGACAGTTGGGGTTGTTCAGCCTGGAGAAGAGAAAGCTCCAGGGAGACCTTATAGCAGCCTTCCAGTACCTAAAGGGGGCCTACAGGAGAGATGGGGAGGGACTCTTTATCAGGGAGTGTAGTGATAGGATGAGGGGTAACAGTTTTTTTAAACTGAAAGAGGGGAGACTTGGATTAGATATCAGGAAGAAATTCTTTACTGTGAGGGTGGTGAGACACTGAGCCAGGTTGCCCAGGGAAGTTGTGGATGCCCTTTCCTTGGGGCCAGGTTGGATGGGCAGCCTGGCCTAGTGGAAGATGTCCGAGCCCATGGCAGGGGGTTGGAACTAGATGATCTTTAATGTCCCTTCCAACCCAAACCATTCCATGATATTTTCTGCCAATTACCTACTATACTAACATTGCCTTAAACGAAACATACTATATGAGGATAGGTTTGCAATGCAAAATGAAAAAAAAGTATTAGGTTTAAGTTGACCAACCTGCATACACTGCATTCGACTAAAATTGCAAGGGAGGCAGACTAACATGGGTTAGCAGCTTCAGCTTAAGTTTGAGGGAACCTGAGGTTGAACATGTTAGCTGCTTAAGTCAGCAGTTCTCGTATTAACAGCCCAGGATAAGAAAGTTTTGGATTTCTTTTTCTGTCCCCTGGGATTTGTGTCTTTCCCAGTTCTTGCAAAGAGTTGGCCGATTCATGGAAATGCACTTACTGGCTCCTTGGGAAATTCTTGATTTCTGGAAATTTTTATTCCATGTTCTCAGAAATGCCTCCGTTCTTCCACACAGTGTTTGCAGTTCAGCACTTCCCACTTACCCGTGTCCTTTGGTCCTAAAACTCTTCCACTGTCCCACCAGTCCTCTTCCAAAATCATTATTTACGGTAGTTGTGCTCAGAAATAACTCCTCCTTCATACTGTGGGTCATGAATACCATGGAGTTACTCTGTGGGATGGGACCAATGTGTGGCCCCAGCCACTTCCACACCAAGGGGAAAGGTGAGGCTGGAGCAGGGTGCAGAGGGCACTGCAGAAACCCCATAAGAGACAGTGATGAAATAATCTCTTCCCAGTAGAAGCTTCTTCCTTGCCGCTGCCAAGAAGCTGGCCTGTCCTTCTGAGGTCTTCTGCTGTTACTAAAACGTATGTTACCCTGCCTAGAATGATGGGATTATTTTAATGGTGTGAGTGCAGTGCCCTTTAACAATCTTAGGTGTGCTAGGACAGCTCGCGCTGCCGAGTTCTGTGGGTCTTGACTGTGTTGTCGTTTTTCACCTGGCTGCTGGTTGGTTTTGCTGGGAGATGCTCCTAGCTCTTGTTTAGGAGAAGGTATGTGAATTCCTGCTTTGTATTCTGGTATGGCCAAAGCTTCTGATGCTCTTCCCTGATACCCCTTTCCCAAGCAGTCCGTGCCTCACAAATAACTTGCAATTGTATGCCTCATGTTTCCAAATACTTCTCCAAATACTTTATACCGTGCATAAGAGAGAGCTTGATAAGAGCAGAACTCGCTGTTCTAAGCAAGGGTGGACCGTTGATTTCTATATGATGGCATTATGTTTTTAGGCTGTATAAAAACTTGGTGGAAAATAACAATGTTTTGTTTGCTTTTTTGACAGCTTCTAATAGCAGTTCAGGGAGACCTCCAGCAATGTATTTAGTATTCAAATTATTCTGTTCACTGTGCATAGTGTCAACATGTAATTGTGGTGGGGGCAGGCTAATGAAAGAGTAGAGGTAAATCCAGCCCACGCTTCTCAGGGAGAAGGTACCATAGTGCCTCCAGTCACATATCTGTCAATGACTTACATTAACATCACTGCAGTCTCCTTTTGCTAAGCGAGAAGGGGTAATGCAGAACCAAAACTGCAGGGCTGTTTTAGTAAGTGGTCCCCCTATTTTAGTCCTTACACATCCCAAAGAAAGTAGGTCAGGATCCAACTTTTATTTACTGATTTGAAAAAAATGGGGATTTTGGCAACATAGTGATCCTTAGTACTGTCTTACCGGAAAAGTGTCATCATCTCAGCTAGAAGTACTTCTGTTGGCTATGCTGGTATATTCCTGTTTCAGCAAGCACAAAATAGATGCGAAGCTGCTTGAAGCTGAAGTCAATAGCAACTCCCCAGACTTCCCTGTTTAAAGTACATTAAGCAGAGTTCACCAAGAGTGCATATTCTTGTACTTGGCCCACTGCGGTTGTTTTGCATGTTAGCAGCAGAATTTCTATAATTACAGGAGTGCAGGGAAGAGGTTTGAAGGCCTTCTGTCCCTTTGGAGAGGTTTTGTGTGCACAAGAACGCCCTCAAGATGGGGTAGATAAATGCTATGCAATTTGGGAAGCTCATCTGTCTGCAGAGCAACCCTCCAACACGACAAAAGAAAGGAAAAGGCACAGTGGCTTCTGCAGTTTGCCATACATAAAAGCAATCGTTATGTCAAAGTTCTCAAGTCTGGTAGTACAGAGCAAGCTGGGCTTCATCCCACAGTCCCAGTGTATGAGGAACAGGTATGTTTTCTCTCATATTCCTGAAGCAGCAGGGCAATTTAAACAGCTCTGTTCTCTCCCTTGCTGTTTGCAGCCTCTCTGTGCTTTTGTGTGGCTACCTCAGAAGTGAACTTGAGCCGTTCTGTTACACAGCTTCTTTCATCTTGATGCTAACAGTGAAAGTGACACTGTGCCACCCTGTGTCTGGTAGGAAAAAGTCACCTCATCTAACATATCTTTAGAATAGGGAAAGCTGGCAGGAATATAAAGAAAAATAATCAAAGATTGTGACAATAAACTGATTTTAATTAAAGACAAAACTTATTTATGAGTCAGTTTGCTGATTCCCCTCTATTTGGGAGCACAGGTTATTGTACTCCTCTGGAGTGACTGAGTACTGTGAAAGAACTTCTAGAAATTCTTCAAGTGGGCAGAGACCTGCTCTACATCCTTTCACCAGTTGTTCCTGTAAAGGCAAAGAGACAAAATCACAGGTGTCATGTATTGCCAAAGCCTTTTTTTGCTGATACCGATGTGTTCCGCAGCAGGGAAATACACTAGTTGAGGCAAAGACACAGAGAGGCAGAGGTTCAAAGTCTTTGCCTAAACTCACAGTAGATCAATAGCCAGCTCAACAGAAAAGATATCTTAGCTACCATGGATATGCTCTAGGTGTTTTACTCTGTTATCTAGCTCGGCGGCATGCTCAGAACTGGTCTTGTTTCACAGCTTTACATGCACACATGGCAAAATCAAAACCCAAGATTTAGAATGTGGACTTCCCCTGGGATCTTACCTCTCCACAGTAAGACAGGCGAACAAACCACTCTTCGGACTGCTGGTGCTGATACAATTCCAGGATCATATCCGCAGCATAAGGTGGCCACTTGTGATCAAAGGTGCCCAGTGCCACCAGGAGAGCAGTAAGGGTAATGTCATGAGAAGCATAGAGAATGAGCTTTCTGATTAAAAAAAAAAAAAAAGGAAGGGAGTAGGGGGGAACCAAACATAAAATGTTAGCTGTATTCCTCTGTGGAGAGCCAGATACTCATGCTACAATAAGGCATCTGAGGCTCAGGGCGAGTGTCGTGATTACACAAACAGTGTGCTGCACGTACAGTCTACCTCAGCAAAAGCAAATATGGCACTCATGCTTTTCCTAGCAGATAAGCATTTCTTTCTCTTTACCCACACATTCAACATCTTTCTGAACCAGCTTTTCACACTGACAGCAAGTCGGAATTTATAAAGATTAGAGGAAGAGATCTGTCCTGTACCTGGCCTTCTCAGCTGGAGATGAGGGATCTACTGCTTCTGTAATATTCTTCTGTAAGGTGTAGAAAAGACGACCAACATTCATCTGAAGAACTTCTCTATAAAAGAAGCAGAAATAAATCTACAAGGTTTTAAACTTTCAAATTAAATAATTTTAAATGAACACCTGTGAACCTCCTTTTCTTTTACAAATTGGTAACGTGTATTGAGTGTAGCTAAGGTCCTCATGATTCATTACATGCAATTAAATTCATTAAATGCAATTCCTATGGTTACTTTTTATTTCAGCAGTTGCATAGTCACCACAGAGATTCTGATGTGATGGCAGACTGGGAGGGGAGAGGTGTTAACAAGCAGTCTCATGAGGTGTGGCCCACATAAATGGAAACCTAGAAAATCCTCTAAGTTCTCTATGCTATTTTGTTTCTGTAGTTGTGATTTTTGGATGCATAGTTTTAAGCTAGGAAAGATGACTGTAGTTGACTCCAAAACAGCAACCGAAGTGGCTGGGGTCCTTGGCCGGGAAGGGGAGGTCGGGGTTCAGGAAGGCAGTGGCTGTATTTCAAAATTAGGTTTTATCCCTGTATTAACAAAGAGGAGGTCTTTAAACAACTTCTAGTGTGAAGAAACTCCCTCTACCTAATGAACACATCAGTGGAAACGGAGGATGAGTGTGACTGTGGCCCTCCCAGATGTTGTGGGAGTGGGGGAGATCAGTCTTTCAGTACCTGAGATCTTTAATACAAGTTAAAGAAAAGGTTAAGGGCAACTGCCCTAACGGAAAAGGCAGTCCTATACCACCACCTGAGAAGAGCTAGTAAATATGGTAGCTGCGAATGAATCCGCAAGGAAAATGTCAGCTAGGCTATCAACTCGGCCACCTTTCCAAACAGCTGTGGGGGAGGTAATTAGCTGCATGTAGCAGCAGATTCTTTTGCAAGTGGTTACATGTGTGCAGGGCCTGGCATCACCTTTTCCACTGGTATCAACACTTCGCAGCCCAGCTGTGCAGGTGCCATCCCTGTGATAAACTTCACAGCTTGGAATTCTGATTGTAGTTGCGCATCTGCAAGGGCAGCCTTGCCTGTGCAGCCTCAATGCTGAGGCTGGAAGGGTCGCCTCTTCTGCCTTTGACACACATTCAGCGAAACAACCGTGGCAACTGAGGCACTCACTGCCTGTGGCTTATTACTGTTCCTTGGAGACTAGTCTCTCCACAACTGTCAGCAAAACAGGACGTAAGCCCACATCTTGGCTGCCTCAACGTGGACTCCCTTTTTCCTAGCTCACGTTCCTGACTCAAGGTACGGGATTTTACATTGAGATAGCTGAGGTACAAACCTCATGAGGGGGCAGTAGCCTCTGGTGGGGGAATGCAGTAGATCAGAAAGGACTTCTCTCTGCTGCAGTAAGCTGCTGTAGCTCATCCACCCTGGGTAAGCCTAAGACAACCCCTAAGGCTGGAGGCATGGGTACAGGCAATCACCTTGAATTGTCCTCCAGAAGGAAAAGCAGCGAGTCAACAGCTCGACGCTCAACTGTCTCCTGGAAGCTCTTCAGCACAGGGCAGCTTGGCAAATTGTGCACCTGGAAGGAAAAGATGCAGCATAACAACACAGTTTACCCCTTTCTGAACCCAGGCCCACAGAAAACAGCTGTTCATGTCACAGCATTTGTACTACAGTATTGTACTACAGTGTTCATGTGAAGAGTTCGAGGATAGTTTTAAACATATAGACTCACTCCGTGTACACCAAAAGGATGGATGTTTGTTCTTGAGGACACATTTCTGTGTGAAGGGAGTGTAACGCCTTGAGCTATTCAACAAACAGCCGGGACTAATTATCATTAGCTCCGGCAAAAAAGAGGTACTAAGTGGGGTACAAATATGTCCAGTTCCCTTCCAGCAGCAGAAGAAATCTGTCTCGTGGGTAGTAAACTGGAACTGGGATTAAGATAACTCTGTTAGGTGGTGACTGCCAGAAAAGGGAAAGCACTTTGTAATGGGGTAAGCAAGGCCCAACTGCTCTCTTAGCTCTACTTCATTACACTTGAAAGAGATACTGCATTTCAAGGTAAGAACATAAGTACTGGAGATGTGTCTTCATCCATCCTAGAACAACGCTGACTCCACATCTTGCTTTTTAAAAAGGCCATGCTATGGCCTCTATAAACTTTCTGTATTGCCTAGAAAGGTACTGGGGTACCCACTGGTATCAGTAGGTGTTGGTTTCCTCCATATGCACGGTAAAGGGATGTTTCTTTCTGTGACAGCACCATGGAACTGCTAGGCTCACCTGCTCAGCAAAAATGTTATCAAGGAGGAGAAAAAAATCCACAGACTTCTCACCATCAATACCCATCTTCTCCTTAATTGTTTTCAAGTCATCAGAGATACCTGGCTGTTGCAGAGCATCCTTCAACTTATGCCTTCAGGGAATTAAGAAAACAAAACAAAAACTTTTCACACATCAGACTTTCTGTCTCTTGGATTTTGTGACCCCAGCCCAGTGGAGTTGTCTCACATCAGTGAGGGGTACAAGAGAGGCACCACAGGATACTGAGGGATTCCTGATGTTGGGAGTCCTAACCTGCAGGGCAGACAGCAGCTGTGTCTAGGTGTCAAGGATCAGAGCTGGCTATGTGCTCTCACAGAGGCAGGGGAAAAAATTAAGATGAGATGTGAACACCTCAGAGGTGGTTCCCGTAAGCAAGGGCTGTGTATCAGTTAACAGATCTGGTCATACTGGAACTGTACAAGTCTGTGTCCTCAGGCAGTAGCCTTTAACTGCCTCATGAAAGAAGAAAGGGTAGAAGCTTTGAACTGACTGGTGTATGGTGTGGGAAAAGGGAAACACCTAGATACTCACTTGTAGCTTAAATTTGCTTCTTGCTTTGTTAGAAGCCATTTGCCTCTTTACGCTGTTTTAAATTTTATTTTAGAAAGTTTAGCTGAGAAGATCTGTGCTGGCCATGTACTTCAAGCAAAATATGTTACATAGGTTTTGTTTTCTCTGACCCTGATCTGTTGGGGAAGAGGTGGGAAAAGTTAAGTTTTGCTTTTTATTTTCTTAGGAACAGCTGTAGTTTCTGTTTGAAATCAAATGTGCTAGAAGTTGTGGCCCAGGTAGCCTGCAAGGTGAGGCAGTGCTTTTTACTGCAGTTTAAAAATATCCCCCTTGAGGTGGTCACAAAACACGCTCAGTTGGTAGAATGGAGGGAGGAAGCAGAAGAGCTTGCCATTTACTCCCTTTTTGCACAGTTGATGTTACTAGAGGAGGCTCAATGTACTGCTTCTGTGGGCTGTCACCTTACCACTGTCAAGAACAACCCTTTGCGTGCAGAGTCAAGCATTATATAATGAGCTTTTGCAAGTGAATTCTGACAACTCTTGAATTTTGGACAAAAATATGCTAATGTATAATCCAACCAAACTGTAATACATTTTGCCCCTCTTGTTCAGTTTCCACCCCATGCCCAACCTGGCACAGGCATTTAGAGTGCTTGACTCTGCAAACATGAGTGTTCTTTCTATGTAGGATGTTCCTTATTTTGCTTCATTAGTCTTTGTTAAATGTGTCAAGGCTGAGTATATTTCAGTTTCTTCAAGGTATAAGTGTGACAGGAATGTTGTAATAAAACCCCCAAACCAGGAACTGAATATAAAAAGGAGGCCCAATGCATACACACTTGAGAGGCTTGTTAAGGGATGCAGATGACATTAATTCTGCCCTGCAGCAATGCCGCAGAATAGCTGTACATTAGCTGGTAATGAGCGTTTGCTAGACAGAGACTAAATTAAATTGGTCTTTCAAGAAAAAGTCTCTTTTTTTTTTTTCTCCACTCCGCTCACCAAGTATTTTATACAACTAGCTAACCATTCCCAAAGAACAGTAAGTGGCAGGGGAAGAAATTGGGAAACAGGAAGAAAACGTGCTGTTTTAAATTACTACTGCTGAAATGAAACAGCAGTGAAATCATACGGGGAGGCAGGGCTGGCAATTACCTGCTCAAGCATTTCAGGCGCTGGCAGTTGTTGTAATTGGGGTAGAGGATGTCAGAGCTTGCTTCATCAGTGACAATGACAACAGGTCCTGTAGAAAGAGAAGGAAGCTGCTGTGATCACTAGTGCATCTGGATGTCTTTAGAGCGCTTTAATCACCCCCAGTGTCTTTGTCCTCCAGTCCACTGTTGTCAACTAGCAATTCCCCCTGAGCCATCACCTGCAACACAAGCCACTGTGCTTGTTTCTGTGCACACAGCATTTAATTCCACAGGGATGTCTGCTGCGCACCTTGTTAAGCTTTCAGTTGCGTGATCATTTCTTCTAGTGTTTGTATGTGACAAAAATTAGTTTCTGTGTCATGAGGTGTAAGGAGCTCTGCCAAATCACTTTTGCTATTTGTTCCTGGAACTGAATACAGAGGGAGCAGAAGCAAGATCTTCAAAACCCTGAGCGTATTTCTAGGACACGCAAGTAGTTCCCAGCTGTAGGATAGAGCTGAAAGTTACTTCAGATACAAAACTTGTAAAGGATCTTTGTAGTCCTATGGCCAAGATACTTGGGTTTCTCTGAGAAACTTTTCAGATGCGTGCCTCGTGAGCATTGGATCTGAAACTTTTTGCCTTCTTGATTTTGAAGCAGGTTAATGCTAACCTCCTCAGTAGGTTTGAAATTGCAGCATTCATGGCAACAGATCCAAGCTGAGCATCAGCAGAAAGCTACACAGAGAGAAGGAGCAAGTGACAAGTTGATAAAGAACACATAGAACCAGGAGAGTATGGGGAAGAGGGCCAGGAGTGAAGAACCGGGGAAGAAGTAACAACCAGGAGCCAGAGTGAGTTAGGATGTGCACGATATGTACATCTAGGGAAGACTGAGAAAGGAAAGGCACTGGTCAGAAGCCTTCCCAACCTTCTTTCTGCTGTTGATACAGCCCAGCTAGCAGGCACCGCGTGGACTCCAGATTCCGGAAAATATTAGTGGAACGGATGCTGAAAGAGAGAAAGGAGTTTGTGAGGTAGCACTTTCTCCTTCACGTGGACGCAGCTGCAGCTGGGGAGGACTTGCTGGAACTGTGGGTTCTGCTTTCACTGTGGCTTTGGAAACTTGTGGTGGGATTCATCTGGCCTTGCTATATCTATCTTAAAAAATAGACATCTATATCGGAATTGCCCTTTAACTTCCCTTCAGAGACAGTGGAGATAACAAATTAGTACTTCTCTGGTGTGATTTTTTTATCTCGTCCTCAGTCAGACACTCACAACATTACTAACGTGTATTTTGTCTCACTGAACTTTAGGTCTGTAATCTACAGTGAGTTAAACTGTGCTCCAGAAATACCTGTTTCTCGTCACTCACCATAAAGACACAGAATACTGTTGTCAATGGCTAAAAGTAGAGTGAGATGAAACTGTCTCTGGTGTCCCTCTCAGGACTGCTGGGAAATCGGATGCCTTGTGTCACAGGTGAGTTCTAGCACTGGGCATACCAGGCTAAGCAAAAATGAAGGCCCAGGGGCCAGCCAGTCTGCTGTACGGTGGAGACGTGTATGCTGGTCAGAAATCTTCCCTACCAGAGGGCTACTCATTAGGAAGGAGGAAGCAGGGAAGGTCCAGAAGGGAAATGAGACTCACAAGACCTCAGCAGGCTTAAGCGTTGGTGAGAGAAAGTTGGCTTCTTCCACATAGCTTCTCCTCAGCCTTTTCCCCAGGGCAAACATCTGCTGCATCCCTACTCTTGTCAGCTGTCCTGCAATTGCACCGCCCTAAGTGTAAAGAAAAGGAAGGGTCTCCGGTGGAATATGGAGGTAAACAAGTCTACAGAGGGAACATGAAAACCACCATCAAAGACACAGCCTCACCTTGAATGTGGTCTTTTTGTATTGCTCCTCATAGGGCGAGGGAGGTTGAGGCCCTCCATTTAGGTCAGTCACCACGTAATCAAACTTAGTCTGAGCAGGTACATCTAAAAGACTGGAATGCCACTCCACCTGTTTAGAAACAAACAAACAAACAAACAAACAAACGTAGAGCTGCGCTTCAGTGGAAAATGAGGACTTTCAAGAGCGTTATTGTTATACGATACATGTTATTGTGTGCTGCCTTGCCAATAACGCAACAACAGAACTCATCTCTTTGCGGGGCACATACAGAAGCGACAGCAGTGCTGCAGCTTGGGAGAGGAATCTGTGGGAAACCGCTACTGTTACGCGCTGAAAAGCAGCTTTAGCAAACCACCAGGACTAGTACCTGCCAGCTCAAGAGGCTGCCTCGCCGGGGGGGCGGAGCCGCGGGGAAGACGGCTCCATCTCGCCTGTTGCGGGGCTCGGCGCCGGGCGTTAAAGAGCGCAGCAGCGATCCCCTGTGCAGCCCGGGGCGCCCGCCCCCGCGCCCTCACCCCTAGAGCCGCACCGGGGTCTGCTCCCTCTGCCAGCGCCGCCGCCGCGCTGCTGCCGCCGTTCTGCTCTGACTCCCCGATTCCCAACGTTTTTCCCCAAATTTACTCCGGGAAAGGGGGGGGAAAAAACCCTCACCCAACCATTTACGGGCTGATGGAAGCAAGGCGGCAGCGGGCCCCGCGGGCAGCCGCCCCCCGCTCCGCAGCCCCGTCCCGTCCTCACCGGCGCTGCTCCCGGCAGGGGCCGCAGCGGGGTGCGCGCCCCGTGCCGGAACACCACCTGCACCAGCTTCAGCTCCAGGTCCCGCTGCCGCCCCCCGTCGCCGCCCGGGGCGGGGGCGGCGCCGGCCGCCGCTGCCCTCCGCCGCCGCTGCGCCCACAGGGCCAGGCCGCCCAGGAGTCCCAGCCGCGTCCCCCAGCCCATGGCGGCAGCGCTCTCACTGCCGGCACCCAGCGGCGCGGGGGCTGACGGGAAGGGGAGTCCCCCCACCAGGGCCGATTAATGGCGGTGCCCCGGCGGTGGACTACAACTCCCAGCTGGCACTGCGGCGCGGAGTGGGCTGGCCGGGAAAGCCTGTCTGCGCGTGCGCGCCGGGCAGGGCGCGGCCCTCGGGGACGGGTGGGGCCCCCGGCAGCTCCGCCTCAGGGCTGCCCGGCCGCCGCGGGCTCCGGTGTGGTGGGGTGGCGGGGGGCTGACACCGCTTGCTCCGCCTCCTTCTGCTGCCGCCGCCTCTGCCTCTTCTCTCTTTTTTATTTCGTTTTTCCGTGGGCAGATGGTCGGGCGGGCGCTCCCTGCGGGCCAATTCACCGGGTGCCTGTCTGCGGTTTCCCGGGAGGGAGAAGTCCGTAGGGAGTCATGGAATGGTTTGGGTTGGAAGGGGCCTTTAAAGATCATCTAGTTCCAACCCCCCTGCCATGGGCAGGGACACCTCCCAGTAGACCAGGCTGCTCAAAGCCCCATCCAGCCTGGCCTGGAACACCTCCAGGGATGGGGCATCCACAGCTTCTCTGGGCAACCTGTTCCAGTGTCTCACCACCCTCATGGTGAAAAATTTCTTCCTTATATCTAATGTAAATCTAGCCTCCTTCATTTTAAAACCATTACCCCTTGTCCTATCACCACGCTCTCCAATAAAGGGTCCCTCCCCATCTCTCCTGTAGGCCCCCTTTAGGTACTGGAAGGCTGCTGTAAGGTCTCCCCGGAGCCTTCTCTTCTCCAGGCTGAACAACCCCAACTCTCTCAGCCTGTCCTTACAGGAGAGGTGCTACAGCCCTCAGATCATCTTCATGGCCCTCCTCTGGACTCCCTCCAACAGGTCCATCTCCTTCTTATGTTGAGGGCCCCAGAGCTGGACACAGTACTCCAGGTGGGGTCTCACCAGAGCAGAGGACAGGGGCAGAATCACCTTCCTCTTCCTGCTGGCCATGTTGCTTTTGATGCAGCCCAGGATGCGGTTGGCTTTCTGGGCTGTGAACAAACCTTCTGCGGTTTTATTTTCTTCCATCTTTTCCCTCTGAAAACACATTTGGCCACTGGAGCGGTGTGTTTAGGTGGAAGAGCCTGTGCTGGTGCTTGTCAGTGCATTGAATTTAGTAGAAAGGGAAGAGCCTGTGAGGAGGGAGAGGGTCCCTGAGTTCCTCCCCATCTGGCTGCTTGTGCCCACCTGTTAACAGCTGTTGATTAGGAAGGAAACTTTGGGGAGAGGAGAATGCTGTGTTCAACTCAACTGTTACGTGAGACAGTCACTCCTACGCAGCGCTTTGGTCTTTTAATCCACCTGTGTGGGTGTTGCATATGCAGCAGGAGAAGTTTCCCTCCCATTCATGTCTTAGTGGCAACATTTTGCTGACAGAGAGAACAGCTTCTTGCCCCTGTAGCTTGTTTCTGTCCCCACCTGTACTCGGTCACCCCGTTAGCCTCACCAGCAAAGGTTTGCAGTTGGTGCTAACTGTGGTGCTGGTGCTTTGGTTGTTGTTTAAATGAGGGCTTTTTCCACTGTGAGCTTGCTAAACAAGCTTTCGTTTGGATCTTTTGGTCTTTTTGGTTTGGATGCCCAGCTGCAGACTCCTAGTCTTGTCCGGCCTCTCATTCCCACCACGTCTTTGGGAACGAACAAAATGCTGGCATTGCCAGGGCTGGAGATGAGCTGCAGCAGTGAGGTGGGTGAAGGCATAGGCCCACCACGTAGGTAACCTGATGTCGTCTGGAGGAGCCCAGGGTTGTTTGTAACATTGGAGCTGCCTCTTGGCACCCCCTGGCAGCTCTCAGCAAAGCTGTCACAGGGTGAATGTGAACCTAGTGCCTGGAGGTGCAAGTTCCACTCCTCGTTTCTTCAAACTGTTGCTTTTCCTTTCCTGGCAATGATGTGGTGGACCAGTGAATTTGTACAAATTAACCCTTAAATGCTATTTAACATCTTTTTAGCATAGTGGCTAATAACTTTGATATATGTGAAAGCTCTTTAAGCTGTGCATTCGTAAAGCCTTTCTTGGACATTATAAAGCAATCATCGACAGGTTCCTGACTCCTTGGTTCCTATGAGCCTCCTGGTTCGAGACTTGGTGGTGACATCACTCTTGCATAAGTAGTATTTTTATCAGGGAACAAGCATTTTGCTTGTTCCTTAGACTGCATCCACTTGACTTTTATCAGGGATTCCTGTATTCCCCCTTGCCTGCCGTCCTGCCTCCTTATGTATGTTATAGGCCCCAGTATTCCTCTTCTTGTAAGCTTGGGTTTCTACTTTACCCAGGACCTCTTTTCCTGGGAAAAGACACCTTTTCTTCCCACTTGTGCTGATGATCCTTGGTGCCCTCCTTTCCCTGGTTACCCTTGTCCTCTCTCTCATCCCTGTTTCTCTTTAGTCTTTCAGAGTGCCAACATTTTAAAACTCTCCAAGGAGACCAGGGAAAGTTTTACAGAAAGTTGGGATGTTGATGGAAGCTATTGAACAGTTATTTTACTGTCTGTTTTACTGTTCTTTAATTTGCCCATAGACAATTGCAGACCTGACTACACTGTATTCATTATTTCCCTCTTTCCGATTTTCCTGTTTGGAAGTGGGCACTGTCTCTCGGGAGCTGGAGCACTCCCTGAAACACTGGAACTGGTAGAAAGTGATCATTGAAAGGTAGCGCACCAGAAAAATGCCACGGAGTCTGGGCCAAAGAGGGTGTCTACAGTAAATGAGGCCTTCAGGAAAGCTGCTGGGTGGAGATTGCTGCAGTGGGGCATTGGTGTCTCTGGGGCCTCATGAAGTGCCTACAGTTCATTACAAGGGTAATGAGTCCCGCCTGTGTTTCGTTGCTGCCCTAGTCCAGAGCATCCCTTCTTCTGGGGAAGGTCTTTCCTCTGTTTCTAAGGCTTGGATTTTCTGCTTGTTTGGAAACGTGCAGGTCTGTTGCCTGCCTGGACTCTGAGCTTTCTGGCATCTGCATGCTTCCTGCGCTTTTCCTTTGGTCTGATGCCAATGGCACGCCCTGGCTGACACAGAGGGTGGATATCAGAAAGCCATACCTGACACTTAACACCAGGGTTAACATCACGGTTGCTGGCCTGGCACCAGCAGCCCTCTACACCAGCAGAGACCCTTTGCTTGGCCCCATTGAATTCAAAAGCTCAGCACTGACAGTGGGTGCTGGCAGCCTGTAGGCAGCCTGTAGGCAGCCTGTGCTGTCTGGGGTCAGCTGGGACAGTGAGGATGAGAAGACACTGTCCCTGTCCACAGTGTACCCTCCTCTCCCATCTACCTCTCCCTGGCCCCCAGCTGTTGTAGAAGCCTAGAACAGTTAGAGTTGGAAGGGACCTTAAAAATCATCTAGTTCCAACCCCCCTGCCATGGGCAAGGACACCTCCCAGTAGACCAGGTTGCTCAAAGCCCCATCCAGCCTGGTCTTGAACACTTGAACATCTTGAACACTGTCCAGCTTTCCATTTTTTGTGCTGCAGGCAATTAAAAAAATCCTGGAAAGAGAGAAAAGATTGTTTCCCATGAGGTCGGAAGAAAGAGGACCCCTGTGTGGATACTCGTGGCATGGGTGCCAAGCTGATCTCAGGCTGGGAAAGAAGCTCGGTGCAGGCTGAATGAGCGTGCCTGTAAATGTCCGCTTGGCGGACCCAGGATCTCCTGCTCCCAGGGCGGACTTGCTGGAAACTCATCTATGACCTCTGTCACCAGAGCATCTCAGTGCTTGCCTGACTTTAAAGGCAAGTATCCTCAAACCATTCTGGAGTACAAATACCACGTTACAGATAGAAATCTGTGGCAAAGACAACTGAATAATTTGCCTTGTGTTGGGAGGAAGACCTGGTTGTAGAAACCAAGTCCCCTGTGTGTCAATTCTGAGGATGCCTTTACCTGTCTCTTAGGAGCGGTACCCAGCATTGATTCAAGCAGAGCTCACAGGACCTCTGGTTGGAGGGGTGGTGGCAGAAGGCACCAGAGGAGTCGCAGGGAGCAGGACAAGTGAAGGAGGAATAGGAGAGAGAGGATGGTGACCTGCATGAAGGCCAGAGGGAGGAGCTGCTGCAAGTGGTGAGAGGTTGGCACAGCCACCAGGATGTGCGGGTGGGGGGATTTGGTGATCTCCTGGTGTCTCTCAAAGCAGTACTGTTCTGAAAGGGTTACCTCAGTTTTCTGAGCTTAAAGTGTGTGAAACACAGAGGCACGGCCAGAGCAGAGAGAGAAAGCAAAAATATTTCAGAAGGCAAGAAAATAACAAATGAAGGAATCTTGTGTTGGGGGGGGAGGGGGGAGCGGGGCAAGGATGCTGAGGGGAAGAGGGAATAGGAAAACCTTGTTAAGGAGAGGGAGGGAAGGAGGAAGAGAGCGAGAGGTGAAGTGATATAAATGAGCAGAGGTGGAATAAAGAAAGAAGCTCACAGTGAATTCATTTGAATTTCTGTTCAAATGTTACCCTGGAAAAAAACCCCAGTTCATGTGAAGCTGTGAAGACTGGGACTGCAGGGTCCCTCCTGGGGGGACTTGACTGCTGCCAAGCAGCATTACTGTTGAGATATATTTTAGAATATACCATGCCACAGCAGGTGCGTGCAATTAGAGGAGAGCTCTCCAAAATAGCAGGCGGCTGTCAATTTTTTAGCAAATGGTGTTGGCCTTTTTTTTCCTTTGTCCAAATGTGTAGAAATTTATTCTAAGATGCATCATCTTTACAGAAACATTTTCAAAGGACCTGCTATTTTTACCCTTCTGTTGCTTTTTGTGACCAGACGAGGAGCAGAACGCTATTCCAATGGCCACTGTGGGTGAGCTTTGTTTCACTGGGGGAAGTTAATGAACTCTAATGAACAAGCAAGTTTCAGGAAACATTCCTTTCTGAAAGCAGAGGGCAGATTTCCTCCTGGCTAGAATTTAATCAAATTACAATGATTACTACCTTTGTAAAGTATTGAAACTGCTATCATTTGCCTTTTTATAGCCTTTCACAAATGTATCACACCTCAGAACACTCCTATATGGTAAGTTTACATTTTCATCCCTATTTCCTACATTGATAAGGTATGCAACCAACTACCACGAGTAGATTTTTGTTGCACGACGTGGATTGAAATTAAATAGCTTTTAAAAAATACCCACCAAACAAACAATTTAGCCTGATGAGTTCCAGTGTTTTATAATTTCTTGGATTAGGCAAATGCCTCCTCCCTGAACAAAGGGTTATGGCTGTTGTGGTGTTAATCAGAAATTTACCATACAATGTCTGCACAGTAGAGACACAAACAGAGTTTGGACACCCCTTAGGTAGGTGTTTTGTTTTAGGTTGTTTGTTTTTTTTTTTTCCCCCTGAATGGTAGGGGTCAGAAAATAAACTTATATCGCTTTGGCTTCTTTGGTTCCTTCCCAAGTGCTTTTTTCTCAGCAAGGGGAGCGGGGCTGGAAATGTTCTCCCACAGCTCTATGCAGCACAGGCCGCAGCTGTGCTGGGAACCTGGCGGTGATGCTGGCTGCTGGAGGAGGCTGGCGTAACCAGGCTGGCGTGACTGCCCACAGTGAGCCACGAGCCGCTCATGCCAACCATGGCGTCTCCCTGTCCTAGTCTTGTAGGGCATGTACCTGTTGTGGGGTAGCTCTGTGAACTGCGTGGCACACATGGAATATGTCTCAATGGCCATGATCTTGGCTTACCAGAACCACTTCTGGGTGGGTCGTCTGCTGCTCTGCTCTAGCACAAAGTGTTTGCCTACCCTTCCAAATACCCCTTCAGCCCCCAAATGTTGCCATGATTGGCTCTCTAATTGTGTGCAGTTAAAGTGCTACTTTTTGCTCTGGTCTCTTGAAGTGACTATGGCTACTGAAATCTCGGGTGCTGTAACTGGCAGGTCTCCACTCTTGCAACATGGGCAAGCATACACGCAGTATTCACGTTCAAAATCACAGGCTGCTTTACCCTGCAGCCGAAAGAGCTTTCACCATTCCCAACCGTAGTGTTAACGATGATGTCTCTGTGTCCTGCAAGGATCGGTGGCTACAGTGGCTATTATAAACTAGTCAGTCTGGGCACATAAGCTATATTGTGTCCACAAAGAGCAGGAATTTATTTATGAATTGTTCAAGTGTGCTGTATTGCTTCCTGTGGAGCTGTATCACTCTTGTCTACTCCACTCTGTCTGTTGTTGTGGACCTTGTAGCCAGCTGCTTTGTGAGCAAGGCGCCTGGGGAAATGGAAGGAATGTTTCCACTGCTAACTTCTGTGATCCTTTCGGGTGGAATCGGCAAAAATAAACTCCTAAATCCCACCACAGACCAAGCCCTCTCCGCGAGTCACAATTCATGGTACAGTGTACAGATCTCTGCATTTCGTCTCCTTTCCTGCATGCTTTCACATCAGCTGTTTCCCGTCCAGCAGTGCAATGGTGTGTGTCGATACTTGCAGGTCATAATTTTCTTTCTGAATTCCTGCAGGTTATGCAGGACAGTCCTGGAAGTCAGCGTTGTGGCATTTATGGTTGGTATCCTGGGGACATTTTCAGAGATTTTCTTCTGTGGATTTTAGAAGCAGGGTATCAGACAGTCAGTTGTTTCACGTCCCTTTTGCCTGGGACCTCATGATTTTCCCTCTCTTTTCCTTTTAAATTACAGGCTTGGGGATCTGGTCATTGTTGGTGTGGCAGTGGGAGAGCTGGAAGCCGGCCGTGTGCTGGGCGACGTTCCGATTGTGTGAAGGTTCATCCCCTGCCCTGTAACCTAGCGCAGAAGATGCGCTCCCTGCCTTCTGTTTTGCTTTTGTTCGAACTTTGTCATCCTAAACTGGATGATGCCTACAGCCATCTGCTGCATTTGGTAGTCTGCGGCATCATGCCGACTCAATTATGCGCCTCTCTGGGATAACAGCAGGCTGGTATTCTCTTCAACTTTGAAAGAGTGTTTTTCCCCTGCAAATGAAGGCTGAGATAAGTAGGAGCCTCCAGAAGCAAGCTGGATAAGCTGTTCACAGCCACCTTGGGTGGACTCTCCGTGTCTGCATGGTGGGGCTGTCTGGGTGCGGAGAGAGAGCTGACAGTCTTTCACTGTGGCCAAGATGCTGCATCCTGGGTCTCGGCCCTCTGATGCGGTGGCGGATGTGCTCCCCTGTGGCAGCATATAACCATTTGGCATTTTTAATCTTTGCCATCTCCTTTGTTTTTTTTGTGAATATATATTACACCAAGTGGTTTGGGATGATATGAAATTAAAGGAGATGGTGCAGGTGTAAATTACAGTCGCTTTTTCCTAAGTGCCCAGGAGAGAAGGGCTATTTAGAGACTACTGTAAGCCTTACAGCGTTCCATAACAAAACAAAAAAGTTGTTTTGCTATGCTTTCATACTCACACAGAAGTGACCAAACAATAAGATTTATGCGTCTGATACAACCTGTGACCTCAGCCTTCTTCCTGTGGTGGGCTGGGGAGACATAACTGGAATCTGGGGTAAAACGTTATCCTTTTATTTTGCTGCAGGCTTAGGATAAATTTTGAGACTCCAGGACTGCTTCCAGTTGTCTTCTTTGCCTTCCCTTCAGGTGGTGGACCTGATGGGTTTCAACACGTAGTTATGCAGGCTTGCTGTTTGAGTCCTTCTGGGCTGTCCGTAGCGTCCTTATCCTTTTTTTCCTGCAGTATATACTCCTCTTTGTTATGTGAAGGTAGGGGTCAGATCAAGTGGTGGAGAGCTACAAGAGAGGATATAAACCTCGTCTCGGGGACCTGTGCTATTTACATTCAAGACATTTCTGTCCCCACCAGCTGTTCCATGTGTGTTATTTTCAGAAGGGCAATAATCCGCAGGAGGTCAGGAGGGTGGAATTGTGTGAATACATTGGGTGAAGGAGATCAAGACACTTGGAAGTCCTCAGGCCTTGTCATGACAGAGAGTCAGGATTCCAGATGATTATGGCTTGCAGACTGGAAGAACTCAAGGAGAGTTCCGAATGTGCTGCTTGTATGGCTAGGAAAAGCTGCTTAGCCGGGCGTTTGTTAGCCGTTTTCAAGAGTCATCTGTGTTTACACTGCTGGCAGGACCACCTGTTTTTTCTGAACACTAATATATATGTGTGTGTGTGTGTGTATTGCTGCATTTCTGCATTTATTTTTAGCCCTTTCTAAAAGCCCCCGACAGGTTTGAAAGATGCTGTGGATTGCGAGTGGTGCCTGACGGCATTGCTCACATTGACGGTTGTCAGAATTTCCATGATAAATCTGCGCTTTGAAAGGCTTATAACTCATCCTTCTATTCTTGGTCCTGCAGCTCTTGTATCCTGGGAAAAAAAACCCCTTTTTTAAAAACTGCATTTTCTCCACAGTTTTGTGAAAATCAGTTTTGTTGGCCTAAACCAGAGCTTTTTGAAAGGAGACATTGAGTCTTGTCATTTTTTTTTCAGTGCCTAATTGCAAATGTGTGGCACGTCTCTTTAATGTGTTTCGTATGGTCAAATGGAAAAATTATTTTGCATATCAGACTGACACAGACACTGGATGATGTAAATCAGCAGGGAGCCGACAGCAATTAGCTTCCTACCACCAGGTATGATGCAGCACAAACCCAGCTGAATCATAGCAGAGGCTGGGCAGTCTCCATATCTGGTGTGGTACTAGTTGCGGAATCATAGGGTGAATGCTCCTCTTATCAAGAAGTAGGAGAGAGATGAGACATACCATTATTTTTTTTATGTTCATAAACAAAGGACGTGCACGTTGCTATTACGTGCAATCAGCACAAGAAATCCAGTACAAATCAGCAGCTGATAATTTTGATGAAGAAATACGTAGTTATCCCTTATTAACTTTATGGTTCGTATGTCCATAGTGTCTTCCATCCATGCGGTGCAAAGCAGCTCACAGTTGTTAACCTATACCATACCCAGTGAAGTCGTACACACACCATTGTGATTTCTGGTGCACGCCCAGGAGAGACGGTGTTGTGAGGAGATTTAATGGTGCGCCCTGGTGATGCCGTGAATCCATGGCAAAACAGGGAACAGCACACAGGAACCCGAGTCGTGCAACAGTGCTGGAAGGACCGAGCTGCCTCTCTTCTGAGAGCTTTCACAGTTTTTGAAAGCTGTTGAAATGTTAGCTGCAAATAGTACATTTGTATGCAGATGGTAGGTGCTAATTCAAAACATGAAGGTAATGAACTTGAAACTGGGTCCTGACACACAATGAGAATTGTGGAGGGAGCGCTGGGAATTTGAGCTGAATCAAAGTCAGTGTAATTTCACATGCAGCGTTCAGTAGGCCATTCAAACTCACATTATCTTTCAGCAGATGGGAATAACACTTATTCTCTGCCTCGCCAGGAATGCTGTGAGGTAGCAAAGTACATGCAGAAGGCTTTGTATATGCAAGAGCTCAGCTGTTTTTCAAACTGTATTAGTAGCTGCTTGAATGACAGATAAGACCATTCCTTCAGGTCTTGCCTGACAGCTCTGGACCTTCATGGTTACAAAACCACTGCTATTACAAAATGGAAATATGTCTGTGTTGCTTCTGTGCGTGTTGCATGGGTACACATGCAGTGCCATATCTGTGTTTTACTGTAGCTCCAGATAAAGAGTTAAAACCTTTGTATCCTGGTTTGTCTTCTTCTGCAACTGATTTTCCTTTGGGCACAAATATTTTTTTTTTTGCTCTGGTTCCCCTGTCCATCTCTTGTCTGTCTCAGGGTGTTGCATTCCTGTAGGATCTCAGCACCTCCTTAGCAGGAGGCAAGGGCCACTATGTTTGTTTTCCAGACAGGAGTTTCAGGCAAAGAAAGGCTCAGGTGACTTGCCTGTTTTCAGACACAAAACTTGCTGGAGTAGGAACCTGAAGGCACTCACTAGAGCTTTGGGCCGGTGCCTGAGCTGCTTGTCCAGACTCAGTGTTATCTTTTCTTGCCGTTCTGATCCCATCTGGCTGTCAGCTGTACCAGCCGGTGCTCCGTGGGTATTTACGCTGCTGCCAGTTCTCATGTCTCAATTGGGAGTCATTTAATGCGGGTGGCTGAGATTCCTTGAGAGGAAGAATTTGAAGTATCCCAGACAATGGTATGGTTAACATTGATTTTGTCGTAAGACCATTTTTTAGTATTTATTTTAAGGATTGTTGACACACATGAGTTTTTCTAGGGCTTTAGTATCTGTGGTTTCAGCCATGAAAAAGGGTCAGAGGCAAAACAGTCTTGGTGTTTAATCTCCTTCCCTTGTAAGATAAAGGAATAAATGGGAAGAGAAATATACGATTTAAAATCTGCAGTGATAGTGAGGCTGTAAGAAAGGGACAGCACCATGTTTTTCATGGCGCATTTGGCATTTCTGAAGAAAAATGCCTGGTAAAACGTGACTGCAAGTCAACAGAGTCAACAAATGAATCAGAGAAGGGAATGGGGCACATCTCCCTTAGTAAAAAACTTTATTACATATTCTCTTACTCTCAATTACCCTAATTTGAAGTGGGGAGCTACTGAACATTGCTAAATGGATTGAAAAAAACAGCAGCACTGTGGACAAAAAATAATCATTTTGAACTGCAGTGTATTGACCGCAGTGATTTTTTCACAGATTTGTAGGTTTTAATGCTGGGGTGACTGGTCTGACTGTCCGCTTAGTGCAGGGGAGAGGACCTTAACCAATGATTTGTGATGGGGTCAGTAACTTCCATTAGTACCGGTGCATACCTTTTTAAACCCCATTGCAATAACTAGAAATTACCTCATCCCCTAGACTGTACTTCCAATTGTTAATTAAAATGATAGTTCTCATTATAGGAGCGCTTCTGTTAGAAGAGCAATCGGTTGTCAGAAGTGTTGTCCCCATTGCAAGCGCTTGCATATCAGGATTAAATTGGTTCTTAACTTTGTCTCGGTCAGTGAAATGGAGCAAGCTGTAGACTCCCATTGCAGGGCACTCTATGGTGCAGAGATACTGGGGGTAACACTGGAGCTGGCTTTGTGTGCATGTGGGGTGCAGCCAGGCCTGGCCGTATTTTGTGTTTCGGGGTCTGAGACAGTATGGATGTGTGATGCTGTGATGTGATGCATGTCTGTATGTGCACCACAGCCTTGCTGCTTGCTTAGAAATACACACTGGGGTGGTGGCAGCCCTGATTTGACTTGTGGGGAGGAGCACTTTGAAAAGCCACAGGCTATTTGCACCATAGGAAGCGGGCTGTTCACCTTACCCCCAGGTCTGCACTGGGAGAGGAAAATGGCTAAGGTATCTCAGTGTTTGTGCTTCTGAGGATCTCCTCAGCCTCTCAGGTACCTCACTGTGCTGGCAGCTGTGATGTGCTTGTTCGGTCAGAGATATCCATCAGGAATCAGTGAAGGTACCTGAAGGGGGCCTATAAGAAAGCTGGGGAGGGGCTGTTTGCAAGGGCATGTAGCGATAGGACAAGGGGCAATGGTTTTAAACTAGAGCAGGGTATGTTTAGATTAGACATTAGGAAGAAGCTCTTTACAATGAGGGTGGTGAGACACTGGCCCAGGTTGCCCAGAGAGGTGGTGGAGGCCCTATACCTGGAGACATTCAAGGCCAGCCTTGATGAGGCTCTGAGCAACCTGATCTAGTTGAGGATGTCCCTCCTTACTGCAGCGGGATTGGACTAGATGGCCTTTAAAGGTCTCTTCCAACCCAACACATTCTATGAGTCTGTGATTCTATGAAGGTTGTCCTGAGGTCTCTTTCATTTGATGGATGTCTTTATTGTTGATTTAGAGCTGGGCACTTTAATGAACTTTTCAGAAAGTCCTCAAATTTAGCATTTCTCTGGAAATACCAGAGATTAAAGGAATCTGGAGAAACTAGAAATATGGAGAGGAAAGTGTGATTGTATCCTAAGAAAATATAAGACAACAGAGGGGGGAGAAAATAATCCAAAACCTAATTTCAGAGGAAAAAAAGTGAGAAAAGAGTTCTTGTGATCTGTAAGGGGAAAATGAATTGAAAAAAAGCCCATTTTTCAGTGGGATACCAGTTACAAAGCACAAGTGCTTTTGGGTTGACATGCATATTATGCAGTGAAGGTGATGGCAATTTCTATGACACGTTTACCAAAGTGCTGTCTTGAAGCTGGGCTGAAGTGGAAGAACAGCAAGGTGGGAACTGAACACGGCTTCAGTTGACTATGTGATTTAGCAATGGCTAATTTTAGGCACTGGCTTTTGAAACATCTTGCCCGTAGCCTGGCACCCATCAAACTGGTTCTGTCAGGAGCACTTTAAACCTCAAACTTTGTTCCCAGGCTGAGGAGCTGGCACGGCATTTAACTTAAAAAACAAACGCAAACAAATAGCAGCAAGTTTCTGACCTCAGGCTTGCCTCTCCCTGCTAATCTGACTCCTTTTAAGGGTAGGAGCTGGTTGCTAACGTTATTTCTAGTGAAATCCTGTGTGTAGCTGAATATGAGCGTGTCGGGTTTTGCTGGGGTTGCCATTAAAAATGTCATGTCCTCGCAGCGCATATCCAGTTTCTTGAGAAATCACTCAACGTGTCTTTTGCTTTCTTTATATTGTTGTATAGCTGACCATCGCCGACATGCCTTTTTAAGGTCAGGTTCATGTCTAACACGAACAAAAAAAATTAACTCTCTCATGGGTCCCTAATAGTTCCTTTTGATCTCAGGCATGGCCGCATCTGTCCTGGACCTTCCTGTCTAAATTAACCTTACAATAAAGAGGAGCTCCAGTGTATGAATAGTGAGCCACAAAACCCAGCTTAGAGTAATCCCTGAACGTTTTCCCGCTGTGGTCCAGCCCTGAGAGATGGAGATGTCCTCTGAAAAAATAACATTGGTCTGCAGGAGGCTTGGTCTTGCTCCTGCAAAGGCTGCAGTTGGGCTGTTGCCTTGCAGGAGCTTGTCACGGACCAGCCGAACGGAATTTGTAATAGAGAAATGCAAAAAAGAAAAAAGTCCCTAATCCATTAATAAGATGTAGCCACCTCAAGGGAGGAAAGTGGCTTAATGTAGCAGTCCCACAGGCCCCAGTCGTGAGAGACTGAGAGAATTTTAAAGAATAGGTAAATATTGCAGCTTTTCTGAGTTTTGCTTCCTGGCTTGCTCTGGGGGAATACTTTTTACTACCAAACATGATATGATTGCTTTTATTCATCCAGAGACTGGGGTTTTTGTGTTAGTAGGTAGGCTACAAAGCCCTGCATGGCAAACTGCGTTAGAGGACGGGAGCATGTTTTATGCTGGCACCGTAGTGCTTTCATGGTGCTTTTGCTACTTTTGTGCTTGGGAAGCATTGGGGCTTGCGAGGGGGGTGACAAAACCTTCTATGCAGGAGCACAGAACAGTGAAAAGTGCTCATGCGGAGAAGCTGCTGAAGGATTCGAACCTTCCTATGGGAAATTTGTGAGCAGCCAGCAAAGTGGGGTCTTCTGCACGCCTTATCCACACACATCCTGCTGTGGGGTTCCTGCACGGGCGTTGAAGATTCCCAGATTCCCAGCCATGTCTCGGGCAATGCCTAGGGGCTGGTGAAAAGGAGCTAAAAATGCATTTGAAGCAACCACCATTTCCACTAGCAGAATGCCAGTACATCATGGTTCTCTCAGATGTTTTATATTATTGCTCTAATGCATAACTGTCTTTAAAACATACTTTGGTGTGTATTTATTGCACGTACTCTCCAGTGGAGGTGCGTTGTTTGGTTTGTGATTGGCAGGATTGGTTATACAATACTGTTTGTGCTTCCCGATGGCTGGAGGAACACACAGCTGCCTCTGGGGTAGAAATCGGCCCATATGAATTTAAAATTTAGTTTCCATGACTGACATTCGCTTTCTGAGAACTCTGTTGCCCGTCAAACTCAATTGCTCAAATGTCTGTGGGAAACCAGTGGTGGTATGTGAATGTGGTCTGAGCAAATTCATTTTAAAAAATGTAAACCCATGTTCACTGGAGGAAAAATGAAGCATTTCTGCATTATTTGGCTAGAGTGAGTGTTATAAGCTCATTTGATCCTCTTTCTTTTTCTGCCATCAAATTTTCATGACAAGGAGATACATATATATATATATATATATGGTATTACAATTCCTGTGGTCCTCACAAAGATACTTAATCATCTAGGCCATGTAAACAACAAACACTTAAGGCAAAAGCAAAGCTACTAATTTTTCCCTTCAGTCTCAGTTTTTCCCCCTAAAAAGTGTATCTTAAGAAGCTGCCACTCTCCATTCTCAGTCCATGCACACCTCTGCTGCAGCTGGTAAGCTAATTGCCCAAATGTTGTGCTGTATTCACAAATGGGTGCAGAAACTGGCATCAGCACTGTATGGGATCTGTCCTGTAATCCCTTCTGGGAGGAGGTGCCAAAATTCCTTGGGACAGTCAGAGGTCTTATTGAGGAAAGAGAGAAGAGGCTGAGTTCTCACTTGACTGCTAAAGGTAAAAGTCGACCAGTCCCTATCCTGGTGTTTCTTACTGCAAACCAGTCTTAATCGCAGCTGGAAGCCCCTCATAGCCCCAGCAGCTCTTTCAGCTCCGAGAGCTGGGTGTGATGTGAACTCAGTACGGAGCCCCACACCCCATGTCATTGGTTTCCCTGCTTTTTTTTTTTTTTTTTGTCTCTTTAACAAATTCCAGGTTGATATTATAGCCCTTAACAGGGCTGCCTGGTTTTGTTGTTTGGTACAGTTATTCATTTATTTATTTAAATGCCATTTGTAAAGACATAGCTGCCCTTTTCTGTCATCGTTTTCACCACTGGGAAATTTCTGATTTTCGTGGACTTGGTGCTACTTCACCAGGTCGGAAGAAAAGCACCAGACTTCCCTGGGAGCTTTACTGAGCAGAGAAAACCAGTAGTGATAGTGGGATATGACTGAAACAGTGACACTCTATCCCTTCAGCTGCCTCTCAGCTTCAAGCCAGTTCTTAAAGTCATTCTTCCTTGCTTGGATGAGTAGAAAATTGTGTGCCAGCTACTCTTGGGGCCAGAAAGAAAGAGAACGTGTGCACTCTGTACCTCGACTCTCCTGCTAAGGCCGGGTTTATAAAGACCCTGGGCATCCTTTTGGGCCGACAGCATTGTTGATAGCCTCCCAAGGGAGCAGTGGTGGCAGAGAGGGCTCCCCTGGGGACAGCGGTTCCCCTCGTGCCTGCCTTAGGCTTCCTGGAGAGCTGCTGCTCCATGGCTCCTGCTGATGCTGGTGGTCAGCAGTGCTCGCCATTGATGCAGGTTGGGCTCTCTGCTACGCTACGCTGACTTTTTCCATTGTGAATTTCTGCATTCTTCATACTTCGGCCATTTGCAGTCCAGTCAAGCATGCTCTCGTTCCTATGAACACACAGTGCTTTTATTCTTTGGATTTTGCATCTTCTTAATTCCTTGGCCTCAGTGATATTTTTGGAAAAGTGAACGAGGGGAGATTCTGTAGCCTGGCATCTTTTTACCTGTTCCTTTTTAAGTCTTAAATGTTATCAGCTTTGAGTTTCTTTGAGTGTTGCCTTGTTCACATATTCTGAAAGAGGAAAAAACTGGCTCGACCCATGTGCTCTGGATCAGCCATTACTTTTAAGTATATCCCTCCTCATTTGTCTCTTGGCCCGCTCAGCTGTCCCACTGTGCTGTTGGGAGAGAGGAGTGGGATTACAGGCGTGACCTTGTCTCGATTCATTACTTTGTTAGTTTTGGCATTCTATGCATTTTTAAATATAGCTTTTCCTTTTATAGGATTAAGTATTTCTGTTTTAAGATCTTGGTGAAAGACACATTTCCCTGTTCTCCTATCTTAGGCTGGGCAGCTGATCAGCACAAGGCTGTAGATCAGAAGTGGCTCCCGGCTCCCTCAGGCACCAGTTAGAGGATGTGACGCTGAAATGGTTTGAGGTGTACTGACCAAGGAGACAACTGGGGATGGTATTTCTGTTAGATGTCAGTTCCAGCTCTCGCTGGAGAATTCCATTTTGAGAGGCTGAGGAGGCCCCAGCAGGTACGACTCTGGAGAAAAGAGGGACGAGAGCAGAATGAAAAGTTCTCACTTATTTTCTGCCGCCCACGCCCCACCCCGCCTTGGAGCATTGTCTTTGTAATGCTGCCATTTAAAGATTGAGTGCCTATCCAGGGGATGAATTTAATATATAATGTTGACTTAGGTCACAACTATAAGATTGTCCATCCACCCATCTGGTACAAAGCAATAAATACAAAATCTGTCTGAAATGACAGGCCAGCCTCTCTGCTCACTGGCTGAAGTAAATGTGCTCCTGTCGTGGTGTGATAGCCTGGCCAGCCTTGACAGTGGATTCCAAAAAATCGCAAGTTTATGGTCTGTCAGCCAGTGCAAACATCCATCCATCAAGTATTCCCCACTTGTTATACCTAGAAGACAGAACCAGGGAGGCATTAAGAAATGAGTGGCAGAGAGAGGTTTTCTGCTTTGATGCACGCATTCTCTGGGCTGGGAGACAGAGAGCTGGGATGGTTGTATTCCTGTGGTCTCAAAGACCAACAAAACACTACCTGTGGACACGTGTGGATTGCAGAGGTCTGAAATGGCATAGAGGAGATCCTTATCCTCATTTTTGGGCTACATCTTGCTCTCCAGCAGAGGCAAGTTTTCTGAGTGTCTGTAGCACAGAGGTTTTAAAGTTTGGGTTATTGCTTATTATTAACCAAGAATAGTTTATTAAACAAGGTCTGGGTTAGTGCTTGAGTGGCCCTATGAAACAGCAATATCACTCAATAGCCAAGTTTTCCAAGGGGATTGATGTGCTGTGAATATGCTTCAACAAGATCCTGATTTACTCATTGCATGTCTCCTAAGGGACAGGCTTATTTAGGGCTGTGCACATGCCAGTTAAAGACCCCAGGTCTGTGGGACTAATCCTGCCTCCTTGCTGCTTTGTGTGGCTGTGGGTACTCAGGTGGCATCTTCCTTTCTGGGCTGAAAACCCCCAAACCAAGGCCCCTGCAGTTTCTAACACAGTTAAATGTCCTTGTCCTGGTGTCCTCACTAAATTCCAGTTTCATTCTTTATGCCCCCTCTCAGGCTCCTTGCTGGTACCCAGTATTTTACTGGTCTCCAGCTTCCCATCCTGCAGAGTCCCATGGGATGGTAGATTGTGTGAAGAAAGGAAGGAAGGGCACTTCCTTTGTTTGGACAGGGGGATCCAAGGTCAGAAGGAGGGAGCCTGTGAAAGTCAGAAAGTGGGAGCAAGGGATGAAGCTCAGAGGAGAGGCATCAGCTGGGGGAAGAAAGGGTATTCTTTGGCTGGACAACTACATCTAAGAGAGCTGGGTACCCACAGGGACTCTTTGGAGAGATGGTTGGCAGTGGATTCTCAATGTCCCTCAAGACCTTGCCTCTTAAAAAGCCTATCAGGTCCCTGTAACTGCATTGACAAGCAACGAGATGCTCAGGGGACAGGTTTTGCTACCCTCTTCCTGCCGAGTTGGCCTCACATCGCAGGTGGCCTCTCTGGGTGCAGAGGTGTGCCTGGGGATGCAAGGAGGGAGTGTTTCTGTCAAAAGAGGAGGAAGCTCTGCTCTCTGTCTGGCTCTTCCCAGTCTTCCTTGGTGTAATGCAGAGGCAAGCAAGGGAGCTGGAGGGGGTTTCTGTTAGCCAGTCAGTCAATCATTTCCCAATGTTTATTATTTGTCCCCCTGGCCGAGCCCTCCCCTCATCCCTGCCACTCTGGGTGATGGGAATTTTTGTGATCTCCGAGCTTGAGAGGCTGGCGGGCAGCCTGATCGATGCTAGCAGCTCATTCTCAGTCACGTGAGAGGAGAAACATCAACATGGAGAGGTGGAGTTAGAACTTTATTAGGAGAAACCTAGGCAGGATTGACTAAAATCTCATGTTAAGCACACAGGTCTTTTCAGGATTAAAAAATACACATATATAAAAACCCTTACAAACAAAAAAATGGTTTCCCCCTCTCCGTGTGTGAGTATGTAGGTATGTATATGTACAGGGAACTGTACCAAAGCTAACTACGTATCAGAAGCAAGGATTCACAATCCCTTTCAGCGTCCCCTAAGAGAGGGAATGGCTCAGTCCCCTCATATGCCGGTCCCAGGCCATTCGCTCATGCAGTCCAAAGTTGGGAAGCTGTGACCTGTGTCTGAAAGGGCAGCTCAGAGTAAACAACAGGGAGCAGCTTAGCTCTGTTTAGCAATTCTCTTTAAAAGAGGGGTGTCAGCTCTGCAGTGAGAAAATGTATCTGGAGTGGGAGCTGCCTACAGACTTCACCCACCAGACTCACTGTGCAGTGTTGGGCCCCAGTGGCTGCTCTGAGAGGCTACAGTGGTGGAAAGAGCTGGTCCATGGGTGGTTTCTTATGCCATATGGGCTAGGGATGGAGTGGAGATGAAGATGACTTGATGGCAGAACAGGGACTTGCTGTGAGGACAGATATCTTGGCTTGCACTGGCGGGCAGGCTGGAGAGAGCAGCCAAGGGCTGAACAACGTGCAGGACCTGGAGAGGACTCTTGCTCCTTGCGAAAGATGCTGAAGTGTTTTGGTAGATTAGTGAGAGAAGACACAGGCCGTACCTCTTCTGCAGATAAACGGAGGATGTTTTTTCTCTCAAGTTGGCAGTTGGCAGCACCCTTTCAGCAGCACTCATGTTGCTTGAAAGATGAGTTTAAAAAGGGGAAAAATCACTTTGATTCCACAGAGTAATTCCTCCTTTTTTACTAGTAGGATATTTGTTCTCACAGGACAGTCTCTATTTCTGTTAATGGACGTCTTGCTTAGAATTGATGACATAAGTATCTTGGGAAAATTCCCTAGTCTTCATCAACTGGTCATCTAAGCGATATCCCTAGGCCCTGGGGCCAGTCTGCTGCGCTGACTTAGGAATGAGGAAAGGATTCCAACATCAGGCATGAGACAGCTGTGCGTGGGGGACCACGGACGTCCTTATCTATGGGGAAGAGTTATATACACAGTGTCAAAAAATTCAAGTAGGATTTATTGTACAGGTAAACTGGTATAAAATATCTGGGCTCAGGTAGAGAAAGGGAGGGTTAGAAAGAGCAAGAACAAAGCAGATGAGTCTTTCTTTCTGAAAGCCTACCAATGTGTTTCTGCTCCCTGCAGGTGAGAGAAGCTTCATCTCGGTACAATTGCCGAACTGCTGTAGCAGATGTTGAATAGACACCAAAGAAGATGCAAGGGGGTTGAGGTCCAGTCAGTCTGTTGAATACAGTGTCGCAGTGGATACCTGCTGGGCAGCCTCAGGAGTCTGCTGGCCAGTGCTCTGCTAGGCTAAGGATGGTGAGTCTCCAATCCCTGTGGGCTCCATGATGAAAATATGGCCCAGAGCTTCATATCTTGAGATTGGTGCTTGTCTTCAGTGCATGTCTCCCAGTGGCTGCCCCTGCCTTAAGCTGTGAGAGGTGCTGTCTGCAACGTAACGAAGGGGCAAGAGGGTGTTAAAACAGAGAGAGGTTAGTGGCGAGAGCCTCGAGTCCATTTTGCAGAAGTTTTACTGAGCTCTGAGACTCCTTCTCCTCATCTCTCCTGGAGAGGGGTCACACAGACAAATCATCCGACCTTGCCTTGCTGCTGGCACGGCTGGTCTTGCTGAACCGGCGTTTTTCATTGAAGTAGTTCTCGGGGAAGGCAGGTGCCGCACATTCATTCGCCACCTCCGGACTCTCCACATAGTTGGACTTAATGAAGGATCCTTCACCAGCAGCATCCTCCTGACCATGGACCCTCTCAGTGGCGAAGTTTGCGGTGTTCTGCTGGGAGGCCATCTTGTTACTGAAGGGGCTGATGAACTTCCCATTGGGACTTGACAAGCACTGGTTAAAATCTGGTGGAGGAGTGTACATCTGGGCTCTTTCTACTTGCGGAGCAGACTCCAGTTTGCCGGGGGCCGTGCTGGGGCTGGGTTTGTAAGACCGGGAGCACCTCTCTTTGGCTTTCTTCCAGCCCAAGTGGTACAATTCGGCCAGACTGAGGAACAGGGAGAGCACTGCCACAGCCAGCATGAAGACGATGAACACGTTCTTCTCTGTGGGACGGGAAACGTAGCAGTTGACGGGGTGGGGGCAAGGTGCCCGCTGGCAGATGTACAGGGTCTCCAGGAAGATCCCGTACAAGATGTACTGTCCCACAATGAAGGCCACTTCCATGGCAGTGCGAATCAAAATGCTGTAAACGTAGGTGTTCAGCAGACTGCCCCTGAGTATGATTTTGCCCCCCGATTCATCCCAGCAAGACAGCTCGGCCTTCTCTGCCACAGGGCACTTCTGCTGGTAGTATGTGTCACCGTTGTTTTTCATCTCCTGGGCCTCTATTTCTGCCTCCTTCATCTTCCTCTTCTCCTCCATGCGCACTGTGTGCATCGCATGGCCCATATACACCAGAGATGGGGTGGAGACAAAGATGATCTGGAGGACCCAAAACCGGACATGGGAGATGGGGAAAGCCTTGTCGTAGCAGACGTTCTCGCAGCCAGGCTGCTGGGTGTCGCACATGAAGTCAGACTGCTCATCCCCCCAGGAGGACTCAGCTGCTGTACCCAGCACCAGCATCCGGAAGATGAAGAGCACGGTCAACCAGACTTTCCCCACCACTGTGGAGTGTTTGTGGACCTCCTCAAGGAACTCTCCCAGGAAACTCCAGTCTCCCATTTCTGCTCAGGAGGAGGAGTTTCTCACTTGAATGGAGAATTGGATGCGGCCTCTGTGGGAGGAAATAGAAAAGAGTGGTTCTAAGGAGGGTTAGGAAATGCCCAACTGGGAATGCACGGAATGAAATTATTTGTTTTGTGTCAAAGGAAATGTTTTAATTTGACCTGAAATGAATGAGGTCTGGTTTGCTGAAAACTATTTCACATTCACTGAAAACAATGTGTTGGTGTTTGTTTTTTTTATTCAGCTGCTGAAACAAAAAGTGATCTTTTTTGCATAATCCAACTACAACCTGTTAAATGGGCTGCCAAAACTTTGAGGGTGAGACAGATTTCTTCTTGGTTCAGAAAGTCCTTTCACTGCGGTCTGCATATTGCATCCTCTGTGGGCTGTGTAGTTAAAGCAGTATTCATCTGCCTGCAAACTACACTCTGGGGGATCCTTGATGGGCTGATCCCCTGGGAGACAAGGCTGGAGTCTTGGTCTGAGCTTGGTCTGAGCAGTGCCTTGGCACTTTCCTACGTCGCCTTTCAGTAATACCTGCACTGACACCTGGAACATGAAGTGCTTGCAGCTCTGGGCTTCATTTCTGAGCTCGGTGCCACCACTGAAAGAAATGCAGAGAAAACCTTCCCCTTGCCCACAGGTTTTGCTTTCGTTTTGCAGCGTCACCAGCTGCCGGTGTTTCATTTACAAGGTCCAAATATTTTGGGGAGCGTAAAGACTTCAGTGAGCTGTGCCAGTCCTGGGAACCTAACCTGCTGCCACCCTGTCACACCGCTCTGAAGGGGAACTGCTGCAAAGTCTTAAACGGTGAATCTTGCTCCCTCCTCTTTTTGTAAGCTCTGAGACAAAATTCACAGTTTGAATGACACAAGCAAAGAAAAAATCCTGCTTTGAAACGCCTCCCAAGGACCAGTGGCTCCCGGGAACTGCTGTTTGGTATGTGGTCTGATGAGAGGAAAGGTTCGGTGGGCTGGTAGTAAAATTGGAACGTGAGGATGTAGGAGAGCCTGCTTCAGTTTGGTTTCTGACCCTGACAGACTGTTTCTGGCCAAGTCACTTAACCTCCTAGATAAAAAGAGACCGGTGGGTTTAATCCATCTTTTGTGGGGCTCTGTGGGAGTGCGTGAGCAATCATTTGATCCAGTTATACTCACTGTGCTTACCTTCCCAGGGCACTGCGAAGCTCTCCCTTGTGCATGAGTTAAGGGCTAGGTGCCATAAAGTGTGCAGTATTACCTCGGAGATAATGTTCTCCCACAGCCACTCTTTTTGAAAATATCCTTTTAATATATAAATGAAAAACTTGATAATGATCATAATGAAATATTAAAAGCACTAGACAAGGTAAATCCCAAAGCCGTAGGGACCAAAAGTGTTAACTCTCCTTCTTTATCGTCCCTTGTCTTGTCTTTAAGAGCCAATTATTTTTACTGTACAAAGAACGTCTGTGGAGAGTAGACACTGTTGAACGCTGAGAATTTACTGCAGCAATATTGTGTAGATTTGCTGTGAGCACAATCTGGAGAACAGAGAGAGGCGCTTGTTGAGGGAAAAATATCCCCTCCTCTGGTTATGTACGTGATATAATTTAATGTAGCAGCGCACGCTATGATTTGTGCCATCGCTTGTTTATGTATGTGCAGTGTCCATCTGCAAGGATGGATGGGACAAAGATCAAAAGTCAAATCCTTAAACTCCTCGTGCTGCTGAGGGCTGCCCTGAGGAAAGGTGAGGATTGCCCAGGTGAGGAGACAGGGAGGTGACCACCTGCTGCCCCACCGTCATCAGGAAGCTGTGTGAGGGGGAAGAAGGGGCATGCCAGGAAACTAAGGATGGGCTTTGGCTCTTTCGTGCTTTGTCAGGCACGCGGCAATCGTGCTGATGTGGATCCTGGTGGCTGCTCAGAGTATGCTCAAGCATTTTTTTCTGCTACCAGCCCAGAACTGGACGAGCAGTACATAGAAAATCAGCTAGTCCTTCTGACTCCTCTCTGTCTGCACTGGTAAAAACTGCAGGTCTGTCTTATCTTCTGAAATGGCTTTGGTGCTGTTACTGCGTTCTGTGGAAATCTGCATATGGCTTCATTCTGTGGGCACCAGGGGATTACACACAGGCAGAAAAATCAGTGATGGGAAATATTTACAGACAGTTGCATTGAAATCAGGATTTTTGATTATTTTTTTTCCCCAGAGTGGAGACAAGGCAACTAGCTACCTACAGTTCACTGTACAGGTACATCCAAGACAAGACGGTATAGCAGAACTGTACGTGTGGAATGTTCCTTCCAAGACAGCATGAACAATGGTGTGAGTCGTCATTTTTCCAGGTGAGTTCGTGGTGTTTGCAGTTGCCCGTCTTGCTCCTGCTGTTGCTAGCTGACAGCTGCCTTTTATTGATTCACCTTGCTTGTTGGGGTAAAAATGAACAGTTTTCCCTGGCTGTGCCAAGGGTGAGTTTTCCTTCCCACCTCGTACAGGAGGCTGAGCACCTCTTCCCACCAGTTCTACCATGTGCAGGTAGTTTGGGGTTTTACTATGGCTTGTTTTTCCCATGGAAGGGACACGTAGACACTTGCAAATTGTAAAAATCAATGTGTACAGAATAAAAAGATGGCAAACGCAAGTGCAAGAGGAGTCCAGAAATGGAAAATGCTAAGGGATGTGAGAATAGCATTAATTTACCTGCCTCACACATGCACAATATTTTTCCAAAAGGAGGTAAATCAGAAGGATCCAAGGCTAGTAGCCATGAGGCTTAGGGTAGATATTAGGGCCATTCCCTCTGCCCTTCCTGCTGGCTGCTCCCCTTCACCGGCTGTTCAAAGGAGGGGCTGCCCAAAGACCAGAATGCCTCCTGATTGCCCTGCTGCAGGCCCATGAAGAGCCAGGTGGCTGCTGCAAGGGGGTAGGTGGCCACAGGAAAATGGGTGTTGGATACCGAAAGAAGGGGTTTCCCTCCTCGTGCAGTGTTTTTGGCTTAGATGTTTTTTAGTTATTTGCGAGCTATTCTTGCAAAGCCAGTCCCAGGGCTTCCTAGAACAGAAGACAGCATCTAGTTCTCTGCTGCCAGCAAGCAAAGAATGATTGTTGTTGCCTCTTGACAACTTTTCCTGGCCGTGCAGGACTGCCTCTGACCTAACCTTTCTCCTCAGGGCTTTGCTATTCTTGGGAATTTTCCATATAGTCTCCTTTCCTCATTCCCAGACTACTGCTGTCCCCGTATGCTTTGCCCTCTCAGTGTGTGAGCATCTGCGGCTCTTTATATTCCCAGTTTGGACTCAGTCGGACAAATCTTGTCTCACTATGCTGTGACTTGGGCGAAAAGCACCTCTGGGTGTCTTCGAGGAGTCTCAGCACCTGATAGCAGACTGTCTTGACAGCTGCGTCATGCATATTCATGCAGAGTTGTGGGCTGTGCCACTGCTCAGCCATGCTTTGGGCTGTCAGTTTTCTGCTGGATCAAAAAAGGAGCTGTGCGGAGTCATGAGATCTCGGCACCGGGAAACGCGTATGTGACAAAGACCAGCACAGCCTGGCACAAACCCAGCGACGTGGCCGTGGCGGCTTAATCATCACCTGGAACGATATTAAAGCTGGGGAAAACCAAATATCACAATGCAGGCCAAGCGTGGAGTCTGCCCATCTCTGTGCTGCCTTGTGACTGCCAAATTCCACGATAAAAATACCCCAGTGGGGACGGCACCTGCCAGTGCTCTAGGCTGGCTTAGCCAGCCACGGGCTGCTCTCCACCATCCTTTTTTTGCGCTACCTTTTTCAGAAGGGGAAGGGGAGGGGAAGTGTCTGTTGGTCTTGGAGCAGTTTTGCCCATCTTTTTTGTGATGCTGCGTGCACTGAGCAGCAGGCAGCTCTGTTCATTTCGCTCTGAACATTTTGCATCACTGCCGCTTGCTCTGGCTGGCGCGCTTGTTCTGGACAGACCAGCTGGGGCTTTGGGGAACAGCTAGGAAATTCACACCAAAGAGGCAGGAGGGCTGTTCCTGTGCAGTCCTCTTCTTTCTATGAGTTTCTTTCCCCTGGAATTTTTAAGAAGAAAGTTTTCCCCTCTTTAGAAGGCAGGCGAGACTATCAGCAGCGATATAAATAGCTGAGCTTGACACTTCACGCTAACTTTTCCCACAAGGAAGGTGACAGGAGGTCGCCATCTCTGCAGGATGTTTCTAAAATAAAGTGGAGAGCCTGATTATGACATTGCTTCTGCTCTCCCTCTCTGGGCTCACCTCTTCCCCTTGGCAGGTCCCAGGCACACAGAGAGGCTCTCCAAGGAAGGCTCCTTTGTGTGTGGGAGGCATGGCTCCCAGGGAGGGGAAAAGTAACGAAGTCAAAGCTATGGGTTTTTTTTCCCAGTCTGTGTGTGTGATTTGCTCAATTGGATACAAATGTGTGTATCTGATAGTTAATGAGATGTATCTGATAGTTAATGAGGTGTTCCAATAAACTAGAAGGCTGGGGCCCAAGATGTCCTGAAGAGGCTCACACACCAGACGTGGGGCTGTGTGTGGAGGCCATGCAGCAAGACCATCCCCTCTGAGCTCCCAAATGGGGAGGCAGCCATCTCCTTTAGGTACTGGGCACATGAGGAGTCACAGCCCCGTGCAGGGGGGCATCCAGGCCAGCTGTGGCACGGTCGGTGCCTAGGAATTGCTTGTAGCCTTCCTTTCTCCCTCTGTGTCACCTCATAGCAGGTCCAAACAAGAGATGGGGGTATAAGGGCACAGATGTTTTCCCCTGCATTGACAACTGTCAGGCTGCAGCCAGACCTGAGCGGTCCCCTCAATGCAAAACTGGATGCTCAAACCTGTAGACACTTAGGAAGGACACTTCCAGCTCTGCACTGGAGGTTAGTCAATGCTGCTTTGCTATACAGCTGTACATTTTACTTAAGGATCTCCAGACCCCTGTTAGCACTAGTCTGGCCTCACAGTGTCCCAACGTAGTGCAGGTGCCGTCATCTTTATCTTGCAGATGGCGATCACTGGGGTACAGAAAGGGCAAACTGCTTGTTCAAGGTCACTGTGTTAGTGTCAGTCCGGGGACAGAGCTCAGGGGTTGTGATTTGCAAACTTGTGTCCTTTTTTCCATGCAGCCCTGCCTCTTAGGCTTGGTGGTAGTCACACAACATGCTTCTACAGACTGCAGCCCTTCTTTCCTGTGCCCCAAGACAAAAGAAATCCCTCTTGTGCTATCCTTCTATAGCAGGTACACCCGGCAGAACCAGAGGTTCTCTTTTTTGGTGCTTTTCTAAGAGACAAACATCTTGTTATTGCTGGCAGAGCCCACAGCCATGGTCAGTGCCCAAAAGGAAGAAGCAGCCTTTTCAACATACATACACAGCGCTCCTTTGTTGCCGGGTCAGGATGCATTTTTGGGGCAAGTGGCTTACAACATTAAAAGATGAATAAAGTTAGAAATGCTCTGTCCAGTGTGGTTGCGATGCTTTGAATTCCAGAGGCTTTTCATAGCTTTGGGACATAGATGGATGCTAAAGCCCACCTCAACAGGTATCTTTTTGTTCACTGTTTACTGACATGGGCTCCTCCATATGTGTGTACAATAGACAAGCAATGACCTATTAGGCATTCTTGTCCAAGTGACATCCCTCTGGCTTCATATATGCATGCATGTGCTTATAGTAAGTTTCTGCCTGAAATAGGCCAGTTCTTTAGCCAAATTTGTAACTCTGATCTGCACACAGATCTGGACTAAATAGGTTTGTACTTCATGGTTGTTTTTTTAAAATAAATCTGACATGTTTGCATAGTCTCCTTGCTAGTTCCTTGGGTTCAAAGTCCTGTGCTGAACCAGTATCAGGGAGAGTGACTTTGACTCCAGTGCTCAAATCTCATGGGAGAGACAGAGCTTTGTGTTAACAGCTCCTGTCCTAGAAGACAGACATCTAATGTTTCTCATCTCTCTGCTCCTCCTGAGTTCACTGCAATTTCTGGAAGGGTCGTACTGGTATCCAGACCACTGGCCCTGCTTGCAGTTGCAGACAGCTTGTTATTCCTTGATGAGGTGTGCTTTCCCCCTCCTCTCCAAATGTGGAAAATCTCAGAGCTCACAAAAAAGAGACTGGGTGAGAAGATAAGGGAGTTGAATGACCTGTCACCTCCCGAACACACACACAACCCTGACGCACACAGAAACACAGGCAGAGGGGAATCACTCAACACCTCCAAGTGTATACATCGGGGATGTGTTACACACACAGATGACAGTATTATGTAGAATATTTTCATCTGAAGTGATGGTGGAAGCTGCAGACTCACAGTTAGCTGAATTTTTTTTATTTGTCTATCTATCTAGGACGTCTAATGCTATTTCCACACACACCCACCACCCTCCTGGCCCTTGGCCAGGGTCAAATTGTGCTTTCATATACCCAAATATTAGGTCCAAGCTCTGCCTGATGTAGATGCAGGAGACTGAGAACGGAAAAGACCTTGAACTCAGACGAGTCAAGTTGAGGAATGAATTTGTCCCACTGTGTTTGAAAAGCTTGCATCAAATAGTTATATGACAGTGGTATCCAGGCTTACACTTAGCATGCGGGGAGCACCCTCTAGTTCCCTTGGAATTCCCTGTCTTTGCCTTGGAGAAACGTGGGTTCCTAGAGAGCCCAACAAATGTGACAAAACTGGACTTGGGATAACTTAAGTGAAGGCTCACACGTGCTTTTTGCTAGAAAAAAACCAGCAATTCTCTCTCTGGTGTAAATGCTGCAAAGATGCTAATGGATATTACTCAGCTTACTCCTTAAACTAACAGGATGAAGAGCATCCAGTTCAGGATCACAGAGCTTGGTGTTCTTTCCAGTTTCTTTATCTTTGCAGGGAGAAGCTAACCTATATGAATTTGCAGATGATGCTAAATTGGGCAGTGCTGTATACAGGAGAGGGGACAGCCAAACAGGGCAGAGGGAGCTCTGGAAAACGGAAACATGCTGAGAAATTTGTGGGCTGCTGTAGTAAAGCTGTTCCTGAGCTCTGTTGAGAGAAGCTGATCTTAAGCGCTGCTTAGGCGGTGGGGGAGGCTGGTATAAGGAGACGTGGCAGTGATGGCAGGCTTCACATCGAGCCCAATATAGCAGCAAAAAACCTGCCCATGTGATTTTAGGCTGGTTCATAGACGGCACGAGGTGCAACTTGTTATAGTGTTGAAATAAAACAGACTGGAGAGGTAGTGGGAGAAGGCAATGGGCTCTCATTCAGACTTTCCCCATCCTTTTTTCCCTCCTCTCCCCGAGTCTCTCCCTGCCTATCACTTCCCAATTGCTCTCCTACAGTCAGGCTCCCCCCTGCAGAGCCTTGCCCCAGCTTTTTAGCAGTTTTGACCACTTAACTCTCTACAGCACCCAGATGGCTAATGATTTCAGCTTCAGAAAGAGAAAATCTTTCAGTGAATATCTACTTCCCACTTAGTACTACCTTGTCAAATCTCATTTCTTCCTTCTTCCCAAAAATCCGTAGGATTGTCTTCACATTCCAGTTTCATTGCTGTATTTAGTTTCTCATTCAGGGTGGTGTCTGGCTATAGCTTGTGAGTGGATTATTTTATATACTCAGTGTATATACATATGTATTTGCAACACCCACCCTCACCCCCGCCCGCTTTAAAAACAACTAATATTAAATTTGTAAAACCCAGCGGTAGGGAGTTAGGAAATTGCTAGAGTTACTGTTCTCAGTAATCTTAATTCAATCTCTTTGTGCCGGTACCTCATAGCTATGAGTCTTTAACCACATCCTCACATTGTCACCTCATTCTTTGCACAGGATGCCTGCCTTGTTCTGTGCCAGCCTGGCTGGGGCTTTCTTGAACAGCAGCTATTCAATGTTTTGTTTTCTCTTCATTGTTCAGTGGGTGGCCTGTGCCTCATTTACTGTACGTTATTCAAGTCCAGTTCTAAAGACAGAATTATTAGTTTCCTCATGGGTTTTCCTATGGCTTTCATCACAACAGTATCTGATTGCTTCACAATTATTAATTTGCTTATTTTCATTACTACCTCGATGTGAAGAGATGGTATTAGATCAACTTTACGGCTGCAGAACTAAGGCAGTGAGAGATTAAGATAAAAAACATTCATCAATTTTGGAAGCTGTTTGGTGGTGTTGTTAATCTTTTTTTTTTTTTTCAGTGTACTTAGCACTACATAACCTATGTTCAAAGCAGAGCTCTGTCTGGTTAATTCTGGAGTGGGAGAGTTTATCACTTCCACCAGTTGGAATACATCTAGAAGTCCGATATCCAAAAGACAAGAGACACCGCTGAGGGGGAATTTGTGAAGAAAGTGGCTTAAGTGATTTGCCCCATCATCACAGAGGAAATTGGAGTAAGCAGCAAGAATTAACTCCAGTCCTCTTGGCTGGCTTTAAACTGGAGACAGTTTTTCTCCCATCCTACTCTTCCCTCCCTTCTTCACCAGACATCCAAATGCAGCTGAAGACCCTGGAGCTCTGCAGCAGCCTTGTCGGACTGCTTCGCTTCTCGAGCGACCCTGTGCCCTGACCAAGGCATCTGTCGGCTTTTCTGCTTCTAAGGGAGAGGAGTTTCGTATGGAAATTCTCAACCATTCTCAAGGCATGTCCGTAATGACAAAGATAATGAAGAAAGATGGAAACGTAAGTAAGTGTAAACCCCTTAGTTCTTACGTTATAAACCACTGACCCCTCTTTAAAGATACACTAGAGAGACTTAGAAGTATGCATCTCTATGCTCATTACTTACTGTGTGGCATGAATATTTCTTTGTTTCAGGAAAGAGCTGGCATGCCAGAGATCTCTCTGTTGCTTATCAATAGCCATAAAATGGATTTTCCCCCCCCTCTTTATGAATTCTTAGCCCAAAGATTGAAGTTTCTCTGGTGCCTCCTGGGAAGTATTTCTAATTTTAAGCCTTCGTCCTCGTGCCTCATACAACAGCACCCGAGGTGTGGAGTAGTCTCTGAAATGTGCTCCCTAATGACATAGTATAGTGCTGAATTACTCATTCCTTCTCGTCTATTTTCAATGCTGCGAGATAAGTCAGAAAACAAGGGCAAACGTGCAGAATGTTTGAAATCTGTCTCAAGGTCAAAAAGAAAAGAGAGGCTAGGGTTTGAAGTCCTGTATTTTCTGGCAAGGTTTAAATTTTTCATGTGAGAGCCTGTAATAATAAAATATTGTGATAATATATACTGCCGAGTGGAAAAAACCCAACAACCCCAAATAATTATAGTAGCAGGAATACTTAACATAGTTCCCAAGTGACCGGAGCCTGATGAGTATTTTAAACCCTGAAGCCTCGGGAATTCTCCTAAACTACTGTTCTGCTCCCAAGGAAAGGGGAAAGAGAGTTAGAAATCTGCGCTCTTCTCAGAGTAGAATCTGAAAAGACCAGCAAATGCAGAATTTTTTGGCTTCTGGTGCAAATACTGAATACTGTGTTAATACTGTGTCTGAATAACAGTATAAACTGCTCCTAGCTGCACACACATATGCACACATATATTACATGCATTAAGTTCTTTAGCCTTAAAGAGAGGATCACATAGGCAGCAGTAGGGAAAACCTGTCACACGCACTGTTTCACCACGGTATTTTGACAAGTTTATTAGCATGGAGGAAGAGTTCAACGATTAAGGCTCATTCAGCCCGTGACTTTTTTAGCTGAGGTTTGTCCAGAAATGCTACTTACGTGATCTTCTGATGGTTTTTAGGGTACTTAGGGGCAGAGGCAGTGCCTCAGTTTACATGAACCGTTAAAATCAGAGTGCCACAAAGCTCATTAGACATGACAAATGGCCAGTAAAATGAGCCTTTAGGAAATCAAGAGAGTTACCACAGATCAGAGGTGGCAATTAGCAACCTTTACACTCATTGTGATTGCTTCTTTCCAGGCAGATGTAGAAGGGTATTGTGTTTTCAAGCCGTGCTTGCTGTTCTTTGAAACATGCGGTAGCAATGCTAGGAGTATTAAATTATGGAAAGGTAACTGAATAATTATTCCAAGTACAAAAAGGGAAAAAAAAGGTTAGGAAGGCAAATAAAAAGAAGCAGCAGCTGCTAGTGGGAGAGGGCGTTTGTCCCTCTAGGTCTGCGTGCCTCTTTGCTGAGGCTGCCCTGGGCAGCGTCGGGATGGAGAAGAAAGGCATTCCTCCCGCGGCGCGCGCAGTGCGGGTGACTGGGAGATATGAGCAAGGCACTTCTCTACATTTGAGTTACATTCCCAGGCTCCATGTCACAGACCAGCCAGGACGCAATATTCGCAAGGAAAAGAAACGGCCACAATATTTCGAAACCATCCTGCGCACTTCGGAATATAGGCGGTTCACGCAGACACTTGATAAAGGGTTTATACCCTGAGAGCCTCTCATAGGTAAGAGTTCCCTTCACCGCCCTCCCCAGAGCAGCCTGACAGCATGCTGAAATGGGATCTGACAGACACTGCAATTTGCACATTATACTGTCTGAGGACACTTGGGGCCCTTACCCTGCTTTCCTGGACATTGAAATCTATCGGTATCCATGTTCATTGCAGGGAGGCTTCCTCATCATTTCTGTAGCTGCCTGTGGCAAAAAGAGTTTCATTTTTAAAACGTCCCAAGCCCATCTTGTTACTAGTGGGAATGATTTGGAGAGAAATTGAAAGAAAAAGCAAATTTCTTAAGTTATTTTTGGCCATCCTTCTTTTCCTGCCTCACCAAGTCTTTCTGTCCCCTCATGCTGTTTTCCCCTTGAGTGTAAAACAGCTTGATCTGCCGTCGACGCTTCTGCAGTTCTGTTATTTCCCCCTCATGGTTACTTACCTGATTTCCGTATCTTGTCTTGGTCTCCTTTCCTTGCTTTAGCACTTTTCCCTTCTGTAGTTGAGTTGGACTCCTTGTTCTTCTCAGTTGCTTGGCTTTATTCCTTTAATGTGGTTCTCTCTCTCTTCCTCCCTTTTTCTCCACCCCCCTTCTGTGTCACTTTCGGTCTTCCCCACTGCCTCTCTGCCTTTCCCCCTCTTCTTTCTTCACCTACTTTTCTTGTCTCTCCCGCCCCCTCCAGCTTAATCTTTCTATTTTCAAACCCAGTTTCCTGTTGTTTTTCCTTTAAAGACCATGGATCTCAGTCCTCCCTCTCCATTCTCAGCCTCTCCCTGTGCCACCCTCCCCATGCCGATGGGATGCACTCGCTGCCAGCTTCATGCCGTCCCTTCCAGTTGCCGCTACCACTGTTCCTCGCACCTCCTCCCCCAGATAACATGCCATGGTCTAAGCCTCCCTTAAACGACAAGAGACAGGGTTGCCCCACAGTTATGCCAGTCAGACCTTGGGAAGCTTTTTCCATGTAAGACATCAACAAAGGACAGTTTTCTGACTCATTCAAGCTTAATCTGGCAAAGCAGAGTTCAGTTGCAGCAGGGTCCTCCACCTCTTCAAATAACATAGGACTTGCTCTGCTGGCGTGGACCAGGAGCCCAGCACAGCTGCAGCCTTGTCCCAAAGGGCACCTGATGCTTCCCAGGAGAGTTTTACAGGCCCCCTTACTGAAAAATACAGAATAACCTGCCTGTCAGGAGAGGGTTTTTTCAACGCACTGCCTCCCCACAACCTCCCCGCGCACACACAGTCTGATGCATGAGTATTCTGGCCTTTCTAAAAAATGCTTTTGGCACATCAAGTGTCTGAAGGTCTTGTATTTCATGTATGTGTCAAGTTGAGCCTCTGATTCCTGCACATCAGGCCTCAGAGAGGAAGATCAATCAGAGATGCCTTCTGGCTTTGATAAAGGCTGGTCTCAAAGAACCAGTGTCAGGAGAGTGAGATTTGCACAGAAGACTCCGCTACCCTGAGAACTGGTTTGCTGCGCACAAGCTTTGGCGGGTGTCCCTCCAGCAATCCTTCCTGGGCTAGATATCTCCCATTCAGAACATAATTGCCCAGTGGTCCCTATGCAGCAGCTAGTGTAGATCATGAAGAAAAAGCAGTCCAGAGACTAAAACACAGGGCTCACAACTCTTACTAATCTAATCATTGTTCTCCCACTGATTTAGCATCCCCTTTAGTCACACGATTGAGAGCCAGCCTGCGCAGGGACAGTGCTGTGTAGGGGCTACCTCTGGAGGCATGTCCTGTGTGGATGCTCTCACTCTGAAGTTAAGAGTGCAACTCCTTATCAAGAGGGCTGAATCCTCACCGATGGTTACTGCGGCACATACAGTGCCCAGTAAATTCCCATAGCAGCTCAGTAAACTCCTGGTATGGAGAAACCCATAGGCATTTGCCACTTCATTTCTAACTTCATTGAAAGGCCTTCTGTGACTTCAACTAAAATGGGAACATTTCTGGAGTTGTTTCTCCCTCTTCTGCCTGGCAGTGTATACCTGTGGTGGAATTTCATGGGAAGGAAAATATCACTGTGTTCTTTCGTTTTTCTGGAATAATTTCCATAGAGCATTTTAGTGTAAGGTCCTGTTGATTTTATGCCAATGAAATTGTCAAGAACTTCATCACAGAAGTGTCCAAAAACCAGTGTTCATAGTACAGATCTAGCACACAGATGGCTTTGGGATAGGCTAGCTAAGGCTTGTCAAGTGTTTCTCACGTGCTATAGAGAGGCAGGTCCCGTGAGTGAGATGCCTGAAATGTAATCCCCTCCCTGCGTGGCTGACACTTTGCTGTACACTCAGGGTGACCAGGTCTGATTCTCCCTGCTCAGTCCTTTGTGTTTCCTATGCCTGTATTGCTCCTGAGCGGCACACTCTTTAGCCTGCAGAGTTAACCTCTGAATCCAGCTGATCCAGTCTAGTTCTGTGGAATGAATGAGGGAGGGGAGAGGGTTTCTACCCAATACATGCATCATGCATGTGAGGTAACTGTTCTAAGCTCTTTTTTTTTTGGTGGTGGTGGTGGGGACTGTTTGAATTTTGATGCACTGAAAGGAAATGGGTGAAGGCAGACAGGGAGGCAAAAGACAGAAAGGTGAGTAGAGAAGTTGTATGGATACTTCAGCCAGCCCCTCAATATGTCTACCTTCTCTACTGCACCCTCTTCAAGGGAAAACAGAGGCGTCATGGCAGCTTCTCCAGCTCCACAGCTAGAGAAATAGCTGTTTTGCCCACTGGTAAGCTGGAAAGAAGGATTTTTCCTTCCCTCCCCAAGAGACTGCTATGCAAAACTTGTACGACTTGAGTGAGGAGAGCAAGTGGAAGAGAACGCTCCCCCAGACAGTGGAAATGAGGAGAACAGCTGACAGCTTGCCATGTGCACCTTGGAGATCTCAGTAGTTTATGGCGCTGTGGAACAGATTTTGAAGGAAAGGAGAAATAAAACGAGGAGGTAAGGGGAAAATAAGACACGTACGATCTTCTGATCAAAGGTAAATAGCTTTCTTGGGGCAAGGTTCCTGACCCTCTAGGTAAAAAAAAAACATAGCAGGCCTTATCTACCTGGACTTCAGTAAGTCATATGGTACAGTGTCCCAGAAAAAGCAAATTAGTGGAGAAGATTCAGATGAAGAAGACGGGGATTATTAGCTAAATCCTTAAAAGGGTAAGAGACTGACAGAATTGAGACACTGGTTCCCTAATAGGTTGAAGAGAAGTTATCTGTGAGGCCGCTCAAAGATTGCTCTCAGGACTGATCTTTTTTAATATTTGTGTTAATTACCTTGGCACTGAAAGTAGAAATGCTAATGAAATCTGCTGATGGAACAAATCTGGGAGGTATTGTCAGGGCAAAGGTGGATTCCAGCACTAGGAGACCTAAAGGCTGTTTGGGACTGTCGTCCCAGGGAGGTGAGGTTAAATGGGAGAGTGCAGAGTCACACACTCGGAACTTGTTGCTCAGAGAGTAACAGGGATCTCTCTTAGCAATTGGGAGTTCCTAATTGGCAGGACCGAGATGGGGAAAGTCCTGGGTGAAGGTCATCAAAGGAGGAGGAAACAGCGATGCTATGTGGGGGTGAAAAAGGCAAGTGAGCTTTCAGGACGAAGCAGTATTTTCAGTTGCAGCGAGTGAGATTAATGTCGTCCAAGAGGATGTGAGACCCCACCAGAATAGTGTGCGGGGCTGCTCACCCACATTCAAGAAAGATATTCAGCCTGGAACAGGTGCAAAGAAAGGCAACGGGGTGATCAGAGGGACAGAGGGTGTCTCTCGGCCAAGAGTAAGTTTACTTATTAGTCACAGAAGTGACTGCAGAGAGATACTCGAGCTGATTTGAAAATAGATGCGGTATCAGTTTGAGCTTTTCTGCGTTAATTATTTTGCACTGAACTTCATGCTAGTGCAGCTACCCAAAGTAATTAAAACATGGTGTGATGTGCCTGCAGGGTGAATACTGTAAGGGAACTTAGTTACTTAGTCTGGCAGAACAAAGGTTAAGAGAGGAGAGATTTGCTGCCTATAAATACTTTTAGGAACTGGAGGTTGGGAAAGTAAGTGCTAGGGAGAGAGGAGAGCTACATAAGCTAAAGGACAATGAGGCACAAGAATAAATAGATATAAATTGGCCATGAATGAATTTAGGTTGGAAATCAGAAGGTTTCTAAGCAACAGAGCAGGGAAGGAGGTGCTGGAGCAGCATTCTAGTAGCACAAGTGAGGGCGGAAAGCTAATGAGATTTAGGACAGAGCTTAGTAAGTTTAGAAAAGGCCATTTGTTTTGTACTTGCCCGTTATTCAAAGGGATTGAACCTGATAAGCCAAGAGGTCCCTTTTTCATTCTATTTCCTGTACTTGCCTTATTGCCTTATCAGAGCTGCTCCTTTTCACACAGAAGCTAGGTAAATCCTGAATAGAGTTTGTGTGATAAGTTTTTCGGCATTGATACCGTGGATATTTAATGGAGCATTCATTCTGTGTCAGGGATTTAAATAAACAAAAAGAGCAAACCAGCACAATGCACAGAGAAAGTCTGCAAATATGCAGTAGTATAGATGAGAGCTCACATATGAAAGAGCTTCTTCACATAAAACAGATGTTCTTGGAGCATCTGGCTTTGCTGGAAGGCTGCTTCAAATGTGGGTCTCTGAGACCCACTCTGAGATTTGAGAACTTCAAGAGACTGTCTGAAGGGAAAATGTCTTGTACTTTCCTGCCATTACTAAGGACATTGTGCTTGGGGAGGATATCAGATTTACTGCATTGGGAAATTTCAGAAAAAAAACCCACCACACAACGGCGGTTGAGATAGAAACTTCTCGTATGTATTTCATCTCTGGCGCTTGGACACAGCACTGCACTTATTCTGATTCTTCATATTGTCTCACGCTGGACAGGCACCTCTAGTACCTTCTTGAAAGCACCAATGGATGCCACCTTCTTTTTGAAACATTTTATCTAAAATCCCCATGCGCGGATATGATTGAAAGAGAATGAGGGAGAGGGAAGATCTCTGTTATACATTAGACCTCTGGAGACAGCTTGAAGGCATCCTCCAGCAGGAGGCAAATTCCCAAGGACAGGCTGGGCCCAAGGGAACAGGAGTAGCATGTGACGATGGGTCCCTGAATGAAGGGGAACAGTTTTATAGTCACAGTTCCTTATTTAGTAAAAAATCCCAAATTATTCCATTATAGTTGGATCTTTTTCCCTTCCCAACCCAGAGTACCATACCAGCACAGAGTGAGAAAAGAGGAAACAAGAAACAGCAAGGCGTGAAATGTCACTGTGTATCAGTCTCATTTGCCACTAAAGTTTTCAGCAAGAAAAACTTGAAGAGGATTTAGTCTCACTGAAGGGAAATGACCATCTTTCCTGAAGTAAATGCTTAGTTGTCAGCTTTATGTTACTGGAAATAAAGCACGGCACTCTCACAGCTACTGCTTCCACTTCTCAACTCTGCAGCATCTCTGAGTAGTTGAGAAGTGCTTTGCAAATGATACAGCTCCTATAAACACTCTCCTTGCTTTACAGGTGGAGGAACCAAACCATGGAAAGCATAAAGGATTTGTCCAAAGAATCAGCAAGTCATTTTCAAGCAAGGAGTCCTCGCCTGCCTGGCCAGAGGACATTCATCTTGTCCTGTAAACTTCCAGCTAGATGAATTGCTGCTTTACAAAAATACATGTGTGTATACATACATACTTATATATGTTTCCCGAAGTGAGAAGAGAAGAAAGAACAGACCTTTACCTCTTTTTGCTGAGCCTGCACAGGTAGCAGGTAAAGTTGACTGAAGGGTGAACTTTATCACAGCCCCCTGGTCTTGCTGGAGGCCACCTCTCTTTCTGTCAGTGTCCGGCTCCCAGAAGAAATCCGTGTGTGAGGGAGGACACTCTGGACAGGGTAAGCAAACCCCAGCCAGCTCCCAGGAGCTCAGCCTCCTGCTATGGTCTGGCACTGGCTCACTGGCTGGAGATTTCCTCAAGCCTGGAGGACCGATGCTGGGGGAGACTAGCTCCCGAGCTGTTCCTGACATGCACTGGCAGCTGTCTGCCTGCTATTCTTTTAAAGAGTCTTCGTGGATCGGGATAAAAATGTGATCTTACGCAGGCGGCATTGTAAGCACAACTTGGCTCAAGTTCAGCTCTTCCTCTGGCTCCCAGCTACTCTATTTTTATTGAAGGAATTTGAGGCTATCAGAAAGGAAGTCAAATTGTTTTAGGAAAACAATAGAAAAGCAACTTGAAGTTTATTAGCTTCCTGCCCAGGGCCTGGGACCAACTTGTCAAACTTATTAGAGCCATGGCAGAGCTATTTATTTAGAAGGGCTAGCGACAAGACTCGCAATTTCATTCCTGTTTAGGCCTCGGTGAAAACAAAGGAAAGCCATAAAATAATATCTGAAGGGAGCAGATGGCTAACTGGTAAATGGTGCAAATAAGGTTGGCCTCTGAGCCGTTCGAGGTGTTCACCAGTGCAATTGGCTTTCATGGGATTTTGTTATAGAATGAATACCCAAGTTTGCATCCATAGGCTAGCCCCATCACCCCAAATTCCTTATTGTGGCCGAAATTTTCAAATGGAAGCCTCACACCTGAGATTACAATATTTGGCAGGAAAAGATCTTTGTTTAGAACTACTGAAAGGAGCGAAACAATACCACAGGTCTGCAGAAGAGCCAGGAATAGAGCCCAGGTGTCCCTGATCCTATAGGACTGCTGGAGCCCCTTGACTGTAAAAAATATTTATATCCTTCAGAAGCAGCTGCAGTCTGCTTCCCCATTCAGCTACCCCAAAGTAGCAGTGCCATTAAGTCACTAAAAACATGCTGGCATGCGGCTGGTGAGAAGAATGGACAGCCAAACCATTAGACTCACAAACAGAAAGTGTCCGTGCTGCCCGAGCCTTTCTAAGGAGTCTCATCGTTCGCAAGGAAACAAGAAGAGACTAAACCAAGTAACTGAGAAGCATTTACAAACTCTGCTTAATGCAAACCCATATCCCTTTTCCAGAGGGCTCTCTGCTGAGTGTTTAGCCTGCTTCCAGGGAGCATATAGGAAGAACTCACCTCTCCTTTCAACGGTGCAGTGGTAGTCTCTAGAAAATCAGGCGCTGAGAGGTAGTGAGCCCGCAGAGCTCTGCACACAAGCTCTGAACAACCCAGTAACAGCTTTTCAGATGAAAGGAAGAAGAACCCACCTCAAAAATTCTCTTCCTTCTTCTCCTCATTAGCTTAACTAAAAGTGGGAATGCAAAGCTACAGTTTTCTCTGAGGCCTAGGGCAATGATGCATCTTGTATTGGCAAGTGGTAGAAGATCTCGCTTTGTATGTTCCTTTTAATTTATCCGGGTTAGATGCTTGTAAGGGGGTCAAAGTGAGTGCATGACTCTGGAAGGGCCTAAGAAACTGTGTCTTAAACTTGGTAGTTTTAATGTAAATGCAACAATTTTACATTCATTTAAGGTATTCTTACAGGTTTTAGAAGGTTCCTCTGATTTCTGTCCCTGAGATACTTCCTTGATAAACAAATCAGCCAAGGAAGCACATAGAGCAGTGCAGCATCCTAGTTCTCTACAGTCCGTAGGCGTTTACTTAATTTTAAGTACATTCTTGAGTTGCATTGATTTCAATGAGATTTAACAGCCTGGAAGTTAAGCACCCTACAATGTCAGCCAGGCCAGCTGTGCTGGGGGAATTCCGTGGCAGACGGCAGCTAGTCGATATACCTCTCAATTGCCTCTGCTGTACAGGATGCCACATGCAAATCACATGGTGGTGTTCTGGCAATGGAAAATACTTTATTTGTACTTGTTTGGAATCTGCGTCATCTGGACTGGTAGCACTTAATTCGCACTTTGTTCTATTAAGTAGTGTTTCAACCCCAAATGTATGCTGTGAGCATCTTCTTGTCAGTCGCTCAGGACCGTTGGACTCTCTGTAGTCCCTGAGGCTGGGATCCTTCAAAGATTTGGTCATGTGAGTAACTGGATATAGTTCTGGCTTGGGGCCATTCGTGTGGGTAAAGGTCCCTCTGTGTACAAATGTCATAGACTGGAAGGTGTTGTAGATTGTTGAAGCTCCTGTTTTTTTTCCACCAGGAGCCAATATCATTGCTCAGAAACTTCTGGGATGACCGATGTTACTAGCCAGCTGGACATATGGATGCTGGGGGATCGCAGAAAGCTGTGACATGCTGCCATGTGGTGCCAGTGCCAGCACCCAGTTCCTGGGACGTGCTCTCCCGTGGTGGGGTTAATTAGCTGTGCTGCTCTGAGATCTCCCAGCCCTAAAGCTGGAGGCTTTAGAAAAAGGCAGCTTAGGCAATATTGCCGGTGTGGAAAGAATCAGAGGCACACGTCTCATCATAAAGCAAACTAGCTTTGCTGTGGGGTAGAAGGACCTCAGCCTACTCTATACATTCTCCGCAGGGGGAAGAGAAATCAGGACTTGAATCTGCTCTGAAGGCCAAGATCTCTAGAGCTTTCCCTGGGAGTCAGCTTCAAAGGAAGAAACAGTAAAAGGATTTGAGGAAAAAGAGACATGTGCTTGGATGGTGGTGAGTGAAACTGAAAAGTAAACAGCCTGAGTTACGGAAAGATTCTCAGATGGTGCTTATTGCTCCCAGCCAGCTTGTTCTCTTTTGTGACGGTCTGAAAGCATTTCAAGACATGACCTCCTGGGTAAAATTAAGAACTTCATTAATAGCACAAATTTATGAGTAATGGTTCTTCCCACCAATTTTGTGATGTGTGTTGGCTGGATTCTGAAGCCTTCTGTGAACAATGCAAATTACAGCAAATGGAGGGGGCAGGGGGACATGGCTGGCCCAAGCAGATTAGAAGGGTACATTTTAAATTAGAAGACCGTATACCCATGTGCGAAGCATGCCTGTGCGCACAAATCCACCCACACATAGAATAAAATTACGTTTCTTTTGTTGGCAAGAGCTCACAAGCTAGACTAAGTCCCAGCAATGCTGTGGTGCACAGCGTGCAGGGAAGGCACCTTACAAGGGACTTCCCTTTCCAAAGCGTGCCATGAGGTGGACTCGAGCAGTGCGAGAGAAGCAGGCAGCCCTGCTCCTTCATGCTGCGCCTTCTGTGTGGCTCACAGGGATGCATCAGGCACCGATACTTCTCAGCCTGGTGTCCTGAGTATTTATTAGAGGAAAGTTTGGAAAAGGTTTGTATCCAATTTTGCTTTCTGAAAGGGTGAAGGATTTGGTCAATTCAAATCTCCTTAACTGTGTTTCTGGACACCTGGGTTTCCTGGTAAAATGCCATCTGCATGACTTTTTGTAACATCCCCCCTGCCCAGAAGAGGTGACACAGCCTGCAGAGGAAACAGGTGCGTGCCTTCATCACCTGCAGCCACAAAGGCAAGGAAGTGAGTGCCCTGGCTTCTCCACAGCAGCCAGCCAAGGCCACACAGAGAGCCACGCTGGCTCTCCAGGTGGCCACCGCAACGCTCATGTTTGAAGCTACGAGGAGTGGGGAGGAGGCTAGGAAATTCTCTGAGCACTGAAGTCACAGAATCATAGAATGGTTAGAGTTGGAAGGGACCTTCAAGATCATCTAGTTCCAACCCCTTTGCAGTGTTTGGGGACACCTCCCACTAGACCAGGCTGCTCAAAGCCCCATCCAGCCTGGCCTTGAACACTGCCAGGGATGGGGCATCCACAGCTTCTCTGGGCAACCTGTTCCAGTGTCTCACCACCCTCACAGTAAAGAATTTCTTCGTAATATGTAATGTAAATCTCCCCTCTTTCAGTTTAAAACCATTTCCCCTCATCCTTTCGCTTCACTCCCTGGTAAAGACTCCCTCCCCATCTCTCCTGTAGGGCCCCTTCAGGTACTGGAAGGCTGCTCTATGGTCTCCCCAGAGCCTTCTCTTCTCCAGGCTGAACAACCCCAACTCTCTCAGCCTGTCCTCACAGCAGGGGTGCTCCAGCCCTCCGATCATCTTCGTGGCCCTTCTCTGGACTCACCAATGGCCTAACATAGGGCTTTCCCCACTTAGCTTCCCATTTAATTTAATTAAAATTCTCTCCCCTTGCTCCTCATACGTATCATGATGCACTCTGCTCTAATCCTAACTGCTGACTGCTCCATATAAATGCAGGCGCTGCACCCTCACTGAGTCCTTTGCACACTACAGCTTGTTTTTAACACCAGCAGAAGCAAAGATGAAGTGTGATCATGCAACATCTAGCAGAAAACTATACGCAAAATTGCTAGCCTGTACTAAGAAGTTTCATTTGTGGGTTGCTCTTTTCAAATCGCTCTGATTTGATGGTTGACAGATGATATTAAAGTGGGCTTGCACTGTGCTAAGACCCCTCTATGAGCTCCTGCAGAAACCTGGTGATAAAATCTGACTAATAAGCGGTGTCAGACAGGATTGTGTTTGTTTGCTGATGTTTATTATTTTCCTTAAACTGGTGGAAAACAAAGAGATATTTAAACTTGATTGAAACAAGTTGAGGTAGCTAAAAATTCACTGACTTTGAGCTGAATCTTGAAGTTCTGTACTCAAATACAGACTTTGGTTTCTTGGTGAGAAAAAAAGAAATTTATTTTCCTTAAAAACACCTCCCTCCTCCAATTGACTTATGATAAAAATAACTATTAAAATAGTAAGTATTTTTTTGCTGGTCAGGGATGATGGTTTTTGGATTTCTGTGTGTGTGAGAAACAGAGATGCCTAAGTAATGCACGTTAGTATGATAGATGGTTTTTGCATGTGATACCCACATGGTATGATGTGAGGGCTTCCTATAATTATCCTATGCCTGTTGAAGGAGGAAAGTAAATTGGTTCTTTCAGACGAAGAGGAACCCAAGACTGATTTTTTTTACAATGCACTCAGTATTTAGGAGTGTTGTCGCCAAACCAGGGACACCACAGGATGTGCCCACTGAAAGAGCACTTCAGAATATGAATGGCAGCGGTTAAAAGCCATGCGAGATTGCTCACAAGAAGAAGAGAATAGGGAAATGGGAAGCCTTGATGTTATCTGCTGTTCCCACACTCCTCCCCACTTTCCTCCCAGGCCAGCTTTGTGAAAGAACACATTTCTCTCTCAGGGAAAGTAACAATTTAACACCACAGGGAAGAAAGATGTTTTGCGATGTGTGCATGAAATGATGCAGTATCACTCAACTAACATCTGGTAAAACGTTCTTAAATAGCCTCATCTTTCTGCCTCAGCATTTCTAACATCAATAATTTTATTGGTAATAATCAGTGAAGTCTGAGATTTGTTGGAGGAGGATGGATGGCTGCATTTGGGGAGAAAATCTAAAGGGCTTTGAAGTATGCTGATACAGAAATGCTGAGACAACATTACAATTACTGAGCTAAGAAGTCTGCACTGATTTGCGGTTCCCAAAATGTTTGGAAGACAGGAGGAACACTGCCTTGAGAGTAGCTGCTGGTGCTTTAATGCCATCAGATTGCTAAAAGATCGAGAACTTCCCAAGTGCCACAGTCCAGGGTAAATCTAAATCTGACTTAAACGTTTCTCCTGGACCTCCTGTGGCTGCCCATACTGGTCACATGAGGTGCTTTCTCTTGCACTCCCTACAATCCCATCCCAAAAGCTTTTGAGAGAAGTTCTTCTCCCATTCCTATCTGATAGGTCCGGGCAAATCCAATCCAGGCTTCCAGTCAAATTCTTTCCAATCCAGGTCACACAACTTTCCTTCAACCCGAGCAATCCTTTCCATTTTTCCTCCTCTGCTCAGAAGTGTGTGATCATCCTTGCATCAAAAAAAGGTACTTTGAGAAATTGCTTCATATAGTTAAAAGGAATTATTTTCCACTCTGAAAAGTGGACCCACATGGAATCTCCATCACAGGAATGACACAAGATTGTCCTTCAGCTACCGAAGTGATGTGAAATAGTAGCCTGCAGCTGTGTAAGCAAATAGACCAGCATCACAGGAATTCACGCAGAGGTCAGTGGTGATGTGTGGCGTGGTATCTGGCCTGCTTTGTGCAGGCAATCTGCTTGGTGCTGAACTGGATGGGAACTCACATTTTGTTTCCAAGCGCAACAAAGCTGTGAGATGGTTCAGCTATAAAAAAAGAAGAAGATGGAGCTGAAGAAACGTAATGCGATGCCAACATTAATATTATCTGGCCTTGGTAATGGCCAGAGATCTCCAAAGATGGAAATTTCTGGGCTTCCTGCTTCCTTTAGTCTTCTGCTGTTACCTCCTGTCCAAGTTGCTGAACCCAGCTGGTGAGGTCTGAAATACCCTGCAGCATTTCCAGTTGTTGGAACAGATGGCAACATAGTAAGTGTGGTTAATATGGAGAAATTCATACTGGTCTGCGTTGTAAGCTGTGGTGAAAGAGGGAAAACCCACCACGTGCGTACCTTAAGACATCTTAAAGCCCTTTGACCTCTGGGACTGTTTAAGGCTTCTTGCATTAAATATGGCAGCCTCCAAATTGCTTTATTTGATAATGGGCTGCCCTCTGAGCTATACCACTCCTCCCCTTTGCCACAATCCAGGCTAGACTCCTAGTCTGCCTAGTACTGGTAGTAAAGAAGAACTGCTAGGGAAACTGGTATCAAAAAGGAAGGCTGGTCTCAGCTGATGAAGTTAAAGAACAAGAAGTTCAGGTCTCCTGAGGTCCCGTCCCACCTGAATTATGCGATAAGTTGCTGGGACCAGAAGGTCTGTAGCAGGTCAAGGTCAGTGCAGCAGCTTCTGTACAGGTAAATCATATCAGCATACAGAATTTCTTCAGCATATCAAGAAAAGTAGTAAAAAGAGAAATGATTCGTCATTTTTAAAAAATTCCTCAGATGAAGCTATTTGGGACGCCAAGGGGCCTTGGTTTGAGGAAGAAGCTTTGTTATAGATCATGAATAAGTAAAAAGAAGGAAATTACTGAAGTTGTTTGCCAGTCTAACACAGAAAAAAATTAATAGAGAGACATGTCCCAAAGCATATTGTAGCACAAATGCTGTTTAAAATACATAGTAGTGACATGGATAGGGACAAGAACATGACCAAATTCACAACTAGCACAAATGTACCTACCTACATACGTATCTGGTGAGTAATATTACACATTGGCACATATGCTCCATGGCATCAACGACATTCCTAATTTGGGGGGTCAGATTGCTCACCGAGGAAGAGTCTTCTATGTTTAAAAATACATGTTATTTGCTTTTCTAGGTGCAGCTCTGTCAGAGTAGCTTTTTTTGTTTTGGTTGCTTGACTTTTCCTTGTTAGAATATTTTCATGGCAGACTTTTCTCAAGGGGAAGGACTCCTAAAAAATGGGTACCTGCATTCTGGATTTGTTTACTTCCTTCTGGAGGATTGTGCCATGATTGGGACTCTCTTGGCAGAGGATACTTTGTCCCCAGGTTTCCCATAGTCTATCCTTGCCTCTGAGGTCCTGTTCCAGTTAGGGAACAATTGCTGAAATGGTTCGTAGATTGACATCTGTCTTTTCCTGTGCCAGGGCTTTTTTGAGGCATTTCTGAAGAGCCGTCTCTCCCGCTCTGTGAGGCACCATGCCCCGAGTCCTGTGGGGGTTGTAGCCTGGACTCATGTGATGGAGTAATACAAAATGTCCAGTAGAAAACGCAGTGTGGTAACAGGTGAAATTCAATGCAGAGGAAGCACGTCCATCTTTAAGCTCTCCAGGCTCCTGCGTAAACTTTACCCTTCATGGAAAAAGTTGTAGGAAGCATTATTGTGACCAGCTCCTTGGTCACAAGAGAGGCGTGATGGCCCAAACAGGGGGCTTATTGCTGCAGGCAGAAGTTCTGGGTTTTGATCAATATGGAGTGAAAAGACAACAATATTGATGAGAGATTGCTCCGTTGGTCTTCAGAGCAAATAGCTTGTGTCTGTTTGGCTCTCCTTGCCCTCCCTCAGACCCCAAAGAGGGTGCTTTTGTCCCTGCTGCCATGTGGGAGCCATGATTATTTGGGCCAGCACCTGAACCATCCTGGGAGAGCATCGTTGGCTGAGAGAGAAATTGCCAGGGAGCATGCTGACAGTTCAACAGCACTGATGATAGCAGGATCATATTGGAATCTGTGCCTTGGTCCTGTTAGTTTGTGATTTATAGATGGACCTTCACTGTCTGAGAGCAAGCCGGGTTTGGAAGAGGAAGAAGGTCGGAAAGTAAGGAGTGAAAATATGGCTCTGCCACTGAGCTCAAGGAGAGAGGAGCTGTTCCTTAAATTGCAACCTGCTGCACTTACTGGATTGCTTTCTGGGCTGTGGAGTAATGGGTTAAAATGATGGATTCCTTGACTCCTGACTACCCAAATATATCGATAAGGACATAATCGACATCTTTGCTTAGCTCATGCACTGATGCAGTAGCTACTTTGCTTATCTGTGGGTTGATTTGCCGGTTAGTGCTAGAGCAGGGTTTGTGTTCATAGAGCCAAGTGGCTCCAGCCTGTGGTGTCTATGGTGCCTGACCGGGCAGAGTGAGCCGGGCTCTGTGTTTCAGCTTCCCAGTCTGGTGCCTGGCTTGCTCTGTGCTAGGCACTGAGTACAAGCTGGCATGGAGGCAGTATAAAGAACCACTCCTGGGATAACATCAGAGGATGTCCATCATCTTTGAAAAACAGTGTTTGTTTGTGTGCTAACATGGCTCTGGTAGAAGGGAGGCTGTCATCTATTAAAAAATGTTTAAGTTTAGTTTGGTTGTCTATTTGTCACAGACTGGAGGAGGAAAAACTTGGCTGAGTCCTGACTGGTTTTAAACTTTGGGAAGCTGAAAAATGCACGGAAAGAATGAAACAGAAGCATGAAAGCCTGCCGAAAAAGTTGGTGAAGTCACACTGTTACCAAACTGCGTATTCTTACACAGAAACGTGAAGCAATGTTGCAGAGTGTTGTTTAGATGCTGGAATAAATATCTAGTGTCTACAGAGAGCATGCCCTGTGTCTGGAGATCTACTCTCCAGTGCACTGCGCGCTTTCATTTGGGGTGTCTTTGAAGTGAATTCATATGTTTGTTGATGTTTGTCCAGTTAGTGCCTGAAGGAGTTTCATTTTTTATTTTGTCTTAAGGGTAAGTGAAAAAAAAAAGACACCCCGTATGTATATATAAGGTGTTTACAGGTGAGATACTGTCGCAAGTGAAGAACAAATCTACAGAGAATGTAAAATCAGGAGCCAGCCCTGAGGCGAGCCAGAAATATTTTGGCTGAAAACCTGGTTGGTGGCCACTGTTTGCCCCCTACTCAGTCAAATCAATTGTGTTCAAGTACTGAAGCGTGTTGTAATTTTTTAGTGCATTGAAAATTACCAGGAAATCAAAGATTTTGCTTTATTCCTGCCTGGAGCTACCAGGAAACCATACAACTGTCCAACAGTTTATTAGGTAGGGACTTGCAGTGGCTTGTTGGTGGGCTGCAGGCACCTGAGTAGATTAAGTGGCAATGATGTATGCCACCCTACAGTTGTTCGGTCCTGTTGAATGAGGAGGAGGTGCCCTCGCCTACTGACGTTATTGTGGCAGCCATTGCAGGCTGGAGCCCAAACTGGCCAGCAAAACCTGCTCAAAAGGAGGGATAAGGACATGGGTGGTGAGCTATTCTCTGTGCTGTGCCACACCGTTTACAGAACCCGGTCTGGCTTGTTTAAACCCAGGGTGGGTATATCTATAGGAGCTGCTGTCACAGCAGCTACTGGGGCTCAAGGAAAATTCCAAGAATTTTTAGCAGGCAGAGTTGTTTTCTTCCTCCACCTCTCTGAACTCAGCAGTGCCTGAACACAACTCAAGATGTGCCGTACTGGGGATGTGCTGCATTGTGTTGCTGTGCTTTCAGAGCTGTTAGCAGGGCCTTAGAGATCTCAGAATTTCTCGGTTTGAAGGCCTCTCCTTGACTATCAAACACATCATCTCTGGTTCCCAGAGACCCCTCTACTCAGCTCAGTGATAAAAGCGCTTTTTAACACTAAAGCTGCTGTGTTCCCACGCCTGTTGCTGTCATGAGGGAGGCCAGTCTTAAACAATAGCAGAGGAATAAAGAATAGCCTCGCTAATCGATATCCTGCCTAGACGCTGAGTCAGGTGGCAGCTTGGGCCTCTTTAAAATTCCTGCATTGTTCCTGATTTTTCATTTGACTAGGGTAAATTTTTATCTTTAAGGAAAGAAAACACACGGGACCAACTGTCTCTGCCTGCTCCACTGTTGCCTTCCCACCCACCCCCACTCAGTTATGATGGCTTTGTCCTGTGGTAGCCTCCTCCAGTGAGGGATATAGATGCAGTTTGCTAGTCTGGACTCTGAGCTGAGTGTGATGTGCTGTGGTTAGGACAAGGTGGTGGTGGTGGTGGTCTGGGCAGGGGTCCCTAAGTCACATTCATCTGCAAGGCTTTGGAGAACGCAGCCTTTGACGCCCATGTTTCCACGTGGGCTCATATTATGTGATTGGTCTTAAAATGGTCAGAAGGCGAGGTGAGGATGCAGGCACGGGTTCCCAGAAAATTTCTCCATAGATGAGTGTTTGGAGCCCTGGCAGGATGCTAGGGCAGTCTGTGTGCAAACAGACGTTTGGAAAATTGACAAAAACCAGTATTTTCTTAAACAAACTGTAAGATCCTGTAGCTCAAGCTCTTGAATCCACCTCAGCTGCCCTAAAAACGTTTTCCAGAAGGAGAAGGGGGCCAGAGTGGCTTTCTGTAGTCTCTGAATCTCGCAGTGCCTGCAGGGTCCTGGAGGGGGGCGGTGTTCATTCTGCTCCTGTCATCCCTGAGCATCACCCTGGGGCTGCTCTCACCAGCCTGGAGCAGGGGGCTGCGGCTCTCCCCTTTCCCCAAGCCATGAGCTGCAGCCTCAAAGGCTGCAGAGGAGAAAGGCTGTAGATGCCCCCAGGATTGTCCTTAAAGCTGGGGGGTCCCAAACAAATCTCTGTGGCTCTTTGGCACAGCTTGTCTCCTGCTAAAAGGCCCCAGCGCAGGGGGAAAGCGTGGTCCTTGCTGTGCCGCCGGGCAGGAACTCTGGGGGCTGGAAAGGGAACTGGTAAGGGCTACATTTGTGCGTGTAGATATGAGATAAGAGCTGACCTACCCTTCACCCCAAACTGAACTCCCTGAAGCTCAAACAAGGTAAGGCAACTGCTTGTGAAAATGCTGGGGGGAAGCCTGCCAGACCGGCAAACCTGCTGCTCTTGCCTGGGGCTGGGAGCAGACATAGAACGGCCCATCCGTGAGGTGCTTCTTCTCCAGGCAAAAAGCTACAACGCAGTGTGTTCTCAGGAGATTGCTAGGTCCCTGACTGCAGCGCTTGAGGACGGGTGACATAGAGGAATCGGGAGCCGAGAGTGCCTGCTGGGAGACAGGGCAAGGATGGCCATGCCCTGGGGCAGCAGGCACTGGGGACTGCCAGACCTGGCTCCCTGGGGGAACACCCCATACAACCAATGCTGAGGCCCAAAAACCTGGCACAGGGGGACACCCAGCCCAGCCACAGGGCCCGCTGTGACGGAGGGAGACATTGGGCAAAGGAAACTGTTCTCAATATTGGGTTTTTTTCCCAACAGATTTTTTTTCTTTTCCTTTCCAAAACTGCGGAAGTTCAGGAAGAATTCTGCATCTCTAGCATCAAAGGCTCATCTCCCGGGCCATGGAGCACTGTCAGGCAACGGAGGAAGCCTGGCTGGCAGCAAGGTCATGTGGGGAGGGATGCTCTGCCCGCTCCCGTATGCCTGCTTGCATCTGGAGACAGGGAGGACCGAAGGCCCAGCGTTTGTGTCCCCCACAGAGAGGGCACCAGAGGAACCTGGCAGCTGCCCACGCTGCCCTTGCTGTGATTTCTGTCTGTCCCTCCCCACACATACCAGTATACCTGCCCACCTCCATGGGTCCCCCTGCCCGTAGCTCTCCAGCACCTTTTGGTTCAGAGACTGCATTTTTTCCCTGGTGGGGGGCAGGGATGTGTTTAAAAATAATGTAAAGGAGAAGAATACAAAGCAGGACAAACCCCTGAGGTTCCCAGCGTGGTACTTGGCAGAAACACAGTCCTGTCTTCAGACAAAGCCTTTGTCCTGAGGGGTGGGGAAAAAATAGAAATTACAGACAATGGAGAAAACATTTCAGATTAAGCTAAAATGGCATCTACTAGGTATCTGAATGGGGTCTTTACTGTACATAGTCAACTGCTTTCAGATATCCCTACAGTGATACACATTACAGATACTGTCACCCCATGCAAATATAAACAGGGCAACATCCACAGCGGAGTGTCCTTAGATGGAATTCCTATACTGGAAGTCTGTTTCTTCTGGGAAAGGAACATCCCCCTTTAATGATATTCCTGGGTCTTTAAGTCTCCTGGGAGCCTCAGATCTGCTTTACAGAGCACAGGAAGTGGTGCCTGCCAACGCAAGCATGGTATGGCGTGGTGAGGGCTGTCCCTGACACCGTGCCCTCTACATGCCTGCTCTCCCGGGAGCGAGCAGGGGGCTCTGCCTGTGCTGCCTACCGCTTGCGTGGTGGGATGGGTGTTTGTATTGACCCTCAAGGAGTAGGGAGAGACTCTTCCCGCCCCCAGTGTCTTTGCAAAGACTCGGAAACAGAAAGCATGGAAACCTCAGAAGGTGTTTTCCAGCAAACACACACCAAGAAGAAGCAGCACTCTCTTCTCTCTCTCTAAATGTAAATTCAGGGTGCCAGAGGACCGGCAAGATATTGCTTGCCTAGTTAACCACTCAGTGTATCTCAGCCTCGCACAGGCAGGGCATTGCTGGAGGTGAACTGAGAATTTCTTTGAGAACTGGGTTTCTGTGCTGAGGCTGCTGGTAAGGACTTCATTGGCACCAGCTGGGAAGGGGGCGGTTGTGACAACCACACCTGCCTCATGGGAATATTACAGAGTCCTTTAGCTCATTGCAATGGTTGTGGGGGTTTGCTATGTGCCAGAACTGTTAGTGGTGTTTCTGTGAGTTGGTCGCTCTCTAGAGCAGTGTTGCTTGAGATACTGGACCTCAGCTGTGGTAGCATCCTTAGTGTCCTTAATATGTGTGTGGATCCTTGTTATGTAGGTTGTGGAGGAGATTCCTGAGTTTCAGGTTGTTTTGAAATGCTCTCATCGGTCTGTGGCCACTCGGGCTATCTCATCTGTTGCTATGCGGAGTTAGTGGTCACTGTGGCATGGATAGAACCAGGATGTCTTGGCTTTAACAACCCTGTGGTGTGGTTAAGTCTGTGTCTTGCTGGCTGCTTGTGTGGTTCCAGCTTGGGGATTGTGCACACGGCTGCGAAAAAGAAATTAATTTCTCATGATCTTCACCTGCCCCTGAACACTTGGTGGAAAGAGTCTTGGGTCCTAATCAAGCTGTTAGTCACAGCAGGTTTCCCAAGCCTTGGGGCTTGCCTGTGCAGGGGGCTGATCACTGTGGGGTGTGTGCCAGGTGTGCTGCTGGGGGCTCCGCTCCGCTCCAGGCAGCGGGTGCAAATGCTTGTCTGGGAAAGCAGTCACTTCAGGGAGCAGATCTTTCCTCGCTGGGAAGGAATGATGGGGAGGAACTAAAGCAAGCAGGCTACTCCGCCATCGGTGTGTTTGAGCAATGAAAAATCTCTTTAATGCTCACCAGGGAACCCGTGGGGGTTTTGTAAGGAAAAGATTTGTTCCCTGCGGGCCTGATGCTGTGATGGCTTCCAGCGGTGATGGGCTGGCTGGCTGGACGGGAGGCTGTGTGCCGAGAAGAGAGGGCCAGAGGTGCCGCCTGCCAAAGGAGCAGCTGGTGAGAAGGCGACGGGGCTGCACAGCATCAGCGCACACATGGTGGGTGGGGAGGCGTGAGCCCAGCTGCAATCCTTGTCAATGGCACCTCGTTGACTTTTAACGCTTCCTTATCGTGTCTGCGCTCGCCTCGTCGTGGCACTGATAAAATGCCATCGCCCGGTGTAATCTCCCGAGCAGCTCTGCAGAGGAGGGTGCAGAGCATGGGAGGCTGAATCGCCTGCGGCCAGCGTGGGACGCCGGTCCACAGCAAGGTAACAAAGAAACGGCCCTAACCTGAGACAAGGCGAGGGCGGAATAACCTTCCAGGTTTATGCAGCACCAGGTGTGCTGGTCAGATTGGCATGGCAGCTCATGATTTATTTTTTTTTTGTAGAATAGGGGTTTGCAGAAGTTGGGATAGCTGTTGCTTTTCACTACCTAGTGGAGTTGGAAACGTAAGCCGTGTGAAGTGATCGCAGCATGTTAGTACCTAGAGCTATAAACACTAGAGTTATGATAATGGGAAGGAATGCACAGGGGTTTTTTGTTGTCCTTTTTTTCCCAGAAATAACTTATTTCTCTCTCTTGGGGCATTAAGTACCTAAGTAGTTCTTGTACAAATCTTGTCACTATAAGAGAGTATTATTTTTCAACTGGTAACTGCAACCTGTAGGCCCATGGTAATTTTTTAAGTTTTTGTTTTTGTTTTGTTTTTTTTTACAGGCAAGCAACTTGTGGTGATACACTTGGGAATGTCATCTTTATAGGTTTGTGCTAAGGACCCCTGAATATAAAACGATAAGCAACTACTGAGCAGGTATGTCATTTTCGGAACCTGTAACTGGTGCCAAACTGGTGTACAGTATCTTGCCACTAGAGGAGAACAACGAAACCTGCCATGGAACTGGCTGGAAAGAATAATTTTCCTTCTAAGTGAGAAATTTGGATGTTTAAGAATGTTTTGTTTTTTTATTTATTTTTTTTTAAAAAAAAGGATCCTAGACATAGTGTCCTTCTTCCTGAATTGGAGAGTAAGTCATGATGCTAAAACTCCCTGCTGGAGAAAAACTTCTGCAGATTTTGTCAAAGAACTTGGGGCCAAAGTCCTTCACTTTTTTCATGGCTGAAGATTTGTTTTCAGCTTCACTGGTCCAACTGCTTTAAATGATGAAAGGTGAAACAAGGGACTTCTTTAGAGGAAGGAATTGTCACTAACAACAGGAACTTCCAGTGAAATCAATGAAAAGTTTCAATTTGACTTGCTGTTTTGCTTTTCCATCATATTCAGAAAATTGGCTTATGCAGCTCTCAGCATGTTTGTTTTGTTTTTTCTTCTTGGGCTACAGCTCTACTCTGTACTGTTATTCGTTGAATGTTATTTTCCTGTATCTTTTATACAGCACTAGTCTTGTAATCATCCCTGTAATCACTTCCACATGCTGCAAACTTGCAGAATGAAAAAAACTCCTTCTACATTCCCTGTATTCACATTATCTTTGCCAAGTTCTTCCTTTCCAATATATACTTGGATACCTTGAAGTTTAGTTTCAATATCATAATCCCAAAGTTGTTCTCACAGGAATATCTAGTGTTGCCCCATCCACCTTTAGGAGTCTCTCATTTTTTTCCCACCAGCTTTGATCTTTCCTGTGCTTTTGAACTGTTCTCCCCCTCCGCCCTCTTTCTCTTGTTTCTGTCCAACATCTTGTACTACCATCTCTTTGTTCCAGTGTCTCCCCATTTCTCCAGTCTTCCATCATCCCCTACCAACATCTGGAACTCGATGTGTGGGAAACCTGGGCCTTTTCCCAAGACCATTTCTCCTCATCACCCCCAGCACTTCCGCTTGTTCTCCCTGACAGTGACATCCAGATTACCGCACGTTTTACTGTATCCAAGCTCTGTCTTGCATATGGACCTGACAAATCTCACTAGTTTTTCCTCTAAAACCTGACTTTTTGCCTACATCCTCAAGTGAAAAGCTCAGTTGTCCTCAGTTCCTGCAGTGCTGCTTGCAGTCCCCAGCCTCCTGCTTCCCAGGTCCTTCTGCCTACCCTTGTCATTCTCCAGCTTCATAATCCTTCTGTGGCTTCTCTCTCAGGTTTCATCCTCTCCATGTGGACTCCGTATGTCCCCATTTCATGGCTGTCTGCTATCCTCTCACACTTGCCATCTTCATGAGTGGTATTTAACCACTTACTGACTCTTTCTGCATCTGCTCGCTCACCTTCATGCTCTTTTCCAAGCCTTCAAAATTGATTTTCTTACACCTCCACACTTTTTTCCTTGACCCTGTTGAAGGATCAGGAGCACACCACCTTGGAGACAGTAAACACCTAATCCTCCTTGAAATGAATACTGAATAACTGCCCACTCAGGAGTTAGGCAGCCGAATATTGTTAAGGCATTTGTGTACCAGTGTGCTACCTGGCACCCGCTGTTAGCTCTTGAGACCAGTACTTATATTCCCTACACTGCTGATGCCACCTCAACCTGGAAGTCTAGGGTATCTGTCGGTAACGTCCCCAAAGTCTGCCTTTGGTAGCAGCCTGAGGAACTTGGTATCTAGTTCTCACTTCCATAAGCAAGCTGTTCCTCTGCCTATCTCTGTCAGGGCCTGCTTTTATACAGGTTTTCAGAGAAGGCATATCAGATCAATAGGTGCACAGTGCAGGGCTGGTGGAGGTGGTGAGTGTTGTGGGCCGGTGTCTCGGACCAGGAGGTAAATGACCAGTTTTAACTTACTTCTTTTCTTGGAGGGTGGGAAACAGCACATAGCCCCTTCACCACTGAAGTCCACTGTTTGTAGAGATGAAGGAAGCTATGTTATTGAAACTTGCTCGGTGGATCAGCAGAGCATATGAAATGAAGTGTACATAGTGTTAGGCTAAGCTGTCATGGTGGCAAAAAGTGGGACTGTGCTTCCTTTATGTCCCTCTGGATATCTGCCCATGTAAGACCAAGACGTACACTTGCACTTTACCTAGCTGTCTGGTTATTGTTCTTTGAAATTTTAAAGAGCTTCCTTGTCAGATTTGGGTGAATTTCATCCTAGAATGAGTTCCAGCCTGAAGGGAAAAGCCGTTTGCCCAAGACACTTGAGGTCAAATGGAGAAAGTGTTGAACTTGTCTTTCTTTTTTTTTTTTTTCCCCCACATTCTAGTACAGTGTCCTAATTAGTGGCCTACTGGGCCATGTCACCATCAGCCTGGCTTACTATCTTTTTTTTTTTCTGGAGTGCTTTTTCACAAAAAAACCCCTGCATTATGTACTCAAACCAGGAAAGACAGCAAGGTGGTGAGTCCTATTTTAAGATGGATACCCCTGCTACAGATAGATGTGAGATATCCATGTCCTTAAATCATGTCCTCAGTCAGCGTTTTCCCATGGACAACCTCTATGATGTCCCTTAAGGGTGCTGGTATTTGCTGGTGCTCTTCTGAGGCACCCAGCACCAGCCACCTCCACTCTCTGTCCATGTGTAGCAATGAGGGGATGTGAACCACTAGTTGAACTGCTCCTGTGCTCAGCAGTAACCAGCTCGTGTTTGCCGCGGACCTAGTGTAACAGTTCACCATGGCAGCAAAAACGAAAGGAGGAGAAGAAAAAGGGAATAGAGAAAATAAAAAGCAGGACGTGGAGATAATGGAAGCCAGGGATTACTTCTCGAATTATAACTCTACCAGACTTAGATTTCTTGAGCTCCTGCTGTGCTTTGCCAAAAATGAGGCTAGTTAGCAGCAGATGTGAACGTAACAACTGACGGGGAGGGAGAGAAACTATGAGAAAAGCATGAATTAAGTAGATTCTCTTACGATTTATTTTGTGGGGGTCTTAGAAGTAGCAGTTTTCGAACTGTGGGCCACTGCTTGCTTATGCCAAGTGACTGGGTTGCTGTGGAAGGTGAGAGAAGGATGCAGTAAGCGAGATGCACAACATGTCATCAATCAAAAAAAGGAAAGCAGTTGGGGAATGGGTGGCTGAAACTGCTGAGGGATGATGGTATAGCTGGGGTGAAAGATGTAGCTTAGGAATAGATGCTAATTTTGCAGAAGTGGGGATGGGGATTCATGTTACTAAGAATAAATGGGTTTATGGAAAGGACACTGGTGGTTACTTGGTAACCATAAGCTTAAGTGATCAAAGAGTTTAGTAAGCCCTTCTGACTTTGCCTTGCCCTTCCAAAAATATATCATGGCTGTGTGGAAGGTCACCTCCCATCCGTTCTTAGACGTTAATCACCCTCTTCAATATAGGTGGCCTATCCGATTGCATAGGCTGGGTAAACACTGGGATATATGATAGCACATTTGCTGAGCTGCAGGATCTAAAGGTAAGGTTGATATCTGGAAGACCAAGATATTTGTGAGGGGAGACAGGATTCCTGGTCTCTTCAGCTGCTTGCCCTCAAAATGGAAGGAGAAGGCATTTCAAATTCCAGAAGTCTTTGCAGGCTCCAGGCTATAAACAGGCTCTTCCTGTATGAAGAAATAAGGATCTAACAGTAACCAGAAGATGTCTGCTTTTCCATACAGGCCTAATACTACTGGGATATGTTTTTGTGAGAGGTTTGAAGCCCATCGGTCAGAGGGAAAAGGACCACCCAGTGCTACTGGTGAGGATCATCCAAGAAGATGATATAGAAGATAGAGTCATGTGGTAAAGAAGAAATAAAAGCCCAGTCAAGCCAAAGTAGAGGGAGACAGACAGGGGAAGGAGTCAAAAACAAAAAGAAAGATGGAAAGAGGAAGAAAATAGTTAGGGAGAGGTGGGAGAAGTATTGACAGTGATTTGTACTATGGACAAATGTCCCAGCCATTTAATACACTCCATAAATACTGTATTTTTTTCAGCTACCTATGTTAAGGGCCTCTGCGGGGACAAGTAGACAAATTATGGGACCCCAAGTCCTCCGAATTCAATGAGAGCAGAATTTGTCCCCTAGATAACTATCCTGAATTCATAATTGGGGGCTGTGGCTCTAGCATGGTCTGGATCCTCTGTATCAGATCTTTGAGTAAAGTCTGTATTCCCAGAAGTAACGTGAAGGAAGATATGACCAAAGGAATGTATTTGCTATTTTACTTTGGATCACAGGGCAAGTGCCACGTGCAGTAGTCGTGGACGCTCTGTTTATCTCTACCTCTCTTGCTAGCTTGAATGTGATGGTATTGCAGCTTGGGTGTCTGAAGCTGTCCTTGGCATTTGGGCTCTTTGCGTTAAAAATCTTTATAGGTCTGTCACCGTAGACCACGGCTATACCTTGGGGCGCGGAGCATGCAGGGTGTTGATGCTTGTAAGTGCTTCTAAGACACTGCATTGTATTTCCTGATCCTAGTCAAGAGACTAAAGTGGAGGTTACTGAAATTTTAACATCCAGTAGCCTGTTGCAAGGGCTGGTGTTTCCTGACAGCAATGACTACTGTTTCACCCTATAACCACATCTCTGCTCCCCAACAGAAACACCCAACCTGAGCAGCCAGGAGTGTGCTAGCTTCCTCTCTGGTGTGCGGTCTCACATGCGTGGGCAAACCGTGGGTAATGTGGGAAACCAAAGCCTCCCTTATAGCTAAAGTGAAATCTTCTAGGAGATATGTTGTTGTCACATTAGTCAGCTACGCCAGTGCCTTTCCAGGAAGGATCTGTGCCACTTGGACCCTTTGTTTACACTGAGCAAAGCCGCTGGATTTCATACCTTCTCGTACAACGATCCTACAATAAAATGGGAAAGATCAGACATTCCTGTAGATACAGACTACTAGGACTCTGTCCCAGATGGGAAATCTGCACAGTGAGATGCCAGACCCATGAGCCCTTCTCCACCCTGGCATGGAATAACGCACCTTTTTTCTTCATGAATCTTACCAGCCAAGGGTGTTGCCTCACCTCATTAATTAGCCAGCCAGTGTCAGTATAATTAGGGGTTAAGTAGTTAATCTTCAAAAATCCCTTGGAAGCCAGGGAATCCATATATTTGTGTATTTGCAATCTGTGTAATTTGTGTACTGCCCCTGAGGCAATCAGGCATGGGAATGCAATCCTGTATTTGTGTATTTCAAAACGGAAAACAAGATGTGAGAAAAGGTTTGTATTTACAACAGTATAAAGAAAAGCTTTGACTGTCTAACCTCCTGTTTCACCTTCGTGTTGCATGCCATGCATCTTCCTGCTGCCCAGTCCTGCAAAACCAGAAAGCCTGTATTTTAGTGTGCATCGAGACGGGGTGAAGTTAACACAGGATGGAGTTAAGCACACGCGTAAACTTTGCCGGATCGGGGACTTGCACTGCAGACACTTTGGGAACAACTTATTTGCGTTCCTGTGTTTTCGTGAGAAATCTTACATTTCTGAAAGACAAGATCCTAGCTGCAGTTCGAGAATTGTAGATCAGTTGCTTTTGTCCCAGCCAGAGAGGAAGACGACTGTTTCTTAATTAGGGGCCCACTTGTGGAAGGCCCTACAGGAACATGTATCAGATGGTAAATTTACCTTAAAGCACTTACAATCAAATCACACAAGGTGGACTGAGCTGGGAATAGATAGTGCTGGTATAGTGCTTTTACAGATTTTTGTTGTTGCTGTTTCTTGCAACGCAGACATTAGAACTTCACAGGAAACGTGTCAGTCCTCCAAATGGGTGGAGATGTGTAATTGTAAAGGGGAATAAGCATTGTGAAGTTGGTCATTTTTGGCTGTATACTATTGAACTCTACCGTCAATGATCTGAAATACAGCAAAATAGTCATTCATAAGTAGGAAAGATTCAAAAATCAGTAAGCAAAAAACCCCCCAAACATTACTGCAATAGTCTGGATCACTCAGAAAGATGGGGCCAAGCATAACATTAGCTGCTGTAAGTCACATGTCCAAGACTAAGGAATACAGGCTATGCTTATCAGCTGGCAAGTTTGTCTCGGGAAGCAGTGACAGGGAAGGAGCGGGGGCTGGAGCGGCTCACTGGCTGATGACAAAATTCCAGGATGATGCTGTAGCTGGGGGAACTCATGCAGCTTTCGGTAAATAACTTCAAGATGAATAGCTCTAGGAGAGGCTGAGTGCGTGTCTCATTTAGCACTAACGTGGTCACTTCCCATGTACTCTATTTAGTGCTTTTGTTGGTGGTTCCTGGAGGGGAGAGGTTTCAGGGACAATGCCTGAGGGTATTAAAGAATTGGAAGCGTGCCTTCCAGTGAAAGAGGTTGAAGGGAAAAGGGAAAGCTGAACGCTAACTTTTTTCAGTGTCTATATATGCTTACACAGGGAGCAAACTTTCTGTGGCCTAGCACACTGAAGGGTAATAAGACCCAAAAACTGGGAAAAGGGGAAAAAAAAGAAAGTCATATGAAAAAGAGCGCTATTTTTTAACATTGTCATTAACCACTAGAAAAACTCACTGAGGGTTGTGGAGGATCCTCCACAGGAGGCTTTCACGCTGTGGCTGCATTCTTGTCAGAAAGCAGACCCTTGCAGAGAGGGGAAGGATTTCTGCCAAGTCTTCTGACCCAAATTTTTGAAGGTGTGGGTCTAGATGATCACAGCAATTCTTTCTGGTGTTACAGTTGGAGGTTGGCTTGCTGTTGGCAGCTATGGGGTTGAGAGTTGGGGCCTCACGGCAAGAGCAGTAGGCATCCCCTCCCAACCCAAGCCATTATTCCTTTTCACCTGCCCTGTGCGAACAGCCCGCAAACAGCCAAACCACGTCAGTCTTCCTCTTTAAGTTTCACATGTTATTGCTCCGATAAGCAGCATTGCTCCCCCTTCATTCCTGTTTCCCATGTAACCACCTACTGTGCTCCCACTTCATAACATTGGCAGCCACCTCCACTGCTACAAGACCACCAAGGATGGTGGACGTGAGCACCAACATTTCAAAGAGGAGTTGACACTGGTTCCTCATCCCAGAGCACTGTTCCACTGTCTGTGGTGGCACCCGTAGGCCTGGCTGTCTGGTTTTACAGGGTGGGAGAAATCAGAGTCCCCAGCAGGAACAACCAGGCAGCATCTTCGCTGGGAGAAGAGGGTATGGGCTAGATGCAGGCCTCTTGCCTGAACTCAGAGTGTTTGGTTCACCTTTTTCTTGGATTATGCTGCAGTGATATCCCAAAGTAAATGAGGCTTTGTTAGCATCCACTGAGGTGCTCAGTGATAAGAGGTATTAATTGTCATTTATCAGTGTTGCTTCTCGTTCTCTATGGCCGAGCCAAGGCGTTCCTTTGCATACAATCATCTATGGCTTTGTCATATGTTTCAGACTTTAAACCTTGAACAATTATTCTTCTATATTTCTGAGCCAAACAAGAATGAGTTCTTTCCTCCATCCCCCATGGACATTTTATTTTTTTGTGTGGTAAAACCATATTCCCATGATGCTAGGGTTTTGCTTAATTTCTTACCTTATTCCCCACAGACCCCAAGCTTGGCAAAGGCCAAGAGTGTGCGTGTGGAAGAGTCGGTGGTGCAACGTACAACTAGAAACTTCTGAGAACAGCGCTGGAAAGATGAAACGCAGACAGAGATTGGGGCAATATTAATACGTACCAGCAGAGGCTCCGAGCCTTCGCGCACCGCCGGTATGAGCAGGTACTTGCTGTAACAGTACTTCCTAGGAAACACAATGGCCACTTGTGAGCCAGCCCTACCCCAACACAGTGGAAGAAAGCCAGGCAGGGCAGCGCGTCCTCTGTGGCACAGGAGGGCTGGCTGGGTGGAGCGTGGCGAGGAGCTGTGGATGTGACCGCTGAGGCTGCCCGGGGTGGGAAGCTTTTCCTCTTGTGACTTCACCTGGATTGTGTGCCAACCTCAGCACACAATGTTATCACTGCAAGCCAGCTCACGGTCGGGATGGCGATGCTGACACAGTTGGGCCCCAGGAGACTTTCTCCAGTCCTTATAGCTTTTGGCTTTGATGGCTTTCGCCAGAAACATGCCATGACCCCTTTCTCTGGCTTTGTTTCCAGTGATGCCAGGAATGCCTCTGCTCACGGATGACCCATGCCACTGAGGCAGATGATAACTAGTCATGGAGCTTACAAGTGAAGGGTTTTTTTTAGGAACTGAATCAGGGACCTCTGCTCTACCCAACCCCTCTGGCAATCTGTGCTGCTCTTGGCTGTTTCTTTATCTAGGGTTTATTGCTGTGCAAAACAGCTGAGTTAATGACTCAAAAGGAACGCTTGGTCCCTGCTGCATGAAGACTTCGCTGATCAGATAGTAATCCTTCCCAAGAAGACCATTCCTTTCTGTAACACACACACACACAGAGCTGTTGAAACCATAAGTACTCTTGAATAAACGTAGCCTTTCAGGGCTCAGACTCAGTCTGTGGCAGTGGTTTCCACGGGTCTGGGATGTGTGCTCTGTGTCCAACCATTTTTGCTTTTGTTGCTGTTAAATATCTTGCCTAAAAGGGAGAGTTGAGCCTGGATCATCATAAGCACTTGGCATTTTCACAAATGTCCTTCCATGGCAGTCTATGGAAGTTTTATCTTCTCTCTAAGGGACACAAGCTAGATTAAATGCTGCCTCTAGAAGTCCCGGCCTGAGCCTGCTCTCCTCCCTGAACTAGCAGAAAGCCTATCTATCTTATTTATTTTGTTCTGTTGTTCCATGAATAAGACACTTATTGCGCCCTGCTTGCCTTTTTGCCCAGGTATCCTTTCTTGAAAAGGTCAGAAATCAACACCCTTTCCTCAATTCCTTGGCAGCCTTTGCTTTTCCCAGGACATATGTTTTCTAGGACAGTTCCAAGTTTTCCATGCTTTGGCAGGATAGGCAATACATTCAAAAAGTGTAACAGCACTGGACTGGTTTGCAGGAAAGTTAAGTGGTTCCATCCTTTGGCATCTGAGATTCACCAGTGACTAAAGGCTTTGCCATCAGGGAGACCTGTTAATGCAGGTGTCAATTTCCAGGTAAATTAAAATTTCTGTCCTGTTGTAGGATAGTCACATGACAATGTACACAGCAAATAGCATCCAAAAAAATGTGCAGGAGTCTCTGTATCTTTTTGGGTCTGTTCGGGGTACGTGATTGGTGGCTGGTTGTTCATAAGTCTTTGTAGGTTCACCAGGATTGGCGTTTGTACTCTGATAAGTAGAGTTGAAAGAGTACAGTAAGAGACAGGAGGTTGCTGGCACCGTCATGCTGACATATGCACCTGAGTGCTGTAGACATCTCAGGTGCTGGTGCATGACACCCTGTGATATGAACGCACCTAGGTGCTTTGTGTGGCAGCATCTGTATTAAGCTTAAAGGAGGCAGGGTCTAGGTTCAAGTTGTCTGTGAGCTGTCCTTTGGCGCTTAAGGGTTGTGCTCTGGCCGTGTGTTTATTGCTTTCTTTTCTGCTGAGTGTTCTTTGCTATTCTCATTCTGCTTTGCAGTAATTCTAGTCTTCTCGCTTCCCATTTGTTTCTCGCGTGGTCTTGCCCGTGTCCTTCAAACTGCTTCCTTTATATGGACAGCAAAGATGGGTGCTATCTTTCCAGGACTGAGAGAGGAGACATCGCTCACAGATCAGACCAGCTTTTGAAATGTGTGAGCAAGAATCCCCAGGATGATGCTGTACATCACCACTCGTGACACTGCTTTCTGGGCTACCTCACAGATCATAAATTATTTTGGGGAGCTGGACGAGAGCAGATTTAGACCTTTAAAATTTCATACTAGCAACACATGTGTAGATCGAAGATCTCGTATGATCAGTACAAGGTGAGAAGACAGTCCTGGGAGGTACCTTCTTCATTCAAGCTGGCAGGTAGTCATTAAAACAAGCTGACTTTTGAAACAGAAAATAAGCACTCTTTTTCTAATTTGCTGAGTTAGGGGTCATGTAGAAGACATAGTGGGGAGATTTTGACAGTGGAGGACTGTCATTGGAGAATAAACCAGGCGGGACTGAGGTGATGTATGTACACACCTTGCCTCTACGTGAACATCCAAGGATCACGTTAGCCCTATCAAGTGCAGTGTTGCACTGCGAGCTCATATGCAGTTCCTCAGCTACCCTGAGCTCAGAGTTCTCCACAGAGTCCTCAGCTACCCTTGAGCTCAGAGTTCTCCGCAGAGTCACTGTTTCCCTGGACAAAGTTCCCCATAGCAGAGCCACAGCTGATCTCCTTGCGGATGTGCAAGACACGACCTTCCTTGTGCTAAAACAAACCCTTTTTGTGTTTGCCCAACTCACTGTGCCATCAGGGGTTCTCTACATCAGCTGTCCTCTTTTTCGTGATTCATCCCTCTCCTGGACTTAGCGATATCTGCAAAACACTTCAAGTTTTCTTCCAGGTTATTGACTAAAAATATCGTGGCGCCAAACACCCTCCAGGATCTTGGTACAAACATGCCATAAACAAAACAATCACTTCTAGTTCTCACTTGTATTTTGGGACCAGTCTGATAGGTCATTTATAGTCTGTTTAATGACTGCTATCTTATTTTTATGTCAAGCAAGTTCTTTAATCGAATTGCCATGTGATAGAAGGGAAACTGCCTTCCTTAAGTATATTGTACCAGCTTTGTCATATTTAACAACGGTATGTGCAATTTCCTCAGAGAAAAGTATTAACACACTTCAATGGGGTGAATTTTCTATAAAACCATGTTGGTTGCCTCTAGTTATATTATTTCCCTCTTTTTATTTCCTGTGTTCTGTGTTATCCAGTTCATTATTTAGTTCAGGACTGAGATTCTATCACAGGTCTGTACTTACCTCTGAGTAATTACAGTTATGACATTATTATAAAATAATTATGCCCTTCTACATGGTCTTTACCAACTGCCAGGCTATGAGTTTTCTTCTTTTCCTCCAGACTTACCCATTGCACCAAGAAGTACTGAAAATCAATATAAATAGTGCAGAGACATCCTGTGCAGCTTAAAAAACAAATAAGAAAAAGTTTCAGTGCAAGGTATCCAGTCCTGCTGATTTAAAATGCCTGATTCTAGTAGGTGGTATTTAATTCCTCTGAGATATTACAAGAATAGACAGGTCATCAACAATGTCTTCATCATCTACTTTCTTTTTTCCCAGCAGTAGGATAGAAGTATTTATTGATTTCATTTTTCTTGTCTGCATTATTATTGAATAATCTAACATTTCCATCTGATAACAGATAAATATCATGATTAGGACTCATTTTGTTCTTAATTTACTTCAAAAAAACGCCAAACTTTATCAGTCTTTTTTTTCCCCTTTCATTTCCATCCTCATTCTTTTATAATTCCTATCTTCTAACTTATATTCAGCTTCTCCTCTCTTACTATTTGTTTTACGTGTTTTATTCTCTCAAAGCCACCCCCACTTCCCTTTTTAAATCTGGTTGTGTTTTTTCAATTACACTATTTTTTGTTTACTGGGGAGTTGCGTATTTTTGGTGCCTAGTAGAAAATTTTTAAGCAGTTCTCAATGATTATTTATATTTTCTTATTTAGATGCTTTCTTTGTGTTGATTTAGCCCAGAATTCTACTCAGGGCTGGGAAACAGGACTTTTAGAAGCGTCATGTCTTTCAAAGCATTGCATTACCGCTTTCGACCTCTTCTGCTTTCATATAACAGTGCAGTTAACTGGGGATCAGTAAAACTGCTACCGGTCTCTCATTTCTACCATCACTATACCCATCCGGATGAGGTGAAGTACAGATTTTGTTTATTTTGGATTTAAGATTTGCAAAATGAGGAAGCTGTTTAGAACATTTAAAAATCCGCAAGGCTCCTCTTGAGTCAGCAACATCAGCATGTGTTAAATTGAGCATAACTTATGTTTATTTTTTCTTTGGTTAGTGCTCAAATAATCAGTGCTCCCATATTCTGGTGCTGCTCGGCTATCTGTTCCAGAGCCATATCATCAGTCCTGTTACTAGAACACCGACTGAATATTGTTAACTAGGAAATTATGATTCAAAATCACAAACAAGCAAGCAGTCATTACTTTTTCTTTTTACCCTTATTCTGCCCACTCAGTCTTTCTTAGGGCTAGAGCCACTGATTTTAACATTCAGTTGTACAAACCATCCCAGCGTTTTTTCCAATGCCTTATAGCTGTAATCCCCTGGGCAGGCAAAGCCTTGATGAATATAAAATGGAAAGGGATGCCATAATTGTATACAGCTAAAGAGGATGTATCAGAATGGAATTGACTTCTATATTGTGCTTCTGTAAAGGAGGGCACGCTTTTGAAAGCAAGAGCCAGGGCTGCAGCTGAATACACCCAGCACTGGTCGTGGAGCTGATAAACAGCAGAGGGATTAGAAACCCACCAAACCTGCTGCATCCTGGCCCAAAGCAGGGTGGCCGACAGAAATACTAGAGTTCATGTTCACACTTCAGAGCTTCAGGGACTGGAGAGACACAGGACATTTTGCTGAGGAACTATCTGTAGTAATAGCTGTGTTCATTATGAGGGTGTTTATCAATCGGACAAGAATGGGGCCTCATAGTGCAGGACATGTGGAAGGCTAACCGACGGTTGCCATGTCAAGGTGGAACTTGCCATAGAAGTAGCTGCTGAAAGTTTTGCCAGGTCTGACCCAGAACAGGAGACCCCCAAAGTCTTAATGCTTCTTTTACAAGGGTCCTGATAATGCTTTAAACCATGTTGCTATTAAGAATATCGTATTCACTGAGCCATAGCAGAACTTCAGGGATTGAAGTTTGCTGGTAATAATGAAGAAAGAAAACAAAACAGGTCTCTCCAAACTGGAAGCCCTTCAGCCCTATCACCTATGTTTTCTGGCAGGTCTGTTCATAGATAATCCCCACCTCCCTCCACCCGGCTGTTTATTAGTTTGAAGCCAGGTTGTCTCAGGGAATGCTGAAGACCTTTGGATGGATGATTTATCTATGGACGGGTTATCTTCTTGATCAGGAAAAGAGAACGACTGGCTCAACAGCTTCCAAGTTCAATAACCTCCTTTTCTTCTTAATAAATGGCTGAGGCATGAGAGGCTTCCGTTCCTTGCTGGCATCTTTACACTGTGCCCAAAGAAACAATCATATCAGGCTCAGGAAGGCAAATGACTGAAAGGGCAGGGAAACAGGAACCGTCCCCGCGGATGTCCTCCCCAGAGAGGCTGGGAACATGCTCTGCTGTGGGAAATGGGAAGCTGAGGTCAGCCAAAGTGCACGGCAGGTATGCGCATCTCTCAGGACTGGGAAGGACAGAGATAATGTCCTGTTTTGCCATCTACATCACTCCCCTGTCCTCCTTTTGAGCTCTTCTGGGCCACATCCGCACCTTGTATGCACAGTGCACCTCCATCACGTCATTCCATGGTGTGGAAATGAAGGCAGGGAGATAAAGGTGGAGAGTGGGTGGTGACAACGCTCCTGAGAGCCCTGAGCCTACCACTCAGCAAGGCAAGCTTTGGTGGTGTTAGAAGAGCACAGAAGAAGGGACAAGAGAATATGGAATGAGCCCTCAGCAGAAACTGGAAGGCAACAAACCTCATGGACAGTGAGGTAAGATGGAATGTTTCCAGACATGCCCGCTTGTTCAGGTCTTTCTGAAGCTTTGTCCTTTGCAGATCCTTGTGCCTGAGGATGTTAAGAGATTGCACTAAAAGTCTTGATAAAACAAACAAACGGAGATCCCCTCAAGAGTCTGGAAGATATTATTAGTCCCTCTTTTACTGGCAGGCCTGGGGCAATTAATTATTACCGGAAGTATTATCAGGTGCTTGTCACTGCTTTCCCTGGATCCACTTTACATAGTCCAGATTGGCTGTGAGCAACGTGTTCCTTAACTGGTCTGATACCTCACAGCTCCCTAATCGGCAGTTAATCCATTTCTGTGAGGAGTATCTCAATAGTGGTGGAAGAGCCATAATCTAGAATACATGCAGAGAGAAATTTGAGTCCACAGACCACCTAAGTATGCAGCAGTATTCTCAGATCTTCTCAGTGATGTCCTCTAGCTGATGCGCTCCACCTCTATGGCCAACAAGGTGGTAGGTTCTAGGCAGGAGGCAGAGAAAGGGACAGGTAAGAAGAGGGTATATGGAGACCTCGGAAAGGCATATTTGTATATGATGGCTCCATAATGTACGTGCTACACCTTGCCTACAATTCTGGGCCCTTTCCCAGTGCACCTCTTCATAAATAGCATCTGCACTAGCGCGAGAGCTTGGCATTTTTAACCAGGACACTGTTTTAAAGGTCTGCGTTTCTAGGAATGGCCTGGTCAAGTTTTAAGTGAAATCATGCTGATGCACAAAATCATATGTCTAAAAGAGTATTCTTCTCTTCCTAGCCCGGTTTGTGCTGCTGCTGCAGTACCATAGCACCTACCCTTGATGTGTGCGTGTTCATCTCCTTTGCCTTGCATGGTCTTTGTAAGTTTAGTGCAGTTTTTATTATTAACCGTGCTGTTATTAAAGGCAGAATCATGGAGGTCAGCTGGTATACATGAGAAATATTTGCTGGATAAGGGATGCAGATTCAAGTGAAAATACAAATTATACTAGCAAAAAGAGTGCTTTGTCAACAAAGCTTTCACTTATTCTGTAGGTAAAATCAATGACATGAAAGTGACCTTCATGTCGGTTTAACTCCATCTATTTAACCACTGTGAAAGTACTATTAAAAATCATATTTACAATAGGTATTGCGGCACCACCACTACTTTCCTGCGTTTGCCTTGCCTTAGTTTTGTATCTTGCAGAAAAAGTTCAAGAGGGAAGAGAGAGGCAAGGCTTAAATGCGGCGTAAGAGGCAGACCGTGCCTTCTCCTTTCTCAGTCATAGCATCCTCCCCGGGTGCTGTACAGGGCACGGATGAGAAGATACCGCCCGCTAGTGGTTTAGGCTGCGGCAGCCCGGGAGAGCGCTCGGGAGAGGCTGCTGCCGAGTTCTGCTCTGCTGATGCTGCTGCTGCAAAAATTTTCCTGGGACAAGGTGGTGGGGGGCGGGGGGCGCTCTTATTCCTCCTGCCCTCAGATAAAATCAGCGTCTCTGGAAAAGGTCCGCAGGGAACAGAGCAAGAAAAAGAGGTTCCCGTGGGAAGCAGCACGGGTCGCTCACGCCCCGTTTTTCATGTTTAGCGTCGGTGTCCTGATGAAACACTCTAAATTAGCTATGGTGTTTAACCTTACAGTTACTACAGTAAGAGAACAAATTGGTTGAAATGTGGCTGTGGTGAGCAAATACCTCTAAATACACAGGGCGTGCAGAGCCATCACTGAAGCCAAATAACAAAGCAGTGACCCTCCCAAAGCTTCCCTGAGGACAGCCCTCCTTGCAAGGCAGTGTGGAGATACCTCTGGTAGCCTGGGGTGAGCTAGCACCAGCACGGGGCGCAGCATAGCACCACTGTGCTTCACGCTGCCCCAGCTAATTAGCCCCACTCCAGAGGAGATAATTAACTCAAGTGGAACGCTTTGCTGACACAGCCGAACTGCCCCCAGACCTGAGGTGGTATCTCCCCAGCTCAGCATTGCACTGGGTGGTGTAGACAACCTGGGATGTCCAGGCTGAGTTTTCAGGGTTGGTGGAAAGATAGATACTTTTTATTTTCAAGCAGAAAATACTTCTCTGAGATTTCTGTAGGTCTTTGGCCCTACATAAAAATGTAAACCAAAGACCTCAGAAAACCTCCCTCTCCCCCCTGATTGTTTTCCTGCTTATATGGTAAGATCATCCTTAACAGATGTTTGTTTACCTCTTCATAAAAACCTCCTGTGATTCCACAGCCTCCCCAAGCAGTGTGCTGCAGTGCTTTGCTATTCTTACCGTTGCAAAGTGTTTTTCTAATGTTTAGCTATATCATTTTTATTGCAAATTAAGCTGATTATTTCTTCTACTTCTGGTGAATGTAGAGGACAACTGCTTAGTCTCTCCACCCATTATAACAAATGTTTATGTGCTGGAAGACTGTTATCATGCCTCCCCTCCTGTTGTTCTTTTCCTAGAGAAAACAAACTCAGTTATTTTATCTATTCCTTATAAGTCATGTTTTTTCACATTTCTTATCATTTTGTTATTCTCTTTTGGACTCTCTCCAATTTGTCTACATCTCCTGTAAAATGTAGTGCCTGGAACCGGACACACTGTTCCTGCTGAGAGCTCAGCGGTATCGTGTAAATGCACAAAATAATTGCTTCCTTTGCCTTATACGCAAAAGTCCCCTTAAAGCACCTCAGAACGAGATTTGTCTTTTTCTGCGGGAATCTCACTTAACAACTCGTATTTGGTCTTACCCCAGCTCCTTCTTTGCTGCACTCCTGCTGAAACGGTTACCATCTAGTTTGGACCAGCGCATTTGGTGTCTGTGCAGTCACCTCTCCTGGATCGTATCTTGCTGCAGTCACCTCTGCAGAGGACAGCCCACCTCTCCAGTGTCTCACGTTCCTCTCAAATTCTGACGGCCCCAGCTCCCCTGCCTTCAGGAGGGACTGCTGCCCCATGCCCCCCACCACCGCCCAGCTGTCATCCTTTTGGTTTTGTCCTCTAGACTGTTGCCCAAAACATGCAAGGAAACACTGAGCAGCCCTGGAGGCAGAACTTCAGGGATATGATCCTCCCAGCTGGAAAAGTGAAGCCCTGATAATTACCCTTGATTATGGCACTTCAACCTGTTTAGCCTCTGCATGGCGACTTTGCTTGCTGCTCTGGGACCCTGCGATCCAGATATTTTCTAGATGCTCACTGAAGTCAAGGTATTTTATATCTGCCGTTTTCTCCTCACCTACCAGGCCTGTTAGTCAAAGAAGGAAATTAGCCTGGTTTGACAGGATTTGTTCTTCAAAATTCCCTGCTGGTTGTTTCTTATCACCTTATTGTCCTTTAGCTACTTATAAATTGATTGTTTCATAATTGGTTCCAGTATCTCTCTAGGTATCACGGTTAGGCTGACTGGCCTGTAATTCCCCAGGTCCTCTTATAACAGTAATTTTCAGAGAAGGACTGCATTTAAGTTAAATAGATATTGAAAGACATTCCACTTTTGCCCTGCTTATCTTTATTCATTGTCTAGTTTTGTACCATCCCTTAAATTAAAAACACATTTCCCATAAGTATTTATCCTCCACTTGAGGCTCAGCACAATCCAACCCTGACTTCACCTCTTCTCCTGTGCTCTTGCCCAAGCCTTCCTGTTACATACTTTCCCAGTTTTCCTCCTTCTTGATGCTTTATATCCTTCTCCCTCTCTTTTCTTTTTGGTTTGTTTGCAGTTCCCTAACAAAATGTATTCCCCAGCAACTTATATCCCCCAGTGCCTCGAGGGCTCTGAAGAGAGTCCTGAAAAAAATCATAGAATCATAGAATGTGTTGGGTGGGAAGGGACCTTTAATCTCAGAGCTCTGCCCTTAAAATGCAGACAGTGACATTTACCAGTCTTGCAGGGACACCGCCAGTTCTGCCTAAAGATTTGCCCAGGGCTGGCTACATTTAAATGATTTCTGAAACCAGTAGGTGGCAGAGAGAAGATGAAATCTGGGAGATTCTGGTCCTAGTGCTCAGACCAATAGACTGCTTTGGCTCTAGGATGGACAAAGAAAGAGATGTGTTACTACTAGAAAGCAGGTGTCCACTAAGTTGGGTAGCGTCTAGCAAACAGGAGTGTTGGGTAAAGCTCCCAGCTTCTTGTAGGGAGGCTGAATGTATCTAGTGTTCAGCTTTGGCCATGAGCAAAAGGTTTGTGTGTTCAGCAGAAGAACAGGAAACGTGCCACTTTCTAGCTAAGCAGATCAGGAGAAGATAACTTTGTTTGAGGGAGAGGTATCGTTATGCAGGGTTGTGCGCTATATAATTGCACAATCTGCTGTCATGCATGAACAGAGCTGTTCAATAGCATGGCCCTGCCTTGTCCTGACATCATGTCTGTGTTGGAAATCCGTTTGGAATGAAAAATCCCACATTCCCCAAGTGACCTCGTAGTCTCTGAGCAAAAGGCTGAGTTGCAGTGGAGACTTCACAGTCTCAGTGGTGCCAGAGACGGGAGCTCAGTCACCAGACTCAAAGCAGCTAAAGGATGAGAAGTCAGCCATGAAGCAAACTTATTTCCAAATGAAATAACATTTTTAAAGTGCAGACCTCTCTCCACGGTTCTTTGAAGGCAAGAAAAAGTCACTGTGAGTAACAGTGTTACTCTCATTAGCTGCTACTATTTCTAGCACTGTTTTTTTGGAGATGGAAGTACTCAGCACTTCTATATGTTGCCTAATGAGAGCATAAATGCTGGGCCAGATAGCCAGGTTGGGAGTGTTGGCCATTATCAGTCTGGCGCTGTTAGTGTTGCAGTTCTTTTGCAGATTCAGCGCATGTCGCATGCTGCGTGTGAGGTCCAGTCTTCTAGACCTTTGGTTTTATGATCTACACCTTTCTTTCACATCCATTGCTTTCGTACTACAAAGGCAGCCCTGACTTCCAGCATTACCCTGATGCCTGAGAGAATCAAGTCCCCTTCTTGGTCTCCTGCTCTGCCCTCTCCTCTTCATCCCCATCTCCAACAACCATTTTCCTGTGTAGCCCCAGTACAAGAGGAATTCCTCATTGGCCATCTTCACTTAGGCCATTTTCTGTGGCCATTTTCTTCAGTGGTAGGAGGCCCTAGTGAGCTGGAGAATCTGTCCCAGAGCTCGGCGGTGCCTTTGTAAAAGGCATCCTGTTGAACCGACTCTGTGTTTTTCCTTGAATCAGAAACGTCCATCAAATTCAGTGTGCCCTATGTTAAAAGGCTCTGCACCCTAGTGATAGCAAAAAGAAAGTCACTCCGATCATTTGGATGAAGGTAACATATACCCAATGATCGGTGACTTGAATATAATTTCTGCATCTTGCAATCTGTTCTGCAACTTGCCAGACAGTATTTGATATTTGGATAGTGTTTGCAAATGGCAGATAGAAGGTTAATGTGGAATGTCTCTTGACAGTAGCTGGATGTAATTTAAAGATGGACTACAGCCATGTAGTTACAGACCAGATTTGGGTTTTGGCTCATTATATCAGAGAGATAAGGCCCAGAAAGGGATATGCACATTCAGCCAGAGCTGAGTTTTCCAAAAAGACAGTTTCAGTCTGAAAAGGGATGGGCAGTTTAACGTCTGAACCATCTGGCCTCTGTGATGCACCAGCTTGCAGGCACTCTTTAAAGGTGTGATGTCATTTAGTATTCCCTCTCTTACTGCTTCCCAGAGGAGGGATGAGGGTGGCAGTGATGACCAGTCACTCATGTATTAATCCTAGTTTATCTCAGTAGCATATAGCAAAACAAAGCAACAAAGGTATTCCTTACTCTCCCTCACTAGAGGACTATTCCTCTTGTTCATCAAACTGTGCCTTTTCTTGTTCACTTCATGTTCTTGGGACTTGTGCCTTCTCCTCTGCGTGTCCTCTCTCCTTCCCATCTTTTATGTAGCACAGGCTGAAAAATGTCATGTATAGACCCCTACAACTTCTGTAGTAAGAGAGTGATTTATTAAGGTGTTAAGAATATGACCTTCATTCCAAGCACATGCATAGAAATTGATTTTTCTTTTGTGTCTCCAAACTGGTCCTCTTGCAAAATGTGATTCTTTTTCCATCTCTCACTTACCCTTTAGCTCTTTTGAAATTCAGTTTGAAAAACGTCATCTCTGCCTCCAGTTGTGCTTTGGACATTGGGGGGACGCAACTCAGCTTAAAAGCTGCTTGGGAAGACAACTGCTGAAATGAGGCTCTGAACTTACATGGGCACCAATGCCCAGAAACCCTGAAGAGAGGCCTGAAACCATTGGTTTGAAGATACAGAACTTTGTGGCCCTCAGGATACCTCATTCAAATGACAGCTTTTCTAGAGACAGAGCGTCTCCCAATGCCATTCCGGGGAATTAAATTCATTGTTGAGTCTGCATAAAGAGAGAGGAGAGCTACTTGCTGCTTCATCACTTTATGAGCCTGGCATCTGTATCATTGCTTAGCAGATCTTGCTGCCAGTAATCCTCTTTTTCTTCAGAGCTGAGCACCAAGAGCACATTCTGAGCAATTCGTACAGAAAGACTACAAAAATAACACCTCAGAATAAAGTTATATCCTTTGGCTTATAATCAAAACTCATAGGGCAGTTGTACTTGTGGATGCGTTACTGAGCCTGCGATTTTTCTCTTCTGCAGGCTCTCCGGCATTTTTGCAGGTGGCTGGGGGCAGGCGAGTGCCCCTGGGGTAACGTTCCTCTTTGCTGGGCTGCTGGAATTTGTCTACACTCCTTAACAAAACAGTTTGTTTTAGACATTTTTGATGCATGTGCAAGATGCACTTGGAGCAAAAACTAAGCAGAACCAAGACACTGAAAGTTGAGGTTGTAAAATTGGTATTTCTCACCTCTGATTAATATTTACACATGATCTTGTTTTCCCATACTGCCTCTTTTTCCAGGTAAAAGATGTTAAAGAGCAGCCCAAAGTATCTGGCAATGCCAAATGCAGATCCAGTACCTCAGTGACGGCCTGTGCTGGAAATCAGCAATGCGACTTGGCTGTCAGAGCTGCGTGTAGGATAATGAATTAATTCAATTAGTTCTGCCACCGTCAGAGATGTTGGCCCTCACTTTTCACCTGTGACACCACAACACCTAAAGACTAGTGAGTGGGGACACACACAGAGCTGTGCTGAACCATGGCAAAATTGCAGAGATGCTTCAGTCCCTGCTTAACTGTGCAAACTCCCATTTATGCATGTATTAGGTTTTCACTGCCTGTTGCCTGTTCCTCTCCCCCCTCTGCTTTTTCACGTTCAGTGGATTCTCCTCTCTGTGTCTCTGCCTCTCTTTCTCTATTTTTTTCTCCCTATTGTTCCCCACGTCACTAACTGTCACTCACTTCATAAAGCCGTCTGGCTCGGAGCTTAAATATTGCAGGGCAACTAAAACCCACCATCAGAGCCAATTCAGTCATATCTGCTCAGTCGTGCGACAAGATTGGGACTTTTAGGGTAGGGAAGAAGAGAGACAAAAGTTCACTCTTCCCTGCAGAGTGCCAAGAGAGGAGGGGGACACATTTCTTCGGTGGAGCCTTTCGCAGCGGCAAGTTGCTTGCTCAACGTCCTTAACCTATACGGTCTTTTTCGCTGGTAGCGTGCTCAGGTTGCAACTTCTGGAAGCGCAGGGTGGGGGGTTTGCAACAAGCCCATGCGAGTTAAGAGCACGAGTCTGTTGGCTCCGAGTGGGCTGAGGCAGTCTTTCCTCATGACAGGGAATTTAAGGGAGAAGGTGACTGCCTAAAATCATTGCTTGCACCTTTTTTTGAGACTTGAGGGGCTGATTGCTCACAGGTGGAATCCTAGACATTTGAACTGGTTGTACCACTCATCTTTAGTCCACCCAAAACTGTTCCTTGCAGCTGAACCGAGTGAGCGACCTCAAACCACCTCACTTGCAGAAAACAGAGAGGATGGTCATGACAGATTTTTGAAAAACGTGACTAGTTTGGAAGTGATTCCAGGAAGAGCTTAGCCAAATGTAGCAAGCTGCAAGCGAGACATTTGATGGAGTTAGACAGGAAACATTTTTCCTTCTCTTGTACAGTCAGTTTTCCGTATGATAAGGTTTATCACATCTCGAATGTTGCTCTTGCATGCTGCAGTGGAAACATTCAAATGGTAGCTGTGGATATCAGCGTGACTCACAAAGAAAGAAAGGGATGGAGTTATCTGCGGTGCCTGGGGGACAATGAAGTTTATGTTGTGTGTAGTTGTGTTTTTTACAGAGTTGCACATGATTGGTAACTGTCGAGTGTACTTTGCTCTGTGAATTTGCAGAAAGAGATTGTTTAAATCAGTTTAGATAATGTATGTAAACAGCATAATCTTCTGCTAGACTTGTTAATGTAAGTGCTGACATTAACACACTCTTTTACACAACTTTAATGACTGAGAAAGTAGCAATTTTCTTTGGTGATTAAATTATATGTTTGCTGCTTACGCATGCAAGGTGTTTGTGCGAGCTGAAGGACTGTGTTTTGTTCTTTGTTTTCTAACATGGGTGTCTGGGGTTAAGATTTTACAAGGTTTGAAGGCAAGGGAAACGAGTCCATCTTGTTTTAGAAAAATGACATTAGAAAGATTTTTTTTGTTGTCGAAAATTTGTGAAATTCCCCAGAATTCCCCAATTGTGAAATTCTCAATATTTTGTGTGTTTTTCTATGTGTGAACACATACACACGGTAGTTGAAACAGACTGGTATGAGTTGGTGTGTTGTAACATATGGCATTACAAATATATCCCAGTGCTATCTGGAGGAGGGAAGTTTAGATACTCAGATTTCCATGCTGTTGACTGTCCCTTCTTTTTCCCAGCACTTGGGTACACGTGTCTGCACTTAGGAAACTATAGATGGAGGCAGTATCTAAGAGATGAACTTCTAGATCCCTGTGGACAGCTATTTTGTGAATAATGTTCCCTGTTTCACTTGTCATAGTCCGTAAGTTGTTTTTTTCTGGATCACTGTAATATTCTGCATTCCTCAGAGACTTCAGACTGCTGTGATGCATTAAATCAGCCCATCCCAAACAAGTTTCCTCTTTATTTCCCTCATTCGTAGATTTTTCCTTGCCTAAACGTATATAGTGGGAAGTTTAGGATACACAGGATGAAGTCCTGGCCTAGAAATAATTTCTTATCATTCAAAAATAACGACACATGTAATGTTTGACTTGCATTACTTGAAAACAGCCATAGGGTATCTGTAGGTGGCTTTCAGCTCTGTGTTAGTCTGAGATAGCGGCACTGACATTTGAGAGAGAGAAAATGGTATTTTAGGTCCCAGTTGTAGAACTTTGTGTTTCTTTCCGTCTTGGTTCTGATGTCCGTGTGGCAACTGAATTCAGAAGAGGATACAAAGAATAACCCCAATAACACTGAATAATTATATTGTATATAATGCATACTATATAGCAAAACTAGTATGTATGGTAGTTATTAAGCTTTTACAATATTACTAACATAGTAATGATGTTGTTATTGCTATTCTTACCTAACAGAGTGATTTCTAATGTAGAATTAATGTTTGCAACCTATAGGGAATTCAGGTTTGTGTAGGTGCAAGATGGTCACCAGTTTGAGGTCTCTTTGACCCGTGTGTGGTTCTGCTGCAGAAGAGCTTGGGTGCTTGAAACCTTCATTCTCTTTTCTAACCGCTGCAGCTGCCTGCTGATAAATCTGTTCTACTGTACTGCTGGCGAGTGTTTGTACGTGTACAAAATCTAAGCAGGCACACGCAACGAAGCCTACAAGGCACCACAGAAGACTCTTACCTGGAAAAAGAGTTAAATATACTCCCCAGCTGATAAGTAATTGCCCATTTAGAGACAGGGAAGAAAGAATTTAGCAAGCAGTTTGCTCTGGCTTCCCAGCCCTTCTTCTGCTAATAAATCATTGGGATCAGGCAATAAGCAAGCAAGCAACCTTCTTTCTGTTCTCAAAGCATATTAGGGAAACACTAGTTGAAAGCAACAACAGGCATCAGTGGGAAAACCTGAAATCTTTTAAATTTAGCATAATTTGTGGTCATTCTCTTTCTTTTTTCTTTCCTTAGACAGTAAGAAATGGGTGACTGGAGTTTCTTGGGGAACATTTTAGAGCAGGTGAACGAGCAGTCCACTGTCATCGGGAGAGTTTGGCTCACAGTGCTCTTCATTTTCCGCATCTTGATCCTGGGAACAGCTGCCGAGCTAGTGTGGGGAGACGAACAGTCAGACTTTGTGTGCAACACCCAGCAACCTGGTTGCGAGAACGTCTGCTATGATGAGGCCTTTCCCATCTCCCACATCCGGCTCTGGGTCCTGCAGATCATTTTTGTATCCACGCCTTCGCTAATGTACTTTGGGCATGCAGTGCACCATGTCCGCATGGAGGAGAAGAGGAGAGAGAGAGAGGAAGCTGAGAAGCGACAGCAAGCTGAGGTGGATGAAGAGAAGCTGCCCCTGGCTCCAAATCAAAACAAAGGCAACAACCCTGATGGAACCAAGAAGTTTCGCCTGGAGGGTACCCTCCTGAGAACCTACATCTTCCACATCATTTTCAAAACCCTCTTTGAGGTAGGATTCATAGTAGGTCAGTATTTCCTGTACGGCTTCCGAATTCTGCCCCTTTACCGCTGTGGGCGGTGGCCCTGTCCCAATCTTGTGGACTGTTTTGTCTCCAGGCCCACGGAGAAGACCATCTTTATTATGTTCATGCTGGTGGTGGCTTCCGTGTCCCTCTTCCTCAACCTGGTGGAGATCAGTCACTTGATCCTGAAAAGGATCCGGAAGGCTCTGAGAAGACCAGCGGAGGAACAGATTGGGGAGATCCCAGAGAAGCCCCTCCATGCCATCACAGTCACCTCCATCCCTAAGGCCAAAGGCTACAAGCTGCTGGAAGAAGAGAAGCCGGTGTCTCACTATTTCCCTCTCACGGAAGTAGGGGTTGAGCCCAGTCCCCTTCCATCAGCCTTCAATGAATTTGAGGAGAAGATTGGTATGGGACCGTTGGAGGATCTCTCCAGGGCATTCGATGAGAGGTTACCATCGTATGCACCAGCGAAGGAACCGGAAGAGGAGAAGGTAAGAGCAGAGGAAGAGGAGGAACAAGAAGAGGAGCAGCTGGGACCTCGGGAAGAGCCAGGGGTGAAGAAAGCAGAGGAGGTGGTGAAAGATGAAGTGGAAGGGCCTTCAGCACCTGCTGAACTCGCCACTGATATGAGACCCCTCAGCAGGCTAAGTAAAGCCAGCAGCCGGGCCAGGTCAGATGATTTGACTGTATGAAGGTGCAGGATAAGCACATGAAAAGGAAAAAGTTGAAGAGAAAAGGAGAGATAGAGAAAGAATCAAAAGATATTTTTAAGCAAAGTGCTAAAACGGCCATTTGAATATTATTTCCTCTTGAGTTTCTCAACTGGAAAGGTACTATCATGGTAACTGTGCCTTATTTGCCCTGTATGCCCATTTGAAAAGGAACATTTCCCTGTTTCCACATGCCAGCTCACTCCTTACGCTCCTTAGTAATATTTATACTATACACAAACTGATGTATTTTAAAACCTAACGTGGCAGTGAAACCAAAATGTCACCACTGTGAACGTATTTACTGGAAGCTCTGTGTTCCACATTTCTCTAGGAACGTGGGGAAGATCTGTCCCCTCAGACAGCAAGGGGGAAGACTGACCAACAAGTGTATTTAGTATTTCTTTTTCTGTTGCCGCCTATGGCATGCTGAGCAGATGTCCCCTTTGCTGTTGGCATGGAATTGCAGTTACTTAATTCACAAAGTGAATTTTGTGCTTAGTACCACCATACTAAAATAGTTAGCAGTATTTCCCCTCTCTTTTCTGAAAATAAAGGCCAAAATGTCCCCAGTTCCTCTGTGAACGCAAATCTGAATTACGTAAAAATATTTTCCCTTTGCCAAAAATATTTCTGCTTTTCAAGTGACATTGACAGTGGGCAAGGTTAACAGTAGCTCTCTACGACAATTTAGCAGATGCCCACAGATGGATTATTTGTTCCCAAGAGGGTCATCCAGCCCTGAGCCTATTTCAGAGCACTGGAAAGAATAAATTCAAATGGTATTTTTTACTTGTAGTCTTGTGACTTAAAGATCTGAAACTCAATTTAGCAAAGCAAACGTGGGAAGGCTTCTGTGAAAGGAGGAAACGTACAGCCCCCAGAGCATGAAACCAAATACATGCCTTCATGGCACGATCCTGACATGTGCTCAGTTCCTGGAGCTCCCAAACTTACAGGGCACTCAGCAAATCTCAGGTACAGAGTCCTGAAGGCACCTGTGAATCTAAACCAGGGGTCTGGGTAACTATGTGACTATTCAAACCTCTAAATACAAAACTGGTTGTTCAAGTTGGAAAAGTCTGATATGATAATAGTCTTTTGACATCCTTTGTTTTTAATTTGACAGACAGGGGTCTGCTTCCCTATTAAATGCCAAAGTCTCAAGTAAAACAAGGCCTTTCAAAAGATGATTTAGACCTTTTGTGCCAACAGGTCTGTACAGAACTCTCAGAGCCTCAGCAAAATCTTTTTTGTTACAAAAGGCAGAAAAGCATGTGCTTGCAAATGTGTAATTGTCTGCGGATTTCTAATTTTAGGACTACAGCAGCACCTTTTGGCTGGGACAGTGCAGCAATGCGTTCAAAGGCTTCAGGTTCACAGCTATGTCCCCCCAGAACTGAGCCTCATTCCAGAAAAGCGCAGGTATGCACTCTCATCTGCTCTGCTCTGCAAACCTCAGACCCTGCCAGCTAAGCAAATTCCTTCTGCTGGGCTGAAGCCCATCCCATTGTTCCTAGGGCAGGCTCTAATCCAGCTCAGGGGAAAAAAAAAAAAAAGGTCTTTGGCATAATGCATAAAACTCTCATCCCGCCATTAGCTAGAAAAGACCCCCTGCGGTCTCCCATTGCAGCAGGGCTGACTCCCAGCCCGCTGAAGTCAAATGGGTGTCTGAGAGAGCTCTGGGTAGGCTTGGGCTCATACCTCCAGTCCTGCTGCCCTGTGTCCCAGCCCCAGCAGCCACCAGTGCAGTCAGGTCTGTCACTCACTGATCCAACCTGTTTGGTGGAGTTCCCCTGCCTTGTTCCGCAGCTGCCCTACACGAGCGCCAAGGTGGCTAGACTTGACTGCTGAGTGAAGTACGCTGTACATATGTAGAAAGTTTGCAGGGTGCATTGGGATTCTTCAGCGCCAGAGAGGTGCCACATTTATTTTTTTCTTTAAATATACTATTAATCCTTTTGCTCCTTTTGGGCCTCTGTATTTTCCCAAGGTTTCCAGCCTGAGGTCAAAATCTTTGCTCCTTGGACAAAGGCTGTTAGGTTGTCTTTCCTTGTGAAGGAAGACTGGAAAGTACCTCCTCAGTTTTGGGAAGGAATATGTCAAAGCAACGCATGCAAAAGAACATGCACAGAGAGAATCTGGAGGCCACCGTTTATCCACTCTCTTAATACAGAAACAGGAGAACAGTTAACACAAATGAAAGGCAACTGAGGAATGAGAATGTTTTTCAGCAGGAAGAGAGTCCACTGTGCCCAATTCAAGACACTAGAATTCAAGAAAGGGCAAAGATTTAGATGAACAGCAAAATCACCACACTTCAACTAGATGAGGTCTATTACTTTTTATTTTCTTCACAGAAAGGTATAAGAGAGTTTTAATGGTTCTAAGCATAAACCAGCCCGCTTGTTGGGGGTTGGAAACACACTCTTCTGCAAGTAAAAATCAAAACTCTGAAACGGTTCAGTATGAGGTATCTTCTACCTTCTTCGGAGCATCTAACCCTTTCAGATACCAATGCACTGGACTAGATGAATTACCCCCACCCTTGTTTACTTCTAATTACTTGACAAGTCCTTTTACATACTAGGTATTTTAATAACCATCCCCGTTCCTGACCTCTGACGTGCATACCTTCATTAGAGCACTGGACTGCGTAAGAAGACTGCTTATTCATCAGAGGTATATGGTTCACAATATCATCAGATGTTGAGTATGTCATTCTTTTTCACTGGAGTGCCTCAGTAAAGTGCACTATACGCAAGGTACTCAATGGACACTCTGTCGTTCTTTCTTCCTCCGGGTCACAACAGCACAATGAAACAAGCCAGCGTTGTCCTCCTGCATCCAGTCAACTGCGTGTTGATTTATTATTTTTTTTCAAGCCAGTTTTCAAGGACTCTGCCAGGCTGCCAGTGAACCTGTGCCACCAAGGACGAGACACAGCATCAAGACAGCGCTTCTTGGCAAACTGGGCAGGGAACTAACAGTCTGGTCTTCTGGCATTCAGCCTCATCTCTGCAACGAAATCACTGTGGGACTGTCAGCAAGTCATTCTTCCTTCTTGTACAATCATGAATCATTTTCTACCTCACAAAGACAATGTGAGGCTCGATACATTGTCCTAGTAATAGAATGGGAGGTCCTTGGATGGGAGGCCCTACAGATGAGCAAAGGATTGTTGCTATTTCTGGATGTGATAGCATATAAACATGTTTTATTCCCTCTCAGTGAGACAAATTTAATCATTTATTCAAGAAATTCCTAGTGAAGTTGCATAACAGCCTCAGAGCTGTGGATTCAGTGTATGATTCCACTCGAAAAATAATTAAGCAAAACATAGAAATATATGTCAAGAACAGGGAAAATTATCTTCTTGGGAAGGGGGAAGTCACTGGACAATTAGAGCCACGCCTGGATCATTTAAAGGTGTGTGTACCCCCTTAGCTCTCTGTGCAAATAAATTACTTCCTGATCACATGGCTCTCTGCAAGGAGCATAACATGCAAGTGTCAAAATCACCAAAGGAGGTGAAAATAGAAGAGAAAGGTAGTGTCTTAGCTTACAATAGCATGTGGGAGTTGGTGTTCTCTAGTGTCTAGAGCAGTGGACCTAGGATAATAATCTTAGATTTATTTCCAACTCTGCTTCTGACTTGCTGTGATAATCACTTTACCTCTCAGTGCCTGTTTTCTCCACCTGTAATGTGGGTGTAAGAATTTCCACCTACCTCACAGGGATGTTGTGAGGCTTCCTTAATTCTGTTTGTAAAGTGAGTAGGAATGATCTGATGAAAAGCACTGCTGAAATGCATGGTATCCTTGTTATTTCCCGGCAGAACTGCTAACTTGGTTACTATATGACTCCTCGACCAGAAGGACAGTAGATTGAAAATGTGAGCGCTGCATTGCACTGACAACATCAACACAGATGTGGATTTGCCATGAGTAAAAAAAACCTCCATTGATCCCCCACCCCTTTCTCCTACCTTAGCCTTGGCCTGGACAGATGAAGCAGCGACAGTGTGGTTACGTGGACCACTCTTCTCCATCCTCAGCATCCGTTCTGGGGCAGCATTTATAATTAAATCAGACAGTTCCTGGGAGGGGGGCGCAGGCTCGTGGAGGTCTAACAATTTTAAGGTCTTTGCGAGGCATGTGGGAGAGGGTGGTATAATGCAAAATATTGCTGGGCTTCTGTTAAAACCACTCAGTGCAAACTCCAAGTAAATTTTCCAGAGTCTCCATGAAGAGTTTACAATTGCTTATGGCACACAGGAAAAAAAAAGCCACGCTTCATGAACGGAAACCCACAAATTACCATGTTACACTGATTCTTTCCTCTAAGTGAGATAGATACCAGCGATTTCTTAGCCCTGAAACACAATGAGGTACAGATTCCTCCTCCTGTAGGAGGGGAGAGATCTAGGGGGAATCTCTGCTCTCTAGATCTGTGTGGGCATGAAATCTACTTAACTGAGGGAGGAAAGTCCAGTCTGTCCTGCCACTCAGTAACTCACTGACTGTGCAGTTTTACATTTAAAGAGCGGCTGTGTCACACAACACTGAAAAAAAAAGTGGCAGTTTGCTGTTTTGTATAGAAAATGGCTTTTCAGGCTGACAACTGAAAGTAATCCTAGCCTAGGCGTAGTTTTGTTTAGTAAAGGCAGGAACATCCATGAGAACTAGACTAAAGCCTTCCTATAAGCCCGAGGCAGTTGTGATAAAACAGTATATGGTGCCAGATCTCCTGAGGGCCGGGGCTGGATAAGCGTACCAAAACCAGGGAACTTGTCTAAGTATTGGAATAATTTTTTTCCCCCAACAGAATGACACTACCGTTTCTTAGGCTCTGTGCGCGCGCTACACCTTTTAACATGGCTCAGGAAAGGCTTTTTGCCAACACCAAATGTGCTTATAGTCAACTAGTAACCATGGCAAATCAATGTGTGTTGACTTGCCAAGATATAGCCTGGCACACAATCCCTTCTTGCAACTAGCTTGGCGTGCACCTATTTCAGCAGAACAGGCAAGACTCACGTCTCTGCCAACAATTCGAGTTTTTCTCTCATCAGCTTGATAGACAAAGAGACATTGAAGGTTTGTTCAGCCTAGAGAGGAGGGGGCTAGGAGGGTGGGGAGGTCTAGCTGCTGTCTTTGGGTGCCCAACTTGGGGGAGCTACAGGGAAGATGGAGCCAGGCTCTCGACAGGGGTGCACAGCAACAGATAAGAGGCAACGATCACAAGGAGCAGCAAGGAAAATTTTGACTAAAAAATGCCAACAAGGAAAAAAATTGTTCAAATGGAGAGTGGTTCAACACTAAAGCGGGTGCCCAGAGACGTGGTGGGATGTCCATCCTTGGAGGATGAAGCCTGACTGGGAAAAGCATTGAGCACCCTGGTCTGACTTTGATGTTGCACTGAGCCCAAGTTTGGACCAGCTGGTCCCTTCCAGCCCGACCTCTCCATCCCATGGGAGGCTGAAAGCTCAGTGCAGCCGCTGCATGGTGGAACAATGAGTGTGGGGCACTTTCTGCCTCGCTGGAATGTTCTGGTAGAGTTTGCTTAGACTGTCCCAGCAGGCAACACCAACTAACTGGGCACCGCAGCAGACACCAACACACAAACACAATCAGCTGATGTTTGGTAGCTAGAAAAGCTGCTTGAGGCAAGAAACATGTGTTGTGTAACTGGTTTGGAAAGAGCATTACAAATAAAAAAAAAAAAAAAAAAAAAAAGAGTGTGCTTGTCAACAGAGAAAATCATGGAAACATAAGGGGCTTAGGTCTTTCCAGCTCCCTTTAATTTCAGTGTCAAGTGTGCCTTTAAACCCATCTGAAAGTGCAGAGGAGTGCATTTTAATGTTCTGTCAACAAAAAACTGGTGTATTTTAAAGCTTGCTGATCTGTGATGAAGCAGAACTGAATAGAAATGGTGATTACAGACCTACTGACAGAACATTTTGAAAAAAAACAAAGAAAGACTGTTGGCCTTTGCCTTGCTAGATCCAGCCTGGCACAGTAAAAGCAAAACAAGCCATTTATTGGAGGAAAGGCTATATTGCTTGGAAAAGTCATGGAGTAGCCTACCGAAAAACTTTTAAGTCAATACAGCAAAGAATTTGTGGTGAAACATCAAACAGAAAAGTTGGTTCCTGTGGTGTTTCCCTGAAGCTTGGGGGACAGTTGGAGGATGACTGAGATAAGGAAAACCAGTTACAAATGAGCATATGAAAAAATCCTGGATTACAGGCAGCTGTGGGGCAGAGGCCGTGCAGGAGGGCAGCAGGGAATCCCAGGACGCAGTGCAGGATGCCAGCTGATGGGCAGGCTGCAGGCAAAGGCCGAAGGGAAGAAGACTGCAAGCTCATCGGCCGACTACCTCATTGTAAGGACAAGGCAAGCCAACCTGACACACAAATGAAACCCAGCCTGTCACCAAATCTGGTATTTATCGATTTTAAGGTCAGCAACTTTAAAATAATTTAATTGAACTTTTTTGCACTGGTTCCTCTACTTACCTGGTAGAATCGAGAACCATAACTAGCACAGGCAAAGCTTTTTTTTCCCAGTCCTTTACTTAGGTATATGAAGAATTACTGGAACAAAAATATTTAGTGAAGTTTCTTAATAAACATATGTTAGTTCAAAGAAAAGTCATAGAAAACCCCATAAAGGAATTAACCTATTGCCAGTGAAGATCATCACCCGAACTCAACCACAAATAAATTCAAAAGAAATTCAGAAATTGGAATGATGTCGGATTACTCTGAGCTTCAGAGCTCCTATTTATGAAAACCTCTGGAGAGAAAAGAAAATGGATGGCCGGCTGCCAGCTAAGCCTATTTGTCATGAGTATGCCCTGTAGCACCTTCTGGAAACCTGTGCTATTTCTAAATATACTCTTGGCCGACAAACTGCTTTAATTCAATATGCTCCACCTTTCTGCTTTACTTGAAAGACTTGACTTTAGTTCCCTCTATAAACTGAACATAAAAGAGCTATATTCACACTTTAATATGTAGAAGTATAAAACATGGAACTGAGCGGAAACCTGTCAATTTACTGGCCAGCCCTTCTTCCTCATGCGTTGCCTCTCCTCTCTGGCCACCTCCATCTGTACTGTGTTTAACGAAACTACCAGCCTCTCACAACCGAGAAGTTGCCTTTGTACCTGTGGAGTGCCACAGACCCTTCTCCCCACACATGCACATCAGCTAAGGAAGAACAACACGGAATAAATTTCCCATTTTCTTTTTATGCTTCTTGTCTTCCCTGAAAGAAAAGTCCTGGGGTTGGGAGGTGGATATGAGTTTTGCCAGTAGGAATTATCTTATTCCCTGTGTGTTTCTCCCAAGGCTCAGAGATGAGTAATTTACAGCTAAGCAGAGGCACGTTTCAAGTCTATTTATAAACACATGTAAAGAAGAAAGCTTAAAGACCTATGACCAAACTCTGCCTTGTTTTTTAACCTTGTGTTGAAGCAAGCAGAGCTGCCAAGGTGTAAACAAGAGCAGAATTTGGCTTTGTATAATTCATTTTTTAAAGGATTTCCTGTTAACTTACGTCTTTAAAAAACAACCCAAAACTAACCTTGCCCCACAACCTACCAATATAGAACAAAACAACTACAAATCCCTCCAAGCTCAGGAATCTCAACACTTTAGGAAAGACCAGCTTCTAAGTAGCAGATACATAAAGGAAGAACAGGGAAGCTCAGGTCTCAGCTCTACATTAATTGGCGGCAATACCAGAAGCTGTAAAAAAGAAAAGAAAAAGGCTCAGATCAGATACAGTAATCTGCTCCCTCAGTTCATTTCCCCATGAAAGCTGAATGTTTTTTCCTCTTTGCAATGCTGTAGACAAGGAGACAAATTTAAAACCAAGACGACTGGCAGCAAGACAGAAAGCCAAACAATCAAAGAGCCTGTGGGACTAATTTGGTGACTCGGCACAACCTAACATAGATTCGTTTTCCTAGTGAAATGAGTTGTAATGAATAAAGGTTCCTGATTTTCAATCAGCAGGGGCTCTGTGCTTTGTTAAACTCCCAACTAACCCTGTTTGATTCTTTCTCTTCCCGTACAATTTATTATTCCAAATGTAGTGTTTTGAGTGGCAAAGGTGAGGTGTGTTTTTAAGAGGTGGGAAAAAAAAAAAAAGATACGGATGCCATGAAGTTCAAATGGGGACGTGGCACGAAGGATTGGCTCTCACTCACGCCGATAGGCATCAGGAAATTCCCTGTTTGAACTTTTACTTCCCTTCTGGCCCCATGCCTGGGTACATTATAACTGCATGCCCTAAAAGGCATCCCCAGCCTCATGCCGGCTCTCGGCACAGCGAGATGCCAAAGGGCCCCAGGTGGGACACACCAATCTCCCCTTTGGTGGGGAGACAGGCCTGCAGCTGTCACCACTCTTGCACAGGAGCCCAAGCGCTGCTAAAATGGCAGAATAGTGTTTTCACCTCCTTCCCCCCGGCCACCACCTCCCTCCCTCCCTCGGCCTCCTCCTGCGCTGGGAGGGGCACCCCCTGCCCACGCCAGGACACAGGGGACACGTTTCCTCCAGGGGTCCCACAGAGCGGCGGGTGCATCCTGCCCACCCGTGTTTCCCCGTCCGGCGGGACACCGCACCCGCCTCCCCCACGCCCGGCCGGGGCCGGGGCGGAGCTTATTCTCCAGCCGCGCCCCCGGCCCCGCCCCCTGACGGGCTGAGGCAGGCGCCCCCCGCGCCTGCGCCCTGTAGCCGTCGGGGCGAGCGCGGGCCCGGAAGCGGGGCGGGCGGCAGCGGCGCCGCCGGTGGCCGCCATGAGCTTCCTCATCGACTCCAGCATCATGGTCACCTCCCAGGTACCCCCGCTACTGCGCGGCGCGGTTCCCCCCGCCCTGCCCCGCCCCGCCCTGGAGGGGTGACGGGGAGGAGGGGTAGGAAGGCGGGGGCGGCGTCGCCGCTGCGGCCTTGGCCCGCTCGCCACCCCTCCGGAAGCGGCCGTTGGGAGTGCGCGGGGGGCGGTGCGTGCGGGGGTGCGCACGCGCAGCCTTGCGGGGCGCCCGGAGCCCGGGGGCGGCGGGAGTCGCGGGGAGACGGCGTCAAGAGCAACGGCCTTGCCGCCGCCTTCCGCCCTCGCCCCGGCCCCCTCGGCCTCGCCTGCTGAGGGGAGGGAACGGCTGCGCGCCCGGCTGCCCTTCCCCATCCGCTGCTCAGCAGCAAAGGTGGGAGAAAAAAAAACCCAAACCAAAAGCACCAAAACCCTAGCTCGTCGCTGCGCGCGAAGGGGTGTTGGGCTGCTGGTTTGTCTCGTTGCGGCCGCCCAGGCTCCTGTCGCAGGGCAGGATGAGGAGTACACATCTTTGGCCCGCTTCCTTACGTGCCACAGTGACCGTTGCCCTCCCGCAGTTGTCCAGTCAGAACGTAGTGCGTAGAGAGGCTGTGGGGAATGGTGCTTCCCTTGTCATGCTGCGTCGCTTCTATAAATTTGGATTTTCTTTTGTTGGGACAGACAGGAAAGTTCATCTTGCTGTTCTCTAGGTAGTACTTTGCTGCTGATGTTCTTCAAGAAGGCTGGTCACTTATGTCTTCTACCCCTGGTTTGCTATTGAGGAGTTTGCTTGTTTACGACTTCGGAAGATATTTCATGATCTGCTTTGATACCACTAAAAGGACACCACTAAAAAGCCTCCTTCTCCATTGATCCATCTGTGATTCAGCACTTCCTTCAGCTTTTTCTTTCTGCTGCCATCAAAGTAATCTTTCAACCGGTCTTAGTTTTACACCAGCTGAATTCACCTAGGAGCCCTTTAAAACATTTCACGTCATCCTATCTTTGTCATTACAAAGTGGGTTGTGGTCTTAACATGTGGAAATACCCCCTCCTTCTTCATTAGCTTTCTTTGCTAGTAATTTATCTCGCCATTGCGTTCCCTTTGACTGTCCTCTCCTCAGTAAGCATCTCTCCTTTCCTCTTGTCTGCCTCTCTGGCAGCCGAGGTGGTCCAATTGTTTACTTCTGCCAAAAGGAGAAAGTTCTGCTCCCTCTTCACTTTTGCTTTGCTGCATGGTCATACTCTCTTATTTGTGCTCGCTCCACTATTTGGTTTAAATAAGTTTAACGGGATCACAGAGGGATCTGATAAGCTTCAGAGCTGGTGTGAAATTATTGTTCTGTAATGAGGAGGGATGAGCTGAGGAGAGAGGACCTTTCCCCTCTCAACATCAGTTGGTTGTCTCATATAGACTTTCATGCACGACTCCGTAGTTTTCTTGACAGTTTTCAGGAAAGCACAGCTTTTGGCCATTCCTCCTACTTGATAATGCTTTGATTTTTGCTCCTGTCATTTGCTTTGCATTCCAAGATCTAACTTACCTAATAGCTTTTATTTCATTTGTGATGGCAGCTTTGCGTTTTCCCATCATCTTCAAAAGTATCAAGATAGGTATTTAAATTGCTGCATGTAATTGTCAAATGCTCGAGAATTTTCAGACTTAAAGTGTCACATTCACCTGTGGTGTCTTAGAGTGTGAACTTTTAAGATAATGCCTGTCTATGTTTTAGTACAGTCCCTAACACAAGGGAAATCTAATCTTTGTATATAACTTCCTCTGTTTCTATTGTACTCGATTATCTCCTCTTTCTTTTACTTTATTTAGTTATTTTGGTTTGAGGTGTTTGCCTCTACTTTTTTCCTCTTTTACACTCTTAAATGTGGAATTACTTTGTGTAAATATCACTTGCTTGTCATACTTCTTTGACTTATGACCTGTAGGTGGGAGGGTTGTGGAGTATCTTACCTTTTTCTTTTTGCTACCAATTACTTTAAAGTCTGAAGTTCTCCTCAAACAAGTTTTGCCAGCTGTTACTAATCAGTAGACCTCATTCCTATTTCAGTTTTTCTTTCAAGACAAATATATTTGATCTTTCTTGCCCAGATTTCCAGGTATTCTTTGTCTGTAAATCATGTTCTTCTGTTACCTTTGCTGCTGCTGGGATCCAGTTGCTCCTGATGCACAGTGGAATCATCCACAATGATTCCTGCATTTTTGTCTTTGAAAGTTTCTTGTCTCCACAGGGGGCCAGAATGCTCTGGCCTTTTCCATGGGCCCTTGAAAAGAAATACTGTCTTTGTCCCATGCTTTCTGACATATATTGTTTTTTCTCTTTGCTTTGGTCAAAACTACCCTTATAAAAAATATTTAGCATCTTCAGAATTCTCTTTTTGCTTGGATTCTTTTAAATCATTGCACTCGTTTTCTGCAGAATAGACAGGACTACCCCGGAAGGCCTGACAACCCAGTCTCCTTTTTCTGGCCGAAGATGGATAATTACAGTTTTGAGCACATTGCTTAATTGGTATTTATTTCATTTAACTCATCTGTAAAATAGCTGTGATATTAAGTCCGTCTCCTCAGGTCTGTGCTGAAATTAAATTGAAACTGAGTTTTTTAAAGTGCTCTGAGAGCCATTGAAATGCAAAGCATTGTTAACTTCTCCTGCTTTACCTACCTTTTCTCTGTGGCTTTCTGCAACTCCAAATTGTGGTTTGAGGCATTCAACACTGCCTTTTCTCTACCTTAAAGATGCTTTTAACACCTTTCTTCCAGGTTGTATCAGTGTATAACCAGATCTAGTGTTAAGACCTCTCCATAAAAATTGAACGTCCTTCTAGTTTTAAAGAAGCAGCAGATATTTTTATAAAACTTGCTCGTCCCTAGAAGATGTGTGTGCTGTCGACATTCAGGTGTTTGCTTTGTCTCCGTTACAGTGTTTCCTGCAAAAAGTATAAACTTTAATTCTGTAGATTAGAAGAGTGAAAGAAGAAACAACAGTGCCAAGGATTCTGGCAGGCCAGGAACCGAGGAATTCTGAGAATTTGGGAATACAAAAACAGGCTGTCTTGACTGGATCTTTTGTAATGTCGTAGCCTTCTGTGTATGGTATGCTTGAACATCTAAAATACTCTTCCTTCCATGATACCGTGTTAAGTTTTAATCTTTTGTGGATCTTGGGTAGTTTGGCCTAGCACTTTTCCTTCCATATCTTTCATCTGTGGTCAGTAGCGAAGTAGCTTTGTATTTTGCAAGTTGCTGGTTACAAATGTTAAGTGGTTCATCTCTTCTGCAGGTGCTGTTCTTTGGATTTGGGTGGCTGTTCTTCATGCGTAAGCTCTTCAAGGATTATGAGGTGAGAAGGAGCCTTTCATTACAGTTCTATATCTTAAAAATTACTCCCAATTATAGAAACATTTTTGAAACTGCATTTGTCCTTCTTCCTCTCTTTAGCCCTGTTATCTTAATTTTAATTGTCTCTACAGTTACTGTCTTTTTAATTTCCTCTTGTGCTTCTGTTTGAAAGACGCCTAGATATCTGAGGAAATGGGTTCTTCTAGGGCCAATGAAAGTTTCCATATTGGCTACTGTTAAAGGAAAAAAAGTGGAGGAGGTGCAGGGGTAACAGGAAACTGTTTTGCCTTTTGCTTGAGTAAGCCTGCCTTATTTAATTGTAAAATTTTTGTGACAAAACCAAATTCAGTGGTTGATTTAAACTCCGTGAGGTGTGTTCATTGTGGCTTAATTGTTGAGGGAATTGGATGGGGTAAAACCGTTGCATTCTCTTATCCCTAGAGGGATATGAGGGAATATAGTCTAGGTCAGAGATGCCTTAAGTGTGAGCCAAATTCAGACCCAAAAAGTTTTTTTCTGATATGGATCTTATTTTTAAATCTAAGGTTAGGATCCAAGAGCTGTGTTAGCAAGGGTCTGTCATTAGTCAAGTTGACAGAGGGCATTGCTTGCTTGCATCCCTTCTGTGTAAGACGTCTCTTAAATGTGCAGGTAGCTGCAATCAGGGTAATAGTGAGCAATTTATGAGTTTGCCCTCTGCTTTCCAACAGGCTGTTTGTTTCTTCCAGTTTAGATAAAGGGCAAGGTGCCTTGAAGCAAGAGACCCATTTGTGTGCCAGTGTGCCTTGTGATTTGTTTTTCGTTGCCTGAGGGATATCCAGGTGCCATTCTAGGAATGGAAACACCTGATGTCTCTGGCTTGTTTTCTCCATTGCAGGTGCGACAGTATGTGGTCCAGGTGATCTTCTCTGTGACTTTTGCCTTCTCTTGTACCATGTTTGAACTCATCATCTTTGAGATTTTGGGGGTATTGAACAGCAGGTGAGTCTGGGAGCTCACTAAAGCCTAGCCTGCCTTGTGTTCAGCGGCTTCAGTCCGACTTCTAAATGAATGGGTTAGTCTTGGATTGGGGAAATGGAGTGAGAAAATTGTCAACAGCTCAAAGATGTTTGATCAGCAGGATTTGTTTATTTGACAGAACATGAGACTAGAAGTCATGAGCTCCCCATTTTTCATACAGTTGCTATTAGTGTGGTCTAGGTCCTTGGGGCAAGGCTTTAGTCTTTGACTTTTTCCATTTGTGAAGTTGAAAGAAATGGTTTCTTTTATGGGAGTGTTGTGAAGCTTCAGATCGTGCTGAAGGGCACTTTTCAGATGTTAAGGCCTATAGAAACTATAAGCGCTAGTTTTTCTGTGGTGGCCAGAGCAGCGAGTAAGATGTGAAGCTAATTAGGAAGTGAAAACTACTTCTGTAATAACATGGTATTTGTGAATCAAAGGCACATCCTCCCTTGACATAGAGCGAAGACTTCTATATAAAGGGGATGTTAAAACTGTCTACTTCAGAACTCAGTAGGAAAGAGAAGATAGAACAGTAACACGTAGAGGCTAGCTGGGTTTCCTGCATATTCTCTCTCATCACACTAGCATGAGAGAGCACGCAAAGGAGTTCAAAGGCAAGAAATACAAAACTGATAAGAGGTAATATTAGTTCCGACTGTGTGTCATTAATCAGTAGAGCTTGCAGCCAGAGACATCACTGAGGAGAATGCTTTTATAAGCTTCGATAAAGGGCTGGACATCAATATAGATGAAAATGTTTGCCTCTGAATTAGCTAGGAAAAGGGGCAAGGATCCTCATAATTTCTCCTTCCACCAGGCATAAGAGGATATGAGTTAATGTTGGGAACAGGACGTGTACTTTTCTATTCAAGCTAAGAGAAAAGGCAGTTCAGCCAAGGTGAATCTCATCTATGTTTGACTGATCTCCTTTGGTCAGAGGAGTATTGATCATTTTGATATATATGTGTATTTTTAAATTCTTGCTTCGCAATGTCTTGCACGTAAGACAACTCACTTTGAAGTGAAACATGTTGAATTATGAACATTAAATATTTTAAATATTTTCAGTTTGAATTAGCCCTTTTTTGACTCAGCTGCTCATTACAAAATTAATTACTGCTTATACTTAGTTTTGATTTACTGTTCAACTAGATAAGCAGTAAATCAAATGAACCGTGCTGCAACTGGCATTAGTCACTGTAGAAAATACAGTATTTGATAAAATTAACCCAGTCTCTTTTTCTGGATAGTTGTTAATTTTGAAATACAGATTCTTGAGCTCTGTATTAAAAAACCAAAACAATAAAACAATCAACCTCCCCCCAACACAAACAACAAACAAAATCCAGAATATTCTATATGCTAGGCCAATATTATCCAATATTTGATGTGGTTGAAAGGATTGCACTGACATGCAATTGTCTGTGAGAAACTTGTTGTATTATGATAGCATGCTAATCAGTATTTTGGCTTTATTTTAGCTCTCGATACTTTCACTGGAAGCTGAACCTGTGTGTCATTTTGCTCATCTTAGTCTTCATGGTGCCCTTCTACATTGGTTACTTTGTTGTGAGCAATATCAGACTATGTGAGTACTTGGTTTATGGCAGCGAGGCTGATAACTTGAGACTACGCGTGCAAATGAGAAGTAACTTTTCTGAGAGAGAGATGTGTTAGTCACTTGCCCCATAGCTCCCTCCTTCCACTGGCTTTGTTCTGGCTACATAACTTCTCTTTGATACTTAATGCTTTAGCATGAACTGTTTATTGGGCAATTAGGGGATACTTTACCTGACAGCAACCAATGTAGCTTTTCTTTATGGGTTTCGACAAATTTGAGCACTTTAGAGTAATGTTACTGAAATTTGCTTGTTTCCAATGGTAAGCTTGCAGCCAAACCCTGGAACCCTTGGCAAGGCTGTGTTGTTCTGCTAGGGGGTTAAAGAAGCAGCTCAATAAATTACTTTTGCTTTTTTTGCTTACTGCTGTCTGGATGAGGCCTCTTCCGTGTGCTAATGAACACTTTCCCTTGAGCTATTGATAGTTATCGTTCTTTGTATTAAACTTAGGCATGTAGGTTGGGAGTATTACGTGTGTAGTTTTGGCATGAAGGTGAGGTTTTCAAGTTTCATGTTCAGGGTCACACAAGAAAGATACAGCTAACTGATCCCTGTTCATAGCGCAGCCCTCTTCGTACATCTGTGGGGAAAAGCCAAAGAGGTGTGTCCGCTGCATTACCGCTTGCAAATGGCAGTTCTGTAGGAAGCAAAGGGGTGCATACTGCTACCTGTAGCTCTGTCAGTGGGCATCTGTGCTCAAATAGCCTTTGGACCGATGTAGCAATTTTGCGAGCTTGAAAGAGCTCTAAAGAAAGAACTTTAAAATACTGTTGTGTTTTTTTTCTCTCCGTTAGTGCACAGACAGAAACTGCTTTTTGCATGTGTTCTGTGGTTGACATTTATGTATTTCTTCTGGAAGCTGGGGGATCCATTTCCCATTCTCAGCCCAAAACATGGTGAGTTTCATATTCTTGCTCATTCCTTCCCTCCTGAAAATAGGCTTTGTTATCTCACTTTTTATCTTGGAGATATTATTGTCTCAGCTCTACAGTTGGGCTGTAGAAAGTAGTTCTTGCAACTGAGAGTCTGCTGTGCTTTGAAATCTGCAATCTGAAGGTTGTCAGGCAGACAGAAATGGGTGGATAGACCTTGAATTATTTGCATTAGTTTTCTTCCATGCCACAGGAAAACTTTAGGGAAATGAATGAGCCCTAACTGAACCGAGTGTATATAAGAACACAGTGTATATAAGAACCAGTCCTTCATCTGACTTTTTTCAGTCAGATTATTGTTTCTTGTGACTGAAATCAGATCAATGTAACATAGGTGGACGTGCAGTTGACAAAACATGGCAGGGCGCCTAAACACCAGAGCTACATAGACTGTAGCCAGCAACACGTCTGGCAGCGCATGCGGGCTTCGGTACAGCTCTGTACACCGCCTGAGCCCAGAGGCAGTATGGTTGCATGGTACTAGAAAGTGAGTTGGTACGTTCTGCTGGTCGTCAGAGCTATTTGTGTGCAGAATTAACTTGGGTATCTCTGTGTTGCAGTCATGGCACCAAGAGTATTTATAGTGTGAAGATACTGTGTGCACTTGGCCTAGTTTGTGACCAACAGAGGTTGTTAGCATCTGCCTAACTGTACTAAACCCTGCAGGCACCTTGCTGTGCCGAAGGATTATAACACTGTAGAACCAGACTATTTGTCACCTGGGTTTCCTGTGTAACTTAAGTTGCCCTTCCCTTGCACTGGGAAATTGTATATTGCTCTCAATAGGTGAAATTCAGTCAGTTTCACTCAAATTGGTGAATATGTCTGTCTGCATAGATAACTGTCGGCTTCATCTTTCTATTCGCTAGGAGGCTGCTTCACTCTGTACTCTGTGTAAGAGAAAAATTGAAGGTTACCAAATGCTGCAGGGTCTGCCCACCCTTTCATCTGTGTTCCTAAAACTTTCCTAAGAGAAAGCGTGTATCTGTGTTTTGTAATTGTGTCATTTGCCACTGAAATACAGTGGCGAGTGTATACTGTGGATCCTTCTGCCTAGTGTTTCATTGCTAAGAAAAACTGTGTATCCACTTTCAGTTGCAGAAAGCGCTTGAGTTTGCAGAATATAATAAGCCAGTGGGAACTTTGCCGTAGGGTTTAGGTAATCCTTTTAAGGTCACTCGAAAGGTTCTGTGAAGCTGCATAACAATTGCAGATTTCCAGAACTGGTAGTGGGGTGTTTTCTGTTTTTAACTTCTGCTTTACAGGATGATTATCTCCACTTTACAGTTGTACAGTGCCGTATCCTACCAGGTGTAGACATAAGGTTAGAGCAAAGGATTCTAGGTGTTTTTTTCCCTGCTGTACTGCTGGGGTGCTGCTGTCCTGCGTTTACTGACAAGGCTTCTGCGGGGCTTTGTCGTGTGCTGGTGGTGGCCCAATTCAGACAGGTAGGAAGGACCCTGTTGTAAAAGAAGATGTGACGGGAGGCTGTGCTTAATAAACAGCAGTTCATTACCAGGTGTGTCTTTCTCAGCGTGCCCTACCCTGCTCACCTGCGTGTATGGTGCTGTGCTGCAGCGGGGGAATTGCAATGACTAGTGGGGCCCTTTCAAGTGCACTGGCATCCTGTCCTGGGGGTGCCTTGCCTGGGGATGGTGATGGCAGTGTGCTGCAGCTGGGAAACGCACCATCAATCAGGGCTCAGAGTCAGGAGCCCTGGTTGCTCTGAAGCTTGTTTAACAGAGCTGAGTTTGGGAGCTCGTAGTAGAAGGAAGGTTATGCTTTACATACTAGTGTTCCGATAGAACTTGTATCTTTATCTGAGTTGATAAAACATTCATTTTATCTGACCTGATCACAAGAGTAGGGTTGCTGTGAGTGTTACGGGAAAGTATTGCTTTAACCAGTGGAATGTCATGTCATTTTGAAGGCATCTCTGTTTTAACTGCTGCGGTCTGACAGTGTGTGGGGCAAAAGGCCAGTGTGTTGTAGCACATTCTGTAGCTCGTGTAAATCTCTATGCAGCTGCACATGACTGGGTGTCTCAGTCTCCCTTTGTGAAGTCTTTTTGCCGTGTTTTCATCATTTATTCCCCTTCTCTGAAGCATGAAATGCGGCTTGGCGCTTGGCCATCTCAGCTTTGCAATCATGTAAGCTCCAAATGTGCTGTGTGTGGCAGCTGCTCTATAACTAGCTCCCAAAAAAGTGAGTGATGTTTAGTAGCACATGGCACTGTACCCTAAGAAGACAGGTTGAGGTCTGTGTTTAATGGCTGAGAAGAATAAATGCTTAGAGTTGGTTACAGCACAGGCTTGATATTCATGCTGTATTACGTGAATATATGTTTTAGAGTCCACTTGGTACTTGTCGTGGTCACCTCAACAATGTGTGTGTCCCCCCAAGATGAATACTCAACAGCCAGGAGCGGCATAAGCTTCCCATGCTGTCATAACTCCACTGTGCCACAAAAACAATTTGCATCTGGTCTGGGGGGTTCACTTCTAACTGGCAGAATAGGGGTTCCTCTCTATGGTTCAGACATTTTTGGGCCAGTTTGCCCGAACTAACTGGCTTAGTAACTCCACTCCTGGTTATCGCAGAAGTAGCTTTGCGGAATATGCCTCCTTTATAGTGTCTGGTGGATGATCTGTGCTCCCATCTCAGCAAAGTGCAATCACTAATGTTTTATTAATTTAGAACCAAAGTAATGACTTTTAGTCCTCCTCAGATCTGTCTTAAGCTTCTTCATAGCTATAGTTTCCCATCCCTGTTTCTAAGCATGGTAACATGCTTTCTGAGGGAGAAAGCATGTTCTCTTTATTTCTACCTTTTTTCTTTTCATAGTCCCTGACTGTACTTCATATTACCCTGGTCATTGCAGTGGGAAGGCAGATTCATTAAGCAGCTCTGTATGTGTGTTACGTTGTGGAAGCACCAAGTGTGGAGCAGAGTGAAGAGAGCAAGGTTACTAATGCTGTGTTTTGTCTCTCTCAGGAATCCTCTCCATAGAACAGCTCATCAGCCGTGTGGGTGTGATTGGGGTGACACTCATGGCTTTGCTGTCAGGATTTGGGGCTGTCAACTGTCCATACACTTACATGTCCTACTTTCTCAGGTAACTCCAGCCTTGTGAAATATTTTGTCCACCTTTTTTGAGATTTTTCTTCTGCTTTCCCTGTAGCATCGATCCAAGTTTTTTCAAAACTTTTTTTCTGAATCTAGCTATTACCATGTCTATGTGCTAGAACCATTTCCATTGCTAAAACGTATTCTCCTTGTACAGGCCTCTCTCTTCTTTATTTCATGGACATGTGCATATTTCCTCTGAAATGGGATAGCTGGCCTAATTGGGTGTTTTCATTTTGCAGGAATGTGACAGATGCAGATATTCTGGCTTTGGAGCGACGACTCCTTCAGACTATGGACATGATTGTTAGCAAGAAAAAAAGGTGAGAAGGCAGCAGTAGCATGAAATGATTTATTTCAAGGATTTTCAGTCAGTATAGTATAAGATTGGTCTTGAAGTTACCAAAATTATTAGTCCTGTCAGGGCTGCGTTTTCCAGTGAAACAGGTTGCTGAATTGGGTTGAGCTGTGTGGTGTTTCATTCTGGCCTGATACACAACTTCATTTTTTTCCCCAGACACGTGCACTAAATAACACCCTTTCTTACTGCATTGGCACAAATTAGGCTTCCAAGGCAAATTGTAACTCTCTGATGGTGGCTCGACTAGCCTGTAGGATGGGCACCTTTCTCTCCTGATGAGTACGCCACTGCAGCTGGTGCTCTCTCTGGCAGTTCTAGTACAGCAATTGGCTCATACATATTGAGCGCTCTCCGGCTCTATGGATCTGGTGTTTTCTGGTCAAGGCTGAAGCAGGCTAATGAGCTGGTGTGGACGCAGCTATGTTCTTGCAAATGACAAGGTTTACATTAGTTCAGTTTTGCAGAATTGCAAAACATTGCTAATGTAAATGTAGTGTAGTGCACGAGCTGCCATCAGAACTCAGCTTTTGTTGGTTTAGCTTATTCCATGTATCCCAAGCAAAAAAACTGCTTTCGGAAACAATGTAATTTCATTTACACATAAAAGGTATGTGCTGTTGCCAGTTACGTATTACATGCCTTACTAGTTGTGCAGAATATATACCATAGTCACTTTAAAGGTTTGAATGTCTGACACTGAATTCTCACAGCAGTCCCTTTGACTTTACTTTTGATGCACTAATGTTTCAATGGAATCTTTTAATGTATGACAAGAGACCTTTTAGACAGTCTAACCTTGATGAATTAGTCACCAGTGTGCATATCTGCTGATCAGTATTAGCCTATGGAACTGTAGTTAAAGCATAACATTTTTCTTCCCCTTCAAAAATGTTAAGTGGTGAACAAATGTTAACTCAGTAGTTGTGGTCATGTGTGACACTGAAAGTAGTGAGAGGATTTAATTACTCAGGTTGAACTGATTTAATTGATTAGGAGGATAGTAAAATACTGGCTTTAGAGTTAAAAGATATTGTGTAATGCTGCGTCTGACTCTGTGCTCTTTTGTTTTGTACAGTGTTTTTGGACCTCTGGTCCACAGAGAGTGATGTTGGGGTAAAAGTAAGGATGTCTGGGACTTGTAACTGACTAGCACTTTCTTGCCTTCCTATGGCCAGGAAATCTTCTGAATATAGCAACTTTCTAACTGTTATGAAGAACCATGTAAAGTGTGTTAATTGCTTGGGTATTATACTGAAGTTCATGTATTTGTGTTCAAAAAAACCAAGCAACCAACCAAAAAAACCCCTGAAACTGTGTAGTCTCAGAAGTGTGCAAGAAATAGCAGAAGCTTGAGTTCCGTGGATTTTATTCTCTTCTGGCTTTGACAGCAGCTTGCATAATTGGGCTATTTGCTCATATGAAGCAGAGTTTAAAAAGTTAGATTTGTATCAGTCTAAATGCAATCCAGAAATCATTTGGCAGAACAAGTGGGAATAGCAGTATTTTAAAGTGTGGGGTAAATGCTATAGTTCCATTAATTGTCAGTTACTTACCAGTCACCTTTTCAGTACTGCTGATAACTGAGAACTTACCAACGCACACAAGGATTATAAGGCAATAGAACATAAAGCTTTTTTGTTTTCTTTGCTGATCTTGACATTTCTTCTCATACCAACCCTTATTCATGCTGGCTTCCTTGTCAGTAGGAGATAGTTGTTGAAAGCTGTTTTCCCTGATGCACGGGAATTATTGTTCTCTGCTTCCTGAGAGAACCTTATGGAAACTCGCCTCTAAGGTTGGCAAGTTCTTTATATTCATGCTTGCAGGTATGACGTGACTAAGCCTCAGATTTGAAATGCCTGGATTCTGTGACACCGTTGCTTCATTTTGCTTCATGTTATCTACACAGGCAAAGTGTGTGGTTTTTGCCTGTGGATCCTTTCTATGAGGTCTCCAGAACGCCTGACTACTGTGTGGGTACAGAGATCCCTGTCACCTCTCAGAAGAAAAGATTTGCCTTTGTATACTTACAGCTTTGCTCTTTGCCTTGACATAGCTGCATTTTTTGCTGCAATGCTGTGGATTGTTTGGGATGGAATGTGTGAATTGGGTACTGGGGGAAAAAAGCAAGGATTAAGAATGCAATTCATATATTTGGCAGCTATCAGGATGAATTGAATTGTTCTAAGATCTCTGTTATTTGTAGTCTGTGGCCACGTGTGCTTTTATGTGTGTTATGTGTGGTGCCTCAAGGGTGTTTCTTTTGCTGGATGTGAAGGAGGAGTGGTATTTATTTTTTTATTACACTGCTTATCAACAGCCTTGAAGAGGGCTCTGTGCCAAATGTAGCAATACTGGCTGCAGCTACAAGAAGGGGCCTAAACACTGTCGAACCATGAATCGCCTTGACAATCCTATGAATAGTGTTCAGCTTAGGAGTGGATAACTGGCTCACAAATTTCAATGGGGAGAAATGTGAGGGAATGAGGCCAGAAGCCAGCGCTGCTCGCGGGGATTATGCTGCAGTGCACATGGGGGTGTGAGGGACGATATGCAGCTGCTGCTGTAGTGTTGGAATTAGCTTCAGGAGTGATGTTCAGATCGCCTGAAGCGCCCAGTGGTTCAGTCCAGTGAAGGATTTATGTGTTTATGCTTCATAACAGCTTGTCATGCAGGCCAGTAGTAGTGAGTGACAGCATGTCAGAGAGTGCTGCTGCATACCATCCCGCGCCCACGGTTCTGTGGAGGAGGCGGCTGTGCAGTGATAAAGAAGAGGTGTTCAAGGGGAGAGAAAAGCATGAGAAGTCTTCCGATTCCTGAACTTGAGATAACACAGTCATGCGTCTGAGGAAAGCGACTAATCATATGACTGAGAAAACCATTTGAATTTTTATTTTTAATTGGGTTTAAATTCCTTTAAGGATTGAAGCAGGATCCTGAATGGAAGTCTTGGGAAGTGTCTCACTGAATCTTGCTTGATTAGATCTGGGCTCTACTCCAGAGCTAATCAAGATAATGTTATGAAGCAAGATTGGTGCTTAGGTGGGGGGGGAAAAAAGAGGGGGCATCTGTTTGCAGTGAATTTAGTTTAACAGTGTCTTCTAGGGAACTGTTTTTTGGTGGGTTTTTTTGTTTGGGTTTTTTTTGTGTTTTGATTTTTTATAAAAATACTTTATTCCTAAGGACTTGTGTTTTCTGTTCTTTCAGGATAGCAGTGGCTCATAGGACAATGTTCCAGAGAGGAGAAGTGCATAACAAACCCACTGGCTTCTGGGGAATGATAAAAAGTGTTACAACGTCTGTTTCAGGCAGTGAAAGTATCCTTCGTCTACATGCTGGCCCCTGTCTTGGGAGGTGGCTCCAGCTTTCTTCTGTTTGGAAATGAAGAGTGTTAGTTGGGCCAGTTACAAAGCATTTGTGTTTCAACACGTTTCAGCAGTCTGAGCAAAAGGCTTAATGTCTCCTGGGAAGTTTGCTTTCTAGCACTCTACTGTCTGACCTTTTGCCCAGGGGTTGGGCTCGTAATTTTGCTGTGACACAGTCAGGAGTTGTATGCTGCTGCCCTGCCCTATAAGTGTGCTGTTGCATCACCATGATTGAGGTGTACAGCAGATCACAGGACAGATGTGCACGCTTCCAGTGTCACATTGCGGGTGTCTACCCCATCACATCACTGTTGTGGGAGGCAACTTTCTATTCTGATGTATCCTCTGCTTATGTGACTATGACTGACTTGTGTATTTTTCTCATAACTTGAAATATGCTTTTCTGGGATGAACCTGTGACATACTTGCGCAAAACAATGGGTTGGTGGAACAATTTACCTAGCCTTTAGTTGGCTTTCTGCCATGTTGGAAAGCTGTGAGAAAAAGAAGGGCAGGAAACAACTTGTTGACCAATGAATTGTTCTCATGATATAGGCTGGACACTGGTACTATAGCAGTGTGACAAAAAGGTGGATAGGAACAGGTGGATAGAAATTGTTCTGCCCATATGAAAGGGGTAAGAGGAATCTGTTATGAATCGCAAGGGTCTGTATTTCTCTAACTTACAGTTGCCTACCAACGATTTCTGCCAGACCACCTAAAGTGTGCAGTTTGCATATTTAAGGCTGAGGACTCTTCTTCCTCTCCTTTCCCACTAGGTGTGGGAATAGCCAAATCAGAGTTTGGCTGTTTGACAAGACTCTTAAAAATAATCACTAATCTCTTGGAGCAGTTACTCAACAGTTTTGTTTATGAAGATGGTGTGAGAGTGACATAACGTGAGATGCACTTCAGAGACAAGGGACACTGATCAAAGTGGAGCTGCAGTCTTCGAGAGTTCTGGTTCTATTCTGTGATTGATTCCCCAGGCTTGTTGCATGACTGCCTCAATACTGTGTACTGCCTACCTTCTTTAAATGTAGTGGGCAGTATATGTATCCTTGATTTCTTTGGGTGCAGTATTAACAAGGAGCATTAAGGCTTAATCAAAAAAACTGATCTGGGTCAAAAAAGTGATCAAACCATTAGATGTGGCCCTTGGGCTGAAGGTGGGGAATGTTTTGTTTCTGATTAAGAATTTGTGACCTATTCTAGCCTTGACTGTGCTGGTTTGCCAGATCTGTCCCTTATCCAGCAAGAAGTGGATGCCCTAGAAGAGCTGAGTCGGCAGCTTTTTCTGGAAACTGCTGACTTGCATGCAACAAAGGTACATAGCCAAGTTGGGTGTTGGGAGGCCAGAGTAGGTTGAAAGAGAATGTATGTTGCAAGAAACTGAAAGCTGTTCAGCAGGTAAATGTTGAAATGTTGTGATGCGGCGGAGTGAGGATCTGTCTTTTTCATTTGGCAGTTTCCTTTCCATTCAGATACATACTGGAGTATGCCCCATGTCCCTAAAGCCATTCAGAAACTTTTTGAATTAAAATTTTTGAGTTCAGAAACATTTGAATTAAGAGGTGTAGAAGGATAAAACTGTGTTTGCTGCTATTGATGCTTAATTAAAATTTTGTGTTGTGGGTTGTTGTGGAAATGATATATTTATTTTTTGTGTGTTCTGTTCCCCCTCCCTCCTTTTGTATTTCCAGGAGAGAATAGAATATTCCAAAACTTTCCAGGGAAAATACTTTAATTTTTTGGGTTATTTTTTCTCCATCTATTGTGTCTGGAAAATCTTCATGGTAAGTAAATGTTTTAATGTTTTATGTGGACATATGCAAATGTCACACACTACATAGATCATGTTATACATGCAGTTCATCAAGTAATGCTCCAGTTTCCTTAAAATCCTGATTTTGAAAGTTCTGAAAGAAACTGGCCCTTGGTTGAAATAAAGCTGTTGGTTTGTGTAGAGCATTAGACAAGCAATTCTTAGAGGTGTGCATTTTGTACCTTCTTAGACAATCTGACCACCCCCTGCCCCTTTCTTTGGTGATACAAAGTAAGAGTCATGCATGTGTCCCACGTGTAACAGTGAGGTATGCTTTTGTTTTCTTGTTTAAGTGTAAATCCATCTCTCTCTTGCAGGCAACCATCAATATTGTATTTGACCGTGTGGGGAAGACTGATCCAGTCACAAGAGGAATTGAGATCACCGTAAATTATCTGGGAATCCAGTTTGATGTGAGACTTTATTAATTCTTACAGCCTTTTCTGCAATTTCTCTCTTACCTAAATAAAATCATACTGCTGATAGGGAGAGAGTGATAGAGTCCTGAGAATGTGTCTTTGACTTCTAACTTACTGAGGAGAACAGGAAAATGCACCGTGAACTTTGCTTTCACACTGATTTTATGCTGGGATGGTAATGTGGTCTTGCCAGAGAGGCAGTGATTTGCTTGTTTGTTTTGGGAAAATGGAAACGCCTTAGTCAACCTGCTTAGATTAATTCATTTAGCTACAGAGTGATAATGTTTGATCGTACACATAGGTGTTCTGTCATTTACACTTTTTAAATATATCCTTGTGAATACAGGGTTCTTTGTGATTGATGTAAGCTAAATCTGTTTTTCTCATGTGTTTGGAGTAAAGAATTGCTAATATATTTGCGAAAACGTCTGTTATAGAAACCTGCCTACAATGGATATCTGTACAATTAGGAAATACAAATATTGTGAAGAATTGGCAGCTATACATTGTGGTGCAAATGGGATTAGGGTTAGAGGTTTAACTCTATTTTTCTTGTTGATACAGGTGAAATTCTGGTCTCAGCACATTTCCTTTATTCTTGTTGGAATAATCATTGTTACCTCTATAAGAGGATTGTTAATTACACTAACAAAGGTAAGAGCCAGGACTCGTATGTGGGTTTGGACCAGGACAGATGTTATCAGATCTTTAACTTTAGATGGGACAAATACTGCATAAACTTTCAGTGCACATTTATGTTTTAAATATATGAATATAAATACTTGCAGAGGGAGGAAGGGAGGAAGAATACCTTCTGCAGTTTATTTCGTCACTCAGTCTCTATTGTTACTACTGTTGGGAAGAGATGTAGATGTTAAATGAGATGTTAAATGTAAGCAAGGGTTCAAAATGATGCTGTAGCCAGGGCTCATTAGTAAGGTTGATGAGATGGTGACGAAAAGAATTTAGATTGCTTAATTTGAGCTGCTGGTAGGACTGGAAAGGCATTAACTCAAGAGACATGTGACTCATTGTCCTGACCTGGCTTTTGATACCTAAGCTTAAGCTTTAATATATATCGTTATATGACTTCTACCACATGGCGCCACTGGTTTAGGGAGATTCATGTTTAAGACTAAGACTGCAAGTTTCTGAAAGTAGGGTACAGGCACCCTGCCAGAAAGTATAGTTTTTTTAAAATTAAAAAGTATTGAATGGTATGTACCTTTCATGCCGTCCTAAGGCACATCAGACTTATCTGACTGCTTATTTCCAACGTTTTTGTTTTGTTTTGTTTTTTCCCCTAGTTCTTCTATGCCATTTCCAGCAGCAAGTCCTCTAATGTTATTGTTCTGCTTTTAGCACAGATAATGGTGAGTATGTGGAACCATGGGCACACACACATTTATACATACATACTTATTTGCATGTGTATACATATACATATAATAAAATCTTCATATGCTGACCCGTGTTAGCCACATAGCCAATTGTGATATCATAACTACTTTCTCTGTTTTTTAATTTACAGGGTATGTACTTTGTGTCATCAGTGCTCCTGATCCGGATGAGTATGCCTCTAGAGTATCGCACTATTATTACAGAAGTCCTGGGAGAGCTCCAGTTCAACTTTTATCATCGTTGGTTTGATGTGATATTCCTAGTTAGTGCACTGTCCAGTATCCTCTTTCTCTATTTAGCACACAAACAAGCCCCAGAAAAGCATATGGCCCTCTGAGTTAAGGACTGCAGTCGCGCACTACTCTCTGTCCTTTCAACTGCACTGCTGCAGCTCCTGTGGACTGCAAAACTTGAAGAGAGCCAAGACTACTCTGTGCATTCCAGCAGCGTAACTGGCTCTTTGATCTTTCACACATGTCATCGTCAAGCTCTGTGGCTCATCTTGTTAAGGTGCCACAGCTCGAAGTAAAGGGAATGCGCGTATTGAATGTGAGATAGTTCATTGGCAAGGAATAAGGGCACTCCTGCGTACACCAATATCTAGGGGCATTGGAACTTGCACAGTAGGTTGTCTGAGGTAAGACCTCTTACTGTGAGAAGAACATCTTCAGAGAAGGCACCAAGGAAATGTGATTTTTCTTTTGAAAATAACTCATAATTGGGATTCAGAGGATGGCAATTCTGGAATTGAATATTTGAGTCTGTGGAATTAAACAAGCTTTTATAATATCTCATGCAAGCATCACAGTTGTTTTTTGTCAGCCCCAAAGAGTTGGCTGGAAGTGAGCTAGAAAGTGACTAGGATTTGCTGCCTGACAGAAGTGAAGTGGAGAGAATTTCACTCCATTTCTGTATGGAATGTATCACTAGTGTGTATCACTAGTACCTACTGGCCTTAGGACCTGAAGATTAACTTTCTGTTGCTGAATCTCTACTTTGTTTTTTCTCACTGCATAAATGGACTGAGGGTTTGGATTCCTCTTTGCTAGAGTTCAGTGTGAAGTCAAAGACCACAGCTATGCCTTGTTTACCATATATGCTGTAAATGTGGTGTTCCCCACAACCTGTGCGTTCTTCCACAGTAGCCCATTTCCCCTTCTTCATGTAATTCAAGGCATAAAAGTAAATTTTATTCATGTGACTTAAACATGTAGCTTCCCATAGCCACTCTTCTAGGCTTTGTTTGTTTTAAAACTGTTCTGGAACATAATAGGTTGTGAGAGTAAGACCTGGGGAGGGAAAAATAACCACTCTAAACAATTTATTTTTGTGTTGTCTTCAGTGTACAGCAAGGAGGCGAAGTATACAGCAGCAATTTTACACAGCCATTTATGTCACGTTCAAGAAAATGTGGCATTGACTCGGAGTTAGACAAACCTGCATGACTGAATTACGTGTGCTGTTTTAAATACCATGATCCACAACTGTATGCATGGAAGAGGGAATAGCGCTTAAACATCTTGAGTTATAAATGATGAGGTTAGCTTAATGTTTGAAAGAAATTTCTGCAATGTTAGCGGGAGAAAGGAGTGTAATGCACAGAGTACATTGGCTTGTGCCATTTTGCAGCAGCTGTACTGCTGTAAGTACGGTGTGGAAGAGTCACCACAGAGATCGAGTTGATGGACTTGGATTAGGCATTAGAACGGCCTCTCCTGGGAGATGGATCAGTTGCTCTTTATTAAGAGCTTATCCTTAAAAGGCTAAAATGCTTACAAATCTATAAAACGTTTCTGCCTTCTGCTGCAGTATACTTAATTATATACTGCTAGTTACTTAAGCCTTTACAGAAGTAAGTGAGTAACTGCCTGATTTACAAGGCGGAAAGCCAATGAAGTACGATTGCAGTGTGTTAAATGAATGCAAGTTACGCTGAAGTGTTTATTTCAGGCAGCTGCATTTCAGCAAGAGATTACAGTCCTTTACAGGTATGGCACTCATAGGAACAGTCAAGTTCTGGGAGGTGTAGTAGCAAAGAATGATTGAAGAAAAAGGATTTGGAAGGTTTCTTTTTTTTTTTCTTCTCGGCGTAGTTTGTCTCCTCACAACTTTGTGTCGTCATTGTTGTCACTGTCTGCTTTTGTAGAGGCAGCTGATTGTGAAGAGGAGGATGAGCTTGACTGCAGAGGAGTAACAAATAGATTCTGATTATTTTTAGTCTGTAAACATGCTTGATAGTCTGCAGTGTTATGAAGGACTCCTATTTTCATCTGCACTAATCATGTACTTGTTTGAATGGCAGAATGAGCCAACAAATGTGATTGTTGTTGTTCAAGCGCTCTTAGGTTAAGTACATTTAGAGACAAATTTGTTCAATAGATGTTTAATTCCCATACCTGCTGAATTTGCACACAGAAGTGGTGCTAACTTCAGGTCTGCAAAATGCAGCTTGGTGACTAAGAAACTTTTGAAAAAAAGCTTGCAGCTGGACATTTGCAGACAAGGCTAATCAAAAATGAATAGAAGACTGTATTGGTCTTATTCTTCCTTGTCTGCATCTTTTGCATGATGAGAAAAGAAGCATTTAAATATTTTAAGGCTGACCACATGGTGGGTTCAAAATGACTGTTTCAAGAAGGAATACCTTCCTGTTTTTCTGACTTTGGCCGTGCTTCAGATTCTTTTTAATGGCATGAAGTGAGTGAAATATTTTCAAGTTGTCACGTTTCCTAGAAAATGTCATGATAACCTATCAGTTGCTCTTCCTTCTACAAAATGATCTGGTTTGAAATATTTCACCTGATTTCCCCTAAAGTGGTTTATGCTTTTTGGTGTATTTAAGCACTTTTTTCCCTGTACTTTCAGGATTGTATTGCCTGTTTCCCATCTTCATTGAGGACTACTGTATTTGGATTATATTGTTCCATAAAATCTCTTGTATGTTCATCTTTTCTGTGATTTACTCTGGCATTAAAGATACTCACCTGTATTACGTGTGGGGAAAGGAAGAGTTGTTTATGATAATCAGACAACAGCTTCCCTTTTAGTAACGTTGACAAAAAGTTCTTTTCCTATCCCTTAGATGACCTCTCAACATCCACTTAATGCAGTATTACTTACCCTTTCCCTTGGTTCGGGTGAGTTTCTCTCTGGCTCTGAGAGGTTGTTTTCTTTATAAGCAAGAGGTTCAGAAGTGTCATGGACTGGCTCTGCCATAGAGGCTGTGATGGGAATGTTCTGGCCCTGGAAGTATTTGTAAGCATCTTTGCTGCACACCAGTAGCGTTAGTCTGTCACCACTATCTTGGATTCTTGCCACCACTTTGTCATAGGATTCATTGATCACGTTCACCCCGTTCACTTCCACCAAAAAGTCGTTATTTTCTACACCTGCTGTGTCAGCTGGCCCGTGGTTTTTTATCTGCAAAGGCAAGGTCAAACTGTGGTATTAGTATAAAACTTGGAAAGATGCGTTAACAACCGATGGTTAGCTAGACCACTGCGTTATGGCTTTCCTTACTATGGCAAAATAAGCGTGGGGGAGATTTGTGGGGCAGAAATGAATTGGAACAGGCAATAGGCTTAGACATAATAAACATAGAACCCATCGGTTTGAGATTTAAGATGCATCTTGGTTTTGACAGGCTTTCATTATAGAAACGTGGCATGGTAGCATCGTAAAGACAGAGGGAAAACTAATTTTCTTATTATTTGCATGTCCCTGTCCAGTAGGTTTAAAGTTAACTTACTACATTTCACAGATGCCTGTGCAATGAGTGGTACCCCTCCTCTCAAGAAAGCTAAAGGCACAAACATAATTTGAGACAGTAGAGGTTTGACTTTTGCCAGCTGTGGAATTCAGAGAAGTGAGGGTAGAGCAGGGCGAAAGTGTTTCTCTTACATTTAGGATGTTCTACAGTCAAAAAAAAAAAAAAATCTATTTAAAATACTAATTTTAGCATGCCAGCCTCATGAATAAAAGCAAAAATGATGCGAAAGCTGGATTCCCCTTCCCTCTAGACATCTAACAGAATGAGGAATGTTTTCTGGTGCTTATTTTTTATCTTGGTCCTACGATGTCAGTCTGACTTCAACAATTACATCTCTTATCTGAGAGCGATGGAGAAGAGACTTTTGTCTCCTGTGGCTTTTCTTGAATGTATTTGCAGGACGGAAGGGAGGAGGCTGTCCGACAGACTACCTGAGCTTTTCCTTGTTCCTCAGTCTACATTAGTACCTCATTGATGAACACTCCAGGCTTGTTCTTGATCATGTTTAACCTGAAGCCAAATCCACTAGGCCCTTTCACCATCTTGCAGATTCTTGGTTTGTGGTTCACTTTCTGCTCAGTGTGCAACTCCACTCTTTCATCTGTTTTACCTGGAGCTGGATCTTGTACTTTGTAGTAGTATAAGAAGGGGGAAATTTGAGCCTGAAAAAAACGACAAAAAAACTGTGTTAACATAAAAAACTTCTGTTGTGAAATCTGTAGTAGGCTTTCATGCTCAACATGTTCTGTTTGAAACCTTTTTAACGACTCAGCCTTGAGCTGCGATGAAGCACTTTTTGCTATTAATTTCTGGTTAAGTGGAAAACTACAGTCTTCATCTGTGAAAAGGGAATTTTGTTACTCGCTTTGTTCATAAATGGTTACACAGCTGCATAGCTCTGAATTTGCTGTCTTAAACTTCTAACCTTTCTTGTGGTGTGTTTAAATTTAGAATTGTTCCAATAGTGCCTATAAAAAATCTGGAAGAGGCCAAAAATTTGGGTGTTTAGTGAGTGACTTGCTGTATGTACAAATGCAAGGAAGGTTGCTGAAATATGGGTGTATCTTGGACATTTTCTGCAAGTTGAAGAAATGTCTGTTGGAGCAGACTGGTTGTTTCATTGCTGCATATGTCTCTTTATAATGATAGATTATCAATTCTTAGCAGTAGTTTGCATTTTTTTTACCAGTTTATACATGGCATCAGTCTCCTTATCCACTACCAAGAGTGTGGTTTTTGTCTCAGACTGCTTAATTTTTCCCACCACGCTTTCATGATCCAGACCATCCACTTGCTCGCCGTTGACAGCTACTAAGATATCATTGTCTTTGAGACCCGCCTTGGCTGCTGGGCTCCCAGAGTCAACATCCTTGATTACATGGTCTAAGATTAGAAGGGAAAAAAGATTGATGTGAAGGTGTATGCTTGGTAAGTTTAAAGACATTAAAATGCATGGCAAAGGCTAATTGTCAGAATTGTGCTTCGGGTTGAGACCGTTTCCTGATGTAGTGCTGTTTGCAACACATCTATATAGGACTTCTCCTAGATGACCAGTAAGAAGCCAAAGAGAATGAGGTCTGCAAACCTTGTACAGGAGAAAACGGTATAGTGAATGTCATGGTCTGTGCGTTAACTTGATTCTTACCACCAGTATTTTGTTCCATCCGTAGATAAAAGCCATAACCGTTTTTTCCCTTCTGGGTCTCAATAAGTCGTGGTTTGAGGGGAAGCAATCTTAGGTTGGCGCTCTCTTTGCTCAGTACCATCTTCTGGCTTCTGTAATAGTGGTCTGTTTCTTCATTTGAAAGTAGAAACATAACATGATTTTCAGACTTCTTTACCTGTGATAGTACATGTACAATCTCAGATGTCGCCCCTTCAACAACATGTGGGAATTGTAGATACTTTGGTAACTGATGTGCTGATACATACAGGTGTGTGGGTGCTGTTGGTGAATGAGCTATAAGGTGTAGGCCATGCTACTACAAGTTGATTTTATTTTTTTTCTCCAGTTGGAAATTTGGACCGTGACAAGATCTTGGGCACATATATGAGGAAACTTTCTGTATTTCATACTGTGTTCCTGACCTCTAGGGAATTAGCTGTAGAGTGCCATGAGAGTGGCATATGGTGCCAGTAGAGCCTCAGCAGATAGTGCTTGGCTTATCTAGATGTGGAACTCTACAATATAGACCTATCATGCTATCTATACCACTATTTTAGATTACAGTACAGGAGTCAAGTTTCAGTCACTCTTGGTCATCTTCCATCTCCCTGTATTACTGACTCTGAGGTTTTGGAGTTGTTTTTTTTTGTCTGTTCAACCTCTCCAAGTCTATCCTTCTCTTATTCCTTTCTAGTCTAATGGGCGCCCTCTTTACTCATCTTAACCAGCATCAGTGGAAAACAGTGTCTCCGGGAAACATGCACTGTTACAGCAGCTCAACAAAACACAGGTGTTGCATGGTTCCATAGTTGTTCGTGTGCACTGAATTGTGATGCAGGAATGCCAGACTGTGTACTGCCTGCCTTGTGGCTCTCTGAAATCTCTTCAACTCCAGCTGCGTTTTAGCAGTGCCAGTGGTGGAAAGCTGGAAGCCTCATTAGCAATTTTCTGTGCAGCTGAGGCCAAGTAGTGAAATTACTTGCACAGTAATTTTCATTAGTTTTGGACTTCCTAACAGGAGAAAGGAACTACTGTCTGAAGTCGTGAATTTTCCCTGTTCCATGCTAACTATATCATCAGAGAGTTCCCTCTCTTCCTGCCCTGAAAACCACATTTGGTGACTTGCCCTTCTACTATCAGGAGGACTTCCAGGACTTCTAGGAACAGAGCATGATTTATTTAATAGGGCTCCTGGCAGCAGTATACTTCTGTTATTTAAAATTCTTTGGACTGTCTTGATGGCAGTACTCATTCAGAGTCAGTTCAAGAGGCTGCTTGACAGCAGAGCCAAAGCGGAGGGGTACTCTGCTGTGTTGATGACACAAGAACAGTAGCTTCCAAGATTTACTGTGAAGCATTCAAATCAGCCAGACCTGCCTCCTCAGTAACCCTGACAGGTTGCTGTGAAAGTGGGCCAGAACAGAAGATGAATCAGTATACAAACAAATACCTTTTCCACCACTTCCTCGTGTGTGTCACTTTCCACATTTTTTCCATTGATTTCAATCAGGCGATCGTTATTTTGGACACCAGCCTTTGCAGCTGCTCCTTCTGATGAAAGCTCTACTATGAACAACCCCTTATGTCCTAAAATAAATGGAAACTCATTACACAGGGTAAGTACTGAAATATGCCTGAATTTAATGGTTAAGGAAACTCGGCACTGATGTCCTTAGAGACTCTTGGTCTCTCTTCATGTGCAGATTATGGTGGCACCACAGACCTTCCACATAGGCACACCTCTGTCTCTTATTCTGTCCTGGAAAAATCACTTCTGTGCGGGAGGGAGACTTTGGTTCACTCTCTACAGCTCAAACAATCTTTTCTTTTTCTACCAAGAGAGTGCCGAAGGGGCTGATTAAGATAGCTGAGAGGGATTTGATTCCTGCCTCCCTCCCCTCCCAGTCTGAAGTGAGGAGCTCCTTTTATTGTTGTTTTATACATTTCACAATTTCTTGTGCTTGGAAGGCTTCCATGTTTGGTCTTTTCGTTATATTGCATTCCAAAATACCCTCTTTAGAGGTGATGCTTTCCAGAAAACTTCCCTATCCTGTTGACTGGTCTTATGTGGAAGAGGTTCCAAATACCTTGCTTTCTAAATGAAATGACTTACAAATCAGGAAAAGTGTTTATTACAGCTGTCTAGAACCTCATATGCTGATTCCTGAGGTGAGGAATGGAACAGGACTTAATGTAGCATCTTGAGTGTATATCTGGTATTTGAGCAGGGACTGCAAATTTGGGTTTGGTAAGTGGGCTTAAATAACAAGCAGAAAATCGCTTATTCTTTTTATCTCTTTTTTCCCCCCATCTTTTCTCCACCCCATAAGAAATGTGGTTCTTGGAAAACCGTGCACTGCGCATGCTCTACAGAAATGGACTAGAGATGGATCTGAACTCATTTGGCTGCTTCTCACTTTCTTTCTGGTAGCAAGAGTGGTTTGTGTGTCCCCATTGGCCCCCACACGTTAATGGTGGCTGCCTCTGTCCCTGCTGACAATATGTATTTATATGCCATTTCTTCTCTCACCTTCTGTGGTTTTCAGAGAGAAGCCATAGCCTTTCTCCTCCTTTACTAGGTAGCAGAGCCGAGGTTGTGGAACTGCAGTGGTTGCTCCATTGGCCATGGGTGGTGGTGACCGGTGCTCCTGCTGCTGTCCTGTTGACACCTTTTGACTCAGCTCTTCCAAGTTCACTCCCTCCTTTTCTGCCTTTTGATAGGACGCGTCATCCAGAACAAGAAGTACAACAGAATTTCCACTGTTTTTCACAATCTCCACCACCTGTAGTGGACAAGGTGAAATGGCAAGTAGTTGTTCGAGCGATTGACCTAAAAGCTCTCCCCAGGAAGGGTTGCACTGTCTGCTGTTTTTGTTGTCTTATCCCTCTACTTATGCACTGTGGAGGCACCTCAAAGACATTTCATACCCGTGGTGGGTAATGAATGATGCAGGGAGATACTCAAAGCAGTTGACTCAGCTCTTGGATTTCCTAGGAAAAGATACCATAAAAACTGGAAGAGAAAGCTTGAGAAAGCTTCATATAGTGGCGGTGGCTGTGGGTAATGGGGGGAGTGGTATGGATCCCAGACTAAACAGAGATGTACCTGTGCATGTTCCTCCTTGTCTACAAACACACCATTAACCCTGAGGACTCTGTCTCCATCCTTCAAGCCAGCCTTTTCAGCTGGACTGTTCTTTTTCACGTCCCGGATGAGATGCCCTGCTGTGTCTTTCTCCATACGCAGGTAGAATCCGTAGGTCTTTTGGGGCTCTTTAGTCATTTTACATTCTCGGGGCTGTAGAACTGAAGTCATCTCTGCCAGACGGGATGGAAAAGATATGTGTGAGTAAAACCAGTAAGTTTACCTAGATGTGTTCCCTCTACATGCATATTGAGACAGTTTCCTTCAGGATTCTTGGGGTTTTGTTTCCCCGGAAATCCAGCTGTGCAGAGTTGAAGCTAGTTAACAAGGCTAGGGAGAAGAAAACGATCCCTTTTTCCTTGCCCTCCTCACTTTTCTTGTCTCCCTATCTCAAATGAAGTTAAGCAAGATGCAGAACTGGAAGAGAGAAGTTGTCTGCCTGTGAGAACATAGTGAAAACTGAGGTGAGGATTTAATACCAGAATTAAGTCTTACAGAAGGAAAAATAATGGCAGCACAAAAAATACTGGAATGCTATAGGAACCTTATCTGACAAAATGGGATTTCACATAATTGCAGAATCGTCAAGGTTGGAAGGGGCCTTGGATGTCATCTCGTCCAACCCCTAAGCTAAAGCAGGGCCACCTAGAGCCAGTTCCCCAGGACTAAGTCCAGACAGCTTTTGAATATCTGCAAGGACGGAGGCTCCATTATGTCTCTGGGCAACCTATGCCAGTGCTCAGTCATTCTTGTAGTAAAAAAAGCATCCTTACATTCAGACAGAGCCCCCCGTGTTTCAGTTTGTGCCCATTGCTTCTCATCCTGTCACCGGGCACTGCTGAAAATAGTCTGGCTTCATCTTCTTTGTACCCTTCATTTAGATATTTTTTTTATACATTGCTAAGTTTCCCCTGAGCCTTCACTCGTCCAGGTTGAACAGTCCCAGCTCTCTCAGCCTTTTGACTGTCTCCAAGGATGCGGAATCTACAACTTCTCTGGGCAACCTGCACAGATGGACGAGCAGGTGGGATCAAGGAAGAACCTCATTGTCCTAACCAGGCTTTCCTGTTCTTAGTTATTTTAACTAAACAAAATTAAGTTTCAGGAAATGACATTGTAACTGCAGTGTTATTGTTAATGAGTTCAGGAACCTCATGAAGTTCAAGAAAGTGAAGTGAAAAAAAATTTTGTATCTAGACCATGCAGAACAATACAGGCTGACGGCTGGCTGGCCAGTAGGCAGTGCTGCTGGGCAACACTCAAGTGCCCAAGTTGAACGTGAGTCAGTGGTGTAGCTTTGCAGTGAAGAAAGTCAACTGTACACTGGATGGTATCAGAACATAGCCAGCAGGTCAATAGAAGGTAGTGTTCCCCTGTCTTTGGCACTTGTGAGATCACATGCAAGTGTTGTCTCTGGTTTTGAGCTCCCTAGGTAATTGACATACTGGAGCTAGTCATAGAATCATTGAATCTTCATGGTTGGAAGGGACCTTTGAGATCATCGAGTCCAATCATACACACACAAAAAACCCCAAACCCCTACAATCTCTGCCACTAGAGCATGCCCTGAAGTGCCACATCTAGATGTTTCTTAAATACCTCTAGGGATGGTGACTCAACCACCTCCCTGGGCAGGCTGTTCCAGTGCCTGACCACTCTTTCAGTAAAGTAATTCTTCCTAATATCTAACCTAAACCTTCCCTGCCACAACTTCAGACCATTTCCTCTGGTCCTGTCGTTACTCACTTGGGAGGAGAGAGGCCAACACCCACCTCTCTGCAACCTCCTTTCAGGTAGTTGTAGAGGGCAATGAGGTCTCCCCTCAGCCTCCTCTTCTCCAAGCTAAACATGCCCAGCTCCCTCAGCCTCTCCTCATATGACTTGGTCTCCAGACCCCTCACCAGCCTGGCAGCTCTCGTCTGGGCACGCTCCAGCACTGAGGTGATTTCGGTTTTGGAACACTAAGGAGGCTGAGAGAGCTGTGTTTGTTCAGTCTTGGGAAGAGAAAGTAACGGGAAGATCTTGTTGATGTCTTCAACTGCCTAACTGGATTGTACAGAGAAAAAACTCTCTTGGAATTTAACAGTGGTAGGATGAGAAGCAACAGACACAGGCTGCAGCAAGGGAAATTCCAGTTAGACAGCCATAAGGACAGTTTTTAATCTTGGGGGCGGTCAGATACTAGAAGAGGTTCCCAAAGATGCTGTGGAATCTCCATCCTTTGAGATACTTACCTGAATGGGGCCCTGAGCAACCTGATCTAAGTTTGGCCCTGCTTTGTATGGGATGTTGGACTAGGTGACCTCCAGAAGTCCCTTTCAACCTAAAGTCTTCTGTGCTTTTATGATGAAATGAAACTCTGGTTTGGGTAATGCATATCATTATCAGGAATACTATGGGCTCAAAGTAAGCAATAGTTGTGACCAGGGAACAACTCCAAAGATAGTTGTTTTGGGAACTGCTGCCGAAGATCCATGGTGGTAGAGGAACAAGACAAATGAAGACAGCTTCCTCCAATTGGAAATTCCAGGTAATTAGCAAACTTGATTTGTATTTTACTGGAAAGGTATTTTTTTTTCTGCCTCTTTCTACTGACAGAAGTCTGTCAAAAGGCCAAAGTTGCATTGCAGAGATCAGCCGTTAACCACAGCCTAATAAATACTGAGAAAATTAATCTCTTTCCATGTAAAGATTTCTTTGCAACTCTGTGGTTTTTCTTCTGTGTTTATATCACCTCTGTGACTAATATACGTGGAAACTGGCTTTTTTTTCTTTTCCTTTTTTTAGAAGTAGCTGTCAGTCAAATCCTTCCATGATAGCAGCCTACTTGCAGCACCACCTCTGTGGCTACCTGCACTACAGACTGTTTGCTCTTGAAGCTGAAAGTGCGTTGTTGAGGTTGGTTGGGCAGCACGTAGAACAGTGTGGATGTGCAGTGGGGGTTTGACACAGGTGTCACTGAAACTGGGGGATATGGGGAATTTCAGCGTGCAGGGATGGGAAGTCTACAGATCATGATTCGCTTGTTCCCCTCTTGCTTTTTTGAGTCTCCGTGCAGTTGCACTGTGACTGGCTCCACGTAGGCGTGGACTGCCTTATTATTTGGATAATGTTTGGAACACATCAGACTATATTGATCACAATTACAACTCAAAGCAGTTTTTCTTGACAAACACTGGGAATCTGGGCTAATTCCTGAAGTTAACATGCAAAACTAGTGGTACGCAAAGCTGAAGAAGCAGTGGGCTTTTATGGGAAAGATTACTTATTCATATTTAGAAATGGAAGGAAGGTTACAGTGCACCACATGCTACTCCTTTTAATCCCTGAAAGCTTTACATGCGAAATTATTTGGATCGTAAAAATGATTTTTCTAAGGGAAGAAAGATTAGCAAAAAAGGAATTTCTTACCTGTATGTCTGTGTGGAGCAGCCTTCCCAGGAATTCTCTTTTGCTGTCCCTCCTGTGGCTGTACCTATAAGTAAGGCTGGACTTTGATTGGGCAAAGGTTGATTTAAAAGATGATTTATTTAACCAAGTTTCACTGAATGTATTCAACACCTTGATAAGATGCCTTGTCCTTGTCTGAAGAAGTGCTAATCACATGCATTTCTCAGCAGCTCTGAAATTTGTTCTGCTGATAATTATACTCAAAAACTTGGTGAAGGAGGTCATCCAAGGCAAGCCTGATCTTTGCTCTGGGCAAGAGCCTTGTCCAGCTATAAGGAATGTCTTAAAGGGAGCAGGTTTGGATTGTGGTGGGTTGACCTGGGCCAGCAGCATTTGACTGCAGATCAAGAGGTTACTGGTTCAAATCTGTGCACCCCATGTTGGGTGCCAGAACAATGATTGTGACAGGTTAACCTTGGCCAGCAGCCAGATGCCCACTGAGCTGTTCTTACTGCCCTCCTATGCAGGACTAGGGGGAGAAAATAGTATGAAAAAGCTTGAGGAACTCAAGATAAGGACTAACTGGGAGAGATACAACTAAAAGATGACCTCATGACTGAGGGGTGGCCCTGACTCTTGAGGCCATCACACATGTGAAACATGCACTGCAGTCAAGCAGCCTGTGTGAGTAAAGTCTCCCTGGGATAGAGGGAGGGAGGTGGCTGGGATATCAATATGGTGAGGCCTGGCAAATTGGCTGCACTGGACCACTGCTGTGAACCCGCCAAAGCAAGCGCTATGTGCTTACCATTGTGGAAGGGCCTACTGGGTGATGGGAGACATACCCTGTAAACCGTGCCATTGCTTGAAATGCCATCCCAAGCTTGAAAGGCCCCAGAAAGAATCGAGTCAAACAGTGCCACTCATTTCTGAAATAACCTCATATACTCCTGGGCCAAGAAATAGGGCGTTGGGTGTTTGGCTATTGGTTGGGGTCAACCCACCGCAAGGGCATATCTTATCTAGTGGCCATAAGCATCTGCAGGATATGCTTATAGACACGAGTTAAACTGATGATGTTTCTAATGTGGTGGAAAGCCTCCAAATTTGAGTCTTGGTATACCAAGATATTTAATGAATTGACCCTGTGAAATTCTTGTTAAAAAATCTCATTCAATTTTAGAAAGCTTTAAAATGACATATTTCCCTCATTAACTTGCTGTGGAGTTGGATTATTAGAAATAATACCTGTGTTTTCCCTGGCTGTCTGCTCCAACTGTTTAATTCAAAGGAAAGGTAATAGAAATAAGTGTAACGTAAATGTGCTGCATCAGAACAGTCATTGATGTTATAAAAGCCTTACTGTAATCCACTTACTCTAAGTGGATTTACAAGCCTGTTGTGACTAGGAGTTGTTCCTCTTTGTATGACATACAATCGAAAAACCGAAGTAAGTGAGCCCCAATGTTGTAAGCACCAGAGAAGTCAGACCCTGCCCTGTCCTCTCCTTGCGATCTTTCAGACAAGTGAGACAAAGACTGGATGAGGAGGGATGCAGAGAAGGGGAATCACAGTGGCTCATAGTTTTGTGGCTAAGCACAGTGCAGATAGGAACACAAAGAAGGATCTTAGGTCAGCATACAAGGAAACAACACAGCATTTGAAGCAAGATGTACTTTTTTCATTGTAGTGCCACTTTGAGGTCATTTTGGGTCCAGACAAGATTTTTCGAAAATAAGGTGCTACACAAATGTAAAATTTTAGCGAAACATAGAAACATTCTGTGTTTCTAGAAGGGGAAGTATGGTCATGCAGCAGTTTCAAAAGGCTTTGAAAAGAAAGTTGAGGGAGGAAGGTCTAGCAGTCAACAGACTACTTAAGCTTATGGTGTGGTGAATGATGAAACGTTAGAAAATATGAATGGCAAGGGGTTGAGTTTGAGTTGAGGCTGGTGGTTAGCCCTAAGGCCATGACAACAGGTTGAATGGGATGCTGATGACAAGGTGCAAGGAGGATGTACCTCTGTGTGCACTGAAGAACAAGACCCTGCATTTCTTAGAGCTGATCTTTGCATGTGCGGGACTGAGCTGTAAATTGTATGGAAGATGTACTAATGCATCCAATGCTGACAAGCCCTTGAGGACAAAAATTCTCCTATCCTTCCACCAGTAGAATGAAAATTATTTAAGAATGGATCAGCGTAAAGGCAGCTTGCAATATCTCCTCTTCTGGTTCTTGAGCCTTTTCTAAGAGTGTTCTCAAGCATATTCATGCAGCGACAAAAATAAGCAACCTAAAAAAATAAAAGAGGATTTTTACCTTTTAACACTTTGGGAAAAGTGATAAAACCTGGGAAAACCTCTGAATTCATAGTATTCTTGTATTACAGGAGTTGGCCACAGTGACTTAGGTGGTGTGGTTCTGTTAGCACAGGGACCAGACTTTGGCACTGGGTCTGCTTTCTCCAAGGTATGTCTCTTTTCATCTATAGTCTGGATGGAGTAACGTAAGGACCTTTGTTCCTATCCTCGTTGCATTCTTTTGTGGGTTAACATCTACAAAATATTTTCAATCATCCTTTTTACCAAGGTTTTTCTGATGTTTGGTTAGAAGAAATTCTGTGATACTTACCTGTGTTACCAAAAATTATCAGAAATAAGCATTTTCTAGTAGTTGTAAGTGATCACATGGTTTACTCAGCATGTTGGTAAATTGAGAGAAGCACCTGTGTTCTTAACTTTGGTACTTGTTAGGATCTCTGGCATGAGTAAATTCACAGGTTTTGGTAAGTTCTAGCCTCCTTCCCCCAAAGCAAAAACTTCTCACTTTCTAGTGCTTCCAGGAGGCCACCTGGAATAAAGCACTGACTGTAGAGATGTTTTGGTATTGCCTGTCTGAAGCATCTTATTTTGATCCTCTGGAAGGCTTTCCAAGGAGCTGACTTGAGCACATAGCAGTAACAGAAAGTGCCTCAGCATCCTTGTCCACGCATTCTTCTGAACAACCTGAAGAGCTGCCTAACCTCAAGGAAGGGTGGATGTGTCCTCTGCTGGCAAGTGGGCAATGGTGACAGTAAAGGTAATGTTTTTTTTCCCATTAGGTGCCTGAAATAAGATGAGATCTGTGCTGTACCTGTTCTAGTAGCCTGAGACTGGGGGTACAGGTGGCTTGTTCCAGAGTCTCAGAGTGCTGGCAGAGTGCTGCAGAGTGGAGAGACCCAGACCTGGCCCAGTTGATATTGTGCCAGGGGGTAGTTTCAGCAAGTGACATTTACCAAAGTCTCGCTCTTTGCCAGGAAGTATGTGGCCCGGGTCACTTCCTGGCCCTGTGTGGGACACAGACATGAGGAGAGTGTGTGCCCGTTTGCCAGAAGGATGGCCCTTATTTAACTTACTTATTCACATCTGAAGAGTTTATACAGATTCCTGATTTTATTTTTTAAAAAAGGAGAGAAAAAAAAAAAGGTGTCGCTAGCCTCTGGCTGACTTCTAATTTTTTTTTATAAGCAGTTTTGGTTTTTTAAATTGTGACTCACCAGGTTGTGTTAAGAGATGGTGAAGAAACCGCTTTCATGGCCATTCCACTGGATGAGAGGAGTAGAAACCAGAGCTGTTAATGAAAGATTGGTGAAGTAGGTATTTAATGTTTATAATACAAGCGTAAAGTTACAAAGGTCAGTCGACTAAAAGCTACTTTTTGTTATTAACACAGTTGTGCAAGGAGTCCCACCCTAAATTTGAATGAATATAGTTCATATATTTGGTTCTGAAAATAAAGCGCTCAAATGATATGCATCAGTGCCAGCATTGTTCTATTGACAAAAGGTTTATGTGGATATTTTGCTGTAAAAACATTCCCTCTCCTAAATCTTGATAATGGTGATTATACCAATCACAGCTGAACTTTCTTGCCTGGGAGCACGTACATCCCTTAAAAATCGATATAATGAGGATTTCTGAATAGTGCTTTTTTACCTATATTGCTTACTGCATATTTGCCGACCGCAAGCTCACTAGCGTCCTTGCAGTGCCACCCTTTTCTTGGATTCATGACAAACAAGCAGTTCGTGAAAATTCATTTTCAAATGCAGCGTGTTGGGCGAATACAGGCTCATTTGTGTCCTCTGCTGACTCCAGCTGGGACAATTGTAAAGCTGTCCCCTACTCCCTGCAGAAAATGATGCCCCTGCAGCTGAGTTCCGGAAAGGCGGTACGCCTGGACTAAGGCCACCCTGCAACCCAATGTATTAACAAGAGGCAACATCACCGTCAATTTGTATAAGTACACAAGGCTGTGAACTGTGATGGCTGAAGACTGATTTGCAGCCTCTTTCAGGCAGAAATATGCTCCCTGAAGAAGCTGCTGTTCCCATCCGAGGGGGCAGCAGCCTCTTCAGCTAAGTCTTTCCTTCCACAGCTACGTCTGACAGGGATTGTGAACCGGAGCCTTGGACTGTTTTAAGGTCTCCTTCAGTAGAGTAATATGAAGGCATATTTTATTTGTTCTTGTATTTAAGTTGTTCAAAATCAGTGCGGCCCTTTCCCTTTGCCCCTTATTTTGCCAGTGACGGTTTTTCCACTCTAGTTTGGCAAGTATTATATAAAGCACCATGTGATTTGGTAATGGGAGTATTTGGTTCACTGAAGTCCTCCTTAATCATGAGGCAAAGTCCGTTTCGACTACCAAATGAATATTCATCAGTCATCCTGCACACAGCCAAGCGGTAATTAATTCTTTCTCTTCTGGTGACCACATGCTCCTGATATGGTAAAGAATGTCAGGGAAAGAAAAGGGGAAGCAAACAGGAATGACACTGCAGTCCTGCTGGATTGCAGGCTTGCAGAGGAAGGGGAGAATACCCCTCCTTCGAGCATTTTGGGCTTATGTCTTCCTTAAAAATGGGGGAGGGAAGAAACAAATCATTTGCTGTCCCTGTGTTTGCAGCAAAGAAAGGTATTCTGTTATCCCCTGGACCTGTCAGTGAGGAATTATAGTGGCAGACATCTTCCCCCAGGCTTTGCTCTTTGGGCTTTAAATATTGAATCGTCTTCCCTAGTGACCTTTTTACTGGAGAATATAAACTATAAACAATGCTTTCTTCTTTAGCTGTTCAACAGATACTCTGTATTGATTGTGAATTTGGGCTTTTAGATGCAGAATTCTTTACAGAGTTAACTGTGAGATGTGCCTGTGGAGCTTCTTTTTCTGTGATGTCAGGCTGAAATCAGTGTTAAAATCTGGAAATTCCTGCTGAGGCAGAAATTTGAAGGTCTCGAAAATGAGGAATTATGTGAGCTAAGTAGACTTTCTGGTGGAGCTATGTGTTTGTTCATAGTAAATGGCTGTAGGAAGGCATATATATTCACATGCATGTACAGCAATCAGGCTGTCTGCAGGACTGTTTGCATAACAGCAGCTGAAGTTGGTTTGATTAATGCTTCTCAAATAGCAACACCTTTGGAATTCTTGTCTTCCCTCTGGCACTCATAACGTGGGAAGACTTCTTTCCAGCCTCTTCTGTTGGGCGTTTTCTAGACATGTATTTCTTCGATCCTGCTTTTTAATTGCAGTATCATTCAGTCGTCTTTGGATGTGCAAGATGCTGAGACATAAAAAATAATGTTATAAATCTACTAGTCTGCCTTTTTCCATTCAGCACATGGAGCTTTGTTTTTTCTAGCGTATATTCCTTATAAAACTGTTCTTTTTCCTGATCTGTGAAAGAAGAGAATAAGTTACTTAGATCTCAGCTGCATGTGCATTTCTTGCCCTCTGGAGACGGATTTCTGAATTCGACAGTAGACCGTGTTCCTTTTCTTTTAAGCTTTTGAGATGTATAAATAAGAATTACTATGTCTACTTCACTATTTTCTTTAAGGAGCATGAGGAAGAGGTGCTTACACAATCACTACAGAAAGCATATACTCTTCCTCCAAAAATACAGCCCCGTGAGACAGGGAGTATCCAGGCCTAAGGCTTTGACAGCAGCAAGCGTGAATCTCTTTCTCTTCCCATCTCCCCTTCCTCTTCCTGCTGCCTGTGTCCCGTCTTGTCCCACGTCATGTCCCACCTCCCCCCCCAAGTCTGTTATCCGTCGAGGAAGTGTCCTTAATTTCTGTATTAACCTCTATATTATTGAGTATTTAATTTCACTCTGTCAGTAAAGGCACTATGCTGATATTTCATTACCCTAAGCTCAGGCTGAGCTGCCGTGTGGAGGGGTAAGGAGCACTAGCCTCAGCAAATATAAGGGATGTTGCTTCATGTAATCCAGGATAATTATTTTGACTCTTCTGCATGCCAAGGACCTAACATTTGCCTCAGATTTCTTACTGGGTGCGTTCACTCTTGCTACAAGAAGGATTTAAATTGGAATAGCATTCATTTACCTGTCTTTCTGAGATCAGTGATCATAATGGAAAGTCTGAATGTAGCCTTGAAGGCAAAGAGAAATACAAACTTCCTGTAGAAGTTTCCATCTTCTCGGTCACTCTCTGTTTGCTTTTGTGTTGGGGGAACTATTGTGTTCTGCTCTGATGAGGCTTATACGATGCTTATAGAACTGTTAATAGAAACGTGGGGGTGGATAATGCCTGCTCTTTATTAGTTCTTGTCACTTTGTGGCTTTGAAAGGCTTGTTTTCTGTTGCCACAAAAAGGAAATGGCTACTGCTATGCCTGGCACTGCAGAAATGCAGAATGCAGCCCTTTTCCTGTGCAACTATCGAAAACCGTTATTGTAAGCTTTGAGAGGAATATAGATCTAGACACTGTTTGAACCCAAGATTACTTAATTGTAAGGAAAAAAAAATAGTATAAAAATAAATTATTTAAATATGATGTAAAAGTTAATAATGAGCTTATATTTATTAATTTAAAATCCCCTTCAAACAAGTCAGACATAGATCCAAATATGGATCCTACCAGAAATCCATGCCTAAGTACTAAGGAGAGAATAAATCTCCGTCAAATGCATGCATGGAAATAAGGTTGGTTTGGTTGTAAGGGTAAAGCTGGTTTTGGTGACAGTAGAGTTTGTCTCTCTGATTTCAGCTGGAAGATGACACTCAAACTTTCTAGGGAAATACCCACTTACATCTTAGTTTATTGCCTGTCTTGAAGATCATCCTAAGTGGCATGACTGTATCAGAGCCTAAAAAGCAAAGTGATTCTGAAATGCTGAACTGGGTTCAGAGCTGGAGCAAGCGTGACATGCCTTCTCAAGACGCAAAGACCAGAAAAGGAAAAATTCTGTTACCCACAAGACATAGCTGAAGTTATATTAAGCTGTTTGCTTGGACAGGTCATCCAGAGGAGGAAGAATTTAAAGATTTATGTCACTGGGGAAGCCAGCATAAGCCTGAATGAAACTCGTGTGTGTGGCAGTAAGCTCAGCGGAATCTGAGTCCATATAGCCAAAGACAAGATCCCAAGCAGTTTAATTCTGCTCTCTTTTGCTTTTTGTTTTGCCTTTGTGGTGTTGGGGGATGAAATTTGTACTATTTGTTCAATCTCTTGGATTATTTCATTTGTCTGTGCACATGAGAGATGCCCAACAGAGTCCTTTAATGATTTCCTAAATTTAAACCACAACGTGTCACTGAGCCAGATTCTCTTGTGTTAACGGTTGTATTTTAACCTGCTGCTATGTGATTTGACTGTCATGCCTTCTTAAAGCCCACTGTATCCTTTTGAAGAAAAGGATGATGGAATAAGAACCCTCCGTAACTGTGTTTGGTGACAGTTAGGTGTAAGGAAAAAGCAGCTAATGGACACTTAAATGAGGTAGACATTTATATTAAGTAAGGGAATTGAAACTGAAGGATGTTGTCATTGTCTTAAATTCTCCTAGGGTTAACTTGGTGAGGCATGATAATCTGGTATATTAGTTTGAGGGTTTGATCACTTGCCTATGTTAGTCTCTTGATTCACTGTAATACTGCGAAGTTATATGTTTAATCAGCTTAGAAAACAGCGGAGCATTGATTTCTCAAGGTTTGCTTACTTTTGTGTTATTGAGGTTATTGTGAAGTTTTGTGATTGAGATGTTATTAATGAGATGCTGTGATTGAGGTTATTAATTTTACTGTTTTGATTTTTAAAAAATGAAAAAAGGAGGTGCATCTTTTCACTAATTGGTATCTGGACCTATTCTCTTTACAGTTACAGAATACATATATCTTGAAGTACAAAATTTGTAAGCTCTTTGTGTTCTCTCCAAAATTAGTTCTAAATTCCTTCACAGCATGATTAATAGAAATAATGACCCCTGTGGAAAAAAGCCTTATGTTTTAATTAAGTATGGAACTCTTTGGTTTTGATGTTTTGGGCTTTTCTTGTTTGGTTGGTTGGTTGGTTTTTGTTTATTCTAGATATAAGAAAGTACCAATGACAGCCCATTTGTCATTTATAAAAGCCAATGTATAAAATGGACAATGATGAAGCAGTATTCTACAAAAGCAAACCCAGCAAACTAGGTTTTAGTAAAGCGGGAGGGTGAAAGGGTGTCTTTTGGTCATCATTGAGTTGTAGACCAATGCATCCAAAATGCAATCCTGCCATGTGATCATGGCAAAGACAAGTACCTAGTACAGACTCCAAGCAGGATTATTAGAAATCCAGAGCATGTGGTGCACAGCTGTGGCATGCCTGTTCCTGGTGCACTTGTGTCCAAAGTGGTGAAAGCGCGGTTCCAGACCGCCTAGAGGATACATCCTTCTTCACAGATTTGTTGAGGACCAGGCTTTTCCACCATCTCATTTACAGAGATAAAAGCTGGAGCTGTCAGGATTTGGTTCTAGGAAAACTTGGTACATCTTCTGGAATGCCTTTTTGGAACCTCTGTTGTAAATATAGAATATGGTGTTATCTAGTTAAAGATCGGAACTGCTTGATTTGACTTGGTTATTTCTTGTACATGTTTTTCATCATGACTATATGTTTTTCATTTGTAGTAGATCATTTAGGTGAAACTGAACTTTACTTCCTCTCTTGCTATCTGGATATGATTTGCATACCACTAAGACAAATTCTGGAATTTGCCTTATTTGAAATTTTTCTTTCAATATCATGGGTATGTATACATGAAGGTGACAGTCCAAAGCAGCCCCAGGACATGTGTTTTTAGGGCATGTATTTCTTGCATATTGCCTATTTCTTAAAATTTTTTTTAGTTAAACAAAGTAGGATGAAAATATCAGGATTGCAACAGCTAAAATCTATCTATGGTTTTATATTTTGATTTAATGTAAAAACACACGAGAGCTGAAAGCAGCAGCGTTATTATTTTTTTTTTAATTTTATTTCATGAGGGTGTAGATTCCTAAAGCAGGAAATACATAGGATACATGAGGACACTGGAGAACATAGTGTCTGACCTCATGATCTATATTTTTCCTTGCCCTGATATATCTTTGGCTTGCAATCTTGTAATGAAAATTTGTTAACTGTTGTATTGAATCTGATGGATTTACTAATGCTGAGACATCTGAGAAGATCTCACTTGCCTTAAAACAATGGGCACCTATTCAGATTTACTCAGGAAGTGGAACTTTGCTACTTGCTTTTTGGGTTTTTTTTGTATGTTTCAAATAGAGGATTTTTTCCTCTTTTAAGCTCTGTTTGAAGTAACATGGTGGGTATGCTCGGGGTCATTCCATTGCACCCTCAGTATTTTCCTATGTTACTCATCTCAGATGCCTGTCGAGAACGTAGGCGCAGCTCACATTGCTGGCTTAAAGCCTCCCTAGGCCTTTCTCAAATAAAAATGCTGTTCACTGCCCTATTTCTGAGGAGGAACCTCAGACGTGTTCAGTCTTGTTTGCTCGTGAACATGTATCCACAGGCTGCACCGTGAAGGCTGAGTAACTGGGTTTACACTGCACTGACAGACCTGATGCTGAATGGACTTCACAGAACAGGTTGCTTGCTCCGCAGGAGAAGCGATTGCTTTGGGATTGGCCTTAGATAGGAAACTGGAAGGAGAAGAGGAAAAAAAATATATATATCTTGCCTTGCTCTCTGAATTGTGCATGCCTTGTGAATGGCTGATGTTTGTGTCTGGGCTCTCAAGTTGGCCCCTTTCATGGATGTGGATTCTTCTTAAGGAAGTTAGGAAGCAGCTCTGGAAAGTAGTGGCTTTGCTGCACAGAGAGTGTACGTTTTCAGGAAACGTGTCTGGGACACTGAACTACTTTCTGCTAATAGCAAGGATTTTGCTTTCTGCTAATAGCAAGGATTTTGATTGCTCTAATGAGCTGCAGAGGCTGTGAACTGGCAGTTCCGATCATTCCCCTTACATTAACCACTATGCTCTACGCATCTCAAAAGCTATCAAAAGAGCAATTGAACTCATGCTTCTTGTCTGCACTCTGAAAATGAAACCTGGTCTGAGTCTTTTAAGTGTCCAAAAATTACTGGGTCATCTAAAAGAGGAAATGTTAGCTAAGCTGGCCTTATCTGGTGAAAGCCAATAAAATCTCCTGCTCCCGGGTAGCTGACCCATAACTGAAAGCTTGACACCAGGGAAGTGTACGGGGACCCTTTTAGAAAGCAAATAAAGACCCAAAAGATAAGAATAAGTGAATAGATACTGTAGTTAAAATAACACAGAAACCAACAAGACGTTCAACTTCTTGCAAGTACAGCCCACACAGGAATTTCTGCAGTATAGAAAAGTGCAGATAAGTGGTTTGTTGTCACTTTCACTCCCATCATTTTGTTGTCCTCCCCTACCAACAAGAAGATCAGAGCATACCCAGAGGAACTGATTTAACTCTCTCAAGTACACAGATTACAAGCACTGGACAATGTGGAACAACTAGAAGCCCTGCCATGGCTTTCTTCCATGTCTTGGTCTAAGGTTGTAGGTGAGAGGGGAAAAAAAGAAAACCCAAGCAAACAAAAGCAAAGCTTTTGATTTTGGGCTACTTATTTAACCTCAGAATCTTTCAAGGCACCCACTCATTTTGAAAATGGAGGCCAAGCAAACCACTCTTGGTTTTCTCCTTCCCAGCATTGTGCGGAGCTCCACTTGCTGGTCTGGCACTTAGAGACATTTCTAAAAGACAGCTTTGTTTTTCCAGGGAAAAGGAAAATCTATATTCTGAGGTAAAGAAAGAGGCTCTCCTGCTTCTTAACACTAGTCTGAAACAGGAGGACGTTGTGGTAAGCATTATTTTTTCTTTTCTTCAGAATTTCTCTATTTTTTTCCTCACGCCAACATCAAAATTCTCCTACTCAGAGCACAAATACAGTAACATTAGTAACAACAATTGATTTTTTTTTTTCATCATTGAAAAAGAGATGGCAGTAGCCTGTTGTTCTGTACATTCATTTTAATGTCATGAGACAGTTTGCTGGGAGCCAGGCTCTTGCCTGCTCCAGCCGAATAATTTGATGCAGGTGCCCTCTTGAGGAGGAGAAACAATTACAGAGGAATTTTGCTAGCTTTTAGGAGTTTGTTGACAGTTGTTCAGTTCACTGTAGGCTGCCGCAATAACTCTGTGATTGTGGTCTAACTTTCAGGTGTTTTAGCTAGTGCCAATAAGCCTGTTGCCTGCAACCCAAGTATACAGATAGTATGTGTGTGGGTGATCTGGTTTGTGGCATCTGTCGTCTTGTTGGTTTGTTGTTCGGTGTTTTTGGTGTTTTTTTTTTTTTTTTTTTTTTAAAGGGGACATGTGCTTTCATGTCTCTGTCTTATTTAAACGCAGAGGGTTACTTTGTCATTTACAGGCTCGTCGCTTGAGGGGAAGGACTGTGCGCTTTTGACTGCTCTGTAAGTACTAGGACAGGCTCGCAGTAGCAAGCTAAGTGATACTAGCTCTCCTCTGTACTGTGAGAACTCCCGGATAACCGCCTATGATTTTAATTTTTTTTTTTTTCTCCTCTTTCCTTTTTCAGTGTGGAAGATGCCTCTGATAGCAGAGTTCCTCACTATGGCTGGAGGCAGCAGCCCCGTTCTGGTGTTCCAAATGGCAGCTCTGGCAATGTTGGTATCGGGTAAGGAGGAGCCCTGGCAAGGAAAAGTGTGCTGTTGGCGTTTTTTTTAATCCTGTTTAGGAGTTACTTGGTGCGACTGAGAGATGCTGCCTGGGGTACGGGAAAGAAAGAATATCTATTGCAATGACTTCCAGCAGGGCATGCTCTGCATGATGTTTTTCAGCTTTTTGTTTTCTGAATTTTTCCCGAGGGAGCTAGGAGGTGAAATCTGATCCCAAACGAACAATATTTTGAGCCAATCAGTATTTTTATATTATCTTTCCATGGAATAGTTCAATGTTCGATGAAAGCAAAAACCTTCAAGTTGAAGAGGAAAAATCCAAACGCTTAAATATCCCTCTCCCCTGATGCTTTCGCTTTCTTTTTTGGAGAAAGGACGCTCTTCTCATCTTCCATTTTTATGAAAAAAGCAAAGCTTATAGAGAATATTCTGTCCGCACAGTGCCTTTGCAAGATCTATGATAGCAAACAGAGATTTTTTTTTTCTTCCTCTCACATGAGGAGGAAAAAGTATTGTTTTTATTGGGGTACCTGTTACCTTGGGCGCTCTGTGCACGCCCGGAGCATAAGATAGCCCCTGATTTCACAGTGCATAAACAAATGGGAGGAGTCTTGTGAAGGGGGAGGGGGTGTTGGCCTGGCGCAGTTCGGTTAATGTCTGCTCTCTTCCACCACAGAACACAGTATGCTGGAAATCATTTACCCACCTACCACAAAATACCTGGAAGAAGGGGAGACCCTGAATTTGAATTGTCTCATCAGGCATCAACAGAATCAGTCGTCACAAATAGAGGCTCACTGGTATAAAAATGCAAAGCAGCAAAACGAGACTGGGTTTGGAAAGGGGACGGAAAGCTTGCACCTCTCACAAAACTCAGACCCCAAGGCGAAAGTCATGTCCTCTCTGCTTCTGGAAATTCAGAAAGTCGAGCAGTCAGACAGCGGCCACTATCAATGCAGGGCCAAAATAAAGAATACTCTCCTAACTGCTGTGGGGCACTTCATTAGAGTGAATGTAACAGGTAAGCTCTACGTGTCCAGGAGCTTTCTTGCAGAGGGCGTTGGGGAGATCACGTGGTTGTCTCTGAAGCAAAATTTCTGCATGATAAAAACTGCGTTCATGAAGATGTATCCTCTCCTCCTAGGGTGTGAAACTAAAAACTATTGCTGCCACGCTGTGACATGTGGAATAAGTTTCATACTCCTGTCTCTTCGTCTGTGCGTGCTAAATGCACGACTAACATGAAAAATGTTGGGGATTTGTTTTAGATTGGCTGTGGATCTCTCGGAGCTAATGGGGATAGTTTCCCATGGGATTTCTAATCTGAGCCCCGTTACCAGAGCGGAATGGAACTGGGTGGAAAAAGCAGTGTGGGAAAATGTATGTTAGTCTCAAGTTAGGTGCAGGTCTGTCCCAGTTCACCTACCATCTGTTCTGGGTTTATAGCTGTAGCTACATTCACAAGCAGTAAAGTTATTTTCTCTAAAAGGGAGATCTGTGTATTTTCTTAAATGGAGACCTTTGTGTATGCAAACAGTCTAGTCTTACCACCTCTTGAATTCATTGTAATGTATGTATACCTCTGGGAGGGTTGGTGCTTAGAAGGAGTTGGAGCTGAGACACGGAAACCGCCACTGTGAATTATTTTGTTCTTATTGAAGCGAATTGTTTTTCTCTTGCTTCATTACTTAGAAGAGAAAAAAATATTGTGCAGGAAGACTGGGAGGGCTGAAACATACAGTGGCTGTGGCCCTGTGCAATCATTTCTATACAGGTCTTAACTGATTGTATATGCCAAGTGACTTCAGCTCCAAGTTCCAGCAGAAGGGGATATTTATTTGGCCTAACTAGCTGAGGTTCTTGTCTGGCAGTTGTGGTGGTGGTGAGCTACTAGGTTGAGCTAGAGCTTCATAGGTTGGTTCTGATCGGGGACAGGCTGAAAAAACAGCTTGTATTCCTTCCAAGCTGTTCTCCCAGATTTGTTAACATATAGGGATTATATCCCTCTTTTGCTGCCTTAAAGTTTTCTCCAACATATTTTCACCAAAAATAGAATAAAATTTACAGCTTCAGTCACCTTTTTAGGTGACTGAAGTATTAGGTAAGAAAAGATGCAGTTCTGCAGACTTACTTGCGTGTTGATCATCGTTATATCAGGTGTGAGCATTGTCAATACCACAGAGAGGACAGAGGGAGACCTGGAACAGAACAAAGCTCCGAGGGTGGATTCTGAGCTGGAGCAGATGTGGGCTGTGATCATGATATCCTGGATAATTGTGTATGTCAAAGGTAAGAAGATATCTATCTATCCTATCTATCTATATCTTTTCTGAAGATAGAGCTGATGATTGATTTTAGAAAATCACAGTTCTCATAGGTGGCTTTCTGGCATGTTCCATGTATTTAATGGGTGTTCATTGTACTGTTGTAACAATTCCATAGAGGTTAGCGGGCTAAAACTCCCCAGGCAGGAAGGGGAAATGATCGCAACTAACTTACATTGGTTTTGGTTTTGAGCGATTTTGCAGAAGGTGCAACTGAGCTGGATTCCGGCCAACATCCACAGAAGTCACCTGGCTCAGTGTCCAATTCCCAGTCTTGCCAAAACAGGGAGCACTGAATGAGCACAAACCCATTGTTTTATGGACTTCAGATGCCTCCTGTATGGCCTTTTGGGAATATCCAGTTGTGTGCTGATGTGACAGAAGGTATCTTGCAAATTAAATGCTGAGCCTGAGCTCAGGCAGTTGACTGAGATGTGTGAAAGTCTCTCTCTTGGCCAGATGACCTCTCAATATAACCTCTGAGACGTGGTCTTGCATTAGTCACTTTTTGAATAAGCTTGTGTTTTATTAATTTGGATTGGTACATTTTGCTCCTGAACACCAGTAGATTTTTTTCTTTTCGTTTCTTTTTTTGTGTGTGTGTTTGTGTCTTTGTCTTTTTTTCCACCCAAGGACTTGTATCATGAAGACCCTGTTCAAGAAGTCTGAGCTGCTTTGCTTAAAACAAGATAATATTCCTGAGGCGCTGTGAGAACATGTGAGACCATTTTATTGTGCATGATGAATGTCTGGGATTCACGTTGTGTTTCATGGCACGCTTTTCAAGGTTTCGGGGGACTTATTTCTGGACTGGTTCATTGGGATTATTCACTTTACCTCATCTACCTCCTAGGTAGAGAAGAAGAATTTCTTCCTGCCTTTTCTAGTCCTAGAATTGAAATTCTCTCGCATCGATTGTCAGTTCTTCCAGGTTTTGCCTTCATTGAGGCAACTGATTTCTTAGTGTTGTTTTTTTTGGAACGAAGAGATGGTTTGTTTCCAGCCGTACTTTCTGGGACCTGCCTCCCATGCAGGGAGGTTTTCTCCTCTGAAACATCTTCTGACATATTTCTGGTCTATCCTCTGTGCTCTCCAATTTGCTGAGAAAGCTTGAGGCCCTTATTCAACTCTCAGCAGCATGAGCTCAAGTGGGGGGATGCACAGGAAGCAGAAATGAAGTCAGTGTCAACTCCTGTTCTGCAAACAGAAACCAAAACCAGGTACAATGTTTTACCCTAATGTGGGATGTTTTGATGTTTTATCTACAGTCTTTTAACAGTGTTGTGTCCCTCTCCCCTTTTCCAAGTATTTATGTAAATTTACCTTTTGTCTAAGGGGTCCTCTCTTGGGACTTAAAATTTGGGACCAAATGGCAAAGCGAAGATGGTTACATCTGTATCTGCTTCTGTGGTTATTAAAGCTTGTCTGATGAGTGCTTCTGACCTCTGCCACGTCATTTTTCATACTTGGGCACGTGTGTAATGTTTTTCAATGTCAAAGCGGACACATATCTTCTAAATAAATACGTGAAGCGATCATTTATCTCCTCATGGCTTTGCCAGGTATCTGATTGTTTATCAGCTCTGAAGGGCTGCAGTTGCTGCTGCTTTGTGAGCCTTTCCATCAAAGGCAGCCTGATTTTGAATGCTTGCGGAAATAAATGTGTATGTCACATCTGACAGAACCAGCTGCTTAAAGGGCATCCTTGATGCCGAGAAGCAGTAACAAGCAGTACAGACGTCTCGCTAGCTGCGGGAAGGGAAAGGTGGGGGGAACCCAGGAAGGGCATTGGATCATCCTATGTTTTGGGGTCCACTGAGCCAATTCAGTCTGCAGGTATTTTTAGCACTATTCGGCAGGCAGCATGCTGTACAGTTACACATCAACATGATGCTTCTCTTGTAGGTTGGTGTAGCTATGTTTCCACCTCCTGGCAACTATAAGGAACAGCTGAAAAGAGAATAAGGAGAATTATGGTTTTATTTTTGCAAGGCACTAGAAGATGAAGTAGGAATTTTAAAGAGGCACTGCTCTTGATCTCAAAGAGATCTTTAACTCTTCAAAGTTCCGTATTCTATGCTATGTACAAGCATAGAAGCTGTTTCCAAATAGTTTGCTTTGTAACTACTGTGAAAATGAGTGCTGAGCTGAAAGGTCATAAATACAAGATGCTTGCAGCAGGACTGTAAGTAATAAGACACCAGACGGACATTTTATATTGAGGAAGGAAGCATGAGCATATATCCATGGCAACTGGGGACATGAACACACTTAGTGAAACTCCAGTCTCTAAAATACCTATACAATCTGTCTATTAAGGACAACAATTGTTACAGAGGTACATAGGCTTATGGAGGACATGTAGTCAAGACTGTAGGCATTCTGTGAGGTAAGTGCCCTTCAGTAATAAGAAAATGTTAATTTTCCCGAATAAAAATCTCTTTCACAAGTCAGGATGACCGCTCCCTGACTTTGACAACAGTGTAGCCAGAGCTGGGTTTTCTTTCAGGAGCTGAACAGAAACCTATGATGCTTGTTTCTTGTTATTTGCCAGGTCAATGCCATCTGCCTATTTCACAGAAAAGACCAAAAGTCCTTCTGGTAGTTGCCTCAGAACTGCCCTGTGTGAACAGGAAAAAGACCAGTTTGAGTAGGTAGTGAAATACGTATTTCTAGAACTGATAAAGAAATATAGACTGCTAGTCCAAACCTTCCAGATGAAAATGTCTTTTTCAGTGAAAACAGATTTTCAGTCTAACTGTCTAACTGCATTCAGCCAGGATCGCTTATGGGCATAATGAGATCACTCTTCCTTATGCCCTTGTTAACTGCGTTAAAGCTAGTTTGGAGAAGTTTTGTAGCACACGTACATAAGCCTGGTTGAGTAGAGGTGCTGGACTATAAAGTATTGAATCTGGACTTTGAATGAGGTTGTTTTCTTCGTTGTTCAGTTGCAGGGACTCCCATGTAAACTGCAGTTAGCATCCTCAACTTAACTTACCTTCTTTTACATGACACATTGCCTCATACGGGGGAAATCATCCTGTTCAAAGGGGCTTGTTGGAAGCCTATATAGTTCAAAGGTGCCTCCAGTGTATCCCTTTGGATGCATTTTTTAATTCCTTTAGCTGAGGCTATTTATCATTACCGAAGTCATAAACTAGCTTTGACAATAAACCACGTAGAAGCAATGTGTGACTCAGATTTCTAGTGATGAAGACGTTGCAAACAGGCCAAGTAGCTTTTCCTGCCATGTGGGAGGGCTGTGAGGTACACAGCTCTTGGCTCTCCAAGCAGGGAGCTGAGGAGGAAAAGAGGTGAGGAAAACTGGTGAGGCAGGGCTGCCGGCACCGTTTTGCTCTCCTGTCTCCATTCTGAAGACAGTTGGTTGACTCTGGGCCCCAGGGCTGGAGGGATCCTCTCTTCAGGAGGGGAGGGAGGTGGTGGTGGGGCTGAGCCTGGGCCACACCATGGGGCTGGACGCCCTGCTGTGGGGTGAGATTTAATGGCTGCCTGCTGCTCTGTGTGGGGGCGTGTGTTGTGTCTGCCCTGGGCAAGCTGGGCTTTTTGGGAGTCGCAACCCTGGCAGCTGCTCTACTGAAAGGGTCCACTTTAATAAGAGAGTTATATGGAAAATGGTATATAATCAGTGACACAGCCTCATTAGCTGAGGATAGATACCTCGTTACTTAAGTGCAAGAGCTCTAAAAGTGTGTGCATAATGTTGTATCTCTCTATATTGATTTTTATAAATATACATATGTCGCAACATGCGCACATAGCCACAGCAGATACTTTTAGCAACTTAAGATGTTTTATGTGTATGTTAAGTGGGTCCATAGCGGTGCACTGTGGCTTGGGCTATACGGCCCTGAGGGCAGGGGAAGGCTGGGAAGAAGGCTGTGGTCTGCGGCATGAATGCATGTAGCGAAGACCTTGTGGTGGGGAACGGGGAGGCTTCCTGAGTCCGCTTCTGACACTTCCTGCACAGTGCATGCTAGTTGACTCTTTTTTTTGCCTCTTATTTCCCTCTCTCTTGCTTGTTTTGTAGCACCTTGTCTCAACTTTTCACACAGCACCTCAGGGCATTGAATGAGGAGCCAAAAGTCCTGACGTGCATGTTCTCCCAGCTTGGAGCAGGCATTGCTCTGCCACCCTGTCCTCAGGACCTTTCCCTCTGAGCTGCATTTTAAGCCACTCTGGGAAGATGAGAAAATCTTTTACCAGCAGTGCCCAGAATCCCATGACAGCATCAATGTTTGTGGGAGCTTACCTGACTTCATGTCACATTTTCCACCTGCAGAGGACTGGTCTACAGAAAGGCCACGCAGTTCAGGCAGCACGAGCCTGAATAAGGACATGCCATAGGACTGGGCTTCCCCTGGCAACTCTGCCCTTCTGCATCATACTCCCTCGCATCGAGCATAAAATCTGCCAGAAGTGCTGCTAACCAGCTGCAACACAGGAAATAAATGGGGCGAAAAGTTTGACTGGAAACCACTGTGGAGAATTTTTCTAAACCGCTAAATGACGCAGAGCTATACGTCTTAAGCTGGCTCATAAGAAAAGGAGTTTATGACAGCAAAGAAGCCTCTGCGGTGAGGAAGGAAACAGGTAAAGCAGAAGCATCCCCTTTGGTTTATTGTACTGCACCAAAAGATTGTAGGCAGTGATAAATGCCATCCTGATACTGGTGTCATGACTTTAGTTTGCATTTGAGAGGTGGGATGTGTAGTTTTTTCCAATATAGATATAGGTTTCCATTTCAGGTATGCTTTCTTATACAACTGATTTGTTCCACTTCACGTAAAAATCACAGAAATGGAAGCCACTGAAAGAAAGCTATTGAGCCTTCTCCTTTGCCATGTGATAACAGTACGGATTTCATATTTGGAAGTGTTGATCTGGTTGCTCTATAAACATGGAAGAGGAGACAAGGTTTTTGCTTCCTAAAAAAATAAATCAACTTCTATGTGATGAGTCTGAGGAGGACCAAGTATGCATCTCCTTGAGGCTGCAGCAGCTGACTCCCAGCTGAGTCTGTTGGGGGTTCCTGGGATTTCTTGCAGGATGTTCGCAGCTCTCCCTGGGAGGAAGAAGATGTAGTTTTCAGAGAACATCTTCCCTGGGGTGTGAAGGAGGACGAGCAGTGAACAGCTGAAGGAGAGAGGCCTGGTAGTCCTGTTTCTCCACCCGTGCCTAAACCATGGTTAGTGATGCTACACGTAAGGTTGACGGATGGATGAGGCAGGACCACTCAGGCTTTTATTTCTGCTATGTAACAGTTCTTCTGCTATTGCTGTTCTTTTTGAAGTGGGAATTATTTGGGGTTAGCAGCTTGTTTACCTGCAGTTTGGGATGTGTGGTGCAGTTCTGTCACATTTGGCTGTGGAGTGGGAGGCCAATACCTCCGTCTGAAAGATGTGAAAGAAGCTTTCACCTGGGGAGCCTGAGATCGATTCTTACTGAAGTGTTTTGGAAGGTAAGTGTCCACCTATAGACCATCTCTTTTCTGTTCATCTTTCGATACTTGTATGGGAGACTTTTTCTTGGATTATCCACAGCTCTGAAGGCAGTAATTGTACTTGGAGGTTGTTGGTTCCCAGGTTCTCCCTGGGAAACTGGCAACAAGCTGCACTAGGTCCACAAGAGGCAGGAATTAAAGTAGTTAAGGTCACAAACATCTCTGTTGTGATAGACTTGGTTGCTGGGGTATTGGGATCGAGTGAGAAGCCCCTGAGGTTAATGACCCACAAGCGGTAAGGGGATCCTGTAGGGCCAGGAGCAGAAGTTGCTGAGCACAGCCATGCTGGTCCAGTGGCTGTGCAATTAGGGGAAAAATGTCTACTGTTAAAAAGGAAATCCTTTTTCTTTGTCTCTGGAAATAGCAATATAATTGCCTCTGGACATTTTAACCTGGAAGTGTCAAGTTTTAAAGGCTTCATTATCAGCAGTGCTTCCCCCCATATGTTTGCTGACATTGGTGAGAGTCGCAGATGCTTCATACCTGGGAAAGTCAAGCTGTTGGGTACATGGACCAGTTGGTTTTTTTTTTTGTTTGTTTTTTGTTGTTTTTTTTTTTCTTTTCCCCATGCAACAGAAAACGTAAAGCAAATGTCCTCACTCTTTCTGAAAGGAAGAGAACAGGCTACTGAGCAGCGTTCTTGTTCTTATTCATCCTTTGCTCCTGCTCTCTGCTCCCAGCACTGGGTTACAGTGCTTTCTGAAGAGGCTGGCTGCATGGCAGCTACACAAGTAAGATGTACAACTTGGTTCACGTAATAACTTCACGGGACTAAGCAGTTTTCTAGATAGGCTGGTGTTAAGAAGGTAAATGTTTCTGAGAAGAGAGGAGATGCCCACCTGCTTTCTTGAATTACACCTATTAAAGATAAAAAAAAAAAAAGTCAGACAAAGTACTCATCTGTTGTATGGCTTTTTTTTTTTTTTTTCCCCTGGGGAAAAAACCCTATTTTGTTGTAATGCTAATGTTAGCATTATACTAAGTATTAGTATCTTGATGAATTCGACACACAGATACCACAAACCTCTGCTCTGCTGTGGCGGAAGCTTCAAACGTATTCACCTTCATGTATGTGTTACCAAAACACTGCAATTCTACTGTTGTTTAGTATAATTTGTTCGTAATATTTTTGAGAGCTTCTTTTATTAGGCTAGTTCTCTCCCTTTTAGAAAGCCATCTACCCTCTATTTCCCAGTTTGTGGAGAAAGCTTTACAGTTTTACATATTTGGAACTGAAAGAAACTGGCTCACGAACTGGATGGGTTGATTTTTGCAGCTACAAGCCACCTGTGGCCACCAGTGGCTAACCACTGATGCCAGCAAGTGTAAGACAAATAGGGAGCCTGAGAACAAAATGTACTCTGGCGGTACAGCATCTCCAGTCGCTAACAGTGCTAACCATCTTGTGCTGTGCTGGTACAGGGCTTCATGAATGTGTTTTCAAGGCTAGGGTTATCTCTAAGAGAATAAATATACCAGGAGGCTATAAAGTCAAACCAAAGGTCCATTAGCCCAGTAGCATTTGCAGTGGCCAGCCACAGATGGTTAAGGGAGATGGCAAAGAACAGAGCAAGCGCACAACCTCTCCTCTCCCCCCCAAACTTTTCCATTTCTGAGAATGAACAGCTTTGGGAATATCTACCTTCTGCCCCTTTTGATATGATTTATCTTCCTCCCAGGGCATTCAAAGTCTTCCTATATTTTGTAACTTCATTTCCAACGGAGGGACTTGAGGAATTCCCAGGAGAGGACCATTGCTCCAGAGCAACAGGGGCAGCAGTTGAGCTCAGTCTGTCCCCTGAGCGGGGACTGCAGGCTGCTCCCAGACCTGATGCAAAACTCTTCACAAGGAGTGAACAGGCGGTACAAAAATAGCCTGAGGCCTGGCCCCTGAGATGCATGGGGAATGCAGACCCACGGACACATCTCAGAATCACAGAATGGTAGGGGTTGGAAGGGACCTCTGGAGATCATCTAGTCCAGCCCCCCTGCCACAGCAGGGTCACCTAGAGCAGGCCGCACAGGAACACGTCCAGGTGGGTTTTGAATGTCTCCAGAGACATTCAAACTCCATAACCCCCACCAGCTCTCTGGGCAGCCTGTGCCGGTGCCCTGCCACCCTCAAAGTAAAGAAGTTCCTCCTCATGTTTAGGTGGAACTTCCTATGCTCAAGTTTGTGCCTGTCACCCCTTGTCCTCTTGCTGGGCACCACTGAAAAGATCCTGTCCCCATCCTCCTGCCACCCACCCTTTAAGTATTTATAAGCATTGATAAGATCCCCCCTCAGTTGTCTTTTTTCCAGATTAAAAAGACCCAAATCCCTCAGCCTTTCCTCATAAGAGAGGTGTTCCAGTCCCCTAATCATCTTGGTAGCCATCTGCTGCTACATTTCTTCAGGTAACTCTTACAACTCTGGTGTCTAGTGGCTCGTGTTAAAACTTTGAGGAGAAATGGGACAGCCTCTAAAACTGCCATTTGGATTGCTCCAGTTATTTATTGCAAATGCCTTACTGGTAGATAACCCTAGCTTCCAGAGTTTCCCACGCTCAAAAGGACAGCTAAAAGTGGAGGCTGACCCAGGGATTTTGAAAATACGGCATAACCAGCAGCTGTCACTTCAGAAGAGGTGTTGGCTCCTGAGTTATGTTGCTGTGTGATTGGCAAGTATTCAGCATAAAGGTTCCTGGCCTCCTGAGGTGACAGCCAGCCCTGTGTAGGGTGCAAGGACTCACACCTGCAGAAACCATGCCTCCCCCTGAGAGCTGAGTGACAGAGGAGCGTGGCTTTGAGGAGGGGCCTTGGTGGTGAGGTGGAAACCTCGAGTACCTTGTAGTGGATGGTGCTGCTGCATGAAGGCTGTGACTGTTAAAAGTGTGGGTTTAGATTTTAAATAATGTAGCCTTGCTTTTACTAGTCTTTACTGTTACCTTATCCTTTTACAAGAAGTGAGAGAGTTGCCACAGCTGCATGCAACTGCTTACTCTTCTTGCTGTCCCTTCTAGTCCAAAGACGCCAGGTGTTACAGAGAACAGACTTTTGAGGCAGGGTCTTCTCTACCCTTTAAAACATGCTTCCAGTGCAAAGAAGAGCCATATCTTGCTGAGTTATCGACATATCGATTATGTTTTAAAGAGTTGTGGTGACGACTGATGCACTGATTGATACCAGCTTCTTTATCATCTGCACCTTTTCCTCCTTCAGATTGTGTTAACGTGTATTTTCATTGTGTTGGACTTGTCTGATTTTAAGTTGGTGCTTTGCATAGCTCAAGGCTCGTAGCTTGTGTTTGATGTGTAATAGCAGACAACTTAAGGTTGTGGTTTGTTCTTCATGTCAGAAAGCAGTTTGCTTCCCTAGTTTTAACTGTGTCACATGCTCTTCAGGGGAGTGTACAACCAAGCAGTTTGTTTTCACTGAGCTCTTTCAGAGGGGGAAGAGGCTATGTCTGTCTGCCAGAAAAATCTGCTGCCTGTTAAGATCTCAGGAGCATCAGCAAAAAGAAATTAATCAACTGTACGGCTGAAAACAGGGGCTATTTGGGATGGACAGTCCTAAACTGAGGTAGTTCTCACTTCTTTGCAACTATATCCAGGGCCCTTGTGAGGACAGAGCCGGAGGGGAGCTCCAGGTACATCTCTGCAGTTCCCTGGTGTGCAGGAGCCACCCCATAAGCAGCCACCGGGACCAGCGTCCACGTTGGACGGGCTGCGTGGGCTGACGTCTCTCTACTCATCCTCAGGACAGCGAGTACCAGAAGACCGGAGCCCCCTGGCCCTGCTGCTGCTCATCTCCCATGCTCCTGTGGCTGGAGGGCTCTTCTCCAGGCTGACAACCGGGTGACTGTCCTCCAGCCTCAGCATTCATTGGGATGAATCCGAGCGTGAGTGGTGCTGTTCCCCAGCTGGAAGGCTGAGGCTCATGGAATGGTGACGCACCTATTGGATGGTGTTTTGGCAGCCACCGCCGTCAAGGCTGAGTAAAAATTTTAATTTATTTTAATGTCGTTATTGAGGCATTTTAATTCCATCAAAGGAAATAACACAAGACCATCTACAAATATTCATTTGCTACTTTAAAATGAATTTGCTTCAGCTGTGCTTGGTTTCTCCTTTTTGGGTTTTACTTTGAGACTAACTTCTCGCTTACAGGCACAAGCATTCAAGGATTGTGAACCTTAAAAATTGCTGTCTAAATTCTGTGTTTCATACATGAATATTTAAACACAGTAATATACTCTGTTCTTTCTGTAAGGCCCCATTTTTAATCATTAATGCCTGTTCTTTTTGAGCAAATAAACCTCATATATGAGACTTGTATGCATTTTAAAAAAAGATAGATCTCTGGGACAAGTTCCAATATGGCAATGTTCTGGTTATGAATATTTATAGATCCATCAAAATCGGTGAATACTGAATTTTCTGATAAACATTGTGGAGGGTTTTTTTTTTACTTTTCTTTTGAAAGAGACTGAAAAAGTTATTTGCAAACTGGGTCAAATTCAGTACATAATTCTGGTCAAAAAGCATCTTTTTTTATTTTTTGGTTAAAAACATTTTTCAAACTTTTTGATTGAAAACAACTTTTATATGCGTAATTTATCCAAATTGCAAAAAAAACCCCAAATCTTTCGACAGTACTGAATAACATGACACAAAATAAAATATTTCATTTGTGGCAAAGATTTTAAGTGAACAAAAATTAAATTTGGTGTTTTTTTAAGGTAAGAGTTAGGTTGCCTGTTGCACGTTAGTAGTAGAATACTGATCAATGTGGTCGCACTGGCTTTGTTTCCAGGCTGCAGTGAAAGTTTTTCATCCAGATGCATCAGTGTTTTGTTAGAACTGTGACGAAAACCATCAGGCTGTTGTCTGAATGTGCATACGTATCGCGTTGTATTTAAGAATATACTGTTGCCTCTTGCACTCGGCTCATGAATGTGGCAGCATTTGTTCTTTCTGTGCCACAAGTGCGGCGATGTTCTGGTTTTTCTTCTGTGCACCAGGTGTTCTCACTTGATATATTTTTACATTTAAAATGAAATCATTAATGCTGCATAATTGAAGCCTGTCACTTTTACAGGAATAGATATCAGAGGAGGATTTAGATTTCTGTGTGCACGGTGAACCCTGGCTGCCTTTCCTCCTCCTCTCGGCAGGTACTGAGAAGCATGCTTAGATATGGGTGTGAACAGCCTGTGATCTAAATAGCCCAGAAGGAAAGTCCTGTTGCAACACATACGACATCTCCAAATCAGCTGTTGCACGAAGACATTTCCTTGTCTGGTGGGTACTGGGTTTTGACTTGAGAATGAAAAGAACGCATCGGTATTTCCCATGGGATGGAAACACAATTTTCCAGTCATCTCTAGCTGCAGGTGACTGATTCAGAAAGTAAGAGATTAAAGAGATACAAATGATAGCATAAAGGAGAGAATGACAAAAACTTTACCAAGACGACGCTTTGAGGGAATGCAGAGGCGAGTGATGGATAACAAGATAGCTTTATGGGCAGGGTACAGGGACCCTCAAAAGTGCAGCCATTGATTTCTGACAGTAACATCAGAAAACTGCAGTCAGGATATGGCTACTGTAGCGTTGTGGAATCAGGCATGCGCTCCGAGAACTCGGCTTTATCCCCTGGCTGGTTGGGGGCACAGCAGTGCATTGGTTGTGAACCTCTGCTGTGACAGAACCAGCACGGGTACCTACTGCAGTAGGGTGCTCATCCTTGAGACCTGTGCAGAAGAGGTCAGGAGTTTGACGGTGGGAATACATAGGGATATTGTTCAGGACAGTGTAATGCAAGTTTGTCATCCCAAATTGGGGTCATTTATGTATGATATTGGACTGTAGGAAAGTATGTATCAGTGATGTTCTTAGCCAAATCCATGTTCAAGCAACAGCTGAATGGGTTTACATCAAAATTCTCCACTGATAACCATATGTATTTTGATTGGAAAGCTTCTGGATAGCATGGAGTTCTGTGGCTTTTTTGAGAACCAGAAAACAATGTGTTGGGGTGACAGCACCGTCTCAATCTTACCAATAAACTGCTGCCCTCTCGCCAAAAAGGAGCTACCAGTTGAAAAGATATGGTTTGTTAAAAAGTACATATAGTTGCAGAATAGCATAAGTTACTAGATGCCTTTTTAGTTCACTGTGACTATGAATGCAGGAAACAAACTCATATACTTTTGATCTCTTGCAGTAGGACCTTTTCGTTCTACTACAGAAGTGGAGTTACCTTTCAAGAAATTAAAAGCACACAAGGGTTAGGAATAATTTCTTTGTCAAATAGTTGATAAAGTCTAGATCCTGAATTTTCCTATGCATGCTGTTACCTTGATTTTTCAGAAAGAGTTGTAATGCATGCATGTTTGCTCTTGCAAAACCTTTTTTTTCGTATTCTGCATGTAAGTCTATGAAGTGGCAATAAGAGGTCTGTAGCTATCTTTGTGCTAGCCGGCTGGGCATTTATAGTGAACAGCTAGAGTTGCCTGTAAAATTGTATCAGAGATCCTGGATTTTTAAAAATTGTTTGTAAAGAGTAGTGTTTTTTGGTTTTTTTTTGGTTTTTTTTTTTTAATTTTCAAAACCCTTTTTGCTTTACTTTCTTCAGTACAAGAAATGATACTTGATATGAGGTCTTGGAACTTCTCTTTTCAAAGGAAACGGAGGTTTTACTGTATGTTCTCTTTGAAGGAATTTGCATGACAATTTGCGATGTGCCATTTTCTTTGCCTTCACTTTCTGCAGTGCTGGTTCCTTTTGCTAAAGATGGCTCAGACGTGGGCAGTTCTGGCTGCGCTCCCTTTCTTGCTAATCAGTCTGGTTGAAGGGTCAGGTGAGTGACAAAGATCTAAAACTACATGCAGCACTCTTTGGTACTCTGTATTTCCAACTGACCAGTACATCGAAACTTTGCAGTTGACCGGGGGAAATTTTTCTTATTTTTTAATATGAACGCAGAGAGTGATGTCACCTCAGCTGGCAAAATAATTGTGTGCCTTGCAGAGGCACAGGATGATATATCTGATAGGAATCCAACACAGATCATCTCAAGACCCATCTCCTGTTCAACTGGGACAATATCAGGAGAGCTATGATTTCTGGTAGAAAAGGGATCTAGCTATACATGCCCCTTACTAAACATTCTTCGTGTATTACTGCACCAAGTGATCTTGGGTTTTAATCTTGTTACAGGTGTATGTTCTACTGCTATCCCCAGTTTTATTTGCTCTTTAACCAAGACGCTTAATTCAGTAACACAATATTTTTTTAAAAAATAGTTTCCTTTCCCATAAAGGGTGAATCTTGCCCTCCCCCTCAGTTTTTCAAAGCCCATCTTAAAGTGATATAAATCTGGTGTCTAAAAAAAGATGGAGGACTTGCAGCTCATCAGCACGTATCACATACCTGCACAGTGTCCACAGCAGAAAGGCACCATCTCCGCTGCATTTCCAGGCTTCAAAGAGTGACAGCAGGAAGCCGGACCTGGAAATCGAATGCTACTGATGCATCTGCCCAGGGCAATCTGTCCCCAAGACTGTCAGTACAGTAGGAAGCAGAAAGTTTTAAGTGTGATGAAGTCAAGAGTTTTCTATGTTTTGACAATGGCTGTAGCATCATTTTTAATGCCTTTTTTTCTTCTGATGCAGTTCACAACATGGTGAGCGTGGAGGCCGGTCATGAGGCTGTGTTGAGTTGCCCGTACACCTCCAAGTTGTCTTTGCTAATGGTGACCTGGAAGACGAAATGCAGCGGTTGCTGCTTGTTGGCCTATAGAAGTGATCGCAATGAGACAAGGACGTTAAACTGCAGTGAGAGGATGATGTGGAAATACTCACCTGACAGTAACCCCGCTCTTCGTATTTACCCTGTGAACCTTAGTGATGAGGGAAATTACAGCTGTGAAATTGTCAGCAGTGCAGGGAATTTTCTTCTTTTCTCTTCTCTCACTGTGATAGGTAAGACATGCTTTGTGGTATTGTTTGGTTTTTTTTGTTTGTTTGTTTGTTTTTTTCCTGTGTGTGTGGAGATCAAAATGATTTGATTTGGTGGTAAAAGACCAAATTCATTTTGGATGCATACTGAAATTGAAAATAAAGAGGTAAGCTGATGTAGTCTGGCTATTTGGAGAGGGGAAAAAAGGTGTGAGAAGTTACCCAATAGGACTTGGCTGTTCTATGGAGAAATAATCTGGGGTTTTTTTGTTTGTTTTTTTTTTAACAGCTTCTGACTCGCAGACAGAGTTTTAAATGCACAAATCCAGCAGTCTGCATAGTTTCTGAGAGAGTTCTTTGGGTGTAACATGGGGTTTGAATGTTGTGTGAATGTTCACACAACCAGGAGTATAAACTCTTTGTTAAGTTAATGCAAACAGAAGATATCACATAAATATTGCTGCTATTAGCTGAGCAATAGGATGCTGAACCAAAATTCCTAGTGAGGTCAATGTGTGTTTTTCTGGGGTAAGAGATGAATAGGAAGGAAGCAAAAGTTTCATGACACTATCTGGAAATATTTCAGTCTTCCAGAAATACTGAAAGCTGTTTATAAGACTGCATCACTCAAATAAAAATTAAATTAGTCTATTTTCAACATAGGCAGGAACGAAAGAATATTGTGAAACATAATGAATACATCAAGTCATCCTTTTCGGATAGTCAGGTAAACTGTCTCTAGGTTTCCATAAATTAAAAAAAAACAACATAGGAGAAGATTTTGTGTTCTGACCATATTAGTTAAGCCTTCTGAATATAGCTAAAAATTATGGGAAATGAATTTTGGAAATCTATAATTGCTATTATTAATTTTTGTCACTTGATTTTTTTTTTCTTCCCTGCAAGGTCTTGCCTTTCTGAAAATGGCTTAGGTGTTGTCTGAGCCTTTGCCTGTTTTGTCAAATGCAGAATAGGAGTTGTTGGACTTTAGGCAGAACGGTTTTGTCCAATTACTCCTTTATTGCCCTACTATCAAATTCTTGATTCTGCCTACCCAATCTTCTAAATATTTTAGCTGGAGCTTCAGCAAGCTGTGTTTTCTTCAGTATGTACATGCCGTACTTATAAATCTGCATTTAATCTGCCCCTTTCTGTCATCTCATCTTCTCCTGTTACTACTCTAGTCACCTTTTGGACAACATGAGGAAGCAGACTTTTAGATGCAGCTAGCTCATTTTGGAGGTATTCACCTTGGACTTCTTGATGTATTTTTTTTTCTGTAAAGATCGTTGATGCTAATATTTCAAATCACTTTAAAATCTCTCGAATTGGTCACACAAACTGAAAAATACCACCTATTTTTCAGTTTCTTAGTTGGTGATTTTATACTGAACGAGAAATAATGGTTGTGGCCTTCTTTTTTTTTTTTTCTTCTTCTTCTGTAGTCCCTCCTGCAGTGACTCTGACCTATGGCAAGAGTGGAGCGGTTGTCTGTCAGGCGTCTGCTGGAAAGCCAGCCGCTGACATCTCCTGGATCCCTGCAAGCAATCACAGCACCGAGGAAGAAGTCCATCACCCCAATGGAACAGTGACTAGAGTGAGCTACATAGGCTGGGTCAACAGCATGCTTCCCACCGTCACCTGCCTGGTTACCCACCCAGCTATAAACCAGACTCTGTCCCTAGACCTGTCACGTAAATAATATTGTTTTGTGATTGCTCTTCATCGTGCTGTTGGGCTTTTTTGTGCTGTTCGATGCAGCTGTTCCCACTGAATGCCAGGGCTCTGCAGATTATTTAGTGGGGTTATAAGTCAAAGTCCTAGTGCATGTTGATAGAGAAATTAATAATTTTGAGTTAGTAAGTTGAAACCAAATGTTTCGTGGCATTGTATGGAGAAACTTTCAGTGTGTGGTTTTTTTCTGTCCCTGTTCTGTTTTACGGGAGTTCCTCATTCTGCTTTTGCTTGGTTGACCTTGGCTGGCCGTCAGGTGCCCACTAAGCTGCTCTATCGCTCCCTCTCCTCAACAAGACAAGGGGAGAAAAATATGACAAAAAGATCATAGGTCAAGATAAGGACAGGGAGATTACTCACCAGTTACTGTCATGGGAAAAACAGATTCAACTTGGGGAAATTAATTTAATTTATTGCCAATCAAATCAGAGTAAGATTGTGAGAAATAAGAATGAATCTAAAAGCACCTTCCCCGCACCCCTTCCTTCTTCCCAGGCTCAGCTTCACTTCCATCTTCTCTGCCTCCTCCCCCTGAGTGGCACAGGGGAATTGGGGCTGCAGTCAGTTCATAACACTTCATCTCTGCTGCTCCTTCCTCCTCACGCACTTCCCCTGCTCCAGTGTGGGGTGCCACCCGCAGGAGACAGTCCTTCATGAGCTTCTGTAACGTGAGCCCTTCCCACAGGCTGCCGTTCCTCACGAACTGCTCCAGCCTGGGTCCTTGCCAGAGGGTGCAGTCCTTCAGGAACAGACTGCTCCAGTGTGGGTCCCCCACGGGGTCACAAGTCCTGCCAGAAATCCTGCTTATGTGTGGGCTACTCTCCACGGGGTCACAGGTCCTGCCAGGAGCCTGCTGCAGCACAGGGGCTCTCCACTGGGTCACAGCTTCCATCAGGGCACATCCGCCAGTTCTAGCGCAGACCTCCATGGGATGCAGGTGGATATCTGCTCCACTGTGGTCCTCCCAAGCTGCAGGGGAATCTCTGTGCTGGTGCTTGGAGCACCTCCTCCCCCTCCTTCTTCACTGACCTTGTGGTCTACAGGGCTGTTTCTCTCTCATGTTATCACTCCTCTCTCCCAGCTGTTGTTGCACAGCAGTTTTTACCCTTTCTTAAATACCTTATCACAGAGGTGCCACCAGCATTGTTGACTGGCTCAGCTTTGGCAAGCAGCAGATCTGTCTTGGAGGCGGCCGGCATTGTCTCTGTTGGACACGGGGGCAGCTTCTGGCATCTTCTCACAGAAACCACCCCTGCAGCCCCTCTGCTACCAAAACCTTGCCATGCAAACCATGTGAATGTTTGATGTGAACCACTTTGATGTGAAGCTTTGAACTCCTGAAGTTGAATTTTGTCCAGCTTCCCACAGCGGTGATGGTCTGGAGAAAAATTCCTTGGAGAATGTCTGCCTGTGAGTTTTAAGTGATCTTTCCCAGGGCCAAAGGTAATAAAGGGTAAAATTCAGCTTCTCAGCTGGCTTGCTGGACCTGTTAGAAGCTTATTGCAGTAGAATTTGTAAGAACAGCTGAATAAGTGCTCATATCACCAAAATATCTCAGTAGAGCCACGAAGGAGGGAAGTCAGTGGAGACCAGTCATTAATAACAGCATGTTGCAGGGATGGCTGTTCAGTTCTGTTGTTGCAGGGCTAATATAATTTAGAAAAAAGGAGACTGTGCAGGCAGGCAAGTTGAAAATGAAAGTGTGTTTGTACACACAAATGACTGTGTGTGTGAGGCGGCTTCCTAGTGCTGGTAGGCATCCAGACATCTCCTCTGTGTCTCTCAGCTCATTTGAGCTGTGGGGGTGGAGGATTAGCTTTCTCCTCTCGTTAAGGTAGGTAGCAACATCATGTACTTGGTGGATACTGACATCTAGCTCTGTAACTAGCTTTCTCTTCTCATCTCTCAGACTCTTCCCCCAGCCTTCCCTATCTCCTGATAGGAGGATCTGCGAGTGTTGCTGCTGTCATTGGTGTGACTTTATGCTTGATTTTCATGTGCAGAGGTAAGTCATTTGATGACCCTGAAGTGTATTACAATTCCATTGCTGACTATGTTCAGGTACAAGGATGTGTACTGTATTGCAGAGAGTGGGCTGGGAGGCAAGGACTGAGGAAAATGTCCATATATGATGCATTGACCTTTTCGAAAAGTCCAAAATAAAATAAATTAAACTTTAAAACAAGTCCGGAGTTTTGTGAGAGACATAGTTATTATGATATTAATGCATTATATGTATGGCAGAGACTCATCCAGGATGAAAAGGATTCTTTCCGAGAGTAGGGTAGGTTTTGAGGTTTTAGAATTATTTTGATTGTTCTGCATTTACTGACATAAAATCCTATACATAAGAATGACGGTTTGCAAACTAGTCTAATGACTTCACGCAAGCAACTTCCATCAGGAATCATAAGTTGTCCCTTGAGCAAGTGTAAGCATAGGCCAAATGTACATACTTGCCTCTAGTACACTCGCAGTTTCTCAAGCTGTGTAGATTTCATTGATACTGGGCCAGGCTCATACTGAATAATTTGATACTGAGAATTCAGATGATGGTTTACTACTCTTGGAGTTGAGTAAGATGGCTGTGATGGTGTACAACGGGAGTAGAAGCCCAAGTGGAGGCTTAAAATGGGAGGAAGAGAGAACAGCAGGCTGAAGGCAAGAGTGTTTTCAGGAGAGCAGGAGATATGAAGCACTGGGAGAAGGCAATGTAGAGTCAGGTGAACTGTAAATGGAGGGAACTTGCAGAGAATCAGGGTACCTGATTTACTCTCCTCCATTGCCTTAGTGCTGCTCTAGCTTTACTGCTTCTCTTGGGTTTCTTCTTTGTGCTCAATGTCTTTCATGTTATTCCCCCTGCACTGGGCATATTACATTCCAGATGTATTTCATGAACCAGGTCTGAATGAAAGGGGCGAAAGTGGGTTGGCAAGAGGGAACAATGAGGGCAGGTGTGCACTAGAAGAGCAGAGAAGGCAGGATGAGGAAAAACAAAAAAAAGACAGGAGAAGAAAACAGAAGGGCAGTTGTCATCGGTGGTGGCAGCGCTGACCAGTGCTTGCAGCACTTTGACGGGAGCCTGTCCCTGTCACAGAGTGACATGCGTCTTTGGGGCAGGTGAGGAGAGGAGAAAACATGCTCAGTTGGCTTTCTTGGCTCAATGTGTCTCTGCAGAACTGAGGAAAAAAGCACCGAATTGAGTCAATTCAGTCATGGCTGCCAGGTTGACCAAAAGTTTCAATGAAGGGAAAAATGAAAACAATAGTGTGTTCAAGAGCAGATTATAAAAAATAATAACTTAACCTACGAGTGTAACTGTATTTTGAAGAAAGTCTTTCAACATCTGAGGGCAGCTAGAGGAGAACTATAGACGTAACAGCTGTGCACCTTGCCCCATCAAACCATTTTAATTTCCTGACATCTCACTTTTAGCTTTCAGGTTACGTAAATTAGCACATGGGTCGGCAGTACCATTTGCAGTAAGTGGGGTTTTTTTTGTGTGTGTGTGCGCTTTGTGGGTTTTTTTTTGTGTATTCTTCACTAAAACACGTAATTTCATTGCAATGTGTCTGCTCTGACAAAACTCCCATTTATCTCTGTGTGTACTTGGAGGGGGGAATGAGGAACAGTGTATCTGGGAGGGTGTCTATTGTTTGGATGGCCCTATCTTCATGTATATTCAGAGGATCTGAGTAATTGTTTAAGTACTAGATCAAGAGTGGTGTAGTGCATTTCCTGCCTAAGAATACTATAAATTACATACGCAATGTCAGTGGTTAAGCTGAATTTTAAATCTCCCAAAAGTTAATGTCTTCATACTTCTGTTTCACAGAGTGATCTTAACTCTGATCTTTTGCTTAAGAATGTGTATTGCCCTTGATGGCAGAAACCTGCCTGATTAAAGATTGAATGAAAACAGACACGCATTTTACAATAAGGGAAAAGTGTGCACTTCCTTATGCTGTATTAGAGACAAACACAGCCATGAAACTTTTATTTTTTAAGTTGCAGTTCAAACACTCAGAAGCTATGAAACAGCAGTGATAAATTTGCCACTGCAGCTTTTACTTCCTCTCTAATTCCTGTGTGTCGTGATACATATTTAACAGCATGATAATATGCTGCTCTTTCCTCGGGGCTTCTGCGTCATTTAATGCACATTGAAAGAGCAATTATTTAATGTTTTGTTTTCTGCTCACGGTTAAATTAATGGCCGTGTGCCTTGTTTCTTGCAAACTAGTCAAACGGTGCTCTGAAGTTAGAATGATTAATTTCCTGATATGCTCTTCTAATGCATTTGGGACAATTTGACTGACGGGAGTGGGAGTTGTAGAGATTGAAGTCAAAAGCTTCCAGTAATTTTAGGTGCCTAAATTGGATTGCCTGTGGCCTGCCTGGTTTTTTCAGAGGAGTTAGCATTGTTCATTATCATCTATTTTGCTGAAAATATCAACGTTTCAAGATTTGTTTTCAATCACATTAAGAAAAAAAGATTCAAAGGCTGTCCTGGGTAGGCTCCATGAAGGCAGTTGTTGCATCTCTCTGTCAGTTCAGGTTTCAGCTTCTGTGCCCTACCCCATTGCTCGCAGAGCTTAGAGAAATAACTTTATGCTTCTTTTGCAAAAGTGATGTTACCTACCAGGTTGCTGTTGGTCTTGTTTTTTGTTTGGACTCTATAGGTGTGGTGATTCCACAAAATTCTACAATGTAATATAATGGTACGTGTTTTTCTTTATATTGCAGACTAAGAACTTCAGGTCCACACCGTCACGTAAGAAAAGAGAAGTCATCAAGCCTCCTGTCTTATCAGAGTGTATCTATCAGAACTACAATCCAAGAATGATATATATGAACTATTAACAGTGTAGGCACAAGCAGTTTAATACCAGCTTAGCTACTAATGACAGTTACTTGAACTTGTACTTCAACTAACAAATCTCAGACCTTGCCGTACAGCAGGCCAACAGAACACTCAAAACTGCCCCACAAAAGCCTTTGTCTTTCCTGACTGAAGACAGTGGGGGAAAGCAACCTGTTTTAGTAAATTATTTCTCTCTTTCTCTAAAGATCAGCTCTTGAAGCATTTGAAATTTTTAAAGACCGAGCTGGGGAAATACATATCTGAATTCTGTTTGAAAATGGACTCTGAAGTATGTGCTGTTTTCCCTCAAATCAATAATTGACATATTTCTTTGCCACAGTAACAGACTGTTGGTGAATATGTAGAACTTCTTCCCATTTTCACAACTGCATTATCTTTGCGATTTTGTGGTGGAAACCAGGAAGTTACACAGGGGACCCCAAAACGCAGAAGTTTAAAGAAATGCATCCAGCAGAAATGCAGAAATAAAAGAGGGTTTTCTTTCTGAGTAGATAATTACATGTGGCAGATGACAATGTGGTATTTGTCACTTTGTTTACTTTTTATTTTTTTAATGTATTTCTTTTTCAGTTAAACTTTCAGTTTGCATTGATAATGGAAGAAAAAAAAAAGCCAAATTGAAATTTTACTTGATATGGAAATGAGAAATAGCAATGGGCAATTTTCTAAGATTCATTTTAAAGTAAATGTGCAAATACGCAAATATTTACCTAAATGATTCCTGGGGCTATATGGGTAAATGTTTATTGACTAGTTTCTTAGAAGCTGAGATCACAGCATGGTTTTACTGAGAACAGAAGTGTTAAGTTGTGAAAAATGCAGGTGGTGTGCTTGTTTAAAACAAAAAAACCCAACCCTAACCAAATAATTTATTTCTTCTCATGCTCATCCCCCCAAGATGAACACCCCTCCGACACCCTCCCACCCCAATTGGTTGTTAATTGCAGTTTTCATTCGTCAGATTTGTCAAACCTTCCAAACACTAATGCAGCAGTAAGTATACTCAAATGTGTGTTTTGAATGCCCCTTGCCTGCTCCTTGCTGGAGGAAGTCATCTCTGCGCCTGCAGCGTTCTTAGGCGTGAGGATCTCCCAAGTGCCTTCTGATTGCACTTCACTCTATCACTTCTAAATAGACATGGGTGGTGGGCATCTACTGACATCACTCCAGCCTTTCATTTTCATCAGGAAGGCGTAAAGAGCGACTCTCTGCCTTAATGAAAAGTACCTACAGAAGGCAGTCCATTCGCGCCTGCCGGGTAACTGAGCAGAGCCTTTCTTGTGGTGTTCCATGTCAGTGATGGGTCACTATCTCAGAGCTGTGTACTTCATGTCCTCCGTGGGGAAGAAGACGCACCATTCCACGCATACAGCCTCTGAGAGAAATAAGTAACAGATAGCTCAGAATTAGCGAAAGCAGGTTTTCAGTGATTCTGGCTAGGAAAAAGTGTTTTGTAGCTCTAGTGAAATCCACAGCAGTGCCTTGGTCTAAGAAGTGGTTTCCCAGTTCTGCTGGCCCACAGCTGGCAGTGGTGGGCATGACCCAGCATCCTTTTTTTGTTCTCCCTGTCAACTGGGACCTTTCACAGTCACAGTGCTGTCGAGGAGTCGGTTGTGACTGGAAGCCTCTGAAATAGGGGAATCTCTTTGTTTCTTAGGGAACTGCCCAGTTGGGTCTATACCTGGGCTCCTAGCCTGGTGTCGCTCATTGTGACAAGTGAGCATGGATCATTCCTGTGGACAACTACAGCAATTTGGGTCTGTCTTACTCAGAAGCTGGACCATTGCAGCCAGACCGAAGGATGACATGGCTGTCAAAATGAAGGGAGTTAGGCTGTGGAGCAGTCTGCTTTTGGCAGTCATGGTGCACTGTGTTGTGACTTTTAGGGTGCAAAGCAAGAACTTCTCATAATTCCTTTGCACCAAGTGAAATGTTGAAGAGTAAGATCAAATGCAGACAGGCAGGGAAGATGATAGTGTGGCAGGTAGGACCCTCTGCAGAAAAATCACTGTGATAATTAGACGTGGCTGAAAAGCCTGGCTTCTGTGCTCGTGATTTTATTTTACCCTTTAATTTGTAGTTGGTGGAATTGGTCCAGATGCCTGCAATGTGTCAGCATTTCCTAGAAATTCTGAGGAGCTTTTGTTTGATGTGCTGAAACAAGGTGCTCTGGCAATGAGATAGGTCCCTTTGTGCTGCAGGTACTCAGGGCCCTCCTGGCAGTTCCACAGCTCTTAACAGCCACGTTGGACCATGATTTGCCTGATTTCTTATTTCAAGAGCAAGTCCTGCTGCAACCTCTCAGAAAATGAGCTGAAAGCGTTGTAGCCTAGTCAGACTTTGATCATCACCTGTTTACTGCCAATAAAAAGCTCGAGTTATCAACCCACAGCTCAGGCAAACCCACATGTTGCAGGCACTGAAAGCCCTCAGCTGCCTAATTGTTGTATCTCCCTCCTGCAATAAAATTGGCCCTTATGCTTTTCAAGCTCGTTGTATATGATTAATAAAACTTACTAGGCCAAAGAGAATAATGTGGCTGGTGGGGGGTGCTTGTAAGAAAGGCTGGGACATGAATAATGTTTCTAGGCAGAACAAAATAATTGAACAAGCTCAGTTAATTTTCTGCTCATCTTTTGTATGCGTTATAATACCGGCACAAGTGGTAGGTAGTTTCAGATACAAAGTCTGCTGCTTTTTCAGCTATCTCTAATTCACTGGAGCTTTGGACCACAGGAGTATGTATTACATCCAAGCTGCCGACAGGTGATAACTATTCTAGTGGGCCTGTCAGCTCTGCTAACAGCACCGCCTTTGAAAGGAGGAAGATGAGATGAGGCAAGCAGAGGGCCCGTGCCTAGGCTGGGAAAGGCAGCTGGTGCTTGGGATGAGACACAGAGATCTGCAAGTTGAATGACTCTGTATGGAAGCAGAGAGAGGAAAATGGGAGAGACTGGAAAAAAGGGGGTTGACAGAGGAGAATGATAAGACTGAGAGAGCGAGGATGATGTTGGGTTGATGCAGCTTAATACTTAATAGTGTGATGAATTACTTTTTCCATTCTCACTGCCTGTCAGTGGGTACCTTAACTGCTGATCGTGAGTGGTGAGGGATGGGCTTTTGTCTTATAGGAGGCTCTCTGCACTCTTATTTCATGGTGGGTGGGAAACTAGGCATGGGCTTTGATGGTTCCCCCTCTGCCTGCCATCACCAAAGAGCGGTGTGCATCGTGCCTCTTGGTCTTATGAGCTGCACACCAAAGGCCTAAAAGCCATGGGACGCACACCTCAGGGGAGCGAGGGGAAGGAGGGAAGGGCCTGCCACTGCTGCAGTGGCTCACCGGCGGTTTATCTCCTCCTCGGTCAGAAAGGCTTGAGCTGGGCTTGCAGCCAGCTCCACCCCTGCCAACTCCCTCCCTCCCAGAAGCAGGGACCAGTGTGCAGCAATGCCCGGCCGCTGGGCCAGTGTGGCAGGGTGGGGGCGAGAGCCCTCCCCACGCTTGCCCAAGAGCTGCCGCGGGGGCTGTAGCTGCTAGCTCCTGCCCGAGCTGTGTTCTCCTGGGCTGCCTGATGTGAGAAACTGCCCGTTTCCCGCCTGGATTTAATTTCGCACTTCATCTGTTGAGTGTTTTGAGAATGAGAAGGAAAACACTTAAATATTTTCTGTCATGCTGATTTTGTAATGGGATAGGCATCTTGGTGTAATCCAAAGAATAACCCAAATTGTGTATTTTGTCTCTTGTAGGAATTCGGTCTGGAAAATAACCAACTTGAGAATGTTTTTATGACTATATTTACCATGCTTTCTTCCTGAATTGCAAGAACAATTTTGATGATCTTATACTGATTTTATTTGCACCGAAAGCAAACTTAAGCAAGGCAAATGTTTTAGCTTGCAAACTTCCACATACTTTTCTGTGGCCTTGTCAAAATGGCTAGGAGAATCCTGACTGTTGATTGAATAATCATTGTGAGAGAGACACTGAAGGGTGATGGGTACTGGAGTAAGCTATTCGTACACTCTGACAGAAAAAATAAGTAATAATAATAATAATAATAATAAAAAAGGCTTAGAGTGTGAGTTCTTGCTCCAGGGCTGTTGCAACAGCTCTGCCTTGCCACTGCTGTTTCAGACTGACTATTTAGTGAAATGCACAGTTGATTGAATGTCACTTGTGCTTTTTGGCACTAGATGTGGACAGCAGGTAGAGGGAGGTGATTCTACTCCGCTCTTGCAAGACCCCACCTGGAGTACTGTGTCCAGCTCTGGAGTCCTTAGCAGAGGACATGTTGGAATGGATACAGAGGAAGGCCATGAAGATGATGAGAGGGCTGGAGCACCTCTCCTATAAGGACAGGCTGAGAGAGTTGGCGTTGTTCGGCCTGGAGAAGAGAAGGCTCCAAGGAGACCTTATAGCAGCTTTCCACTATCTAAAGGGGCCTACAGGAGAGACAGGGAGGGACTCTTTATCAGGGAGTGTAGAGGATGAGGGGTAATGGTTTTAAACTGAAAGAGGGGAGATTTAGATGAGATACCAGGAAGAAATTCTTTATTGTGAGGGTGGTGAGACCAGAGCTGTTGTGGATGCCCCATCCCTGTAAGTGTTCAAGGCCAGGCTGGATGGGACTTTGAGCAGCCTGGTCTACTGGGAGGTGTCCCTGCCCATGGCAGGGGGGTTGGAACTAGATGATCTTTAAGGTCTCTTCCAACCCAAACCATTCTATGATTCCATGTGATTATAGATGAGAATGCTCCTCTTTATTGTGTGGACTTTCACTCATAATGTTTATAGGGCATTCTTGGCAATAGTCATGATTTCTGCTTTCTGATTAACCTATGAGCAATTTATCTTCTGGCAACAGAGGTGTTGCAATGCTGCCGAACAGTTCTTTTTATTCCCTTTCTGTTCACTGAATATGCAAAAAAAAAAGAATAGTTGACAAAGTTATGTTTAGAATCCCATAAATTAGAATGTAAATTCAGATTATGAACAAGATTTGTTTAAAATCCCAATTTTCAACACCAGGATTGAAATGAAGACAATAAATAATTTTCCTGTAGACTTTGGAAATGGGGAAAATGTCTTAAGAGTATTTGCCCGTTCAGTGAAAACCTTCATTTCCTAAGTTGGTATTTCTTTCAGCTGTATTTTTTGGTTTAGCCTTCTTGGCATCATTTGTCATAGCTTTCCTTCTCTGATGAGAAAATAATACTTTCCTTGGTTCTCCTGTAATAACTATAACACCTGTGGAATATTGTCCTGCTGGTTTTGATGTCTTCGTGACTTGGTCTTTTTGCTTTTGTGAAGTCTTTTTTGTTATTGTTAACTTGTCCTCAGCTACTTGACTTTGTGTCCACAATGTGTATGCAACTTCCATGTGCTGGAGGCAGTGAAAAGCTCATGATTTAACCAAGCAGGACTTCTACTACATTGCCTATCACTTCTCTGTCCTGGAATAGTTTGTGTTTGTGCTCTTAATGGTGCTTCTTTAATCAATTACCCACTTTTCTTTTCTCTTTATTCCTTAAAGTTGTCTCCCTAATGTTCTCATGCACTAGTTTTCTCAGTTTATTGATTTTTATCTTCTCTAAGTATTTCATTATCCACTTTTCTTTCCTTCTCTTTTTGGCATCAAATACAATTGCATTCTCCATTCAATTGCTGTAGTAGGAGCCACATCCTCTCTATGATTTTTTTTTTTTCTTTATAAGATGTTTTTCTGGAGGGGGAAACAAAGGTTTCAAATAGTGACTTGTTTTGAAATTTTCTACTGCTTTTCACTAAACTTCTCCTTGGAGGCATACTTACTCCAGGTGCCCTTGACTTATTTTTTTTTGGCTAATACATAATAGAAAGTTAGTCACTCTTAACTATAAACCACTTCTGTGCTCCAGCTTCTGCAAATCTAAGCTCACCTACCAAATCTAAATGCATAATATGCAGCATTTTATTTGTCCTCGGGTGACAACTCTCTTGCATGATTATGCAAAAACCTCACAGACAGTTTATTTTTTTCCTCTGTAGTTTGCATGGTCTTGTACCACTCACAGCGATAGACATCCAGCCTAGAGAAGCAAAGCAGGCATTTATCAGTGAGGCTTTTCAAACAATCTTAGTTATCAGTGATTTTAACTAGGTCGGACACAATAACAAAATATCTCTGATACAATGTCATGCTTTCTCTGAATGGGATTATACCTATGTCTGACTCATACATTAATAACACTGTATATAACCAAGAAGTTGTGGACTGAGCTCCACTGTAGAAAATAGATGCTATTTCACCTGATTGATCATAATAAGCAATATTTTCAGAGAAAGAGGAGAACCACAGGCTCCTTGTGCATTTGCAAAAGTAAAACTTTCCCCCAAGAAGAGCAGAAAAAAGAGCATAAGGAGGCTTTTTGCTCTACTTCCTCCAGATTCTGTGTCTTGTCATTATCAAGCTATCACTACATCTGCTGCTGGGTTTCCCGGGTATTTTCTAGTGTTTTGACGTTATTAAATCAACTGTCACAGGGTTTAGCACACAGTACTCGGGCAAGCCTCTTGGACTTCCTTGTTCAGACTGGGGCTAGTCTGAGTTGGCCTCTGTTTTGACTCCTGATTCCTGCTCTCTTATTTTTCTGTGAAGGCTTATGTTGTTCTCTACCTCCCATGCTACTGATGCAGGCTCCCATGCCTTGACAATATTTAACCTGGTGCCTGGCACAGAGAGCTCTGGAACAGCCTGAGATAAGGAATAATCTCTTGCTGCATGAGAAGGAATGCAACAGATTATTCCTTTAATTGGGATCTGTTTTGGATATCTGACCTGAGTCTCACCAACTGCATTCGATATCCTTGGTGAAAAACGTCTTCAAAAGCCTGAGTAGCTTTCATCAGCCTGAGTAGGCTGGTAATTTGCCTCACAGTCGCAGAGGTTGCTCCCAACCTCTGCATCTTTCTCCTTATCTTATCCCAGGAAGCTTCTGCGAGAACTGTTCAAGTCTCTTAACTGCTATATTCCTCCAGGCAAAACTTCCCATCCCCCTGTCTTCTCTTTGAAAAAGAAATGGTACCCAGGCCCTCTCTCAAAGCATCTTGCTTGCAGATAAACCTAAGAATTTAGGGACTGCCTAGATGGGGTGTACGGTGCTACAGAACAGTCATAGGACTAGCTCAACTTGAAGAGTATCTCCATAGCTCTTCAAAAGTAGGCTGATCATTTCCATTCATTCTGTTCTCTCAGCTGACAATAAGTACTGCTGAGCAAGCAAAGGTAAGTGCTTTTTGGATTGATTTTTGCTGACTGCTGCCACAGTCCAAAAGAGTTTATATGCCATACTCTAGTGTTTATATCTAGCTGTGCTTATATTTTGGATTTCCATTTATGCGTATGAAAGAGAAACCATGGACAAACCCTCTGAAATCCTCTCTATCTTATATTTGTTATCTCTGAAGTACACAACCCCCTCATCTGTGCAAAACAAGTGGCCACGTGCAGAACAGTATGCTTAGTACATAAATGTCTTGCTTGTACTCGCTTCATCTCTTGTGTGAGAGAGGAGTATTGTGGGGAAAAAAAGATGAGTGAGCCAGCTACTGAAAAGCTCTGGCCTGGCTGCTTCCCTTTATCTTCAACTTGCTTGAAATATTCAAATCAGGAAGATTAGAATCAAATAACAGCAGTCAGTTAGGGTTGCCTCCTTAATCAGGCAAGTTAGTGCCTGCAGAGCTATGATACCTTCATGAGCACTGCCTGCCTCCAGGTTGTAATCTCTACCACCTGCACCTACTGTCACATTCTTTATCATTGTCATTCTTGTGTAATCAACAGTGGTTGCCTATGTCATGGTGCTATATATAGCAAAAATAAAAATGCACAACACAAATATGCAAAATATTTATGCATATGTACATTTCTTTGTGCATGTGAAGCTCTGAATATATACAGAAAAAGTTATGTTTTTTTCTTGAGAAATTAATTTCTTAATTCTTTCCCATCAGCAGAACATCTCATTATATACAAATGTTGTGAAAGACCTTATTAGACAGATAGACACATGAGGGATAAAATTAAAAGTTGCTGTGGAAACCATAACCTGAAATAAGTCTTTCTTTTGTGCACTCAAAATCCCAGTCTTTGTCTTCTATTAGAATACTGTTTGCATATAATTTCCTTCTTTAGGAAAAAGAATCTGAATTGCTGATACACAAATGGAAATCCCATCTGACTGACTGTAAAGTGCCTCTCAGACTAATGGAATTTTTTTTTCCTTTCCTTTGAGTATTTTAAGCCTCTCTCTTGTCCTGGTATCAGTCTGGTGTAAGGCAGAAAAAAATTTAATCCCTGGTGGTCATTACTGCCCTTCTATGACCAGCTGTAGCAGTTTGTTGGAACTGTTGATATTTTTGCCTTCACTGGAGTTAATTCTGATGTAGGAAACATCTTGGGGTAGGGACAGAGGAGGGAAGAGGAAAGACTAAAGAAGATGCTAAGGCATGGAGGAAATGTTTTGCTAAACACAAAACATTCTTTAGCTCTCAGCTGCAGCTGTCATCATCCCTCCATAGCACATTCTTAGAAAATCACATTTCAAATATGGCTTGTCAAATCAGCAAAAAGCGACTTGAGCTCTGTATGTATCAAACACTTTGGTACAGAGAGGCTTGATCACACTAAAGCTGGCGTCCATGTTCTATCCTTGAGATTCTTCTGTAGCTGTTATTTTCTGTAGTCATCTGTTGGCAGATGCATTTGCATAGTGTTAGCCTGGGTGAGGAATGTGCTTTTGAAAAGAAACTCCCGATGGTCCATGCTTACTGTGCTGGGTTCATATTGTCAAGCAGCCTTGGAGCACACCAAAAACACTGCATCTTTTCTGATGGAGCTAAAGCAGAATATGCACCCTGGGGGTACACCTAATGCTCTCCAGCTGCTAACGGGCGTTCAGTTCACAGGATCAGACTGTGATTAGCCCAAAATAAAATCCCCCCAACCCATGCTGTGCTCTGTCAAACCACTCCCGCTGAGCTACACAGCTGATGAGATAAACATAGCTTTTGTTAAACAAGCTCTTCCTGCAGTGTGATTTATTTTTTTTTTAATCTGTTTTATATGCAAGAAATAACTTGAGCATCAGCTCCAAGAAGGCACTGAAAAATGCCGATTTGCAGCATCAACACACATTTGTGTATTGATGTCTCTTGATGATTACACAAACAATGTGCATGGAATAGATGGGGCCAAATATTGAGTATGCTCCTGTCATGTCTCCTGTATTTGTCTAGGAAAAAGCATTACAGACCGATTCTTCTGGTGACCTGCTAACCCTGGATTGCTCGGCAAGAAAACATAGGAGCCATGGCTGCACTCAGGCATTGTTGCCAGCTAAGCCTCATGTTTTCTTCACAAATGCTGAAATACCACAGAGAATGATGTAATGTCAATCTGTACAATTATTTGCAAATGCATGAATCCCGTTTAACTTATTCAGTAGTTATGTATAAAAAAAAACCCCAAATGGCACAGACTTTGTACTGTTATCGCACAACAGCTTGCATTTAAAAAGCCATTGTGCTTAAGTGCAAATTGAGAATTAGCATATCTGCAAAAAAAAAAAAAATGCAAAAAGCCAAATGCTTAGAATACATCTACTAGATACAATGTCAAGACCAGTCCCAGCTCTGGAGTTCACACTCAGCAAACATTTTATATACAGGCACTATCTGACAGGCAGAGAATTTTTTTGCCCTTCTAGTTTTAGTGCCATCAATGTAGAGCTCAGCCCTGGTGGAATTTGGTTGAATTTGCTCTGAACCAATACATGAATGCCTCTACGCTGCCTTAGAATTTGAATAAGGAGTCGGCTGTGAAGCAAGCTAGCCCAGACATTGTGAAATCCATCTCTTTTTTTAGGAATACAGGAGAAGTGACATCTTGGAGATGGCTCTGGACTGTTCTAACTTTCATATTTTACAGGATGATTCAGAATTGCAATACTAGACAAGGACATTTTTATTTCAAAGATGAATACTGGGTGATTCTTTACAAGTTTCACCTCAATTTGTTTAAGAAGGATTATGGAATGTTTCTCTCTGCCAGCATAGTTGGCCTGCATTAAATGAGCTGTACATTCCTAGTGGATTGGTGTCCATGCCACGGAAAACAGCTTCTACATTGGCATCTTTGTGATGGGTCTTTGCAGAGGCGGACAGTGAATGAGTATGGAGGAATCTAGTGCATTTCCCTGCTGTGTAGCTAGTGCTAGACCGAGGAAACTCGCCTGTCCTTGTGATCTCAGCAATACATAGGACAGTTTCTTTCCACAGGGCTCTTATCAAGGCCCTTTTCCTGAGCTCCGCATTTTTGTTTTGATAAAAAATGTTATTTGTTTGTTGCAGGATAACAGCCAATGAATGGAGAGCCAGAAAGTGTTCTGCTTTAGTTTAATTTTTGTATATGTATGTTATCTGCCATCTGAAACATATGAGCAAACAACCCCTGTCCCAGTATCTTGATAAGAGTGGCAGAAAGCTACCATCCTGAGGTCCTATTTCGGCTTTGCTCACTTAGCTTTCACCTCTGACAGGAATAATCCATCTGTAGCTTAGTGGGATTTTTGGCTGCATTGCATACTGTCTGCTTTAGCTGCAGTTTGTGATTTACCGAGGGTGCTTGGGATTGTGTGTACTAAGTAGGCTAGATCCTCATAGCTGAGCATTCACAAGTAGCTACGTGACTTTGTTCACGAATAATTTATTGCTGAGTTACTTGCTGCATCGTAAGAAAAAATCCTAACATCCACGTTGAGTTAGAGGAAATATAAATAAAGTCTAGGAATAATTTAGGTTGGAAAGGACTTCTGGGCGTCAACTGGGCCAGATCCCTGCTCAAAGCAGGACTAACTTCAATGCTGTATCCTGTCTTGAACAGTGGCCAGCAGCAGAGAAGAGAAAAAAAACATAGGAAAATACAGCTATCTTGCACTTTGAAAACCTTGCCTAGCTTTTTACAGCCAAGGATGTAGGACTTTGTGAGATGGAGGTTGCATTTGAATCATCTCTTAGTAGTCATTGATAAACCTGTCCTGCATAATGACTCCAATCTCTTAGCCCATTTTTTGGTTTTAATCTCCAAAATAAACTGCAGCAATGGGTTCTGCTAATTTAATTATGTTCTGTGAAAAAGTATACCTGCTTCTTAATAATTTACATAAAGGGAGGCTCCAGAATAGAGGAGAGTAAGTTCAGCTGAGTGAACAATCAAGGAAATGAAAAGACTTCCAGAGATATTAAAGACTGGAGGCAGAAGGTATAGGACACATATACTTGGAAGGTTTTTATGTTTTAAGTGCCTCCACTATGAGTAGTGAGACAGAAACCCTGTGGGTCAGGGTTAGGGTAGGTGGGGGCAGTGTGGTAAAATGCCAACGGCGAAGTGATAATATGGTGGAAAAGAGGCTACATGGACCTTCATCTCTGTACCTGGAAGTTAGGTGCCGAGAGGAGGAGGGATTACTGTGGTGGAGTTGAAGGCCTGTTCGCTTGCAAGAAGAAAACAATCAAGAAGCGGCAAGAGAAGCAGGAGTTAGTGGCAAAGATGAGCAAAGCAGCTGGCTCAGTCAGAAGACTGTTAGCAGATCAAGGCTTCAAGAGGGAAAACATCAATAGGGAGAAATATTAAATACTGAAGGAAAAAACCAAAACGAAAGAAAATAGCAGGCTGGTCAAGCTAGTTGGACAGCCAGGAAACAATGGGCTATTTGGTCCATGCCATCAGTGTCAACAGAGTTGGTGGCAGAGGGTATCCCAGCAGCACTGTGGATCTGTCCCAGGGAGATGCAGGGGATGATGCTGTCCCTTCTGCCCGCCTCTCCTTGGCCAGCAAAGGCCCTCGGATGCCTTATCAGGGTCATGAGCACAGTAGTGCTTAGCCTAAGAGTTCAAAAAAGTTCCTAACTGTCTTTTATGTGTGTTAGCTGATAAACAATTGCTTTACACTTCACAGTTATGTATGTTACTCTTTTTGCCTGCCCAAACAAACTGACCCAAAGGAGAGGCTGTAACAACATCTGCCCAGGATGAAGGACAGTAGGGAGAAAACGCTAGAGATTCCCACCTGCCCCCCAAAGGGCACATCTAGGAGCATGAATGACCCTTGTTGAGGAAAAACTGGTTAGGTTGTCATTAGTGAATGGGAGTATCATGGACTTGTAGCCCTGAGGAAGGACCTGGGACAGGGTGTTGAGGTTGAAAAAAATCCAGAAAGTCATAGGAAGGATCAGCAGTGGATCCTTCCCTATTAAGACAAGTGTCAGTGCCTGGAATGAATCAAAAATAACTGTGCCAGAATGATACTCAAAGAAGAGTATGTTCAGGTGATCTTTGGTAAAACACTTTGAGTCCTTGGAAGGAAGTGTGAAAGCCAGAAAAATTATTGCAAATTAGTACAGTCAGTACAAGGATTGTGGTTAGGAGGGAAAGCCATGCAAAGAAAACTCATCTGAGGATGGATAATGAAGACATAGCTTCCTGGGATCCCACTTAACAAGATTTATGAGAAAAGCTTTAAACTAAGAAATGAGGAAAATGGTTTGAGAGAGCAGTGAAATCCTTACAGCTGTTTTTATAATAAAAGGAGGAGAAAAAAGGAGTAACACTGCTGCTACTTGTAGTCAAGTTGGCAATATTGATAGTCAAATTATTTACTTTTACTAGAGTAAATAGCTAGAAAGTATGGGGTGAATAGGATACAACAGACATGCCTGTGTATTCACACCAGGCAAGTGCATTGCAGGTGATGTGCGGAGCCTGAAACTGAATATGATGTTGACTGCGTTGAGGTGGAATAGCAGCAGTGATTATTACATGACAAGGAACAATTATGTCCGAAATGCACTGTACAGAATTGATAGAAATAACAGTTTAAAGGTAGTGGAGGAGTAGAATCGTATTTTAAAGATGTTAATAAATTATAAAAAAAAAAGTCATAATGTGAATAAAGCAGATTAGTTATGATCAAAATCGTTCTAGGAAAGGATGTCAAAGGAGCCCCTGCTGGGATACACCGAGGAGTTGAATTTGGATATGAACAAAGAATTACTTAATGGTATTAGAGAGAGAAATACTCCTGAGATTTGTATCATGGGAAGTTTTAATTTCTCAGTCATTGAGACTGAAAACCATTAGCAGTCATAGGCTATGGGTGTGACAATTAAAAGATCTGTTTAACTGAGCAGTCAGTGAACCAACAGATGGTAATGCTACTTAAAATTTTGTTACTGTGACCAACATTAACAACTTAAAGGAGATGGATGTAGAAAAAAATCCCTTAAGTGAGCAAGTGAAGTTGATTTAGTTGGTGTGACCTGGAATGTGGGTCTGTGACTCTTAGTTTAGAACGGGAAAACCATGCACAACTGGAGGGAACTAGACGGTGAAGAACGGACTAGGAAGCTCAAGATTTCACTTTAAATGAAGCCTGGAATTTCGTTATATTAAAGATGTAAAGCTGTTGGGGACTTCTCTTCTAAAGCAAAGGAAACAATAGCCCCAGCCAGCTCTGGAAATAAGGGTAATTTCTCTTGAAATGGACATTAGGAACACACAGAGACCCTCCAATGACAGGGAAAAATGGTTAACTGACAAAGAGATCTGTCAAAAAGATCAAGAAGTTTGGGAGAAAAAGGGAATTGCCAGCAGCTGTGCTAAGGCTGGTCTTGCAAAATACCTTCAAATGCTAAGCAGTGGGCTCTCTCAGGTGGCATGCAAGAAGAGCTGTGGTGGGAACAGCACGCAGCTGAAGTCCTCCTCATGTCCCCATGGTTTGGGAAAGCCAGGGGACTCTACAGGGCTTGTGTTTGGAGTCATGCACAACCAGTGGTCTGTAAGTAGAAAAAGGCGTGGGGTAAGAACCATCCCAGAGAAATGCTTGGATTTTATTCTGTACCAAGGGGAGCGTTTTGGTCCAAGTTTGCTTTCAGCACATAGCAAAGTGGGCCAGCCCAGACACCTCTTTGCCCTGAGACAGCTGTTCAGGGCAGAAAGGGTAGGTGCAGTGAGGAGATTAGAGAAGTAATACTGATAATGTCTTTTAGTGCAAAGTATTGGGAAATTTTAATTATCAGCCTCGTAACTAGCTTGATGTGTAATGACTTCACATTCAGCAGGTGTTTGGGCAGAGAAGAAAATGAACAAATCTGTCTTTACACAAGGCAAATATTCAAGACAACTCCCATTATTTTTTGTGTGTCTGTTCCTTAGGAAGGGGGATAAATGCACACACCAAAGAACCCCACACACCTAAGGAGGATGTACACCTCCTCAAATCCTGCAGCGACTGTATCTGGATCAGAAAACAGCTGGCTGTGATGATGTGACAACAGTCATCTGGCATGCAGGTGGCCTTGCTTAACCCATTTCTGGGAGATCACACCCCTTCCTCGGGTGTGAGGAAGGTGTTGGTCTGGGGAGTCACCTTAGCCTAATCTTGAATAGACACAGTGGAAATTTAATTCTGGACTTCCATAGATACACACTCAACATTTTTCCTCCTGGTTTCATACAAAATTCCCTCCAGTGAGTCATTTCTCATATTCCAATATCTGACAACACAAGCTGACTACAGCATTGCTCATTCTCATTGATTACTCAAAAAGTCTCTTTTTTTGTGTGTGTTTTGTTTCACCTTAAAATCCCACTGTTTGAGTCCCAGTTTTTGTGTTTGATTTACTGGGTGACTATAGAAGAAATCTTATGTTCCTGGGTCTTGAAATGATTGAAAACTCAGTGGACCTGGACACTACAGCTCCCAGTGGCAAATTAAAAGGATCCCAATTGTACTATTTTCTGAAGCCTTAGCCATGATTTTGAACAGCAGGGGTTAAAAATAATGATACCAGCTAAAAATAATAAATACATATATATTCTTTCAGAAAATCTCTATTCTAGACCCTGCAGTTTTATGTCGAAGGAGCTCCCTGCTTGTTTTCTGACTGTAGCATTTTGCAGACTTTTAAAAATTCTATAATGAAGCCTCAGAAGAGAATAAGATAATGTCATAGTAAGTGAGGAGACTTGGGTTTAATTCTTTGCTGCTGTTTTCTTTTGTGATCTCAGCCAAGTAGTTTTTCTCTCTCTGCTTTGATTCTTCATCTCTAACTGAGGACAAAAGCACTTTCTTGTTTCTCCTGGAGATGCATTATTTTAATCAAGATAAAAGACAATGAAGAGCTCAGACACTACAGCAAGGGGGATTGTGTTAAATACAACAGCTCAACAGAAGTAGCAAAAAATCTGAGGCTCCTGATGTTTAAGGCTGGATTGTTTGAATATTTCTATTAGTTTGTTGTGCCCTCTGTGAACATGGGAGCTGAGGATACAAATAACATCTGCATCTCAGTGGGTTAAAGATCCAAACCCAGCTGCCAACTCAGACGTCGGCTTTACTAATGCAAATGTCTTCTCAGCTCTTAATCTCTGATGTTGAAAAAGGCTGTAGAAAATTTACACATCTGTGAAAGGGAAGAGTGGGATAAGCTTGTGTTTTTTGTTTGTTTGTGAAAATAGGAAATACAGTACTTAATGAATTGCTCTTGTGCTGCTTGAGTTTTGTGGCTAGATTGTTACAGCTTGGGCCACCTTAGAAAAAGAGATGAGTAGATCAGCAAGGAGACTGCACAGCATATAGCTATACAGGCTGTCCAAAAAAGACACTGCCTAATACCTTTAGATTTTATGAACTTCAGGCAGAAGCAGCCTGGAAGGAAGGAATTCCCCAGTTACTTCTGGACAAAACAGCCACCTGACAGAGAAAACTGCTGACTGATAGCACTGTCATTCAGATAAATGTCTGGTTTATCCCCAGTTTCTTTTTCTGTAATCCCCATTTTCTTGGGGAGTATTCTTTAGTCTTTTGGGGACAGGGTAATATCTTTATTTCTGTACTTTGCTGGTTCATGCTTGAAAAAACTCTGGGTTCTCAACTTTGCTCTCTTGTCATGCTTGCAAATGTGCAAATGGAAAAACATGAGTTTGTGGGCAGTGACTGCAAGTAGGAGTTATGTATCAGACTCTGTTTGTCGTGTGGTCTGTGAAGCCTCTCTGGGCAAAGCACCACCTCTCTGGGCCAACGGTGAAAAAGTGGGGGGCACCAATGTGAGGGGAGAAAAGATCATGATGGTGGGGTTGGAGCAAAGTAAACCACCCCAATGTGTGGGACATAGTATGAAAGGAGGAAACAGAAATACACCTCTAAAAGAGCAGGGGAGAGATGGTAGCAGAAATGACAGTTTTTTTGCTGGATCAGTAAAGGATTACTTTGTATTTACGTTTCAGGTAACTTAGCAATGCTTTAATTGTATATACAGCCAAACCAGAAAATGCGTTGCTGAGGGAAGTGATACTTGTCATGCCTCTTCTGGCAAGAAAGATCAGAGTCAGCCGGAGCATATTCATGCTGGCCTGCTCTGCATTGTCCCTGCAGCATGATGCTAAGCAAATGGCAAGCTGTACTAATTGGTCAGCAGGGGATTTCCTTGCATAAAAAAGGCCCTCAAAAGGCTCAGATGTGCCCATGCCCTAACACAGCATAATGACAGCAGCCTATATAGGAGGTAGTCCCTGTCCTTGTATTTGGGTGGAGGTTCTATAGGGATACAGGCCTGGCAGCTTCCTCGGCTGTGTGTGTGGGCTGGCCTTTCCCAGCCTGCAGTGACCTCAGCCCTGTGAACCTGGGTGCCAGCATGCTCCTGCATTGTCCTTCTGCAGTTGCAGGCAGAGGGGACATCAGCTCAGTTGAGCAGAGATGAGACCTGTTGGCAAGGTGCTCTCCCTCGGTGATGGATTGTGGATTTCGCTCCTTTTGCTTATGCTTCAAGTCACATTCAACAGTCTGGCTCGCCATCAGTCTTCATTTCCTTTTCCAGGGCCTTGGGAAGCTGCTGTCCTTACCTGTTTTAGATCATTAACTCGCTTCATTTTACTTTAGGGCCTTTGACAGATACCTTCTGTACTGTAGAGAAGATAGCTCATTTTATACCTGTGATCTCCTGCAACGCTGATGATACCGTTTGAACTTCTTGCCTGTTTCAGCAGTGAAACTCCAGGATATACATTTGATCAAGGAGACCTCCTGTGCTAGAACATTTGTCTGGGTATGTCATGTAGTGACAGAAAGAAATACGTTGGGATAGGGGAACACGGGTAGGAGTTTACTTCATATTTAGAATCATAGAATTGCCTAGGTTTGAAGGGACCTTTCAGATCAGCTAGTCCAACCATCAACTTAAAACTGACAAAAACATCACTATGGTGAAATGTTGCAGGTAGAAAGAGTCGTTATGTTATTTCTGCATCAAACAAATGTTAAATATTGTGAAGCGTACTATCTGGTAAAAAATCTTCCCCACGCTTTCCTGCGCTATTAAATAGGAGGATGTGGTTTGCACCAGCTTATGACCATGCTGAATGTAAAGTTATTGTTTGTACAGCTCCCTAAACAACCTGAAAATGTGAGCTCGTCACTATTTAAAACTAGCTTGTATTTAGGGTGTATGTATATTTGCAATTATCCAAGTCCCACTTTGTTTACAGCAATATATCCCACAGCAGAAGGGAATGAGAAGGCATCATACTGCCACTGTGCATTTCCTTGGAAATGCAGCATAGATAACTCTAACTGGCCTCACACTTCTTATGGAAGATTTGGAGTAATCTTTGGTTTGATGTTTTTTTTTCCTCCCCATCAGAATTCAACAAAACTTGGAAAAGGAAAAATTTCCAGGTCTGGTGGCTTTTTGTCTGTATGACAGTGAAAGAGAGCATATGGGACAGAAAAAAAGGAGAAGAGATGTTGACAGAAGCACACAAGTCAGAAAATGTGCCATAATTTTCCTTTCCACTTTGCAAAGCAGCTCTATATTTAACGAAAAAAAATAAAATTCAAGCTGCAAGTGAATTGCTTAAACAGTTCTAGATTCGCTTTCCCAGTAATGGGAATGGAATTGGACAGCTGACAGGGACCAACTGAAGCACTTGGGTATAAATCAATGATTAGGCAATGCAAGAGAGAATTCCTTAGCATGAAAAATGCCAGGGGAATTAGAAACAGTCCTTTCAGCTCCTGAGTTCTCCACTGTCTCAGAAAAGATCTACCATCATGTATCCCTTATATTTGATAATTTCTAACTCTGGAAAGGATTGTCTGTGACACTTGCACTCTATGTTTGTGTACACATATTTGTGTGGCCTATACATGCTGCTTTTTGTACTTTCTGCAGTCTCAGTTGAGACTTTAAAGCTTCTGTACTCAGTACCTGCAGTTTGCATTGATAGTACATCCAAACCACACCTGAGATGCTTCCAAAGATTTTTCTTTTGATTTATATCCTCTTTTTTTCAAAGCTGGCGAGGGGACCCTCAACCAGGACTTCCTGCAGGTACTTGGCCTTGTTGCATGGGAAACTCTTCAGTCCGTTTTTCACTCCCCTTCCCTAATGTGATCTTGTGACAGGAACATAGCAAAGACATCTATTAATTTCAGGATTTCCTCTTTCCTGCCTCCATATTGTTACTGTATTTTAATGCCTTTCTTCTCTTTATTTCCATCCTCCTTTTCCATCTGCCTCCCTCTCTGTTGAGACCAGTCATAAAAAGCCGAAACCTATGTCATGAGCGTATTTGCTGTCTGAGTTTTGGGCAGTTAGACAATATTTATTGATGGAGTACACCTCCTGGGCTTTAATCGTACATCCACTGCTGCAGTCAGCTCAGAACCAGGTACTCCAGACGCAGTCCAGCGAAGAGGGAAGATGAGTGTTCAAACTCCTCCACTGCTGCTCTTGTGAATGTGTTTGTTTTACGTGCTCACTGCTCTATGAACCTGGATGCTTTGTAACCTGCTGCCCAGGATGCCACCAAATCCAGGGACCCTGTTGGTAGAATTTAACAGAGAATACATGAAGACAGTAAGACTTAAATTATGTTGAAGTGTGAATAATTTTTCTTTCCTAGAATGAGATTCCAGCTGTTGGCGAGCCTATAGTTTTGGAGCACAATTCTCCGCTGCCCTGTGCCTTGCTTTGTCCTTTACACCAGTGCAGTATGAGGGGTTACAGCTTTTGGAAATGAGGAAGTTTTGGCCACTTTACACAGTACTGTGCAATAGCAAAAGATGGTGAAGAGCAACTGTGAATGAAACCTCTAGTCTGGTAACCACAAACAAGTCCGATTCAAAAACAGTTGTTATAATTAACACTATTACTTTAAAAGGAGAGATGAGCTGCTGTTTGCTACGTGCTTGGCATTGCTCAGGGCTCCTTAGAATTTAATCCTGAAATAAAACCAGTAATATACTGCGAAAGAAACAACTTCTCTAGAAACTAACTTTTAACCTGCCACAGAGGCCTGTATTATTAGACATTATCAGGGGAGCTGATCTCTGGTGATTGGTAATTTATTTTTTTTTTCCCTTATGTACATTTTCAAACTGTGTAGATGCTTCTGCACACCATTTCAAACAATGGGCCTTCCTGACCCTTGCGTGGGAGGTCTCACAAACATTGCTGAACCCTGGAGACTTGTAAACTTTAATTGAAATGCCCTGGAGTCTCCTTTGGCTAACAAAACATTACAGAGACATAGACTCGAAGCAGCAATGAGAGGGAGCAAATGTCATGTCCCCTTCCACTTCCTAGGAAACCTCCTTTGCCGCTGGTGGATGGCTGTCCTGGGAGCCTCGTGCTGCAGAAGTGAGTAATAACCCAGAAGAAAGCTGTGTCGCAACTTTCTTCCTGTCTCCCACCCACCCATCCCAGTAGTAATGACCCCTCATGTTGCTGTGCGTGTTAATCAGACTTTGAAACTCGTCTTCATCCGTGTGTGTGTTGGCATGTACCTAGCTGCAGTCAGTCTCTAAATTACTAGACATTAATGATCAAGCCCTAACGAAGGGGAGTGCATGTAGACACATGGGGTCTGAGAACATTGCTGGGGAGGGGAGGGATCCCCTACTTACGGTTTCCCAGCTTGTCAGGCCCTTTGTGCTACCGGGACTGGGGGTAACCCCCACCCAAGGGTGCACTCACACAGCCCTGGCCACGGGGGACACCCGCAGAGCTGGTGGCAGCACCGTGGGGACACCTGGGGACAACGGCGGGGGGAGTTGGGGCTTTTCAGCCAGACGGGCCCACACTGCCGGGGGCACTGACCCCGCGGGTAGGCCAGTTTCGGGGGGTGAGGGAGGAAACCTGCTCAGGCGAGGCCGGGCAGGCAGCCAGGCTTGCCGGGGGGGGACACCCTCGGTCCGGGGGGTGCGCGGCCCCTGGCTGTCCCTGGGGAAGCGGGGGGGCCGGGGAACGCTCCGACCCCGCGGGCCTGAGGCAGCCCGCTGCCGGGGCCCGGCGGAGGCGGGCGGGAAGGTGGGCCGCGCTCCCGGGGCCGCTAGGGGGAACCGCCCGCCCGGGAAACGGCCGCTCCGTGGCCGGCTGTGGGCTCCCGGCCGGGCCGAGGCCTGCCCCGCCGCCGGCACGAATGGCTTGGGACGGCTAGAACAACCTAAAAATCGCTTCCTGTGTCTCCTGTCTGTTTCCAAAGTGCCTTGTTCGTATGATATGTGATTTCTAGCCCTCGGATAGATGGATTTTCGTTTTCAAATCACGCTTAATAAATGTAGCTAAAAGCCAGGCTGGATGGGGCGTTGAGCAGCCTGGACTAGTGGAAGGTGTCCCTGCCCGTGGCAGGGGGGTTGGAACTAGATGATCTCGGCACAGGAAGGACGTGGACCTGTTGGAGTGAGTCCAGAGGAGGGCCATGAAGATGATCGGAGGGCTGGAGCACCCCTGGTGTGAGGACAGGCTGAGAGAGTTGGGGTTGTTCAGCCTGAAGAAGAGAAGGCTCCGGGGAAACCTTATAGCAGCCCTCCAGTACCTAAAGGGGACCTACAGGAGAGATGGGGAGGGACTCTTTATCAGGGAGTGTAGGGATAGGACGAGGGGTAATGGTTTTAAACTGAAAGAGGGGAAATTTAGATTAGATATAAGGAGGAAATCCTTTACTCTTGAGAGTGGTTAGGCACTGGAACAGGTTGCCCAGAGAAGCTGTGGATGCCCCATCCCTGGAAGTGTTCAAGGCCAGGCTGGATGGGCTTTGAGCAGCCTGGTCTAGTGGAAGGTATCTATGAACTTCGCAGTGGCTCAGGCCTGTCAGAGCCAAGGCGTGAGCAGAGGGGTGAGCTGCCACCCTCCTCATCTGAATTTTGTTTCTGGTTTTGCCTCCCAGCGTGCCCCCCCTGGGCAGCCAGGCGGAGGGCTGCAGGAGGACAGGCCTTCCCAGCCGCCCATAGCCAGGGGAGCAGGGCCAGGGCTGCCAGCTGCTCGGCCCCTGGAGAGCTTCCCTGCAAACAGAGGCCGAATCCAGCACTCAGTGAAAGCCTGCTCTGTCTTTTCTCCTTCCCCCTTCCATTAGTCCAGGTTGCTCAATGCCCCATCCAGCCTGGCTTTTAGTTGCATTTATTAAGCGTGATTTGAAAATTAAAATCCATCTATCCGAAGGCTAGAAATCACGTAGCATACGCACAAGGCACTTTGGAAACAGACAGGAGACACTTCTTTCATCCGTGCTGTTTCCTTGTCTGCAGGTTAGTCTGTAATGCATCTCTCCTCTTTTGGTTTTCCTTCTACAGCGATGAGAGAAGGCAGAACAGGTTATCATTTCATAGCCTTCCTCATTCACCTGAAGGATCTCTAAATGAGCTCTTTTGTCCAGTAACACAAAATAAGTCAGGCCTTACACTGAAATAACTCTTACCCTTCATTCACAGTGTGCGTTGTGTTGTGGGTAAGAACAGTCAGAGCGTGGAGTGGAGTGAATAGAAGGGATGGCTTGGAGAAGTGTTACTTGATTTATTTTCTGTTGAATCTAGACTGCTTTATTTTATTTCATTTTTTTTCTTGTTTGAGGGTTTAGAGCTTAGAGGGTGTTTCAGTTGCTTTTTGTTATTCTTTGCCAGTCAAAGAAAAAATAAGCGGTGGAGTAAATTGGTTATGACGTGCTTTAACACCATGTTCAGTGAGCTGGAGACACAGGCGAAGGCCGGGCTGGCAGAGGCTGGGGAGGATTGGCATACACTGGGGTATTTAACAAGGAGAGGCATGAAACGTGGCAGTGGTTTGACTTTGTGTAGCTTGTGTATGTCCAGGGCATACAGAATCATAGAATCACAGAATGTGTTGGATTGGAAGGGACCTTTAAAAGTCATCTAGTCCAACCCTCCTGCAGTAAGCAGGGACATCTTCAATTAGATCAGGTTGCTCAGAGCCTCATCAAGCCTGGCCTTGAATGTCTCCAGGGATGGGGCCTCCACCACCTCTCTGGGCAACCTGTGCCAGTGTCTCACCACCCTCATTGTAAAGAACTTCTTCCTAATGTCTAATCTAAACCTGCCCTGCTCTTGCCATGTCTAAAGCCAGGGACAAAGTCTCCATTCAGCACTCTTCCTGTGCTCAAGGTGGCTTTTGAGAGGGCAGTGTTGAAATGTAGATAAAATTTTAAAATATGTGCTTTGATACTACTCAATTTTTTTCTGTACTGTTCGTAGCCTTTAAAATCTGAGTACTCGCAATTCCCCAGTCTCACCAGTTGTGTGCACCTGGTGCTGACTAGTATTGTCACACTAGTCTTCGAGAAGGATCCTGTGTGCTCAGCTATAGGGTGCTCTACTGACCCTGTCTGGGATGGAGATGGCAAAACAATCTCCTCTCTCTCTGTGCTCAGCTCCTGGGAAGTGCTTGGCAGCTTCAAAGTGAACTGGCACTTCTGTTAGTTGGATCTGAGGTGTGATGAATTCAAGAAAGTTTATTTCAAGGCTGCCTGGCTCTATCAGGAGAAAACTGCTCAGTCTTTGTCTGTCCCTGTTTTCCTTCTCCTTCCCCTTTTCTGATTTGCCTTGCTCCACAGCTCTCATTTTCTACCTTTAGACTGTGTACGTGATTCCTTGAGCAGTTCAACAAAGGGATGCTCAAAATCCTACACCTGGGGAGGAACAACTCCATGCACTAGTATAAACTGGGGGCTGACAAGCTGCAAAGCAACTTGGCAAAAAGGGACCTGGGGACATCCTGGTGGACACAAAGCTGAACATGAGCCAACAATGTGTACTTGCAGCAAAGGAGGCCACTGGTGTCCTGGGCTGCATTAGGAGGAGTGTTGCTAGCAGGTTGAGGTTCCCTCCTACTCAGCACTGGTAAGGCCACGCCTGGAGTACTTGGTACAGCTCTGGGCTCTTCAGTACAAGAGAGACATGGACATACTGGAGAGAGTCCGGCGAAGGGCCACTAAGGTGATGAAGAGACTGGAGCATCTCTTCTGTAGGGAAAGGCTGAGAGAGCTGTAACTGTTCAGCCTGGGGAAGAGAAGGCTCAGGGAAAACTTATCAATGTATATAAATACCTGAAAGGAAGGTGCAGAGAAGATGGAGCCAGGCTCTTTTCAGTGGTGCCCAGCATCAGGACAAGAGGCCATGGGCCTGAAACATAGGAGGCTCCCTCTGATTGTAAGGAATACTTTATTACTGTGAGGGTGACACAGCACTGGCACAGGTTGCCCAGAGAAGTGTGGAGTCTCTATCCTTGGAGATATTAAAAAGCTGTCTGTACTTTTTGTCCCTGCTTGAGTGGGGGGGTTGGATGAGAAGACCTCCAGAGGTCCCTTCCAACCTCAACCATTTTGTGATTCTGTGATTCTTGCACTAGCTTTGAAAACACCCTGTGTTTCCTTCTCTTGTTTTAGATGCTGAATGGCACCCCAGGACATCATCCGGGTTGAGGGGCTGTTGCCTACTGCCCTTGGCTTTTGGTTTTCTACCTGTAAAAGGGAGACAAGACCTCCTACCTACCTCAGGTAATTAGTTAATTAATATTTCTTCCACACTTTGAAAGCAAGATGGGAGAAATACTTGTCAAAATGCAAAAGACCATACATTTATGTGTGTGAAAAATAAGGTCACGCTTGCCTGTTATAGATACATCTTGTTGGAAAACTGTTTTGGGTTCAAAATGACTGTGTTTTCCTTGCTGTCAAAGTCGATATGGAAGAAAAATCCACAACCTGAAAACCCTTAATTGAATTTTCATCATCTTAAATTCCAATGTTTTTGCATTTACCCAAGCTGAATGATGTCCTCAAGCTTCAGAGCTGAACTTCATGACAATAGGGCATGCAAACCCTGTACTGACCAGCACAGAGCTGATGAGGTAGTACAACACTGTCTTGCTAAACATACCAGAAGGGCTGAAAGAGCCCATCTCAGTTAGGATAGACAATAAGCTGCAGGAACTGATATTAAGGGACTGTTAATACCTGGTTGAACTCCTCTTGCCAGGGAAGATAGGCCAGATGTTGGATTGCTCTTTGTTTTGTTACGAGTTACTACTGACTAAGCTTGCTGCTGGTGCCATTCTCCTTGAAGAGGTCTCTTTTTGCATCTGATTAAGGAGTAGTTCTGGTCTGTGTTGAGCCCACCTGGTCACGAGTTCAGGCTGCTCCCTGGATACCTCCAAAATAATAGACGGATGTGAAAGATTTTGACTATTTTTGCTGTGGATAAAGACACAGCTTTGCTCCTGCTGGTTAATGGTGTGTATTTGTGGAACAACTGTCTTCTAGTGACTGCCAGACTAGAAACGACTGGAGTGCGAACTGGCTGATTTCTTATTTCATGGCTGTGGACTACTTTATGCAGCTTTGTACTGTGAAATATGGGAAACCAGGCTTAGCCAAAAGTGAGTTGCTTAGCAGACGCTTGCTGTCATACAAATTAGCCACAGCTTTTGCGTCTTGGAGTGATGCCAGCAGAGAGCTAGCTATTGCATTAAATGTCTACTACCAGTCATGATCTAAACTGAAAGCGAGAAGATTAATCGCTCTTCTAGCATTAGTGCTTTTTGTGGCATTAAACATGTTTTTCGTCTTTAAACCCAAACCATAAAATAATGCTCTGAGTTTCAAATCAATGAGTGTACAGGAAGCACAGGAAAAGGTTTCATTTAGCGAGAGAAAGTATCATGCATGTATAGGAACTATCTTGCCTTTAAGTGGAAAAGGAGGTTAATTTTGTGAGTACTGCCCATCCGCTGTGTAATGATGAATACCTTCAAAACTATAGCTTAAATAAATATATGTCCTCAAGAGTGGTTACAATAGATTTGAGCTACTAGTGGATAACAAGTAACAGCATTCAATAAGCATCTTCTTTGATTTCACTCTGCCTCAACCAAGATGTTTGATATGTAATTGTACTAATGTAGTTTGGCTAATGAAACACAGTATTTTTCCTTTCCTAAAAATATTTCCCTCTGAAATTTTCCTGAGTTGCAAAGTTCTTAAGAAATAACTCACTTGAAGTCAACAACTGGAATTTAGGAAATACCTAGTTTAGTAAGTTCATGAGGATATGAGGTTGCTTTCAATCATTGGTACCCAATTATGAGTGAGGCATTTGACACGAGGAAGGGTGTTTTGAATTCAATTGGTAACCTTGACTGTTCATGCCAATGCTGCTGACTTCTGTATGTTCTGTTCTCTGGAATCTTTCTTCTTAGCCAAGCTCAGTATCATCAAGGCTTTCATTTCTTGAATTACTAAATGATGGCTAGAAACACTAGATCAAAGAAATGTTTATGTTTCTTTTAGAGGTTTAGCCTTCCTGGTTGAGGAGGAAAATAAGAAATTTGACCCGGACTCCCCAGAAGACAAATGAAAAATCCTGAGAAAAAAATATCTGTTTAATTCGTTTCAGGATTTTACAGGGGAGGAGATATCAACATCTTGCTGGTAATTTTTAGCAGTTCTGATAGTGATAGTATTGTCCCTGTAATGCAGCAGCACTTTTTGGAGGAGGAATACGAGAACCACCAGCAGCCACCATTTACTGCTCAGCTGTTGTTGGAGTGCTTGTGAGTGCCTGCTGTGACCAGTAGGTGACTGCTGACCCGTCTCTCCATCGGAGAACAGCTGCCCACGCACTCGTGCAGTTCTTCTTTCTGTATGAGACACAGTGTTAGGTTTATTCTTAATCCTTACAGGGATGCTACAAGTGTTACCTCATGCTTTTCTTGCAGCATTTACTCTTTGGTGTGTGGAGTTCAAAAAACCCCTTCCTTCCAATGGCTGCAGTGGTGATTTTCTGTTTCCCTTCTGCAAGGGAATTTGAAATGCAAAGACCAGATAGTAATGTGTACTTGCCTAGAAAAAATATGCTGAGTTTGTAACTACTGGAGAAAATAATTTGGCACGTAGTTATTTCCGTGTACCTCCCTAGCACCAAGAACAATTAGGCACCAGCTGAAGACAGTGACTGCCAAAAGCATATTTGGATGAGGTGGGTGTTTCTGGGTGGTACAGTCATGCGTTAACAAGTGTGACTGCATCACTAAAACACAAGTATATTTGTATCCTCAAGCTCTTTGTAGGGTTATGCCACCCTCAAGAGGAAAGGACACCAATAAAGCATCTGGCAGGGAGGAAAGGCAAAGAAATGAGTACACGATAATGAGGTGTATTTAACCGCTTGCTGTTAGCAAAAAACATCCACCTGAACTGGATGTAGTGTTCACAGCTGCTTCAGGAATTATTCTCTGTGAAAGCTGAAGTGGGAGCAGGTCAGCTGCTCCAAATCCAGTTCTCTGGGTGTGAGAAGAAATCTAAACTGATGGGCGGATGGGTGGGCAGCAAACAGCAACAGGGAGGGCAGCTGCAGCAGGGATAGGGATCCAGGAAGCTTTGCGCAAAACCTAGAGGAGATGTAAACCCTTTCCCTGCAATACACACACACAATCTTCTAATGTAAATTAGGAAACCAGACATAAATTTTTCTATTTGCTGAGACTGAACTCTCACAGGGCACAGAGCTACTTGCAAAAAATCTTATCTCCAGTGCATAAAATCTTGCTCCCTCTTCCTCCTTGAATCCAGTACCAAGCTCCAGTGGATGCCTGTGTACCTCATGGGGAGAGGAAAGCAGCATCCCACAGAAATCTTCACCTTTATGCATTTTGGAAGAGGAAATCAAATTTTTTCTTAACGCATCACCATGTATGGATAAATGATAGAGATGAAATGATACAGTGTGGGGTTGTGTGATAAAGTGTTCGGCACAGTGGATTCTCTTAGAGAACGAGTGATGAGTTGCAGTCAGACACCAAGAAATGATAGTACAGAAGCTGCAAGAGCTTTTAATAGTATAACTCCCTGCTCATTTGCTTAGATTTCTTGTAGTTGCATCTTCCACCACTGGGGTGTTGAAGGGTGAGCAGATACAGCTCAGTGAAAATGATACAAAAGAAGCCACCCTGCATCTTGAGAAATGTTTAGCAGCTTAATTAGATTCAGAGTATAATACTGTTAACAATGCATAAATGACAGCTATTTTCTGTTTATCTACATATCGTTCCATTCTTTGAGTTTAATCCATTATTATTTAAATATGAGTATTTTAAGTATCTTTTCTCCTCGAAAGCATCTCCTGTTTTTTTTTCCAATTTGATTTCACAAAATATTGTCAAACTTCTTACATGTAAGAGGATAAACAATATACTCTACCCTCCAGTAGTCATAAAGGGAGAAGCAGGGGAGGAAGCCCTGCCCCTACAAATCCAATGTTATGACTCAGTAGTCAGGAAACGTGGGAAACAGAGGTCTTCAATCTTAAATGTTTCAGTGGGGGTTTCTTTGCTGCCTTCTGCTAGTCCTTTTAGAAAGCTGAATTCCACGTCTCTTTCTGGAGACAGTAGAGCACAGCTGATGTTTAAAGCAGTTTTTTTTTTCTTTCAGCATAATACAGCCATTGTCAAGGTCATGGGGCTGCAGAGGCTGTGCTCTGACTGCAATGGTAGTAAAGTACGCTAGCTTGCACTGAGCATGAGCCAAATTCCATTCTGTCGCATCCTAGTATCTTCAAAATGTATCTGTGCTACTGCTGCGCTAGAGCTACATGGCATGACAAGTGAGCTTTCCATTAGATTCCTGGCTGGGTTAAAATCAAGCAAAATTAAAGCAAGTGCACTGTTCCTAGTACTTCTGAATAGCTTCTCATTTGGACCTTGACGTGAAAGCAGAATACAGTAAGTCGTAAGTGACAGAAACAAATTAGTTAAATATCTCATATTTCAGACCTCGTCATCTTGCAAGAAACACCTCAGACAGCTGTTGTGTCAGCTGGTAGCTAGTGAGTAAAATACAAAAATTATGGAATTCCAGCGCTTGTAATACATGGGAGTGAGAGGGGGAGAGAGAAACAACAGTGATGGCTTCTCTCTGGGTTTTCTTGTCTAATGCAAACCGCTGAGAGTCTCTTGGAAGAACAACTGCAAACACTGGTAATAGCTTTCCCAAACTACAGGTGTGCATAGTGATCTCATGTCTCAGCTTCTTTTTGATGTCCCTAAGCTGCTGGCCCATGTGCCAAATCAGAGTGCCTTTGCAGGAGGCTGCTGCTGATGACAATAGTGCTTGCTCCTGTAAGGAGCCTCAAATCCCGATTCCTCCTAGACAGCGTTGAATGGCTGGCAATGAATTCAAAGCCGGGGTCTTAGTGACACAGCCTGAATCTGTTTGTCCTGAAAAGTGCACAGCCCATCCCCGGGCTTAGATGTGGCTCTTAGCGACTCATCTGCACTCAGGGGTAAAAGCCCACTGCTCCGTTAGTACCTTTAGCTGTTGGCAAACTTGCACTGCTGCTTTTGAGGAGAGAGGTATTCTTGCACTCATTAGGGCTGTGGTTTGGCATCTAGAGCATGTAAATCAAGATTGGCCAAGGGGGCATCTTTGAGACCTTAGAAGGCAGCCCACAAAGGGATTTGTTCATTGTGGTTATCTTTGACAGAACCAGCTGCCAGCGCTGGCTGAAGTGCCTACAAGGTCTTTTTATCTCTGCGGGGACTGGGGACATGGAACTGGGGGATGGATGCTCTGGGGGAAGGAGGGGTTTAGAGGTGACAGGCAGTGAGCATCCCACAGAATCCCCTGCCGAGGTGTGCACTGCAGACTGGGTCGCCCCCGCTGCCCTTCCTGGAGAAGCTGCTGCACAGCCTTTTCCAGAGAGCCACACTGCCAGCACTGTGGTCAGTCTCCGCTTTCTCACATGCCTGGAAAAAGGGTGCACAGCCCTAATGCTTCAGGCAGTCGAGAAAGGACTTGGAGGACATCAGGCTGCTGGGGGTGAAGGGCTGAACATACTGAGCCAGAGCTGTCAGCCCAAGTGTTTCATTAGGTGACCCTCAACCAAACCTCACTAAGCCACCCACCATCATCAATGCTCCGGGGGGCCCTGACACAAACTGTGTGGCTGGATTTGGTACTGAGAAAGTCCCTGGGGCCATACCTGGCCAGGTGTGTGAGGTAGGAATGAGGACATGAAGAAAGGAGTATCTCATCCCCTCTAACATCTCCATAAGGACCAGCTGCTCTTTATGAGCTTAACTCTCCCTAGTCCCTACTGAAGCGGTGTCTCAGAGCACCGGGCACTACATGTACCCAGCTCACCGGGGGTGCCCCAACTGTCTGGCTGTCTCTCTTGGGGCTATGTCCACATCTGTCATGGGTAAGCAATGGCTCGCTATGAAAATGGTAACCCATGGAAGTGCCTTGCCTGCTGCTGGGCTGCTACAAGGGCATAACACAGGGAAGTTCTTCATCTCTGGGAGAAGGCAGGGCTGCAGCTGCAGCTAATCAACATAGGATGATGCTAGATATGTTTAAAGCTACTACCCTTCGCTGGGAATGGCTTGGCTCTATGCTGCAGGCCTGTGCCAAACTAATAAAAACACGTCTTAATTCCAAGTTGTATTTTCTGTCTTATTTGCGATTAGGGTTTAAAACCTGTGTGGTGTTTTACTTAAAATTTCATTGATGACTGAGAGTTATTTGCCTTTTTCTGAAAAAAAAAAATAAAATAATTTCTTTCTTTGTCTACTTCAAGTGTATATTTCCTTCATATTTAAGGTAATACCTTATGCTTCAAGCTAGGCAGCTGTGCAAATCCCAACTGGATCAGAGCCACAATATGCTACCTCTTTTTTCCAGAGCAAAACTGATCCCATATGATCCATCTCTTAAAACCTGGGCAATTTATGCTCCCAGTACTACTGATACAAAAAAGTCGTAATGTAAATACAGAGTCTTGGTGCTTTTCCTTAAATACAACAAATGTCATCTCAGTTATATAAATTTATACAGGTTAAAAAAACAATTAGTATATTCTCCTTACATGAACAAAAGCTCTTAAAGATATTGCCTACACCGCACAAGCTTCTGGAAGGCTTTCTTGAAATCTTCATTAAAGATTGTGTAGATTAGAGGGTTAATTAGGGAATTTATATATCCCAACCATGCTAGGAAATTAGACATGTCTTCTGAGATGTAACATCTTTCACAGGTATTAACAACTACTTCTTTTACAAAAAAAGGGAGCCAGCAGATCACAAATGCCCCCAAGATCAGACCCAGAGTAGTTGCTGCCTTTCTCTCTCTTGTGCTAGAAATTCTCTGTTTTTTCCAGGACTTCTCGTGCTTAGATTCAGACCTGGGACTCCGTAGGGTGATATTGATTTTATCGCAGTCTACCAGGGGATCTGATGTCTTCTCCGCTGTGCTGGGCATTGAAGCTGATTTGGTGCTTCTTTCACCTGCATCCAAAAGCACTTGTCCATTTACCTCTTCCCTTACAATCCGGCTGACGCTTCTTCTGTGAAATGTCTTGGCTGCCTTGTATATCTTGTAATAAAGGATCAGAATCAAGGCCAGCGGGATATAGAAGGCGCCAAATGTAGAGTAAATGGTGAAAACAATGTGGTCATGTTTGATGATGCATTCATCATCCCTGCTGGTTGTCTGGTGCCGCCAGAACAAAGGCGGCATGGAGATAAAAATGGATATGATCCATACCACTGCAATCATGATGCCAGCATGCTTAGGTGTCCTTTTCCGTGCATATTCCACAGCGTCTGTGATTGCTCTGTACCGGTCCAAAGCAATGGCAGAGAGATGCAAGATGGAACATGTGCAGCAAGTAATGTCCACGCTCAGCCAAATGTCACACACCACTTGCCCCATGATCCAGGTCTCCTTTACAATGTAGACAATGCTGAAAGGCATCACTAGGACTGCCACAAGGAAATCAGTCACTGCAAGAGAGCAGATTAAATAGTTGGCAGGGTGGTGGAGCTTTCTTGTCACAATTATTGCAGTCATCACAAGAGAATTGATGGCTGTTGTCATTAGTGCAAGCACAGACAGGGTAATGGAAATGAGAATCTTGGATGTCACCCATTTGAACAGTTCTTCTGATGTACTGTTCTGTTCAGTTGAGTTTATTAAATCCATGTTCCCTTTTAAAGGTGATCTTTACCCGTAGCAGTTACCTGTTGGAAAAGTAAAAACATTCAGAAAGTGCATCGTCAGTCTCCAGGAAGTCTTGATTTTTGTCGTCTTAGAAGACTATGGGCCCCAAACTTACAAGAACCTCAGACTTATCATTAGAAGTGATTCTGATTCCGGACAGAGATTTTCCTGGCTAGCACTACATGGGATGCTCTGCCTCCAGAACAGGGGCCTCCTCTTTCTCCTTGGTCGTGCTGTTGGAAGGGCATGTTTGTATGGCAGGGGAGAGGAGTGTGCTGTGGCGCCTGAGATGGCACTGCCCTGTGGGGTGCTGCATGGAGAAACCAGCGTGTTCCTCAAGCAGGGCAGTGGCATCATTGTGGCCCCTGGGCTGCTGAGCCAGCCCTCCTGCTAAATGCTTACTCTGACTGGATTGTAGCGGAGCCTTGAAACTGGTTAAACGTGGACAGTCTCATCCTAAAGGAAGTACTAATACTGCTTTTAGGCTAGCCCTGTCTACTCCGCTAAGCAATGCAATGACCGTTGAAAACTTTAATCCACAGGAAGCGGGCACAATACTTCTTTTTTCTGTATAAACTCCTTTTTCCCCATAAGCACGTGTGTCTTTCCTTATGTATAGAAAACCATGGGCTTTATAAACTGGGACATAGTTTTCAAGAGAAAACAGAAACGTGAAACATTGCAGTACAATGCAGTACAGGAGAAGAAACAGTTGCATGTTGAAAGTTTCATTTTAGTGCTTCCTCTTACACAGCTCTAAAATGAAACAGCTGAATATATTTTAAAGCTTCAAATGGTTGGCATATTGTTGGAATGAAATATTACAATAGATTAGAGTCTTGAGAATATCATTACTTTTCATCAAGCTTTGCTATTCTGTGATTGCTGACATAGAAAACTGCAGAAAACTTGGATGCTAGTTGTTCTGCTAATGACTCTCTACGGAAACAGTATAACTTCTCTTATGGCTCTGCAGGAAGCAAAAAGCTGGGAAATACTGATGAAAAAAATTTCGGTTATGTTCTGGGTGTGTGCACCCTATTTTCTTATCAAGAAGAGTTTCTGAGCGCTCTATGGACTGCAGCTGAACTAGGTGTTTGTAGCTTTTTAGACTAGAGCTTGTAACTCACATAAGAAGATGAGATTTTGTCCTGTTACAAGTTTTGACCTGCAATTTCTTGTGTGTGTAAGATCTACCTGATGAACACCTAAGTGGGATTTTGTCTGACAAATTTTGGGGTGTAGTGAGTGGGGTGCATTTCTGTTGCTTTGGATGCCACATGTAGAGAAATATGTAAAATAAATTAATAATTTTTCTTAGGAAAAAATTAACATAATTAAAGCTTTTTGGTATTATGCTGGAGTGGCTTAAAAAAAATCTCATATACCATAGATAACCTTGGACCCAGCTCAGTAATTTGGTTTGATATTCTAACCTAGGCAGTGTTTAATATGCTATTGACCTACTCAAAATGTTTTTTAACATTGCTTGACCAACGTTTAATTGTGTGGAAGAACAAGGAAAGGAAATGTATTTTATGTGGTGATATTTACAAATGCTGGGCATAATCTTGTCCTGTACATGAGCTAATTACAGCATGCATGTGCTCTCTTTCTCTCTGTGTCCCTCTCCCTGAACTTGAAATACACTTCATGCACATGAAAATAGATCTTTCCTCATGTCGGTGTCACCTTAAAACCTTCTGAATCCACAGTAATTGCTAGTTTGCAGATATTTTTATCTATAGCTAGCTGCCTTCCAGAGAAGAAATAGACACATATAGTATTTTCTGGCGAATGTTCAACTTCTGCTAAATAAATCTTCATTTTTGAGCTTGTATAAATACATGGGGAAAAAAAAAAGTTTATTGGGAAAAAATCAGACTTCTGTTGATATCCAGCAGTTGATCATATTTTAGAACAGTTACTCATTATGGTTCATTACCTTATGAATTTCTAATGTTTGGATGTTAGTCCTTAATTGCAAGCAAGCAAAAAGCAATTGAGAGATAATGAAAGCTGATTAATAGCTTTTGAAAGATTATTCAGTTTGAGGCCACGGAGTAAGGAAAATAGTATGGGTGGGTTAGCAAAACTGGTGTGTAGGAATAAGTAGGTTTCCTTAGTGCTGCAGTGATCTGGAGGCTCTTTTAAGAAGCATGGAAAGTGCTTGGAAAGAAAGCAAAGAAGTGATGGAAATGTGCGTACTTGCCATGTGCATTGATTATGCTTCTCTGTGTGGTTTTAAGATTATCAGCTGGTACACCCACATTTCATTCAGGCTGCTAGCATAGAAATACAGCAGTAATGAAGACTACCACACTGAGTTTTTTGTGTACTACTGTTAGATAATTGTGCTGGCATCTCCTGTTCGTGAGACATAACCTGCTCTTTGATCTGGGCAGATGCCCTCTGGTTCCTACATGGAGCGTTAAGACCCTCTTCTGTTGCCCTTGCAGCCCCGGCAGGAGGTGTCCAGAGTGGTCCCCATGGACTGTTGTGTGCAGACCAACGAGCGGGGCTCTATCCAAGGGAGACAGCAGTATGGTGACAAGGTCTGCCCTCCAAGGTAGTGGCTCCTTTTGAGGTTACAGAGCCATTCAGTGGGCTGTGCTGCTTAGGACTGCCAGTTACACACAAGGTTTGGTGGCTTTCCTCTCCGAGTGGGATGGGGGTCCTCTGCTAACTGTGGTGGGAATTTGCGCAAGGTTATTGGGTGATCATTAGCTATAAAAGTTTTATAAATATGTGGAGTTGAGACACTGGCAGCATTTAAGGATTGCTGCTTCTCTCTCTTTTGATCACTTCCAGGATGAATTTATTCTGGATTGTCTCTTGCTAAGTTGAACTCAATTCAGTCATTGGCCATGACTGGCTTCTGTCCTCTGCAAGCAACCGAACCACTTTTAGGAGTATGAAGGATGTTCCTGTAATTAGTGCACTGGATTAGGATGCAGGAGAGTTGGCTTCTGCTCCTCTGCTGTAGGCTTTCCCTGTCAATTTTTGAGCAAATTCATTAAAGTGCTTCAGTTAGTTCTCTGTAAAATAGCTAAAGGAGTACTTTCCTGCTACCCTACTTTGCATATTTGCATTGCCTTCTTTTAGTAGCATGAATTATCTCTTATATGTGGAGGGAAGATCTAATCTCAGGTGATACCCCCGGGTGCTGTGGGCATACTGGTGTAATGACACGCTGTACTTCCAGCTTGGACTTTGCTGTTGTCCCCCTGTGAGTCTACCAGCTCTTGCCTCACGGAGCAGGCACAGTCCCTCTGCCCCGTGGTGTGGCCATCTCCCTGTGGCCACATACTTGACAGGAGACTTCAAAATGAAGCATGGAAGACTTGGAGCTCTCTTCTCTGAGCAGTGAATTTACTTCGGTGAATGAAAACAAACTTGCAGCCAAGCTGAAATGAAGAGAAATCTGTATTTCAACAGTTATAAAATGGGTTCAGCAGTGACAGGTAACTGTTTTCAAAGCAATTATTACAGTCCAAATGTCTTTAAGGCTACTTTTGTGGAACTGGCAACTCAGTGCCCCTCTTGAAGGACTAAGCTGAATCTATCAGTTTATCATCGATATATAAAATTCCGTAGAATTGCTCTTGCTGCAGTTGGAAGTGTTGTCTTTTATTATTACCTTTTCAACATGCAGCTGTTGGAAAACTTTTGAAAGACTTGAAGCTTTGATTGCATTATATTGTCCTGAATTTAAGATTGGTGAAAATGAAGTCTTGTACTTTATTGATCTTAAGACAGTAAATTATTCTATAATTGCCATTAAAATACAAGTATGGTATTTCAGTTGACCCATTAAAACATTAGCCTTTGATTGTTGAATAAGAGCCCTGTAAACAAAGGAAGCTGCTGTTCACCTAAGATAGCATGTCTGTTATCTTGGATACATGAACATTCTTTTTGAGGAATTAGCCACTTCTACAAATCTTTTTTTCTTCCCTCCCACATATGGCGTGTTAAGGTCACCAGAACGTAAGTGCTTCCTTCTCTGTAAAAGCACATATATCATCCTACTCATCTTGTTTAGCAGGCATGGGGGAAAATGTCTGTGCAGCCTTATCACAAAAGTAAACATTGAATTTGTCTAGTGGGCACTCAAAGAAAAGGAAATGTTGTTGGTGCTCTCAGTTTTGCAGGAGCATATGTTTATATTATTAAGCCCAAACCCACCCATTTATGTCTGAGATTTACAAAATAGTAATAAGATTGATCTTGTTCAATAGCATTAGTCTGTCCTTACAGGCTTGCAAAACAGCACTTCTCTGCCTTTGAGTAAACCTGGAAAATAATATGAAACATGGGTTGCTGGAGTAACATGGCTGAAAATGCCTTTGGGAAGGGCATCACGATCCTGCTCTTTGGGGTTCTGAGTTTAGACTGAACTACAAGTTTACAGCTCTTGATTTTTGGGCCTGGTTTGTTTTATATTGCTTTAAGCACAGGCAGTGAGAAAACTTGCTGATTAGAGTTTAAGTACTGCTTTTGAATACAAGTTTTCTGAGTGTACTGAGAGGGGGGTGTTTGCTTGCTTTTTTCCATGTGGGTTCCTAGCAAAATGTGTCTTTTATTTAAAAGCCGTAACAGTACTCAGAAAGCAAAATGAGCAACTGATTGAACTAGGGGTATTTAAAATGCTACAGACATAATAGCCTTTGTGCATTAAGTAAATACAAAGTTGTGCCAGTGACACAGGTAAATCCTCCTGTGTCTCTCACTCAAACAGGCTTCAGCTGGCTTTGAAATGATGACCTGTTTCACCTGCTAGCAGGATCCCTTGCTCTATTGGCCAAACTGATCTGTAAGCCAGTTAGAAAGGTCTAGCTTTCTTGCTCAGGTGGAAATGGGTCCTACAAACTTATTTTCCCCAATGAAAGGGAAGACTGTACTTGTTTTCAGCTATCCTGGTTTTTTTTCATTTAGTCCTGTATAGGCTGACCAGATGCTTACTAGAGGTAAGACTGAAATAACCATAGAAGGGTAAAGTAGTTGGAAGTACCAGCCTTGCTTGGGAGCTAAAATTGCTTTTGAAACCAGTATTTATGAGCTTGTAAAAATCCTTCCTAATGTGGCTGTGTGTGTTTAGATACCAACTCTATGATATACTAATGACAATTAGCTGAGTGATGATCCATCATATTAAATATAAGTAGAGGGAAATAATCCTCTTTTGGATTAAACAAATCTGTCTAAGAACGGTGAGCTTGTACTTGGATCTGATAAGGGATATGTACTTTGTTGAGCCTAAACCCTAGCATCCCAACAGATGAGGAAGAGGAGAGGAGCACTTTCACTTGATTCTTAGTGTGCTGTCCTTAAGTTCTTTTCTACTAATAACTCTTTTTAAGGGTCCTAAAGCTATAGTGCATCCCCTGGGACAAGGCAGGGGTGACTGGCAGGTTTGTAAGAGAAGTTACTTGCCGGCTGAAGGCAGCTGCTGCAAACCTGCCGTTCCTGGAGTGTAAAGTAGATGTCTATCAGCAGTTTGAAGTGCGAAGCAGAAATCACAAGACTGCCAGCTTTCCATACCCACTCCGTGTTTCTGCATGCTTAAGACATCTTTTTTCTTTCTTAGTTTTCTTTTTTTCTTTAATCCTCTGTATCTGCTACTTAAGTGGAGGTAGCGTTATGAATCTGTCAGCAAATATCTGTATGTGCATGCTGAAGCAATGCTTTGGCTTCCCTGTTTTGGGTGGTACCGTCTCAGTCCATGGAACTGGGCACATTCTGGACTGAAATGTATTGGTAAGCTGGGGGAGTATCTCAAAAGCTGTTTAGGTTTTGCTGTTTGAGTCTCCATTAACTGGAGCTATCATTTCCACTTGTAGAAGGTCACAACAGACCCATTCCTAAAAACACAGACCACAAATAACTGATAATCACAGATAAATCAATTGAACTAATATCATCTAAAGATAATATGGAATTCTGCCTCCCAACCACCCCTCAAGAGAAGCACAGGTAAATCTGTAGGCTTTGCAGCGTGCCCTGGATATCAGTTTAACACATGAGGGAAACAAATCTGAGAGTCCTGGAGAACAGGTGCCTCCAGCTTAGAGATGCACAAGTCCATTTATTGCCTGAGCGCTGGTGCTCTGATTTCCTACAGAATGGCAAAGAAAAGTCCATTTCTGTGCCTTGAAAGCAAGGCACAGAAGTTGCGTAGTAAACCTGCATTCGATGCTTTTCTTAGCCATGTTACAGTCTAAGAGTCCTTGTGTTGGCAAAATGATATGCTGCAGTATGTTTTGTGTCAGGCACAACAAAGATGATGCTTGCTTTAGTTTTCTGGATGGCTCTTTAAATTCTTTCAGCCAACAGAAATAATCCCAAATGGCTAAAATGACAAAGTCTGACAGGCTTAGCCCTGAAAGTTACCACCCCATATGTCTGCTCTCTCATGTTACTGCTCCTGGAGCAAAATCAACTGGAGGGAGGTAGCGCTTCCACTGAAGCAGCTGAAATACGAAGTCTAAGGACTTGCTCAAGCTGCCAGGGAGGGTGAACTTGCCCTCTGCCACTGGCTGCAGGCAAGAGACATGCAAGCACCAGCTCTGTCAGGACCAAAACAAAGGCAGTAATCTCTGGTAAAGGGGTAGAGTGAAGCACTGAAATAGCTTCTGTCCTCATCTCCCTGATGTAATTAACTCACCTTCATGTTTCCTACTGAGGCTGTACAAATTGCAGCGTGCTGGCTGTGACTCCTTTGACACATCTCCCTCCAGGAGGCTTTGGTCCTTGCTTCATTACTTCATGAGCGTTACCAAGCGCGCTGTGTTTTCTAGTCTGCAAAATACCAGACTCTCAAAGCCCAAACCTGGCAACCCTACGTGCCAGAGGCAGGTAGCCGAAAACAAGTACAGAGGCTCCTGTGCCTTTGTCATGGGGAGCAGCTCCTTGCCTCCTGCATTTCAAAGGTGTCACTGCAGTTCCTGGGGAGGTACCGCTTGAGCTAGCTTTAAACTCAGGCAGGTAACCACTCTTTTCAGTAGTGCCCAGCGACAGGACAAGAGGTAACGGGCACAAACTTGAACATAAGAGTTCCATCTCAACATGAGGAGGAAATTCTTTACTTTGAGGGTGGCAGAGCACTGGAGCAGGCTGCCCAGAGAGGTGGTGGAGTCTCCGTCTCTGGAGACATTCAAAACCTGCCTGGACGCGTTCCTGTGCACCCTCCTCTAGGTGACCCTGGTCTGGCAGGGGGGGTTGGACTAGATGATCTCCAGAGGTCCCTTCCAACTCCTACCATTCTGTGAACCATGAGCAGGGAGCTCAGCAAAACCTGTCTGTGAAGCAGTGTTGCTACATAGGTGGGATTAGTCTGTGATGCACTCCTTGATGCCGTTGCCATGTTCTCTACTTGCATCTGTTAGACTGCAGTGTAGCCCTATGCTGCTTGTCAAGCCTGCCGGGAGGATACCTCCCCTGCTTATTGTCATCATATCTGTAGCAACTGCCGCATTTGGTATATGGAAGAATGATGTTCAGAAAGTAATTATGCATTCCTTGCTGCTTCTAGTGTTAGAAGTTGAGGGTTTGGTTTTTTGTCTCCTTTTGGAAAATTAGTCACTCATCTGTGTTTGCGCTTTATTTTATGTGCCTCTGCCATCTGTTTTAATCTAGCTGAGGGGGATGGGAGTGAGGCAAGCCAGCTTCTCAGCCAGCCCTCTGGGCGGCAGGGGCCTGGGGGGGGGGAGCGGGAGAGGAGCAGCAAGAACAGCATGGTCCGCAGGATGACAGACTTGCTTATATAAAACAGTAAGCATGCCTCCCAAATGCAGCTTCAGTTGTTGAGTGACTGGAATGTGAACCTGTTATGAATTTGATCATTTTGGCTAGAGAAAGGGAAAATTTCAGAACCATATTCATAATTCTCCAGAGGAGATGGCAGTGATTTATTTCTGTAATTCATTAGATAAGGGGTTTCAGTTTCCTCTCTTATTTGAGGCTGGTCTGAATCCCTAGTCCAGAGCTGTCAGGATAGTGGCCTGGATAGTTGCCTCTTATATTGTATATGGTGTGGAACAGCCCCAGAGGACCAGGGCCTGGACCGTAGTGCTTGTGGGAGCTGCTTCCTGCCATCTCTTCTGCCGCTGATGTTCTGAGTTCTGTAAATACTGAATTCTCTGTTCTCTGAGAAATGAAGCAGTGTCTGGGCACCCCATTCACCTGTGTAAGCTCTACAATGAGCAAAATGGTACCTTCATGATGGCAAGCATTCTATACAGACAGCCAAAGTGCCATGTAACCATGTGGTCAGCACTCTGTCCTTGGAATTACATACCCCTTTGGATGGGTGGTCGGGATCTGAACTTAGGACTTTCCATATCATGAGTGGGCCACTCACTTCCTATCCCTGCTCTTTGGCACCTATCCTTACTTGAGCTTGCATCTAAGAGCCTGAAAAGTTCCTTTCTGTATTAAGAAAAGATGTTTAAAAATTTTATTTTAGTTCTGTTGAAGAAAAAGCAAGGTTTTTGTTTGTCTTCTTTGTTTCAAGTTTTTCTTTGGATTGGCAATGTATCAAAATGACTATTCACCCATCTCTCTATATAATTTGTACAGCTAGTTTCACACTGTAGGAGTTGCTTGCTTTAATGATTAGCAACAAGATTTGTACAGCAAAGTGAAAATGCAGAATGCTTTTGCTTGTGTTTCAAAACACTACCATTCACATTAAGGTCTTGAAGCCTGTAGGAATCACAAAGCAGTTTTGGAGCAAGGAGGTTGGAGGTAGTTTTTATTCATTTGAACAGTAATATAATGCAGCCTTGTTTCTCTTGCTTCCCATTCATCCTTATGCTTTGGGGTCATGTGTTCTTTGCCAGCCCTCTGAAAACACACGTGTGCACAACTGTAAGTCACAAACCTTTTTCACTGATATACCTATCGCTCTATTGTGCTATTTTACACTCTATTACAAGGAGGAGTTCAACTTAAAAGAAAAAAAAAAGTTTTCTCATTAATAGGCATTTTGGTGGAATAGCTCCTGACTTCTAAGATAACGTGGGCACCTTATGTCTTAGTTTCTTGTGAATTTTGTCAAATGTGGTTTTTATTATATAATAATTGTGAAAGCTTTTATTCAACTGGAAGAAACTATCTTGTTTACTCCCAGACAGTAACAAAAATAAATCAATATCTTCCAATACGTGTCTGGAAAAGATCTCTATTTCAATCTACAGTATAAGAAGACATCATTTTCAAACTATCACCTGGGACAACAGTAGGATATTTATTTTTCTGCTGTGTGCTCACCAGGGCAGCTTTGAAGGAGAGCTGATCTCAGAAGAGTTTGTTGGAAGAACAGTGAAGGTGACGCGTCAGTGTGCTCCTCCTCTGCAGCAGGGGTTCTGTGTGACATAAGAATAGTACAAGTCTGTGGTTAATCACTTACAATTTGGAGAGATGGCAAAATTCACATAATCTGCCATCTCATCTCTGCCTAGCTTTCGGAGACTTATGCTTTTTTATAAAGACTATCTTACCACATACTTCCCAGTGTCTTTCCCTGTGCTTCTTTTCACCATGTCATTCTAGTCCTCATCTGATCATCTCATAGACTGAAGCTCTTTCCCTAGGTCTTGTTATCCATATGTGATGGAATAACCCTATGAGACAGTAAAATCTGCATTGGGTTTGCACTAAACAGCAGTTCTCTAATATTTTCTTTATCAGGACTGAGACAATTCAGGCAGTTTCCTTTGAATGATGCACATGTAGCCCTGGCCAAGAAGTATTTTAAGCAAAACAAATAAAATAGTCCTTAAAGTTGGTGGGTTTGGAAGTGGGAGGAAAATTAAGGCATCAACTTTTTAGCGGAAGTAGAACTTGAAATGGTTTGGTGTCCTTTTTTTTTTTTTTTTTTTGTCAGTCTCCTTGGGAAAAACAGAGAGGAAGTAATCTACATGCTGCCAGAAAAAACAGGCAGAACTTGTTGAAAGCTTTCTCAAAGTGATGCATCCGTGGGAAAGGATTTTGTTGTGGAGGAATGTTTGTTTTTTCCTTCAGACAATGCTTTATTGTCAGAGAGTGCCAGGCTGCCTTGCCCTGGTGACTTCCACCAGTGAAGAACGGCAGCTCTAGGCACAGACCCTGTAAAGGGTAGTGGAAGGGCAAGTGCAGGCTCCTGCAGTTTGTCTAGGTAGCAAAGGGAATTGGACCCTGCTCTCCACCATCTCGTGGAGAAGAACATGCCATAGTGGAATGGCACAACAGATCCTGTGCTGCCTGAAAGACTGGCAAGCTGCAGACCCCCAGGAAGCAATGAGCATGAGCTGTGGAGGGTGGTCTGTATGGTCTGTAATGAACAGTCTTCCTCAAAACTGCTACGCAAAAGCTTAGCATGGAAAAAGTGAACTTTGAGAGCACAGGTGGAGCTCCAAACAGGCAGGTGGAAGGCTGGGAAAGTCTTACAGAGTGTTGCACAGGAGGGTCCTGTATTGGAGCTGTCAGATAAAATCTTAACCCGGGAACCGGCCCAGGAGTTTTCATTTTAGGAGCAGTAACTAAACTGTCCTCAGGTCAGGCTGGCTTAGATAGCTGTGGTTGGACTGACTCACAGTGGACTCAACCACACCATGTGGTACTGTGCCAACCCACAGAGATCCAAGCTATTAGCCTCCTTCACGGGTAAACAGAGACTCCTGTTGGTAGAGCTCACGTAGTGAAGGGGCGGAGAGGTATAATTGTACAGTTGCAAATGGTGCTTCCTAACTGGCGCTGCAATGTTTTTCAGATGTTTCTGCTAAGATTGATTTATTCAGCGTGTATGGTTAGGTTGGGGGTTATCTTTTCAAAATCCAGATTCTGTGCCTTCAAACTTGGGTCTGTACTAAAAAGGACGTGACTTGTGCTGTACTCTGCATGGGGGGCCGCAGTGCTGGTAATACAAAACATAGAGCCGTTCTTATACGTGCTTTCTCCTGAGGCAGAGCATTAATGTGGTAAGGCAACTGATCAGATTCTCCATAAGCACCACAGGAAACCTCTGTCTAGGGAGTGTATCTTTCAAAGGGAGGGGGTACCAGATACCTAGGAAGCCCTCATTTGCTGCTTTCATATGCTTTGCCAATTGTGTGGGGCTTTTTATTATTTTTTTTTAAGGGATTTAAATCCTGACATTGACACAACTGAATGTCTTAGCCAGAAGAGCTTAGTTCGCTCACTAAATTGGCATAAGTGCTAATGTCAAAAAAGCATTTGTTCCAGGCCTGTATAAACCATCTATGTCTGAGATCTGGGATCCAGCTATGCTGGCAAAAATTCTCTAGTGCAGATTGGGCTTTATCTTTTCTCCTTTTCACAGTTTCAAAATAGTCTGCAGCTTCTAGCATGCCTTTCTCTCTTTCAGTTTATTATTGCATTGCAACATGATCCCCTTTAAAAGTACCAGCTTTTGGAAAAATAAGGCCCAGGACAGCCTGCATAAAATCAAGTGTGTGGTGAGGAGAGCTGTGGAGATAAGGGAAAGTGCTTCAGATGGGAAAGTTGGGGGAGAATTAGAGGAAGTGGAATGCCTGGGGAGGAGGGGTGCTGGAGTACACCCTGCACAGCACTTCTACGTGTCTATATCCCACACTGCTGCTGAATCACATTGAATGTATGCAAATACTGTAATTTCTTTGAAGAACGAGGATGCCAAATAGCACATCCATGCGGTGCAGTGGAAGTCAGCATTTGGGATTTCTGAGCAAGCTGGCATGTTTGCTTGGCTCTGGGCGGGTTGCTGCGGTGAGGCTGGGAGGGAGGCGAGCTGGAGCAGCCACCGGCGAGCCCAGGCCAGCAGCTCGTCTGGAAATGACTTGTGTGCGGCCAGCACAGGGATCTCGGCACCATGTTTTGGCAGAGAACGAGTGCCTCTGTGGACAGCTGGCATCACAGCTTGCTGAAAAATTCCTGGAAACATTTGGCCTTGGCTATATTTTTAAGAGCACACCACTTTCAAGAAAGCTTGTAGCAGCAGGACAGTTAAAATATGTCCAAACACAGAAACAAGGATTTATCTTCCTTAAGAAGCTTCCTGAATCAGTCAAGTCTCCTGTTGCAGACACTGTGATTACTAAATAAGGTATTAAGCTCTCTAACACTTTATGAACTCATTTTTGTTTCTGATTAGGAAAATAACAGACTGTCACACACAACTTTTTTCCTTTGCGTAATTCCGATGTAGTTGTGACACTTGACATACAGCACAGATGACTGTGAACAGCTTCTTAAAACTTAAGCAGATGATTCAGAATTAATTATGAAAAACAAACTTATTGTTGTGCCAGGAGTTCAGTACAGACAGCAATTGTCTAACAAGATCATCCAGCTTCCGTTGGTCCCCCAAACTTCTCATTGATAAAGCAGCTAAAGAATCTTAAATGATAAGCCTAAAAACTATTTCCAAACAAAATTTCAAAGGTGGTTTTTTTACTGTTGTTGATTTTTTTTTTTTTTTCCCTCTTGAGAATCTATTGATGTTGGCTTTCTAAGATCTTTTAAAACATAACTTTGTGATTATGAAAGCCTTCAGCTTAGTAGAGAAGTTTAGATACTATTTTATCCTAGGAATGCTTTAGACAGCACTTCAGTGCTTTGTTTCCTGAGTCAGAAAAAAGCATGCCGTTTCTAAAAGATAGCTTTGTTCAACCCTTTTTTGATTTAGATTATAATACTAACATAAAGAAGCAATAATTCTATCAACTGTTTTCTCCTTAAGTTGTATGCTGAGAAAATGAAATTTGTCTTTTGTATGATAAGAACGTTTCTTTGTAATCTTGGTGCGTACTTGCAATATATTTCAAAATATTTCACAAGAACTTTTTAAAAAAGGTGTTCAATGGTACTTGCACATGACAACATGTAATATTAATTTGGTAGTGAAGCGAAGCATTAAACTGACTGTATCCAATTGCCCAAATCTGCAGAAGGCATGTCAATACTCTGAACTGCTTTAGGAGAGTTCAAAAACCTCCAGTGGATTCTCAGCAATTGCAGGCTGTCTACGGCCCCTGTAGTTCCTGAGAGAGATAAAGATTATAAGATGTGCTTTCACATAATAACATGGTAAAAAGCAGGAGTAAAGGACAGAGGCAAATGGTTAGAGCACTGATCTTCAGAGACTGGAAGAGGCCTGGAAAAATCAAAGGCGAGCCATTGCTTCTGTATGATCTGGCTTGTTTGTTACGTATGGGAGCAGCATTGTGCTTAGCGCTGCTGGAAACGCTGAATTCCTTTCCCTGGGTTGCTTACAGCCCAACTCTCACACTGGGAAGTTGGAGGATTTAACTATGGAGTATATCATGAGAAACTATTTTTCTACCAGAGATTGGAAAAGACCAAATCATGTCTTTGAAGCTCTCTGCTAAAATGCTTTTTCAGTTTTACCCTTTGAAGCTGCTGAAATTTATGGAAAAAGGCTTTTAACATTTTGACAGCAATATACTGTTGACAAGTAATGAGAAATATAGTATAGGGTCTCACATTGTATGCCCTCATGTAGGTACACATGTATATATTGCATTGTATTTTTTCCCATCATTTCTATGTTTTCTATTTTAAGAAGTCATTATCGAAAACTATGTTTCCTTAGTGCTCAAAATAAGCCTTTGCTCTTTGAAGCTGAAGAATATTTTAACGTTAACTCTTCTGGAAAGGAGCAATGAACAGATTCAGGCAAGTATCCACATCTGTATAGTCCCTTGTTTCTTTTTCTAATTTCAGTTTTCCCCATTTTTAGACACTAAATCATGACATTACATTCTGGGATTCTTTTACCTCTTTGTTTCTTGATTCTCAATCTTTAGGATGTAGCTAGGTCATACATACCAAACATTCCCCCTCGTGGTCCCAAGGTTTAGAGGCTTTCTTAAAAAGGTACAGATCTATCTACAGGTAGTTATATACACATACATAAAGAGGGTGCTTGCTCTAATCAGTCGACCTGAGTGTCAACAGCATCAAGTAAAGCTAGCAAGCCTGAGGAGAACTAGCCAAATCACTAGCTGATGACACCAATTGTATATGGCCCGTCCAGCTACGTCTTGGCACCTTTGTGATATAACATGTAGTGCAGCAAATCCTAAAAAAGATCCCTGGGATCAATCCACTGCAGAATGTAAGGACTGTCTCAAGTATGTAGGTCCTGTGTTACGTGGGCTTCCTCTCCAATGCTTGAAGATTCAAGCTCTGGTTTATTTGCTGTTTCAAGCTGTGGTTTCTTTGGAGCATGCACTTTAAACAAACCAACCAAACCAAACCAGAAAACTAACCACCAAAACCCCAAAATAAAACAAAAATCACCACCAAAAACCAAACCAGGAGAGGGAGTTTGTGAGCAGGCAGTGATATCCTGGGTAAGGGAGCCAGTGGAGCCTCTGCCTGCCTGATGTGGCTGGGAGCTATTGTGACTTTATGCTCACTTATTTATACAACTAGAGTGGGCAGCCAGCATAAAAACATACTTGATCAGTCTAAAAGGGCACACAAATAATATTTGCCTGCCTGGCACTCCAGAGTTGTGACATGATGGTTGGGAAGGGGTGGTGGCAGGGGATGCTTTGGCTGTAGGCACACCACAGGTGTGTATCCTCACCTTAGGGAGGTCTCACCTCCATAAGTGCCCTTGCACCCTTCCATGGGAAAGCTCTGCTTCTGTGCCTCGGCTGGTGTGGTACCTGGGGGTGGCCAGTCTGTGGCTGACCCCATCACTGTCCGTGGCCTGTTTCGCCTTGCTGGGGGCTGCGGGACAGGGCTGGTTGGGGATGGAGGGCACCACACCGTTCTGGTGGCCCCCAGCTTGGCCAGGTCACACTGCACCCAGGCGCTGCGAGGGATGGGGAGGGAGCTGCCTTTCAGCAGTGGCATTAGTTCCTGAAGGTTGTGGGTGGATATTTGGAGCTCCAGTAAGACTTTCAGCCCCTGTGAGAGTGGGAGCCCTGTTGCACTTGCTGTCAGAGCACAGCAAGCTCCAGCACCCGCTACTCCTGCTGCTGTCTGTGCCCAGGTGCTGGTGTGCGAGGGGTGCGCGTTCCTTACCACCTCCAAGGTACGGGCCCTGCTTGGCAGGGGGATAACTGGGCCCTCAGGGTCTGGTTAGTGACTTGCTGTGTTAAGAAAAGCTGTTGGAACAGATAAAATGAATGTTGTTGCCAGCATCTGGAGAAATCAGTTATATTGTCTTTACTTGGAAGCTCTGTCTGTTTGTATGTGTTTACCTACGGGTTTTGGGGGTTGAAAAACCATTAGTTGCAGTTCCCCAGTTTGCTGTTGCTTGACCTCTACTGCAACATTTATTATCCTTTCTGACAATTCAAATGAATTGCTTTAGACCCAGGCCACCAATCATGCTATTTTCCTTCTGCAAATAATTTATTCCAGTTCCTTTGTTCTCTCTGTTTCTGATAATGACATTTCTTTGCATTATTTAGGCCATGCAGCTAACTTTTTCCTAAAATCTTAGAATCTGTTGTGTTAGAAATAAAATTTTATTAAGACTGCACCTGTAATTTTTTTACTTTGATTACTTCAGTATGACCTGGTTTGACCACAATATTGACGGTTAATACTCTCAATTCATTAGAAAATACGAAGTACTGCATGGAAGAAAACCTCATAGACATAACCATTTATTAATCAATTAATCTAAGCCCAAATTTTAATTTTAAAAATCCCTATAACAAACAGCATGGGAACTTTTAGAAATCATGTGATTTGAGATAGTGCTGTAGGAGGGAAAAATGCTCAAATTTACTGAAGTCCTTGCTTCCCTATTATTTTCAGCTAGCAGTGGAAAAAATGCTGCAGACCTTTAAGTGCCATGAAGGTTTTTCATATATCTCAGTTGGAGATGAGATATAATGTGGAAAGTAAGCGCAGAAGAAAACTGAAGAAAGAAGCAAAACAAAAACAACCCTGACAAAAAAAAAACCAGAATCAAAACCAAACCCACAACAAACCAATCCCCAGAATAAAATTTGACTACTTCTAATAACCATTGAATATAGTACAGGATCATTAGATTAACCTTTTGTTATGATGAAAAGCATTGCTGTAAGATGTGTTTCAGCTGTATTTAATGGGATCAGTAGGTTTATGCTCCTTATTACATTGAAATGGATAAAGATTTTAATTTAGATAAATGAGTACCTGACACAGTCTGCTGTTTTGGGGTTTTTTATATATCTGCTGCTTTTATGTTGGCTTCTGACTTCTGTGATGATTAACAGATAATTACTTTTCCTGTGGTGAGCAGTTTTGAAGTTGGATGGCAAGAGGGAAGTATGTTCTTTGTGCGGATAGCACTTCTGCAGCAACATCGAGCAAGAATGATGGTGTTCATGTGGGTAATGCAGGACAAAAGAAGCTGTCCCTGCCCAACGCGGTGAACTCAGCTGCCCTTATTGCTGGTTTGCATTTGCCCAATTTAGACAACTGTAGCAAAGTGTGTCTCTTTAGGCTCAAGAAATAGATGAGTCGGTTTAAATGCTAGAGATCATTATTCAGTTTGAAGAAGTTGGTATCTGCACCAAAACTGTTTTGGGAAGGTCCCTGTTGGATGCTGGACCGGGGCAATATGGATCAAACAAGTGTGCTGGCACTTTCACGCCTCCCTGAACTTATTTATCTCTTCTGCACCAGGGCATCTCCTTGCCACCTTGGCATTCAACCTGGATGCCCAGCAGCTGGTGCCAAGCAGGATGGTGGTGTCCCTTCTGTTCCTTCATGACTGCAAAGGTACTGGGAAGTCTTGGGTGAATGACTGACTTCTGTCTCTGTACGTAAAATGGACATTCCAGTACTTCTGCTTCATTAATATATTGAAAATTGTCAGCTCTGTGGAGAGTCCTGGCATTGAAGGACTGAAGTAAGGAATAAAATGCACTTAGGCTAGGAAGTACCTAGTTCAAATAATCTGTTACAGTTTACAATTGTTTTTCCTTTGGTCTGCCTGTGGGCTAGTTGAATCAGAGCCATTTCATTTCATCAAAGGTTGCTCAGATGCTGTGGTGTGGAGTGCCACTAATGATCCCCAGAAAGTCATGCTGCAGAGCAGCTCTGAAACAACGATGCTCAGTATTTACAGATGTTAGCACGGTCAAGTGCTTGCACATTGCTCGAGGTAACCTCGTAAAGACAAGTGATTATTACAAGTTTGGGTCTCTGAAGCAAACCTGCGGTGAATAGCTGTAGCCTTAGGGGACCGCTGTTAACGCTGTATTCAGGGAAGCAGCAGATCCTTTTTCTTTCTTTCCTCTTCTCTCATCCCCTCCTGGTGGGATAACGAAATGCAACGAAAAGGGATTTTGTTCATCAGACATATCGGGGGTTTTGAACACAAGGTGATTATTTCTCAGTCCTTTTTCCAGAGATTTCCTTCCAACTAGAAAATTAGATGCACTCCATCTGGGGCTCCTTGCCCTGTGCCACTGACAGTATCATACATGTTTTCTGGCTACACACTTGCCAGACCAAAGCTTAAGGTCTGTTAGCTTTAGTAGGCTTTAAGGAAAGAACTGTTTGATTGTTTCTTAATAATGCATTTTTTTTTTTAGCCTAATGTGATTAAAAATCTTTTGCTGCCATGATAGTTTTTACAGAATATTCAGAAGGAGGATATTGACCAGTCTTCAAAGTACAAGAAGTTGATATCTTGGCAGGTCTTCTTTTTCTAACATGTAAGAGTAGAGAGAGGTACTTGTGACCTTCTATTCAGCTGTTGTGAGTGTGCTTTCTTGAGTTTTTGTGTGGGTAAGAAGTATGCCTTAGAAGGAAGCTCGGTTGCGTCATTGTCGGTATTGCACTAACAAAAGTCAGCGGTATAATTGTTGAGAAGAGACATCCGTTTAGGAAATCAGTAGCAGGGGGCTCTTAATTTTCTGGATTTCAGGGCATGACAAAGTTTTTTATTTTCCAGCCTGAAACCAAAGCTGAAGTATTTGGGTTTTGACTGCAGCTGTATGCGCCACTTTCATCTTATAAGAATCATTATAACAGTTATTTCTTCAGGCCTCTTCAGCTGCATGTGTTGGCTGCATTGCAGGTTGATAATAAAAGTGGTGTTATAAATTGCAATGACTTACGTAAGGGAATAGGTTGTTTTAATATTCTGTTTGCCATAGACTATGATTACTGTGCTTGCACTTTAAAAGCAGTTATGTAAAACCAGTGAAAGGTGTGTCATGAGAAAGGCAATTGCCTTTGAAAAGTTTTCATAAGTTATTTGATTAAGTATTTATATGTGTGGTCTCAGAGCAGGTAGACTAAAAAGTAACTGCCTTTAAGAATGTCACAAATGTTCCTTGAGACCCGTGGGAGAAGCAATATTTGGATCATTTATATATCAAAAAAAGAGATTGATGAGCGTAGAAACTTTCTTCTGACTATAGTAAAAATGCCACTCTGTGCAATGCTTGCTGTTTCAAGCCTTTGCTTTTCATTTAAGTCTGCTGCCCTTTAAGACCATTTGATCCTAACGTTAAAGGCATGTTCAAATCCTGTGTCCTGTTCAATCAGAGTATTTTTATTCCTATAAGTATGCTACAGATGCTAGAAAATTGGTTGGTGGGGGGTGAGGAATCCAAATGCCTCCTTCTGGACCTAGTTTTGTGTAGTTAAAAATTATCTTTTACCAGCTATAGAGAAGATTCTAGTGCTATTGCTATAGTCATATATAGAAGAGTTGTTTGAAAAGACAACCAAGACTCTATATTTATTAACTTTAGCCAAAAGGCATAGAATCGACTGCTTGCTTTTCTTAGAGCTCTGTTTATGACCACAGAAAAGCTCATAAAGATCTCCAGTTCTCCATGAAACAGGATAAAGAACTTCATATACCAATTTCCTGAGAAAGCTTTTCAACATCTAGTTGACTTCCTGCATATCGTTAAAGGACATTTCATCTTGGTTAAATATTTAAAACAATTGAGTATCCACCTTAGGAAATAAATTATACTTAAGCATTTAAAATTGTAGCAATTTAAAAGAATGAAGTATCATTTAATAGCATTTCCCTCATCTGCTATATTGCCAACACTGTGTCAAGGACTATATTTATCTGTTCAATTGTATATTCAATACCTAGACTTAATGGTGCCTCTGTTCCTCTAGGCACTACTGCAATTTTCCTACCTGCATATATGGAGTTAATCAAATAAACCTTCTCTATAAAGGAGATGTAGCCCTTCTTTCAACACCTAGCATTATGACAGTAATAACAATGAGTGGCAATGTAAAAGTCACATACATATAGCTTTAATTATCCAGATTTTCTATGTTTGGACATCACAATTGCCAACAGTACATGACACTTTAATTGGCTGGGTTTTTTTTTTTTATTAACCTTTCAGATGTTTGGTGATATTAGCAACGGAGTATCTATGATGCTGCCCCTCCTATTTCCTTCCTCGTGTACTAGAAACACAGAAACTAGTAAAGTTAGAGAAGCTTTTGGCTTTTGCTTTAGCTGCAAAGCAATGTGAAAAAAGAATGACTTAGTGCTCCAGGAGAGGTAGACTCAGTACTTTCCTTTTGCTGTAGTGGCAAAAGTGTCTTGAGGACAAGTTGAGCTCAGTCTTCTGTTTCATGCAGCTTTTAGGATGATGTCTTTCTGTGCAATTTGACCAAATGCTCCCATTTGGCTGTCTTTCCCCACCCATACCGATTGTCAGCAGCGAGTTGCTTACATTTCCCCTGCCAATCTGTACAGTCTGCAAGTAGCCTGAGCAATGAGCACTGTCCATTAGCTCTGCAGCAGAGAACCCAGCAGCAAATAATTCCTGATGCATGTCCTAGGTAGGAGATTTGCTTTTCTGGTCCAGTGCTTCTGATCCATAAGGTAGAAACCCAGCTTAAGTGAACGGAAAAGTTACAGATGGCCTTGTTAGCTCTTGCTTGAACTGCTCGAGGACTTCTTTTGATGGAGAAAGTACAATGCAGGCTTTATGAGTGCAAGAGGGAATACTGAAAACACGGGGTGACTTATTAAGCCTGGAGTAAATGAGTGGAAATATAATGGGCATCTAGGATGCTGAAAAGCGCTTTGAGACAAGGAGCTTACTATTAAGGATCACTTACTGTTCTTAGTGGTACTTTGCATTTATAATATTTTTTTTATCTTGAAGCAAATATGGTTTCACCCAAGTGTGGAACTGTAGATGAGTTTTTTGAAGGTGCAGGCGAGGGTTAGGGTGCAAGTACTTTGCTTCACAACCATCTGTTCAGGCAGTTAGAAAATGCCTGCTCTCCTGAAGCTCCAGTGCCGAGTGAATTGAAGTCAAATGCTGAACCTGTTAATTGATCCATTACAATCACCCACCAAAAGATGTCTCCTCCAAGGAAAGGCCATCTAAGTTTAAGTGCCTTAAACTTCTAAGAACATGGATTCAGACATGGCAAATCAAAATGTTCATCATGTCTTCTATAATGCTGCAGTAATTTTCTTAGTTGCTAGTGCAACAAAAGAACAGAGTATAAATAACTTCAAAACAATTTTGCTGGTCAACAGCTGTAAACTTGTCTCCAAGTACAGCCAGTAGAAAAATTCTTTGACTAAGTACTCCTTGATGTGTTTAAGAATAATAAGACAGAAGAAGGTCCTTGAGTTTTCTTGTACCCAAAGCAGAGGTACAGGTTGAAGGTCTCTTACATAAAAAGATGTCACTCCAGATGTGTCTATGTAGAATAATTTTTGCAAGATTTCTCTCCATGCCTTATTTTCTCCAGGAAGAAAACTAATTTTCCAGAAGAGTGTTGCTGAAAATAATTGCACTTCGAAGGGCCACATTCTCCTCCTTGTCAAGTTAACTTGTTGCTTAACTAGGAAGTTGATAATTTTTCCATTTCAGATTGCTGAAGCTAAACTGTGACACGTATTTGATTTCAGTGCTGTTGGCAAGATGTATTGTTTGAAAGCAATGAGACCAGAAAAGAGCTTTCCTGCCAAGGATGCCAGATGACCCAGCACCAGATGAGGCATCACCAGTGTTGTTCTGGGGCAGGTTATCCATGCCACATGCTTGCATATGAGCCACAAAGGGAACTTGCATTATCCTTGGTGCACTTGGCACCTCAGCAAGCAAATTACACACATGAAGTTCAGGAAGGAAAATTTGAGCAATCTGTGTAGTTGGTAGGCTGTCTTAAAGCACATTTAACATTGGCAGCTTCCTCTCTTAGGCTGAGCTTTACCTCCATGTCTTACAATGAATAAGCTTGTCTTGGCAGAAGCTGGATGAAAGATTAATGGTAACAGAAAGCACTTTTTTTTTTTTTTTTCCTATTGGAGAAAGCTATCTCTAGGGTTAAGCTCCTAATAGTGGAGAAAAGTCCACAGTTAATATTTACTCTAACACAGTGGTACCTTGCTCGAGTATATGGATGAAACAAAACCTAGCTGAGTCTGTCTTTGCACCAATGACACTAAATACAATGGACTTGGGGCCTGTGAAAGTCAGCTAGTTCCCAGAGTGACCACTCTGTGTTCCCTCTGGGAAATTCCCATTTAAAAGCTCAAGAGAAGTGACCCTAGCAGCCACCCATGTTAATAATCCCAAAGGGGCAAGCTTCAGCTGGCACCCTGTGTCCTTGTCACTGGTCAAAAGGATTAATCACTCAGGAAATGGGTGGGAATGACAGCTGCCTTGTGCACCTCTTGCATGGCTGGAGGTGGTGTATGTCCTCCCATTGCTTCTTCATCCGTGAACTGTGGCTTGAAAGCCCCACAGGGAATTTCAGAGAAGCTTTTCTCGCAGGAGGGCCTTCTGCTGTGTTCAAAATTAAAAAAGTACCATGATGGACCACTAGAGAGCAAGCTGGAAGTAAATTAAGAGAAATCAATTAGCTACAAGTGCTATTCGGAGACTGTTTTGGATTGAGATAGGCACCTAAAAGCATGAAGTATTCTGTCGAATCATTGAACGTAAGGATGGAAAATGGAGGAAGTCCATTTTAGTACACATGTTCAGCCATGTTAATTAGAGCAAACTGATGATTTCCTTCTGTTGGGAGATGTCATACTCTCAGAACAAGAGCAGCTCTTTAGAGGGCGAAATCTCTAGCGTGCTATCATGTACAGGTTCCCCTTATAACTGCATATTTCAGTACCCATGTGTTGCGGTTCACGTTGGGAGCATGGGGGGAAAATAATGCTTTAAACCAGAAATGGTGGAATTTATTTGATTAAATGTGGCCATCTAATCCTGCATTGTTACCCTACACAGTGAAGCTGGCATCTCTAGGGCATAGTTATTCTCATTCTGAAGTAGATGTTTCAGTTGAGTCAGATGAATTATGCCTGAAGGTGCTTATTTCTCCCCACTGAATATAAAGGGAGCCTAGGAAGACTAATTCAGATATAAAAATTTGCAATGTGGACCTCTAGAGCTACAGGAAATAAATCCTGCCCAAGATACCAATAATAGAAAGTTGTCGGATAGACTTCCAAGGGGAACATTTATCATGTCTTTAGTGGTGTTACACAGTGGTCCAAGAAGATTGTAGAAGTGCTTAAAAGCTATGGGGATGTCAGGGCTGCAGTGCTTCCTCAATGAAGATAACCAACAGAGCAAGGGCATGCAAGAAGTATTTTTTCAGGAAGTTTGTAGTAATGTTAATGTCGAGGTCACTTCTCTTGGGGAATTTATCCCATAGGGGTTCACCAGCTATCTTTACACCCTCTAAAATGTAACTCAGCGAAGAGGCAATAGGGAACTGAGGCTTCATCTCATTTCAGCCTGTCTTTGTAATTCCTTGCTTATAAGGTAGGCAGTTTCCTGTAATCCTTTTGACATTAAAATTCTCTTTTTCCTTCTCTCTTCTAATTGGAAAATAGTATATGGTACCACTTGGATTTTATCCTATTTGTAATAATCAGTTTCTCATAAATGCGAATACAGAAATCTCAGATGTGAGGTAATGGCCTAATTTATGGAACTAAAGAACTTTTAGTGAGTCTACGACAATAGAATTAAAATCTCAAAGAATTTATACACTTTTAAAACATGGTATGGACATTGGGATGTGTTGAGGGCCCATGTCTAACACAGCAAAGGCTGGGTATTTCCCTGCATTAAACTATACAAGCATTTCTAACTTCAAGGACATGAAATTGCAAGCTGCTAAATATATATATTTTTTCTTAACCAATATATGTCTCTATAAAGACAATGAATTGTGACTCTCTTCTCATCTTGTGCAAAGAACAATGAGTCTTTGTAGTTTAATTAGAAAGTGCCCTTAATGAAGTCTTGGCATGTTAATAAATTTCCTTTGGGGTGAAAGAAGTTTCTCTCAAAGGAAATTGCAGCAGATGTGTGAGTATTTGGGATCACTAGGGAGGCCTCACCATTTGAAGGCAGGGAACTGTAACGATGAAGCGTTTGCTTCTCGTAATTTTGAAGTACGTGGCTATGTGAAAACACTGTATGTACATATAAGTTGTGGTTTCAGTTGGGCTAGCGTTATCACTATACCAGATGCTAGTAAAAAAAGTTATGTTTTAGATTTCAGATGGGAAATACTTTTGATAGTGCACTGGTGGTTTTAGATGTTGCTAGGCAGTCAAGGCCTTTCCTGCTCCTCACACCACCCTGCCAGCGAGTAGACTGGGGGGGACACAAGGAGTTGGGAGGTGAAACAGCTAGGGCAGCTGACCCCAACTGACCAAAGGGCTATTCCATACCATATGGCGTCATGCTCAGCACATAAAGCTGGGGGAAGAAGAAGGAAGGGGGAACTGTTTGGAGTGATGGCATTTGTCTTCCCAAGTAACAATTACATGTGATGGAGCCCTGCTTTCCTAGAGATGGCTGAACACCTGCCTGCCAATGGGAAACAGTGAACGCATTCCTTGTTTTGCTTTGCTTGTGTGTGTGGCTTTTGCTTTATTTATTAAACTGTCTTTATCTCAACCCACACATTTTCTCACTTTTACTTTACCGATTCTCTCCCCGGTCCCAACTGGGAGAAGTGAGTGAGTTGTTGCATGGCCCTATCTGCCGACGAGGGTTAAACCACAACCGTATATAATATTGGAAGAATGTGTATATAGACACATATATGGTGTGTGTGTGTGTATATACACACACACACAAAAGACAAAAGGAATAGGTATCTTTCCTAACAGCATTGGGGGGGTCATATGGTGGTAGGAGGAGTTGTTGTTGTATGGGGTAGTGAGGAAACAGCATAGCCTGAAAGGGATAACTGGAGCCAAAGATGGAAACCCTGCTGCCAGGGCTGGGCAGCCTGCACAAAAATCACCCTTTGCTACCTCCCAAATTGCTGTGGGACTTCTGAGAATATATTGTGTGCCAGGTGCCCTCACCAAAGCAAAAACTGTCAGGGATGAAGAGGAGTGGTGAATCTCTCCTCCCAGCAGCTGCTCTCTGGTCCTCTTGGACACCATGGCGTGGTGTTCCCAAATCATGTTTTCCAGCCTGTCCTGGGCCAGGTGAGGTGCAGCAAGGAGGCACCTGCTCCTTCTGCACTGCTGCCAGTACCACCTCTGCCCACGTTTTTGCCAGGACAGTGTTTCAAGTTGGGAAGGTCTGACAAGGCATTGTGGATTTCAGTTACCTTGTTCTTCTCATGCTGATGGTATTGGGACTTTTTTCCCAATGACTCGCACGTCCTTTCTCCTAAGTGATATGTGAATAACTTGGAGAAGCTCCTTTGGGCCGTTATTTTAAAATGGCAGTTCTGAGTGATGCTGGTACAGGCTCTGCTATGGGAAGCTGGTGTGCCACGTCTTTCACTCTCTTTACGATATGCCAGTACTTGCAATAGGCTTCAAGGGATTTCGCTGCTTAATCTGCATTTATTTGAAGTCGCATTTGTTCTTAGCATTTTTTTTGATTATATAATCATAGAAAGTTACTTTTGGTAATGTATGCTGCAAGACTGGTTTCCTGGTAGTTTCAGATCAGTTAGACTAATTTTATTAAATCTGTGTAAAATGTATTAAATCAAACAATGTTTTGTATAATTTTATTCCTCCCTTCAACCAGAAATGTTTTATAACTTTCTCTGTGGGAAACATCCAATTGACTGGTTTAAAGTTTCTTGCCAGATTCAAGATTATATTAACCATTTGACCAGCATAAGGGGGCATTGTTGAAGAAACATCTGCTTCGGAATGGCTTATCAAATTTTCACCCCCTCATCATCAGATTAGTGCTGTCTTGTGCATTCAGTTGCACAACCTCAAAGCGCTGTCTGACAATTTACTGCAATTTTCTGCTCATTCCTTTGACCTAGATATTGGGATTTAAAGTTACAACTGCTAGGCTAGCAGGAAGCATTGTTTTAGTGAGAGACACGTAAATGTTTCCTGCATCGTAGCAGTTTTGATAATGCTGTTAAGCAAAGGACTTTTCATAATTTTCAAGTAGTACAATGAATGCTTCTATCTGATTAGAGTCCTCAAATTGCTGCTGCTTACATCTTCAAGCTCCTGCATTGCAATGACAGCATTGTATCTGGGGAAGGGGAACTTTGGGAGTTACTCTGCAGTTGTGTTTAGAAAGGACGATGGGCAGGGATTTCTAAGACTTTTGTACCCAGAAAGATAGGAAGGTTCATGTTTTACAGTATCTCTGCCCACCCTGCTATACCTGAGCACTGTCCCCTACTTGAACCTTCCTCAGACTGGTTGGTACCCTTTGCAAATGCCCCCAGAGTCGGCTGTCCTCAGAAGCCAACAATTAAGTGGGTGGTCTCAAAGCACACTGGGGTTGTCATATTAAATTTCCTTGTTTTATATATATATATATATATATATACAAAAATACAATATATCTATAAAACCTTGTCTTATTCGTTTTCAATTTCCCTGCCGATTTGAAGAGTTACAGGATGATGAAGGTCCTCTCCAGACCTTCTTTTCCTTGGAGGAAAGTCCAGGCCTCTAGAATCCTATCCAGGATACTGCAGTGCAGTGTAGATGAGCAAGGATTTCTGCAATAGTTGTGTCAGTTCTGCAGTAATGACATTGGTTCATTAATAGAATATCAATTCTCCAATTATCTTATTCTCTCTATTTTGAATCCTATAAAACTCATTTGTTCAAGAGAGCTGATTAACATAATGCTGCAGCATGAAGCAGTATAAACACAATAAATATTTGTTCTGTGCATTTTTGTAATAAATATATAGCTGTTTTTAGAGCAGCAATTACATGACTTATTGAATTAATTTTTGAGGAAAAGACTAAAGTATGGACAATTTCATTGATATAATGAATATAAGCTTGCATACAGCTAATGCTAAATGATGGGAGATCATTATACATACACACACAAAGTCTTTCTAAAGTAAGTGATCCTTAAGGACAAATCAGGAGAGAAATTTGCTAAGCAAGCATGTTTTACTGGCTTGATGAATTTTTTTTAATTTGCTGGACTACTGGTTTAGGGGATACATTAGGTATCTAATGGAAATGTTTAAAATAACTATTTTAAAATGACATTTTCAGTAATAAGCCAAGTAAGCCAAGTTACAAATACAGTATGTAAAGCTGATAATAGAGTTCATGTAGTACAAAGCAAATTGACTATGGGCACTTTTTCTGTTTCTAGAGTATTTTGGCTGAAGATTGAGAGTTCACATCCTGACTGTGCAGAGTTGCAGTAGCAGGACAAGTTATACATACTTTGCCTGCATGCAATATAAAGTGCTAATTCTGTGTCTCAAAAAAAAAAAAAAAAAAAATTAACCTACTAGGAAGAAATTTTACTGAAGAGGCACTATCACTATCTCCTAAGCTCAATTTTGTTCTGGACGCCTCTCACTGATATCATAGGGTGGTTGGGGCGGGGAAGAAAGTGTGGGAAACCAAACTCCGTCCCAGTGCACGCTTATCTTTAAAGCAGGTCAGTGCAGTATTTCTAAGTCTGAGCACACTGACACTGTTCAGAACTTGAACAAAAGAAAAGTGAAATAAGGGAGAACTTGCTCATTCTTTGAAAGATTTGCAAAAGTTCCTTAACAGAAGAAATTACATATTTTGTGTTTTGAACATAGCATAAAGAAATGTGGGGGTTGTGACTGACAAGTTTCAGTCCCAGAAACACTAAAAGTTTGAATGTTTTTCAAAAAAGACCTTGAAAGTTGAAATGGTTGAATCATGCTGTTTGCCTGTCTTTTCTGTGATACCCAGTTTGAGGTGCAGAATGAGGAGATGTAGCTGTTTATAGCCCTTTTCAAAGGGGAATGAAGTGTTTTCACATAATGCTTTAAATATTTTTCTCTCTTTGGGGATATAAAAGTGGTCATTTTGGAAAGAAAAGGGGGGTGAAAAAAAAAAGGAGATTTCCAGGTCTCTCTTGACTGCAGAGACTGGTTTATTTGTTAAAAATAACCATTATGTTTCTCCTCAGAAACTCTAAAATTGGAGCAGCTTGCCTCTGTGTTCAGATCATTGCAGTCTCAGCAAGCACAGGTGCAAATATGGAAGCCTGCAGCATGAAAGCCAGTCTCCCTGATGCTACTATTGTGTATTTCGTCCCCAAACATAAGTTCCTCCGTCCTTCATGCTTGTCAGACTCCAGTTCTCGTACAGCAATTTTTTTCCTCTGTTATACGAGGTGCGCTAAAGAGAAGAGTTTAGAAGAGCAGAGCAAACATGAATGATGCCTTTCTGTCGCCCTTTGGGGCAAAGGTATGATTCAGAAATGGGCGAGCTGCTTATAGCATTGCAGCGCTGGCTCAGGTCTCCTCTGAAGCGTGGGGAAAAAAGCGTGACTAACGCTGCCTCGGGGGTGAAGGGGAGGTGTAGGGCGTAGGAACTGAGCTGGACTGGAAAGCCAGAGGACTGCTGGGCTGCTTCTGTCAGGGCAGGGGCGATGGCAGCAGCTGTGCTGGGATAAGCCGTGGGCTTCCTCCTTCCCTGCGGTTGGTGGCAGCAGCCAGCCCAGGGCGGTGGTGGCTGTGTCTGTTTGAAAGGCTTCTGGAAGAGATAAATTGGACATCCTTGGCAGTCTGATGTCCTAGGAAAATGGGAATACTTGAAGTTATAGCTGGCTGTACCTTGCTGTGGGCCAGTAGGAGAAGCAGTAATAATAACACAGATCTCTTGTCAGCATCAGTTCAGAGCTTTAATGACCAAATGGCCGAGCAGCCAGCAGCTGTGGAACTTAACTGAAAAGTGTTGCATTCCTATCTTGGCCGTAAAGAGATGGGTGAATGGAAAGACAAGATACTACTGAGGAAACAAAAAACATAGAATGTGATGCGTGCTTCTTGTTCATCCATTTTTTGAAATGTGATGAGACAGTTGCCATAGAAATGCTATTCTCTGCTTGATACAACGTGCACCAGTTCCAGGAAGCCATTGATGGTTGTCACAAATAGCTTTCCATAAATTTAAATATCTCAGAGTAACGTAAGGGGAAATATGTCCTTACGTTTTCTTATAGAAGATCAGATTCTGTAAGATCTGCTTTTACTACAAGGGGAATATGACTGAATTGGGCATCAGCTGTTACATATGGTCTTCAAAGTGAATATAACTGCAATTTGTTTTAGTTGTAAAGAAAGGACAGCATATGTTTTTTAGAAAAAAAATTAACTTGGATCTTTTAGGACAGTTTTGATAGAGCTGAACTTGCAAATAATACTGATTTATATTACCAGGCTGTAAAGTTACACAAATTAATTTGGTTCAGAAGACAATTTTGGCTGCTTGAAACGATGTACTTCATAAGAATAAAGAGCTCAGTAAGAAACAGTTTTCAGCTCTATATAGCCTGGGATATTCAAACTTTCATAAGTACAGCTAGTAAGTGTGTTATGAAAGGTCAGTTAGCAAGAAAGATACTTCTCAGTTCTTTCTGTGGCTAATAGTTATTTATCCGAGTCATGCACTCTGGTATGGCAGGGGGTAATGGCAGCTGGATGGAGAGCACCGAGCATGTAGGACAGTTGGAGCTTCTGGTCTGCTTTTCTGGTTAGCACATTGTTCTGCAGACCTCAGCTGAAAGCAGACTCCTTCAGCCAAAAGCTATTTGTCAGAGCAGTGAAAGTTGAACTACCACAGGGAAGGAAGAATGACTTGTACCAAACAGCCTATTGAAGTAACATTTTAAGAAACTGGAGGGTCTGAAATTATTTTGCGGATAGAAGATTCAGGTCATGGGTACATTTAGTAGCTCATGGTATCTGCAAAATTTTGGCAGTCAAGCATTATGCTTATAAGAGGTCGTTTCTTTTATTCACAGATTAAAAAAGATATGAAATCTATTTTATGGGAGCAAATCTCTTTATAGAAGACCAGACCCTACTGCAAATGAAGATAGGGCCAGCTGATTTTCTCACAGAGCTTTCTGTACTGGAACAGCATCCTTAAACAGCCCTATATTCCTCAAGAACTGAGACTGTTTTAAAAAAAAAAAAAAAAAAAAAGTCTTTTGTTGCTTTCTTTTTCTGATAGTTAAATTTGGAGCTGCATAAAGACATGCCAGGAGTAATTAATTATAAAATTTATCTGGCCAGGTGAATGTGCTGTGCAACATGCAGATGGAGTGCTTACGCAAAAGCTGCAGTCAAAGGAGTGTTAGTTTGCGTCTCCTGTGCTGCCCTTCTAGTCTAAAAGGACCTCTCTGGCTCATCATGCCTTAAAAAATGAGGGCAGGGCAGCTGCAGGCTAGTACATTAATTAATGGGAAGGCTAAGTCTATGTGAGAGTTTAGGTCAGAGATTTAGTGTTCCCTTTTCCTTTCCATGGAGTCTGCCAGCCATTATAAATTACCAAAATATCCACTGCTACTGTGCTGGAGAAGAATGAGCTTTACAGCAAGGCAGCACCCAAGCCACCCTCAGGGCACAGTGATCTGGCACTTGACTTGCTCCAGGGCCTCTCTGGACCCAGCAGGTGAACATCCCAAACTTTTTCTGCCTGGCAGGGTTTTGATTCAGTCCTGCTCTGCTCTGCTTGTTATTAATTCTTATTTTGCAGCTAGGGTGCAAGGAAAGTCTGCTCAAGTTCTGTGGGGGCAAGGAGAGGAGTTAATGATTCCCCTCTGCTGGAATTGGCTGAGCAGAAATGAGCATCAGCCGTGGGCAGCAGATGCTGTACTGGGGACATGGGGGTCCCAAACTGACTGACATCAGCCACCGTCACCATCCCATCAAAGGAATTCAAGGTGATTGAGGGCTGTGATCGTGCCCTCTGGAAGGTTGCTCTTGCTTAGCACTTTGCGTCTTGGAGAACTTGCCAACTGACATCTAGTTCATTACAGGGCAAACCTGATTTGGCACTATTGATTTCCAGAAGCCTAAAGTCACACTGAGGTTTAGTACTCTGTTTCTTCCAGTTAGTGTAAACAAGTATGAGCTGTGTGGCAAGAGCATAATGTACTTGAGCAATAATAGACGTATAGACAGCTTTATTCCTAGAAGTAGTGCTTTTATTCATCATCGTATAAGAAATTGCAAACCTATTTTCTCAACATCAGTAATGATCTTGTTCTTGCCTGACAAACCTCTGATTTGTCAAATACCATTAATCTTGACACTACTAAATTGCTTGAAACAACCATATTGTCTATCCTAAAATGGCCTACTGTGAGGCCCTCACATTTGAGGGCTCTTACCTCTCCAAGTTAATTTGCATGATGCTGCTAGTATCTTGAAAATACTCATTTCAGTTTGTAAACAGTGTGCTTTGAATGGAAATCTATCATCAATGATCTTGCGCCTTCTCTCTAGTTCTGTGTTTTCACAACTAGAGACAGGACAAATGTTACCTATACTGTGTGTGACAGACACAGTCTTCTCTTTGAGAACACATATTCCATTCCATTTTGTTGAAATGGATGAAACTGCTATGACTCGATGTATGGATCTGGCGTTATTACTGTCCATCCCTGCACAAAAGAAATGGTTATTAATAAACTACAGCTAACAGACTGCACACTTCTATAGTTTTCTATTACATTATCTTAAAGCACTTTAAAAAACAATTCTCAGTGTTAGAGAGTTTCATATTATACCTTCTTCTTTCAAAAAAGAAGAGAAAGTATAGGAAGGCTAAATGGCTTGTCCTACCTCCCATGGGAAATGGATGGGAAAGAGCACAGAACAAACCTCTGGATCATCTTCACCCCAGCCTGCGCTTTGCTTGTCATCTTCCCTGCTGCTCTCAGTGGTACTCCCTAACCTGGCTATTGAGTGCGCTTTCCAGCAGAGGTGTTTACACCAGCAGGTGTGCCAAACATAAAATCCACCTTCACAAAGAGATGAAGAGAGCAGAGGCGTGCTTTTCTAGTGGGTATGCTGACATGCTTAATGACTTGAGCTGGGGGAACAGTCTTTTCATCGTGTCTCTTTTCCCGTTTGGCCTTTCCCTTTGGTTGGCGGTACTAGCTATGCTCGCTCCTAGTTAGAAGGTAAGGCTTTCAGTGGCTTTGTATGTGCACACCTGCGGTGCTGAGAAAGGAACAAGGCAACCTTTCTGGAAAGTCCCAGCGTGAGGCTGCCCTATTTGTGTTGCTCCCCTTAGGAAGCTTTACAAAGAACAAGGATTTAGCTAAAGAGGAGGGGTGCTGCACCTTCCTTCTTTCTGCAGTCCACAGCTTGTGCTACAAGATGCAGCTCCATAGGGATCCCTCCCTTCCCATATTCTCCTAAATATTGAAACTTGCACCTGCGTGGAAGGATTTTCCCCCATTATGTGCTTTAACCTTTTCCTCTCATGGTGATTTCTTCCCTCTCTGGTGAGGCTCTAGATTTACTGCCTCCTGGAAACATTTGTGTTTAACTTCTACTGGGGACAGCCTGATACACTCAAACCACCATGATCTTCTACAAGAAGTGGCAGGGTAATCTATTCGGTCCTGTAAAGCACACAGCTGTCTTCTTTTAAAGAAGAGAAAGTCTTTTGGCTTTTGAAACCTTTGGTAATGGAGGATAAAAAGCAGTAGAAAACTGGCCAGTCTCTGTGTTCTAAATCTGCTGGAAAGTCTGGCAGATTTTTTTTTTTTCCTTCTTAATACATTGGTTACTTTAATATCTCTGTCTCTAAGTCACTGGTATTGAAAATATCCTAAACAACTCTTATAAAATGTTGCAAAATTTCTCTTTCCCAGCCCATTGAATGTTATTTTGTTCTTTGACCACGTACACCTCCAGTAAGAAATTTCTCTGCCAGGAATGCCACAGACTGTGCAGAGCGCAGGGCACAGCCCCTGAAGTGGATGCTCTCAATTTAAAAGACTGATACCCCCCTTGGAGTGGGTGGTGTCTCTTAAAAACCTCATCTGAGAAGCAGATGGAGTATCACTGTGATGTCTTGGTGACAGGTTTGAAAGGCTCTGTTACCAGCCTGGTTACAACAAGAGCCATCACCATTCTGAATTAAGTTGCTTGAGTCAAAACTGAAGGCATCAAACAAAGAGTCCCAGCGTTGGAATACCTGATGAGTGATGGGGTTAGCTATTTTTATTTATTTATTTATTTATTAAAAAAAACAAAACAAACCACAGCCAACCAAACACCTCCCTTTCCCTCTCAGCTGGTCTCCTGGCTGCTTTTTATTTTGCTGTAGCTCAAGATCAGGTTATCCTGATTCAGAGTAAGGAGGTGGACAAAACTGAATTCTGCTCTCAGAGCTTGGCTTTAGAGTCTCACACATCGACAATCCATCTAATGCATGAAAATTTTTCAGAGCTTTTGAGATGGGACAATAAATGTGTTTCTAGAAAATAATTTGGAGTAGGAAGAAGCACCATTTCTTGGTGCTTCTGTGGATTTTAAACCCTTCAACACCCTGATGGCTCCACCTTCCTGGGGCTTTTCATAGCCTGACAGGTGCTATGTGCTCTGTCCTAAAAACCACGTGTGCCTCAGTCTTGAGGTCCAGTGTGGGCTCTCCTTCTCCCACTGATCTCGTCTGCAGAGAATGAGGATATAGGCTGGCCTAGGTCTTGCAAAGAAGGTGGGTTGGCTTCACCAAATTACGCTTGGAGTGCAGTACTTCAGACAGGTGGGCTGTAGGGATTGCTTGGCAGACCTATATAATGATATTTCATTTCAGCCTCCTTCTCTTCACTGTGCACTGGTTTTAGCAGGATTAGTGAGTCCTCTAAGAAACAAATAAATTATTCTCTTCCCTAGTGAATTACTTAATTTTAAGAATCACTTTAAGGATCACTTTATCTGACTGTAATTTTCTAGATAGTTAAAATAGCCAGTGCAATCTTACATATGTCTCCTGCCCTGACATCAACACTTAAAGATGGGTAGACACAGCGAAAGGCATTGCTGCCAGGTGCTGGCGTGCTGTTTTGCAGTCAGCTCAGAAGAGAGCCTCCTGCAGTGAAACCCATGAAACACTTAAATGATAGTAACCAGTGTGCATGCAGCAGGGTATTGAATTGGCCTGAATTGGTCTAAATTGGCCAAAGGACACAGTAGAGGATACTCAGTTTATGGTTTGGGAATGGTGTGTGCTTTTAACCTTGCTGGACTGTGTGGGTGTCTGTAGGCTGGGTGGGCAAGAACCACCCAGCCCCTGGATGTGCGTGGCCTTGGGGTCAGCAATAGCAGTTTCTGTTGGGGACAGCCTGGTGAGACACCCAGAGGAGTCATTTGTTCCTTTTGTAGTTGAACAGTGGGACCTCAAAGGAGGGAAAGTAGTAGTTTACAATGAGAAGAGAGCCAGCAAAGAAATTAGCTGGGAAGTAACTCATCAGTCCCCTGGGGGGTATAAGAAAAGATGAATTTTTCTGGGTTTTTAATAGTTTAGCCTGAAAGCTCACAATGAAGGAGGACTGAAGTTGCATAAAGCTGTGAAAATTGCTAACTACTATTTTTTTCCAGCAGCCTGGAGGTTTTGAGAAGCTTGAGTGTCCTATGAAGGTTTTGTATGCTGTCCCACAGGGACTCCAAGGAGTAAATTACCTCAGAGAAGAGCTCTAGGAGAACATTCTTAGCTAGGTTTTGCATCTGAACTCCTGCCTGTAAATCCTAGGAAGCCTTGTAAAGGTTGGAAATCTTTCCTGGAAGTATTGTTTTTAGAGTTGTTATTTATAATACTTACCACTCTTTCAAGTATTATGATATATGTATTATTCAAATGTTGTGTACATGTTTACAGTCTAGTATATTCAAGATTGTAAAGGCAAAAGAAGGGATTCGTCTGATCTCTTTGCATATAAGCTTACTTTCTTCTCTATGGGGAAAAGCCAAATATGCATCATGCAGCTATGCTATACATAATTTCATGACATGATTGTAGTTCATTCTAATTGAACACATTTTATACATAAAACATGGACCATGGATGTGTAGCGTTGGCATATAGATAGGATGTGTTGGAGGCAGGAGACTAAAAAATTGAAGTGAGGGTCAGGATCTTCGTAACATTCAGACTCTAAAAGATTTATTATTATTAGCCACAACTGCTTGATTTGTAGAAAATCCTTAAAATACTTCAAGAGTCACTTTTCATATACACTGCTTTTCACCTAGCGCTTTTTTTTTTAAAGTAGCTGCTGTTAAAAACAGCTACTGTTAAGCTCACCAAGATCTCAAAGTACTCAAACACTTTTCTACCAGATCCTCCAAATTCACCCAACTCCAACCCGCAAAGCTGGTGCCGGCCCTGGAAGCCACCAAGCCAAGCAGGCTGCGTTCCCCGCTTGTGTCAATGCTGGGCTGCTGGGACTGGGGCAGGGTGCCAACTGCAGCTATAGCACTCAGTTCTTACATACTGGGTGCTGTGATTTCCCCAAGTGCGTATTTATAGTGGTTTCTGTTAAAATGTGGTCTTAACAGATTTTCTCACTTGTGCATGTTCTTCCTTCTGCCACCCCACCGCCTTCTCCCCTTGCTCAGAGTGGCAAGGGGAGTGGATGGGAGGCATGTGGGAATTTGGTCTCAAGCTTTCCTACCTTTTCATTTGAAACTCACTGCTGACAAGGGAACACAGAAACACTACCAAAATAAAAAAGCAGCCCCAATGGACATATGAAGGGGTAGCATCGTCAAAACTGTTCCTAATTCTCCAGATGTTGTGGGGTTTTTTGGTGTTGGGTTTGGTGGTTTTTTGTTGTTGTTTTTTTTTTTTTTTTTCACATGCTGCCTTTTAGCAGAGATCTATTTTTTGTTTGCAAGAAAAGTTATTGCTATGAGTTGGCAGGAGGTGCAGCACCATTTGCCTTTCTGCTTCGTTGTCACCTGGACGTGGCCATATATTTGGGAAGTGCCTCCCAGTGTTGCTCACCAATTCTTACTGAATTTTCTGGGGAATGTGGTTATCTTTTGGTATTTCTCTCTCTCTCTTTCTTGTTCCCTCACTTGTGACTGTCTGGTTGTAAATAAGTTCAGTACCCTGAGCAACAGCATTTCCAACACTATGCGTGCTGGTGAAAAATGTCACTGATATTACATGAAAATGAAAGTTAATTACTGTTTTCAGTGCTGCTTGGAGCATTTCATCTCATGTTCAATACAAATGAAACAAACTGCTTTCACAAAATAACTTACCACTTTCTTCACTTTGTGGTTCCACTGAGGAAACCTCCTTCTCTTCTCTGGATTACCTACTTGCTTAAAAGAATGCTTTTGTCCTGGCTAAAAGTCCCTACGAGGACTGCTCCCACTTCAGGGAATACTGAATGGAAGACTCCAACAGGAGTGAACTAGAGTTTCTTTACTTCTAAATATCAGCATGTAACAAAACAGGAGGTTGCTTGAAACTAAGCTATTTGTTAATCTGTTAATCCATAGATAAGATGTTTTTCATGGTATTTGTGAAATCCATGATACTCATGATAATGAGTGATTACTTGTACTTTATCATTAAAGGCCCAGGGTAACAACTTCCTACATGACTTACTATCTGCCTTGCAAAGGACAAGCCCCAAAGGAGCTACATTTCAATGCGTTTGAAAAGAAGAGAAAGGACAGGTAGATGTGCAATCTTTCTGTACCTTTTTGCTTTGGTACAGCTCCCTGAATAATTAGCCATGTGGCGACTGCAGCTGTTGTAATTACTCTTAGCCCCTGAGTTAACCATCTCCTTACACTGAGTCAGTAGTGACTGCAGGCATCTAAAAAGGAAGTATGGGGTGCAGTTTCCAGCTTGAGTATTGCTTTAGCCTTGAAATATTCTTTTAAGACAGGAATTTTTGGCTTTGTATGGCAATTCTTGCAAAATTGTAGAGACTACAAGCAAAGTTGTGACAAAGCCTGAAAGGTAACAAAACTAAAGTGGTAACCAGGCATATAACTTATAAAATTGTCTCCTCCTTTGGTGTCACAGCAACTCTTTCTTCTAGTTCTAGCAGAAAAGAGATTATGAGGGACTGGCAGATAGGAGGTTTCCAGCTGGCAAAATGTTTCCAGCAGCTTCATTTGCCTGCTGCAAAACCTGGAGCTCAGATTATCTATGCCTAATCCTCATATCACAGCTAGAAAAAGGCAGAAAAAGGGAAAGAGAGCTGACCTGAGTTTTGTCATGAGCAGGTGAGGTGAAGGCTGAATTCTGCTTTAGGTTATGAGAAGAACAAAACTGAACTCTTTGTAATTTTGAGATTGTTAGTTTGGGTTCTTGGGAGATAGCTGACCTGATAGCTCAGTGGTTTATCTATCCTGCATTGGCCTCATGCTGCGTGTGCTTTGCTATCCTATTGCTAGGCTTCTGCTCTTGTACAAAGGTCCAGATTTCTGCAAAATTATCATCACATAACACCTATCTGCTGCTTGGGGAAACTGTGTGGTCAGAAAATCAGTAGCCAGTTTATAGAACTTCTATTAAGAGTTAGGTCTTTGCAGTGCCCTTGGTAGTTCATCACTGATGAGCAGAAATATAGCCATGTAATTTCATAAAGGCCAGTTACGCCTTTCAGAAATAATGTCAGTAGTTGTGCTTATAGATTAAGGGCAGGATCTAGGCCTCATTTATGGTTATGATGCATCATTATTCATCATAGAGTACAAAAATTTGTAGCTGAAGGCATCCTGTTGTTGGAGGCTTTCCCTCTGCATTTAAGTGTGTTGGTAATAGCTAGAACTTTATTATCTGTATCAGCACACATTTCCTAAGTCAGACAAATTATTTGCATATAATATAATAATGGCCACCACCTGATATTCACAGGGGAGACTCTCAGAGGGAAAAAAAGAGAATTCTCCTAACTTTCACCACTGGTTGTCCATGGTGACATCTTTAGCTAGAGGCTTGTCTTGTTAGTCAATTGAATTATTTAAGGTATTGATTTATTTACTGAGGGTAAAATTAGTTTTGTCTCTGACAGCCCTAGGACTTGGAAGAATGGTCAAGGTCTTTTTACTGATCCTTCAGTGCATTCACTAAGAATGTATTTCCTGAGTACTGGGTAAAAACAGATGGAAAAATCAGATTTCTTTCCTTCCTTTTGAAGTGCTCACTTCATAGTCACTAGAAACTTCTTTTAGCAACATTTTTGGTTCTTTTCCCCTACAGTAGTCTCTCCATAAATCTTAACAAAGATCAAGATTTTACTACAGCTGTAGATGAGCCACATGAAATTATTTAGAAAGGTACATGTTGTTTTATATGCTAACCTATATTTCTTTTTTTTTTGGACATTCATGCACTATTTATAATGCTTGTCTGCCTTTACAGTGTGAGAAATTTTGATGTTGGCTCAGCAGTAAGCCCTTTTGGGTTTGAATGCCGCTGCTTCCCGTGTGGTGCAACGCCTCTGGCTGTACAGCCCCCTTCCTTCCCTCCCTCATCCTCCCCCAGTGCAAATGTGCGAGTTGTCTTTCTCACCTCAGAGCCCTTTCCCCTCCAAAGTGTGTACAACCACATACTTCTTGATAGCATGTTGCAGAGGCACTTCGTCACTTGTAATTTTTACTTTCTTCCACAAGAAACAACGCTGCTAAATCCTTCTACTGGGGATTAATCTTTCTGTCTCTTACCCTTTGAGTTGCCGCCGATCAACTATTATTTATAAACCAAGCTCTTGGTTGGTGATGGCAATCTCATAAGTCACTGCTCTTCTGCCCTAAATTACTGAGTCTACTGGTGTAAATTCAAGCATGCATGGCTACCCATTTCTAATTTGGTCAAGTAGAGATTAATTTTATCTACACCTTACTGCTTATACAGGAACATCAAGCAAGCAGCTAATGTCACTTTTCATCTGCCCTGTACAACTGTACAGACTGGAAATACAGGGCAGGAATTACTCTGCTCTAGTCTCCTGAGCGGTTATTCAGAAACGCTATCTACTCTGCAGTGCTTAAAAACAAGAATACTACTACTGAAGTCTTGTCCTCCCCCACCTTATCCCAGGAGAATGTACTCTTGGGTGAGAGAGGGGCTCTGAATTTCATAAATGAAGGTTGATCCTTTCAAGGATGCTAAACCTGAGCTTTAGCAGTGTTTGTGTGGAATGGCCTTTATAACTCATTCCTTTCTTTGCCTCTGAAGCTATTGCAGTCTTTCTGATAAAACCTTCATACCACACTGCTCCTGAGAGAGATGAAGAAGCAAGGAGAGGATATGTTTTATTTCATCTGTGGCTTGCACCATGCTTCAGTTAATCTCTAGATATGACATGTATGGTTAGTGTTGTGTTAATCACAAAGCAGTTCTGTTCAGATAAGCCTTGGCAATTTTGGATGTTTACCCAATGAATACTGTGTATGTCTCTTGAACTTGCAAAACTTTCCAAAATAACAAGCTCTCTGTGGGATGTCAAGTATTGTAATTCCTGCTTCAGGCTTAGTCAAATACCTTCTCTTACTATTTCGCAAAATTTTTACTTCTGGTGTTATTCAAGAAATGCAGAAATGCAAAAAACACATATGTGGGAGAAGGCTGTGCTAAATAAGCCTTTGAATGTGTGTTAAAAGAAATCTCTAACAAAAAACCATTTTTTTTTTAATTCTGGGCACGTATTCAGATAGCTTTACTACTAAGTGTGCAGTTTTCCCCTCCCATAGCAGACATGCGGTGCCAGTTAAAATCCGACTTCATTTAAATAAGGTACTCCACTATTGAAAACTATTAAAAACAAATACTGCCAAAGACTTGTTTGGTTACTAATCATATGATGCCTAGATCTGTTCTGTTAACTGTCCCCCAATCTTAGTTTGTTCCCCAGCCTGCAATAACCACCTTGAAATTTACTGCTTTATTTTACTTTGACCATTAACTTCCTTATTGTCTAGAGATTATTAATGTAGCTGATGAGTATCTGTATTGTGTGCCAACATTATTTTCAAAAGCTTTCTTTTTCCCGTTGCAAGGTGTGAGGCTGATCCTACAGATGCCTACTTTGAAGCATTGTTTGTAACATTAACGGGTTAGGTGAAATAGGAAAGAGAACAGTGAGCTTTTCTTTCTAATTTATACAACCCATAGCAAGGACAAAAAGATTTGCATTTTTCTATGCTCCTTCAGGTTCAGAAAGAGAAGTTCATTCGCACAGCTTAATTCTGTGTGGCATCGCTTGTGTCCCTTAACCCACTAATAGTGAGTAAGGCTCCTGTGGGGAGTCACACAGAATCACAGAGGTCTTGGTTGGGTGTGACAGCTGGAGCTCACCTTGTCCAGCCTCCCCTTTGTAGCTGGAGGCTTGCTAACATTAGAGACCAGGTCAGCCATGGCTTTACCTACAAGAGTTTTGAAAATCCTCAGTAAATGAGACACTACAAGCTCTCTGGGCAACTGGGAGGAGAGAGCACTGCACTCTCCTCCCAGTGAGAAAGTCTCCAGCCTGAACCTCTCAGGACACTATTTGTGAATGTTGTCCTTTGTTATGTTGCCTGCCACTCTCAAAACCAGTTTGGCTGCGTTGTCTTTAACATCCCTTCAAGCAGTTGTACTAGGTCATCCTACGTCAGTCTACTGGATCACCCCTTCTTCAAAGACTAAAAGAGCCTTGCTCCTCAGCCTCTCCTCACAAGCCATGTGCCCTGACCATCTTGACAACTGGACTGTCTCCAGGTTCTCCACATCTGTCTTGAACTCATCCCTCATCCCAAAAGTGGATGAAGTACTGCAAGTGTGGCCTCATCAGTGCTGACTAGAGGAGGATAATAACCTCTCAATCTGCTAGACACGCTTGTCTTAATGCGTACATTTGTCTTATTTGTGACATGAGTGCAGTGCTGGTTTATGTTAATCTGGCATCCACTGTAACCTTGGGACTTTTTTTGGCAGGGCTGCTAATCAGCTCACTTGGTTTCCAGCCTTTGCAGATGCTCGGGGTTATTCTTCCCTGAGTGCACAGCTTTGCACTTTGCTGTGTTGAACTTCTTGATGTTTGTTTGCTCAGTGTTCAAATTTATGGCCAAGTCTCTTCGGACTGAAGCTCTGCCTTTTGTCGTGCCAGACATTTCTAATCTAGTATCCTAGAGGGTAATCCAGAAAATTTACCGGCAAGTTTCTGCTCTGATTTATTCTCTTGGGGAACATTTCTCTACCCATTAACTATAAAGGGAACCATGGAGGACATTCCCTAAACTAAGGTTGGCTTTTGGGGGTCTTCCCTGCAGAGATAGTGTATATCAGCTTTAGCTTTTAGAAGGTAGAACAGTGGGAGACATAGAGAGGCTACAATTGTCTTTTTACCCTGCAGTGCAGTACCCAAGTCTGAATGGAACAACAGCTTTTTTGTTTGCTGTGATGTTCTTCTGCTTTGTGTCTATTTCTGACTTCCAAATATTGTGTTTCATCTTTAATGGTTATGGCACCCATTAAGGAGAGAACAGTGTTATGACTCAAGCAGCTCTACAGACCGTTAGCCTCATTATGCAACCTTAACTTAATGTTCAGGCTGTTGGTACATTCATAATTGTTCAGTATAAAATGTTGGCTTGTCTTCATGCCTTTTTTTTCCTCTATTAATGTTCCATTATTTGTAAATAGAGTAACTTCTGGCCAGTTAACCTATGTTGTGTTTTTCTTGTTAACCTTTCTGTTAACATCGTATTAACTACAGATACTCCCAATTTTTCCTCAGGTTTTGATCAGATCTCCCACTCCAATATTTTAGACAATAAAATACTAATGGGTATATTTCTGTGCATATTCTTTCCTTTATTTTGATGGCCTCTCTCAAGGGATATGTGTCTTCTGCTGTTGACCATGCAGATGTCACTTGGGCGTATTTAGCTTCTGCAGTGATTTTCAACCTTTTTTTTTTTTTCTTTTAATTTATTTTTTCTCCCTGCACCTTCCGCATTCCAGCCAATTTGTAGGCTACTAAGAACCTTGCAGTAGGTCCCTGTGTGATAACTCTGATGTCCTGCACCAGTAACGTGATGGATTTGTTTTTTTGCCTCCCTAATTGTTTTGTGTGGATCTCTTAGAAGTAGTTCATATGAAGGTTTACAGACCCTAAGACGAAAACAGTTGCTTTGTTTTACATGATGGAGAAAATGGAAAAGGAATATTCTTAGGCTGCTGCTTACAGAGAGAAAGCAGCATGTGCTAAGTGGTGATAAATATATGCAATATATTCTGGATAGTGTTGCCTACAGGTTTCACAGAAAAACACATATTTGACTCACTTTGTTCACTGAGTGATAAAGGTCTAATAAGCAAAACCTATTTTTGAGAAACCACAAAAATCCTCCAACTTGATGCAGCTCTTCAACCCCAACCTACAACATGAAATCAACGTGCCTTGTTCTATCCTTTCTCCTACAAAGTGAATACATCCCCTCTCAACCCAGATGAGGACTAGGTTAAAAGGAACATATTTTAACAGGGGAAAAGGTGTACTACCGAGAAGGTTAGCTGCAAAAAGGCACTTAGGCTGATGAGTGACTGGCTCGCTCTCTCTCAGCAGTAGCGATTTCTCTTTTCCGCCACTAACCATCCTGGATGCAGCCATATGAAAAGCCCACTGCTGAGGGGGAGTGAGTGTGACATTCTCTTCAGTGGGATTCAGAGCTAAATTAGCTCAGTCCTCCTCCCCCATTTCTTCCTTCGTGGTTTGCTGTACTGTGGCTGTATTAATGAGGCACTGGCCTCATACGGTATGCCTTTCTAGTGCAAAAGTTCAACTGAAGTTTGGTAAGTCTGTCTGCAAAAGTTTAGTTTTCTACAATTACAGGTTACAATTTTTAAAAAAGATTGCTTCACTCATTCTACAGTGCATCACCCTTGTTTCTTCCCTTTCTTTCTGGTAAGCATTAAAAAATGACCCATTTTATATAAAGAGATGCCTAGGCTTGCAATTTCGTTGTCTTATACCCTGTTCCAGCCTCCAGTTTACCCAAGTCGGAGGACATCTCTGGTGGTGTCAGTGTTAACTAGCTGTCATGGATATGGTGGTTTGCTGTATTCATAGAAAGTGAACTTACGGATAACAACCTTGAAACTTACACATAATAACCTTGAAAGTTTCTTGCATCATTTCCTGCTGTGAAATGCAGGGTGTGTATGAAAGATGACCCAGAACAGCGCTTCACAAAGTGGTCTCTGGAATGGTGGTGGTTGGAGGGCTGGGTGGCACTCTGCTCTTCAGCTAAGGTAAGTAACTGCTTCACACTGCTTTGTAAAGGAAACCACCTTTGGTTTTCTCAGTGTTTTCTCTTTCAACTCCAAGATCCTGATTTTGTTTGGCACTAGGGCTAGACGACAGGGATGGGAGCGTGGACAATTATGAAAAAGCATGCCTGCAGAAAGTGCTTGTTTCTAAGTGCCATAAGCTGCAGGTTGGCTGATGGTTGAAGAATGAATAATTGCTTTCCTTTTTAAATGACATGCTTTAGAAGTGGTGTGGATATTCCCTTTTTTTAGTCGGTCACATGTCCTGATCCAGGAACGTGTTTTAGTTCTTTTTAAACTTGGATGAGATTTTGAAATAAATAAAATTAGCAAATGCTTCAACACTGTTCTGAAGCATAAGTTCTTTCCAACGTCCAGGCCCTAACTTTTAAAAAAACCAATTATTTCTAGAATCATCTCTTGCATTCACTGTTCCCTGTGCATTCAGCTGAGGTGCCTCATAGTAGACACTCAAAACTTGGAGCATGTGTGACACGAGTCACGCAGAAAACGACAGCTGAACTCTCAGATTTGTCGCCTCTGACCCCCAGCCCTGTGCCTTCGCCATGATCCCATCCCCTGCCACTGAAACCAGAGTTTCCAGAGACCAGAGAAACCACTGAAAACGACGTAGAAATCAGGGCTTGTTAACCATGCTGGTGATTTAAGTGATGAAGGCGATAAAAGAGCAGAAGCAGAGAAGTGCACCGAGGGGAGCAATTTTGAAGTACTTAATTATAGAGCGCCTGAAGAAGGCTGGGCGCTTTCTGGAGTACAGATCAAGTGTTTTCTCCTCTGATAGGATTAGGCCACTTTGGCTACTTGTGTCAAGTCCCTTCCAGACACGTTAGCGCTTTGATTCCTCCCACTCCCCAGAGGACTGTAATTAAGAAGTTACTGCCTCCCAAGTGTGCAATTATGTTCTCTGAAAGCCACTAAAAAGCCCTTAGTCTGAAACATCCCCTGCTTCCTGCATCAGCATTCCTCTGATAGGTAGGTACCTTACCACGCTTTGGTAAACAACAGAGCATGTTTAGTCCTCCAGACAATTTACTGAATGCGAAGAGTCTTAGAGAGGGGATCAAAAAGAAGACATGAAGTCGATAAAATCAAAATAAGTGTTTGAATATGCTTGATAAGTTTTTTTTTTTTTAAACAAGCGTTTATATAAAAGTCTGAATATTTGTTGAGTTTTCCAGAAACGAGCAATGATAGACTTCCGAGGACCACAAGTTTGGGTTTTGCTGTTTGTTTTTATTTTTTAACCCCCCTCAAAAAATGGTGATTCTAAATAAAAGATGTTGGAAGAAAACTTATCCAGAGAGTCAGAGTCTCTGTGCTGGTGCAAAAATAATATTTAAAGAGTTACTACCCCTTAAAGCCTCTTGTTTAGATTAACCAAACACTTAGTTAACGTCAATCCCACTTTTGAGCTTCTGTGAAATGAAATTGGTTTTGTGAAAATTGTGTGTGCAAGGCAGTAATATAACCTGCTTGAAAACTGGTTTTGAGCAGTAATCTTGACTATCCCACCATGCCAATGTTACTGTCACATCTGACAAATAACTGTATTTCTCTTGTTTAAGGCACTCAATCAATAGGAATAAAACAATTCCTAGGCACGATCTTCCAACGCAGACACGAAAATTTGAGCTAAACCTTCTTTGTTGCCATGCACGCCTTCGTGCTGTGCTCTGGGTGGGCATGGAGACCGTTTTATTCCCTCCCTCACTGCACCAGCCTTTAGGCTTTCAAACCCGCTTCCCTTGTTTAGACTAAAGATCTTAATTTCTTTGATATTTCTTACTAGGCCACATTTTCTAGCTCTCTTAAATTTTTTCCTTGTTCTTTTCTGGGTGCTTTTCAATATGTCCCTGCCTCTCTCAAAGTGCAGTGCTCAAAAATGGACAGAGGGGTCTGGGGTGACGCCTTGTTAGTGCTGAGCTGAGCAGAAGGATTTTATTCTTTTTGAGGCTTTGTTATATCCTTTTTTTAATGTATTACAGTATAATATTTTCCTTTTTTTTTTTTTCCTTCAATAGCATGGCATTGCTGACTCACGCCCAGCTTGTGATCCCTTAGGGCCCTCACTGTAGAGTTTCTCATAGCCCTGCTTTATGCAGGTGATTATTCCTACTTAAATGTAGTGTTTTGAAATTCACTGAGGACAATGGGTATCTCTTTTTAAATGGCCTATATCTCCAGTTTGCTGGAGAAATGCTATTGATTTAGGGCCTAGTTGTCAGAGTTGGGCCGCAACCCAGAATGCATTTACCAGAGAAAAGCAACTGTCTGTGCTTGGACTTTTGTTCCAGAAGAGGACTGGAACTCAAGTTGGGAAATATTAACACTGTGGACCTTCAGGGAACGTTTTAAAAAAATAAAAGTAGGACTAGTCTAAGGAAAACAGGAAGTATTTAGTTTTAAAAGCAAAGTTTATTACCTAATGTCTCTCTAAATAGTAACTTTTTGCAGTCCCATAAGTCATGGCAAGTTGCAAATAAGTTGAGTGCAAATGAAATGGGCTGGTTCCACACCAAGAATTAATGCAATAGCTTGAGGAAGAAAACAAAATGTAAACTACACAATAAATTGAGTAATCACAATAATGAAACTTTGTTTAGTAGATGTATCTAATAAATTGTGACCTAACTAATGAACATAAGGCAGAAAATACAATGCTAGAAACTATACAATACAACCTTCCCTACTTTATGTTCCAAAATTACTTTCATAATCACTGCTGCTCTCTGCCAGCGTCTTTCTTAGTCCTGGCTGGTGACTTGTTTAAATCATGAAATCACTTGGAAGAACTAACCTGGAAACTTGTACTACAATTATGCCAGCTGTTCTGGGCAGGGAAAAGTGATATGTGCATGATATTCTAGATTAATGTTTCTTCAAATTGTGTTCATATCCTGAACATTATCCGTTAAAAGTGCTGGGAGCAAAACATGAAAACAACAGCATTATCTGGATTGTAGACTGCATTCCAAACATAAGATTAACTCTGAAGTTAAACTGTAAACTTGTATTTTTGGTATCCCTTCAGTTCTGTTACCTGTAGTGCTAGTTAAGAGTTGTGTTTGAGAGGAATGGATGACCTGTCATTGCAAACAGAGTAAGTATTTTAGTTCCGAGTCCACATTTCTGAATAAAACAGGGACTGTTGCTGTATTTATTCCACGAACCTGGCTATTCCTTATTTAATTAAAAACACCCAGTCAAACTGTCATTGTATTGCTATACACCCAACAGAATACAGTATCCTTATTTTGCATCCTGTTGGTTTTCATGAGGCTTTACATTTCCTACAGAGTATTTCTGCTAGTGTTGATAATAGCTCCATTTAACTTGAATGCCCCTGTATGGATGAAAAGAATCTGGATTCATGTAACAGAAGGTAAAAAATCTAATTTAGGCAAATATTTTAAAGTGTTGTTGAATATATTGAAAAATCATCCCACACCTAAAATGACAAATGCTTGTATAGGACATATCATTGCTCTGCTGTCATAATGCAGTATGTTGTATGACATTATTGAATCTCCAGGTTTGCTAGCGAAGAATGAAAAGAAAAATAAACTTGCTACTTCATACCTTAGGGATGAAGGTAATCATCATGAAATTAATTCAGGTGACGGTGCCTAAAACTATCCACATATTTTCCACTGTAAGATGTAATTTTTGACTTCTTGTAGCGTTGAGAAAATAAGAATTATCATGCTGATTTTGTGCCTCAGGATGAATTGTAGTGGGATGAACTAAAACGGCTGGGTTGTTTCAGAGAAGGAGGCTAAGGAAAAATGTCTGATTTTGCCACTATTAAAATCTTTACAGCAGTTTGACTGTGAAAAACTTCAAGATTTGGGAGAAGGTTGATGGGGAATGACAGAGAGGGGGAAGACTCATCGTCATCCCACCATGTAGGACTTGTCCTCCTTGGAAAGCTGTCTGAGCAGACTAATGTGAAGAGAGAGATTGGTGGGGAGGAGACAGGTTGGAAGTGGCCGGTTGTTAGTGCTCCCTCCCCAAAGCTGGGGAACAATCCCTGTGCCCACCATCCCTCTGTTTTTCTCCTATCAGCCAACAGCTGCAACACCCACTGACAAAACATGTACCCATCTTCTGCTAGTGGTTAGCTCAGTGAAAGAAGCTGGTTGGTGACTATCCAAGGTTATTAAGTCTGTGCATGAAGGTAACGATAGGTGATGGATGTTCCAGGGGCTCTCCTTTGTGTTGTTTTTAAAAGGAAGAAAATTCTGCAAAATAGCTGTATTGAGAGAAAACAGCAGGTATAAGGCTGCTCGTGCAACCTTAAGATGGTGCTCAGGATATAAGTCAGAATTTTACACAGAAGGAAGTAGCTGTGTGTCAGACTTCTGCCTGCTTTGTTACAGAATCAAAGTCTATGTAATGAAAGAGAAAAGATTGGGATTAGACTTTTGCCTCTGGTCCTAAAAATGAGTTTTAGCCCTCTTTCTGTCCTAATATCACTTATGAACTCTCTGAAGTCAGTTAAATAAAGCTCTTCTCCCTTTGTGTAGCCTTCAGTGCTTGACTTGTGGGAGCCCGTGTCTGATTTGCAGAAATGATAAGCTGCTTTGAAAAGCCGATATCCATGAGGTGTATTCTCTAAGTAAAAATAAAGTGCTGTGCATTGCTAAAACCTCTGGCAACTAAGGCTATGCTCTTCTTAAGCTGGAATCCTGCAATTAGTACATAGTGGTGAGTGACTTCTTTCCGTTTCCAAAATGAGAACAATCATAGAATAGAATCCTAGAATGGTTTGGGTTGGAAGGGACCTTAAAGACCATCTAGTTCCAACCCCCCTGCCATGGGCAGGGACACCTTCTGCTAGACTAGGTTGCTCAAAGCCCCATCCAGCCTGGCCTTGAACACCTCCAGGGATGGGGCATCCACAACTTCCCTCAGCAACTTCTCTGGGCAATGCTGCAAGCCCACGGGGGTCTACAGTGATGAACGCCACAGAAAAAGACCATGAGGGAGTGAGCAATTCTAACGTGCAGTGGGGGAAAAAGTATTAATTGGAAAAAAACAATAGGATCTGTCTCTTCACTGGGCATGGTCCCTTTGTCCAATAATTGTAGCAGTGTCCCATAGGAAAAATAACAAAGCATGGTCAGGTGAAAGACTGTACAAATAGCCAGTGTCCAATGGAGCTGAATTCAAGTTGTATGACAATTTTAAGCTTGTTGTTTTCCAACTTTTGATTGCTTGTAAGTGAACAATATATTGATTTGTTGATGGAGTGTTTATAGGGTCATTTTGGGCATGCAGGGCTTGCAGGGTCTTTTTTTGTACCCTCTTCATGTACGTGTGCGCATACAAACCAAGAGACTACTTACGTTCCCAGATAAGCCAAAGAATGTGCGTGTTTGACCCAGTGCATTTTTACAACGTGATAATTATGCAAAAAGCTACTGTGCTAAGATTAGGAAGATTGTAAGTCACAAGAAATATTTTCAGTTTCAATATATTTCCTTTGGAATCTGCACTTTGGGTGTCTACAGTTGTTTGTTTTACATTTCTAGGCAACAGAAACCTACTTTACTCAGTGTCAGAGAATAAATTAAGTCATCCTTCAGTGTGTCACTTTTATCTGGAGATCATTCTGAAGATATTTTTAATTACTCTGCATCTAGAAATACCAATCTGATAGTTTGCTTAAACCCCTTGAATACTATTTCTTGCAGTTACACATATTAATGGAAATCTATGGTTTAGATTGCAACTTCACTGTACGTAAAACGTGTTTCTTAAAAGTCTCCTTTTCCTATAATTTACATGTATAAATATTAATATCCCATTTTATGACATTACTGTTGTCTTATTTAGGATCCTAAGAAAAAACTTATTTGATTCAGAAAGAACATCTATTATTTTTATTTAACTAGCAGGCTACTACTTTTAAATTATATTGGAAATTATCTGAGACACACAATTGTCCTATTTAATTCTGTCTTACTCACAGACCTGATGGACTGCTGTTTGGCTTTATCATCATTACCTATCAGATGCAGGGGAGACGATATCCTCTAAACTTAGTGTTGCATCTCTAATGCCTTTTCCAAACTCTGATCACAATGCGGAATGTATATAAGCAACCTCAGTTGCTCTCCTGTTTGTAGTAGACCTAGAAAAAGCTTTGGGAAATGGTGAGCTGTTATGCCTCATGAAGCCTATCCTCAATGGTTTTCCCTCTTGTCCTGGGGATATGCTGCCCTTGCACTGTGACTATGTTGTCTTTTTGCCCCCTGTTTTACTCCAGGGCTCTGATCCTCTTATTATAAATACTGGCTTCCTTACAGAACAAGCCAATTTCTAATAGGGCAAGCCCAAATACCAAAGCCTGGAGCATTTTATGCCTGAGCCTGCTGCAAACTGGTAGTGATGACACAAGGCAGCACCATGTCTGTCCCCCTCCAAGAACAGCCTTTGTATCTTCAAATTCTTACACCCTCATGCCATAGCACAGTCATGTAATACAAGTGGCATGGTATAAAAACATTACTCTGGTAGGCTGGGACATAGCTTTTCAGGTTCTTAACTTTTACCTGAAAAAACATGTTATAAGAATAATATATAATAACTATGTCCTGGTGACACAAGGGCTACTAGCTTGGGGAGAACATCAGAGAGGGCGTGATAGGTTTAAACCAAAGGTAGCTTTTGTCCCTGGGTCATGGATCCAGCATTGCCCACTGTAAAAAGAAACCTGCAGGTACTAAGTCTGGCACTGTTTGCAGTGATGTCTGTGCCCAGGTATGCAGGGACTCCATGGGAAACACATAGGAGATCAGCCCGTGGTTCAAACTTGCAGAACTTGTTGACTTCAGCTCTTGTGCTGACTATGAAATGATGAGTAAAATGAGTTGTTGTAATGAATTGTGCCTTCCTGGAGCATCATCTCATTCCAGCTATTGTCCTGTAAGCAATTGTCACTATTGCTACCTTTATGTCTGTTCTCAGCTCTGCCAAATATAGGGATGATAAGAACTATGTGGCAGAAAAGTGTCCCAAGTGTATGCTTATGGAAAAGTGTACGAATGAAGGAAGTGCAGGTAGCACTTCTCTCGGAACCTTCCTGGTCTATAACATCTTTTTCTGACCTTTCAGGAACTCCCTGGACATGCAGCAATTTTCCCCGGATTTCTTTCCACAAATGTAGTTAGATATCGCCAAATGATGTGTTTGCTCCAAGAATGCGTGGTCTGAGCAGCATGCATACAAGACTATCTACACCAGCTGGTTTGGTGGTCAAGTTTCTTTTGCTGGTGTGCCCCACAGAGACAATTTCAAAGTAGCTTCAGGTGCCTATTTTACAATTGTACTGCTTTTTTTTCCTTGCTGGAGATTAAATTCTAGGTGTTTAGTCCTTCTGTGTGGAAAATTATGTGTACCTCTATAGAAATATCTTAAACTAGAATGGGAATTCTTGCTTTCCCTTAAGTGGCTTCCATGTTAATTTGCATATCAGCTTCTGCTGGCAATTTTAAACTGAGGTACTACACTTCCTGTCCCTTTGGGTTCTTGCATGCTGCTGAACATTGGCTTGCCGTGCCTGCTTTTACACTCTTACTGGTGCATTTGGCTTTGTAAAGGAGTAACCACAGGGCAAGCAAGGTCAAGGCCGTCATTGCTCCAAATGAAAAACAGAATTTAAAATCAAGGGGATTATCTTTGCCATGCTGTCCTTTGTAAAGCAACACTAACTATTCAGTAATATCTCCTCTGTAACTGTAAGAAGTAAGAAAATAATTGTTGCAAAGATATTAATAACAGCAATTCTGAAATGTGCATGCATTTGGTCTAAGATGTTTAAAGCATGTTTCAAATTTATCTCAGTTATGGCTCTAACCTTGTAAGATAATGCAAAATAGTATTTCTCTTTAGTAGGAGTGGGTGGTGTTATCTGTTAACATAAGTTTGAAATCACACAGTAACATTTAAAGTCTATTTATAAGTGAAAGACTAACAAGCAGATGAGTGTATTTAGGTCAGAGAGGGGAATTAAAGAGAATGGCAATAATAACACCTCTGGCTACAGGGGCTCATAAGACACCGGTGATACCAGGGGAAGAGGATCAGAAAAATAACCTCGTGTCTAAGTAAACTGTGGATTTTTGCAGCAGAACAAAGTACCAAACATTATGACTGTGCTTCACAGTGCTGTGGACTCCCTGAGAAGCTTTGTGTTTCATCCCAGAGGCAGACACAGTGTACTTATTAGTCAAATAGCTACCACTTATCCTTGATAATGCTTTCGAGGCATACCTGACTGAACTGTAAAAACCCCATCTGGTCAAGTGCTGTTTTATTATGCACAGACGCTGGCTCGCAAACCACCATAGGTTGTTTCCATAAACTAGAATTTAACTGTCAAGACTTAATTAAGAAATACATCCGAGCCTTTGGAATAAACAGCATATTCAGAGATGTTGGACAAGTGGGCTTGTTCATGTTGCAGGGGCTTAAAAATTTCTGCACTGAGTTGTCTTTCCAGCAGTGAACAGGGGCAGGATGGCTTAAAAAACGAGCCACCAAACCATCCACCTTACTTATAACGCACATGATTGATAGTTTTACATCATTCTCATTGCTTTCAGCCACATTATGTAGTTGGATTTTGATTGTATCAACCTGCATATTACAGTCTTGAAAATCCTTGGAAAAGGCCACATTTTATGGCACTATAAAATCATCACTTTCCTGTACACTTTTCTGCTGTTATATGAAGATTATTACATTCCCTGAAAATACATAACAGGTTTAATCTGACATAAGATGGGTTTTTTCCCTGTACGAGCAAGCTGTCTGGCAGGCAGCAGGAGATAGAGAGAATGTTTATTTTAAAATATTAATATACTTTCTTTTAAAACAACTACTAAAGCTGATATAAATGTCAATTTTAATCAAAATTTGGAAATAGTGAACCTAAAGGACAGCTTGACATCATTCATGGACATAAACGAATATAAATTAAGATATGCTTCTGCTGTAAACCTCGTGTTAAAACTAATCACTATTTACTGTATTATCTCTGACTATAATAAGGAGGGTGCATTATCTCTTTCAGTAATGCAAAGCTAATTTTAGCTGTCGAGAGGTTGGAGTCAAAGACCTATAAAAGAATATCTTCCCTGAGTGAAATCTGAAGGGACATTTTAATTTGTTTCTGTTCCATTACTTCTGAATAAATTGTTTTGAAGTAAATAATGAATTCATGTCAGTACTAATCTTCAGATTTGGTCTTAAACATTCTAAAAGATTTCTTAATAAAGGGGTTTTTTTCTTATTTTTAAAGTATAACCAAATAGGGTTTTTTGGTTTTGGGTTGTTTTTTTCCAGTGTTAAAATGCCTGCGTAAAGGTAGTCCAAGCAAGAATTTTCAAAATTCACATTACCTTATGTAAAATACATATAGTTGTGTCAGACTTGTTTGAAATTTTAAGCATGTATTTTATGTATAATTTTCAGAGCTGTAACTGTATTGGCTGGTCCCAGAGGTTTATCACAGAGGAGGAGAATCCTAAACTTGGATAAAGTTTATGAAACTTAATTTCCACTACTAAAGTGATTATTTTAAGGTAAGCAATTTAATTTAGAACTGTTTAGAGGAGAAATGTGCAAGCAAAATCCCCTCTGTTTTTTTCAATCAATATAATGCATATTCAGTTTGAGGCCCAAAGTAACAAATTTGTCCTTTAGCTATGCAAGATAAATTACAGAGAAATTCCACTGGAAGCGTGGAAGTACCTGCCAGCATGTTTTTAATGACAAAGGACATGCCCTATTACAGAATTCATGAGACACTGGCTATGAAGTTATTAAAGCTGCAGCATTCATTGCCACAGAATGCCGAAGCAGCCAACAATAAGAATAGAGTGAAAATGGCAAATTCATGGATGAAGATCCAACACTGTTATTAAACATGATGGCTCTACATGTAACTTTAATCTCAGGAATTTTTAAGCCATTTTGAGTAAGACTGTCCTGATGTGACCGTGTTTAGAGGCTGTCCCAAAGGTTTGATCCAGTACTAGCACATCTTTTGCGCCTCACTGAAAGAAACCCAAGTAGTGACATGGAAGATCTTATTTCTGTTGTTTCATAGTTGTGAAATGTAAAGGACTTAACAGGGACCATGTTCTGTTTAGTGTCGTGGGATCCTTGTATACAAGCTGGAAATCTTTTGCCAGATGGTTAATTGACTCAAAGAATGCTTCTAAGCCCTGGAGAACCAGGCTGAAAAGTTTTCTTCTCTCTCGTTCATTTGTTTGGCAGCAAACACACGGTGCAGCTTGGGATGGTGAAAGACTGAATCCGTAGCATTGTCTTAATTATGGAAATGAAAAGCATAGTTGCAGTTGAGAACTGAAAAGTATCACCTGCAGGTTGTAATCGCACAAGTGTGACAAAAGTAGCAGCTTCCCATTTAGCGATGGTTTCTCTGCTGTGGTTAGCCAGAGGCTTCAGTCATTTCCATCCATCAGCATCATCGTTTGTTTCACTTGCTTCTGCTTTAAGCTTTGCTTTTCTTCAGTTGAGAATAAGCAAGAGCTCTGCTGTACCAGAGCTCATACCACACTCAGGTATAAAATATGTCACTTAATGTGTCATTTTGTGTGTGCATCTCATGAGTGAACGACTGAATGAGAGATACAAGAGTCAGCAAGTTAGCTCAGCACGTCAAAGTACAAAAAGCCTCTAGTTTGATTTCCTTAGGTTTTCTTCTATATGCCTTGGGTTTTCATACTTAGATCCTAAGATAAGCTCAGGAACATGGTTACTTCCCTGTTTTCCACAAACTTATGACTTCCCCTTCTGCAGGATAAGCTGCTAAACTTTGACACTAACTCTTTCTACCACTGAAATATTTAAGATACTGAGAAATGTTTTTCAGTATTTTGCAATTCAGAAGGCTAATTTGTTTGAAACAGGCATGGCTATACTCTGTGCTTCTGCTAGGGCGTGCACCTTTCTGTTGACAATAAAAGCGTCTGTAATCAAGCCACCCAGAACTGGCAACAGCAGCAAGGCAACAAACCCCCAAACAAGGCTTTGGCTTTGGTCACCTCTTCTAGAGGCTGCAAACAAAATGCAGAGAGCACAGGGTTCCTTCAAATACATGCAAAGTTTTCTGTGTTTTGTTTTGTTTGTTTCCCGCCCCCCCCCAGCTTTCCAATAGGGGCAGACCCTGAGGAAGGTGCAAAGCTGCCATTCCTGATGGAAAAATGCTATTCATATCTCCTGGTGATTGTCTTTCAAAATCTTGGCAGGATAGATCATAAGTGAGGACTACTGTTTGATTTTCTCCAGGGACAACTTGCTAACAACTTGAAAAAGAGCTCCACCTTTCCTATGCGTCACACGTATCTTTGGTCAGTCTGTCGTTGCAATTGGAAAAATTCTTTAGAACTACTAGGGTGGAGAGACAGGGGAAAGCTGGAAAGGTTGGAAAACAGCTATCACCCTGGGAGCTAAAGTCCCACTCTGGTGGTCAGGGGTCAGAAGTGAGGCAAAAAAAAGAAACCACTCAAACAGGGATGGGGATTTTGCATGTGCATTTTTGGTCCTGCTTGTCATAATTGCAACTACTGAAGATTTCTGGTCCTGTCCATTAATGCAAATGCAGGCTGAAGCCATAGCTTGCTGTCAGCAAAGAGGGCTGTGCTGGCCTGTCTGCGTTTCAGACTGAAGTGAGGTTGTGCGTAGTTGAAGCCACATTACTTAACCAGCTTCAAGTCATTATGTATAACCCAAAGACAACCAGGTTGAGGAAGATATACATGCTATGTATAGGATAAAACAGTTGCTTGTAGAAATATTTTTAGGGATGCAAGTTCACAATGGAAGGTGCATTTGATGGAAGGCAAATGTAAACCATTAAATCCCTACACGTGCAGATTTCAGTTGCCTGGCATAACTTCAGTTTCTGAGGGACTTTAGTGAAATTGTTACAATTTGTCTATCGAAACAGGACCGCAATTATTTTCAAACCCAGTTTTTCCCAAGCTTTCAGTTGGCCTGTTTATATTGAAAGCTCTTCAGTGAAAGGACCACTTACTACTGGATGTTTGTTCAGTACAAGATGGGTTTCTAGGCACAACTACAATAACACAGCGATGAACAAATACCCACTCCAGGATAATTCTATACACTGTAGTGGATAGACTTCATATTCATGCTTTTGTACTTCAGATACAGTCATGGCTTATCCAGTGCAGCACTTAAGCTCCTGGTTACAGTCACTGGTTACAGGGTACATCTGTAGCCTGCAAGTAATGCAACTGTTTTATGCTTTGGAATCATAGATTGCAAGTGTCGAAGGCTGAGGCTTCTGTTTGTGTGTCTTAAAAGCAGCAAAAGAGAAAGACAAGAACAAAGTCCAGAAAGAACAACATCTCTGAGCTTGTAAGCGAGAACAGCAAAACTCTCAAGTCTTGCCCTTTCTTCTTACGGATCAGTTAAGAATCCATCTTCCTGAGCAGAACCTTGGCATCCGGCCAGCAGTGTTGTTGCCAAATGGTTAGTTTCTGTTATTTTGAATACCTGCCTGGTTCCCCAGCAGGTTTCTCAGGCTTAGTGGATCAGTGCGATAGCTGCTAATTACTAAACTCTAGAAATTTTATGGAGACAGGCACCAAAATGAATGAAGACATGAAGTTCAAATATGGCTTTAATGTCTCCTTCTGATCAAACATAGCGTTTTTGTATTTTAAAGTTGCCTTTTTGTAAATTACAGTAACAAATGTAAACTGCTTAATGATGCAATTCATCTTAATGATATTAATCATATTTTAAGCAGGCAATTTCTGATTTTGTTGTTTTTTTTTTTTCTACCCTGCTGCTAGTGTTTGAGGTAAAGTTAAAGAGATAATGTGTGTGCTTTAAAACAAGTCCTTGTCCAAAGTGAAGGAAATACTGTATTCATTCGTAACTGACCTCAGAGAACTGGACATTTGTTTGCCTGGTCAAGTAAATAGCAAGTCCTTTTGTGATCTTAACGAGTATGGACTTAAATCTGCATTTCTAGATTGGTGCAGGGATAGGCAGAGATCTGATTAAGACTGTCGAAAAATTTGCATTCTAAAGCCCTTTTTTTCAGGACTGTTTTCTCTACTGTTCTCTACTCTCTAAGCTAACCTTAACCAGCTGGTTGACATTTTCAGTCTGCCTTGGTTTTTTTTTTTTAAACAGTAGGAAAAGAAGGAAAAAACATTTCCAGGAAATATATGTTAGAAAATTTTCCAGGAGCCATTTATCCAGAGGCAGACATAGAAAAGTTAAGTTGTTTTGCCAACGTAAAATGTCTGTGAATATTTTTCTTGACTGAGAAATTCTAGCAGACTTTTATGACCTTGGCATTTGACATGGGATAATCTTGTTGGTGAAACACATGGCCTTGGCATCATTGTGAAAGCTCTGTTAAATTTGAGTTACTGAAAAAAAATAAATCACAATGTGTACAGTCTTAGTACATTCTTTATAGATTTTTTTGACAACTAAGTTCTGCAAAGAATACCTGTTCGCTCATAGGAAAAATCCAAGGCAGCGGTTTTTTTTCATCCCATGTCCAGGCCATCGGCAGTCTCTTAGCTGCTCCATCACTTCTAACATGTCAGCAGTGTGACTCTGAAGTATCCTGCTTTGTCAAACCAGTCTTTATTAGCAAATTAATCTTTTCAAGCTGCTGTGGGTTACAACCATATCAAGAAATCCTGTATTTAGAATAAGTAGTATTTTCAGTTGGCTGCAGTGCATTTTTCCTCTCTATAGACATTGATCTTTCTTTCCAAGGACCTGAAAGATCCCAGAGGAAAAATTTCTAATGATAGGCTCAATTAAAAACCAACACACTCTTTCAGGACTTACATACAAGCTTTGATTTTCATGGGTTATAGCCCTTAGCTATAGACGAGCCTTACAACAGAGATCTTTCAAAAAAACAGCTCTGCAGTAAGGACTCTTAGAGCATGCAACAGCTATTACCCAGAAGAACCCATGGAAATTGCTGCTTACCAAAGTAAAGTGAGAGAGTTTCATGGAGCTGTTTATATAAAGGGAAATTAAACTCTCCATTTTTCTAATTTTTCCAGCTACTGTTGGTAGGATTCATCTTACCTGCTTTTAGGTGTTTGCCTAAGGTAAAAGCAATGTGATGCTTTTATCTCTGCTAGACAGATACCGTTTGGCACCTTAGGCACTCTTTATGGGCAAGGAGTGAAGTAACTACCAGGGTGAGATTGAGCTGACCTATTTAGACCAGAAGACTCACTCCTTATGAGCAGCTGTTTCTCTCCTTTACTGCAAAAGGAAGCCTGGAGTGATTGGTTCAGGTACAGATGCCTGTCTTTGGCCAGATGAATCCTACTGTAAATTTGCAGGTACTGAATGTTTAAGCTTTGACTGAGAACAACAAGGGATGTATGACAATTTTTTTGCTGGGAAAATTGCGTTATTGACATAGTTAGCAGGAATAGATTCTAATACAGCATTGTCCCAATGCGTAGTATCCAAGAATCTAACATTGGAGGCATTTTGGAAAGGGAAAGAGATGTCTTTTCTCTGAAATAGAGTCCAGTCCAACAGAAAAGATCTGTATTACTATATCTTAGGTCCTGAATAAAATCCCAAATTTGAGCGTTTATCTGCTGAGCCTTTCAAAAGGGAATCTGCTGAGCTTTGCTGTACTAACCCTATCTGCAGTAACAGAGCTTAGTTTATTCAACTAAACATGCTTAGCTGATGACATATTGTGTTCAAAGCAGGACACAAACTTATCAAACATATTGTAGTTACCATCGTTTTTAAAAACATATTTTTAAAGTCTGAACAATTTTTCCCCCAACTATTATAAATGTATGTATTTTACTGAAATAGCAGTAACTTGCCTTCCCTTAGCTCAAGTGTAAATGACCCTATTCGTTTGTAGCTAAAATTTTCCTCCCTGGAGTACACTGACTTCAACAGAATTGCAACTTGCATGATTTCAGCTGATAGAGTCTTCTGCAGCTATAACCTAAAGAAGTAACACATTTCTTACAATGCATGATAAAAGAAGCACTTGGCAAAGGTCAGCTTTTCAGATGTCTTGTAGAAATGTCATTAAGTACAATCTTCTGATAGGTCGTCTTCTTCTGCCTCAGTGTCTAAACCAATTGTCTGGAATTTCTGATTGAAGTGCAGCATCTCAGTTTCTTCAAGTTAGAAGGTTCTAGTATAATTAAAATAACCTCAAAGTCAAATTTAACAGGTAGGAATTTAGATAAAGCTCTTTGAATGAACTCTATTATATGAAAGTAAAACAATTTTTAAATTATCAGTCCTTCTGAATGTAGCTGAGGCTGCTAAGATTTGAGCGAATGTCAGGGAAAGTCCGAAGTCTTTGAACAAAAAGCCCTGTTCAGGCTATTATTTTATATTAATGGGGGCAAATACTATTTCAAAATGAAACCCTTCTGCAAGCAAGGCCTATCTGCATTTCAGTTTTCCATTTCTAAATCCTATCTTTTGTCTATCATGATGACTCCTTGTTAAGGTATCAAAAGACTAGGTCAGTGCATATGTCAATAGAGTGCAGGTACAGCGATCAGAGAAGAAACCAGATGGCCAAAAAGTTGCTGAGAAAAAACCGTATACCTACCAGCAATGTTGCTGTATACAAACTTCAGGAATTGTTTTAGTTGAGCTATCTACAAATAGGGAAGTGCTAGTATTTATATGGTGACTTTCTGTATGAACATCTATGTAGCTAGCTTTCAGATGACAGACTGCTACAAAACAACAAGATGGCCAGCAGGCAAGTAACAGTGGTCGAATACAAAGTCAGTTAAAAAAAACACCACCAACCCTCTGCATATTAGATATGAATCAGTTGCACAGAAGCTGAATTGCACAGAGACATAAGCTTATGTCTCTGTCTTGCTGGAGGTACTTGCACAGGGAAGAAAAGTACTTCATGACCTTGAGGTTTCAGAGCGTACTTGCTCTCTTTACATGGGCAGCAACGTGAGACCTTGGTAGGCTGGCACTTCAAGTCTGCATTATATTGCCCTTTGGGAAGGACTAAGGTACGAGAGAGTCTTCTTGAATATTTTAGAAGATTCTGTGAGCCCAAATGATTTTCTGACTTCATAAGCATTCAGGATACTATCCCAGATCCCAGCCTTACAGAGATCTCTGCAGAAGATTGAGCAGTAAAGAACACACCAGCTTTGAAGAAAGGTCGAGTTACATGGAGTGCTGCAGGGTTTAAACTCCATGGCATGTCCTCAGCTAAGGTACAGATGAACTGGTATCGTGTGAGTTTGTTGGTCAGCATGAGCCTTCAGGATGCTCTAACTGCTATTTGGTAAACTTCAGTATTTTCAGTAAACTACAGTCAGTTGTGTTGTATTGAGCTGAGAAAAAAACCAACCCCGCAAGTTTCAAAACTAAAAGTAAAACCAAATATAATTTGGACAGCCTAGTTTCTGATGTGCATCCCAGTGAAGGCATTATTTAGTATGCATTGTTATGGACCACCCTTAGCAGAAGTGATACTGAGTAGCCTGTAAGATCCCAAAGGAAAAAAAAACCCAACTTTGGAGTACATTCAAAGACAAATAGATGGTGAATATTTATGTGGATTACAAAAGAGGAAGTGGCGTAATATAAGCCTACCTGATGTTGAAAAACACTAGTGCTTAATGCATTGGAGAAAAGATGCAAGAATAGCTTGTCTTTTTGGAATACCACTGCGGCAATTTTTTCCAAGGACAGAGGCTTCACAAGCTAACTGCTGTCCTTTGAACTAGCTTCAGTCTCGACCTTATTGAGGTATAAGAAATAGATGAATAGTCTACAAATATGCTGGTAATTTAAATGATAAATGATGATAAGTACTTTTCTCCTTTGTGCCTAAGCTTTACTCAAAGTCTTCCATTAAAATATATAATTGAGTATCTAGACAGCTGCATTTTGATTTGCATCTATTGCCAAAACAATATATCTTTCAGATAAACCTTTCATACAATACTTTTAATAATAATGTTTTAAATTAAAAGACTGCTTCCATCAGAATAATGAAGCAAGATAGCCAAGAAAATAGCTATGTGCCTCAGCACAGAAATTCATTAAAATAAGAAAAATACATGAAACAGTAATGATAATGAGAAAAGTATTGAGCCTTAAAGTCGACAATACTAAAACCAGAGATTGCATTTAGGGCTTACTGTATGGGAGGGGCTGTTTTCTCTTTTCAGACATCTTTCTCTTTTTTTTTAAATTCTAAGAAATCAAAGAACATTTTGGCAACTCAGTTACTTTTACATTGGCATAGGTGTACGGGATTTTACTAGCAGAAAATCCTAGGCCTGATAGTGCTATAAGGAATAATCCTTTTTTTTTTTTACTTAGGTAAGCATTAGTATTGATGATTTCCCTTCTTTCAATACTAAGAAACATACAATTATTTAATAATGACAACCACCACCACTTGAAGAAGGCAATTTAATGTAATCAGGATACTCTGCTTTCTAATTTCCCTCCTGGTCTCTATTTAAGTTGCAGATAGTGCATGTGTTACCTATATTTATCTTAGAAATAAGTCGTCCTTATAAAGCCTTTTTCTACAAAGAAATATTTGAAAAGGTGCTGTTTTCCTCATTAAAATATTTTTAGTTCCCCAGAATATAAGGAACTCGCGTAGCAGCGCTAATGAGACACACACTCGCCTTTCAACTGCATTCCTTTTCCCTCCTTTGCTTATGTTATTTCTTTTCCTCAGCAAGTCAGCCCAGTATTAAAGAAAATGGGGCACTAACGTAACAGTGGTACATGCCTGATACTTCTCTGCATCCCTGCCTGTCTGCTGAGCTGTGCTGACAGGAATACAGAGAGGGCTTACGGGAGAAGCTGACACTCCGCGTACATCCAGCCAGAGACAAGTCTTATAATTCTGGTATCTGTCTCCATTGACTCCTGTGACTATGCAAAGACAAAAGGTTCTGCCTGGGCCAGAGCAACCCTCTGCTGCTGGAGCACAAATGGTATGAAAGTGCTTTATATGACACAAACTGTTATAAAATGTTCGGTGCACTAAAGTGTGCTGTCAAGACCTGTTTTCTTTAAGCTGCCAGTCTGTCATTGTCTTTTGGAAACTAGCATGCAGCCAGCAAGCCCATTTCCATCAGAAAAAGAAAAAAACCCTGTTTATAATTCCTTTCCATTTTCTCCTACCAGGTAATTTCTCTCTGTAATGTCACCTCAGGTATTATAGTAGAATTAATGAATACCCAAAATTTCTCTTGTACTAGAGACAAAGCAACAAATAGTAAGAAAGAAAGTAGGTTTTAAAAATGGTAAGAGAAAAGCAGAGAGAAGCTTTCAAACCAAACATTCCCCACATCTGATGAACTTCCCATATATAGAAAAGGATGAGTTTTATACTGCATTATGGGTACAGCTGCACTGAGAGGCATTAACCCCCTACCTGCAGTTGGTTCAGGTGCTGCTAACTTTCATAGTTGAACCCAGTATGGAGCAGAGCACGCATTTCATGCAGTCTAGCACGCAACTCCCGGGCTAAAATTCTGTTAGAGACAAAGAGCATCATCTACCTTGCTGTTTTCCTGAAGCTTTGATAGTTATTCCTCCTTGCTACGTGCAGATATGCAATGAATTTCTCCTGATTTATGATGCATTCTTTAATAGCCTTTTTAAAAGCTAAATTAGGCAGCAATGGGGTGAGGTCATAGATCAGAAGAGCTCCCATTCAGCATACACCTCCAGTACCTGGTTCGTTCGTCCTCTTATTTGGCAGTTGTAGGAATTCCTGGCCAAACTAAAAACCAACTTAGAAGTTTAAAATCGTACAAATTTGGGCACTTTGTCTTTCTGTATGTGTTCTTCATGGCAGCAGGAGAGGCTTGCAAAGGCTGAAACTGGCCTGTATTCCGACCTGTTTTTTCACTAAAATCTCTATGGTTCATTAAGATTACCCTGAAACTATTAGATGACTTAATTTTCATCAGTTTTGCAGTTACCCAGTGACACTTTTTGATTGTTCTTTTATTACAAGCACAGCAACCTTGTCTTTCCCTCTCTCACTGTAAGACTTTTAGAGTGCACCTTGCCAGATCTTTCAGACACCCAGAGTGCGGACACAATCCTGAGATGCTAGGACTCTGAACTTGTGTAGATATAAGCGAGGTAAGGAGTGCTAAACATGTGAAAACATCAGCCTTGAGGTTTTGTTTCTTCCTCTAGCAAAAAAGTAATGAGATTAAATACCGCAGGAAGAATATCTTCAAATGTCCAATGGTGGCACATTGCTCTACCCCCTCTCAGCTTGTGCAATTTTCACATCTGCTTATGAGCAATCATACTTTGTGTGCCTTTGCACAGGCAATTGGCTGCTAAAGATTTTAATTTGTTTCTTCTTACTTTATTATCCAGACATCTCAATATTAAATGACAGTCTTGTCTCCTGATACTGTTGCAGGAAGTTTTACCCTTCTGTTTTTAAATATTTTTGTATTCAAACCAGTTGTAAGGGCTTTATGAAATGTTATCATTATGGAAACAAGAATTTGGGGATTTCATCTTTCATGTTGTTAAAAAACTACATTTATGTGCTATGGGAAAAGTCACTTCTTTGAAAGACTGTGCATAGGAAAAACAGAAATAAAAACAAGCATATAGTGGCATGAAATGGCCACAGGCCAACATAAAAGTGAGAAGAATCTCACAAAATATCTTTGTGATGAGCTAACATCAAAAGATTTTAAGTTCAGCTAGGCACAGAGAAATTTGGTTAAGCAAAGTAATGAGTGCTGCTGTGCTTTTCATCTTCAAAGTGTCTTACAAAGGTTAAGTCTTTAAAATATATCTGTGAAATGAAGCGTTATATTGCCACCGTTGTTGTTTTCCCCCTCAGTTGAAGTGGATGTTGAGTGTTTAAATGTCCAAGGCTGCAGAGAAGGTCAGTCAGATCTAGGACTGCAGACTAAGCTTCTCCTGCAGTGCCTGAACTTCTTAGACTGTGCTGGATGTTCTCCATTTATTTAGTTGTCCCTCTGTTGGCCACTGCCTGACTTTTCTCAAACTAATTGTCCTTTTTGACATCTTTTCCCTGGCTGGTCTGCAGCTTTCCATTGCACTGTGGTAATTGCCCAGTTAAGCCTGCAATGAGCCTGTAGGTCAACCCTCACCTGGCTATGTTTGCCTCCTCTATTACTGTAGGCTTTTCACAGTGCAGACTTTTCTCTCTTTCTCCTGCGCTACTTTGCAGAAAGGTCAATTTCACAGAGTTCAGCAAAACTCTCTGTTCAACATGCTTTGCAGAACCCCTATGGATGACCCAACTTAATGGATCTGGTCACCTTTAAATTAGGTATATCCCTCACAAATGCATGTGTAGAGTCTCTGTGTAAGATGGTAGAAGGCAACTCACCATCTCCTGTGTTTTGGATAGCCTTGGAAAAGGTGCCTCTGTGTCAGGAAGCCTGGGGATTGGACTGGAAGTAGGAAAATCCCCCTTAGCAACACCAGATACTGCCAAAAACCTGCGAGAAAGCAAAAAGTCATCCTTGAATTTTTCTGAAGATCAATGGTCAGGAAAAGGAAAAGGAGAAGGAAGTCTGTGCTGTGTAGCCAAGCCAGCAGGTTTAGTGTATCTCATGCTATTAGCACCCAAGTGCATCAGTGAGGTGCTAATAGTCAAATCCTATTTACTGCAGAGAAAAATGAACAAAAACAAGACCAAGTGAGAAAAGAAATTAGGAAAGATCATTCATTTCCTGGAAAAAGGATAAAACCTAATAATTTTTCACACGTTATCGAATAACATGGTGATTTAGCCAGAATATAATTCTACTACCATTTGGCTGTGACATGGTACCAGATGAGTTCTTACAGCTCAAAGCTGTGTCGGGCAGGTTTTGAGGATGGCTACAGACCTGTTTGTTGTACCATCTACAGGACATTATGGCCTAGGCTACGATAGTCAATAGCATGGTTTCTCGAGGCTGTCATTGCAACTTCGGGAAGTCTGGGTTTCATTATTGCTAGAGGAAGGGCAATGGCCTCCCTGGGTGCTGGGAAGCACACAGCAAATAATGAATTATAACATCAGTCTATGTATTGAAAAAACATGGAAAAGTAAATGCTGTTAGTACTTTTGTACCCATGCCACTGGTAGACGCGAGACTTACATTTTTCAAAAACAAGTCTCCTTCTCAGTACAGAGCATTAACCTTCAAAATCTAACTTATTGGCAGCAAAAATAGAGTTTAAATACTAAAATGAGTGCCCATGCTCTCTCTCTTTCCCTCCCCTCCTTTGCAATGCAAATTTCGCTATCTCTGTGCAAGGCCAGGAAGGACAGAAGGTAGAGTGACCAGCATGACCTACTACGGAAATATGCAGCACTCAAGATGTGAGTAATAATGTACTTAGCTGTATCTCATTAAGCATTTGACAGATGATCAGCAACAACTGATCAAGGTAGAAGCAGAGTAACCCTCTTGCCTGGTTTTGCTTGGAAGTTCTTAGTATAACCGTTGCCTGCATCCTCTTCCCTGAACAAACTCCATCGGACATGGCAAAACTATGTTCTGTATGAGAATGCAAGAGTGTATGAGAGCTGGGATAATTTAAAGGTGAACTTAAAATGCTCAAAAGGATTTCTGTCTTAAGGGGTGGAGGGGAGGGGAAGCTGGCTTTAGTTCCCATTTGGGATCTTGTATGCTATGTTTCATTCCAAGGTAAGAAATTATAGGTATCAAAATGTCTAGGTAGCACCTACACACCTCAGAGATTTTGTTTAGCTCTTGTAGAAAGATAAGAAGCCTCTACTTCTTGTCAAACTCTAAGTCTTTTTTGTACATGCCTTCTGTCTACAGTCTATCCTTTTCCCATTCTCCTTTCCTTCCAGCTTCTGCATCTTCATATTTTCATCCTCCTTATCTCAACTGTGTTTGCAAGCAGTTGGCTCTTTGCACTCAGGCCCTCCCTAATTGTGCTCCCTTTTTCTCTCCTGGTCCTTTTATGCAAAAAGGAATATTTCTGCAATGTGTGTGCTCATGTAGTCGAGAATTTTCCTGTTGGCATGCTATCCAATAACCTCATTCCTGTCCGAAATGGGCAGACAGTGTCCTGTGAAGGGGACCGGGAGGCCACCTGGGTGCTTAGATCGCTATTTGCACCTTGTTGGCTTAGGGTGCTGCCAGGCATTCCTGCACAGGCAGATTTGCGAGCTGCCTAAAAGCTCTTGTGAAGACCTTGTTGGGATGGGAAGGGAGGATGGATGTGGGAGTCCTTGTTGATGATGTAGTAATATGGATGTAGCTGTTTCACCTCCCATCATTTTCAGTTTAATTAAAATGTAAGTACCCTGGACCTAGAGGTTCAGCACGGGAACTGAACAGACATCTCCAAGGAGAATCCTCCGTAGCCAGCAGGTAAAATTCATATGGCATTATGCTTTCTTTTAGCTTTCTAAGAACATTAAAAAAATAAATTAATATCCAGTCCTTAACTGAGGCTGTTTTTAGAATAGTGATTCCTATAAACTGAGATGGGAGAGGAAGACAGTACAGAACCACAGAAATAATCACTTTTGGAACCATTGATAAGTAATTTACAACCAGGGTAATTTTTGTTATGGCAGAACATCCCCAGCTAAAGGGAAAAACTAGGAAATTGCATGAAATCCTATGCACTAACTATTTTGTTTAATAAACAGAAGCCAAGATTTTAACAGATGCAGAGGGTTGTGTTGTACATATCAGGACTTAATATTTCACAACATAAACAAACCTCTTTTTACCCAATATAAAATCGTTTCACATCTGCTCAAAATCCCAATAATCTCAGTTTATGTATGGCAGCGAGTACCTTTAAGAAATTAAGCCAGCAAAAGTAATTCTGGACCTGCCTCCATCTCTGACTCATATGTATTGCTTCCATCGCTTCTCATGGCTCAGAGTTCTCCTGCTTCAAGTCTGAATATTTATTATGTCAGGTTGAGGTCTGCCAGTAACCAAAAAGCAGAACTATTAATTCCAGCCCTCCTTTCCTAGCAAAGACATTGATATTATGAGGGCTTTGGTCTTGTGAAAAGCAATGGAAAAAGTCTTGTGAAATGTGTGGAATACGAAGGCAAGCTTTTTTGTAGTTCAGAATAGCATCTGCAGTAATTCCATGACAAGACTAAAAGTGACTTTCTTACTGTGTGGAGGATACTAAATAGGACTTTCAAAATGGTATCTTGTGCTAAGATAATTATGGGAAAAAAACCAGCTTTATGTGAATCCGACAGCTGTTTTGAAAGCTCAACTGGCAGCACCATTTGCTATATTGCGGAAGACCTATGTTCAGAATCACACACACAAATTCTTGTTTTCTCCAAAGCCAGCAGGAACTGGAGGTGGCATAAAGAAAATGACAGCCTTACTGCAACGGCAAAGAGAAATCAATCTGTGATCTTGAGCTGAGTTTGTGTTTCCTGTATAAAAGGGAGAAGGATTTAGAAGTAGATAATATTTCTCAAAATGTCTTGATGTCCATAGTTGGATGAGAACTCTCTTTTGCATTAAATTTACAGTGACTGCATTGGCTGTGTCAGAAAATGATGGATCAGTACAGTCCTATAAATCCTGACCACATATGTAGTATATCTTTTTTAAAAAAACTTACAAAACAGCCTTACAGGAGAAGAAAAAGTCCACAATAATGACAGCATACTGACAGTGCAATAAAGAGGAATTTGTTATTCTGACTGCAGGGGTTGACAATGACCAGAGGGCAAATGAATAAAATAGGAAGGAAGAGCCTATGCTCAAATGTCAAAAACTCCCTGCCATAAATGAAAGAAAAAGATATATGCTCAAAATGTGTTTATTCTGCATAGGCATAATAATAGTAATAAGAAAGATAATTTTTCTGAGCACAATAAATATTTCTGAGCTTGAAGCTGAGGATGTAGCATTACATAATATCATCTGTCTATAAATAAATTATTCCTTTCAAATGTTCATTGCCATGAACTTCAAAGAAATCTTTGCCATCTGATTGTGAAGAAGGTGGCAGCAAAAATGAAAATGAACAGTAAGTGAAGGGTTAAATATGTAGGATGATCTTTATGAGTAATTTTTGTTGACAATTTTTAAGCTACCGCTCAATTCTAGAAACAAATCTGATTATTATTATTATTTCTTTTGTTACCTAAAGAGGATAATATCTACTCACGAGTATGACTACTTCTGTATGACGTTATTTTGCAGGCATATATTGCACCCTCAAACAAGATTGCAATCCCACAAAGGAACAGCAATACATTGAAAGCCCAGTTGTTTTTCTGAAGTTATTTAGTTCTAAACAAACCTTCCCATGCAGCCTGTCTGCTTTTTATTTTTAGTTCTCCCTTCTTTGTTATTGAATGCTTTTGTAAGAAAGAAGGATTTTTGTTCCGAGTTTTTCTTCCCCTGGTATTTCCCATATGACATTACAATCCTCTGATAGCTTGTATGAAGAGGATTAGAACATGTCGTCACTAATTGCAGATGAGGATTTAAAGCAGGGGTGGGCAGGAGCAGCAGAAAGATGAGGCTGCCCAACCTGTCTTGCTGCAGACTGGATGGATGCTTTGCTTTGACCTCTGCTGCTCCAGGAAGTTAGCCTGGCTTCCACAGCTGTCCTCATCTTATGGCAAGGGAAAATTGTGGGTTTTTTTGTTGAACATGATGAAAGACTAACTTTTCTGCTGATTTCTCTGTTGTACATTGTTCCTAAAAATCCATTACTACCATGAGGACAACACACAGTTAGTTGGTTTATAAAAGCACAAGAGAAGGAGCAGTTGCAAACAGGGATCACTTCTAAACTCCACAAAAATGCCAGATTGCAGTTGCAGAATTATATTTTCCCCCTCCACAAGTTTTTTGTTGTTTCTATTAGACTGTGAACTTCAGAGTTCTGTCATTGTATCCTCACGTATACCATATAAGTGCTTCCTGTGAGTGTGGAAACAGTAATGGTAACGTACAGAAGCCCTAACTGTCTGCAAACATTACTGTTACTTAATGTCAACAACGGGTAGCAATTTGACTAATAAGCTTAAGGAATTACATAACTTAAGTTGCAATAGAGCAACATTATGTCAGCATGCATTTCCCCCTCTTTTGCTTCAGCATGAATCAATTATGAAACACAAATCAAAATAATGGATACACGTTTATAACAATTTAGGGTCCCGGGCATTGATTAACCATGACTGAGAGAACTTTCTCTCATAAAGATAAATGTAATATCATAAAGAACCTAAAAGCTTCCATGTGAGCCCATGAACTGCTTGGAAGGGCACTTTATATTAGCCCTAACTTATTTGATGGGTTGACGTCTAAGAAGACAAGACAAAATACGCAAGGCCAAGCAGCCAGAGTTGCTTTGCACTTCTCTGTACAGATCATTCCTCAGTAAATTGCGTAAGTAGAGGAAAGAAGTTAACATAAATGCCCCTTCATCTGCTTTTAAAAAAATATTCTGTTCTTTCAAAGCTTACTTTCTTCAGGCCCTGCAACAAGGTGAAAAGGTGACTCAGCAGTTTAAAAAAATGGCAAAACTGAGCCAGAGGGAATTAAATTATCTTCAGACATTTAATGAAAGCCACAGAGTTTTGTCACAATTTTCAGGACTTGTCTGTCAAACCTTGACAGATCAGGAAACTTCTTGACTAAGACTAATAAAGAGCTTGAACTTCATTTTCAAGGAGAAATGATTCTTTTTTATTAATTAAGATAAGGAAATATGCAGTAAAACTACCTCCTTTTCTAACCTATCAACAACATTTTAAACAGAGTTGCACATCGCTGTCTGCCCCTCCCATGCCAAATTCTAGGCTTTAATTTTGGGGGATGAAAAAATTTTTTTCTAAGTCATTTGGAAAACAATATTTGATTTAGTTAAGGAAATAATTAAGTGCCTCTGTCTCCTCAGAATTAAAGGAAAATAACAGTTTCACTTGTCTTAAATAGACTTGTTGATGCAACATGCTGGTTCTCGATCATCTGAACTCATGATGTACACCAGTATCTCTCTGTGAAAGCTGTGTTACTGAAATGACTTAGGGTTTTTTGTCATTTAATCACTCAGAGCAATTCTAGTGAGGAAAGGCAGGGATTAACAGCCAGGGGACAGGGCCTGGGATTTTAAAATTTATATGCCTTTTCTTGACTGGTACAACAGGTAGACTAAGTATGTTGTCTGTCTCACAAAGAAATGTCTTGCGTATCAAGAGCGTATCTTTAAAGCAGGCAGCATTTTAGTCCTACATAATACTCTTTTAGCAAAGTGATCATATAGCTCAAACTTTCCTGAAACGGTGACACTGTTTTAATGTAGAGCTTAATATAGACAAAGTTATTGGAAAAAGCGAGGAAATCTCGCTGTAAACTTTATCAGTGGCTTGGTCACTGATTGGGAGACAGACAACTTTTGTGTTGGTTCATCTTTACTATCAGAGTTTGGGGTACTGGACACCACGGTGGGTTACAGAAACCTGCTCCCATTATTTAACTCCTTTCTTCCTGATGCAGGTGCTGCTGTATGAATAGCTTTTGGGGAAAAGTTTCTGTGTAGGGTATAGAAATGGCAATGGATATCACTGGGGCCTGCTAAAGGTACTGATTATATTTTTCTTCCTGAGAAGGTAAATAAACAGCCTGTAGACCTAGCATAAGTGGGAGGTGTTTCTATTATCTTTCACTGGTTTGGATTGTTTTCTTTATAAGTATTTTTTGAAGACAAATAGCTTCAGCCAGTCTAGGAATATTTCCATCATTGTTTGGTCTGCTTTTCAGCAATGCTGGTTGGCATTGGAGCAAACGTCAAGAGCTGCTGACAGGGAGGCTCAGGGAGGAGAACGTGAGCAGGATGCGACCGAAGGGAAAGCTCCCCCTCAGCCAAAGCAAATTCTCACCAGAGTTTCCTTGAAGTTGCAAGAATGTACAAGAAAGAATCACTTCTGCAACTGATACAGCTTAACAGAAAGTGGATATTTGTAAGGGCAAGTACCATTGTAAAAGGAAGATAAGATATGATTTGGGCAATACAAGAATCTCAACTTCTACTCAATATTTTCAAAATTGGCTGGTGTTTGTGGGGTCCTGGTGAATACAGCTCCAAAGGATGCCACTTTCAAAGGTACTTTTTCAAACAGGTTTATTTAATGGTGATGTGCAGTCGAAGAATTACTCTCCGTTCTGCTAAACTGCTTTTCAGTTCAGGACTCCAATCTGAAGCCATACACAAAAGCTGCAGCAGTTTAGAAAAATTAGCCAGCAGCCTGGCTGAGTTTACATCTTGAGCACATTGTTTTTATATGCAGTGATAAATCACATTTTACCTTTCTGCACAAAGGGCGTTTTCTTGTTAATGTATTTGAGAACATTGTAGAGAGGTTTATAATTAAATAAGGAAAAAGTAGGACTTCTTTTATGACAAAATTAATTTTTAATGCTATTGAAACCAAGGAATTTTGAAAATACTGTGCATTGGTTATTTTTGCTTTGTACCTGAAAGCTGCATGAAAGTAATTGCATTTTTCTCTAAAAGACAGTGAAGTGAGGAATAGCCAACTTTCTTTTACATTGAGGACAGAAAATTTATTAGAGATGGTTCAGATTTAGGTAAAGATGTCTGGATTTCACCTGAATGAAAATATTTTCAAGGACAAGCTTTCCAATCTCTTTTACCTAATCATGTACTAAACCACATCTTTCTATCCATTAAAAGTGTCTATGCTTCACAGTATGGTTTAGATTAAAAAAATTGTGTGTTATAGCTCAAAAACCATGCAGTTCAGTTTCTAGTGCCAAATATATAAAATACTCTTCTCTTCCTTATTCTTCTCCAACACAGGGTGGCCACCTTAGTCTTCTGCCTTGTTTTGATTAAAGATGAGGTACAAATCTGATCCTTCATGGTAATTACTATATTCCAGTGTAATTCACAGACCATTGCTGCTATTATTTATTCTCAGACACAAACATTCATCTTCACAACCTCCAACTACAGGCTACAAACTCCTGATAGCTGGCCTTTTCCTATGAGTAAAAACTACATTATTTCTCATTTGCTCCAGTTGCCGTGGGCCACCTCACCTGTGACAGCTGAGATAGCTGCGCTATCTGTTATCCATTCTCTGTGGAAAGATTTGAAATTTTCCAATGTTCTCTTTCACTATGGATCAGAAACCAGGCAACTTTTTAATGTTAAGGATGGTCACTTGCACCTCATCCAGTTTCTCGCTGCTTAAGTAAATGCGCACACATACAAACTCATTTGGATCGGTCTCTGCAGAGAAATTTTCTTTTTTCCTTCTTAGAGTGGGTGGGGGTACCTATGCACACTTGAGCCTATCTTGGCAAATTCCAAGAAAAAAATGAGTGATAGACAAAGGAGTTTATTAAATGCCTTTTCTGAAGATTTTCCCCACTGCGAAGACAGCTAGATTTACTTAATTTTATACAAAACTAGAGGCTAATGTGGAATGGAAGTCTACACATAAGCAAAAAAACCAAAACAGCCCCCAGCCTCCCAACTTTTTCTCCCAGATCTATGTAATGTAGGAAAAAGTTGGCTGCACAAAGCTACTCCATCGTGAACTAATGAGTCACTACCTCCAATCTGTACTTTTTAGGTTCAGGCTGACGCATTCGCAGCTGAACTTTTTAGGCTTGCCAGTTCTCTGGAGCAGATGCATATCACAGAAAAGTTGGGAATTTCAAGATATATCTCACCAATTTACCATGTATAACACATCTGAGAAACTGAGCATCTAACAATAAGGAAAGGGAGGCGGGGGAGGGAGATACTGATCAGACTACAGGTCCTGTCGAAGTGCTTTCACCTTATTAGAAACTTTTAGGATTTAAAACTTATTAATATTTAAATATTTGCCTTGAAGAAGCAACATGCTATCAGTAGTAACAACGGATTAACGATTTTTTAAAAGAAGTGAGTAGATCCGTTGATTTGTTAATGGAAGAATCCATACAATTTGTCACAAAGTGGTAGATGTTCTTCAAAGCAGACGAATTCAACGCTAATGACATGACATTTCCTGCCATATCTCACTAATGAATAAAACATTAGGTAAGCAAGGAGAGGTCAAAGAAGGACAAAAGGCTGGAATGAGGCGTGCGTTTTCAGTAGGAGGGGATAAAGTTAGGCAAAGCTACCCTAATTAACCATAATTGAAACAGGGTTTTTCACTTCTTTCCAGCACATGGAAAACAAATTTTTCGCTGTCATCAGCATCCCTTTACATTACAAATGGTAGGAACGTAGAGGTAGCAGGAAAAGCAGTCTTCAAAATCAGAACATTTTAAAATGGAAAAAATGCAATTGATTTATTGATTTTAAGTACACAGTGTTCATACAGATTAGTCAAATCAATTTTACACTGAAAATATGTAAGTGCCCATAGACCATATTGTTTGGGAGTAAGAGAATCTTTTTTTATTTTTTTTTTTATGAGAATTCCACTCCACTCACTCCGCTATAAATTTTCCACTGTTGTTTAGTGACAGTTCAAGAATTTGAAGCCAAGACTTGATGCTGCAAAATTTCAGATAAAAGCTGTGAGGTAAGAGGGCAATATGCAGAACATCTTCCAGTTTCATATTCAGATTCCCACAGAAAAAAAAAATCTCTAAGAAAACCAGATGTATAATGAAAAGGCAAAGAAGTGTTTCATCTCATTATTTTCCTCTCTTAAATCTCAGGCTCACACCCTCCCCCTTGGCTTCTGCAGACACAACTGCTTATTTGTCAATCCCAAGTAATGCTTCCCCTTCTTGAACACCTTTCCACCACCTCTTGAAATAGTTCCCAGCATTGGAGCTTGGTACTGCTTAAGCCAGAAGTCATAAGGTCTAACCAAATGTCACATTATCCTGATGGAGATTTAGGGAGGGACTTCAAGCCTGCCTAGTCAGGAGGAAAATACAAATGGAGTACTGTTTTTTTTCCCTTTTGTGTGTCACATTTCAGGTTAACAGTCTTACAATAGCAAATCCTCTAAGCAAGGAAATTCAAACAGGAATGATCCCAGGGTTTTAAGACAGGTCCTGTTGTTTGAAGCCTCTTTTAACCAACATGGCACCTGTCAAGGCCTGGACACCTGGCTGTGTGTTTTCAGAAATGTGCGAACTGATAGTTGCTGTCACTGTATCTTGCATCATGCGTTGCAAAGGAGGTCTGACACTGGCCCCAGGGTGGTTCCTGTGAAGACTGAGACTGCTCCGGGACTGCTTCTAGCAAGTGCTGTCATCTCCATCTCTGACAGCATCTAATCTACTTGCGGGGACTATAAAACGAAGCAGACCAGCCAAAATGTGTCTGTGGCAGGCCTTATTTGTCTAGGAAGGAGTGAGGTGAACCGATATTCTCTCCTACCCTACTGGGCTTGTTCTTCTCAAGCTATTTTGTCTGGACAAGAGGCACAGCAATGCAGCGATGGAAGAGTGCTGGATAGGGGGATCCTGCTGGCCCTCAGCTTAACCATAACCTTCAGGTTAGGGAGGATTTTGCAGAAGAAGAGGAGTTTGGAGGAATGGTGGAGATGAGACACATGGCTCATGACTAGCCGTGGACTGCTATGCGTACTGCTGAGGATGTGGCTAATGCTAGTATTGGGTTTATGATTTATGCTTAAAAAGCCTGAGGAAGTAGATTTACTTGTAAATACCACAGGACCCACATGGCTAGATGAAAGCTAGTGCCAGGGAGGGTTTCTGCTGTGGGAAAGGTCTCTGTAGCGGCTAATACCTTGGTTAGTACTGGAGGCACTAACACCTGAGACAGAATATGCTCAAGGTTTGTCACTGGTGGAGATAAAGTTGAAATCTTTGATCCCAAGGATGAGGGTCAGGTCTGTCTCAGACATGGGAGGGGGAGGCAGAGGGAAGGATAGCGGTGAGGCAGGGGGGAGGGTGGGCTGGGGAAAGTCACATTTGCTGCTTTGGCTGTTGCATGGGAAACAGGAGAGAGGACAGTGACTCCCTGCACATTGGGACTCTGCACTGCTGGGGCAGCCAAATGGGATTTATGGGGCTCCAGCACTGGCAGACTTGGAAGCTGAGCATATAACTTGTAGTGAATGCCTATAGCTCATGCTGATCTGAAGAATAAGATTTATTGATGGTTGCTGCAGGACCTTTAGGACTTCTGCTGACAAAACCCACTGGCACATGGGTGCTTTTGCAGGAGAAAGATGTCAGTGCACTCTGGTTTAGGCTGCAATTCAGGCAAGGATTACAGTTAAGGAGCTGGGCAACAGGGTTTAAAGAATTATGTTTATTTTTGCCTCCTAACAGGCTTGCACGGCAGGTTAAGGAAAGAGTTGATGATAAAATAGAGCAGCTGGCTCCAGCTACGCAGGAAGGATTGAGAGGAGGGTAGGTGCAAGCAGGGGTGAATGCTGGATGCTGCCAGTAAGAGCAGAGTTTCAGGGGAGGCTGCTAGGAGTGGGGAGAGAAAAAATGAGTGGAAAAATGAAAGGTGAGGGAAGAGACAAAAGCCAAAGGCAATTTCCTAGGGCTTCTCTTTTCACCCCTGTCCTCCTTCCTGTCTTCTGCATATACCCTGACTTAGTCTATGCCCTCTCAAAAACTGAGCATGCTGCAAGCTACACCTTTCCCTTATGTTTACAGTAAATGATCTGATGCTTGTTTAAGTGACCTGGCCACTTTTAGTATCTTTAGATCACTGCAGCCTCTTTCTCTCCTGTGCAAAAGACAAGATACAGGTGACTATTTTTTTTTTTTTAGAGCGGGCTTTTGTTCTGAGCATTTTAAAGTAAACACTTTTATGTTGTGTGTCTTCAAATCTCTGGATATTGGTCCTCATCGTTCACAAGAACAGGAATAGTGTGTTAAAGTATCCAGCTACTATAGATTGTCAAGATCATAAGGACTATTATATGTATATATCTATATCTATGCATATATTTCTAGATAAGTGAAGGATTGAAGCACCAAGAGTAGGCAGCTCTCAATAAAAGCAAAGTTTTTTCTGGGTTTTAAAAGGAGAAGCAAAATACTGACTGTGAGTGTGATATGATATTGTAACTTGAAAACTAATTAAGGAAAGAACAGAATTTAAATAACATTTGGACGCAACAGCAAGGAACACAAGGAATAGGTGTTTAACAAGATTTCCTTTGACTGTTTAACCTCTTCATTAATGCTAAAACCCAAACCCTGTCAGACTTTGGCTTTACCTAGTTTCTGTAGTTGTACTTTTGGCTGTTTCATGCCTCAGAGCATTTCTTCTGCTGTTCATTTGTCTCTAGGGATCCGAGCCTCTGCTGCTAAGTACTTTTGATCTCCACTGGATGTGTCACTTTCTCCTCAGGAGTCCATAGGATTACAGGGCTGTGAATAAGGCCCAGCATTTGTTACTCTGCTCCGCAGGTTCACTAGAGCATTTGCAGGAGACATCTCCTTACAAAACTGGATGAAATTTGTTGCCTAAGACCTAGAAACCAGGGAAGGCTTTTCTTTGTGATCATTGTAAAATAGAAAAGCATAAATAAGTGTTTTTCAACGTTTCAGGTACTGGCATAGTCTGGAGGGATATCCGTTAATAGAACAGGTCTCTCACTGCTGACACCTCGCTGAGTGACTATTACTACAGAATACTTAAGTGGCTTTACATCTTTTGAAGTTCCTGGTTTGAATGACCTTTTAGCAAAGAGCACTTTCTCTCTAGCATTTTATATTCTGTTTCACACTTTTTCTTGAGTTCAGCAAGAGAAAAGAAACTAAAATGACATCTGTTTTAACAGTCACCTTTTAATGTGTTTACTAGCATGATTTTAGGTTTCTTCCTAAATTTCTTTGATGGGTTCAAGGATTGAAGAGAAGAAATTATTATAAGCCTATCACTGTAAAAGCATGCTTTCTTTATGAGGCATTTCAGCAACTTTGGACAGTAGACAAAAATCAGTATCTGATGTCAGATTTTGCTTGCGTGAACCCCCCCACTCTCCTCCCACACCCGTTTAGACCTGTACATGGCAGGGACTTCTGCATATGCATTTCTAACTCTTTAGACTTGTTTTCACAGAAACTTGTCCCATTAGCTGCTGCTTCGTTTTGTTCATATCATTCTGCCTTCTCGTCTTCCTCATTGCTTTCCATCCAGTGTGCAGTCCAACCTGCTGGCTGATGTTCTTCTTCTAATAAATTAGTGGTTTTGACACCAGAATCTTTTTACTTTCCCCTCTTTTTTTCTTTTTGCATAATTAGCTGCTTTTTCCCTGCACATTCGGTTCAAACCTCTTTAATTATCTCATCTCCAAATAAACTGATTCATCTTCTCACCCCATTCCAATATATGTATAGATGAGAACTGACTATCTCCTGTACCTTGCTGTCCCCTCTGTGACCTGCCTTTCTATCCAGAGAAGGGTTAGACTTGATGTCAGGACACTGAGTGCATCAGCATGCTCTGCAACCTCTTGCTTCAAGGGCTTTGGCTGGCTGGGCTCAGGGCTGTGACATTCGTTGTCAGCTCTTTTTTACTTGCTGGATGTTAGCTTCAGGGCTGCTGGTGGCTTGAATTCCCCTAACAAAGATTCTGCTAAATCTCCTTCCCTATTGTAACCATCTATTATAATTTGTAGATACTTCATTCTTATTTTCCAAATTCCTCTCTTTTTTTTCTTTCTTTTTTTTTTTTCTGATGAGAAGGCACCAGGAACACACTTGCAGTGTGGAGGGACCATGCCTGTCTCCAGGATGTGGCTGTTGAAAGGGCAAAGCACAATTCGGAGCTGAAGGGCCCATCACTGGGAATACTTAGTTTCCCTCAGTCTCTAGCTTGAACACCTTTTGTGATCTGAACTCAAAAGTGACCAGCAGCATATAGAAACTGGAGCCCCATTGGGTAACATGGTCCAAATCCTTACAGCAGTTTGTTTAAAACCAGTGTTTCGGACTCCATTGCTAAACTCCTAGGAAGTATGAAAAATAGGTTGAGAGTACCTGCAGGATACAAGAGACCGTGTGTGGATCCTGATAGCTTCCTACCTGGCAGGGTGGGATTAAGGTGCTTAGACGTGACAGTGATTCAACCTATTAAGCAGGCAGATGCTTTGTAGACCTGATGTTACATGATTTCGCACCCTAGAGAGTTGCTTCCTGTACGACACTTCATCTTTTGTGATCTTAATTAATACTAATTGGTATATAATTGCCTGTAAAGATACTGCTCTATGAGGAAAATTAATCTCTGATGTTACAGGGATTGGTATTTATGAGATCTCATAATGTACTACAGCCCTATGTAAATGATTAAATAGGTCATCTTCCTCTGTTTTGATTTGTATCTATCTATATATTGTTTTCCTTGATAGCTTATATTGTAACTCCCACACCTAGAACTTCCACTACATGTTTTGAACCATTTCAGAAGTAACGCGTGGCTCAAGGAGATCACACTTTTGAAAACTGTAATGAAAAAACATTATTAAATAAGGGATCTAGCTTCCCCCCCAGTTTTCTTTCAGTCAGCATACTAATTCTGCTCCTATGTAGAATTCAGCCTTGCATTTATATGGGAGGGTGGTCTTGTCTTTGATCCATTCCTGTTTTGAGAAGGAATTGTCGTGCGTACATCCCTAAGATTCCCTTTCTCTTTCAGCAAGCGTTGTGATCAGAAACAACTAAAAGCAGAGATATTAGATGTTAGTAAACAAAACCAGAGGAATGAATTAATCTTTAAAGCTGTCTATGACACTGAACTCAAAATTCATGTATTGTTTTTGTCAGCAGCATGTCCAAACCACCAAGGCCATTCTTGAAAATCACAGCTGTGATATCTACAATAACTGAACTACAGGAAAGCTGCAGTTAGGTCATACTGCTTTGTCACTGCAGATGAAACGATAATAGTTAGCGTTACTGCCTACTGGTTTTGCAGCACATTTTGTTCAGTAAAAACAATTCTAATGATTAATAGCCTCATTAAATAGTATGCTGAATGCCTTCCCTCCTGCCCTGTGTGGTTGACTCAGGTAAGGAGCATGATGGTGTAGATCAACCCCAGCTGAATCAATTTGGTCCCTGTTTATGGTGGGCTGGGAGGGGAGATCAGGGAACTGGTGGTTTTTGGAGGCCACCTGGGGAAGGGAAAGTTTCCAAAATTAAGCCAGAGAGAGGCTAAGACCCTCAAGAAGTGTTCCAGTGGGGAGCAAGAAACACTCTGGGATTTGTGTACAGTAAGTATTTGAATACATTATCATACGTAGAAAGAGGCTTCTCTCTGGAGTTGTCAGCCAGAGGTGCTGGTCGAGGGGGAGGTGTTAAAATTTGGCTCTGGGCTGTAAGAGTATTAGGAAATTGATTTGGGCATTTACTGTGTTTTAGCAATATAATTTCTCAGAGTAAGTTTTATAGGGTGTGCTGCCAGTTATTTCAAACAGCTTGAAAAATGCTCCTACCTAAGGTAAACAGTATCAGCTTCAGAAGAATTCAACTGCTGTTTCAGAGCACTTAATTAAACATATGTTTCACAGCTACAATTATTTGTTTTACAGAATTAAATTTCTTTTAAGTGCTATTAATGGTTTTTAAGGCTTATTCCAGCCTCCTGCATGCACAGGCTATTTGACCACAGATGTCTGATTTAGAAGTTCCGCAAAACATGTACTTTGCATGTTCGCAAGCAGTTCAGGAACAAGTTGCTTGATAATGCTGTTACAAACACAGCCGAGATGTAGTAAAATAACAGAAGCCATGGAACAAATAAGAGTATTGTAAATGCCCTAAGTACTTGCAGTAGTAGATAATATGACGTGAGAAATGCCCAGAGGTCCTAAAACTGCATCTGACGCTAAAGGTAAGATCTCATGCTATTTTTTCTTTATTATTTTTTTTTTTTTTGGCTCATCTTTTTTGCTTTTTTCAGCTTGGGCTGAGGTAGTTTGGCTTAGCTTGAGGGAAGTGGAGAGGAGTTGCTGCCCTAGCCCAGGGAACTGGCTGCTGGTAGGCAAGCTGGCACGTGCTGCTTGCAGCCTGTCTCTAGCTGCAGCCAATCGATGGGTCCAACTTCAGGGCAGTAAAGCTGAACGCTGAAAGGCACGCGAGGCTTAATCTCACAGGATTCAGAGGAAAAAGAAGAACTTGGAAAACAAATGATGTGTCATTGGCAGAAAGAACTTTCTTGCTGTTGGCTGGTAACCAAAAGAAATTCTGATGGTTTGATACAGTTATAGGTTCAATAGGTTTAACAAATGGTTTATATGCAGTATATAGGTTTAGTACAGTATAGGTGTCATGCAAGTAAATCTCTTGGCTGTACTATTGCACCAGTAATTCAAGAACCTGTAGAATAGACTTAGTTTTCTGTCTGCTGTAATTCTTAGGTGTATAAATCCTTGCCTAAAGTTGATTGAACTGTCTTAAAACAGTGCAAGTTACTTTTCTCAGGTGCTTTTCTGGAAAGTTGATCCAGATCACGCAGATGAGCATGAAAACACTTTTTTTTTTTTTTCTTTCCCAACTTCCAGTTTCAGTTGATCCATTACCAGTTTGTATTTACTTCAACTTTTACTGATGTTATCTTTGAAACAGATCGCTTACCTTCCAGTTTGCCCCCTCTCAACTGTGTTTGGTAAAACAAAACTGTCCAAACTCTTGTAACTTCTGTGTTGAATAATCCATTCCTTTAATAATGTTTCTGTTCTTCCTCTGTACCCTTTCTAGCTTACATTGATTTTTTCAGAATGTAAATGACCAGAAAAGTAGTTCAAATAGGGTGTCAGTGAGGCCTTTCAAAGGACAGTCTTCACTTTCAAAACTATCTTGCCTAAAGCATCTTAAGGTGTCATTAGCTTTTTCCTCAAGTGCATCACACTAGCAGCTCACAGCCATATGATCATTGACCAGTACCTCCTGATCTTCCTCCTTTAGCCATCTCCAGTGCGTAATCTCCATGGAAATAGTAAGAATTCTTGTTATTGATCCCTCATTGTACAACTCCATCTCCTAAAAATGTCTTCCATTTTTATCATGAGAACATGTTATTGCCTATTGGCACAGATACTCAAGAGCTCTGGTCATATTGGGCAGAATTCAGCAAGGTCATATCTGAGGGGTAAAAAAGCATAAATCTCTTTCATTGATCAAATAAAACCTCGAAACTTTCCCAAACTACGTATAAAACCTAAAATGTGACCCAGAATATGAAATGCTAAGAATGTGATTCACGCAGTTGGTGGTCTTGGTTGCAAGAGTCTCGCAAGCCCTGACACGGTTTCAGTTGCTATATCCACTATTTTGCATTAAAGTTATAAATAAAACAAAATAGGCAGAACTAAGATAATTTTAAGTACTCAGACTTACTAAACTTTTATGTATTTAAAATGTGTAAAAGTCAAAACAAATACAATTTTGAATATAGTAGAAATACTACAAAATATATTGAATGGATTCTTATTGCGTAGGCATCATTTGATCACTGATTGTTTTGAGTAGATACTTTCAAAAACAAGACACTTGTTAAAAACAACAACTCCAGATTGCCATACTAGCAGATGATCTTGAAGTTTTACTATAGCTTTTTTTTTTTTACCAGACTTTACTCTGCTATCCTGTCTATATCTAGAATATTTATTTATCAGGTAATCTTTTAGTTATGAGCTAAACGTACGAATGGCACAATCAAACAAAATACATTTAACTGTAAAAACTTGAAATTATTAAGAAATAATGTTTAAAGTAGACTATTTCTAACCAAACAAAAGCCACTATTCTATTCCCCAATAATGACAAATCACACAAAATTACAATCCATGCCTCCCACAAGTCTACATCTGATAAGCTTGCAGATACCAAGCACAAATCTCTACCGTCTCAAGGAATATTGAACTGCGAGGGATGCTGAAAAGGTTGTGGGATGGGGGAGGATGGAGGGAAGGGCAGATGATGTTCTGTTCTTGACTAGATGCACAAAAGCAAAGCAGCCCAATTCTACACAGAAAGATACATAATTTAAAAATACTTCAGAAAAGGGTTGTTATCACATCTGACTTAAGTCACCAAAGCAGAGCTTGGTATTGAAAGAGAGGTTCAAACGGAGTCTGAATGTTACAGAGATGTGAGTTCTAATCATAACCTTTTGCTCCTTCAGAAGCTTTATGCCATCTGCTTTTCCCACTATTTCTGTAGTGAAAGGCACTAATGATACTCTGAAATCTTACCCATGCAATTTCTAAAGACAATGTTTGCAAAAGTGTTTCGATGATTAAAATTAGGACCAACTAAACAACACCATTGCTGTCGCTGGGACACATACATGTAGATGCATTGATAACAGGAGGAGGTGGGCAGCTAAGCATACCAGGCAAACAGAAGAAGAGTTATCTGAAAGCTTAAGAAATTTACCAAAGCATTACAAAGTCAAGTTCACAGAAAGCTAGGAAATAAATTGCTGCATACAAAATCCATATCTGAAGTGAAATGCTTATGCTGAAAAGAAATGCTGTGTAAGAATTGTTTTGTGTGTCAAGAATTTCTTGCAGGATATTTTGAAGGGGTAATTTAAGTAAAGACTATTTGTTAATTAGCACCGAGGCTAAGCAATCAATAGATGAGATTCAGCAAATATTAAATGCCAGAAACCTCTTATTTAAAAGCCATCATAGCAGCAATATAATCTTTCTTGCCATGTGTCTTATATGCACCTTGGTTGATGAACAGCTAATTAATCTTGTAGGCTAGAAACTAAAAAATCACAGACAGCAGCATGGGTGAGCAATCTTTACATCTGGAAGAGAATACATTGTAAAATTAAAAGGTTTTCAGGTCCAATGACAGCCAGACATCCTTTATGCTCAGCATAGTGTTTGTATCTTTTATTACACTTCCCTGAAATGAGCTTTATTTATTTATTTTTTTAATTTTTTTATATTCCTAAGTGTTTAGAATCAATACATCTTCTGTGAATCGGCTGTAAAGATCTCTGTCCTGCTTTCAGTGTCCAGGGCTGGCTCAATCTGATTAAGAATATTTTTACGGTAAGAGAGTCCCTTTATTTGGGGAACTTTAACACAGCATTTCAAGTGGCACAATACTGAGAGGGGCATGATTTTTAAGCAATTCTAATCCCCCCATTTAAAAGAAGAGATGCAGTTTCTACTTCTAATGATAGCAGTGTAGTCTGAAAAATTCCAGGGAAGAGATTCATTTAGTTAAATGTAGACATATAGAATCATTTAGGTTAGAAAAGACACTTAAGATCATCGAGACCAGCCATTAACATGACACTGCCAAGTTACCACTAAACCACGTCCCTCAGCACTACATCTACCTGTCTTTTTAAATACCTCCAGGGATGGTGACTCAGCCACTTGCCTGGGCAGCCTATTCCAGTGCTTGACAAACCTTTAGGTGAAGAAATTTTTCCTAATATCCAGTCTAAACCTCCCCTGGTGCAACTTGAGGCTGTTTCCTCTTGTCCTATCGCCTGTTATGTGGGAGAAGAGACCGACCCCCACCTCTCTACAAACTCCTTTCAGGTAGTAGTAGAGAGTGGTAAGGTTTCCCTTCAACCTCCTTTTCTCCATCCTAAACAACCCCAGCTCCATCAGCTGCTCCTCATAAGATTTGTGCTTTCACCAGCTTTTTTACTCTTCTTTGAATGCATGTAATGCGCCCATCTATAAACTGGAGTTTGGGGTTTTTTTTTGCATTCCATTTATATTCAGTAGCCTTTCTAGGGTGCAGGGCTTTGCATCTGAAAATAAAATGTCTAAAACAATGAGAAGACTTGCATTGTATCTCTTTCTCTTCATTGCCTACAGAGAGTAGAGGATGACCTGCTCGGACAGAGGTTTCTCAGTTACACGTGAAAAATCTTGTCTTGAGCAGTGGCAGCAATTGATAAAACTTCATAAAGAAATAGATTTATAGGTAATACATGGTTTATGAATTACTATCTTTTGTATGAATACCTGGCTGGGCTGAAAATTGGCTATGATAAATCTGGTGTGCTTTGAAGTGGATCAGCAATACCACTTGGCAAATCTCACCTATTAAGCTAGGGTTTTTTTCCTACTGAGACAGTGGACATAGGGCAATTCCTGTGTAATGCACTTAAGTATACAGTCAAGAACCCACCTGGCAGTGGAGGTGCTAGGTAGCTCATATTATTTGGATGGCCTTAGCCTGAAACCTCCTGCAGGAATCAAGTATCTGAGGTTCTACCTTGGCGTTGGTAGACCTTCACAGCTCTGACTAGAGAGTACTGACCCGTGCTCAGCAGCAGCTCTTCGTGAGAATCAGGAGCCCCTAGAAATTAGGTCTTTTAGGGGGCCTTTAACTGTTTGAGAAGTCTCCAGTTGCTGTGACTTGCTGTAGTTTCCACAGTCCTGGAAAACTCATGTTCCCTAATAACACATATTTTTTGAAGGTATATATTAAACTAGAATACGGAATATAGATTATTTAGTTAGTCTTTGTCTCAAGTGAGCACTTTAAAAACAGGTTGTAGACCTTTCCTGAGATGTGCACAGCATTCAAAAGACTGTGCCAGATCTGAAACTACCATGAGTTAACAACTATGGGTTTATCACTTTGCAAATTTCATTTTTAAATGAGAACAAGAGAACTTAAACTCAGCTTTCAGGTCTCTCAGGGCTTTTTTTCTTTCTGTTCCCTGTTGTTCCTTTTCCCTGTTCATCTATTGAAGTGTAAAAAAGGACCAAAAGAGTAGAAGCCATTTGGATATTGATCTAATGTGTTAACACTTCTACCATTGCCATTAGAGCGACTGTAGTTGGAAAATAAAACAAAAGAAATACTCATCTTAAATTTTTCCAGCTGGAATACTGCATTTTCTGACTCCTAACTCTTCCTGAGTGGTAGAGACTACTTTTATTAGTACCATATTAAAAACAAAAAAACCCAGAACCACTTTTGGTTGCAAGTTTGAAACGTTAGCCCTGCTTGTATTTCTGCTTTTCTGTACTGAAGATTAGGACAAGTAAAAGACAAATTACAATCACAGAAGCTTTGGGTCTATCCAAGAAGAGACTGAAACAGTGCCACACCCCACCTGTGATAAACCAGAAGTGAAAAAGTACAAAGAATATTGCCCCCCCACTTACAAGAATCTTGCAATTTGTGTTTCCAGCTCATAACAGTAGAAATAGTACACAGGCTAGATAATTTAACAGCTAATAAAATAGTGAATATGTCCAAGCTACTTGGCACAAATAAAAGGTTAGAACAAGTTCTCACTCAGTTTTCTTAGACATACATCCAAAATGCCTACACTTGCAATAAGAATTTGTGCAGGGAAGACATAGTATTTAAAATACCAATGGAAAGTCAAAGATTCTGCTCTACAGCTGTGCTAAAATTCATGCTTTAGGCAATGCCATGAGAGAAAACTAAGCTACTGGTGTGCACCAAAATGAAAACGTGAGGACTTTTATGCATATTGATGCACTGTATTAATGTGTTATGTGCATCTAAAAACAAAAATCACTTTATCTTCCTCTTTGAACGTGTGAGACCAAAAGCAGAGAAAGCCCTGCCACAGAGGGTAGGAGAGTTCCCTCGTGGTTTTGTGGGTTAGAGATAAAGGATGGGGCTTGCTCTGTGCTTGGGGCAGTCCTACCACCACCCCACCAGCCCCTGTGTCCTTGCGCCACCCCTCAGCATGGCACCCAAAACTGCGCGGTGGTGTGATTTTTGGCGTTCTGAACTGCAGGACCACATAGGGAAATCATGTCCTGGTGTGCCATAGGGAAGGGAGTCCTCCTGAAGCCCTGTGCCTCAGGGCCAGAATTCATCCTTGGCTCTACTTTTATTTTGTAGTACAGCTTGTGGGTACAACAAAGTGACCTTGGCTGAGCCTGCTCTGGAGGCTCCTGAGCAGTTGGAACGTGGGTCGGCTTGCACCCCTTTGTTTGTGTGGTCCAGAAAGAGATCCACTGTCTTGTGTACTGTGGGTGCGGTAGGCATTCTCCCTCTTCTCCCCCAAATAAAAGAGGTGCTGTCTTTGCTGCCTTCCTCCTCTCTCTGCCTCCTTTCTCTCTGACCTCTGTCTCTAAGTGGAGAGTGAGCATGTGCAAGGGAGTGATGGGGTAAAAAGGGGAGAATATTCAAGTATTCATCCTCTGCAGTACCTCCTCTTTTTACTGGTTGCCAGTAGAAGACAAGTTAATTCCCTGTATCTCCTGCTGCCATTTCAAATGCAGCCCAGGCTAAAAATCACTGTTTCGATGTGTGTAAAATTAGTTTTCCCCAGATTTCAGTGGATCAGAGGCTGTACTTCACAAAATAATTGATAGCACTGCTAGAAGTCTTAGCAGATAACCCAAAGACTGAAGTCTTGACGTCCCCAGAGATCTCATTGAAGATCTGAGCTGAATCATATCCAAGGGGCAATGGAAGATAATTATGCAGTTCAGCTGCTTTAGTCTGCATACCTGTTTTGGAGGGGCAAAAAATATCCATATAGACCCAGGCATATTCACCAGCTACCTGACCTGTACGCGCACACTGTTAACAAAATTGGTAAAGGCTTGTAAAACAGTATAGCTTGCTGCTCAAGTATGAACTAGCTGTCTAGCGGTTTGCTTGAAGGTCTGATGAGAACATTGCAATTCTGTTTTATTGATTGCTTCTGTCTTTCTAGACAAACTAATGCTTCCTTTAGTTTTAAGCCATAAAGCTGTGTCCAGCTCTGCGTGCCACGGTGTTTCTGCCCCATTGATTCAGCCATTCTGATACAATCTGTTGTTAAAATGATTTTACGTTTCGCAGGGGATATTGCAAAAGGGTAGAAGAAAACAGCAGAGACCTGCAGTTGATTTGGAGGGTCTAAATAAATATATCACTGAATCAAAACACCACCCCAGTGCCCTTTCCTTAAAGGTTTTGTCATGACCATTTATCTGAGAGCTAGACACACAGATGGCACTAATCCCTTCCAGTGTATAGTGTAGTATAAGTGTCATGTTCAAATAATATATTACAATAACTAACACACAAGTTTCCCACAAAGTTCAGTCACTTTGTACTAAAATTGATCTATTCATTTCTTAATATTTAATGTTTCTGCTGTGTGAGCTGCAGTAATAGTTTTCTGTAGGCAATTTGTCTTTTATTTACAGGCACATATAATTGTATTTGACAGTGGGAACATAAAAATATTTGCAAATAAATTTTACTCAAAAAAACCCACCTCCCCAATTTAAAAATATTCAAAGATGTTGAAGAACATATTTTAAATTTTAACTAAAGAGCAGTTAAACATTTTTCAAACTGCCCCATCTGGCACAGCTGTAAATAACAATCTGTCTGTTTTAAACAGTCTTCTGTTGACTATGTTAGCAAATGTTAGGATTATTTGCTATTAACTGACAATTTCATCTTAGAGTATATTTATAAACTTCTGCAGTGTTGACACTAGTAGGTATATAATGTCTTGCAGATTGTAATGCTGAAAGAATCTTTGTGCAAACATATTTAAAGCTCTTCATCTTTATATCTGAAGATATTGATATGGATGGGGTTAGAGATATTTATCACCATCCTCACTTTGATCCTCTTCTGCAAAAAGGCAATAAGCTGAAAAATTCATGCATCTGGAGAAGTAGGGAAGACAGTTTCACCTGCCACTGAAAGTAATTGCTTAGGCACAAAGGACTGTCTGACTTCTGGATGTGAGGGGGTACGACATACGTGTCTGGGAGATATTACGTGTTGCATAGTGGTCTTTCATCAAAGCAGAATTTATGGGTGTTTCCTTGCTGCCGGACCAGTGTTGCGTAATATGATTCCATTAATTATTATGAAAAGCAGATAGCAGTACAACAAAAGTAAATATTGATTTCAGGTACCAGTGTATGTTACCCTGTGTGAACAAAGAAAAGGGGGGTCATCAGTTCACTCCTGTTGATGAGTACTTGAATATTGACATGAGACGGGCAGGGATTCCCAACCTCTGTTCCAAATGAAAATCAGCTTTTGCTTCGCCCACTGGTTTGGATATAAGGTAAATAGCTTATGGTAAAGTGTGTTTTATACAATACATTTTTTTTTATTCTTTAAGTAGCAGTTATCAGTTTGTTGCTTTCAATTTAAAATAACTGCTTATTGTATCAGACAGGGAATGCCCTACCTGTGTTCAGGCCATGCTATGACCTATGCACAATGCATATAACGCTCTCCAGGTTTCTAAGGCCAAAAGCAGATGAAAACAAAACCAGGACATTTAGGCACTAAAATCTGCACTGTTTCTTAATGAACAAAACTAAAGTACTTGTCTAATTATCTCTTCCCAAGCCCTAAAAACTTATTTGTCCTGGAAATTTTTTTTTCATGAGGTTGGGTAAAGTGAAGGTGCCACAAGTGCGGAGTGAAATAAACATGAAAGACAGCAGCACTCAGTCCCAGGTACTTCAAAAGCTGCACTGAGAAGAGATTTATCTAACATCTCCCACTCTGATGTAAAATTACTGCCTACTCGGTATGTTATTTATGTGTATTCAAAGTCATAGCTACTAGCTTGCATTTAAAGCTGATGTTTTAACTGTTTTCTTTGGTGTGCAAGCCCAGCGGAGGAGGTGAGCTGGCAGTGAACCAGGGTCAACATTCTCTTGTATATTAGCATTGTTTGTTAAGTTCTGGTCTGCATGGGCTGTGCAGAAAATGCTGACAGGAAACAAAATGCTCTAGTGTCAGTGAATCGATTTGGCCAGAGGATTCGTCGCTAAAGGTAATTATGTATGAGAAGAACTTTGCTTGATTGTCAGCCTGAGTTTGTAGAACTGGCAGATTGCAGAAAACAAAATAAATTTAACTTGCAAATAATGTATACTGTACATGTAAATAACTGACAGACAACAACTTAAAAAGTTCCTGCCTACTGCTTTTATGGCTGCTTTGCAGGCAGAACTACCATTTACATAGAAGTAGAAAGACTACCACCCTCTCCCAAAGGTTTCATTGTGATCAAGCTAAATCTGTTTAGAATGGGGTAGTAGGGTCCAGAACCTCTTCAAAGGCAACATAAAAAAAACAACTGTTGGTAACTAACTAACTTGTCCCTTCTGTGAAACAGAAGTGTAGAAAAAACAGCTTTAATAGAAGTCTCTCTGAAGTTTAGTGTGTGTGAAATTTAGCATCTGAAGTTGCCAGATTTAAGATAGACTGATTTTTATTTTTTTAAAAAGCAGATGTATATAAGAATTTTCTTTTTAAAGTTGAATCTCTTTTTCTTTTTAAAAAAAACTAGTCTTGCATAAGCAGGAAAAACTTCATATGGAGACTGCAAAAACAAATTTAAAAAAAAACCCAAACAACTTGCCCAAAACCCAGTCCCCAAACCCTCCTCTGTGTGGGATCCAAGGGTAACAAGGTCCTGGCCTCCCTCCAGGCCCTTTCCATGCTTCAGCTGGGGAAGAAAGGGAGTGGATTCTCTGAGGCTTCACACAATCCTCAGTTCTCTTGTTTCTCTCTTTAGTTCTGGTTTAGAGGTGTTTCAAATACCTCAAACTGATGTTTTGAGGATGAGAAAAAAGCTGTTAGCAAATTTAATTTTTAGCTTTGAAAGAAAAGTCCGTCATCAAATTGAATTGCATAACTATATATCAATTGTTACAAAGGAAAAATACATTAAGAAGATTCATTAGAAAAAGGAATTGGGTTTAGGAATAAATAAATACAGGTTAGCTATGAAATGTCTTTTTTCAGTGACTGGGATACAGAGTACAACTGAAATGCATATTTGTTCTACAGACTTTTTTGTGCTTTCATGAATGGCGGAAGTTAGAGATGACTAGAAGGAGAAATTACAGAATTGAAATTTATGATAGATATATATATATTTGCAAATGCTACTTAATAAGATGCATTCAGAAGTAGTGAAGATGTAATATGCACTGAAAATAGTAGGCATGGAAGAAAATTGCATCACAAAACTAAATTAAATTGGATGTCAAACCATCCATTACACAGTGGAAATGAACTTAGAAGAAGACGATATGGCTTGGCATGCAAAATAATTATTTTAAATGGGTATATGCATTAAAAGGTTATGTCAAAATGACACACAACTTCAGTGACCTTGTCTGGTAGGGGATGGGGAATTTTGCCTTGAGACTGCTGCAGGCTAATTGGCACTGCACTCCCATTTTCCAAAAATAGAATAGTTAACATTATTCTTTATTTGCAGAACCCTTTTTCTCTTAGACTATTGCAAGGCTTTTTAATAAGAAACTTCAGAGTATATTTGTGAAACAAGTCAGATATTTAGAGCAAATGGAAAAAGGGATCTACCAAGGTGATGTGTCAGTGGCAAAAAGCTGGCTAAAGGGTTCCCAAAGAAAACATGTACTTAAGTTTGGTTAAACCTGTAGAGGGAATATCCCATGTACTCCAGACTTGAAAAGCATAAAGGTAATTATCTGAAAAGATTTGTGCCTTCTTTTCTATTCTCCTATTTCAACACTCACAATAATTCGTTTTAGCTTTGACACACTTTACATAAACTCTGTTAAAGTTTCAAAGTAGTGGACCGAGAGGTAATACTTGGTTACTTTTCCTTAAATGTGTCTCCCCCTTGGGTAGCATGGGTGGGTGCAGCCTAAGGTTACAGGGAGTGGTGGTTGAGCCATTGAGGGATTTTAACCACTGTTACGGCAGGCAGGGCTCAACTTTTCCATTTCCTTCCTCAGATCAAGGATCAACTGGCAGAACTAGAAAAGTTTGTGCCATGTCAGCATGTCCAACAGAAACCTTTGCCTTGTGAGGGAATAGATGTACCCTGTTTGTTGTTGGACTGAGAGGTACGCAAGACAGATGATAGTTAAGCTGACTGCAAGTAGTACCAAGGCAAAGGATTTATTACCAAATCCTGGAACATTATCTAGTCAAATGTTTACAAAACTGTGGAGGAATCACGGAGACTTGATTATAAAGAAACTTACAGAAAAAAGGACTAGGAATGGTCTCTCTTCCACCTGCCTCAGGCAAATTTATCACTAAATCCATTTTCCAAACTGATATACAGAACACTAGTTCTTTGCCGGTTACTCTTGTTGGAAGATTGTTCCCAAACCTCATTGCATTGAAGGTTAGAAATGTTTTTCTGACTTTGTGATGTGTTTGTTGTCATGTCAACATTGCCCTTTAGCTAAAATATTATTTTCCCTTTCTGGTTTTTACTTCAATGATACGTTTGTAGACAGAACCCCTATCCTCATCTCGGCTCTTATTTTAGCAAGCTCAAACAGTCTTTCAGCAACCTCTTTGCAATTGGGTAGTCATTTAAGAATGGATTGACCCAGCAGAATTACTGAAAATACTAGTTACTCTACCTGTTATTTTGCATCCTGTTCTTTCAGAATTCTGCTGTGACGATTATATGGTCTCAAAAGACCAAATAAGCTCCTTAGCAATTTCCCTAACCTGATTCCATTTAGCCATTCTGGCTTTTGTTCCATGCTCAACATCATCTCCTCTGATTGAAATGAGGCAGAGTATTTACTTAGTTTTTGGGCTGTACCTGGATTATCTTTAATCTCTGTCCCATTCTTCCTGCATAGCAACTCCATTTTTCCCCTTGTTGTTTTTAATATCCTTTGCAAAGTCTAATTTTCACTGTATGTCGGCATTTCTTCATCTCTAACACTCAGCTTGCTTTGCTGCTCAGTACTTTCTTGTTGGTTCTGCATACCCAGCATCTGTTTTTGTTGCCACTGTTCATCCTAGTGGGCAAGCATATTTACATATTTAAAAAGGCAATTAAGGATTTAAATGAGGAAAACACATTTCCTAAATGTGGTACTGTACTATGTTTCACAACTTCCAGGTCAGGTTACTTTAGCAGCTTGTTTTTGTTATCCTAAAAGAAACTCTCATTAGACAGATGCAGCCTTCTCTTTGCTTGCTTAGTGTGTACATTTTGCATTTAGATGTTGGCTTCCAAGTTATGTTCTGGGTGAAATACCAATTTGTGTTCTATAAAGATTTATGTAGCTTTTATGTAACTTCTGCATTCTCTCCTAAATGGTGGTCAAATGGAACTTTTCTATTTACTTCATGGATGACATTTATGGACTGAGTAGAAATGATGTAAAATTCTCTGGTTGTTCCGAAGAAAAACACAACAGTAGTATCGGTTTCTTCACAGTAGACATAATTTTTGATATGGTGGTGTAAAATGAACACTAAACAGACTTTTAGCAGTAAATAAACTTTTATAAGAATAACAATAAATTAAGCTTATATATATTTATGCTTTCACGCGAGTTTTCAAGGCTGCCTTGTACCTGTGTTTTGCTAATTTTGTTCCTCTCATTCTCTACCTGCTCCCACACTTTTAATATCAACTCCTTATTTAACGTTGCCTTTTATTGCCTCCCATCATGTTTCTCTTTCATTTGCTTGAATTGCCTCTTTTCCCTATTGCTGTTTATTTTTAACACCTACTTTCAAAGTCATTTCTTGCTTCACCTGACTGCCTTCATAACATTAAGCTGGTTTTGCCTTGAATATTTTGTAACAGGCAACTTTGAGCACTGTAAGGTCTCTTGCCGTCTCAGTGCTAGGGGAGGGGAAGCTGTCCTTTGCAGCATCTGTTGCCTAGCAATCCGTTTCTCAGGTGCCTTTAGCTGTACAGCATTGTGATCAAAGCTTAAAAGGCAAGTGCAAGAGAAAGTGAAAATGGGCTTGAAAAACACTGCAATCAGAGCACAGCACTTCCTGCAACATTTGTGATTTTTACATGACAGCGAAGAGACCCCAGCAGTACTTTATGTCCTACACGCCATTATGTACAAAAGTCTTAACTCCTTTTGCTAAGTGCACTGCACTCCTTGGAAGAGAGAAGGCAGTTGTCACCATCTAGCAGCTCTCTGCTGGACGGCGTGGCATGACTCTGCCTGTTCAAGATTCAAACTAATATTGCTCAGCCTTGATTTCTGTGTTTTACGTCACCTTAGATGTTCTTGCTAATTGTCAGGTGGCATTCGTACCAGAGGCCAAGAAAGTAGCATGTTTCCTATAGGATAAAGTTGGTATAGGTGGGAAGGAGTACCCTGAGAAGCTCTACTGTTTGTCATGCAGGTATCATTCAGAGTCGAAGACCCAGGCATGGCTTTGCATGTAACAGACCGCCACTGTGATCCATCTGAGCTGTTTCATGACATAGTAACTAGTCCAAACTGGACCCTGCTAAGGGCGAGAAAGTCTCCTGCACCTTGACACCGACCGTATTGTGTTCAGGCTTAAAAAAAATTATAAAAAGAAATCTTGTTCAATAACTCTTTGTTAATATGGATAATGCTCAGGTTCTTGAGACACTGGGCTAAATTTTATTCGCACCGTGAAACTAACTAATACCATCACTGAACAAAATTAGATGGGGTGATCAGTACTGTTCAAGATGTTAGAGAGAAAATGAAATTAATCATCCTTGCAAAAACAAACATATCTCAGTGAGGTCATTTGGATGCAAGTGGTATCTAGATTAAGACAGTATGATCCCAGCCTAACATAGCATTTTCAAAAACCATCTTTGTAGTTTAGGTATTTGCATTGTATTGACTTTCATTGTGATTGAGAATTGAAATAATTTAGGCATTCATATGAGTGTTTTATCTATGAAATGACCCCTGAATAGAAACATGAGTATGTAATGTTATTAAAAATTATGTTCTAAGTGCGGTACATAAAAATCCAGGGATTAAGATAAGTAAATAATCCTAAAGAGAAAACTTCTCAGAAATACAGAAAGGTTAGGGTACAATAGCTAAAAAAACTCTCTTGGTAATCCCTTGTCTTTCTTTAAAGTTCACAAAATAATGGATTTCATCGGCCTGTCTTTCAAAAGCATAACAGGGAAATGTGGTAAAAAATTGCACTCAAAGTTACTGCATCACTAGAGGGTTAAGCAGGTAAATCCCTCTCTCAACTACGTAGCTGCTGGGCGAGACTCTTGGCTGTGATTTTGGAACTTTGCAATGACATTTTCACATACCGCGCTTTTGGCATGCGAGCAAAAAAACATACCCTGCTTCTTCTCTTGTTCCTGATACTTTCTCATTTAGAAGATCATTGTTATTTGTAATAATTTTATTTATTAATTTATTTCATAAACAGAGACAAGATTTTCAAGGAATGGGATAATTATTAATATCCTCACCCATCCCCATGATTCCTGCATTTTCAGACTTTCGCCATTCTGTAGTGCATCTGAGTTTCAGGTTTAACCTTACAATTTGCTACTAAGATAACCTTTTAGTAATAAGCGTATAAGAAAGTAGTCAGATGCTTTGTTGTCTGGAGAAGTATTACATCAAAGTGCTGATTTGGGGTGTCTTTTCCTTAACTTTCTGAGATTGAAAGAGCAGTTTTTCTGTCTGTTTCGTGTCTGGTTTTAAGTTTTCTGGGAAAGGCGTGTCCTTACATGTGTTGTATTAAAAGCGTAGGTCTTCACCAGAAATATAATGGAATCTTCAGGAGTAACAAATATAGGACTTCTAGTCTGAAGGTATTTCCCTCTGCAGGGCTGGAGGAGGGAAGGGGGGATGGAATGAGATAGTGAGGGTGGAATTACAGTTGGGCTGAGAGACTCACTGAACCTTATTCTGCTTTTGGACTTTCCCAAGCTCCCATGAAATACGCTGTAGAGATGGATAAATGCGTGAAGATTCTCCCTCCTCTTCAAATTCTTGAAGGGAAAGCATTAATTTTCCTGCTTCTGAAGGCTTGCCTATGAGGACAAGTTATGAGAAATTACTGTTTTATTTGAAAATTTTTGCACAGCAACTAATAGGCAAAATTAGTCATTTCTCTCTGCCCTTTTAAATCTGGTCAGCAGTGACTCTGAGACCACAGCAAAGGTTAGTCTCATGGTGCTGTCTCCCATCATGGGGCTGGAAGCAATTTGCTGTGGGGTTTTCTTCCCTTCAAAGCTCGGTTAGAAATTGTGTAAGAGGCTTGGGAAATGCTGGGTCAGGAGTGCAGCAAAGACTCAAAAAAGTCATCTGTATTGTTCATGTGTCCTTTGCAAACTATGCCCATTTTCAAGTTGTTGTCAGCCAGCAGGGAAAGAAGGTGGTGCAGCGAGATCCCCAGAGTTGGCACTGCGGGGATGCTGCTGGCTGCATGTGCCATGCACAAGCCAGGTGGCATGAACAGCCAGTTCCTATGTCATTTTGGATAAAGGAGGATAAAAACTAAGGGGTAGTTTTGGTGAGTTCTGCCTCCACCAAACGAACTTCCAGTAGCTCGGTTTCTGGGCTCAGAAAATCAGTATTCATTTTTTAGAAAAGGATGTGAAGCAGGATGAGGATATATGGGCTGCATATCCTGGGCTACATCAAAAGCAGTGTGGCCAGCAGGTCGAGGGAGGTGATTCTCCCTCTCTACTCCCTCTGGTAAGACGCCACCTGGAGTACTGTGTCCAGCTCTGGAGTCCTCATCACAGGGAAGACGTGGATTTGTTGGAGTGGGTCCAGAGGAGGGCCACAAAAATGATCCGAGGGCTGTAGCACCTCTCCTATGAGGACAGGCTGAAAGAGTAGGGGTTGTTCAGCCTGGAGAAGAGAAGGCTCTGGGGAGACCTTATAGCAGCCTTCCAGTACCTAAAGGGGCCTACAGGAGAGATGGGGAGGGACTCCTTATCAGGGAGTGCGGTGATAGGACGAGGGGTAATGGTTTTAAAGAGGGTAGATTTACATTAGATATCAGGAAGAAATTCTTTCCTGTGAGGGTGGTGAGGCACTGGAACAGGTTGCCCAGAGAAGCTGTGGATGCCCCATCCCTGGAAGTGTTCAATGTGGATGGGGCTTTGAGCAACCTGGTCTAGTGGAAGGTGTCCCTGCCCATGGCAGGGTGGTTGGAACTAGATGATCTTTAAGGTCCCTTCCAACCCAAACCATTCTGTGATTCTATGATATAAAAATGGCATAAGTAGGAATGCCCCCAGACACATTTTAGGCACTTTCTGCAGCCTGCTTTCCATCCATCTGGTGCCCTGCTCCCTGGTGGGGGGTGTCCGGGCAGGGCCAGGCATCCTGCTGCTCTCCTCGGAGGCACATTTTATCCTCTGCTTATCAACTGGCTTATCGTGTCTATAGCTAGCTAGGCAAAATAAAAGTTCAACTGTACTTTTGGTGGCTGCAGAGGAATATGTTTTTGGAAGATTAAAAGAGGTGGTGCTTGCTGCAGGGTCAGAGGTAGCAGAGCAAGGCTCGTTTGCTGGGTTTTGCACAATGGCTGTGGCAGCAAGAGACGACAGTATCGGCAGGTGAATATTGTGTTCAGAGACACTTTACACAGCCGGTGATGCTGCTTCCAGCACCTGTGGTTAATTGTGAAGCCTAGAGGATCAGAAATGCCTTGTCCTCCTAATTTTCATCTACAAGCTCAATTGAATCTTTATTACCCCTTTTTAATCCTTTTCTATTGTTTCTGCAGAAGGGCAGGGCATTATGTTTACAGCATGGGTGATTTTGTAGAAATGTATTGAACTCATGTCAACAACAACTCGTACATAAGTGGCGCAAGCTTTAGGGCACTAGAACATAAACCCCATCAGAAATGGCACAACCGTTTAATTGAATGTAACAATGTGGATGTGGAAAACTGTGTTTAAAATTATCAAATTCCAAGTTTTGCTCTCCCTCTCAGAAGAAAGTGTAATGCTGTATTTGCTTCATAGAAGCTTTGCTTTTCCTCTCAGTGCTGAAGAAAAGGGAGAGGCTGGTGCATACAGGAGGGAAGATGACAGTCTCAGTATTCACTGTCGAGTAGTGTACAGCTTATGCATCACTCTCCATGAGGAGCAGAGCTTTGTTAAGGAAAGGTAGAGGGTAACCATATGGTACCACAGTGTTTTCTGTTTCTGTGCCGTCTCCAAAAGCTGTTTTTCCATGTCCCTGCCTCTTATAACCCTTTTCCTCTTCTCTTTCTACAACACCTTCCCTCACTTTTTTTCTCCATTTCTGGTCCCTGGCCAGACTTCAGCTTATCTGTTCTGCCATTCCCATTCCAGTTCCTGACCCAGAAGTCTGTCAGATGTGCTGGGATGTTGCTGGGACACAACCGAAGCAGTGGTGGAGCGGGAGAAGCTTTGGAGAAATGAGGGGAAAGCGGGGGAAACTGGAGACTGGGAAGCTTTGAAACAGAACACAATAGTTATTGTGCTAATTTTCATCTCCATAGCAACAGTAATGTGATGTTTTTCCCTCACTCCTGGAATTCCCTTCCTATGGTCTCCTGCTGGGCTGAGCTGCGCAGAGCCTTGGGCTCAGCCTGGAGACCAGCATTGGCACAGGGACTTGGAGGGTGCCTGCATGGTTTTGAATTGTTGGAAGGGCTGTTGGGAAACTGGTGAGAGGCAGAGAAAAAAGTAGTAACCTCCTCGTGCAACTCTGCTGGCTGTCCTTATGGCGGAGGGACAGACGCAATCAGGTTTGCCACTGAGGAACAAAAAGGGTCTTGCTGAAATGGCAATGGCAGCTGGCACAATAGGCAGCAATGTTTCTGTTGGAAGGATTCTTGCAGAGGTTCTGTGAGGAGGAGAGGTCAATATTGCTTTTATAGGTGACCCCTCAGAGAGACCCTCTTGCCTTTGAATGTATTATCTTTACTTGAAATTTGGGTTTGGATCATCTGAAGGTCTGCACAAATTGCATAGCAAACAGACGCTTTTGCAATAACTTTTTCTAAATCAAATCATTAATAGTGCTGAGACTGTGATTAATGCAAACTGAAAATCTGTATGCATCTTTAAATACCTTACTTTGGGTAATATATCTTATAAAAGGTAAAGGTAACTGAAAGCTCAGAGCATCATTCAAACGGTAAAGCAAGCTACTATCTCAATTGCATTTTCTCCTATACCTGCTATCTTGGTAACTGTGCATGCATTATAATTAGCTTGGTTTTTTAACCCTCATGGCACCGTCATACTGAGTGAAAAAAAGGTACTTAGCTGGGAGGGAGAAGACTTTTTGATATTCCATAAATGCAAGTGTCCCAAGGTGTATTTGTCACTGCTTAACATTGCTGTGCCATTTGGAGAATGCCAGAGGGCAAACTTTGAAAAGGCATAAGAAGCACCAAGAGGGAGAAGAAAATGTTAGAAAATGCTGTTGTGACAGATGGTGAGATGGTAGGCTGTTCTCAGATGGAGTCATGTTGAAGAGCTTTACTTCTCCAGTCTGGACAGCTTCTTCAGAACAGGCTGGGGGCAAAAACATCCAGAAAGCCTCAGAACAGCTTTCATCTGTGAAACTCAACTACCAGCAGATAAAAGTTAGCTAGCAGGTCTCTAGGTAGCTGTATCAGAGTTGAACATGTTCTGCTGGCAGTGTTGGCTGTCCACCAAGATCTATCGGGAGTCCTGACTGGACTTCATTGTGCCTTGGCTGCAAAACACAAGTGCTGACCATAGAACATGGGAATGTGATGGTAGCCTTCCTAGCAAACCGTCATCGCTGTTTGGAGCCAAACCAGCACCTGCTGGAAGCTTTTTTTTGTCAATGGACCTTGACTTAGCTTGCAGCAGTGGAGTATCCAGATGGTCCCTTCCGAGCTAGTGGCCCTGCTGGATACATACCATCAGGTCTGGCACTATTCTGGCAGCTAGAACTGAGCACAGAGGTGTTTCTTTTGAGTATATCTGTACTAGGATTTACTCAGGTTTTGACTAAGATGACTGTTGCAATCTTGAGAAAGGTAATCAGTTCTGCAGCTGGAATGCACCCAGCTATGTAGCAGCATTTAAAGTGGAAATAGCACCTAAGCACCTCATGGAAACTGGGAGCTTCCAGGTAAACTGAGGGTACAATGAAGGAAAGCTGCAGGAAAGTTAACTCAAAATATAGAACTGCTTGCCTTATAAGCTGACTCTGAAGATGAATTGATAAGTCATTTTCAAGAAAGTGTTCCATTTCACCAAAAGTATATACTAATTATGTAGATGCTGGCCTACAGACATGAAGCATTTAAATTAAAAAAAAAAATAAAAATTAAAAAGGAATAAACAAACATCTCTTACTTCCTCCACTCCCTTCTCTCCATCCCTTCTCCCGTCTTTCAATCACATAGCCTTAATACCCGAATTAGAGACCTTCCTTTCCCCACACATTCAGAGCCTATTGCGCACATGTAGTTTCCAGAGCACTGAGTGGGCTTGATGTACCATCAGGCTGGAACGTGTTAGGAGCTAATTCTGGGATGCGTGAGTACAGGAATTGTCATGGGAACACAGCCGATAATCAAGAAGGATAAAAATTCCAGTAGGAAAACAAGCTATGGGAGGCTTCCGTCATGTTGCTCAAAACAACCTTAGAGAGATAATGATTTTGCAATTATTTCAAAGGAGACACCATGCCGTGGAAATCCCTGACAAAGCAAATCACCAGTAATTAATAAAAAGGGGCACTTGGAGTAACTTCTTCTAGTCATCCAAGGACATAAAACTCCTTCTTCTAGACCCTATTACTGAAAAAAATAAATAATTTGGGGAGTCAGTTTCCCTCTGACTGAAACTCTGCTAATTAGCATTGTTTAAAAACATATTTTCTCACCTTTTTTTTTTACTGCCAGAAAAGGAAGGTTTGAATTAGCCTACCACGTATCCAGCTGCTAGCCTTTTAATCCAGTTTCCTTGGGAAATTGCACTTACAAGATCGTGCTGTCTGTCGGTCCCCATGAGTTCCTTTTGAACTCGTTGCCCAGTTTTAACTAAACTTGCAGAGAGATCAAGAGTCCCTATACGTTTGATGAAAACATGCTGGCAAATAGACACAAGGCAAGCCCCTGTTAATGGCAAGACCACAGCATGTGTTCAACTTATTATTAGACATCAGAGAATCTGTATCAGAGAACATAAGGACTGAAAACTCTTACAAGAACTACAGGAAAGCATGCTTCAAAAGTTTCACTGCTTGGATAACTCATTGGGAGTCGCTATACTAAGCTCTATGATAGAAGTACTCTTAATTTTTTAATTCCAACCAGCGCAGGGCCTCCAGATAATTGAAGCGTCAACATTTCAGTGATGAAAAGCCATATAGAAAATTGATGATCAGTTGGCATTGCTGCGTGCAGGGAAGATGGAAAGGGCTTGCAAAGGTCTGCAGAACAAGCTGTGAAAGTCTTCTGTCACCTTGCTGGGAGGGAAGAGCTGTAAGACTGAACCACCACTTGCTAATTCTTGTCCTTCAAACTTTTGCATGTTCCCATACCAAGACAACAGACTGAGTCACGCTGAACTCAAAGCCATGGGGAAGCTCATCGCAGGAAGATCTGTCAATCTGAGCAATACACGCATGGCCCATCCTTGCAGAGTTCAAGTACCTCTTACTCTTCAATGCATTTCTCTTCCTAGTTCCTTGTTAAACGAGGGAATGCTCCTCACCTTGCCTTATGAGTCAGGAAAACAAGACACAGGGAGACCAAATAGTGAGACCAAGGTCACATGTTTTGTCAGAGGATGAAGTTAAATCCAAGCCTCTGCGCCGTGGGCCAGCAGCGACTCCAAGAGCCGTGCTGTGGGAAGGGGTAGCCTCGGGCTCCCCGCAGGGTGGAAAGCTCTCTCATGTGATCTGTGCCCTTCTTCCCTTCTCAGGCCAGCTCTGTGACTCCTGCTTCCACTGTTTCTGATTGTACTTTGGCATATCAGATGTCTGATATGGAATGGAACTGACCATTACGTCATCACTTTTGAAGTGACTTCTATGTGTATCCCAGGGCAAGAGTCAGTATTACAAATGTGCTTACAAAACGGCTTCCTACCCTCCCTTTCAGCACTCGTAAGCTATGTCCAGAAATACTCCAAAGTAGTTGCCAACAGCTTAGATTGTGATTCTGACTGCATAAAAGATAAGTAATTTCAAATTATGAAAATTAACTACTTACATAATGTGATTTATTCTGTTATAGTCTCTGTGAGTTTTTAATCGCGGTACCTTATCCCCAGCTAGTGCTCTGTTAAGGCTGAACTGACAGTATATTTTGTGGCTCATAAAGGTCTAGTGAGAGTGCTTGGGTTCTATCAGGGAAAAACAGGTAGATGATATAACAGATGTTCTATTTCAGTCTCTTGCCTGTAATTGTTCCATCTCTTTCTTGTCGTCTGTGTTTATTCAATTGCATTTTGATTTAGCAGCCTCTTTAAGATCATATTTAATATGTATATTTACATATTGAATACTACTCTTACTGGAATGCCTAGTTCAGACTTGCTGAACTTTTGCAATCCATTAATGTTTCCCCCAGCTCAGAAATGATTTTTCTGTTTCCCTGCTCCAGATAAGCAGGGAAGTACTATTCCAGCGTCCATCCCAACTCCTGCCTTCTTGATAAGGAAGAACCACCCTGCAGCCCACTCACAGATGCTGGCATGGAGCATGTTCTCCAGGGCAAGGAGACCGCTCATCATGTAGAGGAACCAGGCAGGGAAGGAAACTCCAGAACTAGCAGATCCCTCACAGCCCACATGAAGCTGGAGGTAGCAGCAGCTTTCATACCTCAGTTAGGTGGCAACTAACGTACCTCTCTAGGTGAACCTGCTCTGGCAGGGGGGTTGGACTAGATGATCTCCAGAGGTCCCTTCCAACCCCTATTGTTCTGTGATTCTGTGACTGTGTTAGTTTGGTTCCTCAGCATGGTGCAAGGAGGAGAGGCAGTTTCTCAGACAGCGTGGCCCAAACCTCCAAGACAAGCCTCCTGCCTTCAAAACTCCCTCCCAAGTCGTGCTGCAGTCAGCACCAAGCATAAAGGGGTGGTGGTGGCTTGTGCGTGTGCCTGAGAAAAGGCAAGTTAACAGTAGGACAGCCTGATCAAATAAGGGTTTGCTTTTATAATCACACAGTGCCACGGGCTGTGGTACAGCCGCCTTCTTATCACAGTGGAGAATCTGAAAAGCAAACACTGCACGAGGAATATTTTTATCTTTTTAATTTGTTTGTTCATATATTTCCTTGATTCTGGTAGGGACCCTTCTTCTACCTCTCATTGGCTCCTCCAATCACATATACAAAACAGGGTAAAAAACAGACAAGCACTTGCACACACATGAAAAACTGGGTCTGGACACTGAGTACTTAGAAATAACCTGGAATCTAAATTGCAAACAAACAAAAAGCATCAGAGTAGCTAGTTGGATAACCTTTAGAAGGCAGAAACATCGTCTGAATTACCTCTTTAGTTCCTTGCTTTAGCACATTATCATCACTTTGATCTAAATTGAATTGACTCTAAGCCAGTTTATTGCAGTGTATGAGCTGCTCCCCTGTAGATGCTGGAGATGAGGCTCTTGCCTGAAAGCCAAGTGTGACGCTGCTCACTCTTAAAGGCACCGAATGAGAGGTGAGAACAGTTTCTTGTAGTTCCCTCCACTACAGAGCCAGAAGAAAAATCTGATTCTCACTTTTAGGTTAGGTTTTAGAAGGAGGTAAAAATGCAAAGAAAGGAAGAAAGGTATTTTTCTCCCCTTCTTTCCGCCCGCCCCCCCCCAATCAAAACTTCCTTCTCTTCCCTGGCTGGGAGGTAGCTGTGAGCTGAGAAGGACAGTTCTGCCCACAGGGTCTCTCCACACTTCCAGGATATTTCTTTATTGCAGCTCGGCTGTTTTGGAGCTGGCAGGAAGAGGAGAGTCTGAAGAAAGGAGACAGGGTGCCAAAGTCTTCCTTACCCAAAGCAAGAACTTGATCCTTACTCTCATTGATTCCTACAACTCTTTAAAGGGCAGTGCATCCAGCGATAGCACTTGCTTGAGAGGTGTTGGTCCAGAAGATTTGTAACAGGGAACATGAGGAGTGTGATCTGTTCTCATTACCACAGAAAGAAGCTTTCTGCTTCAGTCAGGATGAACAAGTCTCTTTCTTCCTGTCTTCCTCAATTACTTCACCAATTTATTAAAACCTATATTTTTATATTCTTAATATCCCTGCAATGCTTTGAGTTCTTAGGTCAGTGACTTGTACCTACAGCTGTACAAGACCAAACCTCTTTTATATAAATGGCTTCATTTTCAGGCTGCACATGTAGTTTTATCATTCTTCAAATAATCTACACTTCTCTAGATTAAACGAATGAGTTTCCAGAAGGTAAATGCATTTGGGCTCAACAGACAAAGCTTTATGTCAGGTCACTGCCAAAGAAGTCTACACAATATTGTCTCAATAAATATGAGAAAGTAAAAATCAGTTAGTCACAGACATACTACACCTTAGATATGCAGGAAAGGCATCACAAAATTACAACATTGGAAAAGTATTTCTCTCAATAACAGTTAAGGAAACTTTAAAAGAGTTGTCCGCACCTAGAATAAGTATTGCTTTTATATATAAAAAAAAAAAAAAAAAACCAAAAACCAAAAAAAAACCCCAAAAAGGCAGTAAAAAGGTCAGAATTGCATTTTTAAGCGAAGTAAATTCTGATGAATTAAATCAGCTCCTGATGCTTACAGTGCTGCTCCTTCCTGCCTAAATGGTGCCTTGTCCTACATTTATTTTCAACACGTCTCACTGTCAGTCTGCCTTTTAACTTCAATGCAACAGCACAGAGCCTGCCGCGATTCCTGTGACACTTCCACCAAGGTGCCTCACAGGTTTATGAAAGAAGTAAAAATATATTTACTTTCCCCTCTCTTTCTTTCTTGGTTGTAGACCTCTCTGATACACACTGGAAGTCAGATTTCAGTAGACAGATGCATCCAGGCCAGAAAAATACCATTTGCTTTCTCATCTTTCTGCATCTTAAGTCCCTTTTAATCCCAAATTTTGCCAGATAAATTTCGTACAAAGCTCTTCCTTGTGAATTTTCTGATGGAGACAGAGACGAGCAATTTCTAAACCACTGGATGAAGTTCCCTTTGACTGTTACAAGCTGATATTCATGCTGCACCAGTCCTGGTAACTGTGCAGATGGTCACCAGTTAGGCTCACCACACACCTGAGAAGTCAGTTGGCATTATTGCTATATCACTTAGAAAGATGAGAGGCAAACTCCCTGACCTCACGTATCATCCCTGGCTTTGTCCATAGGCAGGGATCTGCCTCTTGCTCTGAATCAATAAAATGAACATTCAGTAAAAAACAGGCGATACTAGAGTACTGGAGACCACATGGGTGCTTTAAGGAAGAGAATCATCTCTGTGTGTCTGTAGCAGAAATCATTTGCCAAAGAGAATCAGGACTCATGCTCCTCTTTCTCCGTCCTTGCCTCAGGATATGTCCAAATACAGCAGATACAGACCATTATTGCAAGTGATTTAGATGCAACACAGTGTATCTAGTGCTTCTAGTGTATTGTTTCCCGCTCTGGTTTTCATGTGTTGCACCAGGTAGCCTTCACAAACGTCTCTTGAGAAAGACTAACTGAATGGGATTTTCTGCAAATAGGTATTGAAAAGGAAAGAGGAGTTTGCCAAAAAAATCCCATTCCTTTCTTCATTTGGATGTAAATAAAAAAAACAAACGTGGAGTGCTGCATCCCTTGAATTTCTTTTTATTCACTTTTATTCCAGCAGAGGTCAGCTCTGTCAGTGTTGGTGAAGGGTAAATAGTTCAAAGTGTGGGCACCTGCACACCTAGCAACACAAAGTGCTGGTTTCTTCTTCCTCTCCCTTCACAGCTACTAACCAAAACACATCTCGGCCCTCTTACATGGAGAAAAAGGTGCTTTGAACCAGGTCATCCGTACCTTCAGGAGTTCCCTAACAGGCTGCTTAGAGAGCCATTCTTGCTGCTGTTGAGTGGCTCCAAGCCTGTTTGAGAACAGCCTGTAATGAGCAGGAGAGCCAGAGAGCGTGGTCCGTCACGAGGTTAAGAGTACTGCAAAGTGGAAAACCCCTGAAGAGCAAGAAATTGTGTCTAGAACGTGCTTTCTAATTACTAACTATTAGGGAAACCAAAATACTGCTATCTTGTTGCAACTGTCTTCCTTTACTGCTGTATCAAAACTGTTAAAAAAATGAAGGTCTCTGCGCTCAATGTTTTGTCAAAGTTTGTTCTGGCAAAACTATTTAGGTGTATTCACAAATAATTTTACTGCTTTAAATTGCATCATTCCAGTGGTTTTGTGGTTCACCACGACTTTTATTTCCCCAGTTGCATCAGTTACAGTTGTTCCTCAACTTTAGTTCTTCAGAACACAAGACAAGAAACAGTTTGATGCTGAAGGCAGAATGTGTTTTCAAAACTATGTAGTTCTGCTCTCTGGCTCAGTGTCCCTCAGTTAACGTTTTTATTTTCCAGTTTTTAACTGTCAATGTGCATTTCACATTTTGCACCTAAACAAAATTTTCTTACCTCGTCACTGGAGTTTGAGGGCTACTTTTGTACTCCTCCCACTTTTCTTTCCTCTCCTCCTCTTTGGTTTCACAACCCAGCCTTTTCCTTATGCGTTCTCCTCTTTTCCCACCAGTACCCGTGAAGGAAAGAGTGTTTAAATATTCAGAAGTACTGTTCATGGCAGAATGCTGTATTATATAGCCCTGAAAATATGCAAGATGCATTTATCCTCTTTTCTTTTTAAATATTAAGTTATTGCTACATTCAGAATTTTTGCTAGTTGTCATTAATGATTGACGTGCTTTACAGACCTTTGAAGTCAGAAATTAATGACTGCTTTTCTGGAATTAAACATCATGCTTTAGACAGAAATCTTTCATGTAACCAGTGATGTGAACCATTGAGACAGCAGCTGCTTATGAAGGATAGCGTCTAAAACCCACAAAGAATCTCACTGTAAACCTGGGATGAAACAAGGAAAGCCAAGGCCGCCTTGGAATTAAACCTGGCCAGGGATGTCAAGCTCAACAGAAGGGGCTTCTACAAGTATATTGGAAGCACAAGGAAGACCAGAGAAGTTGTGGGCCCACTGTTGAATGAAACAGGAGCTATGGTGACGGAGGATGCAGAGAAGGCGGAGATACTGAATGCCTTCTTTGCTTCGGTCTTTACGGCTCGGCCCAGCCCTCAGGAGTCCCAGGCATTGGGGAAAGTAATGGAGAAAGAAGACTACTTCCCTTGGGTTGAGGAGGATCGAGTGAGGGATCAATTAGATCAATTGGATATTCATGAGTCCATGGGCCCTGATGGGATGCACCCGAGAGTGCTCAGGGAGCTGGTGGAAGTCATTGCTGGGCCGCTCTCCATCATCTTTGAAAGGTCCTGGAGGACAGGCGAGGTGCCTGAGGATTGGAGGAAAGCCAATGTCACTCCAGCCTTCAAAAAGGGCAAGAAGGAGGAGCCGGGGAACTACAAGCCAGTCAGCCTCACCTCCATCCCTGGAAAGATGATGGAACAGCTCATTCTGGGCATCATCTCAAGGCACGTGGAGGAAAGGAAAGCTATCAGAAGTACTCAACATGGACTTACCAAGGGGAAGTCATGCCTGACTAATCCGATAGCCTTCTATGATGGCATGACTGGATGGATAGATGAGGGGAGGGCGGTAGATGTGGTCTACCTTGACTTAAGCAATGCGTTTGACACGGTCTCCCACGGCATCCTCATAGGGAAGCTTCGGAAGAGTGGGCTTGATGAATGCACAGTAAGGTGGATAGATAACTGGTTGAAAGACAGAGCTCAGAGGGTTGTGATTAGGGGCACAGAGTCTAGTTGGAGGTCAGTGACGAGTGGTGTTCCCCAGGGGTCAGTACTGGGTCCAGTCCTCTTCAATATATTCATCAATGACCTGGACAAGGGGATGGAGTGCACCCTCAGCAAGTTTGCCGATGACACAAAGCTGGGGGTGGCGGCTGACACACCGGAAGGCTGTGCCTCCATACAGAGAGACCTGGACAGGCTAGAGAGTTGGACAAAGAGGAACCTTATGAAATTCAATAAGGGCAAGTGTAGGGTGCTGCACCTGGGGAGGAATAACACCATGCACCAGTACAGGTTGGGGGCTGACCTGATGGAGAGCAGCTCAGCTGAAAGAGACCTGGGAGTCCTGGTGGACAACAGGATGACCATGAGCCAGCAATGTGCCCTCGTGGCCAAAAAGGCCAATGGCATCTTGGGGTGCATCAAGAGGAGTGTGGCCAGCAGGTCGAGGGAGGTCATCCTCCCCCTCTACTCTGCCTTGGTGAGGCCGCACCTGGAGTACTGTGCCCAGTTCTGGGCTCCCCAGATCAAGAGGGACAGGGAACTGCTGGAGAGGGTGCAGCAGATGGCTACCAAGATGATTAGGGGACTGGAACACCTCTCTTATGAAGAAAGACTGAGGGATTTGGGTCTCTTCAGTCTGGAAAAAAGATGGCTGAGGGGGGACCTTATCAACACTTATAAATACTTAAAGGGTGGGTGTCAGGAGGATGGGGACAGGCTCTTTTCAGTGGTGCCCAGCAACAGGACAAGAGGTAATGGGCACAAACTTGAGCATAGGAAGTTCCACCTAAACATGAGGAGGAACTTCTTTACCCTGAGGGTGGCAGAGCACTGGCACAGGCTGCCCAGAGAGGTGGTGGAGTCTCCGTCTCTGGAGACATTCAAAACCCGCCTGGACGCGTTCCTGTGCAACCTGCTCTAGGTGACCCTGCTCTGGCAGGGGGTTGGACTAGATGATCTCCAGAGGTCCCTTCCAACCCTATGATTCTATGAAACCTAATGTCTGTTTTTTCTCATTCGTATTTTTCACACTTTTGTGGTGTCTTTTGAATTTAGCTTTTTAATATTAAAAAACAGGTGAGCTTTCAGTCAAGCTATGTGCCCCTTTTCTTTCTTCTATTAGAGAGATTTAGTAGTTTGAAATTACTAAATTGGTCAGCTCTTTTCTTACATATAGCTATATATACCAGGAGACGAGTAGCATTAGCTTAACAAACTACCAGGAGAGCCAATAAATAGTTTCAGGATAAGATCAAGCATGGGGTTAATGAGCAGCAGACTTGACTTGTTACCTGAGAATTGAGAGAAGACACATAACCACGCTAGAAAGAGGTAATTAAGGTGTACCATCATGGTGAACTTGCACTCCATGTGTGGTTGCATTGGCCCAGCTGCAGCCTTTTGGTGTGTCAGATGAATGTTAACAAAGGCAAGTAAAGTCATTCTCCATTTTAGCGCTTGTTTCTCCTGATAGCATTATCTGTTATAGGTAAAGCAGCTACAGATGACAGCTTAATAGGTCATCTTAAAAACAAGATATACACCCGGAGCTGTTGCCACTGATTAAAGATCGCATAACTAAATGCAGATGACACGCTTGGCTTTTAGGTGGCTACAGTGTATTGAGAATTCCAGTGTGAGTACCAAATCATGTAACCATATCATGTATACGCAGCTCCGACTGTTGTTTGCCAGAGACTGTGCAACTGCTTCACCAAAAAGCAAGTAATTTTCTAGAAAACTGTCAGCGTTTGGAAAGCTCCTGTTCTTTGCTGTCACTTGGGAATCTGTATAGCCCACCACTTACAGGTACTTGCTGCCAGCACACACAGTCATGAGCAGGCTCCACACTGAAGCCCTCTTTACTTGTCTTTCTTTAGTAGCTGTATCCAAATATAGGTCTTTTCTAGGTCACACTTGTCTTTGGAGATAGTTCAAAGCACCACCGACTGTTGTGTCAAAAATTAATGGAGGCATCCTAGGCTGCTCGTCTTGCTGCTTGATTTTGTCATCTGTCTAGCAGTAACTGGCTTGCCCTGGACTGAAGAGAGCTTTGTCTGCTTTCCCCAAAGAGAAAAATTAGTGTCACTAAGCTATTGTCAAAATCTGAAAAGCAAACAAAAAATTTAAGCCTGAACCAAGTATATCTTAAACAAATAGAAAAGATGCTTGTATTGCTGAGAGATCCCTGCTCCCTAGACTAAGCGTGGCTGGTGCCCACAATATTCACGTTAACTCCACTATTGTGCCCCCACTGCATGGTACCTAACACAGGTCCCTGTGGCTGAAAGAAATTATTATTATTTTTTTGAGAGGCTTTATGGTTCAAAATACCTAAATTGGTGTGAGGGCTGACCCAGCGGAATGGTATCTTGATAGCATAATACCAAGGGGGAGATAGATTTCATGTCCTTGGACAGGGCACGGGGGCTTGTAGGCCCTTAAGGGCAGAAAGTCTGATGGAAAATACTGTGTAGGACAGAAAGATGCCAATCTGTGTATAGTCTAAACTGTTAAGCTTATTTGAAATGGCCTCCTCAGCACATCACCTCCAAATCCACACCTGGCTTTTATCTTGCACGAAACTGGTTGGTTTGCTCTGTAACAGAGTCCAAACAAACTAACACTGATGCAGTTTGGATGATTAGGAGACAGGGACTTAACAGCAGAAATGACGGTGTACACATACCCACGGATCCTCATTATTAATAGAAAATAGTTGTTTATTCTAGATATAAACAGCCGTAAGTATTAATTAAAAACCAACGAACAAGCAAAAAAACTTCCAAACCTCACAACCACCCAAGACTTTTGGTCTAGATGAAAAGAAACACACATTTTGTCTTTTCCAAAACAGCAGGGGCCTTTTTTGCCACTGGCAACTGTCAGTCTTCAGGTAATTTCATAATAAGACCTGCAGTACAGTCCTTGAGAAGACTGAGGGTTGGCTGGAAGAAAAAAATTAAAAGCCTTCAATAGAAGGCAGAGTGAAAGTGAGCTTAATTTATAACCCTAATGTAAAAATTCTTTGTGCAGAAGAGATGGTAATGATGCCATTATGTTGGGCAAGCCCAATATAGAAGATTGTTTATGTAGATACAAGCGTTAGAGAGGACAGAACGGAAGTCATTTCCCTAGGAAAGAAATCAACAGCCTCGAATGCATCTTTCACAGAGACCAAAATGCTTTTAGACTTCTAAAGTTGACTTTCCTGTTTTCTTAAGCGTATAATTATATTATTTGCTTATTGTGTCCGGTACATTTGGATTTTTTTCTATGTCATTAAATAACGTCAATGTCACCTTTTTTTTTCTCCTGGCAGCCCCTGGCCCTGGTTTGTCCCCTCACTGTGCTGGGGCTGTCAGTGGGTCCCATTACCAGCACTTGGCTCTGCCTGCCTGCACTTGCCTGTAGCCCTTCGGTGAGGCACTGCCCGTGCTGGGGTCACCTCGGCTCCCAGCACGTTCCCCCTTGAAGAACAGCCCTGCTGTCCCCGTTCCCTGCATGCCCAGCGTCAGGATGTGGATGGCCACGTAGCAGTTTTTGAAAAAGGATCCGCCGGTTACATCATCTGAACATGAATCAGCTCTGTGACATTGCTGACATATATTGGGATGTATATCTCTGCCCGGTCAGTCATTTCCGCTGTTATATTTGCACTCTTGGTTGTTCCTGCCCAAGAGTATCCTTGATACTTGTTCTATTGAGCTACACTTCTTAAAACAAGTTTAAGTCCTCGCTCAATTGTTCAACCCGTTTGCATTCCTCCTCAACCTTGTACCACCAAGTGCACAAGTTACTCCCTCAGCTAAGCTGTTAATGAATAATTAAATACTAATTATTATTAAACTGTTAGTTAAAATATTACATGATACCCAGGAGAATCTCCTGGACAATGACAAGTGGTGCAACCCTTTCAACTTGACAGCAACCGTTACAATGAGTTATTAAGACCTATTTTCTGAGTAAATTTTTTCAGACAGTGGTGCACACCCCTCCTAGTATTTTCACCCAAACCACAGTTATTGCTTTGTGTCTGTGGCAAAGTTAGAAGCTTGCCCTGCAGTTACTAGGATTTATTATAACCCCAGTTGGAAGAAAATACTATGATAACTGACTGGGCTGCATCTGTAAACAATACGGATGTGGTCCAAACTTGCCTACATCCTCTAGTGGTTGAGATACCAATAAACCACAGCCTGAAATTTCTCCCAAAGATCATCTTTTGATAATAGACCTCCCTGTTTCAATTGTCTCGGTTTCAGAGCATGCCCTTCACATCAGTGACTCAGTGAACCACAGTCATCGCAGTGAGTAAGGAAACTTGTACTCCATGGGCTCCATCACCGCCTACTACAGTGGTTTGTCCAAGCCATGCTGATCTCTTATAATCTAGCACAAAGCTAAGGATAAGAGAATGAGTACTGATAGCTACTCTTTTTCCATATGGAACTTCATAGATAATCTTAGGTTTGGCACAAATAAACTGAATAGCTTTAACGGTATCAAATCAATGGTGTTCATGATAAGTAAAAAGACAGGAAAACGCTCCTTTTCTCCCAGAGGAAGGATCACTTTTCTTCAGCAAAAGATCCAATTATGACCCAAATCTATGCATCTAGAGGCTAACAAATGTGGTTATGATACAAAGAAATCATCTGCACTTACAACTGGAAAATGCTTGGTTTTCATATATTGCAGCAGCCCTACAGTAAGGGTTATGCACACTGCCTTCTGGGCTTGGGCGAAAACAACAGCCACGATGATTACTGCTACCCACACAGAAAGGTTTTCAGTCAGGGCAGTGTCAGTTCTTTCATGCGAGTGCAATCAGTAACAATCCAGGAATTCGAAAGACCGGGAAATTCAGACACTTGGGGATGAGGAGATCGTGGTCTGACTAAAACACAGCTGCTGTACGGTAAGAAAGATGGTGAGACTGGGATAAAGGGGCGGGGGGGGGAGAAGATGCACTGCAATGCTGAAGTCACGCTGTGCTGCTGACCTTAGGAGTGATTCACGGAGCACCGTGTCCTCTGTCAGAAGTAGGAAGCAATAAGCAGAGAACATTTGGCATTCCTGTCCATGAAAAGACCCAAGCCAACTGTTCTGCGCTCCTCATTCAGCTGCTGTAGGAACCAACTACGGACAGCTCTAGGAAGGAAGTGTTATTATGGGGAAAAGGAATGAAACTTGATTAAAATAAACTTTTATTCCCACTACTGTGAAACAGGGGGAAGAAGAATCTGACTGTTGTCTGTTTGCCCATAATTGTTATTGCAGACATGACTACACAGGTACAGTAATTAAATGCTCATAAATTCTATTTTGAAGGTTAAAAGTTTCTAAAATTGTCATATTTTGATTGCGACTTATAGCAGCAGAGTTCAGAAGTTCTTAAGTCAGGAGAAGCTGTCAAATGCAACCACACTTCAATAGGTACAAAGTACCCTTTGGAGGAATTCCTTGTTTTGCATTATTGTAAGACATCCATCAGATTCTAATCACCTCTCATTACTGCAGAAGCAGCAGCTTTTCTGGGTTAGGTAAGCCCATTCCAGTCCTTCTCACCCACTCTGTCCAAAATTTGCATAATGGATCTGACCTTTCTGTGATTTTCCTAGTTTTCGTTTCTGCTCTCCTTTCCTCTTTCTCCAGCAGGTCACATTCCAAATGTTCCTTCAGAATTCATTGCAACTTTTTGTTCATTCATGTGGGTTTTATATTTGGCCTCCATGAAATTGGTGTGCATGTTTGTGTACATACACATATAGGCAGTACATACACTAGATCAGCTTAGCCTCTCTTTGCACCTCAGAGCGATGGTCCTGCTAATAAGCTCTCTATGCAAACCAGTATTCCCTGTGGCAGAGAATGACTTTTTAACTGTTTAGCACATAAAGCGTAACTACTGCTGGGTTTGCACATGGGCTGTGTAAGTTTCTAATTCTTTTTTGGATGTTTTTGCCATCAAACCCTTATATTTTCCAACATGAACGAAAACTCTGTTAAGTCAAAGCCTGAAAAAGTAACACTGCCATTTAACATAGTGGCGTAATCGTTTCTTAGAAAATGCAATGCATAAGGCCTAAGATGGTGATGGAGCATTTCTAGGGAAAAGGAATAATAAAATTGAATTTAGGTGGCCATTTTTTCACTTTGATAAGCCCTATCTTCAATTCTGGGCCTCTTGCCACTCAAGCCAAAACTTTCAAAATTCAACTTTCATTTTGACCAGAAGAAACAATGTTTAAACATATTCAATTAGGCTACTTGCTTGTATGCTGATGTAGTTTTTCAAAGGACAATATCACAACTAGTGCTTTATAGAAATCCTCTAATTTTTTTGATGAAGCCAGTGATGTGGGAGCCCTTAGATTGGGCTGGGGTGCTGAGCTGCTGATGCTTCATGGCAGAACCATCCGTGTTTGCTATTTAGAACTAGCTACCTAACCTTTACTCTTGGGCTTTCTGACCCTTTCCTGCAGAAAACCTGCAAATGCATACACAGAGATGCACAGCTGTAGTTGAACCCCATTTCCTAATTCTACCATTCCAAGTAAGCTACTGTAATTACCGTGTTATACACTCCTACTATAGGAAAGGGGAACTCAGAAGTGTGTAGTCAGTTCTTAGGATGTCTAGCTCTGCATAGTTTACTGTACTCTGACGTGCTTTTCTTCCTCCAGGAACTGCAGGAGAACAGGAGACATGGAGAGAGTGTGAAGGAAATGACCTTCTCTTGCTCCATCACTAATTTGTGAGATGAACCATCCTGAAAGTAACGCTTGAAATTAAGTATATGTAATACACATCCCCAGCACTTTCTGATGTGTGCCCTGGTCTTAATTAGAATGTGAAGGGTGTATACTGAAGGACTTCTTGTCCACCAGGAGCAGCTGCCTTGTGCAACTTTCACACCATGGACACCAAAGGTCAACTGAAAATCTACTTTGTTTTGTTCTTGCATTGAAACTTCTCCAACTTTATTAGAATTAGAAACATAATGTAGTAGTAGAGGGCAACATTATGTCCGGTATATATAATTAGTTTGCAAAAAAGTATAACGAGGGGAAGCATTTTTGACAGAATCACTTCTTCACGCAATAGTTGCGGAATAATGGGTCACATCGACTGATCCTTCCTGCTAAATTCTACGACAAAGTAAATGAGCATTTGTGTAAAAATGCCATAACAGTTGAAGCTTGAATTAGAGAGTCTGTAACCTTTGTTTGTGATCATAAATTGCAGAGAAACCCTGCAGGCAAGAATGTAACATTTAAAAAAGCCAAGAGGTACAACCCACTAAATACTGAAAATACATTATATTGTGTACCTACTGTTAATCACCTAAAATCCTATAGTACAAATTGCCTCCATCAGTTTCTAAAGTTATCTCACAGGTAAAATGGACACCCACAGGTAGAGATTAGTCATTTAAAAGACAAAGGTATAAGAACTGATTTCAAATACTAAAGCTGTCTTGAAGTAAATTTCCCTTTCATTTTGAAGCTATGCGTATTTTTTGCCTTGTTTCTGGATGAAGGGCTAATACTAGGGGCAATCCACTGAATCTGGCAGCATGTTAGGCTTTTTCCAATTAATAACTTAAAGAATACTGGGGCAAATAGATGTTACTCTTTCAGATCCAATACCTACTGTTGTAACTTCTAACAGACGGGCATCGCTAAGTTATAAAAGAAACCTGAATTTTAATCACTTATGTCCTCTTGAACACTAAAGTAGTGGTATGTCATCCTCAGGTGTGGAATTGGCACAAAATGCCATGGGCACCTGAGAGATGGCATGTGCAGCACGAGCCCTTTTTTGTCTGTAACCCCAGCTCAAGGGGAATTTTAGTATTGAGAAGGCAGATTCTACAAGCAGTGAGTGCCTCCTGCCTGAGTGTATTCTGTTAGCCCTTTCATTTGCTGCCTGGATTAAAAAAAAAATGGGTAATTTGGAGCTCGCAGGGGGGAAGGAAGGAAAGGAGGAGGAGGAATTATGCAAGGAAACTTGCTTATTTGTAGGTTTCACTGAAGGAAGTGAGAGCTGGAGAGTCCGAAACTTCTGGGACAAATAAAAAACAACAGAGGCTTGATTCTTAGGAGAGCAGAATTTCTGATTTACCTAAAACTCTATTTCAGTTATTGTATGAAGATTTCACAATGGCTTGGAGCTGATTATCTGTTTTTTTCCTCCATTGACACTCCGAGCACTTCAGTCTCCCCAGACAAAATGAAGAAACTTTCAGAGATTTATGATAGGCTTGGCAGAAATCACAGCAAAGAAAGAAGGCACTATCATCATGCCTGTGAGTGGTAATTGCAAAGGGGCAGAGGTACCAAGAGGAGTATGCTGACTGTACCTTAAAACAACCTGATGCAAAGGTCACAGCTGAACTTTTTGCAGTGTTCAAGCTCTTCCCCAGAGTTGCTAATGGTTTGAGCAGTGCTGCTAACCAGTCACTTAACCACTCATGTCCTATCTGCAGGAGAAACAAGGCCCCCTACTTCCATATTCCCCTTTAATGCAGCACTGGAGAAAGTTAGTGTGCAGTGTCAGCACACAGTAGTTTGTATGTTTGTGAACAAAGATTATTTTTAGTCCCTAAGCAAAATATTTGTCTCTTGGGTCAACAGATCTTAATATTTAGCAGACTAGAAATAAATAATGAATGCATATTCTACCCCACTTTCAACACTAACAAGATAAATGGTGGATGAACATAAGATTTTGGAAGGTGAATTCAAATAGAGATGTAAGCACAGCAAGCAGCAGTTTAGAGCAGAAGGCGCTTTGAAGGACACGTGGGGTCCCATCTCTCTTTGACTACTGAGACCAGCCTCCAAGTTAAGGTCCCTAAAATATGTGCCCAGAAGTAAATGTTGTCAATGTCTTCTCTTTTTCCCTTTCCCCAGCATTGTTTGTAGTCCTCTGCGGCTCAAAACCTGGAATCACAAGTCCTGTGCTTGGCTGTTCTCAGGCTGGTTTTATGTGCCTGTACAGGTGTATATGCACACGTACGTACAGGTAGGTAAGATCAACACATGAATGACTTCTCAGAAAAGAAAGAAACAAAATCAATTAAGAGCTGCAGACTCTACACTAAGTTTTTCCTGAGTTAAATTTGGAAGTTTAGCTCACGTTTTACAGCAGAGTTCAGGTCAGTCGTTTTTACCAACTATGCAACTGATACTCTTATTTTCGCTTATTTTATGAGAATCAGGCAGTCTTTTCTCCATATATACAGTAATTATTATTTTTTTTAACTGACCTCTCATTTTTATTTTCCTCATGTAAGTGTCTGCTAGGTTAATACTCTAAGAAGAGCAGCTCGTAGTAGAGCACATAAATGTCTATGAAATTATAATATCTAACAAAGCAAAGGCATATAATCTCCTAAAGTCAGTTTTCATAACGTGCAGAAAGCCTGGGGTTGCCCAGTCTCATAAAGCATCCAGCTAATACACTGACTGTATAAAATTAATAACCTCTCAAACAAAAGCCTACTGGATTAATAAGCTATATAAATTGTACAAACTGTAAAAACTGCACCGTGTTTCATCACTGGTTCATCACTTAAATGGAAACTAAGTAATTACAGGGCTGAGAAATACTGCTTGATTTGGTTTGGTTGACCTTGTATTGGCAGGATCTACAAGTTGAATTAGGATGAAAACAGAAGACAGTTCACTTGTTAACATCATAAACTAAAGAGATTCAAAGCCTACCTGGATTTCCAGGTGTGAGTACCAGCATACAAAAATCAATCAGCATACAGGATTGCACGTGTGTAGCATACACAAATCTATGCTGAATTAGATAGCATCGGCAAAAATTAAACTAAGGAAAAGCAAACTCAAAGAGATGCTGCCACATGAAATCTCATCTACATTCAGGTTAATAAAACAAGTAAACATATTTGCAAGGCTGGTATGAACTAGGAAGGTTTTTATTCCTCGGTCCAACTTTAGGATAAAGCAGAAAGAGTCCTGCTCTGTTCAAAACCCCGGCATTTCAAGTTCTCCGGCAGCACAAGAGAAGCTAATTAACTAAAACCAAAGGATGACAAAATGAAGCCAGATAAGCCATAAATATCTACACATATAAGCACACAGCAAGCAATATAATGAAAAGTTAGCTAGATTTACCGTTTTAATTATCCAAGTAGGTGGTTTGTTTGGGTTTGGTTTTTGGTGTTGGTGTTGCTGGTTTTTTTGGTTTTTTTTTTTTTTTTTTTTTGGAAACGTCGGGAGCTGTTTTCAGGAGGGTTCGTCCACACGCATCCGCACCGCGGCAGGCGCCGGCTCCGGAGCGCGGAGAGCAAAGCGCTTCCCTCCGCGGCCGCCTCTCCCCCCGCCAGGAGCGAGAGAGAAGCAAAACACGACGAGGGGAGGGAAGGAGAAGGAGGCGCCGGCCGGGCAAACTCCGCCGCCCCGATACCTCCTCAGCCCGGAGGGCTACGGTGGAGGCGGCTCCGCTCCCCACCGCCGCCTCGCAACTTACGCGCGTCGCGGGAGCCGCCGGGGCGGGGCGGGGCGGGGCGGGGAGGGGAGGGGAGGGGAGGGGAGGGGAGGGGAGGGGAGGGGAGGGGCGGCCGCCGCCGGGGGAGGGCGCCGGGATGCGGCGCGGCGATGCTCGGCCCCGCCATGCTCCACCCGCGCTGCCCGCCGCTCCCGGGGATGCGTCCCCCCAGCTGCCCTGCGATGTGCCACGGGGAGGGATGTGTGTGTGTGTCCCCTGCGTCCCCCCCGCCTGACGGCGCAGGCAGCAGCAGGGGTCCCTTGAGGGGGCTGCCCTGCGCTTCTGCCACCTTCCCGGCTACCCGAGTTCTCCGGGGGCCGTGGCGTTTCCTAAATTGGGAGGAAAGGCTGCAGCCTAGGCGTCGTCTCTTCGGTCTCTGCCGTGGGGTGGGGGGGTGGGGGGGAAAGGGGGGGAGAAGGGGAAGGTGTGTTTCAAGCATCCCGACTTCTGTGGGAGTCTGGATCCTCAGAAGTGCGTGCTCATGGATGAGGCTGTTAGCCTCTTCCAAAAGGCTGTGAGCAGGCTGTGAGAAAAAGAGGTGCCAGGCTGCATGTAATGCGGTGCAGAGGTGGACAAGTATGTGTCCAGTTCTTCTGCAAAGGCAAAAGAGCAGCTGGCAGTCATATATTTGGACCGGGAGATTTTGAAGTGAGTGATACCTTAGCGATGCGCTTAGACACGCGTGGGAGATAACTGACCTGCTGCCCCTGGGCTGAGCCCCAGGCTCTTCAGCACCTGCCAACACATAGTTACACATCTATTCTGTGCCTTCTCTCTCCCTCTTCTCGGCACTCAGCACTGGGGTTCAACACATCCCAGGGGTGGCTTCTAGCCCATCATCCGAGGAGGCTGAGTACCACATGGACAATCTATTTGCAAGCAGTGCTTTGAGCTCTTCTTTACACACGGTGTGCAGTTCACTTCCCTGATGCATATATTGTCTTGGTACTAAGTAATCCATGGGCTAGTTAGTAAATCATAGATACCCTTTCCTTCAGCTCATCATGTTTGTTGTTCGCTTGGACGTCTGTTTATACAAGTCTTTGTTTTTGAAGCAAACCAAAATGTGTTTCAGTGAAACTGGCCCCTACATGCCGTTGTAAACTTTTATTCCACAAAAGCTTAAAAAAGCTGAAAGTGCTAGAAGTTCATTTATACCTTTGGTTATTCAAAAAGGCAAAGGAAAACATTTTTAGACAGCAGCTCTGACAACTACCTGCATCATACAGCCACACTTGTGATTTCATTAGTCTAATTAGAAGCAGTCTCTGGATCCTTTGGTGCCTGCCAGGTTCTGAGGTGGCTGCTTAGGACTTGTCTTCTGTACGCTTTTTAAGTTCCAGTTTTATGTGAGCTGAACGCAGGTTTCTCTTTTGCAGGTGTTGGCACTAGTGAATAAAGTCTTCTCCTCCCTCAGCTACCGGTCACATGGATCTCCTGCCATTGTTTGAACTAATGAATTAGGTTTTAATTATGCCACAGGTGACCTTAGAAATAGCAGAGGTTAAGCAAAACAGTCCCGCTCTGTCCACTGCTCCTGATGAGTAAGAGTTGACTGTTTATGATTAACCTGTGTTTGCTCTGTGGTCTGCATCTGGCTTCAGATTGATGCCATTACACTCAGTCTAACAGAAATGTGAAAGTACATCTCTAGAACTGACAGTGTAGTATATGATTTTTCTGCAGTGCCTGTAAACCTTTTAAAAAGATTTTCTCCTAGGGAAAACTGCGCAAGTGACATTGATGGTGGCAGAAATTCTCCAGTAATTCGCAAAACAGCGTGCAAGGGCATTGGATGCCACAGTGTCAGCAAGTAGTCTCTCAGCCCCTTCTGCAAATATCTCCTTAGGTCCTCTTGCTTCCTGTGGTGTTTGCTTTGGGTTTGCTCATTGCAACTTTGTTCTTTGTGTGCTCTTTTGGTTTCAAACTGTGGCTCATCCTCAGACTGTACTTCAGCAGCCAAGCTGCCCCCTGCTCTGTGTGGTGGCATCTTGTTCAGCTGGTGTGCCTCACAGCAACAGCTTTGATGATAGCAAGAAGGGGCTTTTCTGCTTTGATTATAACAGATAGCAATTTAAAGCTGGTTTTTCAGAGTAAATTTTTTGTTGTGTTCTTTTACATAGGAACAGCCATACTGGGTCAGACAGAAAGTCCTTCTAAGTCCATTATATTCTCTCTGAGGAGAGCTGGCAGCGGGTGCTTAGGAATAAGTGTAAGACCTGGGCAAATACAGAGAGATCCTTGTCCTGGCACACCCTCTCACCTTGCTGAAGCTCAGGGAATACAAGTTTGAAAAGCTAGCTGTGCCTTTGTGTGTAATCGCCTTGAAACATCTTTTTTATGAGTGTCTACAGACACTTTTTGAACACATTTGTACTTTTAGTATCCACTCTACCCCTCCAGCAAGCTGTTCAACAACACGCCTGGCCATTGGGCTTATGAAAAAGTATTTCTTGATTTTGTTAAACTGCCATTTAGAAAAAGTGTGTGTCAAACAAAGTGAAGCAATGGTGGGAGAGTTTGACTTAGCTTAAGTGATATTTGCGTTAGTTTAGACAAAGCTATTTAATATCCTGCATTTGGGGGGAAAAAAAAAAAAAAGATGTCAATGGACAGGTAGTAGCTGCATACAGGGCCACTACATTTACTGGAGGTAGAAGGACCACAATTCTTATGTACTTCGATCTCAGGTTTTTGGAGACAGTCTTTTTGCTCAGAGTTTCCCCAGTGCCCACCTCATTAAGGTCTTCATCCTGGACTCAGGTTCCAAGACACTATGACAACACAAATAATAATAATGGACTGTTTGAATGACAAATAACAAGCAAATAAAAATTCGGCATTGTGGCTGGGCTGTTGAGTTTTGTGACATCCATTTTAGTCCCTTTCTGAGAGACTTGATGCAGAGAGAAACATTTTCTTAGATGAACAATAGAATTATTGGTTTGCTTGAATTCAAGATTAGATTCCTATCTTTCGTTTCCAAACAATGCTTATCGCCAGTGATGATGCTAGTCATCTAGCATCTTCCTTGAGCTGACAGTTAGTCACCAGCATCTCAGAAATTTATTCAGAGACGATTCTCCAGGTATGCCTGTGGCCAGGAGAACCCCAAGAGTGAACTCTCACCATTTTACTATAAAATCTCCACAAGCTAAATCAGAAAAATCTGGATCTGGAGACATCAGCAAGGCTATGGAAGATTGGCATGAGTCACAGTCACCCTCCACTTCAAAAGACGGCCTTTCTCAGCTCTCTGCATTTAGCACCTTGGGCCGGCGGATCAAGAAAGCGTTCAGAGCCTTGGGAATGAGATGTGACGTATGGAGTTACTTATTCCCTGTGTGCGCCAGCTAATGGCCTCTCCGGCACCTCAGCTCTCCCTCCCCAGGGCTGGTGTGGTAGATGCTAATGAGTTGGCATGTAAAGCTGGTGTGGGACCAGAGAGTGGCAGGGAATTCTCAGTTTACTACAGTGTTTGAAATTCCAGTATCCAGCCATGAAGTCCAGGTTGCTTTCCTCTTTCTCTGTCTGCAAATTCTGCCTCACATCGGTACGGAGTGAAAGAAGGATTGGAGCTGATTTGTAAACCACTGTCCTTTGTAAGCTCTCCTCCCTTCTCGACACTACAGACTTGATACGTCTGAAAGTCTGCGGGCTTTTTCATCACATTTAAATCTCCCTTGTGTGATAAATCAGGTGGATAATTTGTATTTACTGTGTGGAATTCCTTTGTTTGCAGGCTCTGTTTATTTCTGGGATGTTTTTTTCCAGGGGTGTTAAGAAGCTTTAGTTCTTCCCCGCTGCTTTGTTCTTTCCCATTCACTAATGTACATGTGGTGGCTGGGGTTTGCTCACAGCCGTCTGTCCTCTCTGCCTGGATTGTATCCACAGTCCTGGCGGTTAATCAGGTGGGGATGCTGTTTTTTTCTTTTTCCTCATATACTTCCTGCTTTCCAGACATGGGTTTGAGAAAAGAAAGGCTTTTGTTCTGGAAGAGCATAATAGCGTGCTGGTGAAGAGTTTAGTAAAGCTTCCACTTTTGTGCTGCAGATGGATTAGGAGGTTAATGGGTAGCTGCTATTCCCTTCTCTTTTGGCAGCTCAGGGTGTGCCTGTGCGGACTGGCAGAGCCACAGCTCTCCAGCAAACAAAGCAGGACGAGGGCGAGGATTTGAGCGTGAACATATCATTGCCTATGCTGTTTAATTTGTGTCACTCTCACGGGTGCGATGGTAGCCTGTGCTAACTAGCACTCTGAGATGATGCCCAGGCAGAGTTCAGAGGAGAGCAGAGGCCAAGGGCTGTTTCTCATAGGCGCTGTAGTTACGGCAAACAAGGCTGAGCTTAGCTGTATATAGGCACAGGCAGTGGCTTCTTTAATGTATTCTAGCTGTGAGATCTCAGCAGAATATTTTGAAGCAGGGAGTAGTGTGTGTGTCTGCATATAATACACTGGGATCAGGAGAAGAGTATTGTACCAGGTAAGAACAATGTGGGTTATTCATATGCTAAGAATACAGGAGTGTTTAGTTATGAAGCAGAAAACAACACCACAAAAAAATACCCATTCATTTGTGAAGGACTTTTGTAGCTTTTTCCTACACTCACCTTGTGCTCAGTCTGAGTTGTCACATTCCCATTCTCTGTGACCTTGTGGACAGCCAGTAAAATCCACAGTGAGGTCTAAGGTGCTGGTGCCTGAAAGTATGGGAGCTCTGTGAACTGTTTCCTGCTGCTGACTGTCCCCCCTCCCCCTCAAGAAAACCCCACTGTGTAAACTAGTTATGTGTGGTAGCAACCTGCTACGCATTCTAACTTGGTATTTGCTGCGTCTGTTGTTACCTCCTTGTTACCTTACCTCCAGTGTTTTATCCTCCCACTGCGCATCAGCCTTCAGACTGAGGGACAAAGAAAGGTTTTAGTGAGGTTTTTACAGTTGCAATGGGGATGGGCCCCACTAAGCCGCTGGTCAGAGCCACCACTGGACACGACACGTTTGCTTTCTGGGTGGGTGGAGAAGAAGCCCAGACTGTGGTTACCCAGGCATAACCAACGACACCAAGCACAAGACAAAACAGCTTAAACTGATGTAAGAAATTAATGTGGCAGATGATAGTGCTGCCAGCAGAGATTTCCTCCCACTAGGTTTATGAAAAGTAAGTATAAAATTTGCTGTTTGGTCTGTGGGCCATACGGTCTTGGAGAAGCAGCTCCTCCTTGGCAGAGATGTTTATCGGGGCAACAACTCAACATCGCAGGGGATACTTGTGCCTCTTCAATTTTAACTGCTCTGCTCTTAGAAAAGCTCTAGTTGTCCATCTTCTCCCCCTTTTTAATTCTCTCTACTCTTTTGCTTTCCTTTCTGAGCATATCTGTCTATTGTACGTATCCTGATGAGCTTGTGTGGTGTGAAGGGAGACTGAATCAGCGTGACACAGAGATTTGGAGCAGGCTCAGCTCAAGGACAGAACCCCCTCAGAGAAGCGTGAGGGGGCTCAACGGGTGACTTCATGAACAGGAGAGGTGAGAAGGAGCGTGCTGACCCTGCAGTTCAGCTGCCAATGTTTGGCATCGGAGCCATCTTTAGGAGCTGTTGCTGAGTCCCAGGACGACCTAGGGACCGATGCCCCACAGTTCTTGCCTTTTCTACTTCGCTATAAATACCTACACCTTTGGGATAAAATATGATATATGGATGCCAGGCTGACTGCAGTTAGATGACAGGGGTTATGATGTTAATATTTACATTACGATGCCTAGAGAGTAGGGAGGGTCGTCCTGTTGACTCTGCCTTGCCCAGCCGTCACAGTAATGTGCTGTGGTGTGCCCTTAATGAGGGTCAGTGGAGCAGTTCAGCAGGGGCAGTGACAGACCATCTGCGGTTTGCAATACCAGGTGCTCAGCATCTCTCAAAATCAGACTGTTTGTTTGCATCCTTTAATTAAAACACTCTCAGTTCTCTAAAAGTCTGACTATTAAGTGAGAACGAAGATTGCTGCTTAGGAAAACAGCCGATCATTTTGGCTTAATTAAATGTGTGTATCTCATTGCTGTGTATCTAGACAGGGAAAAATGTGAAAATATTTATCCTCTGTAAATAATACTTACACTCCACGTATTCAAACCTGCTCTCATCACAGAGGCCATTGCATTAAGCTCAAGCATGCTCCACAGCAGCTTTAGCATGTTATATGGGGCAGGTTGGTGGCAGACCGTGGGTTACTCTTCTCCAAAGAAAAATGGAGAGGCCGAGACTTCCTCTTGGAAAAAGAAAATGACACACCACCTATGGACAGAGGGTGGGAAAGGAGGTGTACAGCATCTCCTGTAACAGGCTCAGTAGTTGAAGAACAAAAAAGAGACTGGGACTTTAAAAACATGAGTGGTTTCTCATGATGGACAGGAAAAGAAGAACGCAATGGGAGGTCACTCAGAACAAAAGCACGAAACTTACTGTTACCAGAAATAATCATTACAGAGTTTCCAGAATGTGAAAACTGGAAGCTGAGAGGGAGGAGAAGGACCCTTATATCCTGATTTACAACTGGATTATGTCAGGAAGAAGTTTACTATCTCTTTCTTACATTTAGTAACTCCCGTTTCAGTTGTCTGCTGGGGTTTTAGTGGTTTACTTCAAGCCAACGTATATCAATGTGTATGTTCATGTAGTGAGAACTATAGAAGCTGGCAAAATCCACGGGCTTTCCTCCTTTCCTCAAGAGTGAGGATTGTCCTGCATATTTCATATTTTTGTAAAGTTTAGAGACTGTGCAATACAGTTATTCATCCAAACTGATAACTGCCTAAGAGTTTAGGTGGATACATCAGCCCTTAGAAAGTATCAAATCTGTTCCTAACCATAACAAAGACCACAGGGGTCTGAGGGAAGATTTAGATGAGAGCCACGAGAGAAATCTTGATCATTTTCACTGCTAAATTACTGTGTAACTACATTTAACAGATCACTTCTTTAGGCAGATTGTTGTCTCTGGGAATGCATGTTTTTATTTTCTGGAAATTGTATTTTCCACTTGACTGGGTGCTGCTGTTCTGTCAGCTGCTGTGACCGCGCTTGCACGCGCGCACACCAACACACAGAGGCTGCTGTCAGAGCCGTATGCAACTGGAAACGTATGAGTTTGGTTAGCAAAAGGAAGAAATGCTAATTACAGGGCAAAATGGTGTACAGCACGCTTATAGCTACAGGTGACAGTGCCCTTACTCAGCACATCATTAAAATATATCTGATACCTCAAGCTAAAAGGCTTGCTGTGGCGTGTAAAACAGCGATAGAAACAACAACTTCAGACCTCAGCTCGGTAATGAAAAAAACGAGTATATCTTTTTCCCCAAAGAGAAATGCCTCGCATAAATACTGATCGTGAGAACTATTGATGTCAGCAGTCCTTGTAGAGATGTGTCAATGCTGATAAAAAACTCAGTGGCATGGGCATGGCTTCTGAAAATGGCAAAAAGACATAGTGTCTACTTAAATATATGCCAAAGTGCCAGTAACAGAATTCAGCTCTGCAGAAGGAAAGCCAGCATTCAGTTGAGAGAAAATATATTTCATTCCACTTCAACACAATCTGAAGCAATTTTAGTTGAAGAAAAGAGTATGGACTAGTCTCTGCTGTGTTCCACTTTATTGTGCTTTCTCCTAATTTCTGCAGGCATTGCCTTTTCTCTATTAGTTGCTCCTCTGTTCATTGGGTGGATTCTTTCCTGTCCTGTCGCGTCATTTCTGTAGGTCTTTGTCTCTGTCCCTTTTGCATATCATCTTTGTTTGTTTGTTTGTTTCTGTTTGCTTCTATTTTTCCTATCTTTTTTCTTAGAATGATTTCTATTAAAATTGCCTTTGGAAGCCTTGACCAAAGATGGAGTGTCCACTGTGTAAGGACTGCAGATACTATTGCTAGGTAACAATCTCTTCTTCCCATCTAATTAGATAAAACCGCAAAAGGGCATAAAAGAGAACAAAAACACTTGCAAGTGAAGTAACTTCTTGGCTCTCTTACCTCTTGAAGCTTACCTTATATCAGCCGAGGACAAGAAAGTTGTGGAGAATAGAGGAAAGGACATACCCACCTACTTAAAATGAAGAACTTCCCTTCCGTATTGTCAGTACTAAGAAGCTGTGCCTTTCCTCTCTCAAATTCACATACAGACATTTCAAAATCCTTGTGAATAAGCACATGGAAGCAATGTTAACTGCAAGAGGTAAACTACATCCCATAACACATTCTGATGTTACAACAGTCTTTCCCTTTGGGTATCTTAAGAGCATTTTGGTCAGTCAGACTCCTGCCTAGAAAAACCCCCAGAGCTTCACTCCCTGCTAATAGGCTACCATAATTATTCTGATAACAAGCAACTTTGGTCTCTGCCCTAGAGCTGTTGTCTCAGTAAGTGGGCTGATTTTGTTCGGATTCAGATTTGTTGAAGATTTACTGAAGTCTGTGGGACTCAGTCATTTTCACTGAGGAGATGACTCTCTGTCATCTTGGAGATATTTTCAAAACTAATGAGAACTTGCTGAAGTGAATAACTGCCCCCCCCGTGATGTAAAAAAAAAAAATAAATCAGGTCTTTTCTAAAGACCTGCTAAAATTTTCTAAATCTAAATCTTAGGAGTAGTTAGGTCTGTTTTCTGCAGGAAATAAAAAGTCATGACATCAGCCATCAGGAAGGACAGAGCGGGTATCTACATAATCTTATTCAAAATGCACTCAGGATCCATGCTGGAGAAGAAGAAAAAGGGAGTCAAACAGTAGAGGAGCAACAGCGAAAGGAAATCATATCTTCCACAGTGTGTAAATGGTGTGTACGCATTTGTCTCAGTGCTGTCAAGTCCAGCATCCCTTGTACACTTTTCATGGACATCTGTGCTGATTTCGACCAAATGAGACCAACACAGCTTTTTCCATAGCGCAACTGGTGTTTGCCGCTGCTTGCTTCCACCAAGTGCTGACTTCCACTAAGACTGCAGGACTTCTCCTTGGAAAAAATCCTTCTCCCCTTCCTTTATCCTTCTTAACCAGAAAGATGTTGATAAATTTCCAACCCAGCCTGGCACTAAACAGCTGCTACTGGTTCTCTTAAAGAAATCTTTGTGTGTGGTCCTGATCGACTAAGAAGTAAATAGACTGCACAAGATAGATAATGTTTAATTTAAGTTAAAATTATTACGGTTTGCTCAGACATTTCTGAGTCTTTTTGTTTTCTGCTGCTTTGATTCATATTTAGAAAATTCCACTGGAAAATGAAAAGCCCAGGGACATATTTATTGCAAAGATTTTGAATCTTTCATTATTAAATAACTTGACTGATTGCATTGTTCTTAAACAGACTGAGCTCAGGTGAGGATATGGAAGAATAGATGAGACAAATATTCTAATGGCTTCTAAATAAATGCATCTTTCTGTGACAGCCTTTGCTTTTAAAGATCCCACTCTCTGAAATAGCTTCTTGCATCATTAATGAATAGTGTATAGCTGGCTGATTATTCACCTTCTTTCGTGCAAGAGCTTGGTGGATTTGCTTTGAATACAGACTATGGAATGAATGTGTTTGCGATTTTAAAAGTCCCTGTTTTCTAAAAAAGCAGCTTTGTCACCAAGCTACATGTCTGGAAATGTGTAACATCATCTTTTTTTTCCCCAATTTCTTGGCTTGTGAAAATGTAAATCGCATTTTAGGACACCCCCCTCCCCAATCTATCTGTATGTTTTCCTCTGTTCCTGAATAAGCAACTCTTTCAAATCTCAGATGAATTTGAAACCGTGAAAAGTTCTGCTGAAAGAATATAGAAAAAGTTTATTTTGTGTTATTTTCTAAATAAATCGCTAGATTATGCCTTTATTTTTCAAGATGTATTTAAATGTAACTTTGTAAGTGATGGTGAGACTCTCATGGGGAAGTACTGGTGGTTAGCGTGTTTTCTAAAACAAAAAAAGAAAGATAATCAAACATAGATTTATATTGACCAGCTTGGTATTGCATGAGATCCCCTAGATCTGAGGCTGGTAAAGTTCATGGTCATTCACTACAGTCAGCCTTCCAGCTATCTACAATGGAAGGAAACCTTCAAGTGACAATTGCCTTTCTCCAAAGACAAGATGATTGAGGAAGTTACTGACAGTTCTGCTTTTACCCTTAAAAGCTTTCGCTACGCACCCAAGTGTTTCCCAATAGATAACCACCTCTCTTAAGCTTTCTGCCTTGCATTACTCCCCCCGTGCCTTCCCTCTTTTTTGAGAGATGCTGGGCTCCTGTCACCAGGGAGCTTTGAATGTTTTTCTTTCATACGTTTCCCAGGAGCATCCACTTTTCTGCATATTTTTTCTCTCCCTCCATTTGTGTTTTTCTGTCTCTTCTATCTTGCAAATCCTTGCATGTACCCAAAGGCATTAGACCTTCACCTACTCCCTCATAAAGAAAGATGCCTTCTGAGGCGTGTTCTTCCCTGTAACCCCTGTGCTGTGCATACCTTTTGCTTTCCACTACCCCACCTCTAACAAAACCTTTGGTCTTAACATTTAGTAGAAGCAATTTTTCAAAATCCTTATCATACGCCTGAGGGCAGCTTTCCTTCCTACTCCTGTTTTGTCTTAGAATAGCCTAGAATATTTAGGAGGAATAGTAAAATATGATTAGGAGATCTATCACATTCATAATCTTAAGATTTATTTGATATAGGAGTGACCAGTGGCTCATTAGTTTGTTCTTGGCATCATCTTTGTGAAGTTCAGCTACTGCTTTCTTTGAACTTTAACCATTACTGCTTGCAGTTACTTTTATGAGACTATCTTTGCAAGGAATGAAGAAAGTCTTAGGTGAAAAACAAGATTCCTCCCAAGTATATTTTGCTCTTCACCAAAAGACTTGCAGGTGGGTTTCCTGAACTTTTATTTGCATGTAAGAAAATGGGAACTTCATTCATGAATCTGTTGGTGAATCACAGAAAGCATTTGCAGTTAACAATAAAACACATTCAAAGCTATAAAAACATTATTTTGAGTTTATAAATTTAAAAATTGATCCGCTTTGTGGGTCAGGAGGAGCTTGAGGCTAGGGAGCCAGCTGTCTTTGTTTGACATCAGATCCAGCTGGGAAATAGCCATGTGATTTCTATAAAGGGATAGAAACAAAGTAGGTAGGTTTGGTTGTTTGAAGGAGGTGGGGGTGCTAAAGTGCCTGCAGCCTGTGTTGGTCCAGTGGGTGGCTGGGCTCTCTGTTTCAGTAGTACAGCGTGTCCTGGAAAATGAAACCTCAGCTGCAACTCCAGCCCTTCTGGGCAAGCTGTTAGTCCGCTGCTTTGGTGCTCTGTGACTGAAGGTTTAGCTGTTGAGAGAAGACCTACGGTAGGAGTTTTAAAGTTGGTACCTGGAGTGGCAGTATTCGGGCTGTAGGCAAAAGCTTTGGCCTGTTGGATGTCAGAGAAAAGGCGAGTGCAGTTGAGTTCACAGCACATCTCTCCTCTCATCTGTTGCAGCTAAATCAAGGTAAGGTGGTTTATGGCTGGTACATTTGCATTTTGCTCAGGTTATGTGCAGAAGAAGTTAGTATCTGGCTCTTAGCCTTGCAGGGGTTGTCTTGCGGGGTATGGGCTCCGGCCTTACCCAGGGTTGCCTCAGGGACCTCTTGCATGAACCGTAGGTGCTCTAGGGTCTTGGCTTTGTTCGTTGTGTCCACCTTACTGTTGCGTGACTCTCAAGGCTGTTTTAAGGAGCAAAGATAGTTTTGATGCATGTTGTGAGTGTTGTACCTAACGATGAGGAAGTGCCTGATGTGGAGTACCTGCCCTGGTTGCCAAGATCCTGTTGTTGGTAGGTGGCGTGGCCTTTGGTGGAAATGTTTGTGGCTATAACGTAGGGGGGATGAATCCTACTGTTCTGAAAAGTTTAAGCTTCCTCTGAGAATGTAAAATTATAATTTGCATTAACCTTAAGATAAATGTTTGGAATTAAGGTTGTCAGATGCTTTGATGCTCCGAAGAGATTTATCCCCATTTTAACTCTTAGCATATGCGTTTTTCCACCCCTTTGTTAAAAAGTACGTACATTAGCCTGAATCAAATCCTGGGGGGTGAGTGGAGTATGAATGGGTTGCAGTTTATCAAGGTGGGTTTTTTTCAAGGAAATAGCAAAATACTTTATCAAGGACTTTAGTGAAGCAAGATGGAAGTCAGCCAAGAGAACCCATTAACTTTTCTGTGTAATCACTTGTACTTAATGAATGCTTACAGACAGGTTTGTAGTACTGCTGAAGATGCGAAACTCCTAGTGCTACCCTGTCCCCATGCTTCCTTTCCTAAGTAAAACTGTTTATGATAACCCTTTCCAATATAAGATTGGAAAAAACCAAAAGGGTCATGAGAATGGCACCTGAGGTATTACTGAGAGTTTATGCCTGAGATACTCTGTGCTTTCAAATGGTCTTTTTTTAGGTATCCGTCTGACTCTTTCTGCTCTTCCACTATTTGAAGCTGGCTTTTTTTTGTGCTTTATTGGAGTTATTGAATATACTGATCTTTAGGATGTTCTGTTTATCATATATTGCTGATGATCCAACATACACTGAAGTAGAGAAGAACACTTATTTTTGCTGAATATTAAGCTGAAATGCTACAAGTTCTGCAGAAAAGATGACAATAAATTTTGTACGTTAATTATTTGATGTAAAACTCATCAAGTAGAAAACTATTGGGCTTCTTTCTATCCAAAGACGTATACCTGTAGACTCTGGACAATGAATTTTTTTATTTGTTGAGAGTATATGTAGGGATATGCAAAATATCTTCAGGATTTGTTGCTTTGACTTTGCAAATTTATATAGCAAATATTGAGTATCTATTTTACAATTAGTTTCTCAGACGCTAGTAATATTATGCAAAAATCCTTGCAGTGTGGATCAAAATATCATGGCCCAAACTAAAATTAGAAATAAAAATTATTTGGGATAAAAGCCTGTAGTTATTTTAAGCAAAGGGGTCATAAGACAATGTCGAGAGATGACCATAAATATACTTGTTTACAAGTTTATTGCTATCATGCTGTTGTTTACTGACCTTTTCTTGAAAAGTGGGATGCCAAGAAGGGTGCTGAGAATACGGAGTGCTGTATTTTGACTAGATTTAAGTGAGTCAGCTACTTAATGTCTTTACAGCAATAATATAACTGCTTGATAATTGTTTGCAATTTTTTTTTCTTGACTTATTCAGGATGAAAACTGTGCTTTGCGGGAATAAAACATGCTAGTATGGTGACTGAAATACTAATGTTCAAAAGTAGTTTAGTTTCAAGAGAGCTACAGATAAATGGAATGCTGCACAAAATTAACGTGCTTATAATTCATTATCTATTTCTGATGCACTAGAGATTTTTTTTTTCCAAAGCTTTCTCTGAAGTCTAGAAATAGAAAAGCGACTTTTTCAGTACGATGTAAGGCTGAACATACTAACAGTATCTCTAGAAAACTTTGGCAATAACTTGTTTTTATAACCCAATAAAATAGAATGCATTTTTTCCAATTTGTTCTGCTTGCATTGTTGCAAATGACTCCCACTTTTTCCCCTCAAAAGAGTGAAAAACAATTCCTTGTAAATGCTTTTCACAGAACAAATGGTTAGATATAAGTTACAACACTTGCTTTAAGCACTTGTCCAAGAATATGGACTGCCAATGGCCTTTTTCTAACAAAAGCTTAATCAATAAAGATTAACTGGGGAATTGTGGCATGCAAGTTATTTGCTTTACTTTGTATTGCTAAATAACATTATCAAGTTTGACGAACACCCTGCCTTCTAAACTTTGAATTCTGTGTAACTCAATTCATTATTATTTTTTCCTTCCACAAAATAGCTCGTGTTAGCATCAGGGTGCCTTTTTTTACTTCTATACTGATATAGCGGATAGTAAATTTTACCCAGACTTACAGCCCATAGTCAATATATTCAAATGCCTTATTTATATGCAGCAGAATTTGCACACTCACTTTTCTTTGTGAATGTAAAAAACAAAGGATGCTGCTAGTCTTCTGCTCGAGGCTGCAACACTAAAAAAGAATCTTTGGAGACTAAGAAATTTGCCAAGCTTTTCTAAATATTTAGGAACGGTCTTAAGCTTTTCTCTAATATCTGTAAATCTTGACGTAGCATGTCTGCATCCATCTCCCTTTGTGCAATATTCGGTGTACTGTTACAATACACCTTCATACCAACATCGTGCTGTACATAAAGTGGCCAATGCTTTCTGTGTTACAAGTTGGAGCCAACACGCTTTTGCTCTAAATCCAGCGCTATTGCTCCTCTGAGGCCAGGCTGAGATGTGAGTTAGGACACACACAGGGAGTGTTTTGGGGTTGATGTGTAGTCTGAAACCGAAGTGAAAAGTGTTGAGACCGCTTCACAGCTGCAGAGCACGGGCCTTCTCTGGGGGAGCCTCCCTGGGAGGCTGCAGTGCCTGACCCTGTGCAGGTCCTCTCTGCACAACATCGTTACCTGCGTTCAAGACCTTGGCGTGACCTAGTGACTTATTTAAGCGTTTCCTACACTAGTCTCTGAAACATTTATCATTTCTGACAGCCCCCAACCTGATTTTTTTTTTCTCTCCGCAAATTGCTCTGCAGTCAGGCCCCCCGATCCGGCGCGGTTAGATGGGATCTTATTAGGCTTGGTGCCTAGTGGGATGAGTGACTGCCTACCCCATAGAAAAGCAGCCCAGTTCTTCAGAGCGGCTGTTCCCCTCTTCTAGGAGGGTGGCTGAAATAGCCAGAGAGCACCTACTGAATATTAATGCTTACATGAAAATTAACTATCCCAGTTTCTCTTGTCCTGTGGAAAAGCTGGAAATAATTTGATTTCCGGGCAGGTGCCTCACAGTCCCCAAGTAGATTTTCAGGTGAAGGAATTTATTGTGTCATGTGACCCAGAGTAAATGCTAAATGATCAGCTGAACTTGCCTTACTTGGAGAGGAAACAGTTTTTTCTTCAGAAAGCTTTATAGATCTGGAGAAGCTGACACTTTGGGTAGGGATGGCAGTTATTGTTTATGCAGCTGATCTTGACCCTAATGTTCTCCAGGTGTTCTTGTTCAGAGTAACAACCAGTAATTAACTACCGCTTACCTTTTTTTTTTTTTTACCCCCTCCAGGGTATGTATAATTTTACTTCCAGTTCAATACCCTTGTTACATCTGAAGTTACTTACAGACAGTTTTAAGGAAAGGTAAACAAAGCACTAGGCATAGTGCAAATTTTGGACAACAGTTGTGATAATTTGGAACCACTATGGAAGTCTTTTGATACTGCAAATTTATTTTACTTACAGGAGAAACACAATTTTCATGTTTGATGGCCATCTTATTAACTATTTGAATTGCTTAGTAGTTAATGCTTTGGTGTAAACCAAAGCTAATATCTGGCTTGAAAAAAATATATTCTTGGGGTAGCGTAATCAAAATGAAGCAACTTAGACAAAATGTGGGACTTATGCCCACAGACTGGAGACAACTCTTCTTTTTATCCAGCTCTTGTCCTTTGTGTTGCCTGCTATCGTTAACTTTCGTCTCACTGACCTGTATGGTAGTGTACATGCCTTAAAATGGTCCAAATTGTCTTTAAAAAATGTGCTAAAATGGCTTGGCCATAACTTGATAGTAAATAACAATAACTGCAAGATACAGGTTTTGTTTCCCTTTTCAATATCTGAGATAATATTATAGGAATTAATTCTCACCTTCTGATTTTTGGACTTGAAAGTGTTTTCAAGAAACAACAGCAACAAAAAGGCCCTTTAAACCATGTTGACAGCTGCTACATATGATATTTCCATTTTATAATACAGTAGTCTAATGGAAAGTATTTGTTATTTTTCCTCTTCCAGTAAGAATAAGACATTAATAAACAAGCAATGGTCACCTGGTTTTGCAGATAACATATATAACACAGCCATAAACCAGAGAAATAGGGGGAACAATCATACCAAATCACAAGTATCCTTTCTACACAAGTATAAGTGAGGCGAACAAATCATCTTCTGAAGACGACAGGTTAAAGAGAAATTCTCTTCAGGGGAAAAAAAAATCCTGGGTAAAATTCCTGATTAATTCCTGAGCAACCACCAGTTTGAGATATCTGATAATAATTCTAGCCTCTGAATACTTTGCTCAGCGAAGGGGCAAGCCGTACCAGGAAAACAGTTTTTCTGGAGACTGCAGTGCCAAGACTTGTCTAGGAGTCTGGATAGGAACAGGGGAAACGGATTATCAACCTGGCAGTGCATTTTTCTGCTTAGTTAAATAAATAGTCAGACCATGAGGAATTCTTCACCTGTTTTTTTTCCTCTTCTCTTTTTTCCATTAGATAGGGAAGTTTGTCTTAGATGGCAATATTCCTTGCGTGGTGGGTGTGTTGTATGAAGGAGAAGAGGGAAGTGAAGTGTGTATGTGAAGTTGTATGGCGCTAGGTACGAAGACAGGGTTTGGTGCTGTGATGCAGGAGCAGTTAAACCAGTCATTTTTAAGAAGTAGGATTACTTTTATTTTAGTGGGTGTGTGGTTTAAGAGCTTGCAGATAAAGCAAAAGGCAGTTGGCAGGTAGTGTACCGTTTTCCTTTGGACCATGTATTTCCCAGAACAGAGGCCTCAGTGAATCTCAAGCTGGGGTCTGGCATGTTGTCTGCTGCTGCCGTAGCACAGTCCTGAGGAGAGGGATTAAAGGATGCTTCAGACAGGGCAAGGCAAGGGCAATGCCTTGGGGAAGAGTGTTGGCAGGAAAGATTCCTTTGTTTTAGTTGTTATCCTGTAAAAAGCAAAAAACTGTTGTTCTTGGCTGTCTTGTAAGATTCATTGGAGAGGTATTTTATTCTTTTTTTTTCTATGTGCTTGCATGTGAGATCTTGTAGTACTTGAGCAATAAAATGCTAGATTAATCTTTTCTCCTTCACTATGTGTGCGGTTCTTCTGGAACTGTGCCGAGCCCTGTAGTATCAAGGATGGTATTGGCAGAAATAGCACATTGCTAAAATGCATTCGACTTCTACTGCGACCAAAATCCTCACTTATAAATGCACACCATCCCTTTAACTTGTGGACTCTCCTGCTTGCTGAATAAGCACTTCTGCTTTGTCCCCAGTCACGCTGTGAATGACGGTTGGCTGCAATTTGATAGTCACCTGGGGAAAGGGAATACATATTGGGATGGTTTTTCTTCTTTCGTGTAATAATCATGAAATATGGCTTGCAGTATGCTGCATACCTGACTGCATCAGAAGGAGGGAAAACTTTCCTTCTTCAGTGAGACAGATGCCATTTAGTATACAGGTGTTTGTGATAAAGCAAAGAAATACTGCACTCCAGGGGAATTTGACTTTTCCCTATTTTAGAATATGGATATTTCCAGCAAAACCTACTCTGCCTACTCTATGGGAAGGGAAATGATGGCAAGAATTTAACTGCTTCTTTCTCTTCACTTTAATTTAAGAAGATTCTTGAGTAAAAAGAGACAAAACACTGCGGTGCGCGGGGGAAGTAAGAGATGCTTGTAGAATGGAGGCTTGGAGTGTTAAAAGGAAATAATTTGGACTATAAACTGCAGTAACAGCAGTGTTGCTGTTGAAGGTTGGTGTCAAGAAAGCAGATTTTTCTGCCATGGATGGGAACAGTTTGTATGTTTTTGCTACTTGTATATCCAAATGTAATTAGTTACAATGAAATGCATTTTAGCTTCCAGCTGATACCTGCAGCATCCATTTACAATAAATAGTTGTCACTCCTGTTATTCTCCCAGCATCATCCGTCTTTTCCAGTGAAACGGTCCCTGTATCAGTTTCACAGCACCATAGGTAAGGATATCACAGAGGTATCTCAGCATCATGCACTTTCAATCTGACTGTTTTATTATTAAAAAGACATCTTATTTGGGTTAGCAGTGTAAGGAAAACTACAACTGACAATGTATCGAAGTGTGTGAGGAGGTGGGGGAGCTCATAGTAGTTGAAGACAGATTTATCACTTTAATGATATTTTATGGTGTGTTCCTGAATATGCATCAACAGGTTGTAAATAATCCAAAGGGAGGATTTGCACGAGCTCTGAAATGCTTTCAGTGTCCCAACCCAATTTCAAGCTGTGACAAATAAGCTTGAATACTGCAGGCAGCATTTTGCTCATCTTTCTGGCATTCAATCACCAGTAAAACAGACTTTAAAGGAACAATGCGGTGAAACCTGGCTTAACTGACCACTGGAGAGAGGGATAAAAAAGGGGAAATATCTTTTTAATGCATGTTTTAAAATTATCTGGAATGCTTTATGGAGAATACTTTTTTGTCACAACAGTGACATCTTGCATTATTCTTAATGTATGGAAAATATCACTTTTGAAAATGATGGCCCAGTTTTCTATCTGTTAAAAAAGCTTAGTAAGCAGCAATAATATCACAGTAACCCCTTTCTTTTACTGAGGCCTGCTGGCGATGTGAGGATCTTTCAAAATAGTGGTGACAGTGTGCATTGGGTTTGCGTGGCAAGGATTTGGTAGCAGGGGAGCTTCTGTGAGAAGCTGCTAGAAGCTTCCCCCATGTCGGATGGAGCCAATGCCAGCCAGCTCCAAGATGGATCTGCCGCTGGCCAAGGCTGAGCCCATCAGTGATGGTGGTGGCACCTCTGTGATAACATACTTAAGAAGGGGAAAAAAAGCCAGAACTGCACAACATCAGCAGCAGTTAGAAGAGAGGAGTGAGAATATATGAGAGCAACAACTCTGCAGACACCAAGGTCAGTGAAGGGGGGGGGAGGAGGTCCTCCAGGCACCAGAGCAGAGATTCCCCTGCAGCCTGTGGTGAGACAGGCTGTCCCCCTGCAGGCCATGGAGATTAATGGTGGAGCAAATATCCACCTGCAGCCCGGGGAGGACCTGATGGATGTGCCTGAAGGAGTCTGTGACCTGTGGAAAGTTCACACTGGAGCAGTCTCCTTGCAGGACCTGTGGATCCCTGGAGAGAGAGGATCCCAAGCCGGAGCAGTTTGCTGGCAGGTCTTTTGACACCGTGGGCGACCCACGCTGGAGCAGTCTGTTCCTGAAGGACTGCACCCTGTGGAAGGGACCCAGTCTGGAGCAGTTCATGAAGAACTGCAGCCTGTGGGAAGGACCTAAGCTGGAGAAGTTCATGGAGGACTGTCTCCTATGGTAGGGACCCCATGCTGGAGCAGGGGAAGACTGTGAGGAGTCCTCCCCCTGAGGAGAAAGGAGCAGCAGAAACATCATGTGATGAACTGACTGCAATCCCCATTCCCCATCCTGCTATGCTGCTTTTGGGGAGGGGATAGAGAAATCAGGAGTGAAGTTGAGCCTGGGAAGAAGGGAAAGATGGGGGGGGGGAAGGTGTTTTAAGATTTAGTTTTTATTTCTCATTATCCTACTCTGATTTCGTTGATAAAAATTAAATAAATTTTTCCCTAGTCAAGCCTGTTTTGCCCATGATGGTAATTGATGAGTGATCTTTCCCTGTCCTTATCTTGACCCGTGAACCTTTCATTGTATTTTCTCTCCCCTGTCCAGCAGAGGAGGGGGAGTGATAGAGCAGCTTTGGTGGGCACCTGGCATCAGGCCAGGGTCAACCCACCACACAGTGCACTTGCAATGGAAATGTCTCTTAGAAAAGTGCCTGTTCAGACAGGACTTGGAAAAGAAACCCTCTTGGATCCTGAATAAAACTTCTGGTGACGATCAGGAAGGGGGAACCACCCACGATAGGAAATAGTCGGTCCCTGTTGTGATGAGGCTTTGTTAGGTGTCGGTTAAGCCTGTTGCGCATCCTCCTAATGCATATTGTCAAACTACACGGGCACCAAATGCAGGAACAGTGGTAGTGGTGTGGTTTCGTAGAAACCTTCCTTCTACTCAAAGCTGCATCTAGTCCTGTTCAGTGTGTCAGATCCAAAAATTCCAACTGCATCAAGTAACACGGGGATTTGACCCTGGTTTCTTTGTAACCTGTGGAAAAGCTCTGCCTACTGGTTGCTCTGGACAAGTATTTGTGTTAATGGACTTCTCTACAGGGACTGCTACATCCCTTTGAAAGACCCAAATTCAGTTGAGGTCTTCACTGATGGAAGAAGGGGAGGGTTCTCTGGTGGTCAGTGCTGTGACTTAGGAAGTCTTGGAAACTGGAACCTCACAAATACTATTTTCAGATATGTGACCCAAAGGAAAAGTGTTTATTAAATAAGTTCATTAATGCTTTTAGATATATAATGCAAATATATTAGTGCACATACAAGGCCTGAATACTTAACATTAGGGTGTTGGCAGCTGCAACTCCAAAATGACACAGTAGATTGATGGTGAGCATCCTTCTTGACGAGGACTATATTGAGCAGTTTGATCAGCTTTGTGCTGTTAAGAACCTTCAAACCTTCAGTTTTGAGACAATCGATTACTAGTCAGTCACTGAAAACTTGAACCATGCCGTTTCTGGAGGCACGAGTTTTTTCCTATGTACTTGCCCACTCTGTTGGGCTGTGTGAGTGCTTATGCCTTTTTGCAAGGGAGTGAGGTGATGGATGAATGACAGCCACCTTCCTCAGTGCTCTGTAAGGAAACTAGGAATGGGGAGAGAGGGATCAGTGCAATGGCCAAGGTAATCAGTGTGTAAGTAGAGAGAGATCTCTGTAAAGGGGGTTTTAAACAAGCCCATAATGTATGCCAGAGGACAGAACATTTCTGTATAGCTTTTGAATGTGCTTGATAACCATGAAAAACATAATCTCCCAACCCTTTTTCCATCATCAAATTTCTGAACTCACCATGTCATACTTGCTGCTGAACGTCATCACTAGATGTTGCAGTACCTAGCTAACCCTTCTGTGTGTGCCTCACTTACACGCTCCTAACTACATCTAGTATACCACTTTAGTCCTGAAGTACCCTGACCAGACCAAAGGAGGCTTTCACCTTGTGTATCTTGTGGAATGGGCTCTGCACTTAGGAGAAAGGTCACTTTCTGTGAACTTCCTAAATTCCTTGCAATGTGTGTGCACGTGCAGGCACACGCTTGCAAGAACACACACCCGGCTATAGATTTAATAAGAAGCTGTTGGTTTAGCTATGAAAAACCTGGTCTGTCCAGTGTCTTGGATGTCTAGATGGGAAATCTATCATTCAGGGATGTACCTGTTTCTAAACAAGGAATTAAATTACACTGCCTTCGTAAAATCACAGTACAGAGAAGTTTAAGACAGTGTAATCCATTTTTAAAATCTAGGCTACAGTCACAGTGACTGACAGAGCAGCTGCTGCTGCTTCATGTATCAGCTGTGAAATGGGCTGGCATCATTAATTCTATAACCAAATAAATGCAGATGTTTGCAAGAGCTTTTGGGTTTTCCTCCTCAGAACATCCAAAGGTCACACAACTTCTTGAGGGTCGACTGCTAGCAGTGCTTCTCATTAGTTTAACGACAAAGAGTTTTGCTGTTTGGAGGCAGTGCCCGTACTGGAGATGGGAAAAAATCCTGGCATGAAATTGTTCATTCTTGTTGTGCTATGAAACACTGATATTTGCGCTGGGTGACTCGGGAAGCGCTAGTATGTCTTGGAATCGTATGCCGTCCATTTCAACCGTTATGTGATATGTTGCGTTTCCTTTGGGAGCAAGCAGGTTTTTAGGAGGACAAATGAAGATAGATGGTTTTATAAGTTTGCCTGAACTCCACGTTTTTGGTGAAATCTGAATTTGTAAACTCATGGGAATATAGGGAGGAGAATAAGCAGCTGTGTAAAATGGAGGAAGATGGGACTTAACTGTACTTGAAGGTGTTGATTAAAAATTAAAACAAACTTCTTGAAGCCAAAGCAGTTCAAGGTCAACAAACAACTCTTTGCTCTTTTCCTTTTTTTTTATACGGAAGAATTGTTTCTTCCTGACCTGAGGTCTTTGTCTCTCAGCTTCCTCAAAGTTCAGATTATCACTTAAACTGTTGAACAGCATGGTTCATATTGATAATATTTATTTCTTTTGCTGATATAAAATCATGCTATTTGTCACTTCTTGTGAGAAAGATTGAACAGCAATTTTACAAGCTTTAGTTAATGTTAGCTTAGATAGGTATTTTGAGACTGTCATTTACAGCAGGATGCTGCTGTGAAATCACAGGGTAGGCCCAGATTTGTTGTTTGTTGTAATTCCAATTAAATTAAAGGATTTATGGTTAGCTGAGAAAATACATTGCTCCATACCACCCTTTTATACCCCAATAAGCTTTCCTGTAAAAATTGAACAGATGCTTTCATAGGTATGAGTGCTTACATTAGCTTAAAGTTTTGCTGTTCATCAGTTTTTATGCACAGTATAGTATCTTTAATGGATTTTAGGCTGAATTACAATGGCTGAGGTATTTTGGTGGAAATTAAAAAAGATACCTGTAGAACACTAATGCTGTTGCATGGATATAGCACATGCTGAAATATCACTTATATGAATAAATGAAGCCAGACCTTTAAAACTATATGGTTCTCTTCTTGATACCGCAAGATTCTAAACATGGGAAATGTAATGCCTCAGCTGTTTTGGAGATCATTTACTGAAAACGTTTAGACTTTCAATTGCAATATAAATATAGTAATTTTCAGTTGTCTTCTGCCTTCCTATTTGATAAGACCTTTTCGAATGTTTCTTAAAGCATTTATCTCTCCGTTGGTCCCAAGTGTGTCCGTGTGGGGAAATGATGACAGTAAGAGGTCTTCACTGGTGAGAACCTAGTAATTGATGTTGGTGGAGCTGGTTTTCTGATGCTTGGTGACTGCAGCTTAATTTGCATGAATAAAAACGCTGTTTTCAGCTACGTGTACAAGTGCAGTGAGCTGCAGTCTTGGCCCTGAGTGAAAAACATCATTGAGTCACTGCAGAGACCTGGATGCCTATTTTGTCTTTACTGTAATGGAATATTGCATATTCTTGTTTAACTTGCTTTCTTATACCCACTCCTTTCTCCTCCTTGTCCCCCACATTCCCTTACTCATTTAGGTTTCCCTTTTGACTCTTTCTTTCCTTTTACCCTCTGGTGCTCAGATGAGAACCCACAGCCCTTTATTGAAAGACTAGTGGGAGACAGGGAGAGAAAGAATTGCAGTTACAGTAATGAAAAGACCATGCAATTTATTATGAATGATAGTATAATTACTAGGAAATGTGATTTATTACAGAGATCGGCTACTTGCCAAGCCTGTTGGCATAAGCTGCCTCCTTTTCATGAGAAGGACCCAAAAGGAGAATTGTGACAAGGTAGTGGTTATCCATTTTGACTTGGCATTTGCAACAAAATGGTTTGGTTTCTATCTAAGCCATCTCCAGAACTAACACGAACAAAGATCTGTAAGCGATGATGAGGGAGTGTTAGCAATGACGTCAAACGAGAGAATGTTATGCCAGGGTTTTAATCTTGATAAACTTAAACCTTCATAAAAGGTTTTAAAAGCACTGCATTCACACCTCTTCAATTTTTCATGTTTGGCACAGAATGCACTGAGTAATGCCGCACTAGTATTTACAAGAAACAATTCTGCCTCACTAAGAAACATATGATATTCTTCTACTCTGGTTTATTACTACAACACTCCAGTTATTATCTGTATTCTGCACTTTGGGGGAAGTTGACCCCTCTTGTATGGAGAGGAAGAATTTTTATTTCAATGAGATATCTTGCCAAGAACTTATGCTCTTTCAGTAATTTCCAAATGTGTTTTAAGTTTCACCTTGGTATATTGACTACAGCTCTGAGATGGTCAAAATATCTTTAAAGCTCAGCCTTTAAGTAGTTGGCGAGCCCATTATTACCTTGCTGTTTCCCATCTGTTGATCGAGCTCCAAGAGTCCCTTTCTCCTTTGTGAGCTTTCACAACATTCACTGACTCTGACATGTTTAATTTGCTTAGTGAATTATGTATGACAAGAAACATCTTGCTTGTTGCAGAGGGAACAGCCTGTGCTGTGAACTGTGGTGCTTGTCTGCTGCATGTGGCGTTAATCTCAGCCACAGATACTCCTAGAAATCCGTGTAGGATTTAAAAATTAAAAAAGATTAAGTGGGAGGGAAATATACCTGAATAATGAAATGTGATTGAAGAATTTTTCACAACACAGAAAGCAAGATGAGATGATATTTTGTTTTGGCATATTCAGTCATTATGCTTTACATCTGAAAGACCCTGGCCGATACCTCTGCTGACTATGAGGCACCAAATTATGAGCAGAGCTCCCCATTGATTCTGGATGCAATGAAGAAACTTATGGAACATTGTCATGAGACGATTGTATGGATCAAACATCACAGATCATCAATGTGGCTTCAAAATCTCTGAAAACTTTTTTCAAAACAATGCAAGGTGTGCTTTTTCTGCCTCAAGAACAGGTGTGAGCCCTGGTGTTCCTGTCCACACTTGTTTTGGGGCTTTTGAAGTGTGTGTGGGAAATCCTAGTTTAGGTGATGCTAATGTGAATGGATAGATAACAAAATGGTGTTATGTCAAGTTAAAGTCAGGTTGATGTTTGAACCAAACGGTTCCTCCCCTGCTGCTATGGATCTGAACATAAGGGTTTTTGATGGAAACCATTTATCTCTTCAAATTGTGTTTATTGTATACTAGCTCATTTCATCATCCCTGTCTGCTTATGCATGTTTACCCTCCCCTCATTGCAAATAAAGATAAACAAAACTTTGTTGTGCTGGAGTCTGGGTCTAAAGGATCTAAAGCCTCACTACTATGAATCCACCGATTTTCTTTTCCACGTAATAACATATCCTTTTTCTTGTAAAAACGTGTACAGATGTCTGTTCAACATTTTCAGTATAATAAGATAAATGCTGATAATAGTAAGATAAATGTTGATAAAAAAGCCTTTCCAAAGGGATTAAAAAGACTCAGGGTTGTTTAAGTATATTAATTTCACATTTTTATTGATATTAGTAAGGAGTAATAACATCTCAAGGATAGAAAGAATAGCTCTTTTTACTTCTTGAAATAAGCTGTTTATGAAGGTTGAATAACAACATGAACTGTAAGATTGAAGATTAATTTATACCTCTATGTTATACACTTTGATTTATAATTGGTTACTGGAAGATCTGAAAGGATTATGAGATAAAATGGAGGGAGGATGGAGTTGATGGGTGAGGTAAATCTGTATGAAATATATGGAGATGGAGAATCAGAACTTTCTCTTCACTTGAAATAGAAGTTTAAAGTCTTTTAAACGAGGTCAGCGGTATCATTGAAATGGAGTAGGTGTATTTGCAATGTTTGGATACTAGTTGCAAAAATAGTTTTGGCTTGCTTGTCTTTCCTTACCCCCACCCCAAAATTTTTTTAGGATTACATTTTTCTCTGTGAGAGGGAATGATGTTTTAAAATTTGTTTAGGGAGACAATTCAATTGGCATTTCTACATCTGAGACTTCTAAGAAAATTCATACTGATGTATGGCAAGTATTATACATGCTACTCTGCATGTTGCCGAAATGCTTGGCAAGGTGATGTGCTTCACATGTGCTATGACTGTCAAAATTTGATTTAGTCAGTAATAAAAGAATAACAAAAATGTTTACTTCAGTGAATGTAACTTCAAGCCAACAGTGCTGCCTGGTTTGGAGGACCTTGGAGAGGCTTGGTTATTTTACAAGATAAGTTACTGCATATCTGGAACAAGAAATGCTTTGCCTACTATCAGCTGCCACTTTTGAACTAACTTTTTTCTAACTTGCAAAAGTCTCCTAGTACAGAGTTCACGAGTTTGCTCATATGCAAATGAATTTAGTTCCATCTCAGTGAAGAAAGTGAAAAAAAATTTCTTTCTCTCCAATCAACCATTTGGAAATTTTTCTAGTTATGGCTTTTCAAAATAATAAAAAATATGATATACCTAATTAAACTGCATTTTTAACATTTCATTCTGTATGCAATATTTTGCTTGAAAATGTCATGTTTTGCTATGTTTGTCAACAGCACATGCCTCAATCTGTACTTTTCAGTCTCAAGTTGTCAAATTCATTAGCTTGATTACGCTGAATGTTATCATACTAATAATGCACATCCTTGTCTATATGCAGATTCCGCTGAAGTGAGTGGGAGTTCAGCTATCAATTTTGGTGAAAATGACTACATATTTTACCTCAGGGAAAATATTTTACTTGTAGAACTTACACTAATCATTGGAAAAATCTGAAGGTTTAAATGCTGGTTAAAGAATGCAGAAGTTGAGATGTTCATCCCAACATCTGCAATCTGGAAAACTGTCTGAAAATCTCTTTTGTAGTATTTGTAGAAGCCCCAATTTGGAAGCAATAAAAAGTCTTTCCACTTATGCATTTTTGGCACTGTTTTCTAGATTCACTTGTAAAACAAAAGAGCAGCACAGTTGTGAAAGAAGAAAAAATAATAAATCAAAGGAAATGAGGCTTGAACTGCCAAAAATCAAAATTCATTTTCTGTTCATCAAGCTTATTTTTTTATATCAAATCTTGCCTGAATTATGATTTTTTTTTTGTCAGATGTTAATACTTCAGTCTGTACACTTGACTTTATTGATCCAGTTTATGATCAATACTTAAGAACAATAAATACTGGAATGCATAAATAATGGTATATGCTTTATTTTGCAAAGTTCAGCTACCTGTTGGAAATATAAAACATGTCTTTTAAGGCATTTTGATCTTTTTCACATTTATTTAAAATAGGACTAGGGGTAATGGTTTTAAATTGAAAGAGGGGAGATGTAGATTAGATATTAGGAAGAAAATCTTTCCTGTGGGGGTGGTGAGGCACTGGTTGCCCAGGGAAGTTGTGGATGCTCCATCACTGGAATTGTTCCAGGCCAGGCTGGATGGGGCTCTGAGCAACCTGGTCTAGTGGGAGGTGTCCCTGCCCATGGCAGGGGGGTGGGACTAGATGATCTTTAAGGTCCCTTCCAACCCGAACCATTCTACGATAAAGGGTGCAGCTACAGTGTAGAGTAGAATTGCTCTTGCAATAGGACACTGTCCTGCACTAAGCCTATTACCTTGACTATGATATAGCACATGTCCATCACTGGGGGGATTATACATGGGGGAGTGGAAAAAAAATGACTGTTAACAACTTAGGGAAAAAGACAATTGGAGTCCGGTGACGTCTCTGTAGTACCAGTCTCCTCTGCTGAAGGAAGTGTAAGGCTGTGGGGTTCCTGAGTGTGTGCTAGTTTCCAAATGCTCCTGGCAAGAGTGAGAACTACTGTCTCCAGACTCCGGGTATGGATGGATGCACTCCAAAATGGCATGGGACAGTAACCCTGTGTAGAGTACATGTTGTCCAGTATCATACTGAAACCCACATTTCTGCAGAGAAAATAGCGTCAAAAAAGAGCAGATTCTGCTTTAGTCCTTGTCATTAATGCCTGACTAGACAGACTTCTCCTTGATGGGGGACGATATTTGCTATCCTGATCCCATTTCTTCCCCTGAGAATGTGGGAGACTTCTGCAAAGTGCTCATTTCTTCTGTGTGGATCTTCTGAGATGTCCTGCCAAAGCTTGCAGTTAGACTGGAAAGAGAAAAAGAGAAAAAGCTCTTAAGCAAACAAAAATGGCAAGTCTATGTAGTGAAAGGAAACATACCGAAGCAAAGTGTCAGAAGACAGGTCTTGAAAGGCCGTGTTTGTGTCACAGCAACTTTCTAAGCCTGACTAACTGGTGATGCACTTGACTCTGGGCTCCAGGTCTGTACAGGTGTCCTTTTTATTAAAGAAGCCTGTGCAACTTTACTGAGTCTGTACAACTTTACTGCAGTTACTGAGCAAGATCATCATGGAGAATCCCCATGGTGACTGGCCTTTTGGAAGTAACCATGGAAGTGTTGTTTTGCTTTGTCCCACTGCTGGTGTCACAGGTTGGGAGAGCACAACTCTGTCCTAAAGCATCCAACAGAGCTGTTTGCTTAGTAATTCCATTGTGTTGATGGTGGTACATGTTAGTACAAGCAGCGATTACTTGTTTGGTTTCATTTGTACAGCTCACAAACACAGGGAATATAGGCTTCCTTATTACAAACGGAGCTGTTACTAAAAGTGAAAAGCTTCCCTTGTATTTCAAATATTTGAAGTTGCCATGACACTTGAAGGATAAGAAAGAAGGTAAGAAATGGCTTACCCACAGCAATAATCCAAAGCAAGTGTATATTTGAATTCAAGTGAATGAGTAACCGTATGTGAACAGCAGTTACTCACTTGTCAACTATCAATTTATCGGAAGAGATATGGAACTGAACAGACTCTTACATGCCCCTTGCTCCTATTCCTTATGATGTGCTCTCTGCATGGACTTGTCATGCTTTTGGGGAAGGAGAAAAACAAAACCTGAAAATGGTACTGGCCAGAAATTCTGTGTGATCGCAGAAATGTGGTGTTTGCTGTTGCTCTGATGCAAATGTTTTGAGAGGAGATGGTATCATCTTCTCTTTTGCTTAAGCAACCGCAGGAACTGTTTTGCAGAAGAGAGGGTTGAATTCTCTTAATTTTTTTTTAATCACTTTCAAAGCATGGGCAATTAGAATGGATTTTCATGATAACTATTATCTTGCCTTTCACTTGCTATCTAAGAAACTATCTGATCATTTAGGGACCTATGTTTGCTGATTTAAAGTGGTGATATAACAGGCCTCTGATAGTAACTCAGTTTTAATTGGAGAGATACTTTGGTTCCTGCTAAGCTTGGTATGACAAATGCAGTTGACTCTTCTGGGTTGAAAAAAGCAGAGGAGCTGGTGTGTGTATTTCCTTCCCACACCCATCCAAAAAACCCCTAGTGTTAGCATTTCTGGCTACAGATCTGTGATGCTTTTGTGTCAAAAGACCAAACAAAGTGAGCTGCAATATGTGTGAATGTTCACATAGAACACTGTGGGAATCCCACTGGATTTACTGGTGCCCTTCTCCTGCAGGTCTGCACTTCTCTTCTGTGTACGCGTCATGACTGAAGCTGGGATTTCACCAATACTGTCAATGTGCTGTGCACCACTCTGACACTGAATGCAGAAGTGTGTGGTGGCTTGTTCACCTTAACAAAGTCGTAAAAGCTTTTGTGGTGGAGGGGTGAAACTACTGCAATTTTGCAGCTGTTGTCCTGACCTGGTTAATATTGGCCCCTAAAGATGCACTATAGGGAAATGCGTGATCTCTTTAATGGGGCAACATATTTGGCATATGCATTACACCTGTGAGGCATGTCTATATGCAGTGTAAATGGGCACACTTCCTTTAAACAGGTTCTGGTAGCTGAAGCCACATCTTTGGTGGCTGACTCAGCCATGCCTGTGGATGAGAATGTGGTTTCCTGGGGCTGGTTCCATCCCATATGCAATCCTCTGATTTGTGATAGCATATTTCTGGGCATAATATATGTTATACCATGACGTATTGCTCCTCGTAGGTATGTCTACCAGCATGGACAGTATAGTCTAGTAATGGTAATCCTGCCAACGTTGACAATACGGTCTGATAGTAGTTTATGCTCTGGTCACCCACCAGCTGCTGGAAGGGCTGGTTGGAGACCTCAATGTGAAGAACCACCGAGAGCAGTGCTGTGTCAGCTGCTGTTCCTCTTTTCTGCTCTCTTGTCACTACTGTTGTGGCTGAAAGCAAAGCCAGGGCTTTGTCTCCAGAGTTTTCCTCCCAAGACTGACAAGCAGGATCTTGATGAAGACAAATGGGTCTCACTCTCTAGTGCAGCCAGTCTGGTGCATGGAGAAAAAGACTGTATGTGTTAGTCCTTTTTGTCTCCCCTCAGAGAGGGGAAAAAGAGTGCTCCTTCAGCAAACTTGTCCTCTGCCACAGCACCCAGAGCTGGTCACCTCTAGGCTGTTTGTTCCAGGATTTACATCAACTGCAGTTTACCCAACTTCCTAACAAAACATTGGTTTGCCTCAGTATTAGTCTCATCTTTTCTTAGTGCAGCTTAATGAAGAGGTGACTGGTCATCTTCTCAACGATCATTCCCACTGTCCTAAGAGAAGCGATGTGGGAAATACCTGAGGGAGAAGGACCTATCTTCCCCCAGGGAGGCATGGGGGACCTTCTGGCCGGATCCCATCCTACAGAACTGGCTTAGGGATTGCATTGGGACTCTGCCTGGCTCCTGCCCTCCCTTCCCCGGTGGCTGGTTTATTTGTGACTTCTGTGTTGATTTAATGGTACTTAGTTTGTGTTTGCACCTCTTGAGCCAGAGGCTTACATGACACAGCTCAGGCTCCTCTTCTCCTCTTTGGCACAGGACATACTGGCTACTGTGTGTAAAATATCCAGTATGTGGGAGGGGTTTTATTATCAAATTAGCAGACTTTGAAACATTACAAAGTACATCTTGCTTCCTTGTGGTAGTTAGAAGATTTACAGAAGAAAAGTGAGTTAACAATATTTTAGTTGAGCTAGGAGGAGATGCTAGTTTTCGTATTTTAAAACCACAACTCGGGGATTTACTAATCCTCTAAATAAATCTGATTAATATATTTAAGCCGTAAAGCAAGCTTTCCATCTTGCCCAGAAGTCAAAACCAGACCTTTGCTGCAGGGACTACTTTGCAGCAAGCTGATGTGCTCTAGAAAATAACTCACTGAGGGGAGGCAAAACCTCAACATGGCTTGTGGAGAATCTGCATTTAGAAAGCAAGGCAGAAATGGAGTTTATTGATCCAGATCATAATGATAGAGCACAGGCTGATAAGTATACTGCCTCTGGAAGAAAGGCCTAAAACTGCCGGCAGGAGTCCATGCTGTATACCATACAAGAGTTGCATATGCAGGAGTTTAGCAGATTATCTATGTGTCTGTTGGAGGTATTTATTTTTTTTTCTCCCCACATGCAGGGAGTCTACATCCCTTGACTGTCTGTATAAATCTTGCCTGCAACCAAAAGTGAGCTTATATGTCACTCTCCTAAGAACTGCGGAATAACTTTTTTTGGCTGAGTATTTTGATATAATCAGCTTTTAACTGGAAAAACCAAGTTCCAAACACTTTGGCTTAAAACCAGCATGCAGTAGTTTGACCAAAACCCAACACCGTGATACTTCAGGGGAGCTGTATACGCTCTGCATTCTCATTCTTTAAAGACCAGATAGTGGTATAATTGCAGTTCCTGTAACGCATAACTTGGGAGCTACTGTGGAGTTCTGATAACCTCAAAGCTATGAGGTGACAGAGAAGATGTGTTGTCTGAGGAGCCTGTACAAGGAGGAGAATGAAAGAACCTGACCTCAACTATAGTTTTGAGCATAGTGTGGTCAGTCATCTTTATGGAAGGAAATACTTCTGGGTCAAGCTAGAAATGCTTTTGACTTGCTGTCTTCTAAATTACCTTTCCTGTTGGTTGCCTACGCTTTTTTCCAGACACTTTTTTTATTCCAGTTTGCTTCCACCCAAATCCCAAAATTCATGCCATTACAGGTTCTTGAGGAAACAGTACAGTCAGAAAGTTTTGATAAGATAGGGTGACTGCTGAAACACAGCAATAGTGATTTATGATAACTTTATGAACCACAACTAGTGCACTTCTAAAGAAAATACAAAGCTTTGCTCTTTGAAGATGAAACATAAGTTCCACAGTCTGTCTGCATAAGGAAAATTCTCATCTGTGAGTTCATCTTCTCTTTTTAGCATTCATCAGTTTTAGTAATCGTTGCCCTTGTATATGTTGTCATGGACAGATATTGTACTGTCACTTATGTGATCTTTTTTGAGTTGCTTAGTGTAGCAACGTATTGCTAGGTCTATGTATAATCTTATGCTGTTAATTGTCATTATAGAAAGATACAAATAAGGCTTTCTGACTTTTTTTTCCCCAACCTGGTGACAAGGCCATTATATAAAAACTTTCTCCTGAAATGAACCTCCATAGTTGTCAGAGGTACTGCAAACTGCTTGGAAGGCATGCTTTTAAACTGTGAATTTGAAAAGATTGTAAAGAATAATATAGCTGAGCTTGAAAATAATGACATATCAATCATGTCTGGATAAGATGTTTTAAAAGTCTGAATTCATCGCAGTAAGGTCTACGGGTTCATTTAATTTTTCATTAGCATAACGGACTAAATATCAATATTTCCATTATTGCTGTGTTTTGTAGTGCTTTGTGAGACAGTTAATTTAAAGCCAGTCTTCTTTCAATCCCTATTTGATGAATGCATAAGAGAATTGCAAATGTTTTGATTTGTGCTTTCACAGCACTTCCAGTAGTTTGAAATGTTGCTATTTCTTGTATTTCCTAGAGATGTACATTTGCGAAATTTAGAAAAATTTTGGCTCATTATTAAGAGCAGGGCTATTATAAAAGTACTTAATCCTAGCAACGCTCTCTGCATCTTCATTTTGCTGTGATATCATTGAGTCAAGTTCATTTTTAGCATCTTTGTATCAACAAATTATTCTGCTTACAAGGTTGGTAAAATTGCCTTCCCCTGGGGAAGGGGTAAGATAGCCTACCCTGTCCTCTCCCCTCCTTTCTCCCCCACCTCTAATAATAATTAAAATAAGAAAAGAGAGCTTGACAGTGATGTCTAATACACTGTATTAAGGAGAAAGAAAATATGCACAAAGCCTGAATTCCTGACTACCACCTTGTTGGGAGGAGGAGGCCAGCCAAAAGAGAGACTTTTTTTGAGAGAGTATTGACACAAATAGATTAAATGTAGGTGAGGAAATGAAAGAAAACTACCTTTTATAAAATTGTGGCTGCCTCTTTAAAATTATGAATAAATGCTTGCATTTTCTTTCTCTTTTTCTTGTGGGGTTGTGTTTTTTTTCATTTAAGATGATTTGAGTAGAGTATGAGTTAAGTAAGCAGGAAAATAGCAAGGCGTTTCTTAGCCAAAATCATGGCACTTTCTAACCTATGAGCTTAAGACACTGTTAGTGCCTGAGCTCACCAGCACGCTGCACTGCAATCCAAGGGTGATAGCATGGGGGCCCATCTCCCCTGCATGTTGCAGATGGTGGAAAGCTTGTAGAGACGATCAAGAAAATGCTTCCAGCAACTGTGGGCTATGCTGAAAGTCTTGAGCATGAAGAAATTCAGTACGTACTTCAACATCAGGTGTCATGGGAGTAACATACGCTTCATTGCCCTTCCTAGCATAGGCCCCTTACTGTCTGTTGGCCGGGATTTCTGGACCAGCCTCTGGAGAGACCTTAAATAAACTCGTTGTGGTGGGTTTTTTTTGTTGTTTTGTTTGGGGTTTTTTTGTTTAATTCTACTATATTGTTACCATATTCATCTTTGTTACACTGAAGTTGGTGTGCAATATCTACCCCTCAAGTTTTAAAAGCAGTTTTCTTTACTAAAATAAAAAAGGCCTAGGAAAAATTACTTTGGTGACATTCCTATGTGGTGTTTGCAGTTTCATAGTATGAAGCTAAGCAAGAAAGGAAATAGCTGAATTGTTCCGTGTGAGGGGGACTCCAGAAGAAGAAAGATTTTTCCTTCTCTCTTTTTCTCGCACCATAAAAAAGACAGCATCGGAGTGATGCTGGTCAGAGAAATGATCTTTTGAGATCAAGATAAAAAAGAATACATTAAATCTTGCTTGAAGTATTAGGACTGAGTCATGCAATAAGTATCTAAATCTTTTTAGTGATTGAAGCTTTTTGATGTAGATAACCATTTAAGCTTGCTCTGCTTTTGAACTGAAAATAGCAAAATAGTGATACAGCAGCATAATGATAAGATGGGTGTAACATAAAAAAAGAAGGGCATGAAAGGGAGGGTGAGCATGAAGCAATGAAAGATCTAGTTGTTCGTTAAGGTGAAAAGCTGTTAGTGCCGAACTGGTGATTCTTCAGTTACCATAGTACACGTGCTGTAATTCTTACTCTGCTACAATGGATATTGTTATCATGCAGCAAAATATCTGAATCCTCATGCCATTGGGGAAACTAATGATTTGGGCTACACTGGGACTTGTGTCCAGAAAGATCTGGAATCCTTCGGTGGTGCTTGCAGTATTTCCAACTTGGTGGATAAATACATCCAGAACACACTGCAGCTGATACACTACTTATGAGTTAAAGCTCCCTGTTCTTGAAAAACTCCTGCTACAAAACAAAGCTTTTCTTTTATCAAAGGGAGCTGAGGGGAACAGGTAAAACACTCCAGTGTGAAGTGGATAATCATTTTGCTTGCTGAAGTACTAAGACGAATAGTTCAATGCTTTCAGTATATCTTACTGTACATTCCTGATATCTAAGATGCTGGTTCCTGAAAGCCATACAGATAGATGTGGAGTTACTATACTTGTAACCCTGCAGTGTCTCTGTCCCTGAAATGGGGACCCTGAAAGGGGAAGGGTCTTTCCAAAAGTGCGTGACTGCAGAATGAGCCCAACTGCTGTTGCTCACCTATGCAACTCTCTGCTGAAGTTTGGTTGTTTTATAATGTGTTGAAGCTGACATTATGAATTCTACGTTAACTTAATCCAGTCTTCAGAAGAAAACTCAAGATGTATGTAGTTTGCTGTCAGTGGCCATGCAGCAGATCTGTTTATTGCTGCTGCATCTTGGAGAGTCACCCTGCTTTGTAGTAATTAGTACAGCATTATGTTTGAAAGGGTAGTGAAGAAAACGCTTTGCCTGCTTTGCTTAGTGTCCAGGCTGTGTCAAAATGAGGTGTCTCCCTGGTGCTTCAGTGTCCTTCCTATTCCTAGTGAAAGAGGGATTTGGACATGATTGTTCTTACCGTTATGTCACAGCAGGATTCCTACGATCGGATCAAGTAGCATGATATATCTGGGGAAGATGAGTTAGCAGTAAGTTTGGATTTGTATTCTGTCATGGAAGAGACTAGAGTGGAGAGATCCCACGGCACATCCTGTGCTGTACTTGGCCTCTGCATTCACTAGGGTGTAACCAGCCTCCCCTGACTACGTCATCTAAAAGTCCAGTCTGTCAGATATCAAGGCTCCTTTTAGAGTCATCAGAGACAGACTGATACCTTTTGGAGACTTTGAGTTGTCTCTTAGAGGGTGAATTGCTCCCTAGAGAGACATGTACTTTTCTCCTTTGACTGCAGAGAGAGCCTAGGAATTGTGTATCCAGCACGAGGTTTAAATAAAGATCTTGCAGCTTACCATTAGCGGGACCATTAAAAACACTGATACAAAGCAGGAGGGATAAGGTTTCCAGTGTATGAACACACTGGATTACCATGTTGTAAATAATTTATTTTCAGGTAAATGTTAGATAAAATGGCTATGACTTGAGTTCTTGCTGGCTGAGTCTTTCAGAGACAGTGCATTTTCGGTTGGTAACCTGAAATGATGAAATAAATTCAAGCTCTCAGCTCTGATACTCAAATGCAGACAAGGCAACTGCTACCTGTTATTGCTTTACCTTTTGCATTTGACTGCAAAAATGCAAATCTTTCGGGGTCTTGACTTTCAGCTCTTGTGCGTAAATACGTGTTACCTGTGAGAATGGTCATTAAGTAAAAAACGCGACTCATTGTAGAAATGCAAAGTGCTATCAGGGAGAGTGCTGGAGTGTTGTTTGTTTGTTTGTTTTCCAAAAGTTGAGGGCAGGTAACCAAACTGTGCAGCTGAAACTTGACATTACGTTCTCTGGTAACGGTTCAAATGAATTTATCTTCCAAACAGGCATGCTATTAATTCTGTTCTTATTACTTGCTTTTTTTACCCATTTTAACTGCAGTATTTTTCTGGCTCGATTAGAAAAGAAAGGTATAATGTTGTAAGGAAAGGAAATAAAAAAAAGCCTAATAAGATGCGATATGCTAGACAAATGAATTTTGAATCCCAGCGACTTATGAAGGGCATGGAGCTGTGTTTTCTTTTCTCTGCTTTGTAATAGCGTGTAGAATCTTATACACCTCTGTTCAGGTTTTCTGCAAAAGATGCTGTTGAGTTAGAGTGCATCTGTTTGAACGATGCAGTCTTAGTTCCAAGTCTTAGAAGATGTTAATCTTCTTAGTAGTTAGCAATTCTTGAGCAATATAAGACAGAGCTGAACATTACAATGTGGTTCATTTTATTGTTTCCCTTACATCTAGTTTGATACTGTTTCCAGAATGACTGAGACAGGAAGTAAACTAATAAATGGTTTCCAAGTCTTTTTATTGATCAAGCATAAAAGAAAGGTAAATATTGGTGTTAATACGTTGCACTGTTCATTATCTTGCGTGGCTAGAACTGTGGCTTAGTTTCTGCACGCTACAGAAAGAAGATATTTGACTTGAAATATCTGCTTACAGTTCAATAAATCAGGTCTTTTCAAGCTAGACAGTTAACACAATTTATTTCAACAGATGTACCCGTTCTATGTTTTTCATGCTTTCCTAATGCTGTCCAGGAATCTCTTTCTGAAATGTATTCTTTGTGCATTTCAGGTGAAATTTAGGCAGGGAGGTCTATTATTTTGACATGGCTAAAGCCGAGCTGGTTATCGCTGCAGGCTTTAGAAAACTGAACACTTTTCTAATGTGTCTGTTACACTCTGGACTAATTGTTGGATATTTGCATCTGTTACCCTGACAAATTTCTATAGCTTAGAAGATAGTACTAGAGACCACTTGTGTTTTGGGGGATGTGTGGGTTTGGCCTTTCTTCTTCCTATTTAAATTCCCAGATAAACATCACTAACACTGAAGTTTTCTGCTCTTTCTTCCATTTGCTATCAACCTGAATGGGAATTGCTGTGGTAGGAACACAAGCTGCTTAGAGGACATCCAAATCCTTTTCTCTGCATCTGTATGTAAAGAAGGTCTAGTCATATCATTTGTTTTTAACGTGTGATTCCAGCATGGGGAAAAAAACAAGATTCTATGAAGTATTGTACACTTGATGCTTTTTATACATTATCTATCCCAGGTGGAGTGACTAGTCACATCCTACTTGCTGTCTTTTGCACTTAAGTATGAGGTCAGCTCACGCTTTTTTTTTCTATATACTTCAATGTCTGCCAGACAGTTTTACTTAACACAGAACAGCTCGACATTACTGCTCTACGAGTGGTCTTTGACAATGTACCTTTTTTTTTTCTTTACTTTTTCTAGCCATTCTTTTCACAGAAATGACACAAGTCACTATCTGGATTCTCTGTGTAATATTGTTATCCTCCCTCACAACTTCTGACCATTAATATTTTGGGAGAACCACTAATTTCTCTTGGCTTAGTGAAGAGTTTTGCCTTGTTCTTCATGTTCTGCCCAAGTTCTTGTAAAGTCTTCCCTTGTAAAGGTCCTTATTGTTAATTAGCTTCACTTAAGCTGGGTTTCTGTTGAATAGGTGAACTTTGAACTAACCTACTTAACTAGCATGTTTGGTCTTGCGCTCTAACAGATAGATGTGTATGTTGGCAGACCCCAGCAGTAACAGCCCTGGGTTAATTTGTTTTCATTGCTTTCAGAATTTGGCTTTGGCCTTTCTTTCCAATGGAAACCTACCTCTAACAAGACAAGCATTGAACATCTGCTGGTTTTGTTCAAATTTGAGCAGGTGATGTAACTGTGCTTCTCTCCCAAATGCCCTTTTCACGTCATACAGGATAATCTTCTGCTCTAAACATTGTTTTCTTCATCCTAAACATAATTTTAGATGCCACCCATGCTTTTCCTTAGGATCTGACAGAAAAGTCTCAGCCAGACCACACAAAGTATATTTGGAATAGCTTGCCATCAAGGAGAATTAAGAGAGCAATTGATTTGGTCATTAGTGTTTTAGATTGCAAACATTTAGAAGTCAAACTGGTGCTTTGTGCATAAAGAGTGGCAATAGCTTCATTTACAGTATCTGGAATCTGATGTAAGCTTGGTTGCTGAAGAAGCTGAAAAGGCAAGGAATAGAAGACATCAGTCTGCTTATACACTGGAGGATGTAAATTCAAAAGGTTATTATGTGAAGATGGCTGAAGAACAGCAGTCACCAAGCACAGCTATTTCTGTATAATCAGGTGGGCTGGTACCTTGTGTGTTCTAGCTGTGATTTTTCTACCAACTCAAAATAAATCAGTGCTGGCATCTAAGTACCAAACAAAGGTATTTCCCAAGCTGTTCTGGCAAACCCCCAAGCACACATAAGGAATTACCTACAAGGTTGGGATTTCTCAAGATCCTTCAGTGTCACCATTGTAGAGATAAGCAAGTAGTAATGACTTGGGCTTTAAAACACCATTAGTTTTCTATATTACTGTTTCAGAAAGACTTATTCATTGTAGCTGTAGAGCCTACTACAGTGTCAGCTAAAATACCAGGGGAGAACTGTGCTTCTGTGGGCAGACACTAGCAGCTCTGATGTAGAAATACATTTGAGAAGAAAGTTCTCAGTATTTTACCAGCTAATGCATGCTGTGTGCTCCCAAGATGAGGAAATCTTTTCTAACATCTCTAAGCAGGTTTAATTTTGTTTGTTTGCTTCCCAGAAGCTTGGTTTGCTTCCTTCCCTCACTTTCTGCTGGAGTTTCTATTTTTAATGTGTGACCAGGGTGCTCAGACTGAAACTCACTCAAGAACCTGGACCTTTGTGAGCTGGTGAGGATGTTTCTTTCACTACAGCAAATTTGAGTGTCACTTATTTCTCTGTATATGATGTTTGTCATGGCATCATTTCTGGTGTTTTCTTGCAGCTGTGTAATATTTCAGCTAATTACGTGGCTTTATGGTTTGTTTTTCTTTGTATTCTACGAATTGCCTTCCAAACTGAAGCTTTTTGGAGAGAGTGGCTTGTGTTTTAGGTGTCCCTGGTGTATTTCCAGTAATGCTATTGAAAAGCTTCTGTCATGCGGAAAGAAGAATGAATGGTTTTGCAGTGAAACAGCTTTCTTGTAAAAGTGCAAACCTCAGATTTCCCTCCTCATGGGCAAGTTACTAAGTTAGTTGTTGTCGCCTTTGCAAAAAGGAAATAATAGCACAGGCAAACGCTGAAAATGAATAGCCAGTATGTTTTGGTGCCCCATGCTACCAGGTGTTGTGCAGCAGGCATCTCTGTCCTTGTTCTTTCTGTGCTACTGCATGTAAATAAATACTCCCTCGGCCAGTTCCCTTACAGATCTGCCTGGAGTGCCCATGGATCTCTCTGCTGGTTTGAACCCTAATTCTTTAAGAGCAAGTGTATATGCTGGCTAAAGTGTCCAAGACTCCAGTTTTATTGTCTGGGATTTACACACGCACACACACACACACACACACACACATTCTCTCTCTCTCGCTTGCTCTTTTTCAGCTTCTTCTCTAGAACAAAAGTAGGAAAAACAACTGAATCTATCCTGTCTCCTCGCTTTTACCAAGGAACTGAATTTCAGTGAAGCCCCGGGGAAGATTCCACAGCTGCAGAATAGATGCTCTGTGGGTTCATAATCTGGGATTTTATTTCTTCCTTAGACAATTTGATCTGGCTGCTTATCCTGAAGTGTCTGCTCATTGCTTCTGCTTTAGGGGAAAAGAAGACTTGATCCTTCCTTGAACTGAGAGAACACATCCTTCAGCACTGGTCACAAACAGCAATTTGAGATACTGTGGATGCAGAAAACTAGGAGGAAGGGCAAGTACAGATGCTAAACTGGATTAAGTGATGGCTGAAAACATAAGAAATTATGCTCTTCATTTGAAAGATAGTTGTTGCCATGGGGAAACATTACAAAAACACTTCTCTTGATGTAATCCAAAGAAATGAAGTAACCCCAAACTGTGTTTGTAGAGTTTACCTATATTTCTTCTTTCCTGTGTCTTCACCATAAGGCAAGGGAGGCGGGGGGCGGAGGGGAGAGAAACCTCTTTTCTAGCAGAAGCTAACTGTCTATGACACAGATGAACCCTGGATTGTATTCTCTCTCTGAAACACAAACACATGTGATACTTTTATAAAAAGGCTGGAAAACTATTGGAAAAGAGAATCAATCGTGTATTTGACTGCACTTACCAGAAGTCTTCATGCTAGTAGTAGCCTGTTGTTCTTTGCAGTGGTGTGGGGTGAAATATTGAACATACAGTCTTTCTCAAAGAGCTGTCTAAGGATTTGTTGCACATAGTTACAACAGGCAGATTGATAGCAATCTTCTTGCAAGGTAACTCTACCCTGCATCCTCAGTGCTTCTAATAGCCCAGCTGACGAAGTCAACTGTCTCTTCTGCGCGTGTGGCATTCAAGTAAGCTTTTTGCTTTGGTAGGGTCTTGCAACTACAACCAGTCTTTCCTGTTCTTCCTGTAACTTCTAGTTCTAAATTACTTGTACGTGTTGGAATCCTAGACTTCCCCATCTCATGATAGTCATGTTCAAAGGATATCTTGTCATCTTTTTTGATGTTAAGGTGTTGAAAAAGCTTTTAAAATGTTTTCTGGGCCTTTTGCTTTCAGAAGAAGCTTCCTCTCCATAACCCAGCCACTCCCCCTACCCGGTGTTTTCAAATGACCTTCAGTAGCCTTGGAAATATTTTTGGCTTCTGCAGTCTGCTATTTGTGCAACTGAGGCATACACGAAATTCCTCTAAAATAAAACTCATTTCTATCTCCACCTGTTTCCTGCTTGCTGATACTTCTGGTTGTTTCTTTTTTGGTAACTACAATATTTTACAGCTCCCTCACCTTTTTGTGCTCCTTTTCAAGCACTTTCATGCAAATGTTTAAATTCCTGAGTGATCTTGTGGAATTGCTTCCTTACCTTAGTTCCCTTTTGCAACACCCTTACTGTGCTGCCCGTTTACATTAAATCATGAAGTATGGGCTCTCACACCATTATTGCTAGATAGGTGGAACATGCTAGTATGAGAAATGAATTTTCTTGGAGAGATTTATCTTGGATTTAGCCAGGGAGACTTCTTACTGCTGTTTCTGATCACACCGCCAACAGGTAAATCATTGAGACTACTATGAAGAGCAGCCAGTGTCCAATTGTGGACCACCTTCTGGGAAGAACAGGGGAGATAATGCTTAATGTCAGTCACCCTCACTGTGGTGTGCAGCCACCTGGAAAGCAGTGTGTGCTTTTCGCCTGCTTCTGACAAGAGAGTAGAGATGGAGGTAGAAGAAGCAAAAATAATTAGTGGTATGAAAAAATCCTGCTAAGAGGAGTCACGCAAAGAATGGGAGCATTACACTGGAGGCAAAACGAATAGAAAGAACCACTGAAGAAAGCTTCACAATGGATTAAGTCGTATATGAGTTGAATTGCTGGGAAAGAGAAGTCTTAATGCTCTTCTCTACTTTCTCATGACTGCAGAATAACCCTTTCAGTTACATGGACTGTTATCATATGTTTATTCAAGAAGCGCCAGAGGCAGACATAAGAATCGTGGGCAACAGGTGAGGGCAGCTGGAGGGGGAGCATGCTCACGGAGTGTGATCTGGAATTTGAACCAGCAGTGTAAGAATATATCCAGTTATATTAATGCAGGCAAGGGCTGCAGCAGAGAAGCAGCAGTATTGTCTGTTGGGGGACTGTGGGTTGGCACAATTCTAGTGGCTCTGTGAAACATCTGACAAGTGTATCTGGTGTCTGTAGTTTCGTTGTTTAAACCCTACAATGGCTATGTTCTGCAACTTCTCTGCAAGAAGTTGGCACCTCCAGATGCCAGCTGGCTGAATGCTGCCTCCTGCTCCTTGGGTCTCCTGACCTGGTGGGACTTAAGCAGGTTTAAGCCCTGCTTAAACCAGGTTGAAAGCTGCAGGCATTTTATAACTTTCTTTTTCCCTGTTTAACATGTAAATCAAAGTTGTTTACTTGACTAATAATGCTACATACAGCTGAGACTTTTTCAGGGAAAAATATTAAGTTCTAAATGCCTTTTTCATGAAGCAATTTTCAATTTAGAGATTTAAGGGTAGTGTAATGAAAAACGGTATCTACAGAAGTTGCTGTTCAGCATGGTCAATGTCATTACAAGACAATGAAGGATATTCCTATAGATACGTAGGAAGTTTTGGGGGAGGTTAGTCCCAAAGTACTTAAAGAATTGCTGACTTTTAGCTTGGTGTAAAGCCAGGGAAGACTGATGTATTTTATTTTTTTGAATGACTGTGATAATTTTTTTTGAGTGATATGAGTGATTTTAAGCAGGTGAAATTTTATTAGTTTTAAACAAAAAAGTAAATATTTTTTTTGTAGGTGGGGTTTTTTTTTTTGTGTGTGTATGGTTGGACTCAATGATCTCAAAGGTCCTTTCCAACCATGAAGATTCTATGATTTTACAGTAGAGGACATAAGGCCTCTTGAAAACCCCTGACTATTGCAACTGCAACTACAGGACTTTTTGTTTTGCTTTTGTTTTCTACTTATGTAAGAACGATGTTAGTTTACACCATTCTGTTGCATAACAAGAATATTTTTCCTTGTTTCAGGTACAGATTAACAAGATCCTGGCAGAATTTGTCATTTGGTTTCTATCAGCCTTGTTTCAGTGTACTAAGGGGTTAATCAACCAAATTACTTGATAGCACATCACAGTTCTGTAGCATAACAGCCAAATGAAACATCTAATTCTATTAAAGCTTTTCTTTATGTCCACACAAAAGAAATTAGTTTTAATTTTTTATTTCATGATTCATAACTTCTTAGGAATTGGTATTCTTAGCAATGTAGTGTCTTTAATCACACAGCTGTCTGCTGTTCTGATGCCTATGTAATATGGGCATGATATTGCGGAGGTTGCTCCAGAGTACTGAGAAAATGAGATAAGGGTACATCGTTTGGTGATAAAGTTAACTACCTCTACATTAATAACAATAATGTTGTCAGGGCTGCTGCATTAATCCATTTGACCTACTTTTACCTATAAAACCACAGTAACAACCTGTAATGCTACTACATAAACACACTGGCTTCTCATGATGAACTGTTGCTAGCAAAATTCACTGAAGACGTTTCTCTAGCCTAAGCTGTCTTTATATACTGCAGCTGAAAGCTGTTTAAGACAAAACGTCCACTTACAATCACTTATGTTTTATAACAGCTTAGTGGAGAACATTGTGAAACATACCTCAGTGCCTGCCTGGCTTGGGCCACCTTCATGAGGTTTTTGGAGGCTGAATATAGCTTCACCCTCTGACAGCAGGAGTTGGCCAACAGGGACTGGCTTTTGCTGCAGGGCTAAACTTGCTTGTCAGTTCTCCTGCTTGCTCCGAGACAGGCTGGGTGATCATTAAATGGTAGTTTTTGAGTGGCAGCAGTGTTTTCCTTAAGCATCTTGCTGCTGGTTCCCATGAAGCATGTGTTCCAGAGAGCTGGGGACTGCCCCTGTCATCTGTGGAGATGGGCAGGGACTCTGGGCTGCATTACCCCTTGGGAAAGGTGCAGCGGTTGTTGAAAGCTGTCCCTCATGCCGGGAGGTCTCCAGTCACAGATAGAGAGCAAAGATGGGCAGGCAAGGATGTGGTGAGTGCCCCAGGGCACTTATTTGCCCTCCTCAGGAAAGATGATGGCCCAACGTGGGGCTGGGGGCTGAGCTGGTTGGTCTGGGGCAAGCACACTTCTCCAGTTCTTTGTGGAGATCCTGCTAGTGAGAGTAGTGTTTCCAACTTGTGCCCTTCTCCTGTGGAAGCGGGGTCACTATGAAATGTGGGGGAATATGTATTTTTACATCTTAAAATTTAAACTATGAAGCAATTAGATATAGAAACCTTTTTAACCTGTTAGAAAGCAGGTTTTTACTAGAGTACTATTGCTAGATTTTCTAAGCCATAGTAGAGCTGCCTCAGAGGAACATGGAACGTATTTAGTTATGTAATTTGTTCCATAAAATGGGTAAGGTGTAATGTAACTCTCAGAGCTGATGAACACAGTATGCATGTTGTGGCTCTACTGAGCTGAAATAGTTCACTTATGTTGCCTGTAGTAGATGGTTCACAGTTTTTTTTAATACGTGGACATGTTATGCTTTGCCTGTGAAGTGTCCAGGTGCTTGACTAAGATGCCAAGACTCCTTACAAGGAGTTCGTTTGCTTATTTTAGCATCCCCACACTTGTCCCTCAATAACCCCAAAAAAGAACTTTTCATTTTTTTTTTTTTAAGCCTAAAGCAGAAGCTGTCACTTGCGAATACTTTATGTCTCAGGAAGAAAACAGAAACACCACAAAACCAAAGAAATTAAATCATATCTGATGTGGTGTTTCCTCTGGACGTCACAGAAGAGCACTAGAGGGATATTTTACCCTGGTGTTGTTTAGTGGTGGGTGCTGCTGTATGATGTGGCTCTTGCATGCATAATGGTGGTGTTTGCTCTGCTGCACAGATCTTGGCTCACCTGAGGTGATGAGATTTGGGATGAGGTTGTTGGGGAGGTTAAGTCCAGAAGATCAAGGTTGGAAGTCAGAAAGGGAGATAACGAAAGTTTTTGCTTTGAACATTTTTGCAAGGCCCAGAGTCGCTGTAGCAACAGAGCACATGTGCCTTTAAGAACTGTGAAACCGATGTTATTGGTAATGTGTAAATACAGGGTGGCAATATCTGCAGAACACAACTTTAGAAAGAGCCTTTCATCTGAAGCTATAATCTGACTTTTGAGAAGCATTGAAAACCCTTAAGTGCTTCTTGTGTTAATGCAGGCAGAAGAGGTACTTGAGTGGCACTGCAGATGGCTGCCCACTAAGCTGCATGACTCCTTGTCACGGCAAACTATAGAAACTAAAAGCTGAAGAAATTCATGGTGGCGAGGGAGAGGGACTGTCAAGGATTATATGATGTTGAAAAAACACCATCACTTGTTCAGAAGATCTTTGCACCAAACATCAGCGGTGCTGGTTCTGCAGAAGCATGGGCACAAGCCTGCCTGGCTTGATACTCTGCCCTCAGCAATTGCTAACGGCCAGTAGTGGTGACAGGCTGCGAAACCAGGGAACCCTTACACTTGATCTGATTTTGTGTGTATATCTCCCCCATATAAGTAAAAACAAGTTAAAAGGCCGTGTTTCACAATATCTTGTTTATCTGACAGCAGTCAGTTCTACAGATCTTTGAATGACTGTTTCACGATTTAAAAAAAATAATAGAATACTGATATCCCATCACTGCACTGGTTTATTGAGAGATAAGGCCTGTTAACTATTTAACCTTTACCAAATGACTAGATTGCTGGCTCTTCTGACTCTTTGCATTACAAGAATCGAGTTCCATGAGCTGACAGTACTAAGTTTGCAAATAGTTCCTGTTGCTTCTTCGGTTACTTGACCTGCATTGCCAGAAATGCACATTCACAAGACCCCGCCTCAGTTTCGCCTGACTCCAGCGGCTGCCATGGTGGTTTTTTTTCATGGCAACGATAAAAGCATCTCTTAATTTAACAAAACCAAAATGTTTAACAAACTGCTGTACCAAAAATACTGATGGGCTGTCTGCTTTGTGGCCCATTAAGAGACACTCCGAACACTGTCCTCCAAACTCTCTATAAGAACTTGAAAAGTTGCAGGCCTGACTGACAAATGAATTTGCATTAGGACAGCTATTTGGAGATTATGAATGCTATGTAACGTGTCAATGCACGTGATCAGGGTTGTCTCCAGTAACTGTGCTGCATATTGAAATGATTCAGCGCTAGGTCTACAAAAGTTTGAGAAATGTCTTGGTACAACAGGAACAATGTGGGGTGTTATTTTTCTCTTCTTTTCTCATCTCTCGCTTTCCAGGGCAGACTGTGCTATACTACTGTATTTCCACATAGCTGGGCTTGAATATCTCCTCTTCAAATATTAGGGATGTTTTTCATCTTTATTATAGCAACAAAAAATCGAGCAAGGCTCAGTTAGGGGAGGCCAGACAGGACAAGTATAACTGAAGGATTTAGTGAGCTCAGGGAAACAGGAGCAGCAGTAGGAAAAGAAGGGAAGGAAGGGGAAGAATGAAAAATGGGGGAGAGGAGGGAAGAAGCAGAGGCTGCATGTTGATGCGTTCAGCCTCAGCAGCAGCAGATTTCACCTGCTTGTACATGACCATTTGAACAAAATTTTCCTGTCCTGTGGACGAGCAGATGACTTGAGGTCTGCACTGTCCTTGGGTGCCATAGCCAGCATCTGCAGTGCAGCAGCCCATCCATACATGGGTGATCATTTTAACATTACCTTCGTGACACTCCTGCAGTGCCTCCTGCAGATGCTCAGTGCTTGTCCCAAGGTCACGCAGGCAGCTCGCAGCTCCCTGGCAGTGCCTTTGTGCTCCTGTTCCCTCAGGGGCCCCTCTGTGTCTTTCTTCCTTCTCCCCCAAACTGCGGGGTCCTCCCTGGTGGGCAGGGCTGTGTCTCACTGCTACTCTCACCCTATAGTAGTGCCTTCTTCCTCCTCTGTTTTCACTTCCAACTCCAGCACATCCTGTTTCTGATCCATACTGTGTCCCCTCTTTCCTGGCAAACCAGGATCCTTCAGTCTTTGCCTGTCAGCTGAGCTCTGATCCTGTTTCCTTGCTGCCCCATCCCTAGACATTCATTGTGCCACTGCATTCCTTTCTCCTGTAGACATCCTGCCTATCCCCCTTCCCCTGTCGTCTTCCAGCTCTGTTTTTTTCCTTTTCTTCTCCAAAAGGCTATGTCCCATCATCTTACTCGCTGCCACTGTTTTTTGGTAGAAGATGGTACTCCCTTTCTACTTATTCCCAAACATGGAGTTGTTTGAGCATTCCTGAGATGGACTGTGAGCTTGAGGATGCCAGGAGAATGGTCAGGTAACTACTTTGGAAACGTTTGTTTCAGTATCTGACCTAGAAACTACATCAGTCTGTCAGCGCAAGATGGAACAGCAAGTTTAATTTTATCCACTTGGTAAGCAACAAAGCGCTGTTTTTCTTTTCTGCTGCTTAATATGCTTCGGTTTTCTTTATTTGTGCTATAGCATTTGAAAAGAATAAGCTGTTCATTGTGGCTCTCTTCAGCATCCTGTCATCTTCATTTACCTGAAACATTGTGCAGTTCTTTGTTGTCTTTTTGTGCACCTACACTGGAGTCTAATTACCTCAATCTGCAGTCTCCTGGTGCAATACCAGAGGTTTTTAGATGTGAGACTTCTTTATGAGGTAACACACAAGATAGGGCAATTCAGGAGAGGGGAAAAACTGTCAAAATGCATAGTGCGATCCTATTCTCTTTTGAGGTGAGTAACTATTGGTGGTCTCATCCCTGGATCCTAAACAAGCTGCCTTCAGGTCCTTCTGGCTCAACTTCAACAGCAGGTGGGTCACCACGTCTCTCTTAGAAGATACTGTTTCACCCAGGAATATAAAAAGGCATCGAAGGATGAAACCTGCCTCCCGAGAACTGCGGTCGCCATCTCGCTTCTGCTGACTTCATAGGTTTTTAACCCAAGTGGAGGCAAAATAAAATGGATTGCCCTTTCTTTGCGGGGTGGGGGAGGAAAGCAGACTCACAGGTTTTGGAGCTCTGTGCTCCTGCTGGCCTGCCTCTTGCTGGCAGGCTGCTGTAGCACAAAGGGAATTCTCCCCATTTTTCAAAGAGAAAGTCATCATGTTTGTTATTGTGCAGATAAATATAGCACATGAGATTAGCTTATCCCTGTAGTCCCTCCACTGAAGGCCCAGATAACAGCTGTGTTTATGGCCCTGCTCTTTTTAGAAGGCCTTTACAGGTCATCAGTTTTATAAAAAGATGTTGGGAGTGGAGTGGGGGGAACCCTTGAGCTTTCACTTTTTTTTTTTTTAAAGTTCCAGGGAAACTTAATGCTCTTTTGCACAAAATGTCTTATATCAGGGTTCTATGCTGTTGTGTTTGTTTGTTTTTTTTTTTCCCTTTTCCTTACAAAATCTACAGCCTCACTTCATGGAGGACTGATTTTTGCACTATTCTAGGTCCCTTAAGTGAAGTTAATGCATTAGTGGAAACAGTTGTACCTTCAAGGTATTGAATATTCTGCAAAATCTTGTTTCAATATTATTCTGTGGCACAGAGGGAATCTGTAATAAGGCTTCATATAGTGCACAAAATGCGAAAGTAGGAGGGTTTCTGTATAGTGGAAGTGCATCCTTCCACTTCCTGCAATAACCTTATGACAGGAAAAAGCAGGGGGAACAAGCAATAGGTGCTTTTCAAAGTTAACTTTCCAGTTGCTTTGAAATGTGCCTGGCATGGCCACAAACAATTCTGGTTATTGATATGACTTCCACTAATGGAAAAAAGGCTGCCTTTAGTGAAGGGGACCCAACTGTAAAATGTCCTGGAACACAGGGAAATGGAAAAAGCTCCATGTGCCTGACTCCCCTGTAGCTTACAGGGCATTGACAGAAGGTGCATCAGCATCAAGCTTAGCAAGTCCTCAGCCCAAAACATTTCTACAGGTCGCCACGACCACACACAAGTAGCTGATGTACCTTCAATCCATCTTCATAGCTGTTCTGACAAATGCTCTCTACCTACAAGGGACTGCAGCCCTTGCAGTGACATCCCACAGCGTTGACTGTTCATGGCACTGATGAGCAAATGTTGACCCTATGGGGGCTTCTGTGTGTGTCATTCACTGTAAGGAATTCAATGGATGAAGTCTGAATTTGACCAGGATAGTTAGGGTAACTTTTGAGTTTCTAAGATATTGTGATCAAGGGATCTGTAATCATTGTTTATTCTTGGTAGGGAAAAAAAAAAAGTGAGGGAGAAAGAGACTAATTCTTTTTAGATGAAAGCAACATCCCATGATATTTGAATGTAATGACTTGAAATTATAGACAAGAAGGAAATATCTTCAATAAGTAACTCCACAGAGACACAGACTCAACTTTTTTTTTTTTTTGTAAGAATATGCAGTACTTGTAGTAGCAATTGCAAAGCTGAAGGAAATGTATGGAAACTGAAGAAATACAGATTATATTTAACCATGACGTGAATTTCAATGTCACTTTAATATCCCTAATAACCTTCAAAGACAATGGTTAGAGCTGATGTGAAGATAAAGCTGCTATTATGAATAGTCTTACTGCGACTCTAATGCAAGTGCACTGGATCATTTCACTCAGTACATGATCAACCCCTCATCCTACTCATCTAACTAATCTCAGAACACCTGAAATGTTACTCAAAACACTCTTCTAAATGACAGTAATATTTCTCTAGTTCTTAAAATGAGCTTTCAATTTGAGTAGCAAATCAGAATTTGAACTCCCTTTCACACCTGATCCTTAGTACAGTACCCAAACCTTGTTCATGAATATCAATCTATTTTAATATACCCTTCGCATTAGGTACGTCCTTCCCAGAAGGTATATTTAGCATTCTCTTGTGTAAATTATGAATATGAAGTTAAAAATCTGGTAATAAAGTAACTTTTAATTTTTCTCATTAGGGAATTCTACTTGCCATGATCACCAAGTAGATTTATTAATGTTGCATCATTAACATTTTAATAAGGTGTCCAAAATCAACGAAAATCTAAAGAAACTTTTTTCAACAAGATGAAAATTAAGGTTTAATGTATCGATGTTTTCAACTGTACAAGACTAATCTTCCTGCTTTGTTTTGTCATCTCCTTAAAAGCAGGTACAAGTTTCCTGATTCAAGGAACTTCCTAGATTGGTCCCATATGTTTAACGTTTTTTTTTTTTAAAACAACAAAACAAGAACAACAAAAAAAACCCCACACCAACAAAAAACTGCAACAAATAAACAAAAAACAACAACCTAAAAAATAAACCTAAAGAAATTTAATTACCTAAAATTCTTGTAGGCCTTAGCCTGGACTGTGTATAGAGAGCAGGTTTTTATGTTGTGGATTATTCTGGTTATGTGGAAACCACACTTTTTTCTTTAAAGAATAGTGAGTGTTTTCTAAGTATTTTGACTTATTATGAAGTATCCCATGCATCCACATAGAACCAATACTGTGTCATAAAAAATAGGAAAATGTTCTGAGTTTGATAAAGAATGTTTCCTTCTACAAACCAGCCTATAGGGCTTGGATTTACTCTTGATGATTTCCTAATAAAAGTTCTATTGTTTTTCATTTTAGGACAGAGATATCACAATCAGGGTAAAAATCTCTATGGATTTCTTTTATCTGCATAGCTAAAGTTTTGTTTCTACCTGGCATCCTGAATTTCATAACTACTAAAACTGGAGCTGGAGTGCAGGGGTGAAAGGAATGATCTAGAGGCTCGGCTTGTATTCTGTGGCATCAAAAAGTCATCTGAACTCCGTTACATTCCAGCTTGAGAGGATTCATAGGCGTGAAATGATTTACCAGGACAAGTTTTGTCCTTGAGCATAAAATTACCTTTCACTCTTGTAATTTTCCCTTTTACATTACATCACGTCTCCCTGCCTCTGTATTGAGCCTTTATCCAACAGAAGTACGTTTTTATCAGCAAATGTGGTAAAAATGTGTATCTGCTGGGTTCCGCCAATGACTGGGATTCTACTCTGAACCCCTAATGTAACATTGTTCAGAAGCTGCGTCTGTACAGGCTACCGTATTAGATGTGGTGTCAGAGGCTGAAGGGAAGGCTTCCAGAGCATAATGTTGACAGCAGATATATATTCTGACCTTAAATTGCCTTGGCTGTCATATTTTCTAGGAACATAGGGTATGGGTTCACTAAGAGAAGGCAGAAAGGTCTGCATTAAGCTAATCGATGTTTTATTTATTTTTAAATACGTAGTTGTACAGATTAATTTCCTGTGCAAACACTGCATGCCGAGTCTACCTTACTATCCTTACTTGAGTAAATTTTATTTCACTAGCTTAAGTTAAAACTCAAGACATTTAGCAATTATGAAAGCATATAGTTGATATTTCAGAAAACCTTGGTTCAGGTTAGGTTGATACGCTGGGGGGGAGAGAAATGTCACAGATTTGGTAAAAGCACTATTTTCATTTTGGATGCCATTTCACACTTATAATGCCAGTGAAATGCTCTTTTGATTCATGGAAAATAGAAATATCAGAAGTCAAGTTTCATGGTATGTCAGTGAATGGTACAAAGCAATGTTTTGCAGCACCATTTCTGCTCCTTTATAGGGAGGTCTCTGGGTTATTATTTTTTTTTTTTCCAAATCAGATTAAGCTGTTGTGTCCTCCATCAAAACTCTTCCAGCTGTATCAAAAAGATATGTTCAGGGCAGTCAGTGGCTTTCAGAGCTGCAGTGGCAATCTGCTGGCTGATATGGGAGGACTGGAGGGACATACTTGAGTTCTGTGAAGCCACTGACTCCCTTCTCATGGAGACCTTCAATTTTGCACCTTCAATTTTGCAAGGGTTTTCATACAGCAGTTTCTCCATCTTCCAGTCTTCCTGGGCTATGTTGGCTTCTGCGTGCGTGATATTACTGCATCACACAGAAGATGCTTACACCTCCTAGAAATGTCACTTCTCAGCTTCTTTTGTGACTATTTGGGTTGCAAGATAGGTAGAGTAATTATTCTCTTCTCTACATTTAAATTGCCAACTGACTACTGCTGTGAAGGTTGCTCTGAAATATTTTAGCTTAAGATTCACATATAACTGCTCTACAGGTGAGGTTGTCCCAGTTGATGTCCATATGAATGTCTCATTGCAAATAACATTTCCCACGAGAGATCTGTGGAACATCTTTGAACAAGGCATTTCAGGAATTTTTGTCTTAAAAAAATGTTTTAAAAATTGTGAGCGGGGAAAAGCAAGGGAAAACTATTACAGAGGGATCTTCCCCTTTTATCCTCACAAGAAAATGTTTGAAGATAGTACTCTTTGTTCAGAGAACAAACTTATGGAGACTTTTCTTTAGCAAAGTAAAAATTGTCAAAGACAGAATATCTGTGTTTAAGTGATTCAGGCTGTGTTAATGTTTCTTGATTCAGTATTGTTTTAAGGGCACACTGGTTTCCTCCTATTTGGAATTGCCTTAAGTCAGTATGTCACTGAAAAGGTGAACGCTAAAGCAAGAAATCTGAATTGAAATCAGTGGGAAGCTTTCACCACAGGTATGCTTAAACTAAACACATTCTGAAAAACTCCTCTTCCCTCTTCTTCTGCTCTTCATTGTAATTCTTGGCTATTTAAATTGTCTCAACATGCAACGTCATATGTGTGTTTCATTGCCAGGGTACCCTGGGACTGTGAACCAGGAGCGGAGGAAGGTTTTGCACAACAGGCTGGCTATAAAATACGGAGGTGGCAGGACATCTTACTGTGTGACTTAATAAAAGCCTGAACTAAACTCATTTCTGTTCTGAGCCATGCTCAGCAGTATAGAGGAAGTTGGCCTTCATATTTTGCTTGGTCATGTCGCTTTGCTTTCATGGAGGGTGGTGGTTGGGTTGGAAACCCTTGGACTTGCAAGCTTTGCTGCTGGGTTCCACAGCACAGTGCTTGGCGTGGAGGGAGGGACATTGCCCATCTTCCTTCCCTTGACCCAAAGATTTAATGTGTTCTGATTTTATTTCTCTAGTAGTACAGCACAAGAGGGAGGAGTCTTCCTCACAATAACAAAACTGGACAATGACAACCTCTGGCACCGTGTCTGGAAAAAAATTTAACTCAAAGACACTTGTACTCCCTGAATGGCTATTTCTTTATTTTATTATTGCTCACTCCTAGACTGAGGCAAGTATACAAATTTAGTTAAAATCTATCTCAGTCTTGCTGTCTTTTTTCCTGCGACACCGAATCAGGAGGTTAATAGATGTCCATGTGTGCTGCTTTCTCCTTCCCACCATACACAGTCATTCCTGTGAATGAATGTGACTACATCTTCAGGATATGTGCTGAAAAACCTCTAAATTTGCAGCTTGCAATTGTTACCGGACTAGGAGGAAATTCATATGGTTCTTGACATCTGGGGAAAATGCTAGTTTTCTCAGGAGAAATAACCTTGTAGCTCTGTAGTTTTCTGCCATATCTCCAATGGGTGTTTTGTCAGGATAAAAAAATACATGCTCAGGTCTGGGGCTGACTCCAGAGGAGCTAGGCAAGAAGGCATGGGGATGGATGAGACAGCTTATTTGTGATTCTAACACTGCATCCCTTTTAAGAATGACTTGTTACTGAGTTTTTAGCATAACACGAAGAAAATGGCACTTTTTTTCTTCCCCCCCCCCCCCCCCCCCCCAAAAAAAAAAAAAGAAACCCATTTGTAATACTAGCTTCAGCAATGAGATTGTATTTTCTTTTTGTGTCAATGTTGATGGAACTTCATAATGTTTCAGGACCTGCCACTCTCTTTGGTCTTTCCAGGCTGCATATGGGCTTTTTCCAGTAAGCATCTGTCTGTCTTAGCAGTAGAAATTTGGTAAGAATGGGTAACTTCTCGTCCCCACTTAGCGGTTTCCAGTTAAGATCCTGGCTGCTGGTACCAGAACAAGACCCAGGGCAAGCGCCAGCAGGCTGGTGGGCTCAGCTGGATGAGGCAGAGAGTTGCGGAGGTGGTGGGGAGCAGTGAGCTGATAAAACCTCTGAGTGACTAAGACCACCTGAGGGAGAAGAGGAGATTAGGCAGGGCTCAAAAAACTATCTGAGGGGACAAAAACTGGGGCTGGAATGATGGGTCAGCTTGCGAGGGCACGGTGGCCAGGAGGATAGATGTGTGGAAACTCTCTTCTATCTGACATGGTCACTGTGCTGTCTATGCTAAAAAGAAATCTAGTTTTTCCTATTTTCTCACACACACAAAAAATAATCTAACTTGTCTTGTGTTTGAAAGTCTCTCTATTTCTATTTAGAGATCTCCTTGTAAGGAGGAGGTGGAGACGCACCCATCTGGGGTCATCATAAACACCCTGGTGTATGTCCTGGCATTTTACATAAAAGTAGATACATTAGTGAAAGGCCTGGAGAACGAAGAGCAAAATCAGTGTGAAAATACAATAAAGTGATGGGGGGAGCAATTGAAAAAAAAAAATATATATAAATAAATCAGAAGGACATTCTGTGGATGAAATTAAGTTGGGAGACTGCTTCCAGGAAGGTAAGTTGTTTAAATATAAATAGTGCAATTACCCATGGAAAGATTAATTGCTTTCCTGGAGAGTTAAACTTACAGTTTAATAAGCACACACAATCTGGTGAGACTGTGTCGTCCTAAGTACAGACCAACCATCGGCACTCAAACAGCTGTCAGTAATAAACTGTTTCTCATTACTTCCTCCTTTCTGAGGAGAGAAAAAGGATTCTGCATTCTGTCGTCCCTGACCACAGGGGCTGAAATTGCTATTTCTATTTTGGAGCACCTAAACACAGAACCTGGATCTTCAGTGACCTGAATCCTGGGGACAGGACTCCATGGGGAGGGGTAGTAGGAAATCACTTTATCAACAATTTAAAAATAATATAAAGTAGTACATAGTGGAATTGAACACTGTTGGAGTGGTTTTACTAATGTATTACTTAATGGTTGGAACCTGATTTTACTGTTGAGAGGCTTTGTGCTGAGGATAATAAGATCTGAATCTTTTTCCTTAGCTGAACATGGTTAAGCGCTGCATATGCTTTAGGCTCAGTGTTGCCCCCCTGGAGAAGGAGGGAGTTTGGAGCTATTTTGGGGGGAGAATTAGGTCCTTGCTTAACTAATGTTTTTCGGATCCAGCCTTTTCTTTTAGACAAGAGTCTACTTTTTTGTTCTGACAGATCTGTTTCTTCCTGCTGACCTCCTGAAGATTCATCTTTGTGAGAAAAAAGTATCATTGGTCAGCTCACTCTTAAAATACTTAAAATTACTTCTTTTAAAGCAGAAGTTCTTTTTTCATCTGTAATCTTTTAAGTAACTAAATATTTTCTTTTTATTTGCTTAAACAAAACCATAATCTCTTTCCCTGTGTCCGTTCAAAAAATCTATCCATCATGCTAAGAATTTTATCTCAAACCTCGCAAGTTTAAGATCCTTGTCTTATTGTAGCATAGAGCCTGCTAACTTTCGACGTTTGCCTTCAGCTTAAAAAAATTCAAGTTTTATGCAACATTAGGTTTATGAAGAGTGTATAGAGGCGTCTTTAAAATCTATTATAAAATAATTTTCCTCTTTTAGCTTAGTAAAGCAAAGATCACCCATCCTATATAAGCAGCACAACATGAATAAAGGTTGGGTTACTGCAGATTTTTGCAAGCTTCCTGCCAGCTAATTGAATTGTAGACTTGGTGGTGAGATATATTTTCACCACAGATAGGGAGGAGGAAGAAGGTACAGATATGCATTTCTCTGATATTGCCTCAAATCGTGATGTGCAGATTCCTACATGTACCACTGAAGCATCTCCTGGACTTGGAACTTAAAAAACCAGAAGTTTTTATGATTATGGTGATATGGGGATGTATGCTTAATTCAGTACAGCTACCTTGTTTAACAGAACTTAGTTAATTAACCTCAGTTAATTCTACAGATGCAGCTCTTCAACTTGTGGAGCCTGCTTTCTCTTGGATAGAGCTGCAGTCAAGCATGTAATCTGTGAAACGATAGTTGAAGAAAAATGTGCTTTATTCTTTTTAAGGATTCTGAAGTTATTGATTGTGTGTGGCTTTGTCTTGTTTTAGCTTTGCAGCTTAGAGAATTGCTGATCTTGCATATCCCTGAAATTAGCTCTGGCTTTGAAATGTGAAGGTTGTTGCCAGTCCCTGGTTCTTGAAAGCCTGATTTTCTGCTTATTCTGCTGGGAAGAGCAGGGTGGGTTTTTGGGGGGATGGTGGTGTGTGTGTGGGGGGTTTCTCCCTTGATGTTTTAATGCAAATTGTTGAATTGACTTCCTGTACCTTTTAGGGAAAATGCGGTGGGTTTGCTTCATGTATTCAATTCAATTTGGAAAGAACATGCGCGGGACGGAGATTATTCCGAAATGCTGGGTGGCTTTATCTTGCCCTGTGAGTCTTGGGGAATGCTCCTGCTTGAGGCAGATGCTAAATCAAGCCACTCTTGCTCAACATCATGTACTTGTGGACTTTAAATCTGCCATGTGCCTGTCCTCGAGAAACAGCATGTTTTTGAGGGCTGGGTGGGGAGCCAGCAGCTCTGAAGCTGGATTCCCACCTGTATCTGGTTTAATAATGCTTTGTCCTTATGTAACACTTTATTTTGCTGTCGTCTTTCGCTTTTCTCTTTCCTTTCCTCCCCCGCAACTAGGCTGTTACTGCGTCTTGCCAGCAGTACATAATAGGAGCATATTCGTGCTCTGTTGACATCTTACAATCAGTTCACATCTACAGCTTTGTCAGTGCTACCATGCTGCTAAAAACAGCCACCATCTAATTCTTCACTTCTTTTTTTTTTTCCTTTTTTCTTTTTTTTTCTTCTCGGCTTTGGACATTGTATGCCTTGTGGTCTGTTGCTAATGGTATTACTTTATATAGCAATTTCTCAGCAAAGTCAGGTGATTTCTTCTCAGTTGTTATTTTTTTTTTTTTTTTATAAAATGCAAGCTTGATTTTACCAGAGAGCTTGTGGTAAAGTAGCAAAAAGGCATATATTAAGACACTCATCCGGTATTTTTGCAAAGAGCTCACTGGGGGGGGAAAGAAGCAATTAATTGAGAAAATACATCTTGCAGCTCATGGAACCAAAAATGCCAACTGCTTTTGACAACCTGATTATGGAAGTCCAGTAGACATGGACACAGATGTGCTCTGATTGGCATCGACCGACTGGATAGTGATTTTATTGGAACCCAAAAAACCTTGGTGCTGAGTCATCTGAGATTAGAGACAATTACAGAATGTTCCTGTGGGGGTAAAGTGTGCATGTTCCTTTAGCGGGATGGGAGGTAATTTGGGATAGCCCTTGGTGATACACGGCTATGCTTCCAGTGGGACCTTAAGGATGAGGATCCAGGCATTACCTGAAGATGTGTTGTGCTCTAAACTAAAATCCCAGCTTTCTTCTATGATAATCTGATGGTGGTGGTGCCCTTAATTAAAAATAAATAAATAAATAATAGATGTAACATTTGGCAAAAATGTTTGGGGGGAAGCTTTAGCAGTCTCCTCTTTGCCTGCCATACCCTGCAAGAGTAGTCTTTGGGATAAGAGTGTTTAAAATAGACTGAAGTGAATCTTGCCTTTGGAGAACAGAAATAATATTGCTGCATATTGGTGTTTTGGTGAGCAGTCCCAAGAACAGGTGACAACATGATATGGAGGAGAAGGCTGTTTTGGGTGGGTGGTTTTTGTTTTTTTTTTTTTTAATTAAAGGTGAATACTGAGAATAGAAAGACCTGTCTTTGTTTCATGCTAAAGTCTTCATAGCTTTTTTTCTTTTCTTACTAAGTGTAGACATTTGAAACAAATAGCGTGTTTACCCTCCTACCTTGAATAACCTGTGGAAACTTGTCAGGTGATTCCTGCACCTTCTACAGGATGTCTCATGTTGGCTTAAAACTTATGGAGTGAAAGCTATGTCCCTAAACCAGATATCTTGCTAATTAACTATCTTCACTTTTTAAAGTAAGCATGATCAGTGTAAAATGAACCTGTTGCCTTTGATTTTTAGCCTTTGGAAATTAGATTAAAAAGCCCTTTATTTACCCAGAATTCTTTCCTGCAGGTAGACAGGCAATGCAATCAAATCTTCTGTCTTCATCTTTTGGTTAAACTACATAGATTGAGCTTTAGTCTGTACCTGTAGTCATCTTGCTAATTCAGTGTATGGTGGAATGACACACCTCCTTTCTGTTTTGAATCCCTAGGCATAAGAGTTCAGTTTTCTGTTTCATTATAGAGGATTTCTGTTCATTTTTGTTTGCATTTTCAGTGAGGGTAAAACACCAGGATAAAATACTACGACTGCTGTGAGAATTCAAAAAGTATAATCCAAATTCTCTTATTTGGTGGCTTTTTTCTCTCTATTCTGTGATATCAAGATGTACCTTCATGTCTGAAAGAAGTAAATGTTAGTGTCATAGAAGTTGATAGGTGAGGTATAACCAAGGCCTTGGGTAGAAGTTGCTGTTCCCATTATTTATGTCAATGAAGTCAGATAAGGCTGGCATGTGGGAGTAGAGCTTGTGCAAGAACTTTCCAAAGTATAAAGATATAACTCAGAATAGTCTCAGACCTTCAACAGTCCCCTTCCCAGAAGCTCGGAAAAACCAAAGGAGACATACTGCTCAAGTACAGGAAGAGGTGTGTGGCAAAAACACTTAACTAAAAGACAGAAGATAAGGATTTTCTGAGCTTAACTGCATGACGTCCTCGTGCTCATGGAATGGAAGGCAGCCTTGTGGTAAGCAAACAAATGTTTTGCTCGCCTCAATTAACATTCTGTTCTGTTTGTGCCAGGACTGAATTTTGTTCTTCAAGCCTGCTAGGTGAATAGCAGACAAATGTAAATGACCTCATTTTATCACTTGGGTGGTGTGAATACCTCAGAGTCCACCTTTAACTAAATTAGAAGCCTGGAATGAAGAGCTATAGCTCTCTGTGGTCCATGGTGAGAGCTATACTCCTGGGGCGTCCTGAATTGCCCTCTGTATGCTTCATTGATCGCATAGGAACATAGAGTCGTAGTGTAGCCCAATGTTAATGTGAATTTACTCTTTATATCTGAGTGCACTTGATTTTGGTATGCCTGACTTTGAATTTGCCTCTCTTTTATTTTAAAGCTTTTTTTTTAAATTTTATTTCTGGAATTCTATCATAGGAGAGAGACTTGTCTTACTGAGAGACAGCACAAAAAAATTACAGAAATCACAAACTGCATGCCACTTTGTCTCTGTAATTCATGGGAAGATGCTGTACCTATAAATCACAAAAATCTAACAGCTGCAACAGCAGCCAGATAAAAGACTGACGCAAGGGCAGCTGAGAAGCAGTGAAAGACAGATGAGACTATGACTTTTTGTCAACTGGCTTTACCCTCCTGGAGAATATCTAGTGTCAAGCTGTCAGTCTACCTGATTTCAAAATGAACAGTGTGAACTGATAAAACAGTGTGAGTCCTATCACCTCTCCTGTCTTGGAAAGTTTAGAGACTGACATAACTCATGAGATCTTCTGCCCTTTTGCTTCTCTCCTGCTCTACACTCCCCCTCCCCCACCCACCCCCATTCTATCCCCCGCATTGTGTCAGTTTGTAGCTCAAAACCATAACCTCTGGTTGTCCAAAACTCTGGTTAAATACCATGCCCACACATCACCATATGAATAGACTGGCTCAAAAAATGAAAATAATTAACACAAATATAGAGATAATCTTGAATCAACTTTCAATCTGTTCCTGTTTTGGTAATACCTCTAACTGAAATATCAAGTGAAAGTAGTGCTGAAGAGTAGGCCATCTCTGAAAATTGTTAGGCTATAACAGGAAGAGATACTTATTTTTTTAAAAATATTTTCTTTACATATAAACATTAATTTCTAGCTGCAAACTATTCAATTATGACAAGGATATAGGAGATATATATCTTATATATATATCCTGTGTATGTTTTGCAAAAATAACTTTGATATGCTATCATGCTTTATTTCTGAATAATTTTCAACCCTCATAATTACATACCTTTTATTCTGTTGTTTACTTAATTATCCCATTGAACTGGTGGACCAATTGTTACAACAATGTTTCCTCCAACATCAACCTCATCAAATAACAAAAGCTTTAGCTGAAGGGACCCATGCTGGTATATGAAATCACTGGTGGTCATGGATTTAGAAGTCCATGAACTTCCATGATTTTATTAATATACAGATAATGAAGAGGCAGACAGAGGTCACTAATGAGGGTCTTGTTCCCAGATCTTGATTTGTCTTCCAAAATGTATCCTTGCTTCCTGTGGCACTTAAGGTCATGGTGTTAGAAGTGCTTTGGTCCCCAGCTTCTGTTAAACCACCCACAAACATCCTTTCCTTTTACCCAAGGGTTACATTGGTTACTGTTTGCATTCTGGCAAATTAAATTTCACATAAAATTAATTTGGTCCATCCAGATAGACTTAGCTTCATTATAGATCACGGGAAAGGACAACAAGAGATGCTTTCTGGGTCCCTATCCTCAGAGGCACCAATTTTGTATCCGAATTTTCATGTGACATGCAGAATATGGATGCATATGTAGAGACTCTGTGGGAGGGATGGGTGAAAGTGGACTGAGAAGGGAGGAATCTTTACACCAGTCCCTGAAGTAGCTACACCAGGCTTGTACTGTTAGCTGCTTCCAAATTGCCTCATAGAAAGAGGTTCACTGTGGAGGGTTCCTTTTTCAGCTTAGGGATTTTCCATCAGATGTACTGAAGTTTGGTAAAACTGTGATAGCTCTTTGAGCATGTTTCAATAGCTTTATTAGGAAACTTCAAAATTAAGCTTTGAAGAGACATTTTGCTGTGAACTAGAAAACACAAAGTCTAAGGTTGAGGACCTTTTGGTGTGTTTAAGCAGGCTCAGGGTAGGAATTGGCAAAGTTCTTTTAAAGGAATTAGAAATTTGGGGTGTGGGGGTTTGTTGTTTTTTTTTAGGGGGATGGTATTGTGTTTGGGGTTTTTATTGTTGTGGTGGTTTACTAAAACTCCAGTGTGAATTCATACCTAGGGGAAAACTGTTGACTGGGTTTTTTGGGGGGTTGTTTGTTTGTTTTTAATTAAAAATAATTTTAGAAACAGCTCAGGCTGAAATGTTTTCCTGATGTAGTGATTTCTTTTTTCTTCACTGGGCTTTCAAAGGAAATGTATGCAAAGTGAAGGCAAGGCTTAGACCCCTCAGTCCAAAGTCTAGTGTTAGCATTTTCAGATGCGGAGGTCCTTGGCTCCAGGGCTGCATGCCCTGGTCACCCCTATCCTGGAAGGATGCCCTGGGTACCAGGTGTGTTGTTGTGTGGGTGCCTCAGTCTCTGCACAGCACAAGTGTCTGTTATCTCTGTGGTGCTTTGCAGGGATTGAAACGATTATCATGGAAATGAGTTCAGTTTTGATGTTTGGAAAAGTTAGAAAATACGTGCATAAGCCAAAACCCAATAATACTTATAATATTGATAGTAGTACGAAGTGTGGGGAGAGTTCTAAAAGGTAATGCAAGAGAACCATCTGTTTGAGGATTATTGGCTGGTATGCAAGCTAATTGAGAACGCCAGTTTGGTTTTGGTTTTTTTAAAGTCTATATACAAAATAGATAAATGTTAAACAAAGACAAGATTGTTTATATCACTCTATGGAAGACTGCATTCAAAATACCTATAATGACCTTGGCACTCTGCTTAATGAATAAATGGAGTATTCAGCCATGTCTGATAATGAAAATGAAGCATGCTTAATTGACTTAGCATCCAACTAATCAGCAGTTAATGCAGTCCTGAAAATTGCTAAGTTATTTCATCTTGGAGGGTCAGAGCATGCATGTAGAGAAGGGACAATCTAGGCTTTATACCTTAAGCATGAAGCAAGTATAAATAGCAAACAGTAATTGGCCTGGAGGTTTCAGTCAGTTATGTGGCCTTGATCCATGCTTTCCTTAGCCACCCACAAAATGTTTATATTCTAGAATGAAACTTTTAGTTGACATCCTGCAGGCAATTGCACTAGAGGATCTGTTAGACTGCAAGCAAAACAGCTCTGTCATTGGCAAGTTAGATTGGGTTAATTTTATTAAAAAAAAAAAGCGTGTTTTTTAGTCGCCGTTGTGTGAATGTCCCAGAATAGCCTGCTGGGAGTTTATTCAAAGTACATATTGAGTTAGAGTGCCTGAATTGACACCTGAAAATGTCTCTGTCCCAATTTTACTTGGCTACAGGCAGTGATTCAGACCTAAATGAGATAATTTCTTGCAAAATCTTTCCCTCTCAGCCAGGATTTTTCTATCGCTCATAGGAATGACTTAGTATTCAGAGCCAAAACAGTGATGTCTGAGGAAGTGGCCATCAATTTAGTTCCTGAACAAGGGGTAATCAATGGAAACCTTCCTTTCAGCATTCATGTTCAGAAATCCCAGGTTGACAAAGGATTTAGTACAGTAGGAATCCTCTTGTTCCATTTTCTCTGTTTTCTGTGAACTGTTTTTTTAACATTTTTTTCCTTCATTTTAAAATATTAAATGGTTTTCCCACAACATCTTGATCAGCAAGTAGCAATTATAAGGATTTTGGTTTAGGGTATTTGCCTTTATTTAGAGGAGCAGAGGGCTAAAGGTGCTAAACGAAACGCAGCTACGTGCCTCGAATCAACAGGCATCGCAGCAGTGTCTGGATGTTAGTTCCACAGCCTTTGAGTCACTGCCTTGTCCCTGATTTTTAGCAGCAGGTATCTTTAGAGGGCACAGGACTTATGATACTTCTCCCTGCTGGAAAGCAGGCCTGGGGCATTGCGGGTCTTGCAGTGAAATGGCTGGGAGCGGGGAAGATGAGGCCTTGGTCTCCATGTTGGGCCCATGATCCTCTGCAGACCTTATCTGTCACGTAAATCCCTGCAGAGGCTCCTGCTGCTTTCCTGTTGTTAAAAATCTGGGCATCCTACAAATGATCTTGATAAATGAGGGAGCAAGCGTTAAAATGTGGAGGTGGTCTAATTCAACTTTTTCTCCTTTGTTCACCTGCCTGCTGATGCTGTTTGTCTTTGAAAATCATCATAGACAGAAAACAATGGGGAACAGTGGTTTTATTTTTTTATTATGTATGTGCTAGAATATTCCTTTCAATTTTTGACTTATTTCAGTGTCAGCCTTCAGACACTTAATGTTTTGTGAGTTGGGGCTTTGCAGACCTACTCTGAACTGAATGTATTCTGAATATATTGCTCAAAATCCGAATCCTTGACCTAGCATCAGCAAAATTCATTTAAATTGGTTTTAAGCCTGATCTTTGTACCTCATCTGATGCATCAGCTGTAAGGGGTCAGTGTATCAATTGTGAATCTTCACAAACTTCCGGAGCTTTGGAATTTGCTTGTGGAACAAAGTGGGAGCCTTGCCAACCTCCCACTGCAGAGCATCATGTAGCCTTTCAAATGACAGATTTTACTTGGCTGTATTGGATTTCAGTGCATTCAAGAATGTACCACAAAGGTATTGACAAAACATCCTGTCCTCTAAGATGAATGTTTATTATAGCAATGCCCAAGGAGACTTCAGCTTTTTTTTGATCAGACCAATACTGCAAAGTGTACATAGACACTAACTGAACTGTTAGCAGGTTTTGCAAAGAATACTAATAGGGTTATTACAGCAGTGGTGATCTAAGAATAAAAGCAAGGTAGAGGTCACATGCAGAAGCGGTATGCTTAGACTTACTGGTAACTAGCTATGTCCTGTAAAGTTTCAGCTGTTAAAAATATTTGGAGCCCTGACTAGAGATTTTCTGTAAAGATCTGTAAATACAAAAGTAGCTTTTGCACACCCTTTGGAAGGAATCCAGACGTGGCCTTTGTGTTTCAGTCCCTATTCTGCACCCACTTCACTTTGCCAACCGTGGTTTTGACTGTGTCTGTTTACCTGTGGGAAGTAAGTGCTGGGCACTTCATTCTCTACTTGATGTTGCGGTGGGTTAAATAACGTGTTTTGTGGAGAAAGGCACAGAGGAAAACACTGGATGGCATGTTTTTGTTAGATATATTTAAGTGTTCTGTTTCTCTTAGTGTTCTGTAGTGAACACTGAGTATTTGTACAGCCTGCTTGAGATGATGATGATCTCTTACCCAGCTGCGATGCTGGTGCTTGCTGTCTTCATTGTTGATATATTAAGTGTGTTTCACCAGTCTCTCTCTTATGATCCACCCTCAGCGGGTATTAATGTTGATCCTTATGATTGATATGGATTGTAAAGGAGCTCATACTTCACCTGTGTGTTATCTTTGGTTATATATCACCGTGCACAGTTTGGAAATAATGTTAATTTGTTATGATATTTGATGGTGTGAATGTAGGGTTGACGAAAACAGAAGTGTGACCAAGACTGTTACTGGAAAGAAGCATAAAGGAGGGCAGTGTCTGCCTCTCCACTGCCCCTAACATCTAGCTTTGGCATAATTCAGATATATCTTTCTGGAACTGCCCTGTGGCAGGAGTGCACTGAGACGGGATGGGCTTGGGTGCTAAGCTCCCCTTGGACACCCTTGGGAAGGTACCCAGGCTTAGCCTATATTGTGCTTCAGTTTCCTTGCCTCTCTGTGTTGAAATTGAAAGTCCATGCTGGAGGACAGCAAAGGAGCAGGTCAAAGAAACTGTGCCTCCTACAGGGGACAAGAAAACAGAAATTAAAATCTTTTGGATGCCTTCAGCACACTGGTCTTCAGATCTCAAGGCAGCTGCTGCTGCTGCAGTTGACTCTTCCACAGATGGACGGATAGCGATATAAGAATGGTTGTTCTTGTCTCTAGGAGGACTTGCTTTCTCTGCAGGTGGGGGAAAACCCCAAATATGCAGCAACTGCAAAATAGGAAGGAGGGAGGGTGGTTCTCTTTGCATTAGCATGCCAGCAAACCTCAGGTGAGCACCTGCTCCTGAAGTGAATTAACTCAATGGTCACAGAGGTCTGATAAGGAATGAGTTATAATATAACCCTGGGTGTATTATGTTGTATTTGAGAGCAGATATTCTGTCTCATTATCCCATATGCTTTGTTTCTGGTATGAGGTCTTACTTTCTACGTGTACTTCTCATGGCTAAATAAGCAGAAGTCTTAGTCTTCCGATACAAAATGAACCACCTGAACTCTTTAGAGGCAGCACAATTACAAACAGAGAATAGTTATTCTTTGTATATCAGAGATGAAATCTCATTTATGAAACTCTTCTATGCCCAGTAACATGGATTTAGAAACATACGTGTGTGTGTGTATTTTATATATATATATATATGGTAGCTGTTTGCATAACATAGCTTCTGAACTCTCGTGTTCTCATAACACAATATCCGTAATAAAGGGGTTTTTCCTATGTGTCTTCACCTTTCCGGATTAACTCAAGCTGAACATTGGTGACTGAAGGGCGTAATGTTAAAGATGAGATATTATGAGTGTTCAATACCATAGTAAGCAGTCCTTATGATTGCCTGAAATATTTCTGAGATATGCCTTTCCTGGGTCTGGTCACAGCTATCCCATGATTTCACCCCCATTCTGATCCTATGCAGTCACTTTCAGCTGATGAGCTCCCAAATTGCAACCTGAAGATTTGCTGTTAGTTTGTAAACGTTGCAGTACGTTGTGTGGGGTGTAAGTGGTATTTAGTTGATTGGAGGGGTGGGGTGAGGAGGAAGCTCTTTTCTCTTTAATATTTCTCATTAGCTTGTTGCCTCAAAGGTAAGTTTTTATCATAACATGCAGGAATTTGCCTACACAATATGTTCTATTAAGGTAGAGGAACTAAATATGGAAAAGACTCCCACTTCCATTGTCTCTTTTATTCTGTTCCTTGAATGCCCCAGTTGGACTTCATCAGAAGTATTTCCTCCAGCTGTCAGGGAAGTTTTCACTATGATCTTAACTTTCTGTTTCCTAGCAACTCTACATCCTTCTGTTCATAGAGGAGGATGGCTTATACTTGTAATGAACATAATTCTAAGCCATGGCCAATGAGAAGCAAATACTGTGGAAAAATAAATGTCATTCATACTTTAAACAGAAAGCAAAAATTTCACATCATGATTGCTTATCTGCTTTAGCATTCCATATAATTTTGGAAAAGAAATGAGTATTTCTTTATAAGTCCTTGCATTTCTAATTTAAATTTTTAATTGTGGTTGGCAATGTGGATATGAACAACACCATCAACCATTTGGCCTTCAGATTAGGGATCACTGCTTGTAGAAGTTTTGTTTGGCAACTTCTTGTGTTTCAACATTACCAACCTGTTACTTGGAGGGGTATTTGGTTTCCTATTTATTTTATTTTATTTTGTTATTGTTTCATTTGGCTGCCCGGCTTTGAACCTGAATTTTCTTACCTGGATGGTGAGTGGGTCATCAGTGTGCTGAACTGGATTATGATGAGATTGATTACAAGTCCTACATTAAAAGATTTCAAAAGGACTGCATCCTTGCTCTGTAATACTTGTGTAAAGCATGTCACTGAAATATCTTCAGTAGTCCCTTGACTGTGATGCTTTCTTGGTGTTTCTCGTGTATAAAATATTATGAGTTTAAGAATTTTTCTCTATTCTCTCTCACTTCATTACATCATTAGCGTGTTGAGAAAGTGGAAGTTGATGGGGAAATCTTTGAAATCAAAGTTCCTGTTAGCCATATTACAGGCAGAACATGGATGGCAGCTGTGTGGGAATTCTGCTTCCTCTAGGAACTTAGGAAGACTTAAACATCTGATTGGTATTTGAGTTTTCCTAAGTGACTAATGAGATGTTATAGAAACAAAGTGAAAGCTAACTGGGGAATTACTTTTCCGTGACAGCTTTTCCACATTTAGAAATATCAGTGTTTCTTTGCATAGGAATTAAAGATCTTTCTGGTGTTTCAACAAACTATCTTTTCTGTTAAAAAGGTCAAAATTTTTACATGTTTGATTTCTCACTTCTGAAGTGGCCAGATGGCTTCCGTTGCTTGTTGGAAAATAGGCACTCTGAAAGAGCAGACTTCAGTGAAAACACACTGCTGAAAAAAGTGATTAACTATAGAACATAGGAGCTGCTATGCTGGCTCACAATAGTAATATATTTAGCCTGAGATCTTGTCTTCAATAGAGACTTCAAGATACTAAGAAACGGGAAAATCTTTTTTTTATTTTTTTTTTATTTCAACAGTATACAAAAAAGCCTATTTCTGTAGTGTACTTCCTTCTCTCTATCTTCTACTACTGTAGTAATGTCTTCATTCTTGTTTATTTTGGACAAGTTTCCCCAAAGTTTTTGTCACTCTTAACGCAATCAATTTGTGTTTCATCTTGCTCTTTAAACACCACCCTACATAAGCTCCCTCATCTATGTACATTACAATTGCTCTTAATTATGAGGTCACATATTATTTGTCCCATGGATACTTGCTTCATGCAGAGTTGTGAGATGGATGGCATTAAAAGCAAGTTGATATTAGTTTAAGATTTTACATGTTAAAGTGGCCCTCTGTGTTATCCTTGTAGTGTCATCCAAATCCTGATCTGACTACAAAGCATTTGTCATAACAATGGTTTTCTGTAGTGCTTTTCGCTGTGGTATCTTACAAGCCTTCTTATCATTAATGCATCTATTTTCAAAGCGCTCTATGAGGAAAAGTGATGTTTTCCCATTTTACTTTAGGAGAATGGAGAGACAAATGTCAGGGTCAAAAAATACTCATTTGAAATGCCTAAATGAAGACACTAAAGACGCAGTCTTTCTGTGTCTACAACACAGAGCACTACATAAATTTAAAGCACAGATCAAGTTCAAAGCTTGGTTCCCTTTAGCTGCAGCTGCTACAGAGCTCCTACGCAAAAGACTTCTTTTGGTATATGAGACTGCTTCATCCTTGAGCAGCCCCATCCTGTGCATTGGCCCATCCATCAAAAAAATGCAAAGGATCATCAGAAACTCTGCTGATCCCAGTGTCAACTCATCTTCCTTGTGAATGAATAAAGCTAACCATTAGCAACCAAAGGCTTTCATTGAGTGAGCAGATCCTCCATTAATTAGGAGGATCTAACATGCCATTTGCCAGTGATGTTCACCAGTATTTGCTGGTAAGGGAAGAATTGTACAATTTAGGAGCTGCAGGCTGCAGTTAATGCTGGGGGGAGAAGTGTAGGTTTGCTACAGCAAAACTGCCTTCTTGGTAGTAGAATCTGAACCACTCACGGTTAACACATTTATCCACGCAAGACCCAGATAAAACAAAGGCAGGCTGTTCTTTCAGCTCTACAGGTAGGGATGGGAGACAGAGAAAGGAAATAGTTGTTTACAGCTGTGTAAGAAATCTGTGATGTGACAGACAAGTGGTATGATATCCAGTAATTGTAATTACTGCAGTGACCCTTTGTTTCTGGTAGCCATGGCATTTCTTTTCCTTTCCTTGAAGCCTCATCATTGTTCTTGCTCCTGTCCGGCTGTCTCAGTCTCTCCACCTTGTGCGCTGGCTCCCAGAGCACTCTGCCCCTCTGCCTTCCTGCTCCAAATTGTGCTGTGCTCAACCTTATCCAGATGCTGCAGTACACCGTAGTTCCAGTGTTTTGTTTTCTTTAAGCATCTTTCTGATGTACAGTAACACTCTCACTCACCCTTAAAATGTTTTTACCTTAATGGTTTCCTGAAGAGACAGCACTGTAGCAAGTCCCTGGTCTTGTGCCTACTATCATTCTGCCCTTTGTGTTACTGCAATTTTATAGGTAAGGTAGGGCCATAGAGGGAAACTCTTCTTCCATAGTCACTTATGTGTAACGCTTGCTCACCAGCACAACCAAGATATGTACTTGTTGAAACTACATGTTACACTAAAATTTTTGAAGTCAAGAGGATTAAAATTTGTCTCCGAAGTATGAAAGTCTTAATGCCTCTGAGCGTTTTCCTTGACTATCTCCCCCCCCACCCCTTCCTTTGGCATGTGCTGAGTGAAGTTTTAAAACATGACGCTCATCAGAATGTGTAACAAGATGATATTGTAGGGAAATGAAGAGAGATAATACCTCTGTGACTGCTGTGCTTAACCTGATGAAAGACAAGCTTTTAAAAACTCTTTAAATAGGTATTCTGCAGGCATTTCTCCCATCATTTTCATTCTGCGGTGTGGAAAGTGTTAGGTATCAATCCCACCCTTCCCCTTTCTTTATAAATTTACATAGTTGGTCTAATGCATGGGTAAAGACACTGAAACATCTCACAGTTTCTGTAGCTTTTTTACAGTAGGAAATTTATAAGGTAAAATCAACCTTACTAGTATCTCAGCATTTGAGACTTCCTATTCACATAGTCTTTCACAGACACAAAAAAAAATAATCTGTTGCAGGCAGAATTTCTAGAATCATAGGATGATTAGAGTTGGAAGGGACCTTAAAGATCACCTAGTTCCAACCCCCCTGCCATGGGCAGGGACACCTCCCACTAGACCAGGTTGCTCAGAGCCCCATCCAGCCTGGTCTTGGAGACTTCCAGGGATGGGGCATCCACAGCTTCTCTGGGCAACCTGTTCCAGTGCCTCGCCCCTCTCACAGTAAACAATTTCTTCCTAATATCTAAATCTCCCCTCTTTCAGTTCAAAGCTGTTACTTCTCGTCCTATTGCTCCACTCCCTGATAAAGAGTCTCTCCTCATCTCTCCTGTAGGCCCCCTTTAGGTACTGGAAGGCTGCTCTAAGGTCTCCCTGGAGCTTTCTCTTCTGCGGGCTGAACAACCCCAACTCTCTCAGCCTGTCCTCATAGGAAAGGTGCTCCAGGCCTCTCATCATCATCATCTTCCTGGCCCTCCTCTGTGCTTACTCCAATGCTCCTTCCATAAGAAGGTCTATGTCCTTCTTATGTTGAGGACCCCAGAGCTGGACGCAGTACTCCAGGTGGATTTTTGAATGTTTGTAATTGCTTTCTGTTCTTGAATGGCTTTCAGAACTTCTGCACTAACCAGAAGTAACATGGCATGATCCAAAAAGAGCTTTGAAAGCTCCTTCAAAAGCTTTCTCAGAAACTGGAAGGCAGACAGCATTGAATCAAAGGCAAAATGCCCAAATGCTCCATCCCTGTCATCATCTCATCTTAATTTGAGTTGCTGACCTGGAAGTAGGCAGACAGATGGATACATGCCCTTCTGCTTCTTTTTGAAGTGACAGAACATCCCAAGTACTTTTGTTGTATCTGTGCTGTATTTGCTCAGCTTTTTTAGATAGAGCTTTCAAACTACTAACCACTTTCTGGTGTTTCTTTTTTTGTGATTGCTAAATCAAACATATATTTTTGAGGCTGCTGTTACTGCCAAAACTACTGATACCCTGTCCTTTCCCATCCCCAGAATCAAGTTGCAGTTTTGGATGCTCAGAAGCTGTGCAACTTCATGGATGATTTCTGGTGTAAGAACCAAATGTGCCTCACTATGTGATTACCAGCAACTTCCCACAGAAGCTTATACTCCTGCCTGTGAGCTATTAACAAAGTAATTGCTGTGATCATCCCATTAGTCCATTCTGGAATATTTTAAAGCCAGGTATTTGATCACTTAAACTGGTCCAGTATTCCAGCACTGCAAAAGCTTGCAGCTGAATATCAAACAGGACTGATTAGCTTTCAACTGCCTAATGGCTGAAATTACAGATTCTGTGATTTCTTGATTTAAGCTAGAGCTAAGGAAACACTCTTTTTTGCTGAAACTAGTCAGAAGTAGTTGATGGAGGGGAGAGAACTTGCATAGCTTTGATTTCAGTGTGAATTACTGTGCAGAGCAGTGAGAAGTACTGTTATACTTGCAGTGAGGTACGTACAAGATTAGCAGGCAAAAGACATTTTCCTTCAGATTCTTAAAAAGTCTTACACAAAAAGGTACCATAGACGCTTAGGATCTTGGGGACTTGGAAAATGAGACTGCAGCACCAAGTGCTGACATTCATACTTTAGAAACAACTTTGCAAGGGCTCTGTGGTTTTCCTGTACCTGGATTGTTGGGGGTTTTTTGTTGTTGGTTTGTTTTTGTTTTTTTTAAGTTGCATTTGGCTACTGTGGAAGAGTATAAGTAGGTTATCTTTAAGCAAGAGAGCTGTAATACTGAGCACTCAGATGAAGTCCTGACTGCTGTGCATGATTTTTGACTCAGTCTGGCAGTGAAGTCCAACACTTACAGAGAAATAGTTACCTTCCTGTAGCTCCAGATAGAGGTGGCTCATCTATGACACCTGCTCATATATACGCCATACAGGGAAGAAAGCATGGGGGTTAAAATGCTCAATTTCAACAGGCAATGTTCCTCAGACTGTCTATAGGTACTACTGAATTTCACAATTACAAGTGGAAAGTTCATTTCTTTACAGCTGAAGTCACTAGTATAAAAAAATGGAAATCAGTGAACCTTCTTTCCCCTCCCCCAGAATGTCCTCCAAAAGGTTTACGAAATGTGTAAACCATTTCAGTAATCAAATGAAGTAGCGCACTCAAACTTCTCTTCCTCCTCCACCCCCTCAGCCCCTGTAATGCTTGGAATATGCACTCTTCCCTCCTTTTCTCCCTTTCTTTTATTCCACCCGTTTATACACACATCTAGGATCTAATATGGGGTTTGCCCACTTTGCCAGTACATGAAGTCTTTTCCAAGTAGGTGTCTAACATTTGTTGTAACAATCTAAATAAGTTTTTCTTTTTCGGCTTCTCAGCCTGGCTGCCAAACAGACATATCCGTTATTCACATGGTGTTAATCATCTGGACTAAAAAATGAACAGTGCAGGAAAAGCTTTGTGTAAAGACCACTGGGGTAATCGCCATACCGTGTACTGTGCTCCAGTCACAAAGGGCAGGATTCATATCATCAACCATTATATTTCCACATCATTGATGTCTTTATTTGGGTTCTAGCCAGTCGAGACACTTAATAGTCAGGGAAGAGGCACGGGTGCTTTTAGGTCACTATTTGTCTGACCTGTTTCAGATGTAGTAGATGCTAGCACGAGATGTGATTCATGCCCTATGAATGCCCATTTTTCTCCACTGACTGGAAAGGGAACCTGAAGTGACTCTCGCAGATGGAGGCATCAGCACTTGTTCTGATCCTTCACGATGCGTTTAGGCTAGTCATTGTGAATTAATCAGCATTTTTCTTCAAAAAAAAATGAGATATCATATATCAAGGAATGTCACAAGATTAATTTTTGCATCTTTGTAAAATCACAGACAGAAAATTGGTTGATATCTGTGATGTTCATAGTAAAAACGTGAAATGGGGGAATAAAAAGTTGTGATGAAATAAGCAAAAATGGAACAATTTTCATCTCTTCATTTCCTGCCTCACTTGAGACATCCTTGTAGTGTGTCATGCCTGCTTGTATCAGAAATGGGTCTGCTCTGTATTTTTTTTTTTGTTCACTGCATGTGATGGGAATGCGTTTGCTTTAGCCAAAAGTAATTTGAAAAATTCAGTAAGTTCTTTCACACCTCTCTTTTAGCAATTGAATTCAGTGGATCAAGTAAAACGGGTAGCTGTGGGAGGAAGGAGGGATATTACAATTAGCACAGAAATGTATCTTTTATCCTGTTTTATTTTCTTGTCCGTTTACTGGGTACTAAGGAAAATACTCTGAACCTAGTGAGAAATCTGTTTCTGTAGGTGGTATGTGATGAATGTGTGGCTGAATAGGGGATTATTTTTTTTCTTCCTCCTAGGAATGGTAGGATAACATCAGAGGAGGGAGATTTTTTAACAAAGCTCAAGTGAAATGGGTATGTGAAGAGGATTAATGAAGGCAAAGGGGTTTATTCCTAATGGATTTAGCCAAAAGATAGCACTTTGCAGTAATAAAAATTGTTGATGAGCCTGAAAGGAAAAAAATTCTGGATGTTGGTGTGAAAATGTTTGATGCCAGCAAAGTATCCAATGTTTCATACAAAAAAATCCTGAGCTGCTGCTTAGCCACTCTAATAACATTAGTTATTAATCACTCATCAGTACAGCAGCTCTTTCCCTTTCTTTCATTTTAGGCTTCAAGTTGAGCACAGGTTTTAAAGTTAATTGCTTAATGTAGTTTCAGCTGTGGTTTCTAGGTGTTACATTGAGATTTCTCTCTGGGGAGCTAAGAAATAGGAAATCTCTGCTCCTCAAATTCTTTTTGCTGAAAACCATGATTCCTCTTTGTGTATGTGAAACTCAAGGTCCCTTGCCAAGGCTCCTGATCGGTTCTGCCAGAATTCTGCTAGAAATGTAGAGGCTGATGTTGGGTTGAGTCCCACTGTCAATAGGGAGAGAGCAATTAAAATGGTTGTTCAAGTTTATCATACCACTCCGAAATGTCTGAGTAGCATTTCCTCTTGACATGTCCTCTTGTCTGTGTGTAGATATGTATAAGTATATATACAAATGCAGGTGGTGTTAATAGCAATAGTATACTGTGGTGTGATGCAGAAAGAAGAAAGAGTGCCAGAACTGTACTAATAAAATCTCAGGAACAGCAAAAGAGGGAAAATAAAAGCACTGATTTCCTTGGTAATAAGCACTTCTCTCACTTATATTTTACTATTGACTCTTGTTTGTTATTTCAGTGCAGACATTATAAGATGTGGCATACCAGATTTGTGGAAATGGATATGTTCTTGAATCATAGAAACATACCTAGCAATGTGTAGGTATGGTTGTGAAACGGTGTTTGGAACTGTGAAAACACAAAAAACATCTGGGGAAACATAACACTGGGTTGGGTTCGAAGGGACCTTAAAGATCACCTAGTTCCAAACCCCCTGCCATGGGCAGGGACACCTCCACTAGACCAGGTTGCTCAAAGTCCCATCCAGCCTGGTCTTGAACACTTACAGGGATGGGGCATCCACAGCTTCTCTGGGCAACCTGTTCCAGTGCCTCACCACTCTCACAGTAAACAATTTCTTCCTAATATCTCATCTAAATCTCCGCTCTATCAGTTTAAAGCTGTTACCTCTCATCCTATTGCTCCACTCCCTGATAAAGAGTCCCTCCCCATCTCTCCTGTAGGCCCCCTTTAGGTACTGGAAGGCTGCTCTAAGGTCTCCCTGGAGCTTTCTCTTCTGCGGGCTGAACAACCCCAACTCTCTCAGCCTGTCCTCATAGGAAAGGTGCTCCAGGCCTCTCATCATCATCTTCCTGACCCTCCTCTGTGCTTGCTCCAATGCTCCTTCCATAAGAAGGTCTATGTCCTTCTTATGTTGGGGGCCCCAGAGCTGGATGCAGTACCTCAAGTGAGGTCTCATGAGTGCAGAGTAGAGGGGTAGAATCATATTACCTCCCTTGACCTGCTGGCCACGCTTCTTTACGTGCAGCCCAGGATACAGTTGGCTTTCTGGGCTGCAAGTGCATGTTGCTGGGTCACGTTGAGCTTCCCATCCACCAGCACCCCCAAGTCCTTCTCCTCAGGGCTGCTCTCAATCCATTCTCCGCTCAGTCATACAACGTGTCATAAAACATGAAGAGAGAAAACTGCTGAGTCTGATCATGTGTATAGTGAAAGCGATTCCTTAATTACAGAGCATGAATCAGATGTTGACCTCAATAATGGTTGCCTTGATTAATTTCCGGCAAGATGGGATGAACATCTGATTGAAATGGTGCTGTCATTTCTGGTAAGATCACAAGCACTCTTGCCTACTTGAGGGGCAAAAGTTGTACTGTGGGTGAAGCCGGACTAGATTAACATCCTACCTATTTTCTTCTGTGAAATATCTGTGAATGAAATTAGGGTTTTTCCCAATGACTGTGACAGTAACATGGAGAGGCAGAGAGTAATGCTGGTTTTATACCCCTGTTTTGGAAAAGCCAACTTGGTGTGCCTCGCAATTATTGTGCCCTCGGTTTTACTAGTGCCAAGGAAAACCCTTTCCTATTCAGACATCTTAAATTCACCAAAATGATGCCCACACTAGGTACTCCTAAGGATTTTTCAAATTTTAAACTGGTTATGCAGTTGCGTTCGTTTTGCATTTATGGGTATCAAGTTATTTCCAGGGAATTTGAAACTGAAGGGATTAATACAGGGAAGTGCTCTATGAAGAGTCCGAATTGTATTAAGAAATAGCTTTGTAAATGTACAGTCCCTTCCAACTCCATATAACACTATTGATATACATCTATTGAGTTCTTAAACATTTTGATGAGTCTGCAGCAGAACATGGTATGCTAGTAATGGGGTAACAAGATGATTTAAAAAAAAAAGGCAACTTTAGTTGCTGGCTAGCACTGGAACATGATTTTCCCTCTAGCTAAGAAAACCCAAGTACGGAATGATGTCCAACCACGTGACTTTGCTCTTGCATGATGTGGATGGCTGCTGGCTGGGTGAGGGAGAAGGGAGTGAAAATTAATCCCATGCTCCTCTTGGAGCAGGAAACAGCTTTACCCTTTCCTACCACCTTCACCTTTTCTCCCAGCAGCACTGGGGAGAACAGCAGCAGATTGTTCCCTTCCCTGAGCTGTGCTGGCTAGGTCAGGTCTCTCCTTTGCTCTTCCCACATATGCTGCTGCCCAGGTAGGATGGGGTGACTGTGCACCAGATGTGGGAGATGGGAGTTTGGGACCTAACAGCTGTTTCACCAAGTAGCAGCATCTAGGTATGTTTGTGATACAGTGTTTGGAACTGTGGAAATACAGAAAAGATCTGGGGAAACATAACAAAACTTGGAGTGGGCGGGTGTGGGGGGAGTTTTTTGGTTTGTTTTTTTTTTTTCCTTTGGTCATATGGGTTAGGAGAAGAGTAAGTGTCACAGCAGTACTTAGGAACACTTGTGAAAACATGCTCCTTTCTGTTGATAGTTTGAGGACTGTTCTGGATGACTAAACTTTACTCTTATTTACTCTTGCCAACAATTTTTGCAGAGAGATCTGGCTGTGTGCCAGGTTGTGCAGTCTCTCCAGGCATTGAAGCCACCTGCTGAAAGGACAGTAAGACGGATGGTCCTGCCAGTGGGGAATGCCCTGGCTGCCGCAGGTGCTGGTCCATGGTCTCCAAGAGGCAGGAGTCCTTTCGCAGGCAATTGGTTTCTGCTTTTATTTTGGCCAGACAAATGGTGGGCCACAGATGGTGGCCTTGATCAGTTTTAGTCTTCGTTCTTTTAGGTGGATGGATTCAGGGATCAGGCAGAAGGCTGTGGGTGAGAGCACGCTTTCTGTGGCGAGCATAAGCAGGGATGACCCTCCTCAGATGGCGGAGTGGACAAGATTGCAGCCAGGGAAGTAAATGCCTCCCCCTAGATCCTGTATGGCTGCAGCAGGGGTGCATGCTGGGCCCAGTGGAGTGTCTGGAAGGCCCCCCATGAGGGGAAGGGACTGGACTGGTGTTGGGGCTGCTCATATAGGTGACTCTGCATGGAGATGGGGACTTGCTTTGATCCGCACACTGGGAAAAGAAGAAGCTCTTCTCAGTTCTGTGTGACCCCCATCATACTGCTGTTTCGGCTGAGAAAAGACAATGGTTTTAGTTCAGGTTTTCACCAGCTTGATTAACTGGACTGGTATTTGTAACCAAGTCTTACTCATATCCAAACTTCCTGTAATCCTTTATCCTATTACAAATGTGTACGTGATTAGCTTCCTACTGTGTAAGTCTGCTTGTTAAGCTATTTCACAGGCTGGCTTTTGAGGAAAAAACCTTGGCAAATCACATGACAGCAGTTGCATGGAATTACCTGGAAGATCCTACTGGACTGAGCCCACCTCTTTCCACTAGGTAGAAGATGAATTTTGCAATCTCTTTTCTTCTGATAGGCCACGCGGACAGTTAAACCTTGTCACGTACCTCTGTGCACAGGCATGATGTGATGGGAAAAGCTGGCCACGGAGCTAAGGAGGCACCCAGGCAGGGCTCTGGTGGGAGCTCTTCACTGCTTCTGTTAAAAGGCTATGTGGCCCACTTTGCACATAAGGCTGGATACCACCAGTCCAGTTTATTTTAATAAAGATTGTAGCTCATATTTGAGTGAGTGTTATATCTAGGTTAAAAATGTTTCAGGTTTGAGGCTAATCTTAGTTTTGATTTTGAAAAACTGCAACTAGAGCCTTCTGTTCATTTCTGTTCAAAGTCTTTTCAAGTGGAAAAGCAGGTTCTTTCCTAATATATACACCTTACAAATGTTGTGACAATGTGAATCTGCATACTTCTGAATCCAAATGCTTTTAAACCAATAGTTTGTATTGTTTGTGAAGACCATGTATTCTCTTATAGTCTTAATAATTACAGGCTATGCATATTTGCATTGGCATTGCTGCTGTTGTGCTTTCTGCTTATTTAAATGAGAATTTAGCAGGAAAAAAGTAGGAATTTAGTGGGCATCACAGCCAGAAAATGCCCATCTACCGATAGTGAAACTCAAAAGTAGCTATTTCTATTTTTGCACTAAATTAGTGTGGCGGGTTATTGGCCCCCACCCAATAGCTCGCTTACTCCCCACAGCAAGACAGGGAAGAGAATTCGAAGAGCAAAAGCGAGAAAAACTTGTGGATCAAGATAAAGACAGTTTAATGAGTGAAGCAAAGCTGTGCATGCAAGCAAATCAAAACAAAGAATTTGTTCATGGCTTTCCATCAGCAGGCAGATGTCCAGGTGCTTCCTGGCATGCAGGGCCTCAGTACATGTAATGGCTGCTTGGGAAGACAAATGCCATAGCTACAAATGTTCCTCCTTTCCTTCTCCTTTCCCTGAGCTTTTATTGCTGAGCACAATGTCATATGACATGGAATAGCCCTTTGGTCAATACAGTTCAGCTTTTCTTGTTGTATTCACTTCCAACTTCTTGCATACCCCTAGCTGGGAGGCAGACTGGAGGGGGAAAAAAAACCTAACCAGAAAAACCCCACCCCAGAATCTCTTCACGTTCTGTAAGCCCTGCTCAGCAATAGCCAAAACACTGTTGTGTTACTAATGCTGTTTTAATCATAAATCCAAAGCACGGCATCATAGAGGCTGCTATGAAGAAAGTCAGCCCCATCCCATCCAGACCTACTACAACTAAGGGCTCTAATAGTGTATTTGTTTTGCTGTCTGTTCATTGTGGCTGTTACCTGGTAATTTGGCTTTTCTGCACTTCCGTGGCATTAAAAGCTCTAACGCTGTTTTTGTTTGTCGTCTTGAAAATTACTTGTCTGTTTTCTTGGGATCTGCCACTTAAATAGCCTAGAGTTCTCCATGCCAGTTACTGCTTGTCTGATCAAGCTGCACCCATTAAGAAAAGAGAGGATGTGTCTGATAATTCCAGACAGATGGAGTGGTCTTGCCACAGAGGCTATGGAGAGTGGCAACTAAACAAATTAAACTTGATGAAGTCATTGACAGACTTGCACAATTAACATACTGATGCATATCTTTCTTGTTTCCATCTGTCAGCGTGGCTAATTCGTTTCATTACTGTGAAATTCACTTGACTTGTCATTCCGGGCTGATTTTATACCATAATTCACCTGCTGTGCTACTTGTGCTCTTCTTGAAACAAACCCTTTGAATCAAAGCTATTTCATTAGTACACTGTGATCCCTTCGTCCTTGGAAGCAGTTTTATAGGTCTTAATATTGCAGTGGCAATCAGCTCAGAATTATAGTAGCCAGTGACTTAGAGGTGTTTGAGTTTAAGTCCTGTCAAGTTTTCATCTTTATAAACGTGAATAATTTTTTCTTAATGGCTTTAAGATCTTCTATCTGTTAGTTTTGCAACCATGCAAGTAATAGCGCTATGGGGGCGGATCCTGCCTGTGGAGCACTGGCTGGATGGTTAGCTCTTGCAAGGATCCTCTGACCCCAGAGTATTGTGAACACTGAATTATGAGCTAATCCTATAGCAACCTTTTTTCAAATACAAGGTACATCAGGGTCACTGTTGCTCAGAAGACCCTTCTCATGAATTCTGAAGTTATTCCTGTGCTTTGAAAGTGCAGTGAAATCCAAAATTGTAGTGACAAAATATAAGTTGCTTCATACAGCAGTTGTTTTACCAAGTGAAAAATTATTTCCAGTTACTAGCTGTGATGGTTTGGGGAACGGAAATGTTTAGGGCTTAACAGTCCTTATTCCTGTTCTGAAGATGTTGACTAGTAAAATGTGAACACATGTGGAATATGCTGTGGACTTGTCAGCACTGTAACTCATTTTGCCTGGGTTGCATACAGGGCTGGCTGAAGCTGTTCTGTTGATAGTGTCTTTATATGAGGTCTGCCACAAAAGAAACTTGTTTTATTTCCAAGAGGCAATCTAGTGTTCTCCAAAGGTCAGTCAGAGAATCCAAGGTGTTGATGTCAGTCTTCAGATATCACAGAGGTTGCGTGTGCCGCAAGACTTACAGAACCATATCCATAGTGTGTGGCTAGCTCCTGGAACCAGAAGGCTTTGGAAAGGCAGATCTGATGCTGCTGCCACTTTCCTGTCAGTATGGATGAGTTAAGTTTCATTTATCTGTATTTACACAAAGATCAGTAATTGCTATTGATACATTGTTGATTAACAGAAGACATTGATTAATAGAAGATGTTGGTCAAGAAATGCTGGCTTATTTGAGAAACACTTTGTCATATTGCTGCTTGGTAACTCCTCAGGGAGCAGTGCAACTCAGCAAGAGTTCACTTTTTCCTGAATTAACTGAAGACCTGTAGAGAAAAAGGCCAAGCCTTTCACAAAATTATTGTTTCGTCTTTCCTGTGTCTTTATCGCTCTTTTGAGCTGAGCTGAGAGAATATCTGTTGTTTCACTTCAAGTATTTTTTTGTTCTTTAAATGTATCCCCGGTAATACTGGTTTCATTCATAGCTCAAATTCACAGGCGCAAATGGCGAGTGTCTTTGGGGGTGGGGCAGCCTTTTGCTGTGCGGCTTGTGGTCCTTGTTAGGCTCAGGAGCTCATAAAACAGGGAAGAAACCTTTCCTTTGCTGTTCCCTTGCAGATGTGCTACACGATTGCGCGTTTGTCAAGACACAGTTGCCAAAATGCAGCAGCACTGGGACCTCAGGTGCTCTCTGTGCCTCTTCCCTCTTTCTCTATGGCACTGCTGCAGGACTCTCTTTTTGTAAAACACAAAGTTTTAGGCCTGCTGACTTTCGTGTCCAGACAGAAGCCTGGAGCCATAGTACACTTGTAAATTCAGACAAAGGTTTCAGCCACTCTGTGGGACCTGATGTTTTGGGTGCTTTGTACTTAATGCTTGTAGCGGCTGCTGGCTTGCCTGGAGCCATTATTCCCACAGATTCAAGTAGTATTAAAATAATTGATCCTACTCACTGCAGCACTAACACCTGGATTGCCAGAACTCCTTTGTGGTGGTATCATGCCCATTAACATGCAGTGGGAGTTAGAGGTTAAAGATGACAAAGGAATGAAAAGTATCAAGGACAAAATTCTCTCGCGTACTAAAACATACATCTGGCATAACCTTTTCTTTTCACGCATGTCAATAAATGAGGTGTATTTCTGCATCTCTGTGAAACTGGCAGCTAACTTCTTGTTACTACGTAAAAATCATTTCCATGATTATGATGAGACCACAAAAGGAAGCTTGTTTTACATCTAGTGAATACTTCTGAAATTTCCCTTTTTTTCATGTTTAAGCTTTTTATTTATTTTTTTGTTTAAATAGGTGAACCTTCTGCAGCCCACTTTCATGGTCTTGGTGTTGTGTCTAAACAGGGCAAAGTGTAAGAAATGAGCTATTGAGTCTGTTACAGCCGGGGAGAACTTTGCCCTATTATGCCAACATCTATGCTGAAGTTAGGTCCAACTTTTTAATTTTTATGCTAGGAGTTCCTGAAAATTTCACTAAAATGTCCTTGAAAACTTACAGCTTCACATGCTGGTGGTTTTGAATGAAAAACTTCTACCTTGAACGTATCAGAGCAGATCTGCTTAAAATACCATGATGAAACAGAAGCATGTGAGTAAAAACTTGTGGAAGTAGTCAGTGTGTCTGTGCATGAGAAAGCTAGGGATCAGGCTCTGCAGAGTCTTAGAAGAACACTTTGAACTGTCAAATCTTGCTGTAATGAAAGTATTACTCTTTGTCTTCAAACAATTCTGCCCCTCCTTCTTTTGTCCTCAGTACTGCCTTTGAAGCAAAGAAGAATGAATATATATATATATAAATACACATATATACAATTTTATAAACTTGGACTCACAAGAAAAAAAGTCTTGAGGGATAAAATTACACCAGTATAAATACTTTTTAGATGTTTTCACTTTCTAGTGTCCAGAGAGAACATCTATGTTGTTACTCAACGTGCCCAAGCCCTACAGAAGCTGCATAAAGCTTTATATAGGAAGGGAAAAAGGATGGAAGACTTAGCACAGATGGTGGATAAATTTGAGTAGTTATCCCAAGACAACAGTATTATGGCTTCCATAATCTTAGTATCTGTTAAGTTTTGTCTTTTGATTCATAATCAGGGAACATTCAGGCCAGCCCATGTGTGAGATGCATCTCTAATGAGAAGGAAAAGAATCATTTGGAGGCTATTGAAGCGATTAGCATTTTGCTTTTTCTCCATTGTGACAAATGGTGCTATCTTACTCCCGCAGAAACTTTGGCTTCCTGCTTTCTACTACACAAGGTAGTTCTTAGTTGGATGGCAGGGCTCAAAAGTTACATTTATAAATCCATTATAAATATTCAGGTAATTTCAGGCTAGGTAAATCCTTCCAAATCTGCATCACAATTAGCAAGCTGCTTTTTATTTTGGTTTGCAGGCCAATAAACCTTCAGCACAGATGTGCCGAGTGAGATGCTAGGTTGAACTCTGTTCTCACCAAGAGTCTGCTGCAGAAAGCCAAGTGCTGACCTTCTCCTGCCTAAATGCAGAGACAGAGGGTGAGTGCTTCTGAGTGGTTGCTAACTAGACCTGATGGGGGAAAAAAAAAAATATGAGAAAATTAGCAGTTACAACTGGTTCAGTACTTTTTTCAGTTCTACTTCTTAAATTTGAGCAAAAAAAAGGACATCATAGATGGATCAAGATAAACATTTAGTTGCCAAGCTTTTGGGAGCCGTAATGTTATTCCAAATCATGAAATGAAAAGACTCCCTCCTCGATTAGCACTTCCTGCCTTTGAAATGTTTTTTGTTTTTTTTAGTATTAATATAGTTTGGATTAGCTTTCAGGCTTTGATGATATTCTGCTAGGAGACTTAGTTTAGATAATCTCAGGTCTTTAAGGGTGGACTGCATAAGTAGAGATAAACAAGGAGAAAGATGGAATTAAAAGTAAAATCAAGCCTCAATCTCCCCTTCTGTATCCTATCCAAAGGATCAGTTTCAATTTTGGACTGCTCTACCTATCTTGATTCCAGCAGAGACACTAATCTCTGCTCTGTTTATTAGAGGTGATGTGCCTCTAGAGAGTCATGCACTGCAGGAGGAATCCAGGCTAACTGAATATATTCTGTAGCTTTGGAGAAGACTGAATTGGTAGCTATATTGCAAGTTGCTTTGGTTTTTGTACCTTTGTCAGTGACTGGTTTCCGTCCGTTATGAGACGTGAAACTTTAGGCCCCAACCCCACACTTTCTGCTGCTTAATCACAAACCCTAGGGGAAGAAGGAAAAAGGGAATATGAATAGAATAAGAAAGTTAGTGACCTGAAGTTTTATTTTTGATCAGCATAACAAATGTGTGTTGCTCTGTTTTGTATGTTTTCAGTTGGATTTACAGTACAGATAAATAACACTAATACAGTTTGAAATACTATTAAGTGGAGGAATCTCCCCTTTCACGTCCAGTGACAAAAGACACAATAGCAGACAAGGATAGGTTGGGTGTTTACAGCGCACGCTGGCTCATCTCATTCTTTCTTACCCCGGTTGTAGATGCCTTCTGCTAAAGAAAACAGGATATTAAAATGTAAAAGTGCAAGGGGTGTTAGCTCCTGAGAGCTGTTTGGGAAATATCAGCAGTTGTTCCTCTGTCTATCTGTGTAAATGTGGTTGTGGATACAGATTTCATTTTGGGAGTTCTCAGTATGTATTCCATTTGGATTTGAGAGATATCTTTTGGGTGTACTGTTTGCGTTACTTGTCGGCTGTTTGTGTTGTCAAATAAGCAAATTCTCTTCTGCTATTTTGAGATTAAATACTTGCAGCTGGTAAGTATGCATGTTCTTTTACTGAAATGACTCCGCTACTTTAGAAGCTATGTTCTTTGGCTAGAAAACAGTGTCCTGAAAATTATTTTGTATCAAATTTACTCCAGCCTGAGTCTGTGTTCATAGGCATTTAGCATAAATCTGGCTCCAAATGTTCAAAACAAGGCTAAAAAAAAAGTCAACACACTTGATATCCCTGATAGAAATTAAATGTATTAGTAATCTCTAAAGACCATATTCTGCCCCTCGACTTATATTGATATCAGTGCGAATAATTTTAGGTATATATTGCTCAATGGGGTTGAAGATAGCAAAATCTGGGCATAAATCAGAATTATGAAACAGTGTCTGATTTAGCTTTGCATGTGAATGAGCTTTGAATTGGTTTATCAAATGAAAATAAATGACAGCATTCAAGAAAATGAAAACACATAGGAATCTACTGTACCAGAAAGAAATCTGGAAACGAGAGTGGGCAGGATTACCTTATGTGGGTTTTTTTGCTCTTCATTCATCAATGCCAATGTTACTATCCCCATAGCAGTAGAAAACAAGATGGGATTGGTGTAAGATGTAGCAGAATGAAGAATAAGCTATTGCTTAGGGCAAATAAATAGGAGCGCTGTTATGTAAAGGATTACCTTTCGGTTCTGTTTCTACTTGACTTATGACATCTGGTCTGTGAACCTTAAAATGGTACAAGTTAGCTCTGATATATTGAAATTATTCTAGTTTACTTACCATGAACATTCTCATAGTGACATTTGGGACAGTTTCTCAAGCATTTTTTGTAAATAGATTATCATAAATATACTAAGATTTATGTGAAAATTTCAGAATTCTAGCAACTTATTTGCCATCATTTTATACTATTTCAAAGTGTCATATAAATTGCTCACTTTTTTCCTTCCCTGCACTATTACTTTGTCAGAGCATGCTCTAAAACTGAACACTTGTCGTATAATTCATTTCTTACAATTCACATGTTAATTTGATTTAAAAAATTAAAAATGAAAGAGGAAAAAAAAAGAAAAAAGGAAATAATGCCTTTTTCTAGAAATAGCTTTGGAACAATTTTAATTAAAAAAAGTGGATTACTTCTGCCCTATGAAAAACAGGCAACTGATTATCTAGTATTTCAGAGTCATAGCTATCTGCATTTACCACATGAAAAACGGAACATAATTTGAAATTATATTTTTGTAATATAAAAGCATTATATAACTAACATACAAGGTAAAATGCGGAAATCAGCTTGTTCAATATTACTAAGACATTTAGAAGGTATTTCTAAACGCACAAAACCATTTTATCTATTATCACTTACTCAAAATGAAGAAAATCTGAATAAGACAGTGATATCTTAGAAGCTTTACAGTCTTCAAATTGAAGGATAAACAGACATAATTTATTATGTTTTATTAGATTAGTCTCTGAGAAACAGTCATCTTAATAGAATGAAGGCAAAACACAGCTGCTAAGGGTATTACAAATTTCATTCATCAAAAGCTTTACTGTGTCCTAATTTTAGTGCTTCTTATGAGGTGAATTACTTCTGCTGTATCATCTGTCCCTGTTCTGAACTAGAAGTTAAAAAACATTCTAATTTAGCAGTATTGTTATAGTTGTTATCCAAAACTTAAAAAAGCAAGTTCTTGGTAATATTTACAATAATGTAGGTGAACAAGGTACTCATATTTTGAGAGAGGCTTAGGCTAGGGTTCCTACGTGCAATCTTTTTTGTGGCTTTCTAATAGTCATTTTGCTTGCATTGTTTACCAGTTTTTAAGCAGGACTAGGCATAATAGTTCTATAAATATCATGGATCATGTCTTGAATCCTACAGAGCAGCTGTTCATGGCTGTATAAATAATTTACTGATTAATTACACATAGTCCCTTAAACTACTAATTCATATCAGTTTGTTGTAAAGCCTAGAGTCTAATACCACATGACACTGACTCAAAGATCACAGGACTTTTTAAAATGTTTGGATTGTTTTACTATAGATAGAGTCTTTATTTAGGAAAAAGTGTCCAAGGGATTATTTTTAATCTTTCAGAAGCCAAGACACCTGACTACATGACTTTTTCCTATCTTTTGTCTCCAGCTGTGACCTATTAAAAATATTGTAATGCAAGAAAAATAAGTTGAGAACTAACTTCTGGCAGCTATCATGGGTTTTTTTTTGTTTGGTTGTTTTTTTGGGGGGGGTAATTTATCCAAGTGGAATTATTCTACTAGTATAAACTTAAGACTGCAGGAGGTGCCTAGACCGTTCTCCTGGGGCAGGGATAGCTGGGAGACCTGCCTGCTCAAGTGGAGGACCTCCTGCAGCAGGTGGCTGAGCTGCAAGAGGCGGTGAGGAGGCTGTGTAGTATCAGGGAGGCTGAGAAAGAGTTAGATAGCTCGTTCCAAGTGCAGTCTTCAGTGGACCCACAGCCCATGGCCAAACAACCAAAACCTCCCCTACTGGCACACACAGAAGGGGCAGGGGAGCAATATTGCAGAAGAAAGGAAGCTTGCAACGACATGGACCAGCGGGAGGAAGAGAATTCCTCCAAGAGACTTCCAAGGCCTGAGATGCCCTTGCAGAACCACTTCACTGCTCTGCAGACTGAAGAGGAAAGACCAGTCATATCAGGAGAGGTGCCTGAGCTGAGTATGGCAGTCTGATCTGCTCCCTGTGGAACAGCCACTGCAGCTAAGAAAAGGCAACAGGTGGTAGTAATAGGCAACTCTCTTCAGGGAGGTACAGAAGCACCCATTTGCTGATCTGATGCACTCTCTAGGGAGGTGTGCTGCTTACCGGTGGCTCGTATCAGGGGTGTTACCAAGAGGCTATAGTCCCGACTATTATCTGCTGCTGTTGTTTCACGTGGGCACCAGTGATACCACCAGGAGAAGTCTGAAGGGGTATCAAGAAGGATTACAGAGCCCTGGGAGTGGTGGTAAGCAAGTCTGGAGCACAGGTAATTTTTTCATCACTCCTTCTGGTCAAAGGGAAGGGGGTTGATAGGGCCAGTGGAAGCTAGTGCATCAACAAATGGTTACAGGACTGGTACCACAGCCAGGGGCTTGGCTACTTAGACCATGGGACTCACTTTGAGAAACCTGGTCTACTGGGGTCCATCTGTCAGAGAAGGGGAAGAGCATTTTTGATCAGAGGTTTGCAGCTTTCTCTCTCTATGTTTTATGACACATTGTGTGACTGGGTGGAGAATGGATTGAGAGCAGCCCTGAGGAGAAGGACTTGGGGGTGCTGGTTGATGGGAAGCTCAACATGACCCAGCAACATGCACTTGCAGCCCAGAAAGCCAACTGTATCCTGGGCTGCATGTAAAGCACCATGGCCAGCAGGTCGAGGGAGGTGATTCTGCCCCTCTACTCAGCTCTCATGAGACCCCCACCTGGAGTACTGCATCCAGCTCTGGGGCCCCCAACATAAGAAGGACATAGACGTGTTGGAACAAGTCCAGAGGAGGGCCATGGAGACAGGCTGAGAGAGTTGGGGTTGTCCAGCCTGGAGAAAAGGAGGCTCTGGGGAGACCTTATAGCAGCCTTTCCAGGACCTAACAGGGGTCTACAGGAGAGATGGGGAAGGACTCTTTATCAGGGAGTATAGCGATAGGATGAGGGGGTAGCGGTTTTAAACTGAAAGAGGGGAGATTTAGATTAGATATAAGGAGGAAATCCTTTACTCTTGAGAGTGGTGAGACACGAAACAGGTTGCCCAGGAGGGTGGTAGATGCCCCTTTCCTGGGAATGTTCAAGGCCAGGCTGGATGGGACTTTGAGCAACCTGGTCTAGTGGAAAGTATGCCTGCCCATGGTGGGGGGGTTGGAACTAAGATGATCTTTAAGGCCCCTTCCAAATCAAAGCGTTCTATTACTCTGTGGTTCTTTGAAATAGAATTGTCTGAACAACAATAATAATAAAAAAAATAATCAGTTTTAATCACTGTCAAAGTTTAAAGTAAGTGAACAGAGTACAACCTTTTTCTTGTTCCCCTGACACATGCACACATGTTTTAATCCTTTGATGGCAGTATTCTAAGACTTTTCTATAGCTAGGTTATTTTCTCAGATTTCCCCCCTTCCTCTTTCTCCCTCAAGTGAATAGCTTAACAATGGAAAATTCTCATCTTTGGGAAGGACATGTGTTAGTGAGGAGTAGGCAGTTATCATATTACTCTGGCACTTAATATTAAAATCTGAGATGGGAAAAATTGGTTTGTATGGAGATTTGTTGAACTGAAAAGAGATTTGCCCATGTCTATCATTACATCGCTATTTGTGCCAAGAAAATAATTGTGGTGAAGCATTACCCATGAAGAATACAAGGGCCTGAGAAATCAGCTGTGTATGTAACTATATTTCCAATGGTCCATTTGCAATCTCAGTGACATCGGTATTTGGGAAATAGTATTAGTCTGTACTCTTATAGAAAATTTCCCAAAAGAAAAGCAAAATTAGAAAAGATGTCTGTAGTACTTTCAGTGCCACAGAATTGTACTGTCCCCTTCTTGCTGTGATGTTTGGATCCAAAATATAAAGGAATATGTTGTATTAGAGAGTGTATTATGTTCACATTTGTTGTTGATGTCATGGTTTATAATAGAGCTAGTTCAAAAAATTGGTTGTTGTTTTCTGGGTTTTGGCTTTCAAAGCATGATTTTTGAAATGAGATATAAAACAGCTTCATTTGCTGTTCGAAGTACAAAAACTAAGGTTGTTTCTTTGCTGAAACTTTTACCAGTTGCTCACATTTTCAGCTCAAAACCCATGGGTTTTTCACTGCTGTGCCTACTGATAACACCTCTAGTTACTTAATGTATAATATAATAGCTCTTACAGGTTCATGAGAAAATGAATAGATTTGTTAAATTAGCAAATAAATAATATTATGGCTTGTGGTAGTCTTGGACTATCTTTGAATCTATATGTTATCTCCTCCCATTTTGATTCCGTTTGCTCCTGGACAATAGTTGTGACAGATCTTGCCTGAAGGCTGTAGCAACAGTCTTTAGATAACTGTTTGATGGGCATGTTTAGTTCTCTATAATCGAAGTCATAAGCCTGCTTCATGTTGATTCTTATCCTGCCTTCTGACACTGTTACAGGGTTTTGGGTTTTTTTTGTTTCCACAGGGTAGATATTTTGGAGCTGTTATGTACCCTAATCCAGGGAAGAAAAAAAAAAACCAAAAAAAACCCCACAAAAACAAACCAACAAGTAGCATTCACAATGTTTTATAAGCACTGAATCAGTTCCGCAGCAGCTTATTTATTAAAGTCTTATGTGTAGTGTTTCTAGTTATTTAGAGCACAGTGAATTCAAAGCCTTGAGTTTTGTTTTGGTTGGAAGTTGCAGTATTTCAAATCCTTTCATTCTCAAATTGAAATTAAAATTTTGACCTTTACCAGGTAGAAATAGAAATTGCTTTCTTACAGAAAAGCCAATAAACTCTGGTTTGCTGAATTGGAATCAAAATGCTTTAGGTGTGGTTTCATTTGACCTTACTTTGCATACGACTTCATAGTACCTCATGTACGCTGCAGATACTGCACACCAATTCCCTATTGGTTTTTTTTCTTATTTTATCCCTTATCTTATTTTATCCCTTATTTAAAGGGATACTATGTAAGAATTACCATTTTGTGGAAAGTTGCAATTTCTATGGAATTGACGACTACCGCTGCTGTATACCAGTAAGTTCTATTGGTTTTAGATGACTTAACCAAATGACACAAGCTTTGTTCTGGAGATGTAGCCAAGACGTGTTATTCATGTATCAGAGTAGATGGCTGTAGGGTAGCTCATCATTATTCAAAGATGAATACAGCCTTTTTGTCTCATTAGGAATTTATAAAAAATTGTGGTCAGGGGGGTCTTCTAAGCCCTCAAATTACTTCTTGTAAAGACACTGCAGGAATGGGAAAAGGTCCGAAAACTTCATTTCTTTATTATAGCCTAAATCTTTCTAAGTTACTGATTCAGCATAATCTATACCAAATCATGGAATGCTTCTGCCGCTAAATGTCTAATTCATCACTGAAGAAGTTCTTTCTTGTGACTTCAATTGGATTTTAATCCACATCTTTCTCAAATAAAACCAAAACAAGAGCTTCTTGCTAATCAGAATCTTAAGAACTGAACTTTCCATCTGCCATAGGAAAAGGCAATGTTTATATTTATTATACATTGAGCAACATAAACACAATAACTCTTGCAAAGCTGTCTTTGAATGAGTAGCGTTTTCAAAAGTGAGCATCACTAGACTATGGTATGATGTGATAATATATGCACTAAAATAGGAAAAAAATGTGGCATACTTTAGGCTGAAGGAATGAGGTTTGAATTTGAGATATGATATACTTGAAGAAGTGCTATTGTGCTAAGACAATTTTAAATCTTTATTTCAGATTTTTCTCCTGTAAACTTGCTAGCTACTTGTGACACCCTGTAGTAGTCACTGATTTTGCTACCAGCTCTTTTTTGATTTGGTGGGATTAAGAAGTTTTCTGAATATTTGTTATTTTTGCATGTTTTGCAAACAGACTTTTAAAGTTGTTGTGATGGTCCTAACAACTTATCTGCAACATATTAGTGGAATTTCTTAATGCATTCTGATTATTTGGGCTCAAAAAAAATTGCTTTTGTAAAGAAATTTTTGTGGAGAAGTTTTGGCGTTTTTTAAGGATATTGATGTGATATTCATGAAATCCAGCTGAAAGGCATTTGGGAACTGAGCATTTTAGTTCAGGCTCAAGAAATTTAGGTTTACAAGATATTTGGCTACTTTAAACCACACTGAAATGGGCTGGAAGTTCTGCACATTTAATGTCCTCAGATGGTGTCCAGGTAAGTTTTTAATAAGGAGTTAATTCTTTAATAAAGAGCTGGGGAAACAGCTGTGTGACAGTAATGAGAAAAATACATTAACTTCAAGTAGAAAAGTACAAAAATGCTGTACACGAAGTGAGACAATTTTAAGGAGCTTGTGCAATTCTAAGACCAGAGGCTGTAAGGAGCTGCATGGGATAAATATAGTGTAGAGGTGAAAGAATTTATAAAAGTTGCTGACTGTGCTGGAAAACATTTTCAGAAGGGGATAATGACGGTTAGCTTCATGGGATGTGATTTTTGCTTCTTAAGTAACAAGTAAGGTAAGTGGCCTTTAGAAAGGAAAAGTGCTGAGCACTCAGTGGCTACCACTGTGCAGCTTTGTCACCTTGACTGGGAGCAGGACCCAGCACTTGAGGGAATCCACCACGTTTTCAGGGGGCCACATTTTCCAGTGTGAAGCTCAAGTATCAACGTTGGCACTGTTTTCATCCTTCCCTTAAAATATAGGGAGTAATGAATTCAACTTCTCTGCAAGGAAGCTACCATCTTCTCAGCCTCAGAATGATTCTGTAGCTTTTTAAAATAGTCCTTTTTCTGTAGTCATTTTTAAGGACTTTGTTATGAGTTTAACCTGGTATTTAATTCTTAAACTAAGGCATTAAATATTTCCTAATCTCTCACAGATAAATTGAGATATAGATTGTCCACCATGTGTCTGCTGTGTAGAAATATCAGACAAATGTTTATGCATGGTAAAAATTGATGTCATTGGCCTAAATCTGGAGAAAATTGTCCTGGCAGAGTTTGCTATGTGCAGCTTGCTAGGTATGGATTCTCTGAAGTATGGTTCTTAAGGTGTCTTGGAGTCCTCTGATTCCTTGTTTTCATTTTAAAATGACAGAGGATTGTGCCCAGGAAATTTAAGTACATACCACATTATTATTATTATTAGCTTTTTTACTGATGAGTGTTTGCATCTTATCTATAATAGAAACAATTGCAAATAGCAAGCTATATTGTGATGCAAATTGAATTATGCTAAACCACTAAAATATGCACTATTGGGTTAATTTGTCAGGTGTATACACAAAATGTTGTTTAGCAATATGTAAATAAGATTATGTGGTGGAGTTGAGAGTTTTGTTAAGAGAGGGTTTTCTGAAGCTCCTTAAAATTTTTTGACACTTGGCAGTTATCTCGTTTCAGTCATGGCACGTTGCAAGGAAGGGGAAGGGTTTGTGGCTTAGAACTTTTTTTTCATATTAGAAAAAGAGACAGTTAGCTTGAATGTTGTTTAATCTTCTGTGTATATCCTGGGCTGGCTGCATATAAGGTATGGCTGTATTTTCCTGGGGTGTTTGAGAGGGCTTCAAAGTGTTTCTGATGTATCTGCTACCAGCTACAGCACCTGGCTGAGGTATGTACAGGCCATGCGGGGCTCCGCTCTCTCCCCCTCTGCAAGATGTTGAGATTGCAATTCCAGGTGGAAAGGTGGGTGAGAAAGGAGGAGGTGAATGAAGGGAAGGGAGAGACGGGACAGAGGAAGGCAAGGCTGAGAGACAGCAAGGTTAAGGGATCTAGACAGCAGAGTGACCAGTCAATTAACCCCTGCAATGGAAGAAGGCTCAGAGGAGATGGGCAAGGGTGATTGGCTCAGGGACAAAAGTAGAGAGTAACTGACCTCAGTTGTTGAAAAACAACAAACAAATGAGAAAAAAAAACAACACCAAAAACCCCTCCAAACTTCCCCAAAATAATCCACACACACACCAAAACAAAGCCCAAACCAAAGCCAACCAACAAAACCCCCCCAAAAACCCACTCTGAACTTTTCCCCAAATAAAGGGGACCAGAGGATGGTCTTTGTTTTAGATTAACCGGCTGTATCATTTGAGTAGATCAACGGGTTGTGCAAATGTTTTTGTCAAAGTTAATTGAAAGATCATGAATGTCCTCCTGAGCCATCCAGACCAGCATGGGGACAGTCTATACTTGTCTTAGCTCGATAATAGCATATAAAAACTGAGCAACTAATAACGAAAGGAAGTTCAAAGTTATGATGGTGAGCATATCGAGGCTAGTTAATAAGAATCACATTTGTGTTGTGATTGAACTGTATGTTGCAATTACTATATTGTGATTTCAATATGTTGCTGTATCATTCTGTTAAATAAAAATCCCACATAACATCAAATATCTGCGAATAAGTACATTTGCATGTATTAAACATTATTCTCGTGCCAAATATTTAGAAGAACCTGGTCAGACAGTGTTGGACTTCAGCAGGCATGGAGGCTGTTTTATACACTAAGGAAGATAACTGCTGTTCAACTTTTCTGTAACCACGTACTCCTACAAATCACTTGTGTCTTATTGAAGATTGTCAGCTCATTGATCAGATTCACTCCATTTGCTCTTATATTACCTTAAATTATGTCCATTTTTACTTATTGCTAATCTAGATCAACATTTTTTATGTTTATGGAGAGCCTTTCTGAAATCTGTAGCTTAGGCTACAGGTTAATCCTTCTCTGAAACACACTAATAACTAGTGAAACATCGATGGAAAAACATTCCAAACTTGCCAAGTCTGTCTAGTCTTTAGGAATTCCTGAAATCTTTTACAAGTAGTGGAACTGGTCTTTCTTTTTAAATCCATTAAATAGAGCAAATAAGTGCTCATTTTATAGTGGACTCTTCTTGGTTTTATTCAGCATCTTGCTTTCCCTAGAAGCTTCCTGTATTCTTGGTTTTCATTTTGAATACAAACCATCCAGTAAACAAGGATATCTTTTTTTTTTTCCCAACTGCTGTGCAAGGTCTAAAGTAGTCATAAAAGTTTATTCATCACTGCAGCAATACAGGTCAGTGACGTATATTAGCCAACTGAAACTCTCCGCTCTGGCTTCTTGCTATGGAGGGTGCTAGTTCTACAGAGAAGACAGATAGCTACTGACCTTTTTATTCCTCATTTCACTGAGAAAGGAACAGTGACATGAAGAGGAAGAATCAGAAATATATCTTCCACTTGTTTCATTCTTCTAGATAAGATTTCTTTCCAGTACAAGCAGTGAAGCACTATGGAGAGAGAGAAAAACAGATTAAAGACTCTCATGGATGGTTATCAGAAATTGGGAGCTGAGATGTTAATATGGCTGACGTAATTTGACAGTGTAACTTAGCTCCGAGTATGAATGACATACAGTTTGAGGCAAATTCTGGAATATTTGTTTCTGAAATGTAATGTGAAAATTCATACCTAATGAACTGATCTGGATTTACATGAGAGTTAAGCGTAAATGAAGTAATCTCTTGCTGGAGTGAAACGAGTTTATACCTCTACAAAATTATATACCTCTACAAAATTAGGATACTATCTTCTGCTCCTGTTTAGAGAAATGTGTTTAAAAATACAGGATCAAAGCAGGGGAGGAATCCAACCTATTTTCCTTTTTTATTTTGCTTTTAGGTTTGTAACAATCTAATTTTAAAAGTTATTTTAAGACTGTTTATTCAGGTTTTTTATCAATTTGTATGTAAGATTTAAATAATTCAGAATATATGAGATGTCCCTTTTTAAGGCTGTGTCAAACTTCAAATGAACACTAAATTTAATCAAAGAAGTTTCATTTAACTGTAATACCATAGCCTCGTCTTTACCTCCATACAGATGCCAATGTCCACTTTACTTTTGGAATGAAGGCTTCAGACTCTCTCACAGTTTAGCTCCCATTGAAAATCCTGGGAATAAGTCTTCATCTTGCTAACAGACTGTCACTGGTGGGATGGCTTATATGCTTGGCTTTATGACAGCCATGGAAAGACTGAGGAACAGACTCCCTTCTTTCCCAGGTGCTGCTGGTGAGGGCCCTGTGTAAAAATGGGGCTTCCCTGACTGTCACAGTTGTTGTTTCTTGCTAGTTGGCACCTATCCAGGCTCTAATTCTAAGGTGCAAGTGCTTCTGACCAGGCTTATGATATTGTAAAATTTTTATTTTGGTGATGCGGGAAGAGAGGAGGGATCTTTCCATTCTTTGTGGCCCAGAAAGCACTAAATCAATTTTGGCTGATGATGAAATCATGAGACCAATGTTAATACAAGCTAATCTGTTTTCAGAGAGATGGAAACTGAAGTGTATTCAATAGCTTCAGATGGTGGGCCCATTCCACTGGAAATAATTGCTGTTTCACTGTAAGAAGAAGGAGCAACCGCATTGAAAATCTGGGTAGTTGTTTGAAAAACAGCATATGCTCTGTTATTTATATCTTATTTAAGCAACTGGTTATGCAAGAGGGTTTGCTGTTTGGCTTGTCTCATTTTAACGACAACAGAGAGAGTAGTGTATGCTGTTTTAACGAGCTGTGCTCTAACTGTGTTCTAGGAGTAAAGCTTTTTGTGTGCATTCTGTATACATTTACACGAGCTCAGGAGTAGTTACTTTCTAAAGTTATTTTCACTGCAGCTTATGCAGAAATGATGTGTGTAAACTGGTGAGAGCTGACCACCCCTGTTGCTACCAGGCATGAGTTTGATAACTGTTCAGGCATTTTCTCATGAGACATTTTGCCATGTTGATTCTACAGGAGGTTTTTTTTTTTTTGGAGTCTTGACAAAAGATTTCTGGAAAAAAATGGGACACTTTTTAGCATGTAAATAATCGTTAACAGTGGTTATTGGTGGTATTAATCTGCCTTAGATAGCCTTGCCCTGTGAACCAGAGCCCCTGTATGACACAATTTTTATTTTTTTTCTTCATTTTTTTTTCAATTTGAATGAGTTTTTTCCTCTCTCATCCTGAGCCACATCAGAGGAAATCTTGACAACACGCATGTTGTCATATCCATTCTTGCAGAAAAATCAATGTCAGCATAGGCTAAACTTTAATAGATTGTTTCTTGTTTGTTATGCACATGAGATACAGTTATTTTGCATCAGATGTTCTTTTTGTTCTCTTTTTAATGGATTTCCTTTCATTTAATTCCTTGTAGCAGCTGATATGTCAATGAGTTGTCCTTTTTATGTATTTCCTTCACAAGATGAATGGTGGTTATTGCCTGTGAACAATTTTGAATAGGGTAGTGCTGAACTGTAAAATCTTCTGTTCACCCCTGGTACTTTTGTTATGACAATTGAATTTTCTAACAGACCCCCTGTAATACTAAATGTGTGTCTTTAAAGGCCTAAGGAGCTGCTTCTAAATGTGAAGGGGATAATCAAAGCTCAGCAAGGTGTCTCCAGTCCCAAAGCACTACCTTGTCTTTCCTAGTAGCAGTGTTAATTAATGACCTTGCTGATAGTTTGCATGTATAATGTGTGAATACCAGTCTTGTCGGATCAGCAGAATTCGGGGCTCTGCTGAAGAAACAGGTAGTAACGTGGAATTTGATTGCTTTTCAGTCTGTTTCAAGTGGCAAAAGTGATAAATGTAAGGTCTTACCATATATCCGTTTTAACCTGAAGTGATTAACGGATAATCTTGTTATTGTGAGATTTTTACTAAACTTCATTTTACCATGTTCTTGGGACTCTGATTTTACTGATTAACTCGTAAGTGAAAAGTTCAGAAAGTGAGAAATTCTTCAAAATGTGGTTGAAATAATAATAATAATGATATGTGTGAAAGGATTTGCTCAAGTGAATGTAAGAACATGACAGCATGGCAGCTTTTCTCTGCATGATGGTCATTTTATAAAACGGAAAAAAAAAATTTAAGTATTCCTGAGTCATTAGGAGTGTGGACAAAAACTAAACCAGTGAAGCATGTCATTTGACTTGTATTGTCTAATGCCTTCCTACTGCAGAACAAGTTATAAAATAAACTTTCATGGGATATTTGATATTTAGGTGGTGTAGGACTTCACCTGCATTATTTTCAAGACTCTGTGTCCTGCTTCATATGATCAGTCAACTGTTTTCAAATTACAGCAGTAAATTATCGCCATATTTTTGCAATATACTCTAACAGGGTGTATTATGAAAAGCGATGGAATAAGGAACTGGTTGTCTTAAACGTGGGGTCACTTCCTTATTGATATAATTACTGAAACTATTATTCCAGCCATTGGGAACTGGCATTATAATATTTGAAATGTAATCTGAAGTACAGCAAAAGGTTTTTTCAGAATCAGGTTGAGCTGTCTTACTGAGGTATTGAAAGGATTTTATAACTTAAACTGGGAATTGGGTTAAAGCCAGTTAATGCAGGGGCACATTCAGCCTGAGAATGGTTGCTCATCCATGACTAATACTGACTTTAGCCTGTCTTTGAAAGTCTCCAAAAGTGCTGTAGCAAATGCCTTTCAGGACTCTGTTTCCTACTGTTTCATGACGAACCGTTAATACTCAATGACTCTAATTCCTTTTGTTGGCTTTCAGTTTTTTGAAGTGACCTTTAATTGATTTTTTTGAAGTTCTGTGTAAAAATATCAGTGTAAATGTGTGCCACCACAGAGCTACACCTTCCCAAGTCGTATTTTACTCACAGCAGATCCAAGAGTCTTATTCTGAAGGAGAGGAATAATGGTGTGAACAATTAGAAGGCCCTGTATGTTGTGCAGGCAGCTGCTTCTCATCATTACATGCCCATTTTGATTAGCCTACGGTTATTTCCTATTTTTAAACTAGGATAACATTCTCCAGATGTTGCTCCAGATGAATAGAAGGGAAAGAAAGTTATGCCTGAATATCAAATGCCACTGAGGTTCACTTACCAGCTCATTTGAAAAGAGACAGGCTGAAAGTGAAAATGCTGATTCTTAACTTTCTCAAGATGTTACCTCTGTTCTTTTTCTGTTTTGTCCTGTCTTGCCCATTTGGTGTCTAACGGAGCAGCCTGTAACATGATGGCACAACAGAGGAGTTTTGTGATGAGGCAAGCTGCATGCACATTAACCCTGTATCTACTCTCCAGAGAACAGCCGTATCGCTGAAACTATTGGGACAAGAAGGAAACACATCTAAATCTCTTTTTCTAAAAAGCTTAACATAATGGAATGAAGCCTGCTGGATCTTCTCTGAGAGCCTATTTTCACTGGCAGAATAGAAAGACTTTTCACAGAGTTTTTGGAGCAAAGATATTTTGAGTCTTGATCTTCAAAATATGAAGCGCAGAGTACTGTCTCAGAATTCAGTGACATTTTACTGTGTAAAAATGTGTTGGAGAGAGTATGCTGATAGATTTCATAAGAAGTTGTAGTTTTGCTGCTTAAGCATGATTAGGTTGGAAGATTAGAGAGCATCAGTCTTTTTTTTTTTGGTGTTGGATACTGCTGTGTATGTTTAATGTGCTCTGTGAAGAAGCATAAGATAAAGGCCTTCTATTCTCTATTTAAATGTGAAGATAACATGAGTCATGGAATAAAAGAACAGTGAGAGAAAAAGATTGACTACAAAAAAGGAACCTTTCCGGAACCTTTCTGTGGCACTATGTACCCAGTGTCAGCATAACGTGAGATTGGAGGGCTGTTGCACAGCAAACAAGTTGAGATAAGGAAACAAGAAGAGTTGCTCAAGTGCAGGTAGTGCTCAAGTGCTAAGTAGACCTGTGCTCCATTGCCAGTTTGAACACCACTCTTCAGGTTACCTTGATACCTATCCAACCTTGATGATTAATAATTGTGAAGAAATTGCATGGGTCAGTATCTAGACCATAGATCTACTTAAATACTAAATGCAACTTGGGTAGTATTAGTTCGTTCTGGAATTGTAGATGTCAGAAATATCAGCTTTTTCTGATCTTGTATGCTATAGTCATCTTATGCCATTTTGAGTATGGGGATAGATACAAGGCAAGAGCCTTGGAGCAATGATGTTATCGTGTTTCTGAACTATCAGCAAGGTGCGAATAAAGGAGCTGTCCTAAGGACACTTAATTGGTTTTTGAGGCAAGATCAGGAGCAGTAAGCAGCCAGGAGGGGGTTGAGAATCTTCTATGTGTGGAAGATAATTTCTGGATCTAATCTAGGGGAAATGATGTAATCTTCTGCCAATCCTAAACACATGTGGACATTGGGAAAAAGAATAAGGTTATGAAGGAATACTTCTTGGAGACTGCTGGTTCTACTCACATAAGTTATTCTCTATCACAGCCTTTTACTGCAGCCATTTCTGCCCTATTTCATAGTGTCTGAAGCCCTAGAATATAAAAGTTCTGCTATTACCCTTTCCTCAACACATAAAGAGGATATTTAATACTGTATTTGATCATGTCAGCTGATAGCAGCATGCAAGAACCGGCTGTTCTAAATGTGTGGTCTGTTTGCACTGATAACAAAGCAACGGTTATATTTAACTGGAGAATAATAATTATGCCATATTTTAAAGCAAACCAAAATTACAGTGCATTCTCAGGAATTTTTGGGGAACGTCAGAAGGTGAGACTTTATGCCTTGTATTACTCCTTAGCTTAGCTTCATATACTGTGTGAAACATTCTGCTGCAGGTCCAAATGCAGCAGTAGGATTAATGGATGGGGTTGTCCTTGCAGCTAGCAAGTCCTTACTCCAGGCTCTGAAGGCAATGTTGCTTTGGCTTGTCTAATCTTTGAAAATGTATTAGCATAAAATTTCTCTTTATGTATGGATTTCAACTTAGAGCACAAACATGTTGGCAGACTAGAATTGTTTTTAGCTAAAATCAGTTTAGCCCAGCATGAGCAAGGAGCATGTCACTGAGGCCCTGGGGAAGCTTCACAGAATGGCAATTCAACCAACACCTAGTTTGTTCTGGCCATTTTAGGGTGAATGAAGCATGTCATTTGTCTGTCTTATGCTTACAGAGAAGCCATTTTTCAAAGTGGTTGTAAAACTGAGATCTTTAGTACTTGCAATTTATCATAGCTTTCTTGGCACTGTCAACAGAAGTACGATTTGACTTTAATATAACATCTTTGTGGTTTGAAAAGCTGCTTTCTCTCTCTGTGTTTCCTGTTTGGAAACATTTTACATATTTTTATTTCTTGGGCTAAAAGTTAGTTGTAATAATGTTGATATGTTATTATGCAACTTGCAATAAGCTCATTATGCCATTAATTATTATTACTTCATTGCAATCTAAGTGCTTCTCAGAATGGAAGTTCATTTTTCTCTCTTCTCTTTCTTTCTAAATAACAAATAGGCCATAAGACAAGCACAAGGAACAAAAACTGCAGTGAAAATAACTTCGAAATAACTGAAGTTAGAGACTCCAGAATTAATTTCATGTATAGTGTATTTTTGTTTCTAGTAGTTGCCATGTCTGTTAAGTTGAGGCTTTTTTCTCTTGCTTTGTCTGATTTCTATATACATTCCAGAAGTGGATTTTTTTTCTTGACAGAAAGGCTTGCTCCTTATGAGCAAATTAAGAAACTAAAATTCTATGGGTTTCTAGGGCATATTCTAGTAGAATAGTGGCACAATTACTCTGAAGTCCATAGAACTAAATAGGGCTTTTTATCAACTCTGAAGTTTCTTGGGTCATGCAAGTACAAAAAGGGGTTATGTACCTAGTGCGGTATCTTGTTAGGTCCCACTGTGAAAAGGTGCAGTGGAATTTCTGTTGCTTAAAACTGGTTTTGGTAGTTTGTTTTCCAGTGTATTTTGATATGATTTTGGAAATAACTTCTGATGAAGGCTAAATACCTTTCTATGTGACCAAACAGATACAAGAGCTCTACAAAATTGAACTTTCTAAAGCCATCGAGAAAGAAATGAGAGCACTAGGAAGATAACTTTGCTAAAAGCACAAAATCCCAAAGTATTAGTGAGGAAAACTCAGAGGCATGAATAGCTGCTCTAAGACTAAGGTTTGTTCAGATTTTTCTCTTCTAAAACTTTTTTTAATAAACATTATTTCCTAGAACCTCATTTTCTTTTGAGATATGAGGACGATTCCCTTTGCATTTAGCTTTTGATTATTTGATTGCAGTTTGAACCAATCCTTTGTGGGAATAGTCCCAACAAGGTAATATAATTGTGCTCAGGTTTTGGACTATTGCTTCAGAGTGGCAGAGCCTGGTTTTGTAAGTGATTTTATGAAGTTGTCATTTCTCTAGGGAATTCTTAATCTGAAAACAAAACATTACTTGTGTTCCATTCTCATTAACTTTGAAGCTACCACCTGCTTTCTATTGAATTAGTAATGTAATTGCAGATAATGTCTTCATAGAAGAAAGGGATGGAGAATGGCTTACAGTGTTACTACACTGTTGCTGTAATGAGGGGAATAGAGGTGTGCATCGGGAAATACCAATTGTTAGTGTTCAGATAGTGTGTCAGAATGCTGTGTTGGAATTCTTTGTCTCTGTTATCAAGTACAAGCCTGAGCACCAGAAATGAGGAAATTGGTAATTGCAGACTCCGAATTATAGGCTGGGGGGAGGTATTTCTTTCACCGGGATTCTCTGGTGATTTGTAACGTGCTAGCTCATGTAGGAGCTTTTTCTCTCAGTACGGGGACACCTGTAAAAGTTCTGCAGACACTATTTGACTGATCACTTTCATGAAACTTGAATTGTGCTTGCCACCTCTGCATTTCTTTTGGGATTAGCAGAGATAAACCCGGCAAGAATAGAAACTGCAGATAAAGGTGAAAAGACACACATGTTTAAAGGCAGTATTGATCATACGTAGTCCTTATACTTAGGAAAACTGCCTACAAGCAGAGCATTTAATGAGAGGCATTCTCACCACTGATTCCTTTGCATTATTTGCATTTATTTCTTTTCCCTATCGTGCTGCTCTATTTTCAGCTGGGACAGGGCAGCACTGTGTTTTGGAAGTTCAGGTAAATATCCATTGGAATAAGCTATCTCTGCTCCTGCTGTTGCCAGATAAGCAGAAAGCCAACACAACAGAGCATGAGCAGAACATGTTCACACATCTCAGTGGTACATGTACGTTCCTTTGTGCTCTTGCTTCTGGACAGACTGTGCTTACGTAGCAGCATCTCAAAGGAAAGTGGAAAAGGAGGGCTCATCTTAGCTTCTCTCTGAGGCAACAAGACAATAAAATCCTTGACTGACTAATAGGCTGGATTTATGTTGATTTGGTTATCCATACTAGTCCTAGAAGGAAATTCGTGCTGCTTGGCAGGAAGTGTTTGAGAAATGCTGAAAAGTTTCCACTAGCCACTTAATGCAAGACAAACAGCACTGCGGGATATGTTTCATTCTGATCAACATGAAATAGTCTCTAAATTTATTTTTTTTTTATCAGGGTTACACTGTGAATACTTTTATTGAAGTGTCTTGATGACAATGAAACTTTAAAATTAGTACTTTATTACTGTAAATTATAGTGGAAGCAGTTGTCTTTTTGGAAGTTGCACTATTTATTTACCCACATTCTGCATGATTAAATTTATAATAAAATTTGTAGACAGCTGTGTTTATGACTGCTAATGTGAAAAATATGAAAGCTGAAACAAACTTTTGAATTGAAAGCCAGCTTGTGATGTTCTTATTACAAATGCTATTGAATTATAAAAATGGGAAGATGATCCAAAAATAGCTTTGCACACTTGCTACTCTCTGCACTTTCCTGGTGTTTTCTTTAATTTTTTTCTACTTCACCACTGTCACCCAGGTAATGATATGGAGGCCTGACTTTTCTCATAGATCAAACAGCTTGATTCTTCTCATACCAGAAGGAGGTAATTTTGTTACACAGCACTTGTTTTTGAAGACATTAAAAACTGTATGTTGCTCAGAAGGGCTTGCTGGGCAGGGTAATTATCTCCTGCCTGCTATTTAAATAAAGAAGGACCATTCGGGACATTCTTCTGGGCCAGAATATACTCTGCCCAAAGGGAAAAGCAATTCTAGGGGCCAGAGTGGTAAAGCTACAGTCTCTAATGTATGATTTTTTGGTTCTGCAAGATAGGCTAATATCTAACTATTCCATGCCAATGCTAGCTGTGTGAAATTATATGGTATAACGGAGTCATTTGTTGTGCAGTCTGTCTGACCCCATGGAGTCCCCTTGCTATGCCACCCGAGTACCATCTGGGACCTGGAAGCTTTAAGTGTGTTTGTTTCAGCTATTTTCCTCAAGTTTGGCTGTTCCTACAGCATATCCCTTATGCCTTTTAACCAGTACGTCCCTTACATTCTAATATGGTCAAGATCTTGACATGATTGTTGTGAAGTTTAAGAGGGTTTGAATACTTTTTATTGAAGTCTTCAAATATTCATGCCAACTTCTGGGAGGAAAATAGACTAAAACCCACCTTCCTTCTAAGCAAGCATGAATGTCTAATTTCTCTGAGCTACAGATTTGGCACCTGCTGTTTTAAGGCTCTTCTCTTTACTTTGTAAAATACCACTATTGTTTTTAACTATGTAGGCTTTGTATATTGAAAATGATAAAAGATTTCTAGCATGCTACAGCCCAGCTGAGAATACAATATGAAACAAAATTTAGAATACTTAGCAGTAGCTTCAAAAATATCCATGGTTAGTCATCAGCCCCCTGAAAGACAGTAATTATTCCACTCATATCTAGTTAACTTTAGATGGCTTAAAAGATATCCCAACCCCTTCCTCTTTTTCTGTTTGTTTTTTTTTTTTTTTAAATTTTATTTATTTTTCCTATAGGCTGCACAAAGTCCCTAAATAACACCACAGAAATTATGCAACAGTTAATACAGAACTGATGTTGGAAGCCAAGACTTGCTTTGTGGATGGCTTTGGAAACTTTATGTCAGCCTCCAAAGAGGAAAAGTTTAACAATATTTTCTTGCACTTTATTTATTCCTTGATTGGTTACTACAGAGAAAACAATTTGGAGAGTTAGATACCAGAACAAGTAGCAGGTACCCATAGAAATGAAACACTGTCTGCTGTTTTCATGTAAGAATGACTATGCAAACACTTTGTAAGCATTATTTAAACCCAGAAAGTAAATAACCCTCCTTGTGAAGAGTATTGGCATTTGTAAACATGTGCAGAAGCACTTAATATTCTGGAGTTATTTACTCCGTCTTTCTTGGCAAGAGTTTATTTACTGTATCTTTGTGATGACTTAAAATACCACTATGCACATTCATCTCTGCTGTTTTATCCACTGAAAACTTGGAGATTTGAGAGCAATGATATTCTACTGTAATGTCGTCAACATTAATCTATCAGATTAAGTTCATAAACAGGAAAAAATTCAGGCCTTTATCCTTTTCCCCGTAGTATACACATGCATACTTCATGCACATACATCTTATTCTCTCAAATGAGATCCCAGACAATTGCTAGGAAATTTCTCAAAGGCATTTGGAGCAATGTATTTTCTATCAGGAAAGCTACTGAATTTCAGAAGCTGAGGGTAAGAAACACTTTTTAATGGTGACTCTCTTAAATAACGTAGACCCTGAAAATACCAAAAAAAAAAATAAATTACTACTTGAATTTGCAGCCTTTCTTTTCAGCTAGAAAAAACCCAACAGTGCTTGTGACTGGAGTTATAGGAGTTAGTCTTTACAAGAGAACAAAACAGAAATGTCTTATGAAAGATCTGATTTCAGGTTTAAAGGACTGGGTTACTAGACCTTGTTCATTGCTATGAATAGAGGGACAGACCTTATAAATAGAAAAGTGAAGCTGTTGCCTAGAATCATTACTTAGTTGAATTTGTTTCAGTTCTTGAGCGATTATCTTGATAAAAGCAAAAGCATAATCTTGATATTTTTACACAATTTTATAGGTATTTCAAATTAAATGTTAAACCAAAGGTTCCTCAAGATAGTTGATTTGAAAACTTTAACAAGTTAAACATAAGATCTGTTTCTAAGGATATTTTTGTCTTTCTACTAGTTTTTCTTTGTATGTATGTGTTGGGTGGTATATTTGATTTATGTGACCTGTGGCTAAAATGACTTCATGTTAGATCCCACACTAAGTAAACTGGCAGCCTTTAATGATGACCAGTGAAAGATGCTTATGACAGAAGTGTAAATTTACTAAAAGCAAGTGTGTTCCATTCAGGAAATTTTGGCCAAAGTACATAAGTTGTCCTGATGTATTTGTACTATTTTTCCTTAGCATAGGTACAGAGACATATTTGGAAACTAACTTGTCCTTGCTATCCATCTTAATTCTTTCTCTCAATAATTTAATAATTTAATGATTTACATAAATTAACAAGAAAACACCCCATATATATATAAGAAAAATATTTTTCTTTATTGGAGATTAATTAAAGCTACTGTATCTCTAATGTTATAGCCTTTTCCTAGCTTTGTATTGTGAAGTATGGCAGAGCTCAAATGATGGCCTTCTTTTAAACCTAATTCTAACGTTTTCAGTTAGTTAAATTGGAGGTGACTTTTTATGTAGAAGAGGGAGAAAGCTTGCTTGCTAGTAGAAAGAATGCAAGTTTTCTTTGGTTTATGAGCATTTGAATGTGGCGTGTAATGTCCATTTGTAGAAAGTGACACGATATGAAAAAAATAAAATGCATTAACTGTGTATAAAACAGGACTTCAACGAAATTGTTTCATGAATTAATGTGTGTAACTTGTAACTTACTGGAGAGTAAGCCTAATCATGGCATTCATTTTAGTGCCTTCAAAAAAATCCCCCATTGTATTTCTTCATGGTTTCTGAAAAAGCATTTTAAGTAGCATCACTAACTGTTGCTAAATAGTATAGTATTTCAGGAAAGCTCTGGAAAATTGTGCCTCCTCCCTCCCCTTCCAAAAGAGAATGATATCTCTTCCACTTTTTCATGGAAGTTTTCATTAATAAGAAGTAATAGCCTGCTTGGATTTTGTAGCTTTTGGCATCTTGCTAACATGTGACCTCTATGATCCTATATCCTTCCCATATTTGTTAGTCTCTGTTCTGCCTTAAAGTTCTGTCCTAATTGGGTGTCTTCCTTCTACTGACATTTCCCTCTGTAAAATTACCTACAGGTATGTCATGAGGGAAATATAAATACACTGACAGACTGCCTGTTATTTGACAAATGGACGCTTAGGAACATATGTCTCCAGTAGTACATTATTGTACTCAGATCATTGAGACAAAAGGCTTGGGCACAAGGTTATCTAAATGTCCTAATGCTGCATGACATCTATTGTGCTCCCACACAAGACAAATGAAGTAGTTAAGAATTCAGTACTCATCCACCAGCAGCCTGCAATGCACTTTTATATTTGTGTTTATAATGTCCATATTAAGGTACCAGCATAAAGATTCATTTGTATTTGTGCTTGTATTTTGCTAGGAACTGCCTGAAACATACATATGTTCTTAAAATACAATATTGCCTGACCTAATAATGTTTTTCAGTTTTCAAAATCTTTTTTATAAGAAAGAATCCTATGATAAGGTGAAATGGGGACTACAGACTGTATTAAAACCTATAGATTTTTTTCTGTTCCAACTTTTATGTTAGAACATTTCTTTATGTTTCTTAATATCAAATAAGCCAGTTGTTTTATTTTCTTAAATAATAGCATCAGAAGGCTTAAAGGTGTAAGAGGGAAAAAAGATAAGACAACTTGAAATACAGAGACTTTTCAAACTAATGCTGCGCCTGCATATGTCCTGTTCCTCAGAGATATATTTGAAGTCAGTGAAGTTAAAACAGGGCTGAGCTTGGCTTTCTCTGTCTTCTCCAATTTATACTTGACATGCTGGCATTTAAAGTTCTTTATCTCGTGAATTATGTTCATATTACATTACCCTGGGTCCCATTCTTAATTGCTTATGCAATGTCTGACTACCTTGTTGAATGTTTGGACTTTGTGGAAGCAGTGAATACAGCTTGCTCTCTTGGAATCACAGGCTGTTCCTATTAAGGCAACATAGTTTTGTTTTGCTGAGATACTAATTGAGCTTTCTCTTGCTTAAAATAGTATTGCTGTATAAAGGATTCTGTGTAAAAAAACTATACATGTATGAAGAGAAAGGGAGGGAAAGATTCATGTCATTTCTATGTATGCCTTTTCTATTAAATTTGCTTAGGTATTAAAACAATTTTATTTCAAATATATGGTTTTATCAATTACACAAACATGTTTTGCAGTAAAATCTGAGCTGTTTTATACTGTTGGTGACTATGGAACTTCTTTCCTGTTTGGAAGTGATGGATGATCAACAGAACATAGGCTTTACTTGAGGCCATGCAAGTTATATGAATAAAAGTACAAGTATGTGAGCACGAAGGTATAGGATAGTATGACTAGGGGCAGAAGCTCTTTGAGTCATCTGTTATCAGCTGTTTATTCCTTGATGTCACAAACTGTTCTATTACTGGACAGCTTGGACTATGGCTCAAAAGCATCTCTTCACTTGTGATTAGTTAAATACATATTTCATCCTATTTTGCCACGTTAATAACAAAGATTCCTACCTGTTCTTGAAAGCAATCAGTGTTTTATATGTATCTGCAGATTTACTCCGATTTTTCAGTTTTCCTTTTGCCTCTCTTCATTATCTGTTCTGCAGTTTTTGGTACTGAATTGCAAAGCCAAACATGTTTGGTTCCCTGTGGTACGAGTTTCTTACACTGAATGCATGGAAAATTGGAACTTAATAGTTTCCAGTTTTTAAGAAAAAAGGGGGTTTCCTGCATTACTTACACTTCAATTCTTGGTAACCAGGCATGGGTTGCTCCAAAAAGTCTTTGAGCTTTCATTATAAAAGCTGTGTGTATTCTATAAAGATATACACACACAAAATATTTTTATGCTTCCCTAGAAAATAACCCCTGTAACAATCAAACCAGAAAACTGTTCAAGCTCTTTTCTCCATCCCTAGCTCCTACAAGGAGGATTTACCATTTTGGAATGGAGAGGTCTCTAAGCTACTCTAAGCTGGGCCAAAATAGAAAGATACAACATGAACAGAAAAAATGTGCACAATGTTCACAGGGGGAGAACTTCCAACAAGTTACCTTTTTTTTTTTTATACTTCCATGGAGCAAAAAACCCCCACAGATGACGCTTCAGAGATAGGTTGTTGTCTGTGATGAAAATGTTGGTTATTTCGGGTTGTAATTTGTGATTACAGACAAGGGTCTATGCTAAAATGGGCAGTGCAGTGGAAAATTGAGGGGAAGATTGCAGATGGGAGAGTGCGATACTTTGAAGCATGGATTGAGTCAGCTCTTGGCTTACTCCTGTACTTCAAACTTTCTCTGGAGTGCAAAACTAATCTGTTAGTGTTTGACATTACAACTAGAACTGCTTCCCTGGAAATTTACAGGGACAGCTAAGTACAGCGTTTCTTTTATTTCCTCCTGTTACTAAAAAAGCAACAAACCAACCCTTCCAACCCACTTTTCATAGTGGAAGACTGCTTTGTATGAATTTATTAAGAAAAGTTTCTTTCAAGTAATATGTGTGTGTGATCATTATGACTTTACTCCAAAAATAGCAATGAACCGTTTCTATTTGCTTTTCTAGGCCAGTCATACTCAGTGAAGGACTGGCTGCCTGAGGCAGGTAGGGTCACAGTTGCCCAGCAGATGTATCTGTAGCTGATGGCTTGCTTCTGTAAAGGTAGCTGCCAGCTAATTAATTCACCCTGCATAATTTGAAGTAGGATCCTTAGCACCATTTTAATGGAGCTCTTTGTCAGCTTAATAGGGTTTATAATATGATTTTACACAAGAAATCCATGCATACCAGGAGCAAAAAACCACCCCGATTCCTCTTTCAGGGTAGTAATAGCAAGCAAACAGGAAGACTGGATTATAATTAAATAAATTACTTTTCCTTTGAATGCAATGTCAAAGGTTTAATGAATTGAGACCTTACACTTAAAATCCATTTTAGAACATCAAATTCCTGTGAGGGCAAAAAGTCTCTGTGCATTATTACAATGTGGAACAGATGACCTTCTAATTTTCGTTGTTTATAGTATAGGGTAAGATTGGCCTGCGTATCTGCCAATGAAAGAAATAAATGATACTACTGCCATTTACCTTGTATTCAGTTATCTCTTGGGAGAAGCAGAGAGGAAGGGAAAATAAAGAAAATTCACAAGCACATACAACGAAATCTGAGTGTGGTTTAAACACTTAATAGTGGTGTAAAATATGTAGATTAAAACCACAGGTAAAATGTACTGCACTGACTCAGTGGAAAAGTGTATTTAAATTTTACCCTCATTGGGATCTGTCTTCCCTTCCTTCTGTGATAAGTGATGCAGAGAGAGGCCTGATGTAAATACAGCAGGAGACTGGCAGCATGGCAGGTAAATAGCGGCTGCCTTTCTTTCTGAAGCGTGTCGTGGCATTCAGCAACGTTTCTTCAGTGCTTAATCTGCAGTCTTGATGTATGTGTCTAGACCTAAACAGAATGAAAGAGGGAAGGAAATAGTTTACAGGACATCTGCTAGTCCATGACACATTCTGTTTGGAGGTCAAAATAATTTACAGCGCAGTAGGATTATAGATGCAGCTTTTATGAGCAGGGAGCTCTGTTCTGTGCCAGGTGCTCACGCAGATTCTTCTGTGGCAGCAGCATGAGAAAAAGCAGCTTGAGTGATCAGAAGTGTTAGAGAAGCAGCACACGGCACCAGCAGGTATACTGCTGCTGGCCAGACTTCCACACTCTCTAAAAGATCACTCACCAAAACTTTCCTTGAGGGTCATGCCTTGTTGCATTCCTTTCTTTTTCCCAGATCAGGATGTCCAGCTCTGGTGCCTAATTCCTGCCAGGCTTCTGTCTCTCCAAATCCATTTGCCTTTTCCTAAACCTGAGCTGGTCCTGTATGCTCCAATGGAAAGAAAAGTCCTCAATGTGGCTGAATTCCTGAGCCAGCTTCTGCAGTGTATACAGCCACGAAGGTGCAGGAGAAATGCACTCCAGAGAAGGCCACAGCGTTGCCTCCACACAACACAATGTCTATTGCTCCTATGGTAGGTTTCTTAATATGGATTGCTGCCACAGAGAAACTTCTTTCCTGTTGTAGAGAGCAATGCTATGGTACACGGAGCCCAGAAAACATCTAGCCATTTAGGGGTGCTACGCTTCAACTGCCTGACAGCTGCACACCTCTGATAGCAAGGGTCTTGCCTGCCACAGCTTGGTGTTTGGCATCAACCTGAGAGGGTTTGCCTGAGTTACTGCCCCCATTTTTTCACTGGGACAGAACAAGAGATAGTGACTCTTCAGCCTGGGACTCGGGGTTTTCCTGTCTTTTGCCCCTGGTCTAAAGCAAGCTGTTGAGGGACTCGAGGCTGGGTACCTCCTGGCCCACAGACGAATACCTGCGGTGTTGGGTCATTGGGTGTTCTTCAGTCACTCTCATTAAGTGCTCATTATCAAAATACATCAATTCTGTGAAATAGTTTTTTAAAATAAGAAAGAATACCCCACCCCCTCAAAAAAAAAAACAAACTAGTTTTCAGAAAAGTATTTGAGAAATTTTCATCCACTTGTATTATTCACTTTCCTAATTCAAAACTGACTGCATTTGCTCCAGTCAGTTACTAATCTAATTTGCAATACTGAGAACTGAAGATTTATATAATTTGATTGAACTGAGGTGATTTTGGCCAGTAAGTACTTGCTCATCAGAGCTTGCTACAAGATAAAAGTGTCAGGCTTTAATTTTGTTGAGCATATAAACTTAAAAACAAACCAAACCAGGACTGTTGCGTGTCTCTGAATACTGGGCCTCCTGGTGTTATGGTGGACCAGGGGCCGGGAGCCGCAGGTCCTCCTCATAGCAGGGGCATCAGGGCAGGGTCTGGCAGCCAGGGCCTGTCCTGCTGCCCCAGCTGGGGAAGCTGGGGGTCCGGGGGTGGCCCAGGCATCAGGCACCTCCCTGAGGCCAGGCCAGGCTGTGAGCCTGCTTGTGGGCCCAGCCTGGTGGCGGCCATGGCCAGGCACGGAAGGGCTGAGATGCCGTTGGGCTGTAGCTCAGGCAGGGATGGAGCACGGGAGCCTCAGCCGAAAGCAGCTCCCAGCGGCGGGGGTTGGCCCTGGTCACAGGCTCCTTGTCACACAGCACTGTCAGGGAGCCCTGTTGCCATGGCTGTGGTGGGATGGGGCCCCCCTGGACTGTGTGCATTAAGTGGGCCCTGAGCCCTCATGGGCATTTGCTCGAGACCCTTATGAGCGTGGAGAACATGCTCGAGGCCCTTATATCTGGGAAGGAAATGATGGCGTTGACTTAACTATGTGGTTGGGAGTGAGCTCTTCCATAAATGCAGTGACTGTGACCTTACACCCTGTGACACCATGACATGGCATTATGCAGCTTTACTGTCTTGGGATTTGACTGAACTAATGGAACTTGCTTGCACAGATCCAAGGTCTGTGAGATCACTGTATAAATGTCCTATGCCATTAGCCTCTGCTTATGTCAGACTATTGCTGTAAGCAAGAAAAAAAAGAATGGCTCTGAACATAATCTGATATTTGAAGGCAAGATTTAAAAATACCACCGTATCAGCTGCGTGCTGCTACTTTATTCACAAACCTGAGACAGACACTGTGGTCCCTGTAAACAGAAATACCTTCTCAAACTGACACTGTATTTTTTTTTCCTTGGGTGTACTTGTTCTCGTGGTTACTACTTAAACAGTAGATTCTTACACCACCTGTAAAGAATGAAGTGGAAAAGTGTATAACAACAATACTCTATTTTGCTGTTTAGATTGCAACCCCGCATTGAAAAATGCATGTCTCCAGCTCTGGCAGTAGTGCTTTCTCTGCTTCGGGGTCATTAACCAGCAGACTGAGGCACTCTCCTTCAGCATTGGAGATAACTTCAGTATATTCCGTTTGATTTATTGTGTTTTTGGAAGGACACAATTTATAAAACCTACACAATTATTTGAACAGGTTTCTCCTTAAGACAAAATACAGTCCAGTGGTATGCACCTGTGAGTTGGCAGCTTGACACTAAGAAGCTTCAAAGATCATTGGGGCAGAAATACAGAAAGTTTTTTTGGGCCGGGGTGGAGTGGACTGAAGTGGCAGGTAACATGGGTTATAATGAAAAGTAAGAGTAGTAAATGTTTGGATGTATTTGAATTTAGATCAACACACAAAGTAGAAATTGAAGAGCTAGAAGAAAAAAAGGGGGAGGGGAATAATACATCCGAATTAAATTTCTTTTTCAACAGGAAAAAATTGGGAACTTTTTAATGTTTTGTAATTGTTGAAGAAGGGGTAGCCCCTCTCTACATACGGTGGCATAAATGAAGAGCAGAGCATGTTACAGCTTAAAATGTTTTAGTGTTGTTAGTTTGATGGTCTCGATATTTTTAAAGCAGCTTTTGTGTAGTCCTCTTAGAGGTACATTGTAGCAAACCCTACTCCTTGATTGATTCAGTTAAAAACTGACAAATGTTTTTTAACTGTGTAACCGTCTAGGTCATTTGATTAGCCTGATGTTTCAACCATTCTGAAAACAGCATCAATGACAGGAGGCCTGACAGTGACAAGTGACATTTTATTCTTTTTTTTTTTTGTCCTATAATTTGTCAGCATTTATTCATCTTATTCTGCATATATCCCATGATAATACTGACTTTGAATTTTAATTTAGGGTCACCTCTTAGCTTTATTGGAGGCAAGGCATTTTACGTAATACATTTAATGCCCTCAGACAAACTTGAGTGAAAAACTCAGTTTCATCAAACAAGCTTCTTACAATTAATGTAGGGGAAAAATATGTTAGTATGTGGAAAGATGATGTATCTTATGTATCTTCTCCAACTCCAATTTCTATGGTTTTCTGATTTTTTAAATTTTTTTTATTACTATTTTTAAATTTGAAAAAGAACTGTGTGTGAAAACCGTGAGAAGCTTTGTCAGGGGCCTTCTGCTTTTAGCTTGAGGGTCCTGCTGGGGCCTGGGTGTGACCCAGTCACTGTCCCCAGCCCATCTCCTCTTGCTGAGGTTCTGTGGTACAGGACTGCTTGAAGAGGAAGGGCACCACATCACCCTGGTGGACCCGCAGCCGGGCTCTGAGGTTTCAGGGTCAATGCAGGGGAAAGACAAGGTGTCAATAGGGCCTGGTGAGATGCGCTTCACTGATGTAGGAAGATGAGAAGAGCTGAGGAAGGTTATTTGCTGAGGTGGAAATACTGGGAGCTAGAGACCTGAAAAGTCATGCGGAAGTGGAGACAAGGTGATGAAAACATAGGGAAGCAAAAGTTGCCTCCATGAAATGGAAAATGTACGGATTGGAATCCTCTAAAGGGAAAACATTAAAATAAAGGAAGGAAGAGCAACAGAAGGTGAATGTAAATTCTAACAGTAAAGTATAGAATGCTCTTACTATACACCTTGTGTGGGGAAAGGAAAAAAGGAGATGAATAGTGGTGAAGGTAATAATGAGTGAAGAAAACTCGTATCTCTCTCCATGTGCTGCTAAGCTAGTGTTTATTGTGGTTATATCTTTAATTTAAAGATTCCACCTTTTAGAATGTTGGAAATTTTGCTAACATTTGCTGATAAATCCTTTAAATAAATAAAAAAAAAAAAAAAAAGAAAAAGGAATTTTAGGTATTAGGGATCCCTCTCAAGAGATTTATTCATTCTCGAAAGCACCATTTGATTTTTAAAAAAACTGTAGGCTGCTCAAAAGGTCTGAATGTGTGTGAGATTCTGCACAGACTCCTCACAATGCCCCTGACTGAGATTTCTGAAGCTGTGCAGGCACCTAGACCTACAATCCAGAAGCTGAAAACTTGTGGCATCGCATTGTTTTCATTTTATATCTCTGTCTCTGGAGAATATCTCATACTTCAACATGTAAGCATGACCATGGTAGAGACATGACTTAAACCTAAACTTTTGTTTGTATGTCAGCTTTGGCATTTTTTTCAAATCTTTTGCAACTAAATCCAGTAAATAGAGGTAAGATTCAGGATAATGGGTAGAGGAGAAAATGGCTAACAGTACCTCATCCTCTCTCATCTAGGAAGGTAAACTGGGACAGTAAACAATAAAGGTACTGATTGAATGGGATCTGAATGTAGTAGTCAATTATGAGCAATTAATAACCATATGAAGGAAAATACTAAAAAAATCAGCAAGATTATTAGATCTCTCTCTGCAAAGCTACAGTGCTGGATAAACGCCAGAAGTCTGCGTGGCTATTTTGTGAGATATCTTTATTTAGATATTACATTAAATTTTGGTATTGTGGGACTTTAGGGAGATGTCTCATTACGCCAGCATTTACACTGATTTAGTTAGATGTAGCAGCTATTGTATGCTAAAGTATTCCTTAGAGCAGCTGGATGAACTGTATTACTGAGAATAGAAACCACTACTGCATTTTCAGACTGAAAAATTCCCAGCACTGAAGCTACGTATCCCTTGGCATCAGACTGACTGGGCATCTTTGAGCAAATTTCCTTGCTAGGCCTCATTCTAGAAATAAAACTTCCTGTCTTTGTTGCTTTGTTTGGCATGCATTTATTTATTTATTTATTTCTCTCAAGGTTGGTTCCGCTCTGTCACGCTAAGGTTGTTAAAGTTGCAGGCAGAAATCAAGATGTGTAAGGGTCTTTCTTATTCTTTCTTTCTTATTAAGAAATTCTTTCTTATTAAAAGTTAAGTCTATGCTTAGAAATATGAAGGATATAATAAAAAAAGATTGCTAATGTATTTTTTTGCTTGGTAGAAAAAGATGACTTTACTACAGTAAATCCAAATTTTCTATATATATATTATGACTTATTCGGGGTATCTTTCCATTATTAAACTAAAGAGTTCACCTATCATATTGGCAACATTGCTAGGGTCACAAGTCCCTCAAATCTTCTGTCAAAAACCCTAATTGCTACAGCAACTTTATTTATGTTTCACTAAAATCTGTGATGTCAAACCAGCCTAACCTTATGATCCACATTCCAGTCACAAGGCTTTGTCTCCTTGCTTAATAACTGAAAACTCATATTTGTTTGCATCAGAAAGAAATCATCATGCCAAACCATGAAGTTTTAACCAGATAGGCTTTACAGGAACCCAGTTCCTTCCTGCTTGAATTATCAGAATTACCTTATAGATAAAGCTAACATTTTAATTAGATAACTTAACAACACACACCTTCAAATCTTTTGTCTTAAATTTAGAAAGAACTACTAAAATTCTTAGATTTTCTTTAATCCGTCTCTAGCAAGCAATTACTGAAGTGTATTTAACAAATGTTTGGTATCGCTTTAACTCTTTGGATCTCTCCTACCACTTCAAAAGTTTGATTAAAATATGTATATAGATAATTGCCTTATGGATAAACTGCTTAACGTTCAAATGTATTATTGTATCCTTATGGTTTTCGTTGAATGTCAAATGTCTTTGAAGAAGAAATGCCATCATCTCAGAAATTATGCTTGTAAGTGGTTGAGGTTTTTTTAAGAAAATGCTCCCATGATAAAATAGTTTTATTGCTGACCTCTATTTAGTTTTGATGCTTCTTGCTATTTTTAATGTCCCTGATGGATGCAAGCATTTAAGTGGAACTTTACTTAAATAAGGTATCAGCCAATCGTTAGTAGTGCTTTTGTACTAGAAGTTCATAAAGAAAAATCTACCAGAACACCTTGTAGACTATCCTTTTGTACCTTTAGTGTTATATGGTGATTCCTCTTGTAGGTCTAGTTCAAGGCCAGAGCTATGTGCATCCCGCTACAGTAAAAAAGTGGGTATTGTATTCAGGTTTGTCTTAAGTTTTATGCTGTCTTGGTCTGAAGTAAACAGAGATACCACATAAAAATAACAGACCCTATCAGAATTACAGATGTTCAAAGCTTTGGCGCTTCTTAAGAGGTTTAGATGCTGGAATTTGGGCAAAAACGTCAATCTTCCTGTGGTAACTGTGATGATTGTATTTCACAGATGTGACAGCTGAAAAAAAACCCAAACCCCGTATGTAGGCTAGTTGCTATCTGTAAGACTTGTGTGGCTTCTAAATCAAGTTAGTGGTTATTCAGACTTATTTGCTTAAAAATTACAGATCATAAAATAGAATAAGCCTTCAGGTTTTTAAAAAGAAATTATATTACTTTTGAGCCCAAAATGCTCTACTAACAAGTTCAAATGCTCAAATGTGTGGAGGGGAGGAATCATAAAAACTTATAGGAAATGTGTTGGTATGTCCATGCTCCCCACCCCGCTTCCCTCTCCTCGCTTCCCTGAGCAGAAATATGGGCATCTATTTTGTTCAAACTTTGGGCTGTTCCTTCTCATGGGAAAACTTCGATTGATTTCAGGAAGAAGAATCAGAAGTGAGTACCAGTTGCCTACAACACATGTTGTATGTATTATACACAATTCCTTTTTTTTTTTAAAAAGATGTTCAACTCTGCCTTCTGGAGTAAGTGCACATCTTTTCTAATACTTGTAGGAATACAGCAGGATATCCAGGGCAGGAGAGTTGTTCTCTAGATTGTTCAGTTTTGTATCTCCATGGAGGTTATTTACACCCCGAAGTTCTCCCAAGTGCTGTACGGATTTTAGTCATTTAGAGGCTAAGGAAGCAGATCTGGCTGATTCTTCTACAAGTCATTGATCTGCAGTTTCTAGGAGCGTGTTTGCAGAGGCAATAGCAAGGTCTAAAATGACTGTTCTTGCCTTTTTTTCTTGATTTTTGTTTTTTTCAGTAATATATTTGCTAGCAGGAAAGCATGGAACAAAAGGTTGAAGTGCCTTCAATGTGTGAAAAGTGTTCTCCTGCACTTGACTTCTGGACAGAGAAGAGGACTGTTTGAAGCTCTCCAGTCAGATGTACAAAGAAAACTCCCATTGACTTATCTGGGTTTTCATCACAGCCAGTGTTTCATCACAACTTGTTTCTCAATAACTTAATGCTAAATTTTCCTTTAATATTAAATGTCAAAGTTGTGAGTTCATATGATGACAGGACAATTCCAGTTGGAAGGGACCTGTGGAGGTCTCTAGTTCAACCTCCTGCCCAAACCATGGTCAGTTATGAGATCAGAACAGGTTGCTCTGGACTTTATCCCAGACGGGTCTTGAAAATCTCTACAGTCTTTCTGGGCAAACTGCTCCACTGTCTGACATCCTTACCCTGAAAAAGTTTCTCCTTGTGTCTAGTCTGAACTGCTCTTGTTTCAGCTTACTCCTGTCATCTCTTGTCTTCCTGTCATGCACTGCTGTGAACAGTTTGGTTCCAACTCTTCAATGCCTTTGGGCACTGGTAAACTGCTGTTAGATTCCCCTGAAACCAGCTCTTCTCTAGGCTGAACAAGCCCCAGTCCTGTAGCTTCTCACAGGACAAGTGTTCCAATCCCTGACCAACCACCGAACCCTGATGAACTTTGTCGATCTTTGCACCAGTTTGTCGACAGCTGTCTCTTACTACAGGACCCCAAACTGGACACAGTGTCCAGTTGTGGTCTATCAAGTACTGAGTAGAGAAGGGATCATCCTTTCACTCAGTCTGCCATCTGTACTTCTGTTATTACAGCTGAGGATACTGTCGAACATCTTTGCTGCCAGACCATGCTGCTGACTCATGTCCAGGTCCTTTTCTTAGAGCTCCTTCCAGCTTAGCAGTGCCCAGGAAAGGGGGTTGTCCTTTCCAGGGCTTTGTATTTGTTTTTGCTTAATTTCATAAGGTTCATGGCCTGTTCTTCCAGCCCGTCTATGTTCCTGCCTTCAAGTATATTGACTGGTTCCTCAGGCTGGTGTCATCTGCAAATTTGATGAGAGTGCATACTGTTGCACCTTCCAGGTTACTGATAAAGGTATTAAACAGGACAGGGCATAGTACAGACTCCTGAAATACTTCAGTTGTCACAGGCATCCAGGTAGAGTAGGATCCACTAATGACTGCCTTTTGACCTGGTCATTCAACCAGTTGTTTGTTTGGGGTTTTTTTAATCCTTTTAGTTGTTCACCCGTTCAGACCATAATGTTCTAACTTGCATACAAGAATATTGTGGGGAAATAGTGTTGAAAGCCTCCCATAAAACACAATCCAGAAAACATGGCTTTCATGTAAAAAAGTTGTCCATTTTGTTCCAGTTCAATATGACTTAAGATATAAATTCAGGTTTTGATGATTTTTAGTTAATATTTTATTTGGTTTTGTGAGTATGTCATGTTATGTTTAAAGAGCGAGTAAGAAAGATGGCCTGGCTTGGAAAACCTTGATAAAGTTAAGTCACGTGAGGATGTCATACAGGAACAAAACCCATTTAGATGTTGTCAATACCTGCTTTAAAAGAGCTAGCATCTGGTTACTGCATTAAGTGTGTGCTTCTAACTATATGGTCCTCTTTGTCACATGTTTTGTGGCATAGAAGAAATCATTCTGTAGTCATTGTATTAACACTGCTTGATTTACTTCAGCTTTTGCCAGATTGTATTACTTAACTTGTCTATAATTTGTCTGTAATGTCAAGGTCTGGGTCACTTCCTGTTTTTACACGTATTTTCCATTTGGTTATAGTTAGTATAATGGTATAGCTAAATGTCAAGTGTAATTATTTGGCATAGCATTCCTCTGACCATGTGTAGGGTCCCTTTATTGCTGGAGGAGGGTACCTCTGGCAAGCAGCTCATTTCTTCCTAAAATAAATGACAAAAACATCTAAGGTGAAACATGTCTTGAAAGCACCTGTATCTCTCCATTGGTAAGGTAGTCTAAAGTGGCCTAATCATACTCCATCTTTATACTTTAGGTACATAAAGACAGGGGAGGAAAATCCCTCTTTATCTCTTTCCTGAGAATTCTTGAGCATCGAAAGCTTTCACATTGAGTATCTTCACACTGTGAAGATACAGCTGCAGCCCTACTAGCTTAAGATGGCTGAGAATTTTTCAAGAACATTCATATTTGATGTTGTTAGCTGGCAGGCTGCTTCTATGAAGGGACTCCTGAAATATGTGCAACACAACCTATAAATACCTGAGAAGTACTTACATGAATAATTCCTGTTTTATGATAGTGAAGCACAGTTTCAGGCCATGGCTCAGTGGCCAGTCTATTTCACTGGACATTGCCCAGACCTTTCTACCATTCTCCAGCTATTTAAAGAAAATGGAATGCAGATGTATGGAAGAAAAGTAATAAGTTTTTTTCCTTTTTATAAGATCTAATACAATTTTGCATGAAAATATTACTGTGGGGTTTCCAGGTGGTTCAATGAGGAGTGCAGTCAAGGACAACTCATGAGAGTCCTCTTACATGGAGTTAGGAATCCTTCACAGGGAGGCTCAGATATAGTGGAAGAAAGCACAAATCTAACAGATGCAATTAATTTGAGTTGGCTGTTGTGTTCTTATGAAATGAGCCAGAGAGGAAATGTAAGAAAAGAAGAAAAAAAAAAAAACACAAAAAAACAACCAAACAAACAAAAAAACACAAAAAGAAGTAGGCCAAATTATGACCTGGTATAAGTGGGTACAGGTCCATTGGCTTTGCTTGCTTTGTACCATTCTTCAGTTTGACCTTTGGAGCTACGGTTTATCCAAAGAGGAGAAAATCCAAGACCTGAAGTTCTATTTGTCTGTAATTCAAATTATCTTGTTATCCACTCTTATAAAAGATTTCTTTGGTGGTGAAATAAAACAGAGAGTTTGTTGTGCATTGCAATTTTCCCCTGCTTTCAGTGCCTGTATCTTCTGATGAGTTATCTAGATAAGATGGATTGCTCTCCTTTCTTTCTGTTTTCTTAATACTCCCCCATTTTTCCCAAGTAATTGCAGTAATACCTGCAAATCTATTCGAGAGACTTGTAACCAAGAGTGAAGTTTGCAGTTCAAGCCGCTGCTTTCCTCCTGCCACCTTGACTATGGTGATGGATTGGTTTTGTTCTACAACAGAGAATGATAGTAGCCAGTACAGTGATTTGTTTTTTTTAATGGGGTGAGCATTTGTACGCAGGGCTCTCCCACATGTCAGACTGCAATGCAGGCAACATCCATGTGTGATGCAGTAAATGTTTGCACAGGGGTCTGCCTAGTTGCCAGGAGGACACCGGACTGAACACAAAAGCATTTCTTTTGTTACTTGATTTCACAGAAGTAATTTGAAGCTTTCATCTCTTGAGCAAGTATGACTGGGTTAGGTTCTGCCTGTTTTCCATCCATGATATTTGAAGCTTTTCCTGTCTGAACCTTTAAGTATTCTGTTATTTGAACACAGAGAGCAAGGGAGACTGTCTTGCTCACTTTGTAGGAAAGACATTCTGCAATGTGATGAGAGATTCAGCTTCACATCTCTGCTCTCAGTCAGACATATATCTAACCCCTGGACAGCTGTGCTTTTTCGGGGACATCTCTAAAATAGCTTAACCAAGTTCTTTACCTTACTCTTTTCTCTCTCAATCTCTGTATCAAACACCTTCATTTAAATTGCTTCCTTTGCAGAACCAGAAACATGGTTTTACCTTCTTTTGTTCCCTGTTCCTCAGCTCCCCTGGAAAAAAAAAAAAAAAAATAATTGCAAGTAATTGTGGCAGTTACCTTCTTTCACCTACTTCATAAAACACGTGCAAGAACAAGGGAAATGGTAATATCAGGAAAATACTGTGATTAAATAACTGGGAGTGGAAAGTGAGCTTTAATTTCTCAGCCTTGTGCTCAGAATATTTCCATGTTGATTTTCATTCTGTGCAATTCTTGAAGCGTACGGGTTTTGTGCTGAAATACATCTTTCTTCCTCCTCTTTCTGTCACGCTTGCTCATAAATTCTTCAGCGGACAGAAGAATTTAGATGCATAAAGGAATATTCTGTCTTCATTAAATTCAGTGCATAATTGGTATGAACTCTTCTGTATGCTTTTCATTGTAACGTAAATGTAATGTTTCATGAGCAAATCATAAATCCTGAACTTACTGGGAGTAAAAAAAAAGTATTCTTTCTTAGATCATCTCTTAGCTCCAATATCATAGAAACAAAGGAAAATACTATTATATCAGCTTTGGTGGTACTAATGCAGCATGCATCTGCCCTGTTAAACTTCCACTCTAGGAAACTGATCTCTGGTAGGTGGAGCTGCTTTGGAATAGTTTACAGGTCCAAGGAACAAACAGCAGCAAGTGCATGGGGGGTGCTGTGTCATGCTTCTCTGTGCTTAGCATAAAACTGAGCACAGTTAAAAATAAATAAAATTGTTGATCTGAAAGGAAACAAGTCAAATTTAGTTCTGGGTTACTACATCGTTGCACCAGTGTAAGTGAGGAGAGAATTTATTTGAACGTCAGCTGGAGTTTATGCTGTCTTTCGGAAGGTCCGCAGAGTGAACATTACCACCTAGTGGTTGACAGTAGTGAATGGGAGAAAAGACTAGCACGTTGCTTGCATGTAGACCAGGTATTTGCTTTTAAAAGTCTGCCCACCATGTGCAGAGGCTTAAGTATCTGAAAGCAGAGACCTGTTGGGTTTCTGTCCAGTTTAGTCCCTAAGTAAATTGCATTGTACTCGGTAAACACCTTCAACAAGAAAACACAGCACAAAGGAAAAGTAAACTTCCAGTTATGATCAGGAATCTATTTGCCTCAGATTAACAACGGTAGCATAACTATTACTGTTACAGCTGGTGTGTAGTGCCACAAAGTAGGTTCTGCACTAAAGGTGAAACAGCTGCAGCCAGCGTTCTGCCTGGTGAAAACTGGCAACACCTCTGCTGAGGGGCTGGCTGAGCTTCAATTGACTAATAGAAGCTCAGGAACTGAATTTTTGTTCGTCCTTTGCCAAAATGTTGGTTAAAACAGCAATTATTTTTTAAGTTATTTTTAAAAAGTTGAAGTACTTATTCAAATTTTTAAGCAGGTTTTTTATTCCCTAAAAAAAAAAAAGTCTTTTAGGAGTTTAATTTCTCTTATGCTGACAATCCAGTTATATTACTATATGGTATGATATATCAGCTCATTCAGAAGGCAAGAAATTAGGGAGCTTTGAGTCTCTGAAATAGCTCCTGTATTTTTGGTTAAATCTAAGTTCTCCATGTATTCCTAACAAACCGTGGGTTTAAAAAAAAAAAAGAAAAAGGAGTAACTCTCTTCCATTTCATTTGAAAAATCAAACCTGTTATGAGAAGGGATTGGTATTCCTTTTGGTATTCTTGGTATTCCTTATCATCCCTCCAACCTCTGATAAGAGGAAGAAAAAAAGCAGAGTAAGAACGAAAGAGTTTTAAAGAGGAAGATTTTTTCTCTTTTTTTTTTTTTTTGTGTGTGTGTATGAAGAAACTTTTCTTTTTCTATTAAATTCTCTAAAACATTAACCAAGAAATTTAGATGGAAATTTTCAGTTCTGGTACAGGATTTTCTCTAAGTTTAAGCTATTATATCCACTGCATGTATTATCATTAATGTGATAATTTTTGCACCTAATTGATTTTCAGGGATCACCGGAAAATAATTTGACTAAGACTGGCCTGAGTAGGTAGCAGCCTGAAAAGTAGATTGCATGCTTTTTTTATGTTTCTGAAGGCAAGGATAACCTACTGAAATTTTGCTCCCTGCTGGGGCTATCAGATTTTGCTTACATCCCCAGAGCATCTGGAATCACTGAGACCTCAGTAAGTAAGCTAATAAGTACAGGCAAGTAAATTCAGGCAAGAGGAACAAGCTAGAAGCTGAAGTGGAAAAGCTTTCTTTTGTCATCAAGTGTGAACAGTGGATCAGAAACTGGAATAAAAATACCTGTATCCACTCTTATGTGTCTGTCTGTGTGTGCTTGAACCAGGAGGAATAAGGCTTGAGATTGCAATTGATTCAAGACAAGAAAATGAGGCAAAATATTCATTCTAAATACTGAAAACAAATCTACTTGTGTATATATATTTCCATGCTTGTTAGTGTAGTCTTCAGAATATTTTATTCTCATCTTGTGAGTTTTATTTTCTCATGGACCAATTTTAAACCTTTTGCATACTGCAAATGCTCAAAATTGTAAAAATTTCTGTTGCATAGCACCATTGTGATTTAACCCCAGCCAGCAACTAAGCACTACACAGCCGCTTGCTCACTCTCCTCCAGAGGGATGGGGGAGAGAATCAGAAGAGTGAGGAAATTCATGGATTGAGATAAAGACAGTTGAAGTAGTAAAGCAAAAGCCACACGCACAAGCAAAACAAAACAAAGAGTCTATTCACTGCTTCCTATTGGCAGGCAGGTGTCCAGCCATCTCCAGGAAAGCAGGGATCCATCATGTGTAATGGTTACTTGGGAAGACAAAATGCCATAACTCCAAATGTCACCCCTTCCTTCTTCCTTCACCAGCTTTATATGCTGACCATGACATCATATGGTACGAAATATCCTTTTGGTCAGTCAAAGTCAGCTGTCCCGGCTGTGTCTCCTCCCAACTTCTTGTGCACTCCCAGCCTAATCGCTGGTGGGGAAGTGTGAGGAGCAGAAAAGACCCTGACTCCATGTAAGCACTGCTCGTCAATAATGAAAACATCCCTGTGTCAACACTGTTTCCAGCACAAATCCAAAACATAGCCCCATACGAGCTACTATGAAGAAAATTAACTTCATTCCAGCTGAAACCAGTGCAACTACGAATACAGGTATTTCCTCTGGAGAAGATCCTAGATCTCCCCAAACATCTTTGAATATACGCACTAGGATAATGCAAAGGAAAAATACCTGGAGTTTTGACAATGAGATCTGAAGCAATTGTATTTCTATGGTAAAATGAAATTGAAAGTGACTACAAGTACCCGAGGGAGTTGATAAGCATATAAAAGGGGAAGAGGGAATAGCTTTTAAGCAATTATGAAGTTGCTTTATCAGAAGAGATGATACCACATCTGTGTCTTGTTAGAAAGTTAAACTAACTCTCAGAACTAATGTCAAATGTGCTCTGTAGTGAAAAGCACTGTACAAATGAAATCTAACAGCTTGCAAATAAGGCTCTGTAGAAAATGATGTCAAGTTTATCCTTTCAGGTGTTCCTAGTTGTTCAAGTTTCCACTTGTAAAGAAAGCATTGGCGCTTAAACTCCAGAGATCACTGTCTCTTCTGTATGAGACAGGGGAGATGAAGTTGTTGTTTCCTGAGGGCAACATCTCAGTAGTGGTAGATGGCTGGGGAAAAATATGGGACAATTTTTTTTATTGTTATGTTTTTTAGCTGAACTATATAGCTTTCAAATCCTAACTTTCTTAATCTGCCCCCCCACCCTGTCATGTCATCCACACTCCCCCATCCCCAAAGGGATGAGATCTGCAAGAGCAGTTTGGAAACTCTACGTATTTTTCCTTATGCCTTCAGCTGAGCCTCTGTTAAAAGTAAAAAGGATAGCAACATCTTGCTGCAGGCTAAGAGTCTTTAGAAAACTTGGGTATTTTTCAAAAACAATTATTTGTAGAGATAAATACCATACAAATAAGTATATGGCAGTGTATTAATTACTGCACAAAATGTGTTTAGGGAGTCCAGATGCTAAATTTCTATCTATTGAGGAGGGAAGGCTGAGAAACTGTTTAAAAAGCAAGTGATTTTAGTCTAAGATTAAATGAAATGCTGAAGAACCCACCAGTTCTGGCTAGCCTTTCAGTATAAGCCTCTTCAAAAATAATTGTTAAAGATTTATTATTTTAACATTTCTTAGTGGCCAAGGAAAGCAGTAGCTGTAACTGCTGAGGAGACAGATATAACCCTCGTTACTGAATGAAAAACTTCTTGAATGTATGAGTCAATAAACCGTTAATCAAAGAGGTCACCTGTTTTTCCTGATGGCACATTCTTTATATAAATGGCTACAATATTTAAAGAGTTTAAGGTGATGGTTGGTCCAGTAGTACAAGGTTTCTTGTATTGAGACTGGCAATTTGTATTAAGTGTTTTCTTGTATTAGCTAAATAATTAAGTACCCGTGATGGAAAATCAGTTTTCGTCAGCAAAGGAAAGAGTTACTTGGAAGGTCACATGAGAAAACAATGAAACTGTTCCTGCTTTAGTCTGTCTTCAGATATAGATTTACCCTGTCTTCAGATGCAGATGCATCCTAACCGAACTAGAATGTACTCAGTTCATGCTTTGTTGACTCCTACAGCACTTGAGCACATGCTAAACCTTAAGCAACAACTAGTTGCTGTACTGAATTTTGGCTGGTAACAGGCTGTTCATAAAATCACCATTGTGGTTTCATGTATATTCATCGTGATGGTCCACTCCTTTTCGCTGTGAGATCTCAGTGGGGTGTATTTCCCAGTCATCTTGTGTATGCGCATGTAAAAAAATTCTTGCTGTCTTTGGATTTTAAGTGGAGTAATATCTGTTTTTAAACACACTTCAGACACTTGCTTTGGGATTTACCTGATGATTGTATTTTTTGGTAGGGTTCTCCACACCAGGTTCTTCAAGTAAATCCCTCTTAATCCTCCTCTTACTTTTTATGCACTTCTTTTGTGCTGTGGGTAACGCATCAAGGCTGACATTTCCTAAAATACTTCAGGACCTGTGTGTCCTTCACATTCATTTCCCTTGTTTGTGATGAGTGTGTTCCTTCCATATGCTCCATCAACAGTTCTTGGCCCAGGCAATTACAGGCCCCCTCAGTTTAGGAAATACTATTCCAAGCTTTAACTCAACAGCTTGAAATGAAACAATATTTTTTACCAAGTTGTTTTTAAAAAGATTCAGGGACAGGATGTAGGAAAGGAGTTGTAGAAGAAGACTTAGGAAAAAAAAAAAAAAGTAATTTTTTTTCCTTAGATGCAGTGAACTCTGTAGGCCTCAACTTCAATAATAATCTCCGAGTGGGAGTTAATCATGGGTAATTAAGAAAAATCCCTATGGTGTCTATTCTCACAAAATCTAGGAATTACTAATAAACTTATTAATTGGAATGGAAAAAAATATATTGGCAGGGAGTGATTGTTAGGATATTGTTTATTGTTGTCTTATACTTCAAAGAGACTATTGGAGTGAATAATTAAAGATTTTCCTTGATTTGTTTCAAAATCCTTATGGACTGTGTGGTGTTTAGCACAACATAGGGCTTCCCCACTAACAAACAATCCGTTTATTGTAGCAATTTGATTAATATGATTGATTAATATGATTACTCTTGGCTAATATGTTATTATATGTATTATATATTACTGTCTTCATCAGAAAACTTTGGTGGTATTTGTAATCTATAAGTTACGTGTTCCTAAGTACTGCAAAGGGAAAGGATTTGATTTATTTTTATCTTTTCAGCATGTAAGAACCTAAGCTTTGTAGCTCAGAATATTTTCTCAAAGTCAAATCAGATTTCATCTAGTCAGATTTTACGCTTGCATGCATGCACACACACTCTGCTGAAACAAAGTATGGTATAGGCACGGAAATAGGGAGTATATGAATTTAATGTTAGAATTAAAAAAAATCAGTAAGATAAACCTCGTCTTAATGACTGTAAAGTCCTTTTCTGAACTGAAATTTGCAGTGCAAGACTATTTGCTTCTTTTGCAAAATTGAAATAAATTTTGCAAAAGAAGAATAAAGCACTACAGATTATTAATTTAGGATGCAAAATTACACTTATGGTACCATTTGGTTGAAATTTCTTGGAAAATTTTTAGTGCTTTTTTGGCCTTTTATAATTTATGACTCAAGGCTGCTATATTTTATAATAGGACTCTAATGAAATGCTTTAATGAATTATGATGGTTGCTGCAGCATCTATCGATGCAATAAATGTACTGTTGTTGTCAGTAATGTGACTAAAAACTGAGGCAGTGGCATGTCATGTTTATATGCCCTATAGCTGATTAATGTCCACTGTTCTTGGTTAAATAACCCCATGAATTCCATTAGGTAGTATCCACTGGAGAGTGGAGCAAACAGGATCTAGCTTTTAGAGATCTGTGGATCTGTACCTTGGGCTTTTGCCAATATTATTTAATTGAAAGGAAGACTGAGATAAAATTATAGCCTTTTGAATGCCAATGTGTGCTTGCAGCTCTGTTAACCCACTTTTTTGAATCTCAATGAAGCATTCTTGCATAAATAAAACACACTATTATAAAATAAATGATGCACAAGCTTTATTTTATGAAACTAAATAAGGCATAACAAATTGGACTGGATTGATGGTCATATATAGCTTTGCAATCTTTGCTATATATCTTCGCTATCTACCAAAAAGAAAAAGTAATCTATCTGATAGTGTGCTAATAGCCTTGCCAGAAACATCATGAAGAGAAAGGCGAGATAAAACAGAAAACCTTAACTGCATAGTCAATGTTCTTAAATATTCTTGTTTTCAGAAGGACTAAAATAGAAACATGATCATTTAATATTAAGCCAAATCCTGTTCATCTTTTGTTTGGAAGTATTTGTCTTCCAAAGTGACAGCTTTGGTAGCAATAAGAAGCCTGTCATGGGACCGACCCCTTTTGCGGTTTATTACTTGCCCAGATACCAGCTCATTACTGGTCACTTGAAGGACATCCTCAGCTATTCCATTCCTTTACTTGGTAATTAGAAGGCCACCAGATGACCCTAACTGAAATGATTGCTATGGCGTAAATAAAAAGAAAAAAAGCGGAGAGGGGAGGGAATGTGGGGAAATATGGAGTACAGATTTCATTCTTCCTTTCATTAGTTTTTAGGCCTACTTCAGTTCTTGAGGACATGGAATGTCAGATCCATTTGATCCTAATAAGACAGATAAATGCTTTCTTGCAAATTTAGTGTAGCCATTGAAGAAGTGCCTGACCTGATACGAATCCCACCCTCTGTTGAGCCATGTTAGGGGACTGTGTGGACACACGAGTCCACAACAGCTGAAGGTCAGTGGGGTAGTTCAGGTCACAGTGATCTGGGTTGAACTCATCTCATTCTGAATGAAGTCATGTGGAGTTGTTTTGTAATCCCCTGGCACTGGTTAGCAGTGGGCTGTTTAAAAAGAATTGTGGGCAATAACTTTTTAAATTGTTGCAACTCCTTCCAAAATTATCTTCTACAGAGCTTTAAATATTCCCTTAGAGCATAATTTTAAGTGAGTCATGTCAACAAGTTTCTCCTCTCCTTCCCCACCCCTTTTTTTAACTCATTGACATTATAGCAGCCAATCCATGTTTGTAAAAAAAAAAAAAAAAAGGTATTTCCTTGTACATCACAGCCTGGTACAACACTTGCCTGGTACCAACCTAGCATATTGGCTCCAGACACAGCATGCAGCCATGCTTATGAAGAAGGGTTTTTAGCCTGAATGTCTTGCTTAATTAAATCAAAGGTAAATTAAAAGCACACCATATCTTCTACTGTTCCTATCTACAGCAAGAAGAGAACAGTGGAGGCCTTTGTAGAGATTAAGAATCTTTGCACATGGTAATATAAACTGTATAAATACATATTTCAATATTAGCAAAATTTAAATTACTGTATATATTGCGTTTTCAGTCCATCATGCTGATTTATGTCAATACATAAAAAAGCCTCCTTCCCTTGAAACTCTCAGCTGCTTGTCAAATTTTAGCAGTAAATGAAAGGAAAAAAAAAGTAAATGTGGCAGATAAAATTGATGAAGATATTTTTATAGCAACACAGATCAAAGATTGCAGGCCAGAGGTTTTACAAACTGCAATGAGGGGTTTTGCTATACACATGGGAACTCTAGAGATTATGTTACATGGAAGCAAACAGAATTTGGCCAATGTTAAGGAAAAGAAATATGTAGGCCTGGGGCAGAAGGAAAATCTACCTTTAAGTACATGCAATAGATTTTGTTGTTAATGTTTTTAATAACAAGGTTCTTCCGTTATCCTCAAGAGTGCTGGAAATTAGTCAAATTACACAGAAATGTGCAGTTGGTTCATGTCCTAATTACAGCCCATAAATTAAAGAAATAATGCAGGGTGAGTTGCTTGGTTATGCTATTCAATAATTTCAGCATACTGGATAATCTGGCTGAACTTCAGGTCTCTGAGAACTTTGTATTTAGCTCTATAAAGCCAGTTTGACTCTATCCAAGTATACGAAGGTTAGAAAACCCTTGAAGAAATGGTTCTACAACATGTAGAATAGTTCCATAATGTAGAATTTAGTGTACTTGATACAGACTTGTATTAATTGTTAATGGGGGGGGATTATATTTTTATGGAAGTCATTGTCATCTTTTTGTATATTACAATTTAGGCATCGCATGTTATGTGACTTAAATTTGAACCTTCAGGAGAAGGGCAGAGGGATCAAGTCTAGGAAACTTCATATGGAAAACAGTTTTAGGTAGATTTACTTTTTGTATTTTTTGTAGAATCCAGATATGTTGGCCTTTTCTGACTTAAAATTGTGGTTTAGTTCCTGAACTTGATCACATAGAACCAGGAAAAAGTGTTCATCTGAAGCATTCTTGGGACTGATGTTTGTGTTTGATACCAAAATTTCAAAAGAGATACTGTTTCTTCTGTACAAAACCAATCAAGTATAACTATTAGTTTATTATTCTTCTTGTGGCTAGGTATAAGCCCACAGATGTGAAAGTAATTTACTGCATTGTTCTCACCTACATGATTTTGTAACCCTTGGAGCATTTAAGAAACTGTTAAGTTAGTCCTTTCCATTTAAGTGGTGAGTAAGGAGCTAAGAGTACCAAATACCTTCGCCTTCTTACAGAGCGTGTAGATGAAATTAAACACTGAGCAGGAAGGTGGTAGGTATTTATTTTACGGCAATTTCTTTTGCAGAGTTTGCAGAAAGCAACTAGAGATATGCTGAAGTCAACATATAGTTTTAGGTGAAGAGTATATGACTATATCTTGATCCAGTTGTCTGGAGTGTACTGCTAATACCAGCTCAGGTCTCTTTGCTTCTGAAAGAGTAGCTTCTGTGAAACTCTGATCCAAAGATCAGAAATGTTTTTATCTCTTTTTACTCCTGTCCCTCTTCAATGCTTATTGACAACTCATATGCTAAGAGATGGCTCGGAGAACTTATAGGATATTAGGAGTATCTCCTTTAAGTATTTGGAGGAAATAGCCTCTAAAGTTTTAATCATCAATTTGTTTTTATTTGTAACTTAAATAGGACTCAAGTAATTCACCAGAAGGCTGTGCCACCATATAGCGAGACCTGGACAGGCTGGAGAGCTGGGTGGAGAGAAACCTTATGAAATTCAATAAGGGCAAGTGTAGGGTGCTGCACCTGGGGAGGAATAACCCCATGCACCAGAACAGGTTGGGGGCTGACCTGCTGGAGAGCAGCTCTGTGGAAAAAGATCTAGGAGTCCTGGTGGACAACAGGATGACCATGAGCCAGCAATGTGTCCTCGTGGCCAAGAAGGCCAATGGCATCCTGGGGTGCATCAAGAAGAGTGTGGCCAGCAGGTCGAGGGAGGTCATCCTCCCCCTCTACTCTGCCCTGGTGGGGCCACATCTGTAGTACTGTGTCCAGTTCTGGGCTCCCCGGTTCAAGAGGGACAGGGAACTGCTGGAGAGAGTGCAGCAAAGGGCTGCAAAGATGATTAGGGGACTGGAACTTCTCTCTTATGAAGAGAGGCTGAGGGTTTTGGGAAAAAGTCTTTAGTCTGGGAAAAAGATGACTGAGGGGGGACCTTATCAACACTTATAAATACTTAAAGGGTGGGTGTCAGGAGGATGAGGACAGGCTCTTCTCAGTGGTGCCCAGTGACCGGACAAGAGGTAATGGGCACAAACTTGAGCGTAGGAAGTTCCACCTAAACATAAGGAGGAACTTCTTTACTTTGAGGGTGGCAGAGCACTGGCACAGGCTGCCCAGAGAGGTGGCGGAGTCTCCGACTGTGGAGAAATTCAAAACCCACCTGGACGCGTTCCTGTCCAACCTGCTCTAGGTGAACCTGCTTTGACAGCAGGGTTGGACTAGATGATTTCTAGAGGTCCTTTCTGCCCCCTGTCATTCTATGATTCTGTAGTTCATCCACTGAACAAGAAAGCTTCAAGCACAATGAAATCTCTCTTGTTTCTTGTACACTGTAACAGGCGTCTCTTCCCCACACACCTGCCCTTGCCCTCAAAAAGTTTGTAAAAAAAGGCATATGTGGCATTGCAGGTGTGATTGAAAGGAGAACCGGATTAACTCATTGAATATGTGCTTTTCATTTTTAAAGGATTTGACAAGAAATCTAGGAACAAAATACCCAACATCAAGGCAATTGGAAAAGCGGAGGAATCCGACTACTTAATCCAGCTGGCTATCAATAAAGTCCTCTTATCTGTATTCTTGTTTAGAGGGCTTAATGGCACACTCTTATAACTTGAATTGTTATAATTGTATGAAACTTTTTCTATTAGATAGTAAATTTATTGGAAAAGAGTTCTATAGACGCTGAGCTTGTTCAGATTTTCAATGAATAGTTTAGGCCCCAAAAAAGGAGAGGGGGAGAGGTGCTGAAAACTTATTCAGAAGAAAAGAAAGTATTTTCCCATACATGTTATGGTAAGCTTTATTAATATGATCATTTACTATTTTTTTTCCCCCACTGGAATTTTTTTTATTCACTGTTCACACTGGAGACCATTTATTTGATGATGGCTACTGCTATCTGAAAAATAGATCAGTGACTTATCACAGCCTGTTCAAACTCTGTTTTGGAAACTTCCCCAGAAATTTACTGGCCACAAACATGAACAAAGCAGCTCCACATCCCTGCAGGCTGAGATGAAGAAGTACTGCACTCTCATCTTACAGATAAGGGCCTGAAACAGAGGAAGATTACATCAAAAGTACTTCTAACTTCGACTGCCAGCTTGAAGATGCATTTTGAGGGATATTACCACTAAATAACATGTTTCGTGTTCACAATGTAGCTGTCACTGACTTTCAGTACCCCGAAAAAATAATTTGATTTCAGGCCAAGCAATAAAAAAAAATAAAAACAGAGACTCTCCCAAACAAACCTGTTCTTATTGCCCTAAATTCCCAGTCCCGGTCATCTTCTGCTGAGTAGGAATCCTAATTTTTAACTCTTAGCTCTCTGCCCAGTCTTATCAAAAGACTTAGGAAGGACTATATGACTACATGTACGTGTTTGCAATGTGGACATTTATATCTGAACTAGTAGCACTGTAGTGGACTACATTTTGTGTAGTCAAAAGAAAGAAATCAATGACTAGGATGCAACAGATAGCCCACAAATGGCATCTAAAATGTATCAATGGAATAGCATGCTATCACCTGCCTCTGAAAGAGGGGTGAGTAATCTACAGATGGATGTCTAAAGCTGGGTGAAATTAATCCCACCTTCTGTGTCTCACCCAGCTGGCTCCTTACCCAGCCACCTGTACCATACTTTGTCTCCTTGGCTAGGCAGAGCTGGCTTTGACATCAACATGTCTTCTTTTTCTCCATCTGTCTGCTTTGCCATCCCTCCCGCTTACTATTAAATTAAGGCATCCTCTTTTTCTGTGCCTTGTGGGGGTTCGGAAGTGGCAGGCTAGTCAAGAATATAGGATGGTATTCATGTTCCCGTACCTCTTTCTCAATCTGTGAAGGTTATAGGGAAAATCCTGATCATCCCTTGCAGTTCTGCTCACTGCACTGCAGGATAGCAATGTGTACAAGAAGGTCAGCCTACAGCTTCCCCGTAGAGCTGGAGCTTGTCTAACGCTGTTGATGGCTTCTGACAATGAGTTGTTTTTTTCATGTTGTCTGCTGACTACATATGACCTCAGAGTTTTGAAAGCCATTTAACTTGCCAAAATTGAACAGATAAAATTACATGTTTCCAACATTGGGGGCACGCTCCTTTCTTCTGCTCATCCTTCAGTTGGCTTTAAAGGAAACATGAGAGGTTTTTAAGTTAGAGAATATTTTATCCTTCCTAAAAGAATTGAAACTTGTTTCTTCTGATTTTCTTCCTAAAGTGTCTGACTCTTTTAAAAAACAACCCCGATCCCCCTCAAGGTAAAAAAACACCCCAAAACTCCCTTATCCCAAAAATTCAACTTCAGGCAGGAGTATGATACATGTAGCGCCAGCTCCAATGATTTGAGCTGTTGGTTATAAAAGAAAGAAAAGAAACAACCTTACAAAACCTTATGATAAAAAAGTAAGATATCTCTACAAATTTGATATTTATTTTTTTCTTCTTTTGCTTATATATTAATATTGTAGTTCAAGGCTGGAACTGCTTTCAGCTAACAGTCTTGTCAGTAGAAAATCATGGGCTTCAGATATCACAAAACTACCTATTAATTTAGATTACACTTATCAAATAGTTTAAATTAGGAAAGAAGGCTTCACCAAAAGATCACGTTTTATGATATAATAAGGGATAGTGAGGAATACTAAAGTTCAGTGCCCTCTTCTATAAGCAGATTTGAACTACTGTTTTCCACCTCTGAAGAAAATTCCCTAATCCCTCTTATATGACAGACTACAGTACCGGTTGTTCTGACGTTTCTGGTTCAAACTGCTTAATTTTCTCCTAATTTAGTACTCTTTCTATTCAGCATGGGTACTGAGGGTGAAGAGGAAGCTGCTACTGCCTACCGCTTTATTTTTTGCTTCGTTTTGTTTCAGAGTCAAAGAAATGCTTTGATTCAAGGGAGGCAAAAATATATATTAAAAAAAAAAAACCCACGTCCTGCCATTTGAAATCATCTGTAGATTAAGCAATATGAAGGTAGTGGAAATTCATCTTCCATTAATTCTTTAGAAGGCTTGAATGATAAATTTTCTCCTGCAAACTTGCATGCTAGCAAGCACCCTTTTATCTTCAGTGGTATTTTTTTATTTTTTTTTAACAATCCTGAATACAAACAAATTTCTATAAGTAAACTGAACTGTGATAAATGCCTAATTATCACTTTTTGATAACAATTAACCTTTTTGAAGCCTTCTGTTAATACAGTGCATTTGCAAAACAATTCTCTGTATTAAAAACTTTTGTTAAATCTTTTAATTCCAACTGCCCCCTACAAATTCTTATTCACATTGAAATTGTAGAACATAATTTTTTCAAAGAAAGTTAATCAATCCTGCTGTTTAATAGAAAGTTAAAATATAGCCTAGAGATTTTTTTTTTATTTCTTGTGCCAACTTTTTGAAGTTTCATTTCTGTGGTTTATTTGCCAGGGTTAGAATAACGTTTGGTTTTTTCATACATATAGCTGTTCACTATTCCAAAGCATTAACATTAGAATATCCTTTTCCAAACAGCAGAATGTTTTTAATTGCTTCAATAGGACTTCTGTACAAATGTATCTGTTTGGGAATGGCTTTTTTTTTTTTTTTTTTTCACATTCACGCCTTCTTTAAAGGATATCTGTTCCAGGGCCTTACATAATTCATTGCAAAGTGAGAATTATCCTTTTCTAGTGCACCATTAACCTTATATACAAAGATATTGATATGTATGATCTTATTTACTCAATGACATATGCCAACTCTGCATAGTTCTCTAGTAATCCTGGCATATTACACTTTGGAAGCATCTTAGACCTAGTTAGTGACTGTGAAGTATCTTATACCTACCTTATACATCAGTCATCTACAGGACAAGAATAAAGAATTGATTTGTAATTATTCCTCTTTTTGTATATCTCTTGATATATCTTGATATATATTTTTGTATATCTCTATGAATTATTGATCTGCTTGAGGGTCGGAAGGCTTTACAGAGGGATCTAGACAGGTTGGATCAATGGGCCAAGGCCAATGGGATGAGGTTTAATAAGGCCAAGTCCTGCATTTTGGTCACAACAGCCCCGGGCAACGCTACAGGCTTGGGGAAGAGTGGCTCGAAAGCTGCCTGGCAGAAAAGGACCTGGGAGTGTTAGTGGACAGCCGGCTTAACATGAGCCAGCAGTGTGCCCAGGTGGCCAAGAAGGCCAACAGCATTCTGGCTTGTATCAAGAATAGCGTGGCCAGCAGGAGTAGGGAAGTCATCGTGCCCCTGTACTCAGCACTAGTGAGGCCCCACCTCGAGTACTGTGTTCAGTTTTGGGCCCCTCACTACAGGAAAGACATTGAAGTGCTGGAGCATGTCCAGAGGAGAGCCACCAAGCTGGTGAGGGGTCTGGAGAACAAGTCCTATGAGGAGAGGCTGAGGGAGCTGGGCATGTTTAGTTTGGAGAAGAGGAGGCTGAGGGGAGACCTCATTGCCCTCTACAACTACCTGAAAGGAAACTGTAGAGAGGCAGGGGTTGGCCTCTTCTCCCAAGGGAATAACGACAGGACCAGAGCAAATGGTATCAAGCTGTGGCAAGGGAGATTTAGATGAGATATTAGGAAGAATTACTTTACTGAAAGAGTGGTCGGGCACTGGAACAGCCTGCCCAGGGAGGTGGTGGAGTCACCATCCCTGGAGGTATTTAAGAAATGTGTAGACATGTCTCTTCAGGGCATACTCTAGTGCCCAAGATTATTGTTTGTGGTGGGGTGTTGTGGGTGGGGAGTTTAGTAGGTGGGTGTTTTTTTTTTTTTTTTTTTTTTTTTGTGGTTGGACTCGATGATCTCAGAGGTCCCTTCCAACCACTAAGATTCTGTGATTCTGTGATACTGCTGCATATATTTGTATTGTTCAGCTGTCATACCTGTGGGACACAAGACAATTTAACTTTATTTGTAGATAAGCAAAGAAAAAAACAATGAAAGATGCTTTATTCAGCCAGGGACTTGCAAGATAAGGAGGTTCTCTGTGGATTGCACATTAAAGGTACAACGAGTGGAATAGTAGGTTGAATAGTTTCTAACAAAGTGTTCATTCAGCAGGAAATTAAAGTGTAGAAGTATGGAGTGTGACATTGATCCTTAAGGCCTGACTGGAAAGCATCCCAGGATGGTCACATGCCTGGAAAATAGCAGCTCTCTTGGTCAGGAATCAGCAGACCTGAAACCCTTAGCCAGAGACTTGAGCTCTGTCCCTGGGCCTCAGGGGGCAATTACTAGGGTCCACTAGCAAGTGCTTCAGCTCATCCTACAAATTTTGAGGTAAACGTTTCTGTTACTCTGTAATATAATATGAGCAAAAGGTATAAATTTTGTTTCCTGCAGCCTATAATATCTCTAGCTTTAAAAGCACAGCATGCTACTTACAAGTCTTGACTTCTAATGACTGTACTTTCACTTGATGCTGGATAATACACATCTTGCAGTAATTTTCTTATGAAGAAACCTCTTTTTTTACGTAATATGAACACAGTCCAAAATAAGAATAGTTATCTTGAAGATTTTCTTAAATTTTTGCTTAGGTCAATAAAATATCTTAGATTGTCACTGGTCAGCAACTGCTTGTGTGAACTTGGTGGAAATTCTCTAATTTTAGTAACGGAGTAACAGAAAATAAATTCAGCTTCTTCCTGTCACATGAAGGGGAAGTAAACCTCTTTGTTCATGTGTGGTTTTTTTTCTAATCTGAAAATGTCAGTGTGGTGGAAGGAAATATGTGAATTTAGTGTTGCGATGAAAACTGTTTGGAAAAGCTTTGCAAGACCAGAGCGTGCATGTATGTGAGAGACCTCTCCTGTAACATCCATCAGACAGTTCTAGTTGTAGTAATTGTACCTTGCTTTAGGAATGAGGAAGACCATAGAGTACAGCACACACTCTATCTGATTCAGGGGTTATGTCCACCCATGAGAATGTATGTACTGAGGATTTTGTTTGAAGCTAAGGGGTCTAGGAAGTAGCCAGAGTGGGGCTACTCTGAGAGGGGCCATGTAGAGAGTGGAGGGGACCCCAACTCTAGTTATGGTGCCTCATTGATGAGCACCACAGGGTCTGAGAGGGACAGGCAGAGCTGGGTGCTCATAATAGGATCCATTGACAGCTCAGGCATGGTAAAGAGGTGAACCAGGGCCAGGGGCCACCCAGAGGGATCAATAGGAGCAAGTGGAGACAGATCCAAGGACAGGGCTGGAGACAAGGCTGCAGTGAGGATCTGAGGTTTTTCCAGGAAGCAGGCCTGGAGATACCTACGATATTGCTGAGGTGGGGACTAATGGCCCCTGGCAGAGCTGAAATGGGGTCTTCGGGCCCCCATGATCAGAGGATTTTGGGGTAGGGTCAGTAAGGCCCATCAGTGCCCTCAAGGGCCTGATATTGGATTTCTTCACCTCGGAGACGAAAGACTTCAGACAAGCTGCAATTGCTATCTTCAAGTACCCAAGGGGCATTGGAGAGAAGATGACATCAGGCTCCCCTTTGCAGGGCTCAGTGAGAGGACGAGGGACAACAGTCATAAACTGCAAAAAGGGAAATTCTAATGGAAAATAAGAGGAGAATGGGGGCGGAAATTCAGTGAGAGAGGTCTAATACTGCAGCAAATGTCCAAGGAGGCTGTTGAACCTCCATTCCTGGAGGTATTGAAAACTTGACTGGATGAAGCTCTGAGAAACTTGGTATGACTCCGAAGTTAGCTCTGCTTTGAGAATAAGGTTGGACTGGATGTTCTCCAGAGACTTTTTCATCTGGATGGTCTGTGGTTCTGAAAAAGGATAACTCTCATCTCAAATATCTGGACATGTGGTTGGGTTCCCTGGTATGGGGTCAGAGTGTATATAAATCAACCTGTTCTTTTTTTAAAAGTTTAAGGGGTAAAAGAAAAGATGGAAGAGTTAAGAAAGGTCTCATTTTATCCTGATGGGAAGTAAAAGCACGCTTGAAACCAGACTTACTGATTCAGAAAACTGTTTCCTACTGTACTTTAGCAGCAAGGGAAACAACCGTAATCTCAACTTCTTACCATCCATCAAAAGCAAGCAGGCTTCTGCCTCACCGTTTCAGTGATCAGTGCCATTCAGTATAGCCATATGAACAAAGATGCTTAGGTCTTCTGTTTTAACTCATTTTTCAACGTCCCTGTTCTGCTATCATCTTCAGTACTGATTATTCTATTTCTTCCTAAATCCCTTAGCAAAACCACAAAGAAAATAAACCTGCTCAGTATGGCTCATTGCCACCCATTGTTATCCCTAGGATTAATAGCATCTGTGGGCCATTTCATGTTACCATGGCAGCCAAATTTAAAGTAGCAATTTTTTTCATAGGTTGGCCACAGATACCGTGGCAGGTAGAAGATATAAACTAATATAGGTTTATCATTTTCATCTGTGCGTTATACCAAAATATCTTTTTCTAAATTTCTTGTTCTCTTTGATGAATACCTATGGTGTAGGATTATCTCATTAAAGAATAACTGGAGACAGAAGAACTGCCTATTTAATTGTATCAGTGATTAAATGAATCTGATATTTTGTCTTGAATGATGGTGAATTTCAAATACTACAGTGAAGAACTCTTATAAAGCATATAATTGGAGATTGCCAAAGAAAACAATCCTTCCTTATAGTGTTGTAAAAATAAATAAATAAATAAATCAGGTTGTGCTCTAAATTGAAAAAAAAAAAAGCCAGAATTTGAAATTAAAAGAAAGCTGTATTTTATGTTCTCTATGGACAGCAAAATTCTGGAAAGATTTAAAATAAATCCTATAGAATCCTGTAGGGACAGGTATAATATGACTTGTATTCAGTCTCCGCCCCTCTGTCACAAATTTCACTGTAGTTTCTCTCAGCTCATGCTGTAGTAATCATGTTCAAATATTCAGAGGCCCTAAAAATCTATCCTTTCTGCAACTAAACGTGTTAAGTAGTTTCCTTTTTGTATTCATCTGAACTAAAAATGTTATCATCTGCTTAGAAAAAGATGGTAGTAAGGTAGTTTGTTGGAAGTATAACAGAAAGAACAGTAAAAAATTAACAACAAATTGCAGTAATAACTTGATAATTGAGGTTGTTATGTCATTTTTAATAACGGGTAAAAACTCTGATCTCAAATAAGGGCTCCAAGTTTGGAAACACTGAGAATCTAGATATTCATATGGTTTTATTTAAACATGTTATGAATATAATGGATTTGGTAATTGTATGTGCTGAAGAAATAACATCAACTGCATCAGCGGGAAGGCAAAGGTTTAACGTGCGTATGGGGAAATGAGACAGCAAATTTACTACAGCATTGTGTGCTTGCAGCGCTGGGTTCCTTTCTCTTGTGTAAGCAGTGTGTCTGATGAGGAAATGTGGTAGTAGGTACAACATGATGGTGCTTGTGTATGTTCCAAACACCCTGTTCCATGATGGTTTCTGTTCTATACATTAGATCCTAAAAATCCATTGTTTGATAGAAATGGTTCAATGTTTGTAAAAGACATTCGGCGCTAGTAAAGAAAAACTTTTTTAGAAGTTGGAGGTATTGTCTCCTTCAAAATCAGATCATTTCTATGGGGGATGTAAGCCTCAGATGGATCCTCATGGTTGCTGTGGGCATACTGATCTCAGTATGAAGCAGCAATGCACTTTTGGTGTGGATCGTCTGATCTTCCCTACCCTACCACAGTTTGGTTCATGTTGAATTGCATTCCTTTTGGATTAAATCCAGTTGGAAGATCTGCTCCTGAATGGCATCTAATGTGCCGCAGTCGCTAATGTGTACAGAAATATCTAATCAAGATAGCGTGCCTTACACCCATCCCCCAGTATGTACTGAGATGGTGGGCACTGATAGAAAGCTCTTCGGATTATCAAGGATTTGTGCAATGCTAACTCATCCTTTGTGCAGTATAAAGAGTCAGGCAGGATCTGCACTTTGTCTGTTGTCTTCTGCTGACCTCCACACAAGTTATAGGTCAGTTTGGCTTCCTCAGGAACACAGTGGGGTTTTTTGTTTGTTTGTGCTATTTTACTGACCCATTTCTGTTTGGTGAATTCTTAGTGGTCTACCTGCTCATGTTACGCACCTATGATCAAGCCTTTGAGGTATGATGATGGGTCTCTGGTGCTGCCTAGGTCTGTGTGTAATCCTAAATGCTTTTTTTCATCTGTGCCAAAGTTACTGGTGTAAACAAGTGAGGTCCTGCAGCTGGCTGTCTGGCCCTGGATGAAGTGGCCCTCCTCATACCTGATGGCTTGTCTTTCAATGCTACTTGAATCATAAACAGTGGTGTAAGGAGATCCTTATTCTTGCATGTGCTCTGCTATAGTCATTACAGTGAGATTTTTCCATTGTCACAACTGTTATTAAAAATAATCACAAAATCTTTTGTTTGGTATTCAGTCAGTTTCACTTGTCTATATTTGTACACAATGATTATATCTTTCATCATATATGCTTTAGTATTATATTGCTGGAGCTTGAGATGTTTAAGTTAGTTTGAACAGAAGACAAAAAAATACAAAAGGGTAAAAAAAAAAAAAAGGCCTTTTTTCCCCTATGCCTGCCCCTTATTACTATGTAAAAAAACTTTTGTTAGTCTTGCCAGCCCTTTGGTCTTGAATTCATCATTTTCCCCTCTAGCTCTCTTCATCAGTACTCTCTTGAGTTTTGTTTTTCCCTCCTCCTTTAATATTGCTATTTTGAACATTTCTCCTTATGTTTGTATGTGGAGTCTGGGAAACACTCAAGTAGTTTAAGATCCTCTGGGAACTTTTTAATATCAAGGGCCCACCTCTTCCAGGCTTAGCTGAAATCTTCCTGTCTAAGATGCAGCTTCCTCATATAGCTGTATTTTTCCCAGGTTGTCTGGCAGACCCTAGCCAGTAAATGTGTAATCTCTTTCCTGCTGTGATGCAAATTTACTTTCCTGCTTGTTTTACCAGTAAATATTTTCTCCATGAGAGCTACAGTTGTTAGGGTGGAGAGAGATTGCTGTATTTTAAATAGGTTTTGCATTAAGTGTCTTTAACAGGTTTTGGTGTTTCTTTGTGTAAGGCAAAGAAGTGCTTCTGCAGTGGGTTTGGATGTCAGATCTTGCCTGGAAACTGTTGCTAAGTAAAACTTGCTTTTGTTGCTGAATTATTTTGGTTGGAGCATCTATCAGTAAGAAAATGTGAAGCAGAATCATAGGTGTGGAGGCAAGCAAGCTGGGAACGGCAGGCTGTGAGTAGTATGGATAGTATGGACCTGTGTGAAGAACCACTTAGCCTTGAGATTGCTCCATAAATATAACTAAATCATAAAACTACCTAGGTTCATCATTAATTTCTTTTTTTTTTTTTTTTGGGGGGGGGGGGGGCGGGGGAGGAGTTCCACTGGCTGTTTGCAACTTTTGCTGTTTATGTGTGTTGTGGGTTTTTATTGTTGGCTTTGTTTTGTTTTGTTTTAAGTAATCCTTCCCTCCCAACTATCTTAGTCAAGCTCAAGTTTCTTTGGTTTTCAAAGAAAACATCCTGATAATTTGACAGGAAAGTGACAGCCACAGGTGTCTGTGGATTTACAAATAAAAGGCACAACTTAAAACTATACATTAAGCATAAATAACTGTCATATAACAGGTCAGAATAACAGGCACATCTGGCATAAAAGCATAATACAAGGATATATCATCTGCAGGTGATTCTGTCAGCTAACGAGAGGAGACAGCATGGAGTGAATACAGAAGCGTTTGTTAAAAGGCCAGCTCTGAAAAAGACTCTATCCAACTGCCAAGGACGGAAAATCACATTAATAGCTCAAAGTGGCAGTGAACAAGTTCACTACAGCTGACTTGCTGCAGAGGGTCAGCTTTAAGGAGCTTCTGAGGTGACTGCCTCGACAATACTCGATACTGGAACTTTCTCATCTGTAACCTTTGTTATGTGGAAACTGAATCTAATTAGCTTTCCTGTCCAGTGCATGCCAGCTCTGCTTGCCTGACTCCCAACTGATCCTGAAGACTGCCAGGTGATAAAGTATGTAACTGCATTCCCTCAAGAGGCAGAAGCTCCTTGGGGGTAAAGAATTCACAATCACAAATTCTTTAACTCCCAAGGAGTCTTTCTTGTGCATTTCTTCTTCTCTTTCCTTGTGCCAGCTTCACAGAGGTTACAGCAGGTCTGGGACTGTGGTAGCCCACTTCAGGATGGGGAAAGAGGAAATCTTCAGGATAGATTGCAAAGTCATCCTCGTCCCCCTCACTCAGAATGACGGAAAGCGGAGTCTGTCTTCCCACTCTGCCGCAGTCGGGTAACCTGTAACCTACCTGTCTTTTCCCAACCCATCTTCTCTACGGCTGTTTCTTAGATATTTGGAGTTAGAATACCATTGATACAAAGGTTTTTGTCCAGCGGAAGCATATGATCCTGAGGGTTCAGTGATATTGTCCTTCTTGCCTTTCAACTTATGAAGGTGCTAATTTGGCTGTTTGAAGACCAGTTCTCTTCAGAATTACTTTTTTTTTAATGCCATCTTTTGGCTGAGGTGGGTCATTCTAGCTCAGATTTGTGAGCGGCCTAAGTCATTGGGACTTTGGATGTGAATGGACAAGATCAGGATTTAGGCCATGCAGAAGCATCAAGGACAGTGCTGATGTTTTACTTCATGATAGTAAAGATCAAAATTACATAATATGATCCTCTCCTGAGAGAGGGTAAGCTCAGCTTACCCATTTCCAACCTTGGGATCCTCCTTACATGTGATAGAGGAAAAAATCTTATTAAGAAAGCGTATGTGTTCTATATGTAGGCTGTGCAGACCTTCACTGTCACATTTCTAGCATGTGAAGGAAATACTAACTCAAGATTTGGTTTTTAGGATGTTGATAGGAACAGATGGAAGATAATCTGTTCCTTGGTGTTTTTGCCTAGCAAAACTAGAGCTTCAAATGCAGAGTCCTCTGTGTATGTTTGTGAGTGAGAGGAGCTTCTCCTGTGTGACCCATTGAAATAGCCTACAATCTCTTGATCTTTTAGGGGTGCAACACAGTATTAGCCAGTTCATCCTTCTTTCTTCTGCTGTCTGTTCCTCATCTTCTTCACTGGTCCCCCAGACGCATTGCATGTTTGCAGTCCTTTCTCTTTCCTAGCTTTCTGGAACGTCATACGGCCCTACTGAATTACCAAGGGAAACAGGCTTTCTATGCAGGCAACTCTGTTCTTGCTTATGAGCATATTTTGCATGGACGATGAAGGGCAACACCTCAACTCTACAGATAGTAGAAGGTTATGCAGCTATAAAAGCCACAGGATACAGCATGTCTCACAAAACTATCTGTGAGTACAAGACTCATCAACTTTTCTTATCAGACCAAAAAATCCTTAGCTATAGCAAGTAGCAGCCTTCCAAGCTGCACAGAATAATTATTTTCCTCCTCAGCCTTCCCCTCTTCCACCCCAGCAACACAGTATGTTGTATTTGACACTTACGAGGGAGAAGATACTCAGCAAAGTCTCACATTTTTTCTGTTCAGATTATTTAAGTCCTGAGAGATGTGCTTTAGAATAGTCCTATTAAAATAGAATATTATTTAAGTGCAGAGAAGTATGCAACATAGCCAGTTTAGTATCTAGCCAGAACGCATGTTTTAAAGCCTCTGTGTAGAAAGGGAAAAAAAAAAAGAGTGAAACCAAGAAGGCGACAAAGCTGTTATAACCCACAGTACAAAGCAGTAAGACTAATTCTTACTGCGTGTGTACAAGAAAATAATGTTTAGGTGTCATTCAGCCTACTTAAGATGTTTGACATGTTATTTGAAGCAAAATATATCCCTAGCTAAATAATTACATAATAGTTTCAGAACCTGTATTATTAAGAGCCTACAGTTAATGTCAGGCTGGACTGAAACTTATTTTTTTCAGAGATAGCAACCCTAATGCAAGAGATCCCAAAGCACTTAAGAAACTAAGGGCATAGTACTGGAAAACCTTTTCTCATTCAGAAAACTGTGCAGTAAACAAGGCAAGGGAAGAAATGTGCCAAGACCAACATTTTAAGTAGCTGTTTCACACACGACTAACAGATTCTGTGTACTACCAAGAGGAGAAACCTAGTGGAAAAACAGTGCATAAGTGTTTAATTGAAGGTGGTATAGTAATACCCAGAGTAGAGCTTGTATGGCATTTTTTTGGATTCCATCATTCATGACTTGTGTGTCTCACTTTGTGACCATAACAATCTTTTAATGTTATTGTGATTGTATTTATTTTTCCTCCCCCCAATGAAAGTGGAGCGCTCAGGAAAGGACCAACTCTCTATTTTACTTAAGCAGAAACAAAATATGCGTCTTGACCAGTCACACAACTGTTGGTGGTCCAAGCAAGTTTGTAACTGCGTAAGGCCTGGCTCCTGATGCTCGTCGGTTCCTTTGCTCTGTGCTTCACTTCTAATGGAACTAAATCACATGCCAAGGAGCAAAGATCAGCGTGATGGAGCAGCAGTTTAGGTTTTTCACTTGTTCACCCTTAAGCAATGTTACTCTTTTTTTGGTCTCTTTATGTGCTAAAATTTGTGAAATGACATTAAAAATGAATGAGTTGATTCAATTTGATCCTAATTTGGTGGATTTTTGTTTCAGTGATATACCCACTTAAGATATTGACCAAATATTAATACACCACTTACAATTTTGTTCTAGTGCTGACCATGGAAGCATATTTCAGCAGCAGGTGTTAGTAGGACAGTTAAATGATATTTGCTTTTGATGAAATCACCAGTAGTAGTGCATTAAAGTGTAAATATGTGTTAGAGATGGCAGAAAATATTGGATGCCTGTGGAATAATTAATTTAGCAGTAATTGTTGTTAGCAAGGCCATGTGCTAGTAAGGCCAACAGTGTCTTTTTCAAGAATTTGAGTTGTCCTGGAAACACATGGAGGTTTTGATTTTGTTTTCAGTAGTTTGCAATGTATCTACAATGATGTAGATCACATGAGAAATCCAGATTTCCAAGGTTAAAGTGCAAGGCTTTATATAATATTACAAATAAACTTTCAGTATGATATTGCCTTTTATTCTGAAGAAAACCCAGGCTAAAAAAAATCAATCTGAGAAAATTCTTTGTATGGTGCCTGTTTCAACTGCTGCCTGTGTAGTGACAGGAACATGGCACACATGGATGATTTATTGCTAGAATCTGGGTTGATTGCTTGGCAATCATTTCAGAATTCAAGGGAGGAGGGTGGTTGCGTTTGTGGGGGGGTTGTTTTGGTGCCTTTTTTTTTTTTGTTAACTAACCTGAATACACAAATAAATTGTTAGCTTGTATGCTTGAATTTGAACAAAAAAAAAAATTTAGCTTGAGCAGACGCCAATTCTGTATTTTATAATCAAATATGTAATTCATAATTTTCACTGTTGGTAGTTTGCAGCATAAATAGGAGTAATTAAATCAAAATAGGAGTAATCGGAAGGTTGTGTAACTTATCAAGGAGCCCACATATAAAGTTTGTTTTTCTATTACAAAATAGGCGTTTGAAATGTTTGTAGAAGCATGCATTTTGAAAGGTTTAAATTTCCTTAGTAAATGAAGAGAAGTGAACCAAGAAATGTTCTAAGAGAAATGGTCTGCATTCTTTTGGTTGTGTATTTCTGTCATAGGCATTCTATAATTTTGTAGATCAAGGTGTGTTAAGAGATGGGGGAGATTTTTCTGAGAATTTTAGGCAGAAATTCTGTAAGAGATTTGACTTTTCATAATGTTATAAAATGACCCACAGCAGTGAACTATTAATAGAATATACATTGCTATACAGAATCTGAACCTACATTCCAAGAGGGACAGTTTGGCTTTAAACAATATCTGCTTATTGCTAGGTAGGTAGATCTGGTCTATTCTCCTACCCTGTAGAACTGCAGCATGGGGGGCCTGGACTTCCATTTGGTCCAATGAATCGCGCTGTCTAGGCAAACTTCCTTTCCCAGACTCAATGGGATAAAATTCTGACTCTTGGCTCTACAAAAAAAAAAAAAAAAAAAAGGAAAATATATTTGCTGATGTTCATTTGGATTTCCCATAGAACAGATAAGTAACCATTCAAGATTCTTGACCAGTAGCAAACCATTGGGCAACCCTCTGTGTTGTGTTACATTGTATTTACTGCTCAGAAGTAAAAGAAAATTGTCACATTTCAAAATCTGTGTCTTTCTAGTAACGTTTTCAAGAAGTGTGGGAAGAAGATCCAAGTAAGACATATGCATTACACATAGTTTACATACCCAGCAAAGTATGGATTAACTGGCTAATAACTGCTAAGAATTTGGGTAATTTAAAGCAGTGCGCTAATCCCTTGTGGAGGATTATATTAGTATTTTCCTTTAGGATTACATTTAACATTCCCACCTTTGATTTAGCTTAATAGTATAGCTTAATAGTATAGCTGAATATAATTTTGCCACAAAAACAGGGCAGGAAACAGTAATGTGGATGACCTTGCTAATGTAATGAACAAAATGATTATGAGACAGTCCCTGCCTGCTGCTGATGTTGTTTACAGTAACATCCAGAGAGACAGAAGCTGTGATTTGTCCCTTCTTTTATGAAGCATTTTACAGACCTATGATCTAGGTATTTAGTTGAGGAAAATGTTAGCAGACATAAAAGCAGCACGTTCAGTTTGCTACTTCTCTAAAACCTCTGATATCCAAGTATAACTGGTTTTAAAGTCTTCGGTCAACTTAATTTCTCTTTTCACATGCAAAGTGCATTTAGTTCAACCTGTCCCCTCTAAAGATACAACCTACTTACTTAAGGACCAGGTTATCATTTTACCAGTCAAATGGGAATCTGTAGATGACTTTCCATTCTGTCCTTGGTCATGACACCTGACCTTTACTTGATGAAATCTCAGTGAGCTAATGAATGTTATGATCTCCTGCTTGCTACAGTAATAAATTTGCACTCTCTCAGCTTCTGCCAATCTCCATTTCATCCATAGGGTTGGTAGGTGTCCTAATGACCATAGCAAGAGTTGAAATAATGGTATCAATGCTGCTTGACCTATCAGTCTTTTTTGCATCTACTTACCCTGGCAGGATTTTAAAAATAGCACTTTCTAATTGTCTTTGCTAACTGTTTCCACTGCCCAAAAGGCAGTGAGTAGTTGCTCTTTGTCTCAAGAGCTCTGACGTATAAATTCCACAACAGTTCTGTCCTGTCACTGCTGCAATTTACTACTCACAAACAGCTTTCAAGGGAAATGCTTTGTCCAGCCTCATTAGAAATGTCTTGAGAGGGTGAGGAAGGTGTGCGAGGGTGTTCTTTCTATTGATGACTGGGTTAAGGAGAACATGTGCTGCTATTTCAAGGTAGATACCAAAGCTGCTTCAGGTTCTGAGACTACAAGCAATTAAAGGCAGACAAAGGAAAATTTTCTGTTTTGACATGCCTCCATCCTGAACATTTGTTGCTTAGATGCATGCTATACAATGAACAGAAGTCAGCCTCAATTTAGCTAGGCAAAAAGGTCTTGTTGGAAATGGAAAATGACCATGTGTTTGGCTTCTAGGAGGCAAATAAAATAGTGTAGTGGTTACAAAAAGTAATAGCCACAATCTGGAAAATGTTGTTTCTGTCCAAGCACCTGAATATTAACAGCACAGAGAGCAGATATCTGTCTTCATAGATGGACTAATGCAATCAGTTTGCTATATTTGCTGCAGTTTGAATTCCAGGTTTCAGGATAGGCATGATGGTAGGTTTTTGGTAAGTGCTATCTATTGCATAAGAGTAAGAAGCAGAGGCTCTGACAAATGCATTTGCAAAAGACAGGATACAACATTTTTGGACTAGAAAGGGAAAGTGGTTAGGTATATCTTGATTGAAGCAGTTGAAATTTCTGAGAGGGTTATTCAACTCTTACTTTTTTCCTGTTCCACAGCATGGAGATAAGACTTCATCATATTTGAAAGGCAGTACTCTTCAGTACAAAAGCAAAAGTACTCTTTGACAAAGCATGTAGTGATCTCATACTGTGCAGTGTGCTACAGGTAAAACTGAAGTATGATGTGTTTGGCTTGGTGTTGTGGTTTGTTGTGTTTGTTTTGGTTTGGTTTGGTTTTTTTATGGGAACACTTAAATACTTTCTCTTGCTGGCACTGAGGTGCCATTGTAAGACAGTGTGCATCACCAGTATAGGTACCTGAATTTCGTGCTACCAGATACAAAGCCTGCCCTTCTCAGAAAGGGACTTCTCCTTCCTAGATGGATGTAGTTTTTCAGCATTGACCAAACTACTTATGCTTGGAATTAAGTTCCTTGTGTAAGCTCAGGATACCAAGCCGAATAACTAGTGCAATAGGAATTAGAGGCCAGTGTGTACCTTTTCTATCATCACAGAATGAAATCTTTGTCTGAAAAAGGCTTTGACAAATAAATCCCTTGAAAGGCTGGGTAACAGTGTGGAAGAAAAAGCAAATAAGCATCTTGCAAAGACATTTGATGTTTCAGGTAAAGAACTCCACAGATTAGAAGGCTTGATTTGGTGTACTTCATGTACTTTTGAATTCTGTATTACTTCATGATTCAGTATAGCTGACTTCAACAAAAGGTACAGTATTGTTATAAAGTACAAGTAGAAAACTGTTTTGTTATATTTGTGTTCAGCATTTTAAGCTACTTTTTTTTTGGGGGGGAAAACACTGATGTGTAAATTCTGATCCATTAGAGAGAAGGTCCCTGCACTTGTAAATCAAAGACTATGATTAATAGCAGATATTTTTCCTCTTGAGTGGCAGGCACACTTAGGCATCAGGGAAACACCATTTTCATCTTGAGGAATCGCTCCTGTACTTGGAGTGTGGTACTTCTGCCCAGCAGTGGACAGGTCTAGAAAAAAGATGCTCCAAATTTAAAGATGCCTTTACTACAAGGCAAAGCTGTAGAAGGAATATATAACATAAATAATTCCCATTTATTTGCCTGAAAAGGCCAGCAATGTGGCGAGAATGGCTTTAGCGGAGGACTAAATGAAAATCTAGTCCTCCAAACTGTCACCACCACTCCTCTCTCATGCGGATGTGACAAAAATGGTGTAGAGAAGTGTGCTCTCTTCCTCAAATATTATTTTTAAAAAGCTAGAGAGCCACCTGGGCTGTTGGAGTCACCCGTCTCATGGGAAGCCCTGGGCTGACCTCCTGTTTTCCTGGAAACTGGGGGAGGACTAAGAGGAGAGAGACAAGGTCTAGGGGCTTCCCTGCCTAAATGGGGTTTAGTAACCCATTGGGCAGAATGCCTCAAATGGGAGAGGGACACCAGCAAGAGGAATTTGTTTTTCAAGGGAGCAGTGAAAGACTAAGTCTTACATTCTTCCTCTAAGAGAATGATAAACTGTATTTTTCAAACTTGTAGTTCCCAAACTCCCGAATGGAGAAGGTAATTGTATTTATTATATTTATTATTTTTCTTTATTACATCCTACACAGAAGAAGATTGTAGGCAGATACCTGTCACTGAAGCTGGTTATAATTTCAGTTGCTGGTATTAAATTAGGAATAATTCTAAGGCCGTGTAGTGTATTTTTCTTTATTTAAAGAGAATGACAAGTTATTTTGCAGGCATATTTTCTGGCATTGTTACAGACTTCTGTGCAGGATTATTTCTGTTTATAAAGGATGTCCTGCTAGGACATGACCTGGCAAAAGAAGGCAACTAATATAGTGCTAAAAAAATTAAACACTCAGCATACGCAGAGTCTGGCACTTTGAAAGCTGCAAGCATGCTCAATATTACAGTGTCTTGATACATCCATTTTTAACAAAATAAAGGAAAAAATGCAACCCACTCCACAAAAAAAAACCCAAACTACCCCATTTTTTCTTTTACAAATATGACAAATTTTGAAAATAAAGAAAATACATCAGATGAAAGTGGCCACTGAAAAAAAACAGAACTAGAAGAATTGTTCACCTAACGTTTTCTATGCATCTTCCCTAAATATACATATATATGGTTGAATGACATTCATTCAAAAGGAAATCATTGCAGCATTGAAGTTGAATATTTAGGGAAGTTAATATGCATAACAGTGAATGTAGTAAGTCTGTTTAATGCTTTGCTTTCTCTCCCCGTCACTGCCCATGTTTGGAGGTACAGGAAAGTGTGTTTTATCTGTAGAAAATAGAAAATGTAGACAGACTTGTAGACCCATAGGCTTATAGAACGGGAAATTTGCCGTACTGAAATTAACATAGCTCCCTTGAAAGGAGCTTAAGAACAAGTGAAGTGCTAGAACAGCACTTTCATGAACATAATGAACAAAGAAGTCAAGGTAAATAATATCAAAGTAATGCTGATCCTCTGAGCATGATGTGATTGATTTTTCAAAGATGGGCTGCTGTGTCAGAAAGTCAGCTGCTCCACCGTGTTGCCATGGAGGAAGGGCATGGACAGAGCACAAGTGAAAAAAAAACATTTTTGTTGACTTCCAGTGGTGTGAAACTATAGCAACTTTGAAACACAATGCCGAGTGTGAGTTGCATTCAGCTCTTCCACATGCTGCCTTCTCACTGCGCTGATGAGCAGAGGCCTAGAAAAAGGAAACAGCAGCAGCTAAGCTCCTAAGAGGCACACGGAGAGGCACTTTGAAGGTCTCATCTTCTTACAGTGGAGCCGCTGCTGGGCTTGTAGCTTCATCTTCTTCATATAGACCTAAAGGATTTGCAGTGTTTCAAACTCCAGTCTTATGCTACCCCGTGAAAATTCTTCTTCCAAGAGCACAGTGGTTTTTGAAACTACTGTTTCAATCTTTCTGTTGTTTTTGAATATATAACCTGATATTTATGTCTCATATTATTTAATTATATAGCTCAGGATATAGCTCACTCTCCATTTTCAGAATCTTTTCTTGTGCTACTTTGTAAGAAACCAGAAAAAAAAATATTTTTTTTCTGGGCTGTACAGAACCAATGCTCCTGTTAACCTGTGCTTTGAGTTCTGTGAGTTTTCCCAGCTTTTTTCCCTGTGTTTGCCATACGTTGTTTGCTTATTAACAGTAAGTAAATATAAGCTAGGAAAGTTAGCTAGGAATAGACAAGTATCCTACCAGAAATCAATGAAAAAATTGAACTTCTTTTATTTTTCTTTCTTGAAAACAATAACACCTTGCTTTCAAATGGCTCTTCATCCAGGGATCTTAGAGCTCGTCAAGTACAAATGTCTCCTTTCAGAGATGGAGCAATTGAAGGATAGACGCATGGCCAAAATCCCTTCCACAGAGTACAAGAAAAGTTCTAAACCCCATCTTTGTAGTTGCTAATTCATGTGGCCCCCCAACTAAAGGCCCTGGATGGTGCTTAGGAACCTGAAACTTTTGGAGGTGTATGGAACACGCAGGCATGAATAATAAATCTTCTGCTTTTTCCCTTGGATATGCACCTTCCATGTTCTGGAAGGATCTCTGACTGTCTTTTGGATGGCCTGCAAACTTGCTTTAGTCTTCTGGATCTCTGTTGAGATTATCAGTGAGGATGCCAGTGTTAACTGTGATGGGGTTTTGTTTGTGATCTGGATACCTGCCTGTTAGGAAATGAATTGGAACAACTGGTCTTTTAAGGACTAAGCTGAGGGAGAAGAACAATCTGTCCGTTTCAATCAATGCTTAATTCATACTTTTACGTTGTACAATAATTAATTTTCTGAAGTCCAGATTCTGAATTCACTGAGAATAACATCTGTGGGTTTCAATGGCAATTTTGCAAGAGCAAAGTCTGTATTTCCATGTACCGCAAACAGGGAAATGCAAGTGCAGCAGTGCAGGGTAATGCAAAATTTAAGAGAAGGCTACTTCTAGAACGTCTCCCTTACTGTTTTCCTGGAAAGAAAACAGTTTGTCTGAGACTTGACAGACCTGAAGTCCAACGGCCTACAAGGCATCCTTTAAGGGCAACACTATGTCTTGTACTTTATGCATCGTTTTGTTTCTTTGCCTTTTTTTAAAAAAAATCTAGAGACTAGCTTACCTTCTGTAAAACAGCTACATTTGCAGTTTTGCCACAACGCTTGCTTTTAACTAAAAAAACGTTAAGCAGAAGTTGAATGTTCTTTCATCTTTGTCCCTGTTTTTGCTATTTTCTTTGCTTCTGTGTATGAGAATGTGCATTTGGAGCAGGGGTTGATTTAGCAAGCATTTCACAGATCACCTTCTGTTGTTTTATGAGCCACCATCGGTCCATGAACTATGGGCTGAAAAACAAATACACTGGGCTGGAGCCCTCTCCCTGTTTTACCATGCAGAGAAGCAGGACAAAATTTTGGCCTGATGTCCAAAACTGGAGAGAAATAGAGGGACGTATTTGGCTGACCATATCTGTTGGTGTGCCATGAGTCCTGCCTTCTTGGCTAGTGGCTAACAGACAGCTCATTCCCTGCGCAACTTCAGGAGTTGATGCAGCGGCTGAGGTGTCTACTGGCAGATACATTCACTGTTCTCTATGTCTTCATGGCTGTTTCCCTATGTCATAGGCAGTCTTTGATATATAAGTAGCAAGCATGGTTTTATAATTAAGTTCCTGGTTTACAGACCTGGTTATTTGTTCATTTTCTTCATTTTATTTCTCTCTCCTTCTTTAAAGCATTCTAGATACCGGTGCGGCTCCCTGGAATTTTAATTATTTTCTTCTTCATGAGCAAGTCACTTTGCTAAATCAGTAAGATTTAGAAAGTGTTCCTCGGGCTTCAGATAATCTGTGTCCCTGGTATTGCTACTACAATACGGACCTTTATTGTACTATTCTTCAAACTATAAGCACATCAATTAATTTCTAGGAGAGTCATTTCTGTTGAAGATCTATTTTCAGTGCTCAAAAGGGGCGGTGGTTTCTCTCTGTGCAGCTGGGAAATGCGGCAGGAAGGAGATCACAGTGTCAATGAAAGCAAAAGCAAAACAGATCCCTCAGGGAAAGGATCGAGGGAAACAGCCAAGGTTCAGGAGATTTCAAGTCAAGGGAAATCCTCATCAGGGGAAACCTGAGGATCAGTATGGTGAAAGCAGGATAAGTGGTCTTGCTTGTTAAAACCCTGGGAAGCCGTGAATTTCCTAGCATCTGTACTCTAGTGATTGTTCTCTCCTGTGCCTAGCACAAGGCACAGAAGTAATGCTTTCCTGCTCTGTAACTGGAAATTCACCATCCATCTTGTATGCAGTAGCCCTTCAGCAAGTAGAAAGAAACTGGCCAGCCTTGCCTGGAAAAAAACCCAGATTTTTCAGCTATTCACGCCTTTTAAAACCATAAAGATAACCAGCTGGATGAATAGTCCAAGGAGCAGAATCTTAGAAAGTTGCCGTGTACACTCACATACCACGTCATCTCTTTTGATTATGGGGTTTTTTTACAGTACATAAATTCTGTTTTCAGTTCTGCCTTGTAAGATATCATAGGAGGACTAATCATTCTCCTGTGACCATCAGATCCTTTCAGCAGGTATCTATAACTTAAACATACCTTGATAGGTTTTAGACATATTAGCAGTAAACATGACCCACCAGCTGATTTGATCTGATGGCTTAAAAATAATTTAAATGAGAGAGTGTATTTAAGAATTGACAGAAGAAAAACCTAATGTGAAATTCAATGTAAATCTGTCCATTTTCTGCAGGAAGCCCCTTCATTATTAAGGGTAACACTGCCAACTCTTTGTTCAGATACTTACTACAAACCTGATTCGCTGCTTATAAATGTCTTTGGAAAGATTCCCCACCCTCCAACACTCAATTTTTGTATCTCTGGCTTACAACTCTGGGCCCCGTTAACTTCTCAAGCTCTGGGTCAGGCCCTGAGTAGCTTTGCCTGCTCCTGAAGAACTCAGCTGAAAACTAAAATTTTCGTTATATTATTAGGGTTAAGTGTGGGTCTTTTCTCCACCTATGCCTAGACTAAAAAGCATCTTTAAAATTCTGTTTATTCTTAGGCAGAGAAGGGATTGAGCTGCTGAACTCCCTTCCCTCAGCCCTCTGACTTGAAAATCTGCAGAGGAGGAGTAGGGCCAGCAGTCAGCATCCCCAAATCGGCCTGGACCTTGCCTGTCAATACAGCACCTTTGGACACCCTCTGTTGGGTTGCTAGAATTCTCTAGCTAAAGGCCCATTCTTCTCAGATTTATCTTCCTGACCTCATCCTTGTTCCAGCTTCCTCTTTCAGCTGATATTCTGGGAAACCCAAAGGGGCTGTTTCCTGAATATTACTGTAGATGCAAGGCAAGCTGTACCATACTCCTCATGTCCGTACCACATAGATGAAACCAAAGCTTTTCTTGTTTTTTCAGGTCTGTTTACAAACTAGGGTTGGCCACAAAAGAATAGTTAGTAATTGGTAACTGCTCTTTTTCTCCCCCCCCTCCCAATTCATCTCCGGTTACAATGTCATTTTGGAAGGAGAATATTTTCTGCTTCTTCTGAAAATTACCTCTACTTGTATAATTCACAAAATAACAACCTTTTTTCAAACTATTTTGAGGTTTTTATGTTGAGAGCCATGTTCTTCTTAAAATTCTAGTATTTGATGTTATTTTATTGCCACTAAACTCCAGCAAACACCATGAATTTTAGGTTGTCATTTCTCTAGTAACAAAGAAGCCCACATAATTTTGTGCATAAGAGACTCAATCAAGAATGAGTTATTGCAGTTTCAAAAAGTCACATCAGAAAAGAATAGTCCAGCTCTAGCAGTTAAATATGTTGCAATAGCTTTGAAATATTAGCTCAGACCAGCGATGTTTGTTATGTCTTATTATTTGTATTACAGGTGTGATAAAAGGCTTGCAAATTAATCTGGATTTTTATTGATGCCGGCATTATTTATGAAGGTAGAAAAGTTACTTGCATTTAAACTCTGCAAATCTAATGGACAAGAAAGAAATGAATTATTATTAGTTTTGATGAAGTAAGGAAAATGAAAGGACTACCTGTAGGTTGCATAAGAAGCTATGCACTGAATTGCAATCTGTCAGGCTAATACAGGTTTGAATAGTCTCAGGTGCTTTAACATCTAATGTTCTGGCATAAAAGAATGGGAAAGTGCTTTTTAAAGTGTGGCTAGCTAGCCGGGTTTCCTAAAGAAATGAGAATTTGCAGTCCTGCTCTTTTAGTAGTTTTTGAGTTCGTTGACCAATTTCAGCACGGTTTGACAGGAGACTGTCAATCTTAGAATGCGTAAGATTTCATGAAAATATTAATTCAGTTGAGTAAAGTGAGGCTGCAGAATGAGCTCATCTGGTGTTAGACACTGGGGAATCAGGGGAGGGGGAAAATCCCACCACCGCAGCAGGAAAAGCATCACACATGAGCAGGTAATCTGTGGGAAGCCAGACTTCATTTGTCTTGTTGTACAAAAAATTACGTGTTTTTCTGGAGAGACTGTAGTTGTTTGGTGCTGCTTGAACAGGACTTCTCACTTTATTAAACTTGTATTTGAAAAAAACCTTGAGGGTCTGTTGCTTGATTGTGGTGGACGAGAGGGAAACTCAGGTCAGGCAGGAGATGAGCCCCGTGCTCTCCTCCCCCATATTTACTCCATGACACTGTGTGGGGCTACTGGAATGGAGCAGCTCCTTCCCAAGGACACCCTGACAGAGTGAGGGGAGAGTACAGGGAAGGTCCCTGCTGAGGCCCAGGTAGGGAGTTTCAGTATTCACTGTGTCATTCAGTGTAACTTGTGCCTCAAGGGTCTCATATTAAAGAAACAGCTAGGGTAATACATTTTCTAAACTCCAACAGGCAGCACTTAGTGTTAGGAAAAAGGATGTTGAGAAGTATTGGTGACAAAATCTGAGTGGTTGTTATACCTTAACTTTAATTTGCTAAGTTGTCCTTTTAAGGAGGGGAAAATTAGGGGTGTCAGAGAACTCAGAACTGTATTTCTAGGATATCCAAAATCAGAGGGAGCCAACTGCCACTGTAGGTTTCATGCTTTGATGGCATCCCCTTAAAATAATTTTGTTATTCTCCCCATGTGATTAGCCACCTTCCCAATTTGACGTGAAACATCTTTTTTTCTGATAGTGTGTTTCTAGCACATAACAGCAGGGATTTAGATTTCTGTGTTCCAGCCACTTTGATAACAATCAAGCAGTAAAATCACTGGTGGTTGCTTTGTGTATTCTATTACACCGGTGTCAGATCTGTGCTCAGGTACTCTGTCACTGCCACTCACTTCTCCAACACAGACAGCTGAACAAAGAGATGTGTCAAGAGCTGGAAAACAGACCTGTTAACAGTACAGAGGTTTCCATTTATTTGTCTAGTCCTTCTTAATTTCTTACCCTGAAATTCATGATTGACCAAAACAGCTCTTTTTTTTTTTTTTTTTTTTTTTTTTTAAACAGGAAATTTGCAATTTATCCTGGTCAACACATGTGTGTGTGGTGGAAGCAATTGCAAGAAGGTCTGTGCGGTCAGAGGGTGGTTCAGAACTGATGTGAGAGCGTGCAAACTCCTTTTGAGAGAGGGTCAGAAAGGAAATTCTCGGACTTTTTCCCCTCAAATCAGCACACGCTAACCTTTATTCCCTTTCAGTGCAGGAGGTTTATGGGGTGGGGGGTGGAAATGGAGGTGTGGAGAGCTTAGTGTGGTAACGGAATCAAGAACAGTATCCAGCTGTCTTGAACATTAGTACCAATTCTTAAATTAAGACATTGATTCAGCATGAGTTTAGTAATGTGGCACTGCAACTGTTGAAGTTTGAATTGAAAACACACGCACACTCTCTCTCTCTTATGTGACACCTGGGTTGGGGTGGCTTTTTCCTACAAGTTGCTTACGCAGCCTATAAGTTTGGAAGCACTGACTATAGTGATCACTACAGTAATATAGTGCCCCTTTTTTGGGCATAGTTAAGTTTTATTCAGTACTTAAAGTTCCCTTTCTGCTGACAATCAGTGCTGACTAGTGCTTGTTCATGTTCATAACAGCTGTCCTACTGTTTTTAGAAAGTGAAGAATTGTACACCATGCAAAAATCCACTCTCTCCTTGCTCTTGAGTCTTCAATACGAGGTGGCTTTTAAACAGTTCACTGACGCTTTCATGACCTTGGCTAGTTCTAAAACATTTGAATCCTTAAGCACTCTCCTTGCAAAATGAGTATTCACAGTGGCAACACATGAAATGACAGTGTCTGTAGAAATCTGATGGGGCGTCAGAACCATATCTGCTGACAGGTGTTTGGAAAGTTTCACTGGTTATGGCTAAAGTCTTGCTAAAATTCTCTAAGGGAGAAGCTAAAAATGTACAACTCCCTAGCAGAAGCATCTTTTATTGCCCTCTCCCCCCATACCTTTCTAAGCAGAAAATGTGGAACAAACTACGATGTAACAGCTTTCATTCACCAACTGAACCTAAAGGACAAGCAAGAGCTATCAAAAATTTGGCTATGTTAGCTGCACTGGGAATGGACTCAGCCACACACACTACTTAGGAGGAAGGCATAAGCCACATGTGTAAATTGTTCTTGGGAACTTCTCCCTTGAAGTGATGATCCTAGCACAATAGACAAGATTTTCAATAACAATAACTGTGAATGTCCCTGACTGTATTAGAGTTGGGACTGACTTGGATCAAGTGTTTACAGAGTGCTTAACTCATCTTAAAATGATGTTGCTAGGTGCTACTGTGATTAGAATAAATACTGTATGGAAAACTAGATGGACAAAGAGTTGTAATTGTGGTATGATTAATTGAGATGGATTAAACTATTCCCACAGGTTTATCGGCTTATGCTCAATGAGATAGAAATGAAAGTAATTAACTAAACATCATGAATGAAGATACTTTTTTACTTGGTGAGCAATATGCTCTTCTGAGAGCAGTTATGACTTAGTTCTGCAAGGTGCTCAAATAGCTTTGAGACTACTGGTGATGTTTAAGACTTTGGAGGATTGAACTCTGTTCAGGACATCATCAAAAGCTTAGTTTTCAGCTAATGAGAAAAATCAGTTTGTCCCATTGTTCTTTTACTACTTTTACTGCAGTTATGTACATGAGACACTTCTATCAAAGGATTAAATCAAATACTTAGAGGCTAATTCTCTCAGCTTTACTGAGGTAATCAGCTTGATTTATTGTTCTTGGCTTGTGCATATAGCAAATCTCACCAGAGTTAACTTATTCTCTCAACAGGTGGTCACATAATTAAACTGGATTTTTATTGCAATTAGGTACTCCTTATAAGGCATCCAGCTTTTCCTGTTTGCCAGGAATCATTCATATTTTAAACCAGTGTATGAGAGCAGTAAAAGTACTGGGGGTAGGGGTGGGGAGAGGAATGGCTTAAGAGTGATGGAGAGAAGCTTTATTTCTTGGAGCATCTGACCTCTGCACACGGGCGGTCCTTGTTCTCTGCCAGTGTCACACTGAAAGCTGAACGTTGGTTCCCTCGACACCTCACCCTCGTTTTCCCTCTGCTGAGATGGTGCTTCCATGCAACAGATAAAATTATGCTGCACTACGTGTTCCCCTGCATTATTACCCCTTCAAAAGTTATGGGGATGAGTGACTGTTTGCACTTATAGTACCCAGGAGGGAAGCTGGTCAAGAAAGGATCAGCGCCTATTGTGCTATGCACTGCATATTTGTATGAATAACTCTTTAGTGCACGATGAAGATTTCATGGAAGAGCTCTCAAGACAAGTCAGGTAATTGGAGGAAAGAAGAGAAATCTCCACCTGCAAGAAGAGCCTCTGACTGACTGAAATTATGGAAAACAGGCCTGGGCCATTTTAGGCATATCGTAGCCTAAGTCAGTTGACCAACAGTACACTGGTATATTTTGAGTACCTTCCTGAAATGCTGTATTCATGGCCCAAAAAAATAGTGCTAAGTTCATGCTTCCATGTTTTAAAAATACAGGTGGTGTTTTTGTATGCCTCTCTTTGTAACACCACACCTCTTAAAACCTTATCTGAAGATGCTTCTTTTTCTGGGGAGGTGGAGAAACATTTTGTGTGGCTGGGTTGCTTCTGAACTCATGATGTTAATGGTGCAGAGAAATGCTAATGGCTCTTCAGAGCCCTCCAGGGGATGGAAGGTTTCTCTGAGAAAATGTGTATATAGGCTTATTATGTCTGACCTGGTTGTCCTGGATCTGCTTTATGGCCAACGGAGAGAAACAGGCACTTCTTGTTGCAATTCATCTCATCTGGGAAAAAAAGTAGTCTAAAATGGGTCAGATAATTCAGCCCTGAAGTACTTATTTCTCACTGTTGATTATGAAGAGAGTCTAAGGTGACAGGCCCAGCTGCTGACAACCTCGCTGTAAATTTCTGAAGTTAAGTGAAATAAGTCTGCCTTGGAAATAAACGAAAAATGAATCCCACTTTGGCCACAAGCATCATTTTCTTCCTGTTCTTGACTCTTCGTACTTTAACAACTAGGCTGTTTTACTTCCCCCCACCCTGCAGTATCCACCCAACACTAGTTAGAGGATTAAAACCAAGCCACCTCTGATAACAATGAGTCTTTACACTGACTCCTCTGGCTTTGTATCTTTCTTATAGTCTGTTAGTTTTTTGTATTGTAGGGTTGTGGGGTTGTTTTTTGTTTTTTTTTTTTTTGGTTGGCAGGTTTATTTGTTTGAACAAATGAATTCTCTTGAGTCTTGGAAACATTTTAGAATTAAATGGATGTGGAAGGGATGGGTTTGTCTCTCTGGTCGGTGAGTGTTGGCATAACCCTGTCCTGGAGGCTGGGGACAAGGAAGCATCAAACGGCCCTGGGCGCAGCCGAAACAGGGTGTGCTGAAGTACAGATCCATGTCTGGCATTCGAGGCTCTGAGACCTGCATGAACCTGCCAAAGTCCTGTGAGTCGTCAGGTCTCTAATGGGCTGAGCTCATACTGCACCTTCTCCCCCTCCCCTGCTGAGCTCTGTGCTCAGCTGCTTTTATTTTGTCGTCAACCCTGGAAAAATACATATCACCGAGAGACAACTTTTGATGTGCAAACAGACGTGTACACATGTGCACGTGCACACACATAAAATGTGACCGCAAAAGCCTCGTTTCACTGAGAACCTAAGCTAGTTGATTCTTAGCTCTTGTTGGGTTTATGTTTTTGTTTGGTTTGGGTTTTTCCTAGGAGGAAAACCGCAAAATAAAAGTAAAAGTGATAGTGCGGTAAACGTAATGAGGAGCGGGATGCAATGCTATAGCGCTGTGCCTGTTTTCTGAACGTGACCGTGGGAAGAACCAGCGTGCGTCCCTGGGGGGGTTCCGCAGAGCTTTGCTGGCTGTTGGGGGTTGCCACCTGCTGGTGAAACTGCTGCATAGCTTGTTTTCTCATCTTCCTGGGAAAAGACGGCAGTACAAAAGAGCTGCAAAAGTACCTGGGTATTTTTTTCTGATTAAATTATTTCTTTTTTTTTTTATTTCCCCCCTTGGAAATTTGTTTTGACTGTGGCTATAGCTATGGTGTTTCTGAAATATAATTTATGTGGTTTTACTGCTCTTTTTTTTTTTTTTTTTTTTTACAGATTATGCAAATCTCCAAATATTCAAAGAGCAATGCTTAAATTGTTGTGTAAATTGCCAAGGCCCAATTCTCATTGATTGCAGTTTTTTCAAACCGCTGTAACAATGGGGTTTACAAAGGGTCCTAGAGGACCTGAATTTTGCAATCCTGTTAAAACTCAGATTGCCTAAGGCAGCTTTGGAGAACTCATCCTGAAATGCATTACAAAAGCTGGTCAGGACAAAAAGGCATTTTTGTGCACAGAGTAGAATTCAGCATGCAAAGACACCATATATTGCACAGCTTTTATTTTGCCCAAGGAAGATGCCGTTCTTCAAGTTTTCGATGTAATATCCTCCAGAGCATGACTGAGACAACATTGTGAGGTAGGTGCTCTGGATTTCCTCCCGGAACTAAGTGTGACCGCTGTTGTTTTTGTCTCAAGCTCAAGCGCACATCCTGTGATTTGTAAGTTGTCACATTGATAGCGCTACTGTAGTAACTGCCCACGCACGTGTTCCTGCTCCGTCGGCTCCCTTTGCATACATAACCTCTGAAGATCTTGTGCACCACATGGCATTAAAAGCTTGTATCTCGGCTGTTCAAATTCAGAGATGTGTAGGAAATGTGCCAGGGCAGGTGAGGAGATGGGTTTTTTTGCTCAGAAAGGTGTAAGGACCCCACGGGAAATGCTGCTTGTGTGTGCCACAGCTCTGTGCTGACTGCTGCCAGTCAACACGGACCTGCCGGTTGAAGCAGGTCAGCTTCAAAAGCAGGCAACTGGGGGCCTTGTGGAGGGGAACAGTGGTGGCAATAGAGCTTGGTAGCCCTTTGCTAGCCCCCAGCAAGGGGACTGTGCATGGGAGAGGGGGCCTTGAGGATCGTATTGCTAAGTGATTACTCATAAGTCCTGGCTAGTGTTGCCAGCCCATTTCAGGAACTAATCTCATTGTCTTCTGCATAACATGTACTTTCGTGCAGTACAATAATTATCAGTTATCTCCTGGCAATTAATAATTAAAAACTCTGTAGAGCATGTGCCATTTGCTGCTTGAGCAGCAATTTGATGACTCGTGGAGTGGGAGCTGGGTATGGGCAAGGTCTGAGACCCCTGTGGCAACGACAGGGGAGACTTTTCAAACAACTCATGTGAGGACCTGCAGGTCAGATGTTTGAAGGGAACTTGCCATAGTAGGGTAGTTTTATTGAAGGCCCCAAAGTCCGTGCTGCCTGGTCCTGCTCCACACCATTGTACGTGCCTGTCATTTGCCCCTGACTGGCAAAAAATCAATTTTCAGGTGGATTGTGGATTCAGCTGGATCTGTGCGTATGGGCTCATGGGGTGGTTCTGCAAGTGGACCTGCTTTCCCTCCTCTCTGCATGGGTACAGGGCCAGGGCACACACAGGGTTCCCTCTGCCTCATCTTTTTTTTTTGGCCCTTCCTCCAGTTCGTGAAAGGGTTGTTTTCTGCTTCTCTCTCCACCTCCCCTTTTGAGTTGTGTGGGCACTGGAAGTGGGGCAGGTGATTCCTTGGCCTTCGGCTTTGTTTCTTTCAAGGCATTATAATAAATGTCTATTCCCTTCCCTGATGAAAAATGGATTGAGTTATAGCTAGGGTTGCCTGTTGTTAAGGCTGCCCAGCCCTTGGTCTGATTGTGGGTTGCTAGCAGTTATTTATAGCTGTCAGGCTTTGACAATTCAGGATGAAATCTTTCATGCTTAGTAGGAGTCTCAGATGAATTTTTATAGACAGTTTCACCGATTCCGCTTTTTATGAGAGAAGAGCAAGGGAAATTACTTTGATTACGTTAAAAAAAAAAACCACAAAAACAAACAAAAGCCCCTCTCTTGAATTGTGTCTATTTCTTCCCTATGCTTAAAATTTGGAATATGGAGAGATGTATTTTAATTGAAAATTGGTCTGTGCTTGATCAATGAAATAGCATTGAAAAACTGTAACTTCCTCCAAAACAGCAAAATATTTCTGGAGGTTAAAAGGATGCAATAATGAACATTTATGAATCTTCGTCTTAAAGAAGGTGATGAGCAGTGATGATGAGATGGAGGTATGGGGACAAGTATGAGATAGGGTCAGAAGACAGGACCAAAAGGAGTCAGATATACATGGTCTCCACTGCTGATTCCTTATATGTTTATGCCACTAAAGCCTTATCCAGGGTATGTTTATTTTGAAGAGGTTAGATGAAGGCATCCTTGATTTTGAGATATTTGTGTTTTGAGTATTTGACTTTGCAGATAGGGTGTGTGCCTAGGTTAAAGCGGATAATTGTTTTGATTTGCTTGTAACCAGTAAGTCTATGGTGAGCAACAGAAGTTGACCTATTAATATGTCAGAAGATAGGACTTACATTTTTTTCTTAAACATTTTTAGTCTTTTACAATGCAGTCAATACCACAAAGATTACCATTCTGCCCAGAAGAAAATGCAGGTGCATATGAGGAACTCCGCACAGCCCCAGCAGAGCTGGAGGTTAGAGGCTGTATATATAGTATATTACACTGTAATGTTGTATAATATAGTATATACTGTATTATATATAAAGTATATTATACTATAACATAGTATAATATATATCATAGTAGTGTCTTTGACAGTGGCCAGTGCTTTAGCAGAGACCGTAGACCCCTGCTGCTTTGCAGCTAAGGAACATGTATGACTGCAAAATGTTTCAGGTCTGGCGTATGGCATTGACTTTGGATAGATGCTGACTATGCTATTTGATCAAGGAGGAGGGGAATTGAAAGGAAGGGGTAAGGAAGACCTTGTTGGTGGCCACAGGAGAATGTTATGCACACTCACGTGTATTTTAAGGGTCCATGGGGAGGCAAATCTCTCTCTCTTTCACTGAATTCAGACGAGGTACTTTTGAAAGCAGTCTAAATAGCTACCACTGAAAGCCTAAAGCTTATAAAGATTATACCTTGGTGCCCCCTAAGAACTGCATCTCAGCAGTGAAATACAGTCATCCTCAGACTCCAGTCCCAGGCCTCTAAGCTCTGAATATAAATGGCCCAATTTTAAAGGCTACAGTGCAACGAATGAGACTGCCGAGACCAGAAAGGTGATGCTCTCAGCAGCTTGCTCGTGGTTCTGGGGCCTGCCCTTGGAGCATGTTGGAACAGCTACCAATTTCTCAGCTTTCAGAACAAATCAACTGCTCCAGGCACGGGCATTACGTACACTCCTGGCTCAATAGATAAGAGAAAAGACATACATGTTTTATCTTTCTTAAGTAACAACTCACTTGAATTTAAAATCAAAGCTTTTCATCCTAAGGTCAGAAAAATGAACGAAGACCATACTTTGCTTGTTTAGGACGGTAAAGCCCACGGTGGTGAGCAGCACCGCACAAGAGCAGTGGTAGTATGGTTTAGTATTACTCACTAGTGACATGTAAGTTAATGCATGTCTCTGCTGTCAGTGCTGAGGTCCAAATCAGGAGCTGCCCTTGGGGAAGCATGTGAACTTGAGCTATGTCAACAAACCTCTTCACTTGTCAGTAGTTCACAGCTCTACTTTCTAAGTGGATTCACATATTACAAGATAGAGGTATTCAGACAGACTAGCTTAAGTATGTGTGGTCATAGAATGATGGAATGGTTTGCGTTGGAAGGGACCTTAAAACTCATCTAGTTCCAACCCCCCTGCCATGGGCAGGGACACCACCCACTAGACCAGGTTGCTCAGAGCCCCATCCAGCCTGGTCTTGAACACTTCCAGGGATGGGGCATCCACAACTTCTCTGGGCAACCTGTTCCAGTGTCTCACCACCCTCACAGTAAACAATTTCTTCCTGATATCTAATTTAAATTTCCCCTCTTTCAGTTTAAAACCATTACCACTCATCCTATCACTACACTCTCTGATAGAGTCCCTCCGCATCTCTCCTGTAGGCCCCCTTTAGGTACTGGAAGGCTGCTCTAAGGTCTCCCCGGAGCCTTCTCTTCTCCAGGCTGAACAACCCCAACTCTCTCAGCCTGTCCTCATAGCAGAGGTGCTCCAGTCCTCTGATCATCATATTCATGGCTCTCCTCTGGAGTCCCTCCAACAGGTCCATGTCCTTCTTATGTTGGTGGCCCCAGAGATGGATGCAGTACTCCAGGATGATGTTGGGAAAGAAAAGGTGTGGGACACTTGCTAAAGCAAGAGGTCAAGAGTTGGGTGATCTGAGTTGCCATTTCTGACTACCACTTATTATTTTGTGAATCGTAACCTAAATTCTGCAGAGAAGATGGCAACAACACTTGGATACCAGCCCCTCGAATTGTGGGGTCAAGTATGTGCTGACACAGTATAAAGAATTTGTTGCTTCTGCCTGAAGTATTAAGCTGACATAAAATTAAAAGAGAAGACAATGAGATCAACTTGTAATTAATCTGATTGAGTTTGAGCACTGAAACCTTGTGAATTATTTCATCCCCTGTTGTTCTAAAATGAAAAGAGTAATAATGTAAATGTACATCTAAAATCTCTGTGGGCCAATTTTTCTAGCCCTGTATAGAAAAACTAGATGAAGAAACTAGAATTGAACATTGGATTGACTACGAGGGGGTTAATTTTTCCACTGTGCTTTAGTTTGAATACAGATATAAAATGCCTGCTGAAACAAACAAAGCTTACTTTTGATTTTTGGTGTGCCAAAAATTCAGACCAATGTTATGGAAAGGGTACATTGTAGAGATTAATGTGCGTGTGTGAATGTGCACGTGAGCACACAACTTTTCATAATTGGTCTCTTTGTAAGATCTGATTCATTTTTATGCTATTTTTTTCTATAGAAAAGATTCAGTGTGTTGTAAAATCTGGCATTCAAGACATACTGAATGCTGCCAGCTACTTCTTTTTATGAAAGAAAAATCTCAACTCAGGTTTATTGCTCGTTTATTCTTCAGTTACTAAGAAAAAACCCCAAGCAATTCCTTTTTACTAATTTTTCGGTTTACTTCATTTAACCCTAATTCCCAAGTTTTTTCCTGGGCACTTGGTATGCAAGTTTATCTGTTACATGTGTCCACATGTCCTTACTCTCTCTAGAGGTGATCTTCATACTGATGCATCTGAGTATCTGAGCATCTTCCTGTGTTTTATTGACCACTGTGGCTGACTGATGTTGTTAATGGTGTTTGCTTGTTTGTAACAAACAAATGTTTGTAACTATTTAATTGGAAAAAAAAACCAAACATTGCAACAATTTAAGGTGTGGAAGAATGTTTTTGAGGAGCTAAGAGGGATTTTAAATGTATGTGTAGTTTACACTAGAAAATGGGAAGTAGAAGGGTACTAAGTAAATTTAGTGAGATTTGTGATCGTTGAACCAGTTGATAAGGAAATTCTGTATGTTACACAAAAAACCTTTATTCCTCGGCAAATTTCATTCAAAGTTTATACTTACAGATTACATTGAACCTCAACTCTTAGTGATTTTTTTTTTTAAAGTGTGTTTTCAGGTATTGTATTTAAAGTATGCATAGCTCTCGTTAGAGATTATTGGCTTAAATCCACATTCATGCACATACTCTTATATCATTTTTTACTTTTCAGATTTCAGTTAAGAGAATGTTGTTGTATTTAGACATTCTCAATAAAAACAGACGAATAGTCAAAAATGGGCACGATGATTTTCAAAAAAAATTAGTCTTTATTAAACCTTTTCCTCTTTGTAGGAGTTCAAGTTGGCAGCTGAGGAAAGTGGAACTAGCTGATGTGTTTGAACTGACTCCTAGTCCAGATTTCACATAAAACACTTTCTTCCGATTAGGGAAAGGGAGGGTAATTCTTTCCTTGTTTATATACAGGTTTCAGTGTTAACTTTCCAAAAGTGACCTGTATGGAGGATGGTGTTCGGACACGCGTGGAGTTTGGAATAGAAATTCTCAAATCCCCAAACCAACATGCTAAAGGGTGGCAGACTTCCAAAATGGAAGATTTTAGCAGTATTTTCTCTGAAAACAGTAGTGAAAATGATTATTTCAAATATGATTCCAGATGTAATTTACATCAGTGTAAGAACAGTAAAAAAACCTTGCATGAATGCTAAGTATAAATGGATTCTGTACCAATTATTGTACTGCCCTCACATGCCCTGGTATCTCAATGCTCTCAATAATTTCAGTCCTGTGCTTAATGATATGACCAAAATGTGTCAAAGCATTTTATTTTATTACTCCCACTATGCCATTTTTGCTGATGTTTTGGTTTCTTCAGCTTTTCTTAAGTGGCTAATACTCATGAAAACTCTGAAATTATTAGTTCAGAGTGTCCTTTCATTGAATTAACAAATATCTGAATTTTGAAAAAGACTGTATGGATATTAAAGAGCTTCTTTATTTCAGGTTTATTTGTGACATAAGCACACAATTGCTCTATCTCTCTGTTCAAAGTAAAGCTGCAAAGTATGTGTATGTATTTATGTATAAACAAATACATGTTGTAAACTTTTATCGGTTTTTCCCATGGATTTCCTCTGCTTACAAGACAATTTTTGATCATGGCAAAATTCTAATCTTGCAGAAGTTTTCTTCTGAGAGTTGACAGTCCTGTGGTGAGAGCCAAGTGTGCTGCCAAAACTACTATTAGAATCATAGCCTTATTTTTAACATGCAGTTTAACATAAGAACATGGAAAATCTTACTGGATTATTTATGCATTTAAATCCAAAATCACACTAAAATGATGTTTTGCCTATGTCTTCTACGGCAAATAATTTTGTGTCAGCATATACCTCCTTTCTAGTATTGCTTTAGTATCTTTCACTACAAAAGTGATACTTTTGAAACACACATCACCTAATGTGATATTTTACTGGTTTATATAGTTCCTAACCATTGAGCAAATGGTGAAAATTAAGTAAGCAATCTTTACCTAAGAATGATTATTTAAAGCTAAGCTATTAATAAAATCCTCTGACAGGTGGAGGCACTTAGTAATATCAATTAGTTCTCTCTTTAGATATGAAGTATTCATTTTATAAATTTATTTATTGTCTATATAAAGTTTGTTGCCTCTTGAAAAATGGCTTGCTATTGGGAATACATCATGCTATTCATTTAGAAGGATATTCCGTAGATGACATGGACGTGCTTTCAACAATCTGCGGAAAAAAGAACAAGTGGTTATGTTTTGCAAACATGAAGATGAGTCTGAGTGTTGGATTAAGAAAAAGATTAAGAGATGGCTTTGTGGAAATCTTCCGTTCAGGTACCGCATTTGCTGTGTGGAGACGATACGTTATCATAGGCATTACTAGCAACATATGTTTTTTATATAATGCCATATTTCTTAGTTAGTTTTCTCTGTTAAAGCTTTTGTAAACTCAAAGGTAATTTATTTCCAGCTAGTATAAAACAGTCGCTGAGAGTGGCAGAATTTCATCGTATGGACTAAATTAATCATTCAGATTGCTCGGCTGAGGATCTGCGTGAAAGCTGTATAGCAGAATATAGCAATAGCTGTGAATCACATCAGCATGGGGAAGTGAAAAAAAATAATCAAATGTGTTTTCTCCCAGGCATTTGGAAAAGTCAGTATGCTCTCAGTGCACTGTAATAGAGATGAGGGATCTGATTTTTTATTCCTTTCACTCTGTGTCAGGGTGCATGGTGCAAACTGGGGGGCAAGCACCTGCGTGCTCTCTGGCAAGGAGCAGTTGGGTGGTCCACCAGCTTTTTTAAGCAGCTTCAACAAGAATGAAAATCAAAAGCTTTATTTCTGTTTATTCAAATCTAATGAAGGCTCTCTCCTGTGGGGAAGGTAGCTATTTAGTCAGTCTGAGACAACCCAAAGGGAAGTTCTGGAAGAAATCAACTTATTGTTTAAAGGGAAATTCTGGAAGAAATCAACTTATTGTTTATAAAATTAGTGTTAAATAAAAGTAATTGGAACATGGTGGTGTTACTGTCACCTCTTTCTAGTAAACGCCAACTGGCAGAGAAAACAGTGGTGACTTTTACCTTTACTATAGTTTTTTGACAGGGGATGCGCTGGGTTTTTTGTTACTTTCTTTACTTTCTTTTCCAGTTAAATATGAAAACGTTGGACTGTAGCTAATCTCTGAACAATCGTGCTAAAGCTGCCTTTCTTTCAGACACGCCGGCTCATTTTTTTTTTTTAATGTGTTGTATATTTTTGTTCAGCTTGTAGTTTTAGTTATACTGGACAACAAGGAAAAAGTATCATGCTCTAACGCAAGTGATTTTGCACCATGTGATTGAGTCAACTGAGTAGTTGGAGGGAGGAACTGTAGCCAGTTCCAAGTCGGGGAGTGGGCGGGGAGGCAGGGTCTGAAAAGAGGAGGAAACAATAAAGAGAAGTAACAAGGTGACAGAAAAGGGAAAAAAAATCCTTATCTGTTTGATCAACCAAAGGGTGTTGGGAAGATGCGCTCAACGAGATTTCATTTTGCAGGGTAACGTGTTTCACACAGATGTTTGGCTTGAGGCTTTTCTTGTGGTTTATAATGGACGGTGCTATAGAAAGGGCATTAAAAGTGTCCTTTTCCTTTGCAGTCCTTCCTGTTGCAGTCCTCAACTGTAAAATTATTTTGTAGTCCAGTGGTGGCAATATGGCACCATTGTCGGTGTAGACCTCAAGACCATGCCGAACTCAAAGATGCTGTTCGCAAACCATCTCCCTGTGCTTGCTTCCCCTTGGCTTCTGAAAACACTTATTTATACTGATCTGAAACAGAGCGGGTGAATAGGGAGGGGAATTCTGTTAGTGCTTTTCCTAGGCTGTGTTATGTGGGTAAGGACTTCCTTTTATTTCTATATATTCACTCTCTTTGCCCATGTAGCGCGTGTAAGAAAGGTTAGTATTTCCTAGTATATAGCCCTTTTGGAGTACGTAGTCTGCACAGAATCCTCTGTATTACTGACTTGTTATTCAGCATCACACATGGATAATTATTATTCTTGTAAAAGAAACCCGATAGTTTCACAGTGACTTATAAAGAATGTTATTTATGTTGCTTGGTGTTAAGTTACTGCAAGGGTTGGCTTATGTCTTCTTTGTAATAACTTTCTTATTTCCCCTCATCCACTGCGGTATCATGGTAAATGGTGTAAAAAGTGTAGAGAATGGCGGTCAGCTTGTGCACCCTGTTCCTTCCCTACCCCATCCTTGCTGTGCAGGAGAGGCTGCAACCGTGAGTGGTGGAATCTCACTGTGGTAAACTCTTTCCCCTCGTAGGAAGGTTTGTGGGGAGAAAAAACATATTTAAAGTCCCTAGGTTGTGTGTATTTTGCTCCATACTATGGGACTCCCCTGACTTAATGCATCTTTTGCAAGTGTGTCCTAATGGGATCTTCTTTAAAAGCCCTGCTCCTGAGAGGGGCACAGCCTGGCAGGTGAGGGAAAAGGGCATTGCCTGGGAGGATGCTTTATGTTCCTTACACTGAGGAATAACAAGCTGAGGAGTGTCTGACTGCTCTGAAGGGGAAGAAATCCCCCTCCAAAAGGGAATTCCTATGAAGCTATGTGACCACCGTACCTTGCACATGAACTGTAAGCTTTCCTGGGTGGCCATGTCTCATGCTGATGCTCCACAGCTGCCTGCTGGCCCCACAGGCTGGCCAACAGCCTGGGGGTGAGGTGGAGACTGTCCAGCTGCCTCTTCCTGATGGTGGCGGAGCAGGAGGAAGGCCACCACATTGCATGACAGCTTCAGGTACGGTACAAACTGGAGGAGGTCAGCCATAATTGCGCCATGCTGAGAATCACGCTCCCTAACAACAGCCTACTGCTGTTCTCCTTGTAGGGCTTCCTTACATGGGAAGAAAGAAGGGATTTCAAAGGTCTTAATGCTGTTGAGCTAAATTTAGGATTTCATTTGCCCAGGGTGATTCCCTGTACAGAAGCAGAAAAGCTTCCCTCTTCTGCTTCCTGCCCTCTCACTTATGTTTGAGATGTGCTCGTTTGCTTAAACGCTTGGAAAACAGCACAGTATTTCATTTAAATATCTGCTCCTTCAGGCCAGCACACCTGCTGGTACGGTGAGAAGCTTCTTGCCATGCATTACATGTGTATACTGTCAGATTAAAATGCAGTGCTGTGGTTTAAAAGGACTTTTCAAAGCCCTGTTGTGCCTGCCTCCCAGCATGGTTTCCATAAGCACGGCGCCTGTGTGGTAGGGCGCTTTAAAAGGAGAGTGAGGCCCTAGAGAGCAGAGCAGTGGTATCGTGAAAGAGCTGTAGATACAGTTCCAATGAGAAGCATTAAAATCCTTACCTTAGGGAGAAAGGAACATGTCCGAATGCTTTCAAAGAATAAGTAATTCTCATAGTCCCATGGCAATTGTTTATGATAATCACCCCATCGTTATTGTTTAAGTTTAGTTGTCTTTTGCTTTGGGAAGTTTCTCACATTCCAGCTTTTACCTGGGCAATATTTTAAGAGGGGTGCATATATGAATGTGATCATTTTACTTCTCACCTCTAAAAAAATCAGAAACCTCCCTCCCCCTAACCCCCCTTCTCGCTTATATTTGAAATGAGAGGATGATGTCTCCACTGCTAACTTGTATTGAGGTTGAATCAGTTTAGATCTTGGACAGTGGCTTCTGAATTTGCAGACTGGACAAGTACAGTCCTTTGCCCTTGGATATGCCCTGGAAAGCGCAAGTGGGATTTTTGAGTCCTTATGCCCACCTAATGAGACATTTCAGGCTTTCCCCCATGGCACAGGAATACATTTAAAGGTGCGTAGCTTTGTAAGTGAAACATTGATCAAGATGTCATTGAGAGATCTGGCTGCTGTCCCTAGGTTGGCCACTGATTTTGTATTCTTTTGGGTGAGCTACTTAACAGAGAAGTTTCCTTGCCCATAAAATGGAAGCAATACCTTTGGGGACAATGACAAGGTCTTTAGATGAAATAAAATATTGAAGGGCAAAGTAGTGCCATACCGTGATGATTATTCTTTTACTGAGAAGGTGCACTTTTCAGGTTCAACACCGCTTGTTAATGATTAATCGAGTTGTGTGGATTAAATTTTTAGTGAGAGTTATGAAATACTTTCCTAAAGAATAATGCATTTTAAATGTTATGGGAGATTTAAGAATTAAAATTTTGTCTCGTATTTCAAAGAATTTTACATGACCTTCAGACTGAGCCAATCAGTGGTTTGAATATGCTAATGAAATCACTTTGCTGGCAAGATGTTTTGTTTGGTAATGAAATTCAAAACTACTGACCGTGTTGAGCTGATGATGTTTGTCTGTCTAATACACTAATATTCATCAATGCAGTGTGTGCAGGCAAAGTTCAGGTATGAATATAGATGACTAGGATTTTCTGGGAGCTCATATAATAGTCTCTTTCAGGTCTTGATCTTTGTAGCCAGCTGATGACCTTTATTTTACACTGATAATAAAAGAAAGCAGCATTATTTTATCACTTAGCTCCATGAATACAGAAATACTTGAGTTCTCATCACTAATCATTTTAGCGAATTAGAAAGTCCCATTTAGCCCACATCTTGCCATCTGTACTTGTACTGAGTAGTGGTTTTGAGGTCTTTTGAGACTGTTGTCTGCTTAACATACTGCTCCATGAGGATACCAAAGCCTGACACCAGTATTTTGAATGTATTTCAGAGTCTGATTTTGGGTCTGGTTTATTTGACTTGATTGTTGCTGTCATTTTGATTAGACTGAACCTAGATGAATGTAGGTAGTCTTTCAGGATGAAGTATGAACATTACAGTAATCTTGATAAGAAAGAGCAAAATTTATCTGTATAAGCTGTGATCTGAAGTATTAGAATTGTTTAAAAAAATAAAAGGCAGTAACCTCAGAAGATTCAAACTAAAACAGAAAAATCCACAGACTTCTCTTTTATCTTGTACCTTTCCTACTGTAAATATTATGAAGAAACATAGTAATCTTATAAACTGTCACAAATTTGGATTAATCCCAAACAAGTGAGTGTCTTAAATTGCAGTTTGTCTGGAAAGCTTTCCTCCCACAATTTATTCTATATACGCGCTCTGTACTATCTGCATCAGACAGCACTAGTAATACTGCAGATCAAAAATCTTTGAATATTTTATCTAAAGCAACCTCAGACAATTAAAAAAAAGGAATATGATTTCATTTATGAAAGCTCATCAAAGATGCCCAGACCATTAGGTGATACCTTTGGTATAGTTTCTGAGACTCTGAACGACTTTTCATTAAAGCTGAAAGCTTCCATTTAAATACACTGATTGCATTTATTTTATGCCAAAATTGTTGAAACTGAACATTTTGGTTTTAGTTTTGGAACAGCTTTATAGCTGAAAAGTGTTCATCAGTTCTGATGGTCAGATATCCAAATATAATTGGGAACATATCAACCTGTTCCTCTTTCCCTGTGACACGTAGTGAGGGAGGAGTGGGGAGTAGTGACAGAGGCAGGGAGCAGAGGAGGGAAGCAGATGAGCACATCAGAGAGCGGTTGTTGTGCCAGAGGGAGAAGAGGGGGAAAAAAAAAGAAAGAGAATCCTCATTATTCGGTCTATTTCCCATGAGTTTTAACTTATCCTTGTCCCAAGTTTCCGATAAAGTTGAGCGATGGGCAAAAGTATTAATCAGTCCCCCAGAATGTGATTTCAGATGTTTCCCATTACACGCCTCTCACCTTTCCCTAGAGAGGCTGGGGCAGATGAGGCATGCGTTTGTGTGGGGCCGTGAGTCATGTGAAAGTGATGGCAGCTTATAATAGGTGTCTAGACTACGAAAGCTTCTTTGGTATTCTTTCTAATTAAGTTAGTTGGAAAGAGTCGGAGACAAGGTCACATAAAGAATATATAGTAAATTCTTTCACCGTGTGGTGTGAAGCGGGTGAAGATGCTCATGAGGATTGTCTGGCTATAGCAGAAACTTTGCTGTGATCCACCAAGAGCTGGAGACGGGCCTAAACCCAGCTCATTAAAATTCGTATTCCCAGGAGCATACGGAAGGTGTATGTTGTTCCAAGAAGGCACAGGCTGTAATGCCGAAGGCATCTCGCTGTGATAAACAGCCATGGAAGAATGTTTTGAGCCTTTAAATGCACACTGAGCCTTTCAGGATTTTTGCCCTCTAGAAGCAAATTTGTGAAATCTTTTCAAAAGATAGCGAGGCTGGTCTTCAGTGCCCTCTCTAGGAATTAAAAAGAATTTTGGCTTTGGGAGATATGTGAAGTGAAAGATACTTTCAAGAAAAAAATTTGGAGAGTTGTTCATTGTCATAGTTTAATACAATTGTTTAATTATATAAGCCCAGTTTCTGAGAAAAAGTTATGTTCGGTAGATTTTTGCGCTTCAGATAGGGGAGAGTTTGAACTGCCAAGTTGGATTCTAGCTTTTCCGACATATGTTGTCATCTTCAGTAGTACATGGACAAACTCATAGCAAAGCTGCCAAGATTAGAAGATAAGGTCTTAGGCAGTATGCAATGTTGATGAATTTCAGTATTAGGTTGGTAGGTATTTGGATTGCTGATCTGGATGGTTCCAAGGCTTTTTCTGGGGGGAGTTTTACAAATTCAGGGATCTGGGTTAGCAGATTTACCCTGTCAAGCTGTCTTTCTTTGTTCTGATTCATTTGCTGTGCTTTCTTTGCCCTGGTGTGCTTACACTCATTCCTTTACTTTTGGGTTGTTTCCATCTTTGTCTCACTTCAGGGTTTAAAGAGGCATTTCTGTAACATTTCACTCCTGGAGCTGGGGGGTAATTTTTTTTTTTTTTTGGGGGGGGGGCGTTGTTTGTGAGTTGGTGTTTTTTTTAATTAAACATGACTATGATTAATTGTGCATTTCGGGGAAAACTTTTGCTAACAGAAGTATAAACTGAGAAGCAGGGCGTGTATATGTTTCATTTATACTAAAGCAAGTTTGCGCCATTTTGAGAACTGTGAAGGGACCTTTAAAGTACAAGTGAATGTAACTCATTTCTATGCTATAGTAACTTTTAAACATTAGAGCTTCATGTTACTATTCAGCAGGCAAAATATAAAATATGTCTAACCATCATTTGTTTGCCCAGCTACCATGTTTAGAGCTCTTTTTAAGGAGTTACTGTAAAATCAAAGTATTAGCAGGTGATGCCATCTTACAATGTTTGATCCTTAAGAAACTACTCTGATTTTCTTGTTGTTTGTCTTAACTAAGTTTTAGTAAACATATACTATATCATATGGTTGAATGATCTGATCTTTTGAAAGTAGTTTTTTGTAGTTCGACACATGTTTTTGAATCTGAAAATATTAAGAAATACGACTTCTTACTGCAGATGTTTGATTCCTAATTGACAACTCAGCTTAGATGCAGCTAGATAATGAAGGCAAATGTTAATACCAGTAGTTTTACCACTCCGTCAGACCTGAGGGGAGTTTACTCAACTCTTTATAAAGAAGTAAAAAAATTGTTAGTACTTTGAAGCTGTGAGTCAATGTTGAATTTGCAAGATTCACAGTACCATATACGCTGTATTAAGTATACATAAATATTTATAAGAGCTTTGTGGAAGCAATTTTTCTCTTGTAATATAAAAGGGAAAACTAGGAAAGAATTAACGGTCTGGGTACTGTGACAAAACTCCTGTTCCCATGATAAAAGCTTCCTGGTGTTACAGACAGACACCCTTTCTGAAATGATGTAAGAAAAATTGAAAGAAGTCACTTGAATGGAACAGGCATAAAAGTGCTCACTGAAAAGTTAGGTTGTTAGAAATAGCACCACGTGTATTTAAATTCCTAACCTGGTATGTTAAAATCTTCTTCTGTGTGGAAAAGGTACAATTTTTCCACTGAAAAATTATGTGGGAAAATAAATAAACATTTGACACCAAAAAGGATGTTATGTGGTCCTGAATTAGCTGAAAATGAGTCAACCATAACACATCTGAGTTTCAAACCTGGCCTTTAACAGTTATGAAACTGAATTGTTATTATTATCACTATTTTGTAAATGTTTTAAATATGTTAACTATAACTTTTTTTTCCCCATGGTTGGCCAAATTCATGCCTGGTATAGATCCACTGGTTGGGCCCAGTCATAACTATTTCAAGCCTGTTCCTACGCTGCTTTTCAGTAGAGTTCCCCTGGAACGAGCTTTGGACCACCGCCATGAAGTTGTCGGGGTCTCTCTTCAGCAGTGTATGTGCAACGTGTGACGTTTTGAGCAGCACCAGTCTGACTGGGAGCATGAAGCAAACCCGTGGAACTTATATATCTGTGTTATTTAAGTTTGTAGATCTTATCTAGACGTTTAAACATCTTTTAATGCTGCTCCCTGTATGGGGAGCTGCTGACGAGGCTCAGGTTGTTCTTTGAGAGCCGTGGGAACAGCACCTTTCCCTGTAGATAACAGATCACGTCTGCGCTGTGCGTTCAGGGGCTCTTTTCTGCGGAGATGATCTAACGTTAAGGACAGGTGGTTAGGAGAAACAAATAATCTTACGTTCTTTTTCATCTTTATCAAGTAGTCCCACTTGGTCTAAATCAGGCTTTAAGGCTATTGTTTGCTCTAATGCAATTACACTTGTTTTTTACTCAGACTCTGGCAAACCAGACTTTGGCAGAAAGACCAGGTAATCCTTCCATAGGTTTTTAAAAGTGAAGGGCATTGTGCTGGTCCCTGGGAAAGTGTCTTCCTTGAAAATGTTTAATCCTCCATCCCCATCTTTCGTGGATGAAACTATCCATGGCATACACTGACAATTAATTAGTCAATTTATGTCTTACCTAAGAAGATTTTTATATATTTTTCCTGCGCACCGTGTAATGTACTTAGAGATGTCTTTTTCATTTACAGTGTAGGAAGTAAACCTTAAATCTGTGATATTCCTCTGTCTTTTTAGTATTTCAATAACAATATGAGCATAGTAATTTCAGTGAAAGATCTTTTGGGACAGTAAAAATAAGGGGAAGAATCAAGTAAACACACAGATCTTTATAGTAGTTGTGAACTATTGAAAACATTAAAATCTTGCAAAAATGACATAGCATCTGTGATTATATCACTGATGCTTATTTCCATCCAGGTCACTGGTTTTGTGTAATAATACTGTCATATTTAATGCTTACATTCCAAGATGTGTTGAAATCCCCCTCAGCCTTGCCTTTTTGTGATGCTCAGTACTTCCAGCTCCTATTGATACCAACCACCTTTGGGGCCTCTCACTCTGCGAAGACAAGTCCTTGGAAAATAAAGTGCACTTGCAATATACTGAGGAGTAGCCCAAGCATCTGTATTTAAGGGGCTCCCCTCACCATTACCGTGGGCTTCACAGACCAGCTTTCCAATGTAGCCACGATAGAGTATTTCTCCCTGGGAGCGGAGGCCCAAGCATGCTACCGTGTTGACATGAAGAGAAGAGGAACTGTGCAGTTGCTGTACCAGTAAGTTTACACCCTGTGCGCATGTGAAATGGCCTCCACTGTGTTTTGTAGATGCTCTTGTTACACAGCGTTGAGCAGGCAAAGCTTGGATTCTTCAAGCAGAACAGTTAACGACAGACTCCTCAGCTTTGCATGATAGCTGAGCAGTGCGGAGTGTGTCAACAGTAAAATGATTTAAGAAAATACCCTACACAGAGGAAAGATACAACTGAAAGTCCCAGTAGATCTGGGGCTCTTTGGAAGTCTGGAATGCAGACGGAGCATGCTCAACCTGCTGCTTTATTGTGTATCCGCAAAAGACTGTTACTGGCAAATTAGAAACAAGTCAGAAAGTAGTTTTCTTTCCCCTTTCTATTTTTTTTTGTAGCTTTTACCCAACCTCGTGAAAACTAACCATGAAATTATGGAATTAAAAACTAAGAAGTTAGGTATTCTGCATAAAAAAGAAACGTGTGACAGAGGAATTTTTACATACAAGTACATCATGCAAAAAGGTACAAGCGTGACAGGATGCAAATTTTACTACTATCAGAAATAGAAGGAGTTAAAGATCCCCCACTCCATGTGCAGTAAAGGCAAAAATGAAGCTTACTTCCTAAGGAACCAGAGGTTCTCTGAGGTGCATTATTGGGAGAGAGGGAGAGAGAGATATGAGTATGTGTATATATATGTCCATACACACATCCGCCCTCCAGAGTGTAAATGTACATGTGGGTGGTTGTTCCAGGTGGGAAGTTTCAAGCCTTAGGAGTATCATAGTGATTATGTTTGTAGAGAGTTCCATATCTACCAGGTCTTTATGTGAATGAACAAGCCTTATCTTTTCAACTTATCTAGAAAATGCTTTGGACACCTCGGAAAAGGAATTAATGAATGATGCTACCAAGATCTGCATTGTCCCTGATTTCCTTTGCAATTATGTAGTGCTTGGCAAAGGAGAGGATGAAAATCCACGTTGTCAATCAGCATGGGATCAACTTTTGGGAACAGCGATGCTCCTGTGGAGCAAATGATGGTGCTTTCCCTGGCTGTCTCACAGCCAGTCCTGAGAGCTTACAATGAGAGGTTATTTCTGAGCTGAGAAAACCATGTGAAGGGATCTTTCTGCCATGGAAACAGATAACTTAATTCTGTCCAAGCAAAAACTCAATGGGCTTTTGAAGGATCTCTTCAGTACTTTGGGATTCAATCAGAACAGATTTAGGGGGAAAAGAAGCAGTCACCTAACGTGAAGTAAAAAGTGGAGATAACTTAAGGGAAAAAATTAAAGTGAGCTCAGCATTATCCTATAATGGACAGTCTAAAAAGAGACTCAGTCATTAAAACCTTCATTTTCTCTATTCCGCCTTATAGAATTAATAGCCACTCAAAAGGCTATTTTCAGTGGAGAAATCAGGAGTGAGCAGATGGACTTTACTGTGACATTTACCAACATCACACCACCGTCTAAATGGAGAATGGGCGGTCTGTGTCTCAGGGCAGAAAATGGCCACTGAATTTTTAAGGGCACTTCTAAGTGTGGAGAAGGGATGATCTCTTTTAGTTGGTGGGTGCAGGTCTGAAATTCATGGCAGAAACCCTTAGATGAACTGCTTCTCTTTCATTTTTAAGTAGCAAAAGAACAATTCAGAAATGAAGGAAGAGAGGGGTCTCTGGGTGATAATGACTTCCATGTATATTACTTGGTCCTCTTGAGTATGTCCAGTGAAGACTTTCTCATTCATAAGGCACTCTCTCACCAGAAAAGGACACATCCATTCGGTTTCCATAAGTTATCCAAACTTGGGATGCTGAGTGTTGAGACTGAGATGGTAGTTGGGATTTGTTAGTACATAATTAGAGCAGCCCCATCTTTCTTTGTAAGGTCTGTCCAAAGAATGTGGTTTGGAGGGAGGACAGATATAAGTGATATAATGAAGTAAGGGGAGCTATTTCTGCTCAAAGGCTGTAGATAAACTGGCACTTCCTGTTGATTTCTGAGGAGGTAAAAAAAGTACCTTGGGTAGCCTTTACAGTGCTGTAAGATTAAGATTTAAAAAACAACAACAAAAAAAACCCCAAACAAACAAAAAATACCCCAGGCTTCTCATTTGTGGTCTACTAGTCTGGAAAAACTTAGGTCTTCTGTGAGCATAGCCAGAGGAGAGAAACTGCTGTTAGTTCAACCTGACTTCTCCAATCCCAAAGTCTGATTGCTTCTTGACACAGAGGAGGAGCACTGCACCATCCTTTTTTCTTATGATTAACATGTTCTCATGGCCAGAATGGAGCGTCCTTCGACAAAGACCTGGCATGGGTTCCTGAGATGTCAGCATGGCAGTACAGGGGCACTTCTCAGGTCCATGCGGCCTGAGGACTTCCCTAAACAAGCAGAAGAGTACCTATTATTGAAGATCGAAATAGGAGGTGGGATAAGAAGAGCAAATATCAGCAAAATCCTTCTGCTGTGAGGCAGAGTTTTAAAATTGGTCATGAAATTACAATATACAGAGCCGTAGGGTAACTTTGGGTAAGACAATCTGAAGCGCAGCCAAACAGGTGAGTGTGGCTGGCTTGACAGGGCTTCACCACCAAGGGATTCTTCTTGACAGAACAGAAAAGTAGTAACAGACTTAGCGTGGTATCCACAGAGTGGCCAATGTGGCTCAAACACATAAAAATAAAAATCCAAATCATTCAGCTGTAAGAAACACAACACTAAATAACGTTGGCATTAAAAACTCATTTGAGGTGGTGTCTGGGATGGTGTCACAGAACAGCTTTTTATTGTACTCTGAGTAAAAGTTCGGTGCCTCATGATCCCAGTCTCTCTTGGTCCCAGCTTCGGTGGGTGACCACCCTTCATGAACCTACTACAAACTCCTTTAATGAACTCTATGGGAAAACTTGAGCACCTGGGCAAAGTTAGGTAAGTCTCCTGAGCTCAGGAAGAAATGGAAATCTGGAAGTGAAACTCCATCTTGTACTTGGGGACAGGCTACAACTTCTTTGGGTCTAGCTATGAGTTTGCTATAGAAATATTACCTGTTGGGATTTGAGAAAAAAATAATTGTCAAGGATAGGGCTGTTGAGTTTTTCTTAGTGTTCCTTTTTCTCCCCGGCTTCAAAAACCCAGTAGTTAGGTGGACTGAAGACCCCTGTGGATGTACGATGCTCCTTGCTGAGGAAGAAAAGGTCACCAGAGGTGAAAATGCTTAAAATAATTATTGAATTTCCACTCACTTGAGTAACAGTTTATGCAGAGCACTCTGGCTAAGTGTTACAATTCTACCATTGGAGCTAGAAAAATTATTTGTGTCATAAGAAGGATATACCATTTGAGAACTGTTTATAGTCTGCAGGATGTTGAATGATATATCACTGTTGACTTCTGTCCTAGTTTCCTTCAGTGCCATGCTCTGATCTGAGAACTTTATGGGTTCCAAATATATTTTCAGGTGAATGAAATGCTGGAATTTAAGACTTGGTTCTCGCTCATAATTCAGCACACTCATGAATCCACAGACACTAATATATATTAGGCAAAACCCAGAGTAATACCGATGGCAGTTCACTTGATGACAATATCTACCATAATATCACCATGATTATTTTAAAATTTTTGTATATTTTTGAATGTGAAAGTGCACGTGTAGATAATAGGAGCATGGAGCTTCACCACTGTTAAAGGACATGTGCAATTTGCCATATGCAGTAATTCTTCCGAAATTTCTCAACAACCTCGAAAACAACGTTCCCCGGAACACGTTTACACATAATATCAAGGATTCTACAGAGTGGCCTAATGCAATACCACTTTTCTGCAATAATCCATGAAAAATGACACAATAACATGTATGATTGCTCCCATGTCCCGTATCTGAAGTCTGCGCCATTAAAATCCTAATTCAGACATTTGAACCAGTCTGGAATACCAAACACACAGAAAGTATCATCATCATTACATAAAATAATAATAAAAGGTCTAACCACATCGTCTTTGCCCACCAAAAAAAAACAACAAACCACCCCAAAACCATTCAAAACAGACCACAAAAAAAGTCCTCCACATAATAAGTTTTACCTCCTAAAAAGTAAAAATAAATAAAATAGACCAGCATATATGTAGAATATGTGACTAAGGTGTACTGCAGTAATTTTCATAATTTTTAGGATAACCTGTATGTTCTTTACTGCTCCAAAGTAGTTCCAATCTCATGCCAACAAATGACTTAGTAAATTCTTTGAGAAAAGATCCTGCTTTTACTTTGTGTGTAGCACAATAAAGACCATAACCTTCTGGATGAGACTGTAGATGCTGTGGTAGTATAAATTAATAACAGGAATTGTGGATGAGTTTTATGTGACACTATGGGCTCTTTCAAGAGTTTGTTTTAGATAAACATTTAGCACTTCATGCTTATGTAAAGCGATCCGTACAGAAACTTCCTCATGGATGCAGCTGCTCCATATTACACATCTCTGATTTATTCTAGTATATGTTAAGACAAATGATCAGTGTGGAACTGCTGGGAATTAGGTTAATTTAGATTATTTCGCTACGGATTCTTGACGTTTGCACACTTTCGATTGAGCTCTCAGCCGGGTTGCCTTCCAGACAATCACCCGGATGAGATTTTGGGGGCAGGTGTTAACTGTGGAAACCTACTTAGTATTGAACGTACCTGTCTCATTGCTACCGACTTTGGAGACGATACTTTTTTTTTTTTTTTTTTCTGGCTATTGTTCTTCACAAAAGACCTAATTGAAAATATCTGTCAAATCTTGTCTCTGGTTTCCCTCTTCTTCCCCCCCGCACCATTAATTGGATACGTATTGTGTTTGTGTGGGAAGGAAGGAGGCTCTATAGCAGTGTAGCGATATTGCTGGGAAAAGAACATTAAAATGGATAAAGGGATTTCCTAGTGGTATAAATACCTGCACACGACCTCCCTGTGCTCTGGAGCCCTCCTGTATATGTATATGCAGGCAAAAAGCCTGGAATAGAGTTTGAGCTGCCGCTAATCGTGCAAAATCTGTTCTGTTAGAAAACGCGGGCAAGCGGCTCTTTCGCCTGTTGGAGGGTATGACTTGCCAAGCGTTTCCTTCATCTGACACCTTTGTACCCTTGAATTCTGACTCTTCTCCCTCTCTGCCTCTGATAATGCATCACAGCGCCGCAGAGTGCCTGCCGGTTTCTAACCATGCCACCAATGTTGTGTCTACAGGTACTTTTTAAAAGTAATCTTGCTCTCAGTAACTCTCATTTGTAATGCTTTTGGATGATACGTGTTCGTTGAGTTCTGCAATATTTAAAGTGTTTGGTATCAGTGCTAGGTGTGATTTGGACTGCATTAAAGTAGAAGCATTTTCACAATACTCTGCACGATGAATAAATCAGGAAAACCCCAAATGTTTGTATTTTAGCTAAATTTGTAGCTTTGTCTAAGTTTGTTACAAGATTAAGCTCAAGGATGCTACCAATGCATAAACTTAGAACAGACTCAAACACTGCCACTCTTGTTAGGATTATATAGTCTTCAGGGACAAGTGTCATGTAAATTAATTGAAAGTTTAAAATACTTTAAATTACTTTAAATAAAAAATGTATTTAAAACAAATCAAGTCTAAATATCATTTGGGCAATTGCTTTACAAAGCATTTTGCATACTGAATCAAGATGAAGATTTAAGCAGGATGTTCAAAATTGGTGGCAGACGTCTCATCAAAATTTTTGAATTTTGTGTATTTGTGTATATAATCCAATTAATTGCATTTAAATACTAGGAACATGTGATCATTGAACTGTCTGAAAGAAAGACACAGAGAGAGTTTTCTTGCAGACTTAAACCTGCAGAAGCGGGATTGTCGAATACAGGAATTGTTAATGGAATGCTTTCAGGAACAGAAAAAGAAATAGTTTTGATTTATTTGAAATTACATTAAGGTAAGAATTTTATTTGGAGCTTAACAAGAAACTAGCCTTCTCCTGAAATGCATTGGTAATAAAACATTTTAATAATAAGGAAAAGCATACAAGTAATGAGAACCGAGCATTGGTGATAGATAACAGGATCTTATACATTAAGCAGGGGGTTTGAAATATCCTAATATGGCTGTTGGTTAGCAGTGGTAGTAGGGAATAGGAAAATTTAAATTTTGTATGAGGACAAATTTATGTATCTGTATCATAGTAGTACTTTCTAGATTCATCTGGTTCGTAATAAAAAATATATGGTGACAGCTAGCCAGCCAAAAGTGTTTGCTCTTCTGCTTCAAATTTGGGTTTTGATAATTTGCAGTTACCACCCAAGCACAAATACCACTGTAGTCAGTGGGAATTTTGTTTACAGGATCACATCTAGCAAGCGACCCTGGGAGAATGGAAGCCGTTACAGAGAGTGCTAACTATAATGAGTAAAGGTTTACAAATTTCCTGCATAGATTCAGAAATTGTAATAAACAGTGCCATTCTGGTGAAAGCACCTAAGGAGAATTTGTGCACAAAGTAGACATGAAAGAATTTTGAATAACGACTTCTGTTAAATGTCAAAATTGTTAAACCCTTATTAGCAAGTCAAAAAGGTTATTTTTATGCATAAAAATTAGTCTATTGATTATTAAATAATAGGGGAAAAAAAAAACCAAACACCAGTAAACACTTAGATCTTATCCCAAAAGAAAAGATGCATTGCTCTAAATGCATTAATACTATTAATGCAATCTTTATTTGGGGTGCATTTATGCTACCATGAGCGTGCCTGGTTTAGTAGATTTTATATCTGTATAAGTGTATCTAAACAAGAAATTTTACTGTTATGATTACAGTTAAAAAAGCAGAGATTGTAATCCCTAATTCGTTATATTGTTTTGAGCAACTGGAATGTGTGCTCTAAAGTACAGGTTTACGTATCTGAATGTTCACAAACATGAATTTTTAATCTTATACTTTACAGCAGTTGTTAGAGGGGAGAGTAAATGCATTTCTGTGCCTACTTATGCATGAGAAACAGCCATATCTCTCATTTTGAATTCAGTAAAAAATTGTCTGATTCTTCAGGCACTGGTGATTACTGAGCACAGATCTGAAACACCCCTGTGAAAACACTAGAGATAAATTAGTTGTGTGGTTGTTGATGGTGCTGCTGATGGAAAACATTGAGTTAGACCTAACTTTTTAGAAGAGCCCAGAGTCTGTCATTCTGTTTCCCTGACAAAGCACTCTGAAATGGTTTTGGTGGCTTGGCACTTAAGAAAATGTGGCTTCTGGTTGCCTCAAAGCAAATGTCCCAAATCGTTGCTTTTGGAAACCCAGGTCTTAGGCATGCATAAAATATTGCCTTTCTTGATGCCTGTATTGCCTGATGTATGTGGGGTTTGCATAACAGTGAAGCCAATCAATTTTCTGGAAATATAGAGTTTTTATGTAAGATTAAATGAAATGGCATGTGGAAGTTGGGTGCAGAGAGGAACCGGTCTCCTCCTGGAGAGTTCAATGCTTCCCTTGCTTAGTGGTATACGTAACCCAGGTTATGCACATAGATAGTGCTAAAAATAACACATCAAGACCACGGTATGACAATTTTTGGTCTTGGCTCAGAGGGTATCTCACTATTTATTCTGGCAGTCTTGTCTGGTGTAACCTGGCCAAGTGTCTGGACTTCCAGCAGTATTAACCTGATGGTTATGGCCCAAAGTTAAATCCTTACTGAATGCACGCAAAAACTACATACAAGGATAGTGTGTACCTCTGAATTTAAAGGCTATGTCTTGAATCCTCACCCATTTTCTTACCAGTCCCATCTGTTTTGTCTTTGATCCAAACTCCTATATGCTCCCATATCCGCTTTGCCATGATGACTTTGGGAAATGCGTCAACAGGCCTTCATTACTCTGTGCCTTCCTGTCATTATGGAAATCAACCGTCTACCTACGGGGTGATGGCAGGTAAGAGACATACTTTCAACTAGGTGAGCTCTTTTAGAACGTTGACTTTAATCAGTTTTCCTTTAGAGGGATTGATTCAAGACAATTGCTTAAAGAAGACAGGACTGGGGTTAAGGTGTTAGAAATTAGGGGGTTAGAAATTAGGTTAGGAAATTAGGGGTCAGTGCCCCGAGTTCCCCCAAACTTCTGCATGTCTTGGGAAATGACTCTGTCTCTTATTTCTTTCTGCAAGACTGGGACAGTGCTGCTCTTGTTTCTCACCTATGACCACTTCCCTTGGTGATCATCACTTTTTGAGGGACCAGGAGTGACGTACCCTACATACCTCTGTATTACCAGTGCCTGGGGTGATGGAGCCTGACTGGACCTATGAAATAAAATGACAGAATAATGGAAGGATAGCTGAATTCAGCAGGCGGATCATGTAGATGATCACCGATTTTTACACTCATGAATGTATGCTAACATCCTGCTTAGTTTTCCATATCCCAGGCTGAGTAAGAAAATGGAACTGTTACTCCATGCAAGGTCAAGCAGCAGTTGATGAGATAATGCCATGAACCAAATTAACACAACTCACAGGAAATAATTGTGACTCCGAGCTGACCCGAAAATCAAACTCAGCGTTTTATTTCACTTAATAACGAAGGAAATATTACAGTAAGTCAGCACAGATGAATATATTTGAATAGGGACTTTTTAGGGACAGAGAGTAGACTTCACTCACAGTGTGCAAATATCCAAATGCTCCTATTTTATTGTGCATTTAAGTGTCTGTTGCAGACATTCCTGGCATTGTTCCCTGGGAAAAGTTAATAGGTATTAAACAAAAGGTATTGCTCAGAAGCTCATTTTGTTTCATTCCAAAATAAATAAATACACCTTAACTTTTCTCCTTTCTTTTTCACCCTTCATTTTTTTTAGGCATCAAGCCTGCGACTCCAGAGCTGCTCTCAGCAAGTCTCTCCCAGAGTCGCATCTTACAGACATGCAGCATGCCGCATCCCAATGTGGTAAACGGTGTCAGCAGCTTGCAAAGCAAGTCCTTCTCTTTTTTAGTCTTTTCCTTTATTCTTTGAGATATTTTTTTTTTTTTTGTGGTTACCCTGTGTGAAGCAAATAAAATATTCCTATGGGGCTAGAACATCCAACACTGGTGAGAGCAACTGGGGAGTTGAAGACAAAAAAAGCAAATGGAGGAAGGGGTAGGAGGCTGATAAGTTCTGAGTTCTGCTACAAAGTTTTGTGTAATTTAGAAAATTGGGAAGGTTGTCCCAAGAACCTGGAATTTACTGGCAAATACACTGAAGAGTTAATATTTCTCCAGTGATTTCCGCCCCCCCACCTTCAGGCCAGAGACTCTTTAGCTGTACGTGCAGTAACTAGTGAAAAAACAGCCTTCGCTTGTAACTGAATCTTTGTGTTATGCTTGATATTTGTGAACAAAAGGTAGCACAAGGTAGTTTTGTGTTCTCCTTGAGCAATTTCTTTTTAAGCTAGAATTGCCATTCCGAATATGTTCTGGTTTGATGTTAGTGGGCTTTTTTAGTTTTTGTTTTGTTTTTTTTTTTTTTTCCTTTGAGCTCTTACCTGTGTACGTTCCTCAAACAGATTTTATGCTAAAGCTAAACCAACCTAGTTTCTTCTCTGAGCATCAAATGGTATTTACACAGAAGTATTCCTTGTACCAGAAAACAGAGGCTGACACATCTTAGATGGCTCAAAATGACATAGATCCATCGATCTTCTTGTGCTGCTTAATTCCAGATGAAGCCTTGGATTGTTTTTTGTTTAAGTTTGGACCATTTACCATCTTACTTAAGTGCATCACAGTTTGCTATGACATAGGATGGCTATAGCCTGTGAAAGTGGATGTTGGTTTGTTTTCATGCATGGGGACAAGAGAGAAGACTGTATCTCCTAGGAAATCCTCACTTTTGGATACTTTTGCATATACGTTGTATAATTAATATTAGACATGGATTATGAGATGGTGAAGTCGTGTTTTTATGGTGTAGCAGTGAAGAATAACTGCTCTGCATTTTCTTTGTGGTGTTACTTAGGTAGCCTGACTCCTTGCCTTTATAAATTCCCGGAGCATGCCCTGAGCGCCAGCTCCTGTGCCCTGGGCCACAGCTTCACGTCCATGCACCAGTCCCTCCTCGCAGACGATGCCACCACCGTAGACTTCAAGCAGGAGTTCCGCAGAAAAAGCAAGTCTGTTGAAGAGCCCATTGACATGGACTCACCCGAAATCAGGGAACTGGAGAAATTTGCTAATGAATTCAAGCTGCGGAGAATTAAGCTGGGTATGTGCTTTATGTCTGTGAACAAACGGCCAAAAAATTCCAATGGAAGCCCAATTATTTCTGAATGTTTTATGGTCTGGCCTCTGCAGTTGTCTAATCATAACTCTAATCCTATCTTGCGCTGCCAAACTTTCTCCGTTCCTAGAAGACTTGCACAGAATTAATGAACTTAAGCTTTTTGCAACTCAGTATGCAGAAAAGGACTTTAAACTTTCTTGCCCTTAAATTATTTGTCTAAAGTGCTGAGAAAATTATTGCTGTTCATTAAATTACATTCAGTAGGAGGTACATTATTTTGCACAGCCCCAAAATTTCTGCAACTTGGGGCAACACGTGCTCTCACCTCTTACACCCATTCTCTTCCCCATGAAGTGCTCCGTCTCACAAGATGCTTCAATGGCATTTTAGCATACAAGGTGGGTGACATCCATGGCAAATCTTTCATATCAGTGGGAAGCTTCTCTTCCTGTTGTATTTTCTTGTGCCAAGGCACCGGTACAGCGGCGACTGGTATCTTGGTTGCTATCTGATAGCTACTGGGGCTGATGCAAGATAGATTGCATTCGAGGGTCTCCGCTGAGCTGCTTTTCCTTCCCTGGGCAATCCTAGCTGAGGACAAAGGTGGACTGAGCCCTGTCTTTCTCATCTGTAGGGAATTTCTCCTTTCTACAGAAGGATTGAGGTACATTGCAAAGTAAAAAGCGGTCTCATCCTTGTTTGAACTGTACTGCGGGAAAAAAAAAAAAAAGAACACATCTGGTGCTGCAGCTTCATCCCACTTATGAACACTGAGGATTCTGAACGAAGAGCTGCAATGTTTACATTATCGCTTATCACATTACATTGCATCTTTACAAATTAGGGCATCCTACAAAAAAAACAGTCTCCAATAGGAGCCGGAACACCTCTCTGTGGCGAGCTCAGTCAGCCCCAGAGACCTCTGCAGAAAGCCCATCCTGCAGATACTGCGGGCGCACACTGTTCATAAGAGTCAGCAGTGAAAGGCGAAGCATCTCAAGGAAAATAACCCTTTCTAGAAAGCTCCAAAGTGACATTTTCTCTTCGTTTTTGACAGGTTATACACAAACCAATGTTGGAGAAGCACTGGCTGCTGTGCACGGCTCTGAATTCAGCCAAACTACTATTTGCCGGTTTGAAAACTTGCAGCTGAGTTTCAAGAACGCATGCAAACTGAAATCAATACTGTCCAAGTGGCTGGAGGAAGCTGAACAAGTAGGAGGTAGAGAATTGAAATCCTCTAAATACTGATTGGCACTTAAAACAGAATCCTGTATATATGTTGAAGGACTAATATGTGTCTTCCATAGACTGAGGGTTTTGTTTTACCAGATTTAAATAATAAGGTATGCTTATATCAAATTTTGGTTATCTTTTTTGGATGAGCAAGAAGGGGCAAACTGAAATGCATGGAGGGTACAGAATAGTAGAAACATCACTTGGCCTACTGGAAGTAATTTCTTTCAGTTCTGTCCCGGCAAACTAGCTCCACTGCCATAGCATAGGTCAGAGCAGTTATCAGGATCTGCAGGACAGCCCCTTTAGCAGCGTACAGGGATTCTTCACTAGCAAAGGACTCTTCCTTCCAGTCTCTGGCATATGAGATGTGGCCATGGGGGAAAGGATTTGAGTTCAGCTGGGGCAGTGGTCTTTAAACCCTGGAGAAGGATCACATGGCATAGAGGCTTCTGATGCGACCTTTTTGCTGCTTAGGGGATTCCCTTCCTTTTGCCCGGTTACTTTCCAGTTGCAGGAAGAGTCTTGGGTTTCACTGGGCAAAGCATACTTTAGAGCAGGTTGGCTGATTTGAAGGAAATGGGTTGTTTTAAAGAACAGCTTTTTCAGCTGGATGGATTGTGATGCTGGGAAGCAGTATGCCTGGAAGTGACAGCGAAAGCCAGGCCTACCACTGTGCAGTACTCACCTAGCACGGGAAGAAGGAGAAGATGACCTTAATGCTACTTTTTGGATTTGCCATTGTATTCAACAGCAGGAAACGCTGTTAAACAGCTGCTTCTGCCACACGCTTCAGTTTCCTTTGAACCCAACGTAGAAAGCTTCCTTCCTCTGTAACTGCACTAGAAACCAGGGACTCTCCTAATGTGGCTGGCACACCGCAAGAACCCCTTGTAAGGGGTGTGGGGTGGGTAGCAGCTGCTCCCTGCCTGAGCAGCATTACAGGCGTGAGCTGCAGGGTAAGATCATGTGCGCAGGCAGCGGCCTCTGGGCGGTGAGGGGGCACTTGTCCATCAGAAAGTGGGGCGGAAGAGGCAGAGGAATAAATGGGGTTGGGAGCCAAGGCTGTATTTCTGAAGAAAGAGGGTGAGCCAAGGGGTATGGAAATGGACTCCACCTCCCCAGACTCTTCCTCCTCACCTGCAGGGTAGGAGGAAGAAAAAAGGAGGGGGCTGAAGTACGGCTCCTCAAGTACACGGGCACAGAGCCAGCGCTGTTTGCAGCTCTACCACGTCATTTTTGCAGCACGTCATTTTTGCTAATAACCACTTATAGCTGGAGTAAAACAATAACCAACCATCTTAAAGAAAAAAGTGCTCCTATGTGTGGTGCTGCTCTTATTCAGTGGCATGATCTGATAGCTTTCTTCCATCTTCAAAGAAAGGGACTTTTTTTTTCTGGAGATAATTGCACTTGTTTTCCATCCCCTGTGAAGGTAACTGCTGGGTTTGGTTTGGTTTTGTTTTTAATGCAGCTTTATACAGTGAAAAAGTTGGAGTGAATGAGCGGAAGAGGAAGCGCAGAACCACCATAAGGTAATAAATATTTAGCGCGTTACATGTCACCCCTTTGGCTAAGATGCTTCTTTTTCTTGGGCTTGAAATCAAAGCATTATTTTCTATTCATATATCTCTATAGCTAGTGTTTCAAAAGGTTTCACTATTTTGTAACATTCCAGTGAAAATAACAGCATGACCCTCCAAAACCCCAATTTTTTGTTGCAAATATACTACATTTCCCAATTAAAGACTTTTTTTCCCAACATATGACGAAATACCTTAATATAAAAAAAATACTTTATTCCAATTCTGCCCAAATTTGATGACATCTATATAGTGAATAAGGTATCAGAGCACCTTTCTTTACATTTTGGGAGGTTCTACACTATGCCAAAATAAATTACATTATTTTGCCAGAGAATTGAGGTCTGGGAAGTTTGAGAATAAGCTTTTACACATGATATTGGATTCCCATCCTTATCTTCTGTCATTGCATTATTTGGAGTTTCCAAAGAAGCACTTTAATGAGCCAAATGGAAAAAAGGGACTTGCACTGGGAACCTCCTTCTGCTGCTTCTCGCATCTCTGGTGGCCAAAACCTACCACCTATCTAGACTCTGTATGGAAATAGAGTAGGCTGGTAAATAATACTACAAAAACAATTACAAAATAGGCAAAATGAGAACAGGGGGTAATTCCTTCTCCTTTAGATATCCCAGACTCTTGTGATCTTTGGTGAAGAAGAATTGACTCAGGGGCCTCCAGGGAGCTGTAGCATTCTTCCACAGGGAGAGAATTTGGCTGCCTCTGGGCACAGCCCTGGTGCAGCCAGGCCCTACTTGTTACAGTGAAGTGCTTGTCACTGAGCAGGGATCCTTCCCAATGTGCAGTGCCACCTCCCAGAGACATAGGCTGCTCTGTTGTCCCATAACCTCGGAACCCCACAGCCACAACATGTACCTTTTCCTTTCATGTTCAGCTTGAGACTTCTTTTTTTTTTTTTTTTTTTTTTTTTGGTCATATTGCCTTTGATATAAGGAAAAAAAATGAAGACGTGATTTTTCTCTGACTTTTGAAGTAAATAGTCCTCTGATGGGATGCTCCTCAATTAGAAGTGAGATGGGGATGGGAGATTCTTCATAGCTCATTTGCTACTCTCAGCACCTCACAAGGGATGAAGTTTTGCTCGTGGAAGGCCAGTTTCTCCTCTCAGCTTCACTGCAAGCCAGTAAGGACTTGAGCAGCAGTGCCAAGACTTTGCCAGTTTGTGCATTATGGCCTGTATGAGAGCTATGAGTTGAGAGCATCTCTGTCCTAGGTGTTTTCCTCTGGCAAGAGGAGCCCACTGAAGACTGTTCATCTAACATTGTGTGCTTTGGTGGTGTTTTTTTTTAACAGCTATTGAGGAAATCAGTCCTCGTATTAAGCATTTTTTAATTATTCCTGCTTTTACATCTAACTCCACTGCACTGGGAGTATCAAATACGGCAGGTTGTCAAGGGCACAGATAATTGAGGGGAAGTTTAGTACCAAATCCCATAGAGTAAGAAAATATTAATTGGTGCTTTGGAAAGCATCTAGGACCTTGATTTGAAGACCTCAAACTAATCAGGGAGATGGACTTTACGTGAACTGCGATCGTACTCTTAGCAAGCCTCAATGGGTGTTTGAAGGTAAAATAGACATAAGAGTCTCACTAACTAAATTATATGAGTCATACCCTGAGCAAAAACTACTTAATTTGAATTTGTGGGAGCTATTTGCTTTTCTACTTTGATCAGAAAGCCTAAGAAACAGTTAGTCAAAACCAATGATGTTTCTATACTTCTGAGTGTACAGTGCACCATGCTATTAATTAAGTAGTTTTGGTAATGTTACTAAATATTGTGAAATAGACCTTTAAATGAAAGACCAGCAATATATTACAGACAAAGTAATGAAATAACTAGAACTCCAGCTGATACTTTGTATATTTCTGTAACAGAAATACCTGCACCTCATTTCTAGAATAATGCACGAAGTGCCCTCTTGTGTCCAAAGAAATTACAGCTACTGCTGAAGCCAGTTTTGGACGCATGCTGGTGGCACACAAGCATGTCGCAGATACTCTTAGTTTTCTGAGAATATGTAACACAAACAGGAAGCAAATTCTGTCCAGCCATAAGGAAAGATAGCAGTCTTAGCTTACTTTGTTTATTGAAGCACTCAACTTTGGTCACCCCCAACTGTGAGGAAAAGACTAAGGCAGACTTTTAGAAAATGCAATGATTGATACAACAGCTTGCCGTAATCTCTGTGATTTCTAAGAATACTCTAGTGCCCTCTCTATAACAAAATAAGATGCTGAACTTGATACAACATACAATGTTTCCCAAATTGTAAGTGATGGAGCTCTTCCCCTTTGTAAACCCAACTGATTTGATACAACCAGACAAGCCCAGTAACGTGCGTTTGCTGATCCCCATGACACTGCTGTGGCTGGGGCAGAATGGGTGGTCACGCTTGTTCCAGTTCCTCTGATCCCATTCATGCCTAGCTAGCAGCTGTATCTCCTAGAGAACATCAAGAAGCCCAAACATCTCCTGATCGCCACTGAAATTGCACTGAACTTGATGCTTGTTTTGCCTTTAAATTACTCTGTGCTGTAATTCTGCATGATGTGTTGCTGTGCATGCCAGCAAAGAACTTCAGGGTACTTTAAGCTCTGTAGGTTTCCTTTATGTAGAAAAAGAGGAAACAAACCAAATCACTACCTTCAGTGCTCTTACTTGACCCTTCTTCTGAACTAGTGGTGACAGCCTGAATGTGACAGAAAAGTTTTTAAAGGTGACGTTTTATCCCTTTATCCAGTATCGCTGCCAAAGAAGCCCTAGAGAGGCACTTTGGAGAACAAAGTAAGCCTTCTTCTCAGGAGATTATGAGGATGGCTGAGGGGCTCAACCTTGAGAAAGAAGTTGTGAGAGTTTGGTTTTGCAACAGAAGACAAAGGGAAAAAAGAGTGAAGACAAGTTTACATCAGAACGCCTTTAGTTCTATTATCAAGGAGCATCACGAATGCCGGTAAAGCTTTTCCATGTATAGATATGGATTTCCGGTTTGCTTTTTGTATATATTGTAAATACTATGTTGTTTAAAAAAAAATAAAAGAAAAATCAGTAAACCATTTGTTTCTCTTACAAGCTAGCCAGCTTCAGATGTAGTGTGCTGTGGAAGATCTAATTTTAATGCAAAAGGTTGGAAACAAATTAAATCCTATTGCGTGTATTTAAAGAGTTGGAGGTCCCTGCTTAACTGCAAGGAACCTATAATGCATTATTCGACTAGAAATGCTTTCCAAGTTGCACAAGTGGTTGCAGTTTCCCTATGCTGTGCCTTCCTTTCATCTGTGGCACTTCTAATGATTAATGGAGAACCCTATGTAGGTACCCCAGGCACTAGGAAACAAAGCCTTTGCGTTGTATGTGAAGAAAGGTTACAAATCCGGACCTCAGCAGCCGTAGTATTGAAAGTATCTTGCCTCTGCATGTCCATGCATGTGCTTTGCCCCCCGCCCCATGCCAACTGCGCTAACCTTTGCAAGGTTGTAAGCCATTAAGCACATGGCAGGGTCCCATCTGCAGGGGCGAACACTGAGCATCAGTGAGAAACGAGAACTTCGAAGAGGAGGTGACTAAGTGACCTTAAATAAGCAGTGGTGACACTGCTGAATATCTAGTTATGTCCAAGGATGGGCTATATTCGTGGCATCTGGTGGGACTGCCACTAGATCTGAGAGGCAGGTAGAGGAATGCTGAAGAGCTGCCTTTCCAAAGAAGGGCTCAAACTCAGCTACCTGCTCACAACAGCCGCTGGCTCAATCATTTCAGGTAAATTCCTTGCGTAAGTTCAGGACAAAACCATTAGAAATGTGTCATAATTGCTGTCATTATTTAAGGTAGAGTAAGCTTACCAATATGGAGGTGTCAACATTGTTCCTGCTGTGTGTTCTGTCTCAGCGTACCATTTGACTGCCTTAAATGGATGTCAAGTAGAACTGAGTTTTTCTTATGCTTGTTATCAAAGGTTATTCTTGCTAATTTATTTTATGCCTTAAAGTTTGATTTGGATAGGCTTAGATATAAAAATTGGGATACAGTTTACCTTACCTTAAGACTTAGTGACCTGAGGGGAAAAAACTAGAGAGTTACCAGGGGGTTTAATTAGTTTGGGCTTTCTCTGCATTGTATTTTCCTGATTAAATCCATGTGTGGACATACACCAGAGATAGTGTGTTAAGCTAAACAAAGGTGGCCCTTGCGCTCTGACATAAGCATCCACACAAAGCATTTATTGCACTGCATGTTCCCACTCTCTTACACACCACTAATTGAAAATAATCCCTTGTTTGTCATCCTCTAGCTTAGAGAGATAATGAGGGGAAAAAAAAAATAATAGCAGCACCAGAGCTCCACCTATCAGAAAGCCAGGTGCTGAGAAACTGAATTAATGACTGTAGTACTCACCAGGGATAGATTATCCAGCCATCTCATCAGCCCTGCTCATTATTATTAGAATAGCCCATTACCATATATGTATTTTTGACTGTTTTCCCAGGACTGAAATTAAGTGAGTGCATGCAACTAGTAATGGCCAGATACGTTTTATTTTTCCATAAAGCAGAGCTGATGATTTAGAAAACATCTAGATAATAGGCCCACAGAAAGCAAAAGGAGTTTAATGTTCAAGACCACTTAGGAGCAGTGTGTACAAGTTAAGTGCTCTCTCTCTAGTGTACATTAAATTATCTCTGATACCTATTACAGTGACCATAGGCATATTCAGCTATGGAAATCAGCCTCTTGGATTTAAAAAAAAAAAACATTTTTATGGATGAATGATTGCCATAACCCCTTAATTTCAAAGAAAACTTCAATTTAATAACTCAAAGGGGAGAAATTGGGGTACGTACTCTCTCCAGGCTGTTCTCATCACTAGTGTAGCTCACCCGCTACAGCAGAGAAAGAGCTTTATCCACCACATACGTATCCACAGATCATGAACTTTCCAAAAGAATGAAAGACAAATACAGTTGAGGAGATTAGCAGTGAAGGTGATGGCATGCGTTTGTGTACCTTTCATGTTATGTGACCTAATGTTATGTATGTGGAAACTACTATCTGATATATATAAATTTTATTTATATTCTAAATTATTGTCTTAATGATGAAAGGCTTCCTAGAAATGCTATAAACCTGTAATTCCCAACCCCCCCGCCCCCATCCAATAAAGTATTCTTGTACATTTGGTATTGCAGGTAACGGTTTGTAGCTCTGCTTCGGTAACGCTTTGCTTTTTTAATTTGTGTATCACACTGATGTGCTTATTCATTTTAGCATGCTGTAAAATAGTTAACTCAAGAGCAGACTTACCGTAACACTGTGATTTCCAGTCTTACAAGAAGTCTCACAAGTGAAAGCTAATTGCAGAAGCACAGCAAAATAAAATGCAAGGTGACACATAATGCCATTTTCTTGCAAATGAATGATAAAAGGCTAAGTGGAGGAAGCAGCCACCCTTTAAAGACAACTAGCTCTCACCACGGAAATACAAACAAATTAGAGCAGAATTGTTTAAAGGAAAAAATGTGGATGAAATCAATTTAATGTGTTGCAGCTGCAGCCATTAGACTTAGAGAAAGTGGCAATTCATTTATTTTTTCTGCAGCAACAACTTACTGGGTAATTGCCATCAATCACTCTTGATTGGGGAAAGTCCCCTAGATAAACCTTCTGAGGGGTAGCTTTATAAACCTGCAAGTAAGAGTTTAGTTGGGTGTTTGATTAACATGGCCTGCACTATTTTTCTTTGAGATGGTGGTGGTTTTTTTTTTTATTTACTCTTACTTTTCCCACGGTAAGTTTAGGCAGGGTGTTAAAACTAGAATACAGGGCAAACCAAGATGTTATGACAACATGTAAGTCTGGTTCACCTGTCTCTGAAGGACTGTGTAGCATCCTGTCCCCCTCACCTGAAGGACACAACAGACCTAGAAAAGGTCCGTACATGGGCAAAGTGATTGATCAAAGGTAAGATGAATAACTGCTTAAGCTACTGTCTCTCTTCTAGATTTAATGTGTGTACATGCTATAGAGATCTACTGACTAATGAGCTGTATTGGAAGGCTACATAGAGACAGGCTGCCTAGTCTAAGAACTAGGAGCAGATATGTGAAGCTGGAAAGAAGCTTAAGGAAAAAACAGAAGTGCTTGTTCTTAATGTGGTGGGGAAAAAAATCTGTGGAACTCCTCTACTAAAAAATGTGTGTGCCAGAAATTTATTTATATGGATAAGTTCACAGATGAGAAAGCCACTCAAATCTGTTGTATATAGGGGAACTTACATATGGCTCTGGAAGTGCTCTTAATCGAAAATAGTTAGAGGTTGGAAGAGTATTAGGGGAGGAAGCGTCATCTACGTTTATCTTGTTCTCATATTTTCCTGGACATTGCTTACGGGGGCTTGTGGGGTAGGATTCTGGGCAAGATGGACCTCAGTCTGCCCCAATAGTCATTCTTAGGTGTGTCACAATCGCACTGTTATTCTTGGATGGGGAACTTTTGCATTCAGTTGCTATTAAGGTGTCTGCGAGGATAAAGGAGTTTAAGGATTCAGTGGGGTTTCTTTTTTTTAGTCTGCTAAGAGTGATTTAAAAGCAATTTGTTTCTAAGTAGGGGAATGCAATTTTGTTACGGACAGCTACAACATATTAACTGCAATTGAAATAAATATAAGCAAGCCTGCAAAGCTACAACACTTCTCACTCTGCTACTGAAAAGATTTTTATACAGATTAGAGCTGCAGGACTTAAAAGATAACTGTTAACTGCAACACAGGATAGATAATGACAGTAGCCACAGTTCAGCAGACTCCGTAGATAGAGGGAGGAACTCATAATAGAATTATGCCCAATTTTGACAGTCATTAAAAGCATAAAGTGCACACTTCATTCAGAAAGGATACAAGCCTTGCTGTTCCACCAAAATACCATGGATGAGTATTTTATACCTAACTAATTTCACATTATGGTTTCTCCTTCAATGCTTAAACGCAGTACTCAGGCACTCAGTTACAGACAGAAGGGAATGCAAACTTGATCAAGTCTTTACTTAATGTAGCAACTACAACAAATATTATACCTCAGGTCAAAGGAAAATTTATCAGAGCTAACAGGAGTCCAAAGAACTAAAGAAAGCCCCCTAAGAGACAGATGTGTAAGACTAACCCTAAAGAGGACAAAGTCATTGTGGAATAAAAAGCCTTTTATTAGTCTTTTACAAAATAACTTTAAAAAAAAAAAAAAAGAAAATTCACCTCATATCAGATGTATGCAATACAAAAACTTACACGTTCCTACCCACTACCTCACAGATTGATAGTTTGTCCGTTACTTCCTTCAAAGAGAAAGAACACCTGCATTTCTATGCCAAAATCCATATGAAGGCTCACCTATGGTTTTTCTTTCTCTGCTGACTTCAATCCTAAAAAGCAGACGGTGTGACAGCCGTAGATTCATAGAGGTTATGGTTTCCTGCTACACTTTCTCTAGCAGCAAAGGCTCTTTATGAAGTTTGTCATCAATTCCGGCCCCCCCCCCACAAGTTATCCTAGTTTCATTCTTGGAAGGTATTTTGATTTTTCTCTTTTTAAAGCCAAGATGATCATGTTGTTTCTGTTCAATGAACAGCCCCACTAAATCAGCACAACTGAGGGGCAAATAATCTCCAGCAGAGTAAGGGCTGAGGAACTTTACGCCATCTGGGAAGCCATAACTGGGAACTGCATTCTCAGACTTTGTCCTCTATTTAAAATATCAACAGTTCTTGTTCATTAGCCGAATGCATTCCACGTAAAGCTAGAATCATGCCGATGCAGTTCAGAGATCATAGAAAAACCTTCACAAAACCAGAACACTTTTATTATAGTGTTTAAGCAAGTAATTATCAGGTATCATCCAAAATTGTTCTCAAAACTAAAATTTAGATTTAGCTTATCAATGTGATCAACTGCATCTTAGTAAACAATACAATTATGCACAGTTATTTTCCATTAAGAAATACTGTAAAATATATACAAATGTTGTTTCAGGCAAGTGTCCTTTTTGCAAGTGCGCAAGTTGCATTTCTGAACAAGTGCATTTCTGAGCTTCAGCACTGAGTCCCATCGAGTGTACGTACACAGAGGTCTCGCCATAGTGTTTTGTGAAACCATCTTAATTACAAGTTTACTCACCTTTCAAAGACTCATTCTGCAAAAAAATCACAAAGGTACAAGATTTATATACATAAAGGCACAGCAATTCTGTTGAAGCCAGCTATGTTACAGTACAATAGAGTTCAATCAGTGCCTTTCATGCAACAAAGTTCACTAACAAATTTAAATCCTCTTCCAGTAAAATTAACTGCACAAGGATTGTAGCCTTCCCTTTCTGTAAAAAGAATAGCCAACTAACCAAAAAGAAAAAACCAACCAATTTAAGCAACTCAAAGTTACTACAGGAACTGTAAAGAAATACATAAAATGCTTTTTCTTTCTGCCTAAGTTTGCTAGACTTCCAAGGCTATTTCTCACCAAAAGAAAATAGTTTCCAACTGAGAGCAAAGGTGAAGTTTCATTTGTGCTAAGATAACAGACTAAGAATTTTCTCTGTAGTGATAGTTTTATAAAAATGATGTATGTTATATAGGTGCTGTCCTAGCAGGCATCACCATCAGCCACAGAATAGCCAATTCTAAAGATAGATCAGGAACTGAGATAGAAGAAAACTTTGAATTCAGAGGACAGATTCAGATCAGGTATAAATGAATTTGTCATTAGAACCACATCCCTGGTTGGTCCAGCGCTCATGCAATGGACACACCAAGTGTATTTCTCCCTGTAAATTGATGCAAAATATTCTCCCCTTCTCCTTCGCCCCGTACCAACTTCAAGTTGTCATTTCTGAAGCTTCAGAGTTTTCCTAGACATCAAGTTGCATTGAAAGAGTATTTGCACTTTTTACATCTGTCTGCAGATGAATAATTAGAAGGCAGACTGTGTATTGCCATCAAGCTAATCAACTCCCAAGGCTTTGAGCTGTCGTTCAATCTCTTCATCCGATATGGTAGCAGCTTTTGATGTTGATGCAGATGGTAAGCCTCTGGCAGCTGACGGAGCTTTGGCCATCTAGAAGAAGACAGAAGTTTTCTTCAGTCAAAATAACCCATGTTATGCCAAGCTGACTTCTACAATAAGACTGTAAAATAAAGGCTGCTAGAATAAACTATTCAAAAAAAGGGAATGAAGGGGAAGAAGCACACGAACCATGTAAAAATAGCCATACCTTTCCAGAGATTTCAATTCCTATCTCATCAAGCACTTGGTTAACAATATCTTGGCTCTCTTCCTCTTCATCAGAAGCATCAAAAATATCATCCAGAGTATCATTAACTTAGAAGAAAGAAGAAAAAATAAATCCACACTGCATTAAGCAAAAAGGTTACTAAAATAACCTAATACCGTCTTCCTACCCTCCCACAATGTAGTAGTAATACCACTGTATAAGATAACAACAGAAATCACCTGTATATTGGAGAGGTTTTCTTACCTCTGCCTTGCAAAGCTGGTCACCTCAGCTAGAGCAACAACAGGGTAAGGCATGACTGCTTTTATAAAAATGTTTAATTTCACCAAAATAGTTCAGTTGCTCTATCTCCCACCTTACTAGACTTCAACATTTCTTACAAACACCTTCTACAGTCCCATGAAAATCCCTTTCCTCTTCCTCCTCCAGGTAAGTTGTGCAATTGTTAACTACTCAGCTAATTTCTGAATTGCAACAATACAGTTCTGTGCAGCTGAGGTGTTCACATCTTGCTCAGCAATATTGTTTTGAGTCCACACTACTTGCTATGGCCAACACAGCAGCAGGGATTAGGATAGGGAGAGGAGACTGTGCTAGCAACACCAGGAAGTTTGGTGTTACTTAGTTCACAGTGGACAGATGCAATTGCAAACAAGAAACTTGCCACACCCCAAGAAGTTGTTTGTGGCTTAAAATAAAAAAAAGGAGACAAAACCATCCCATAACACCATGTAGATAAAGCTGAGATTATCAATATCTAAATTAAAAAGGTCATGCAGAACTATCAGCTACAGAAAGGGCAATTTTTCAAGTCCCCCGACTAGTTATGCCAACAAGGTTTTGAACTGGTCTCAAAGCCTCTTTCCTTCCAGTATGTTCTTTCTGGAAGCACGACGCGTGTTTTGCATGAAGATGGGAAGGAATGGATTCTAGATTTAGCATCTAGAGCTACTAAAAAGCCTAATGCTCAGCCTCCCTGCTCAGACGTGCATTGTTGCGTTTGTTCTTAATTTGTGCCGTCAGTCTTATTAATTGTAGAAATAAAACTTCAAGCATCAGTATTTCTAGACAGGTTCTACCCTTCTAGAAGCACCGTGGGCTGCAGCTAGCTGTTCCCTGCAGCGCAGAACTTACTCATTTCTTCAGTCATTTCCATCTTCATGTTTTCCTTCTGGAAATTCTGCATAGTTTGTAGTGTCTTTTGTGGATCCATTTTCTTATTAACTGCTTGCATTGTCTATTAATATGAAAAAAATCCTTAATCATACAGTGACACATTAGTAAATATCAATATATACATTAAGAAGGAATAAGACTTCCTTAATAAAAAGCATTTCAGTCCAAATTTCACTTTCCTTGTCTCTTTACATCCCGTGAGAACTGTAGATACACAACAGATCAATAGTACAATCTGCACCTAGTAAGAAATATTGCTATCTACTAGTTGAATAAATATGTTTTAAACGTATGCGTCTGTCTTGCACCACAACCCTTCTCCTGGCCTTCTTTTAGGAAAAACCTGCCTGATCTAAATGAAAAGAATGGGACAATACTTCCTAACATTCAGGCTATACACTTCAAAGAGGTAAATGGCTGCAGGTTTTTTATTCAGTAAGGAACACATATTTGAAGTAACACTAGAGGACAGGCATTAAATTGCAATTGTTTATGATACAATTTAATGGAAAAAATTGCTTTTCTCTGAAAAGCAAATATCAAAATATTCAGGAAGTACATATTAGCTTAGAGTGACCCTTTGTAATGGGTAGAGATCTTTCTGTGACAGTGTAATAAACTTCACCTGGTTTACTAAAAGTATGAAGCACTGCCTTTGCAGGCACCAGCATTTAATACTTTCTTCTTTCCTAAGAAGCAAGCTACTGTATCTCTCATGGGACATCAAAACCTAAATACAGACACAAGCAATTCAAACATAAAGTCTAACCATCTTTAAGAAGATAAAAAGAGTTGGTTAATTAAAAGGGATGCTGTCAAGCTACTACAGCTGCTACTGGCTTCGTAGCAGCTCTTCTGCCTTCATGCCTGAGTTTGTTTTAAGTGATAATGTATTATGCTTCTAATATTACTTGAATTTCAAAGACTGTGTACGTAGCCATATTATTTGAGTTTAAAAAGTTGTTCCAGACTTAGGGGATGTTGGTTCTCTAGAGTTCTTTTACAAGAGTTATAGATGGACATCAAAAATATTTGCACTAAACTGATATAGAGTTTATATATCTTCAGAAAATAAAGGTGAGATGCACGATTAAAAGAAACAAGTAACTATTAACCGGACTTCACTGTGTCCAAAATTAGTGCCATACATGCTAAAAAGTGTACAGAAAATACTTTGAAAGCTTTATGTATTTGTCTTGTTTGTTGAGGCAACTGATTCCAAATATTATTCACTGATGGTTATATGAGATTAAGAATAGTCTAAAAGCTTCAAGATGAATGACTGAATACTTTTCTTTAAGTTTCCCATGTTGATAAGGCAAAATACTCACTTTAAAAGTGACCAAAAGAATTTAACACCTTCCTCTCCAATACTGTTACACAAACTAGGCCACAGAGGTGTACCTACTGTGTTTCAAAAACCATTATTTTTCTGGATGCTGGTTAATTTATTTTTTTAATATTTTTGGTTTTTCTACTGATTTAACCTTCGTAATTAGTCTAGTGACACTGGTTTTCAGAAATTTAACCCAAGATGTCTTGTAGATAAAAACAGGTCAAGCACATAATAACTAAAAAGCAAGACCAACTTCTTCATATGCAACATTGTTGTAGGAATGCTGAGTAAGCTGTTAAACATGATCGGTTGTACAGTCAGACAAGCCCGCCCTTTGTGGGTTAGTCACGGAGGATGGAAAGTTTGCTACAGAGCCACAACTGCATCACTGAACAGCTGATATCTGCCAACACACTGCTTCCAAAAGATATCTGACAGCACGGCCTTAGCAGTAAGTACTTTCTGCACTAAGTTGCGTTGCATTACTGCGGTTAACTGGCACATAACTGGATTTAACTTGGACTGTGATAGAAGCACAACTTGTCTACAATGATGTGCGCTAATTCTGTTTCCTACACCTCAAACTGAACAATCCTGCTTGCCAAAAGCAAACTCCCTATTTAGCAATTCAGGGAAACAGGGGAAAATTCACAACTAACTCAGATAACAGATTTTTTTTTTTTTCAGACTGTTCTGTGAGATGAGATTTGTGAGAAAACTTAATGCAATATTGTTTCCTTAGAGCACAGAGAGTGAGAATGACAGGGAACCCCAGATTAGATTTCCTTAGGAAGTTAAGATCCAAAGCAATAACCTACTTTTTGCACAAGACATAAAGCTACCGTGACACACTGCCTTGATTTCTAGATGAAGCATGCCCTACTTTTTCCCAATAAAAACTGCTTGTGACAAGATATACAGGCAACACACTGTAGCAGCACGGTTTGGGGTTTTTTTGATGTACTAAAAGAGTTCTGCTGGCTTCAGAGTTTATTTTTATGATGCAAACATCTGACAGATGTCTAGCCCAAGAAAATATGCTTAGTTAGGTGCTAACTGGTTGGATTGACTAGAGGAAAATTTCATAATATGAATCAAATTACATTTCCCTACTGCAACCTCAACACCATTTAGGGTATTAAGCAGTAAGTTTTATCCCTTCAATTCTCTTATACAAAATAACACAACTTCTGCAAGAATATGCTGCATTTTAATGTAAAAGAATGTCTTGTAATGCATTACTTTTGCTGTAGTCGACATAGCTCCTGCCATCTTCATCTGAGAGTTCATGACCTTCGTTTGCGTCGACATAGAAGTGACTTTAGAGCTAACAGCATATGTTCGATTTTTCTGCTTCCGCAGTTGTACAAGCTGTTTTGCTAGCACTTTACAGGCTTCTTTATTACCAGTCTTAGCCATTTTCTTTATTTCCAGTTCCTGTTAAAAAAGGTATAAGATTAATTGTACAGAATCTTAATTCAAACAAAGACTATAATTAAGCCTTAACACTAATAATTAAATTCTAAAGTTAACTCTCCTCTTTCTTTGTTTTTTGTTTGTGTTTTTTGTTTTTTTTTAAGATATTTAAAGTTATATTAATAGTCTTCCTTGCCTTTCTACCAAGGCTATTTAGTAGAATAAATGCAATGCTGTTATGATTTGACCAAAATTAAAAAACACGAAACTGATTTATAGCATGGCAGCACACAGCTTCCCAAAAGACTTCCAACTTCTGCATAATGTCCAATTCACTTATATGTGCACATTTAATTCCATATCTGGATAGGGAGTAACACTTAAAAACCAAAACACAAAACCAAAAAGTGAAGAAATTATTACAGCCAGACAACTATTAATGCCACGATTCTAATTATCTTTGATTTCTTGCATTCATGGGCAATCAAGCCATATCACCCAGGGAAGAAATGGGGAGTTCATAGATTCTTTTTGACACTTTTTCAGCCTTGAGAGAATCTCATAACCATTCTGAGGAAGAAGTAGATAAAGTTAGATGAGCAATAATTATAGTTTGTTTGCCCACGTAATTTAGCTGGACTTAAGCTAGCTCATAATAAAAGTGATATAATTTGTCTACAACAACATGTGCTTAAACCTTAAGAAAGGCACTTCTGGCTTACAAAAAAAAGCCCTAAACCCCAATCTATCACTTCAAGGAGAAATAGCATGCTATTTAGCCCAAAGGTACCAGGAAAAAGTTTGGCACAAATAATCTTGTCAGCTGGGATTTTTCAAAGATTTGTGACTCGGTAATGTAAACTTTTCAACTAATTTTTCCTTTTCAGCCTTTTTAAGGAGAGCTTGGCAGAGTATCTCGGTTCTTTGTGTATATCCGATTGTACTTTTTCTTTTACCATTAAGTAAAAGTAGCCTTTAAAAACCAGCTTTCTCCTGTGATTTTTCAGAATATACCTCCTACAGGAATACAGCCGCTTCACTTTATGTGCACTGGTAGTCCAGAAAACTGCACTTATAAGAAGATATATTGCTCTGAAAAGGTAAATACTGGTCACCAGCATATGCAAAACAGTCATGTTTAAAAGCAAGTGTAAACTGGCCCACTGCATTAGCTTTACGACTAGGAAAGATCGTGGTTAAGTTTACTATAGAGATGGACTGGCATAAGATCTTCTCTGTAAATCCATAATTTCTAAAAGGCTGTGTCATACCTACTATTTTCAATCCAAGAAGGTAGAGATCAGCAAATAAGAAGCATGAGGCTGTTCAAACATTAGAGGCCTGAAATATATGTAAAGCTGTCCTCTTTATAAGTAGCTTAGAGGGACCACAAAACCAAATTTCTATAGCACGTACAGAATATTATCTCTTTTTTTCGTCTCCTCAAGTATTGTGAAGGACAGGATGGATAAGTTTGCCTGCCAGCAAACACTAGTTTGCACCCTGGTTTTAACAGCAAACATTTGGAAATAGGGATTTTCTCACTGAGATGAAATACCTACGTAGCATTTATAGCTTGATTTTCAAAACAAAATACAAACCTACATCAACCATTGCTGAATCACTGCAGATAATCCAGATGCACAAATCAAACCCTAAATATAGAGGATTTTATTCTTAATTAAGAATTTGTGTAAAAAGCTGAAATACATTGTTTGCTTTTGAGATATGTGGGGCAAGCTTATTAAAGTCAGTCATATTCCTCTGGAAAAATAAATAATCAAAATTCATATAGTCATATGAGGTTACTGAACTGAAACAGAACTGTCTGCATACTTTAAGCTATTTTTATACATAGAATTAATTTTACTGGGTTTTCTCAGAGTAGTACCTCATAGGTAAGGGGAAAAAAAAAGTCTTTCTGAAGAAAGCAGGTAACAAAGTGTTCTAAAATTTGACTGACAAGGCCTTGGTCTTTTTTTACCTGATCTGACCCTGAAAATTAATATTTATTATCCATTGATTCTCTCATCCTAACAGCAAATTTTAAGCAAATAAGACGTATTTCACTTCTCTTTTCTTCCTCTCCTCAGAAATCCAAAATTTCTGAAACAATTTATTGTAGTCAGTAATCAAAACTTCAACTTCAGTACTCATGAAAATTAAGGTTATTTCCAGTCAGAATATTTCATACTGAAAATGCTTTATCTATGAGCAACCTATAGTATCTGACATATTCAGGGCTTTCAGAAATAATTTCTCTGTCCTCTTTTAGTTTATTTTTCCCCGATCTCGGTATTCATGCGACCTGCTGTTATGAAACACCACCTCAATAGCTACTGAACAGTGGCTGGATTTGCATAGCTTTTCCCACAGTCTGAGCATGTCTTCATGCATCAAACCCCACCATCTGTCACATCCATTTATACTGCCACACAGGTGCAGCATCCATTCACTGAATACTTGATAGCTCACACACACTAAGTTCTAAATAGATGTTAATTTAGGCAGATAGTTTTACTATTATTAGCTAGTTTTAGGGAAGTTCTATATGAATGAAAATAACAACCCTATGGGGTATTAATGATATCCTGTGTTTTTTCAAGTACTCTCTCTCATAGCCGTAGTAACATATGATAGCACTGACAGACACTTCCTTTAGTTTTTCCACCACAAGACCACTGATTTACAAACCTTTTACAAAAAAAACCTTCTGAAGGATAGAGAATGCTAAGAATGGAAGGGAAAAAATGTAGTTATTTAATCTAGACACATTGTTTCAGGCTTTTCCTATGTTAAAGGCTGAGAATAACTTCTAGATAGTATTTTTTTTCTGACGCAATTTTAATAACTGAAAAGTCAAAAAGGGGAAGACAACTTTTTTAGTATTCAATTATTATACATTGAGTTATATCTTTTGCCCTTTGCAAGTTTTCTGTTATATTGGGGGTGCGCGTGTGTTTGTTTTTAAAGAGTAAAATAAAGTTGCCAGCTCTACTTACCAGTTGTTTTTCCTGTTTTTCAAGTGCTGCTCTATCTCTGGTTATAGCCCTCTGTGTACCTCTTAACTCTCGATTTTGCTCCTTTATTATATCTGGAAAGGAAATATTTATAGCTGGGAAAAGTTTTCAATACTACTTAAACATCTTATCTGCTAAACACTCTGCAGACATGCAGTATGTTTGACAGCCTCCATTTGTTCAAAATGAACTGTCAGCTATCACAGAGCTGTCAGCATTTCAAATATATGAAACATTAGCACAATACAATTTTATGTATACAACATGATTATGTTTTGGCAGCATAGGCCATATCCCATAACAAAAAGGCTATTTTACCTAGTATGTTTCTTTGCACCATAACCATAGCAAGAGTCTTAACCACACCGTAAGAGTTAGGTGCGCACAGTTTTATGCAAGTTCCACCCTAACTCAGCAATAACATACTCACTGTGAGCCCACTGCATTTCAACCAGCCAGGCCTAACTGCAACAGGTAGATCAGCTGAAGAAACCTTATATAGGAGACCTCAGAGTAGTTAAAGACTTCCCAAGTCCATTAAAACAGCAAAAATACTCCTAGATGCAAGTCCTGGATCCTGCTCTTTTCTGTCCTTATTCTGGTTTGACGGAGATTACTCTCCTCCACAAATGTACCACATCTGTGCAGCCCAATTTCAAGTCAGACTATAAAACAATAGTGTTCGAAATTCCTCAATTAGCGGATGCTTTAGAATAGTAAGACATGAAAGTGGAGGCCTTTATAGAAAATTAAAGTTTCCTGACAACTGAAATAGCCAGCAGAAGATTGAACACTGTCTATCAGGTGAAACATATCATTCTTCATAGGAGTTTCGTCCACCGTACTATTTAAAAATCATGTACCAGTAACATCCACTTACTTCAGCAAGTATTATTTACAATATAGGCATCAATCATGCCAGTTGCAATTAACTTTTGTTAGAATTTCCAGCACATGCTTAGGTGTGATTCACCTGGGCAAAGGTGGAGAGGTCTGCATCTGACTCAGCATCCTCTGACCTTTATAGAGGAAAGGAGTTAGTACTTTTAGGAAGAGATTCATCTGCTCCTAACGTATGTGTCTACATGACATTAGATAAACTTTGTGTGGGAATATAAAAGGAGCAAACTGTCACATAAACTTTGTTTAGAGCTCCCTCTTCCAATCCACAGAAGTAACATCATGGCAGGGCACTGCTATTGTACTTACAAAATTTGAAGGATGTGAAAATCAATACAAACAGGCAGAGTTACTAACAGAAATAAAGGCATGAAGGATAAATCCTCAACACTGCAGCCACTCTTTTCATTTTTTAATGCTTGCGACAATTTTTCTACAAACAAAAAGAAGCATTCACATTCTTCATTCCCACAATCAGAAATACTGTAAAGCATCTATTGCTCAAATTATTTCAGCCTTAATAGGTTTGAATCAGAAAATCCCTGAGCCTTCAGTGGCATTTTAAAGAGGGTATATAGATTACCCTCTCCCATCAGTTGTTTTCAGCCAAATAAATACATAATCCAAACAAACTGCGAAAGAGAGACCTGTTTTTAGAACGCTACTACTGCTCCGAGGGTTACACAAAAAGCATCTTCAGGAGATACAGACTTTTAAATGGACAATAATGAAGAGCTGAAAGATGACACTGAATACAACACTGCATTGTTCACACTGGCAAAGCAGCAGTGAAAATCATTCTGAAAAATAATGCTACAGGCAAGTAATTTTGAAGGTAGACAAACGTATATTACTTGCACAGCTGCACTTGCGAAAATGAAAGAAAAAGCTTAATAGCTACATACATGACTGTCTTTTCTAACTACAATAACTATTAAAAAAATCGCTTAGCGTAGTAAGCTTAAGAAGTAGGAGCTTCAAGACGATAAGAAACAAGAACTGTACTTAAGTCATGAGACAATAAGGTTGAGCATGATGCTTATTGCTGTTGTTTCTGATCTCACATCGTGGTTCAAACTAAGGACAGCAATAAACCGAAAACAACGGCTATCTGCAGTTACAGGCCCTTTCACTTGTTTTTGCAAGTGAAGGCCAAGATGAGAACTTGGTTCTTGTTTCTCTGTGCTAACTGATGCAAATTCCTAGCTTTACTCCAGCAGACAGAAGATGACAGGGTATTCCTGAGACAGCCTTTTGCCGATAACCACTCCTGTGTGTCACGCCGCCGCTGCCTCACACTCCAGGGTGAGGAGGAAGTACCTCCATTCCTGAAAACAGGTTGGACGAGAGATACCCAGCAAGGCTTGACCTGGCCCATACAATCCACCTTGGTCATGGAAGCTTGGTTTCATCTCTTCCTCCCTCCTCTCTTAGGTGTTGCACCAAGAATGGGAAGAGACAAGTGGCAAACATACGTATTCTCCCTTGGTGACACACAATTGGTTGACGCACAGCGTCACTTTTGGCGAGCCATTTTTGAACAAGGACCTGCCTGATTTGACACGGGGCACCCAAGGTGCCAGACAGCCCGCTCCGGGGCTCTCGCCAACCCCCCCGGCCACCCCGGGCCCCACCACCACGCCTGGGGCACACCGATGATTGGGAGAGCTGACCCTGGCCCACAGCACCGCCGCCAGGTAAGCGACCTTTTTTTGGCTTTACTTTGGAGATCGTGATTTCTGCATGAGTTTCAGCGTTTAAGGCGCAGGCTGTCTGCAAACGCACCAAGACCAACCGGGCTTCGTACGTGGTCTTAAGCCAAGGGTGGCCAAAGGTAGTGGCCAGAGGTGGCGGCCAGGCTGCTGCCCGCCCCCCCTCCGCCGGAGCCTGCGGCCCTGCTCGGCCGCGGACTGCCGGCTGCCGCAGGCCGGCTCCGCTCGACTCCCTCTCCGTCCCGGGCTCCAGCAACTCTTCGCGGGCCTGTTCTGTTCCCTTCGCTACCAGCGAGGGACGTTCCTCTTCCCACACCGGGATCACCAGAGCCCGGCTCCCATCACATCCCGCCCCAGCCCGGCCTCCCCACAGGGCCCGATGCGCCGGGAACCCCCCGCCGCGCTGTTCCAGGGGGCCGGCCCATCCCGGGGACTCTCCCCACCACACCGCCCGGCCCGAGCGCCGCCGGTGAGTCACCCCGGGCGGGCTGTGGCCTCCTCCGTTCCCTATGGGTTCTATCCTCTGCCGGGACACAGGGCCCGAGGCCGCCCCACAAGCACCGCCACCGCCCCCGGGCTCCCGCTCCCCTCGAGCCCAGGCCAGGCCCAGCTCTGCGCCCGGGACCGTACGAGAGCTGGGGGCAGCAGCCACGGAGCTGCGAGGGAGGCGGCGGGGCCCTCCCCTGTGCGCCGGCGGCCCCGCGCCTCCACTCACCGTCCACAGTCTTCTTCTTGAAGAGCGAGGCCATGGCGGCAGCCAGCCCTGGAGCCACCGGACCGAGCCCTCTACCGCTGCCGCCTCAGCGGGCTCCTGCCTCCTCCGCAGGTGACCAGGAAGCGGCCGGGCAGCGCGGACCCGCCCCGCTCCGAACTCCCCGCCCGGCGAGGGGCGGGATGGGGCCGGGCCGGGCTTCACAGCCGCCCTGTCCCCGCCTACGCCGCGGCAGAGCCTCAGCGTGCGGGGACTGAGCGGCTCTCCCGGCCGGGGCCGCCGCCGCAGGTCCCCTTCTCCCCACGGCGGGGGTGCCACTGTCCGGGTCGGGACGGGGCACCGTCAGCACCTCCTTCCCTCCCTCTCTCTTACCCACACGGGTTTCTCTCCGCGAAGGGGTTCGGTCACGCCGAGCCGCGGGACTGTCCTGGGTGGCGGGGGAGCACGGAGAAACCCCCGTGGTGATGGTGGTGGGCGGTCTGGGCCATCGTGGCTTCCCGCTCCGTGCACCACTTGAATAGTTTAGGTTTCCTTCGTGTATACCCAATTATTAAAAAAAATTAATTAAATTCAGCGGTGCGGGCTCGCCGCCTCTCCCCCTGCAACTCCGCGCGTGGACAGCCGCAGGCGTTGGGGCTGGGGTGTCAATGGGACACGCGTGGGGTTGGTTTCCACCCGCGCCACGTGGAGCGCTGGGCTACGCGCGTGAGGCATGTGCCGAGCCCAGCACTCCAGCAGCCCCTGCAAGCACAGCGTGGGCTGGCTGGGTTTTTTGGGTTTTTTTTTTTTGGTTAAGGAGCATCCCAGCTTTGGGCCCTGGTCCCAAGTCATTGCCGTGCCCGGGGAACTAATCACAGTCATCTTCTCAGATAAGCCTTTGTCCAAGGCTCCCAGCTGCCGTGGTGCACAAGATGCAAGGGTGTGGGAAAAAAAATAATAATTTTCTTGGTTTTCAGGGCCTAATTACAATCCTTAATTTTTAATGAGGTGTTTTATAATCTAGCCAAGGCTTCATCATTGGCAATTACCTACGTCGACATCGTGGCGTTAGAAAAAAAAATAATAATGGAGCTATAGTAGAAAATCCAGAGCTATTGGTTTGAATACTAGCTAGATACACCTTTACTTACTTTATTGTGTTGCGGGGGGGGGGGGCGGTGTATGTTAATTTTTAAGGAAGAACAAGTGATTGTAATGTAGTAATGTATTTTGATAGCTAGATATAAATTTAACCTGAGGAAGAATTGTAAGTTTATGGCAGCAGGACCCTAATAAACCACACTTTTATAACCTTGCATGGAAAAACAATCTATTAGACTATTCTAATAGCAGCGTAAAGATTTATGTGGACATAGGTAGGTGTAAACTATGTATTTGGTGTCAGTATTTCTTTATTTTCTGGAAATACTAATTTTATTGCTAATAGCAAGTTTTCATTGTTCTTCACATGGCCTTTTCATGTCACTTATTCTTCACCGTTTGTGCTAGACTAAAATCCAGATCATGGAAGTTTAGCGCTTTGCTATAAGTTAAAGAAAATACCATTTACAAGTTCCTGTATGTCTGTACTGCCCATTAGGTGAGATTAGTCAGAGATGAGTTAGTAAGCAAAACTGAAATCCTGGCTTTGAAAATGCACAGATGAAGGGGAGGAGAGTGCTTGTAATTTAGATTCAGTTCCCCACTTTCCTTGAGAGGGGCTGAGCAGCTTAACTGTGGGGTACTCTCAAATGGTGCAAATTAGCCGTGAGACCAGAAAAGCATTTTCCCACAATATTTCTTCATGAATGTTTACTTGTGATGAGGTAAACAAAGATGCTTGTAGTAGGCTTCATAATGGCAATAAAGAAAGTATGTCTGAGCTATTGCTTGCCAAGACTTACTTTTTTGTGCTATAAACCTGAATGTTGGGATGTTATCACATACCTCATTTGAATCTTTTTGGTAATAGTGATAGGATAAAAGAAGACTTTGAATTTATCTTTTAAAAGAATGATGCTTAAGCTTCAGTGTTTCTTTTAGATTCTCAATCTCCTGTTTCAAGATCTAGTTGCAAATCAAAATGTAAAAAGATTATCTTAGTCCTTTATGCTATAGACAAAATTTAAAAATCAACTGCGTGGAATAAATAACCTTTCCTTAGTGACTGTATGCAAATACCAGTAGCAAACAAAAGCAGTGATTGTTTATTTTCTGTTTGTTGGATATTGGATAAAGCAGGACACAAAAACTGGTTCAGAAGGATGATACAATATCCTGTATTAATTTGAAATTGAGCATCTTCAAATCAAAATATGAAAAATGTATTTCAATAAGATAAAGAGATTAATTGCAGGAAAGCTAATCTGCAGTCCGGAGTTGTACTTAGAAAAAGGTGGTGTGTGTCTGTTTGTTTTTGAATACATATATAAGCCACTCTAACATTGGTCCATTGAAGTGTTTAAGCATATTGTTCATTTAAACCAGTTGACTAGGTTTGGTCTGCTTAAAGTTAAACATGTTCAGGTGCTCAGATGAAATGGCTGCTATGAAGAGACCATTGCAAATCAGCCTTTTCAGGTACTGTTCTTTTGAATAGTAGAGATAGTAGCTGTTTTGCAAAAATGCTTTCCTGATGCACTCACGGGAGAAAAAGGAGAGGTGAGCTTTCAGGCATGTGAGTCTTGACGAAACTCTCAAGGTTATGCTTTTAATCTTTTCAAGATTTCTGGCTACATCAGCTGGTCTAATGAAAGTTATTAGTCTTCCTTAACTCCCTTTCTAGGGTGAGGGAAACATTGCAAGTGAACTTTAGCTGACAAGCTAAGGCAGACTGTCTTGGGATGCTTTGTGGATAATGACCCAAATTCAGTACTCCGTTTGATCTATTCTGGGCCTGTCTAATTTCTCATCTGCAGACATAAGGAAACGAAATGAGGCCACGTGCAGTAAAGAATGAAGTGGGGGAGCTGAAAATTACAGGAGGCTGAATGACATAAATGATCAAAGAGTGGTATAAATGTATTGTTATATGAAATGCACAGCACTTAACAAGTAAAATAAGGTTAGGAGAAGTGTCTTCAGGGCCTCAGCAACTGGCCATCTCCCAAATCCTGCAAGGCCTTGCTAATGCTTTACTTCATCCTGGAGGAGCTCCACTGAAATCAAATGACGTGGTACTTACACGTGTACGAGTTAGTGAGATTGTGCTGTACAGGCTACATGACCTCATACCTTGTTGTAAGAAGGTAGGCTGAGGCAGGAGGGGGACAGAAAGGAAAAGGCAGGGAGGGAATTGCAGACCCTGTGGAAGCTCAGGCTGCAGTTCAACACCTGAATTTCTTTCCTGAGTAAGAATCTGCTGTGAGCATTATGACTGCATTTAAATGTACAGCTCTACAGAAGCCTGCGTGTATGTCATGATGTTATCTCTAATTGCATTCATTAGTAATGGTACTTGGAAATTGGAATTGCCTCTCCAGGGTGGAGAGGTGATGGCAATGCACTCCATTGGCACTGAATGTGAGATGCTGGGGAGAAGGTAAAGCAGAATGGGGCAGGGGAGGGTCGGTGGTCATCACAAAAGGTCTTTGTGGAAATTTGTGAAGGAGAATAGAGAGTTAGAAACAACAGTAATAAATGAAGAAGGCCCTAGGGGTGAGGATAAAGAGGATGGAGAAGAGCAGTGGAAATGGTGCACCTATAAGATACAGGCAGTTCCCTCTGGTACCGTGGTTTTGAAATAATTTTGCTCTGCTTTGTTCAAAATGAAATCACTTATTTAAGTGTACAAGTATAAAAAAAGTGTTTTACACAGCGCATCTCTCCCTCACCTTGCAGATTAGACAACTTTTCAAGAACTTTTGTGGAAAGCTCATGAGAACTGAAAAAAATAGAAGGAAATCATAGAAGGAAAAAAGGGAGTTGCATCTAGCAAATATAACAGGTATGAAATAACCCTTAGAAACGCTGAAAGTAAAATTATGATTTAGATTTCATAAGTGAAAACTATGTAACTGTCTACAAATAATTGTTGTCAAGTGAGAATAATGCCAAAATAAATTAGGTTGCAGTGGGAATCAAGTCAGTGAGCTACAGAAAAATTAGTGGATTATCTATTTGGAAATAGTTTATAATTCTAAACCTTTTCATTTTCCAAGAAAAGGATATTTTTCATTAATTTAAGAAAACATTGAGGAGTGTAGTGAATCTGAAACACGAGTGAATGTCTTGCTTCACATCTGTTCATGGTTTAAGTTGAATTGGGCACGTACGGGAAGCAGAGTGAGTGTATTGTTGGTCTTAGGAATAACTTAAGTGTTTCTTGCTTTCTCTATCTAAAAAGGTTCAGTTGCCAGTAGACTGCTACTCATCTATGCCTTACAGCCTGCAAGTTGTACAGGTTAGAGGGAAATACATATTTAGGTGTGGAAGCATGGTTTGATTTTAATTTGTTCTTATGACGACTGTGTGAACTCTGTGAAGACTGAAATTGTCTTTTTATGTGAGAGAGGCTTTGTGATGTGTATGTTTTGCCTAATGTTCCACTGAATTCACTTGACAGACTTTTAAGTAAGTAAAAAAAATGGCAAGAATGAGTTAAAGAAAAACTATAGTATCTTAAATGTGAGATGTTACTGTAGAGTTTGCTTTTAGTGAAATGGAACTCTGAACATTTAAAAGATATTGTCTTCATCTTAATTTTTTACTTCTGGATGTATTTGCAAACAATTCTGGGAGAGAAAAAAAGAATAAAACAAAGAAAAAAACCCCCAAACCCAACCATCCTTAATATATGAGAGAGACTAGGCAAGTACGTTTTTTCTGTTGCATGGATCAAAGTCAGATGCTTATGTATGCAAGATTACACCTTCGTTTCAGTCACTTTCAGCATCTTCTTAATAAAGTATAAGTACTTTGCACCATTTAGTACGTGCATGAAGATCAGTACTTTGTGAAACCCTCTAAATGCCTAACCCCTCCTTACGGAAATCTGGTTTTAATTATCACCTTGATTGGTGATAATAAGATACTTTTGAGTTGCAGACTACATCTTCTCTAACCTTCACATCTGATTGCAAGGTTCTTCCTTGGTGAAAGAGAGCACGCTTCATTATAAAATAGTGCCATTACTTTGTACAAGCAGATTTAGTTTTGCTTCAGTAATCAAGTACAGTAGGACATCATATTTCTGTAGGGCATTCATGAAATCAAGGGTTATACTTTTAAAAGCATTTGCTTGCAAATATCATATCTTTAAATGACTTTGCCCAAGGAGAAGAGGAAATCCAGGCTAGCAACAAAATAGGTAAATACCGTTCGTATTTTATCACAAGCTTCAAGAACTCCTCAAGGCATCAAGTTTAGGAAAAAGAGCGAGAGATTATGGGGAGGATATTTATTATTACAAACCGCAAAGTCAACAGGGACTGCTAAATGTTCTTACAGCCATAATAGCCTATCTCATGTTAATTCTAGCCTGAAGCTCTGTGACTCTTTATGTGCAGAGATAATGGGGGGTAAAACTGTATTTTTAGTTTAGCAGCAGATTCCTCCCAACCATGGAAAATAAATTAGAGAGCTTTGCAAACTAAAAATGATTTGGGCTTTGAAGGAATTCCCAGCAATAATATACAAGACTTATTACCCTGGGTAGTTAGAGGGTCCCGTATGTTTATGGCTGATAGTAGTCATTTTGATTGAATATTGCCTCAGTAACTTGTTTTCAAATAATTTGCCTTTAACCCAAATCTTTTGATCCTAAAGAGAAGACCTTTTTGGTAATGTTCTTATTGTTTGGACTTCCTATATGTATTTTAGATAAAATTTAGTGTATGTTACCCAGGGAAAATGCTGCATTAATTGTAAACCTGTTGTATTTAAGTTAGCTGGAATTCACTACACATCAAGATTTAACACATCAAGACCTGTGTTAAATAGGTTCAGGTTTGAGAAAGTGTGTACATTTTTTTTCAAGTAAAACACACTACAAGAAGTTGTTCTGAAATAAACTTAATTTCCTAAGTTTGTAATGCATTAAGGTTGTTACTGTTCATTATTTGTGTTACGTTGTTATCTAGAAACATGACTCCTTTGGGCTTGGAATGCTATAAAGGTGAAATAAAACCACTCCACTCTCCAGAGAACATACTGTTCCAGTATAAAAAGAAATAACACGTGGACATTAGCAGACTGGACAGCGTGAAGAAACCAGAAGTCTGCTTATGTAGCCTCACATACTCTCTGTGCAAGTTCATTAAGGTAAAAAGATGTTAAAAAGGCATTTGAAAAAAGATCTTTGTGGCAGCTTGTGAAGAAGTTCTTCCAACAGTGATGACTAGGCAAGAAGAATACAAACAATGGTTGTCAGAAATGAAATTAATAACTGGTTGCTAAAAGCTAGAGTTAATGAGAACTGAAGGAAGGAGTCAGTGTGGACTGTGAATGTGAGATTGGGGTAGGCCAAGGAAGGCTTCAAATAGAAGCTGGTTATTCTGTTTGTGGTGAATAACCAAAGGAAAGATTTTGAGGGAGGCAATGAAAATGGCAACATGATCAAAGTAATGAACTAGTAAGATGACCTTCTGCAAAACATTTTGAAGGACCCAGGTTGGATTCACCAGGGGCACGAAGAAAGATGTTGCACTTATCTTGCACCACAGTAATGAGTATCTGGTCTCAAGCTTTAGCTTTTTGACTCAATGGGAAATGCTGGTCTAGCAGAGCTGCTCTGCAAGAGGGAGTGGTAAATTTTTATACAACTAAAACGATGAGCATCTGGAGATGACGCTCGGCTGACCACCCTCAATACTGGAGGTGAAGGTGGTGGGCATCCTATTGATTAGGAAAGGGAGAAGGTTGGAAGCACTGGGTAGGTGAAAGACTGAAAACGTTACCCTATGGAGCTGAATATCTATAAGCTGATGGTGGACAAAGAGACTGACATTTCAATTCAAATAGAAAGAAGTTGGGAGTGAGAAGCAGAGCTATAAGTTATCAGAATAAGTGGGATAGTGGAGGTTTTGTACTAATGAATGCAGTTCTTCAGAAACAGAATAGAGATAAAGGAAACCAAGGGCCTTATGAAAATGAAAGAGTGAATCCTTTATATATGCCATTCCATTTTTTTCCTTTTTTTTTTTTTTAATTGTTCTAATTATATTTGTGGAGGGGATATTTTTAGAAGTTTGATAAAGTGGAAGTACTTTAATATGCACCTTATTCTAAATAAAGTGCATGATATTCTTTATCCCTTAAGATGGCAAGATTATTTTTTTTTACTTATGATGATTTTGCCATACTTTAAAACATTTATTATGCAGTCTTTTGATAACTGTGAGAAGAAGCAAATGTTATTTAGCGGACATGTGATGATATTCTTATATCCACATGAAGACAATATAATTTCAGTATTTTTAGAAAAGTTAATGTTTCTTTTAAGTATAAAAAGGATACAAAAATATCCCTTAACACTGGAAATGTCAAATCAAGGATTCCTCATCTTGATCTTTTTGTTAATGATTTATATTTTCACTGGGCCTCTGAATGCTTGTCGCTTACGCTGTCCTTTGAGAATAGCTATAGCTACCTAATGGTCCAATCCAACAAAAAATATGTTCAGTTCCTGTATTGCAAAAACGTATATAAAGCCCAAAGTCACTAGAATCTGTTCCCAAAGCGTAGACTGCCAGAAAGCCAGATATATTTTATATTGCATTGGGCCCTAAAGTGTTATAAAAAATGGCATATCCCTTTTTTTTTCCTAGTTTTATGACCAGCAAGACAGCATCAAGCAGTTTATTGCAGACCCTGTTTATGCCTTGCAAGAGTGGAGCGTAGTAGACCCTTGTGCATGCTTTGTTTTCAGCACCAACTCTGGAAGCAATTCTGAATCTCATTTGATTTTACTTGGATCTATGTTCTCTTTGTTGTCTCTGTGTGAATCAGTATCGAAAAAATTAGATCAGTGTTGTTTTCACTGCTTAAAAAGGCACTCAATTTATTTTAGATGAGTTCAAACTCTGTTTTTACATCATGCTTAATAATTTCTTTCTTAACCCTTTAATGCCATCGTCTCTTGCTACGGCTAGTTTCTGTGCCATTTCCAGGGATAGGGCAGGGGGGAGAGCTCAGTCACATGTAAATGAGGATTCAATTCTACAAAGCCAGGAAAGACATTTGGCCACTTTAATTTCAGTGAGAATTCATATGGATAATCCCTTTATAAGTTAATTGGGATGTTTCATTGGTAAATGAGGTAGTCAGGATCCACATGCAAGTGTCTGTAGCCTTCTGGGAAGACTCAGCTGTCGCTGATGGAAGTGATGTTGAACAGGCTCTCCCTTGCTCACACAACATCAGGTCTCCTGAGCTGAGCCTTTGGATCTAATTGGATCCCTATTCAGGGGGCTTCTCTGTTTTAATCTTTAAATTGTTTCTGAAAAAATGTGTCTCTGTGGTGGCTCTCTTTTTTTCTCAACATGTATCGAGTTACCAATTTAGCAACTGTTTGCTTGTAACGTAGTATCACTAAGTTCACTTACTCCTTGATTCTGACATAGCTATAGTTGCCAAAAATGTCTATATGACAATTACGGATCTTGGCCCAATGTTAAAGGGAGAGCAAAAAACATGGGTGGTTTTGATGTCGCGGTTCAGCAAAGTTCTTCTGAACCTGTATGCAAGGGACTATTCTTTCTGCAGAAAAGTCCTTTCATCAGGACTTGCTCCAGTTTTGGGAATGGATCAGAGATACGTCTCTCCGGCTGAGAAGGAAGACTTGATGACTGCCTCTGGTTTTGCTGTTTTGTATAGTGCACAGCAAACTGTAGTAAGCTGAAATCTTGCTCTGTGGTGCAGAGGGGACAGAAACTCAACTGCATGTTTCTCTCTGCTGCTCAGGAGAGGTCAGTCCCTCCAAGCAGGAGAGGATCCTATGGTTGTGGGAAATACAGCTGGTGGGGAAGCCGGGGAACAGCAGCTCTGTGCAATGTGCCTTTTCTGCAGTAGTGGTTTCCGATTGTAACTGCTCCTGGGAATTACAGATTTTTTTGTTTTAGGAATAGTCCCGATACAACGGTATTTTGTGTGAGGGTGGCAGAATTATGAAATGGGCTGTTTTGTTCAGTTCTGCCAACTACATCACTTAATAACAAAAGGCCTCATATTAAGTGCTTGATCAGAACTACTGAAATTTTTAATGTTAGCCAAATCTACCAATTTGCAATTTAGCTTTCACTGCGGTATCAATTACAGCTGTCCTTTGTGTTCGTTGTTGTCATTCATGTTCATGGTATGCCTTAATAAAGGGAATAGAAAGAAGATTATCACATGCTTTCCTCTTGTACAGAAATAGATGATACAAGCATACCAATTTCGTCTCACTTATAAATAGCTTCCGGAAATAGTGGTCTGTGAGGGAATAGCGCTGATTGACTCATTCGTTGTGAATAATTTAGCCTGAAAAATTAGCATTTTTGTACATATATTATCCATGGAGTACTGAATTTACATTCATCTATTTGTTATTCATAATCTCCCATTTAATAGTTTATGAGTTGCTGTCTGAATTTTTTTTGAGGAGTGCTTAGTTCACTGTTTTGTTACACGTGATGTGTGATGGCCCTCCGAGTCATCTTTGACAGTTCTGGGTCCTCATTGGGGTACTGAAACTTTTAACAAGAGAACAGTTACAGCCAGCTGTGATTCTTTGTAGTTGCATGAGAAGGTGGCTCTCCTCTGAAGAGGACTCACATGCCAGCCTGAGGAAATGGACATGGTCAAGGGGAGCTTGCCGTGGTTGTGAATTCTGTTTCACAATGGTTTTGAATTCAACTTTGTGCAAAACCTCACCATCTGACTTTCTTATCAGAGCAAATTCCCTTTTCTGTGAGAGGACAAGTTAATACAGAGTTAGTGTGGGACTGGGAAATGTTATGTCCATAGCTACACCTCCCAAGCATGAGGCGGTGTATGTGGAGTGATGGAGAGCTGCTGAGCAAAGTAGTGCAGGTGCCAGGAACAGAGCGTGTGCATTAGCATGGTATTCTGCTTATTAAATATCTCAGGCTTCCAGTTTAGGAATTTCTTGGATATCTCTACTGAATTGTGTTTTGTGTGTGTATGTGTACTTACGTGTGTGTATGTCCATTGTATATATACACACATATGATGTATACTTGCCTCAGTCTCAATCTTTTATTCATTTCTGCATTGTGCATGAGTTGCCCTGCACAGGTCTGTTTCTCATCAGCAAATAGGAATAGCAATCATTTCCCACTTACTTCTCGGGACTGTTGGATTTTATTAGACCATGGTTCTGAGGTGCTGTGAGCATGCTGACCATTTGTATGGAAAACGCAATAGTGCTGGATTGCCAGGGTGCACTAATGAGTGCCAGGAGGAATTAACGTTATAATCACACAAGCAAATATACAAAATCACTGGATGTTAGTTTTATGCATGGTTATAATGGATGTCAGAATTATAGGATGTTGTATAATCAAATAATTTATTAGGCACAGCTGGTTAATGCTTACAGCAAAACAACCTGTAGCTTAATTGCTCCTTCTACTGCGCTGGTTTTATGCATGGTCTGTCTGGCCCCAATACCCAAAGTAGAAAACCCTGCCTTGGGCTTCTTGAGACTTGTGCAAGAAACAGTGAGTCATAACTCATCCATGTCAAATTAATGTTGTTGTCATGGGACATCGATGGCATAATGAAGGGAGAACAGGGGCATTAAGGAGAGTTAGTCCTTCAATAGGACTTCCCTTTGGATTTCACTGATATGCTAAATGCAATAGTATCTCCTATAATATCTCCCCCACAACCACCCCGAAAAATCATTATAACGTCTTTAAATAATTAACTGTGGGGAAAAAATATGAACCTTGTAATTTTTAAGTATTATTATTTTTATTTGTTTCCATTCAAAATGGAATTGTCTTATACATTTAGGAATACAATAAGAAAGTTGCCACATGACAACGATCCTAAAATGTCTTTTCCTCTGAGGCAGTTTTTGGCAGTTCGACTGTTTTAATCTATGAAGTACGAAGTTAAATGTCTTGCTCTGACCCATGTTCTAGAATGGCAGTTCACCATTTTGATTTGTTTTCAGGATCTCTCTTTTATAGCCAGGTAGGTGAAGGGCACTGATTCTTGCATGCTTGGGGGTTAGTTTGAACCAAATCAAGGTGGTTTCTGTGGGTCATTGATTACAAATGAGAGAATTTGAGAAATAGTGCTTCATTTAATCGTTGAAGCCATTTGCATGCAGTGTTGGATATTCAAAATAATCTCCGTGGTTTAGGAGCATGAGTCTGATGGGACAGTTGATGTTCAGTCACACAAGACTTCTTTGTTTTCAAGTTGTTAATTTATGGTATCAACACAGGTAGCTGTTCAGTCCTATGCTGTGATGGTAGATATTTGCTTATTCCTGATTTGAAGAGAAAATGGGAATTTTTTCTGCTTTAATTATGTACATGTTAGAAGATTGTATCCATTTAACTGTAGCCTTCAGTGTTAAATACTTCAGACTCTGATAATAGCTCCTGTGCTACATACAGTTGAAAATGTGTTCATACGTCTTTATGCTTTCTGTGTTCATGTTTATAAGTAGTAAATAAGTAAATACATGGGGCTAGAAATAAAACTTAACATTCAGTAGTAACATAAGTTAGTGTATCAGCTAAAACTCTGCATTTCATTGCTGTTTTGCTTTTGATTTATACAGCGCTCGGTCCAATGAATCTATACTAATTCAATGGGATTGCGAGGTCCTACTGCTTTACAAATAAAGAAATACAGTAATAGTCATGGGAATTTCTTCTGCTACTGAACGTTGGGACTGGGTGTGAGCAGTTCTCCACCTTTCTTGCCTATACTGTATTCTCTAACCCTCCCTTCATGCCCTTTGTAGGCATCTTAACTATACGAAAGTTTAGCCTCTATGCAGATCATTTAGCACCTTCTTCTCATGTGTCCTTAGGCTAGCATGTGTGTCATGGCAGCTGCTCCAGGGTAATTTTAAAGTCACATCAGTTATCACTATTTGCTTTTCTCTGTAGATCTAGAGGTGAGAAGCCATGAACTCTACTGTATTTCAGCACTTGTGCCAAAAAAATCCCTACAATTCCATTTCATACCTACTGATCTGATAGAGGCATCTACCATGGCAGAACTTAGCTGTCTCCTTGAACATTTGGTGGGTTTCTGGTTTTTGCATATGCATTTGAATGGAAGGAAAAAGAAATTAATTGAAAATTCAGGTTTTCATTTGCATTTTGGGCCATTAGATCTTGTTTAAACTGTTGAATGTGGCTAATGTATCCTACCTTGTATTTCTCTCTGCTAACTTCTTCCAAGTAGCCAACTTTGCTCCTTTTATTCCTGGCAGGTAGCTTGGTTGGCTTGTTTGTTTATTTTATTCAAGGGCAATGGGAAGCTGGAAGATAAATCTTTCTGTTCACCTGCATGGTGAGCTGTAACTGGAGTGATATTTGTAAGAAAAAACTAGATATTGTAAATCAACAATTTCCGACTTGTTCTACAGAGCCGCGACAAACTTAAGGTCTGTTTCTAACAAGTCCATGAAAAGTCAGTCAGAAAACTCTGCAGTGGGCTTAAATCGGTTTTGCAGGTATTCCCACTTCCGTGGTAAAATTCTTATGGTGGCTTCCAAACAAAAACCAGTTGCAAACCACTGCTACAGGGTGGTGTTGCACACATGCACACAAAAAGCTGTATGCATATTATTTATCTGTATATTTTCTGCAGCTAACTGAACGGCAACATGAAATAGGAATAATTTTCCTTCATACCATTCTTCTTTAATCTTGAACCTTTCTCAGTTGGAGACTCAGTTGCCCAGATTTTCTGAGTACTTAACCAAGTGTACGGATTTCAAGGAAATCAAGCCATAAATTTCTCAAAGCACTTGGTCATTATTCCTATTATCTTTTTATAAAAAGGTAGATTGTTTCTAGAGCACTAAACTGAGGGTGCCACCAATGCAGCTCAACAAAAACGCATAAAAAATCACGAGTGGAATCAAGCCTATTCACTGTATACATCAATCCGCTGTATTCTGGGAAGGAGACAAGGCTAACAAATACTATAACCAGTCCGGAACAACAATCTCTGTGCTTAAGGATATTTAAAACCAGATTAAAGAAAACACAGGGAAGTAAACAAGAGCTAAAGCAAGCAATCTGCTATGAGAGGGGGGAAGACACATGATTCTTCCCCTCCCTGGTCCGCATGAGTGTAGAAACAGTGCCATATATTCACTGCGCTAACATTTGCATTACAAATGCTTGTAGTGGGTTTAGAAAAGAGCTAACAGATTGTCATTGCCCAGAGCACTGGCATTACAATGATTGCTCCAATATAACACGGCTGTTAAACTTTTTCTTAACCCTTGTGTTACCTTCACCTAGCTTGGGAGAGAGTTATTTGCCTAGAGTTTAGCCGCCTTAGAAAAATGTGCATTTTAATGCCCACAGAGGTCGGACAAAACAGTTACCTGTTTTAATCACTAGCATCTGAGATATTGCGTGTTTCAAGATGTATGGGTTTTCTAAAGTGTTGGAGTAATAGATGATGCACAGCTCGCTCCTCAGAGCACTGCTGAGATTGCACCCTCGGCTGGTGGGAAGATGAAGTATTATGCAAGGCCTTTCACACATTCTGTTTTTCTTGTATTCTCTGCAGTTTTCTGAAAGCTGTAGGCTATAAAATGAACACCCTTTTGTCATTTATGCCATTGTTACAATGCTGTCATTCGGTTTAATTTCAGTTGTCCTAATTTAGATTTGTGGAAATTGGAAGAGAATCTTGGCCCTCTGGTTACTTGATGAACCCTCTATAAATGAGTACATCTGGAAAATTGTGATGGTTTGTTTTGTGAATATTTTATTTTTTACAATTCTTCTGTACATGAAAAAAATCCTGAATTTCATTTATCTTCATTTGTCATTCATTTTCATTGTTCCACAGCTAATTGAAAAACAGTGAATCTGACAAATTTTTGAACTTGGCTTTTTGTATCTAAGTTTTCATATCAAAGTTATCAGTACCCCTAAAAGGGCGTTAACATTGGGGCAGGAATAATGGGAACTATTGCAGGGAAAAATGGAGGATTCTTGGCACTCTTTTGCTAAATATAGTCACAAAAACTACCTGTATGACGTTTTAGTCGTACTGTATTCTTGTCTGCTTATTCTTACTGGCTTTATCCAGTCAATGCTTCAAAGCTTTTCACTGGGTAATTCTTAGTGTTTTCTATCCTACCAAAGAAAAGCAGATCTGCGTAGACATCTAGCAGCCCCAAGGGTGGTTATAAAAGTTGTTAATCATCTCAGCAAAGCATAGCTGACATGCTAAAATGTCCCTGTTCATATTAGTGCAAAAAGCATGTATCTGAAGGAATATTCTCACTACAGTAAAATAAGCTGTACTGTACTCTGTAGGAGTATATTAAGGGTAACTAAACCAGCTTATGTGTTGGCAGAGGAATTTCTGTTTAAGCGTTAGTGAATCCGGTTCTATCAATAATAGAGTGCATCAATGGGAAAAGGTAATCTTAATTACAGCCCACAAACCTAACAAAAGTATTTAAACTTCGTTGCTTCAAAACAGCTCCTCAGAGTCTCGTACTGAAACAACCAAGCAACTGGTATTAATGCACTTGCATTCAAATTAAATTCCACTATTTTTTGCCTTTTAACAAGGTCAATTCACGTGTCTTTCTCAGGAAACATAGCCTGAACAGTCTGGTCTGTGCCATGATAACCTGCTAGCGTTTTAAGTTTTAGCTGAACTTCAATTTGCTTAAAATAAATAAAAATTGCAGATAAATAAATAAACCCCTTGCCCCTTTAGAAACTCCATCTCACAATTGTCCCTGAATTATTAGTCATATTGCAGAAATGTCCATGTGAGACGAATGTATATTCTTCTAATTCAAGATCTTTTAGGAGGTAGAAGGCCATTTCTTTCAGTGCTGCTTCAGTTCAAATACCACTGTCATTTTTTCTTTGGCTCAAAGGTGACATAGGATGGTTTGACTGGTGGCTGCAGCTCAAGAACATGTAGGAAGGTCACAACTCTTCAACTTTCTAGTTCCTTTGCTGTTATCTTTTGGTCAGGAAGATGCAAGAACATCTTTAGAGTTTTACCTCGCCTCAGACATAAATTCAGCTCCAGAAAAGTTTTAATGTGATGGATAAAAAAACCCCAAACAACCAAACTCAACTCCTCTTTTGCTATATTCATTCAATAAAATAAACCAAACATATCTGAACAAATATTAGTCTTTAAAGTTAAATAATTCTAAATTTAACCAGTTAATCAGTGTTTTGTATTGTGATGTCATCTTCTATTTACGAATGATTATATTACCAAAAAAACCTTTCTCATTAGCATATAAAATATCCTTGTTGTGATATAAGTTGCATCAAGCAGTTGTTATATGACAGCTTGCAACTAGATGCAAATTTTCTTAAACAAGTATCTGAAAGAAGAGTATATCACCTCAGCATTTAGTGGACAGTAAAAAATGTGTACTTTGAGGTAGAGGTATAAAAGTAGCCAATATTTGGAAAATATTGCCCTTATATAAAGGATCTATATGTCATTTGAAGAATGAGAACTTCAGACCATTTGCAAAATAAAACTATTTCAATGCCGCTATATGGATCTGAAAAAAAGTATCTCCTTGCTATAAAGAAAGACAAGAGGTCCAGTTTTATGTGTGGATAATACATTCAAATTAATTATTTTTTTTTATTCAGATGTCCTGTACAGAGTGTGTCATCACATTGAGGAAGCTACAGGGTAGCTAGGTATTCTAAGCAATCTTTTTCAAGGTAAAAATATCATTGTATAAAGGGGTGTCATTAACTACTTACTTAGAGAAGATAGTATTTTGTGGGGGCTTGGCTCCTGGTGTTACAGTCTACTGTTATTAACTGATTTATGATTTGTAGTTAAAATCTTCCATAAATATTCTGTGTAGAGCACAAAAGTGTCTAACATGCACATGTTTCAAAACACTGCGTGGAAGAGAATATAATGGCATGGTCAAAATAAATAGCATCATAAAGCTGCATTCCAGAATTTGTGCAAATGTCCTAAGAAATAATAACAAGGACTTTGTGGTTGAGGCGTGGTCATTGTATCTTTTTTTTTTTTTTTTTTTTTATCTGTGAGAGAAATGACCTGTTTCTGCAACTATCGTGACTATTTCATCAACATAAACAACCTATCATTCTGAGTTTTAAGAGTGGTTTTTGGCTGAAAGAAAAGGGCAGATTTGTGATTATCTAAATTGTGAAGAGACATTACATTTTATTAGCAGTCTTGGCAGCAGTACTCTGTATGCATGCTGTAGCACAATCTATGTTATTTGTTACAGTAAAATCTAATTAAAATTTAAACTAAGCTGATGGCATTCAAACTGCCATTGGAGAGGAAGGATCACATCCTATGGGTCTCTTTTTTTTTATATATATATGTGCATTTGCCATTTTGTTAATTTGTAGCCAAGCATCTTCTGTTGGAGCTTAAAAAAAAGTGTTAGTCTGCAGTTGTTTTGTGTGCTGTTGTCAGAAAGCAAATACGCGGCCTGTTACTTGCCAGTTTTATGTCATCCTTAATAACATCTCCCATCCTTGATAACTTCTGCGGCCAGGCATTTTCAGCTATTGAACGCTGTAGCCCTGTTTTCACGTGCAATTTTACTCAGCGCCATTGTAATGAATTTAGATATGCAAAGTGTTTCTTATGTGAGTTTATTAGGCAACGAATAAGTCAAAATATTTAACCACCCGCTGTTGCGATTGCTCTTCTAGTTCACTGAGGAAGGCAGTAGTAAATCTTGTGTTTCAATTTTTTTGTACGAACAATGACAGCTCAGTATAATGTTTTGCTGTACGGCGTGTCAGTCTGGCATATAAATGTGTTCCTCTTCTTGATGTGCACCAAAGGCTTGAGACAGGATTACAGAAGCTGAAAATAGAGCAGTATGTGCCGTGGCTTGCATTTACTGATGAATGTGGCTTGGGCTAGCTGTCAGTAGGGCTTAGAGAAAACTATCTTTTAACTAGGGACTGTGCTACATACCTAGTGAGCCCCTTGCCCTTCTGAAAAAAATCAGTGGTTATTCTATGCAAGGTTCTACATTACCATTTTACTAGATTCAACTCCTACTGTTTGAGCTGGATGTAATCAGCAAATTAACTATTTCCTTTCCTGTTGTCTATAGTATTTGTTTTGGAAAACATACCAGTAATGGTGGAAGGTCTGTTTCTTTGTGATGTTTATTCTTTCTCTTTGGTACTTAGCCAGAGAAGACTATTCCAAATATATCAGCTGGTGAATTCCAAATGGTAAGTGAAGGCAAACTGTGTGGTAAAAGCAGTGAATCCATAAAAGATCATTTTATGTAGGTGTGTAACAGACTTTTTAATTCGAGCTTTTTTGCTTCTGTAAAATTCAAAAGGAAAAAAGCACTTCTTAAAATTTCAAGGATTCTTAGTCAAAAAGAAATACTGCAACAATAGCTGTAACATTGTTTGACTCTCATATCCCAGGTTTCAGTATATGCAGAGATGCAAGAAAAGGTAGGATGTTTCTCCAGTTGGTGAAAAAGTGTCTTGTAGACACTGGAGAAGTGAATATCAGGCAAAGATTTGAAACAGTCTTACACCACAGATCTGAGAGAAAATTTGTAAAGAAGTAGTGAGATAATACAAACATCTTTTTTACTACTAATTTTTTTGACTGCTGTGCTTGTTTGTCTCCTCAGGGAAGTTTTTGCACTATGAAATTCTTGAAGTGCTTTCATTCAGAGGGTATTTGGGTTTAATGTTAATGTTTTCCTGTTTAATAGAAGAAAAAAAGTTTTGTTCTGTAGCAATTAGCAGATACAGTAGAATGACTGGAAGAAGACATGGAGTATTAATGGAATTATGGTGTACTCTGAAATTCCTTTCCAAAGGAAACTTCTTATCAAATACAGTGAAGCTGTCTCCTGCCGTCCCTCAGGAGCTTCTCTGTTTCTCTGGAAGTATATGAGATTTTTGTATCTATTAAGGTGATTGGCAGCATTTTCAATACATTTTCCAATTATCTCTGCAAACACTTTGGAAAAGCCATTGCCCAAAGCTCCTTTTTTTTTTTTTTTTTTTTTTTTTTTTTTTTACTTCCTCCCTCCCCCAGTTATACTACTCCTTATTTAAATACATTAAAAAAGAAAATAAATATTTAGTAACAGAGCATGTCTTTGCTATGGTCAGATCCTTACTGAGAGCAAACTGAATTAAGTGAAACTATGTAAATATTTTTACAGTCATTTATGTCCTTTGACAATCTAACCAAAAGCTGTTATGAAGTGTAACGTGCTGCTGTACTCTCTTGTACTGTCTGGAATAAACACTTTGTCACAATAGATTACGTTGACAGTTTCATGTGCAAGAGATCATATGTATATGGAGTAAATAATCCTGAGATATGACAGTGGTTTTAATTCTCAACCCAAAATATATGCAGTGAAGAGAAAATTTTGTAGAGTCGTTTCCTCCCACTGCAAGGACTTCATTATATATGGACAAGCCTGCTAATAGTCACTAGAACGTTATTGTTCTTAAGCATCAGTCTGCTTCTTGTTTTTTGTGAGTGAACATGAAATTAATAATCTGTTAATGTCTGGTTCATTCCCTTACTACCCCCCACAACCTACCCCCCACCTCAGTCAATGGCTTAGCTGCAAAAACTAGCTGTGAATGGAAAAAGAGAGCAGAGACCAAAGGTAAATCTAAATACGTAAATGTGTTTCAAAAGTGATGTCCTTGATGTTAAATCTTTAAAAGACCCTCATTCTGTCTTCTTATTATGCTGTTGCCCAGCACCCCCTCTAAGCCTATTACTGTTCCTACTTGCTACCAGCATATTCATTAGCTATTTAATCTTTTAATTCCTAAGTGAGGATTCATAGAGAAATGATGTTTGCCTGTAAGTATATAAGTGCATGTGGGTTGTGTGCCCATAAAACAAAATTTTTATTTCTGTTCCTCCTTGGTTCTTGCCATACTTCTGTCCCTGCATCTTTACAAATGGCACTATGGCGCCTGCTGTTCAACCACCTTCTGATGCTGAGCCTTGTCACTGGACAAAGAGAAGTGTTGTCTGGGAAAATGTTTGTTCCTTCTGAGGCTTTGGCGGCTATTCTGGGAAGTTCCCCCTCCCCAAGAAATTATTCTCTTCATCCCGGATGGTCTGTTGTCTGATGGACACTGCAGTCTGGAACTCCTCATCCAGAGACTCCCGTGTCTTCAATTGGCAGAAAACTGTGGTCCTGGGCAATGTACTCAGACCTGGGCACGTGGGGAAAACAGCAGTGCATGCAGAACTTTAAGACAGTCTATGCTGGCACCAGGGCTGGAGCCATTTCAGGAACCTCTTTCTGTATTTGAAATGTGCTACCATGTCCCATAAGAAGCCAGCTGTAATGACCTAGGTGCCATCAGACTTTTTACATAGCAGAAGGAGTACTTTGGGATGCCATATGAACTCTCAGAATTTTTAGAAGGGTCTGTTGCATCATGCAAGCTGGGAATGTGCTGGAGGACTTCATAGTTGTACGGCATGCTCATTAGTTCAGACTTTTTTCGCCCCATTAGCCACTGGAGTGTGGTATGTGTGCACCTGGAGCACATTGCCAACAGCAATCTAGTTCTTGTGCACCGTTCAACCGTCTGAACCTGTGTGCAATAAGCAGGGGCCATCAGGGGATTTACTTCAAGTGCTTTTCTGCTCCACACTAAAACAGTAATGACACCCCACTCTGAAAAACTGTCTTCCAGTATGTACTATACATGGTGCATCAACAAAAAAGCCTCACTGTTAAAAGTTTCTTAAGGTATAGTGTGTGTTTTTGAGCAGAGTTTCAATCCCTGTCCCTGTATTGGGGTGTTCTGTGCCCCAATGCGCTACTGTGAACTGAGTACAACGTGGTTCACTATTTAGACTATTCAGGTGGCTAACAAGTACTAATAACTTGCTGATGTTACATTAAGTGTAATAGGTAATACCTTAGACCACAAACCTCCATTAAATTATGTCCATTTTAAATTGACCAACAGATGGCACTATCAGTCTCCTTTTCTCTTGTGGTTTAGGAAAAAACCTTAAGCAGACTGTCGTCTGGATCTCTCTGCTGCTAAATTCAGTAATTTCTTTCTAATTAATATTTCATTTAAATTCCTAATATCTTATAATAGCTCTTAAAATCTGTGCACGCCTACATGTGCAATGAAACAAATTATAACGATACATATTCATAAATTTAACCTATAATGTTCCTGCTAGTGTATTAAATGACTCTTGATTTTCGAGGGGTTTATAATTCAATCCTGAATTTGAATAATTTAAGTAGAAAAGGCACCGCATGTGATCCTCTCAGTTTAACAGATGCATACAATAGTGGAGAGATAAACAGCAGTTTGAAAATTGATGGAACAAGCTGAATTGCATAAAAAATATACTGTACTAATTTCTGGAAACTCTACCTTTCTCTTTTCTCAAATGTATAGTAAGTTTTTGTTGTATTTTGTAACTTTAAGATGCCTCTTCAGGATGCATAGAAAACACCATCAACTGATAAAGATGATGACTTATAGCAGCTACGTTCTTCTATATTATCTGAATTGGTAATGAGATTTTCAGAATGAGACATTACTGAGAAAGTGTCGGGAGTAAGACCTGCCTGGACACAGAGAAAAGAAAGATAAAGTCACAAGGGAAAAGAGAGCAACGTAGAGTTTAAAGGAACCATTATATAGTTTTGAAGGGATAAACGCTGTGCAGTGTAGACATCGAGCTTGATTAGCTACTGTGGAAGAAAGAGACCACTGAGGCTACACTGTGTGTGCTACCACCTTTGCAATAAAGATGGGTTACTTTTCTTATGTTTAAATGGAATTTCATTTATTTCAATTTTTGCCAATTGTTCCTTGTCCTTTCAGCAGGCACCGCTGAGAAGTGCTTGCCTCCATCATCTCCACGCACCTCCCCCCTTTATACCTATTGATAAGATCTCCCTCGAGCCTTCCCCAGGCTGAGCAGTCACAGATCTATCTGCCTCTCCTCGTATGAGAGATGCTCCAGTCCCTTAGCCATCTTTGTGGCCTTTTGCTGGACTTGCTCCAGTGTGTCCTTGTCATTCACTGAGGGGCACAGAGCTGGACACAGCGCTCCTGATATGCTGGTGGGAAGCATCACTTCCGTGTGTTCACAGATAACACAAGGTTTTTCTTTCACAGTAGTCTCAGCTACCTTGACAAGATGATGTCACTTTAGGAAGATATAAAGGTTGCTTTTGAGTTTTATTATTTATTATTTTATCCTGAAAGGTGTTTACCTGCTCTTAGTATATAGCCTGTTTTCTGACAGGGCAGCCATGGCATAAAGACATTTATCAGCCTCAGTACTTTGAGCAGCCCTAGGCCAGTTACTCCACAGTTGTCCTCCCTGGATAGTCAGTAGGTACCTTGCGCAAAGCATCTCTGAAGTACTGCTGCTCTGAATTGCTTGGTTTCACCAGTTGTTGACTGATTTTGCACAAATGCGTGTGAGTAAATAAAATGTTAGTAAGGTTTGGAACCAGGTTTTATTTTCTAATATGAGAATAGCAGTATTATTCCAAATTCTATGTGCTGGCTGAGTGCAATTATATGCTTAACTTGCAGAGCACCAAGGCAAACTCTTCTGCAAGAAGGCAGACAGGTTCTAGTACCAAATGTAAAGTTAGCTTCCTTTATACTCAAGGCTTTTTATTTTTTTTCCTAGAGGTATTTTTATCACCACAGGTATTTCAGTTATGTTTTAATTAAGCTGTATGATTATAGGTGCTTGTCAACAGAGGACATCTATCTGGGTAATTAGAATGATAGCATAAGGGATAATTATAGAATATAAAGAGTATCTAAAAATGAGTCTGTTGTGGTGCAGTTAAATCCTGCACAGCTATTCTGCTTTTCTTACCCCACTTCACTTAGTGCTTAAGTCACTGGCTTGCTTTCCACTTGCACTACGTCACTTTAAACTGGATTAGGGAATTGTTTAATGTGAAAACTTAATTAGACTTGAAAGGAGGGAAAGCAACCAACACACCATTCAAAGCCCCTCCTGTATCATAATACCGTGTGTTCCACAACGAACAGCTATCTTTCTTCAGCAGATGCTAAATAAATATATTGTTCCCCAATAAATCCTGTTTAGGTATCCCCAAGGTCCGTGTCAGCATGCCATTTAAGCACATGCTCAAACCCAGTCAGAATTCATGAAATACTTAAGGTCTAGTCAGGCTGGGTTATGTGCAAGGAAAGGCTGCAAAATCACAACCTGTTAATAAATACCTACTTTATTAAGCTGGGATTTGTTAAGCCTTTTCCATCAGTGCTTTGCTTAGGTAGGGTTTTATTTATAAGTATACATTTTTTTTTTTTTTTGATTGGCTTTAAGATGCTGGAAATCGCCAGTAATATATGAACAAATTATTCTTCACTTTAGATCTGATTTCAAAGACAACGGAAGTTAATGGAATTTTTCCTTAAGTTCAACAGGGTGCAGCATCAGGCCTTTGCATTCTTAAAAGTTTTCCAGAAAGACTTAAATTTCTTTCAGCGCACACATCTTTCTATTTTACACTCCCTGAGAATACCTATGAAGAAGTCCAAAAGGAGTGGGTGTGAATCCAAATTTTTATGCAGAATTTTGAAATACAATACTTCTTAATTATGCTATTCATGGAATAAAACCCTAAAGGTTAGAATGAAAGCTTCAGAAAAAGAAACACCATTTCTAAATTCTAAAAAGCAAAACCACCCCACCCTATGCAGCTTCCAGCATAGTTTCTTGATTTTTGAGGTGTCCTTGCTTTTTATGTCATAGGTATTTTCCTTAACCTGAATTTTTGGAATGGGAAGAAGCCAGCAATTCTTTCATATGCACTCCTTTATTATTTGAGAATATGGTAGGACAGAAAAGTGCAGCTGTTCCTTTTCCTCTGAATCTAAAGGGAAGTTTCTGTGTTAAGGGCTTGCTTTGCAGCCTCAGGAAGGCAGCGGTAGCTGTTTAGCTTTGCTGGGCCTTGCGTGAAGTTCGTATTCTGTTGATTTATGGTGAGTAGGCATAATTCTATGAGATACAAAGTACTGTATCTTAATTTGTGTTGGAACCTCCCTGTAAATTTGTTGTCCAAGACGTTTGCCTTTCATAATTAAATTGCAGTAGCTAGTTTTATCGCTGTTCCCAGGGATAAATCTTTGATCTGAGAGCGTTCATGCTCTGTATCTCTATTGCTCACCTTTTTATTACGGGTAAGGGATTATTTTTTACTATCTTCCTGGCAGTCTTGACAGAAACTTAACTTATATTGGTCTCTGCCTTCTAATTTATTTGTTGACTGGGAAAACCTGGTATTAATAAGCTTTTTACATATTGCCCCATACTGTTATGTTCTCTTCCACTTATGTGCAGGTACATTCCAATTTCCTATAGAATTTTTAACCTCATTGGTTTCTGTTCTTTAGGACATCTATCATGCTGTCTTCAGGCAGCACACATAACTGCTATTAAAGGACTTTGTGTAACCTCTTATATAGTAACAAAACCAAACATTCTGGAAAGCAGAAGATTGAGACTGTGTTCAGTTACAGCAGCAAACCGAGAAGCCCTTGTGGAACTACTGTCTAGGACTTTTGGGGGTTTCTTGGAAGGCAGAGGGAACAAACATAGACTCATAATTGCTATTTGGTATAGGGCTTTTCTTGAGAAGAGCTTGAATGGCTGAAACATTTGTGAAAACGCAACTGATAGCCTCGTCTGTAAAAACAAAATGAAGCTCCGGATACGAGAATTAGAACAGAAAACTAAAGCAATGCACAAGAATTATAAACAGCGTAAAACGTAATTGCAGCATTTAACATTTACGCTGTAATGTCATAAACATCAACCAGCAGTGCCTTCAGCAGAGATTAAACTGCCTCACGAGCGGGATAGGCATGTGTAGTAATCCTTCCAGTTGCTTCTTGTGCGCAGCTGTCCCAAGATCTCCCTTGGCAAAGAGGGTGTTCTTCGCTACCTTTGCATGTCTCTTCTCCCCTTTTGGGCTTTGTTAGAATTTTACACAGGTTTTATGTTAACTGAGGAGCCAAGATGTTGCCACGACAATCTGAATCGTTTACTTGATAGCTTTTTGGTATACAGGCACCGTTCATCGTAGCACTGCTTCTAAAAATTTTAAGAGGTGTGTTAGTAACAGACAAACACACGATGCAATGTGCTATCTTTCTGTTTTTACAGGAAAGAAAAAAGGAAATGAAATCTGATTTCCCACACGTACCTTTGATATACAAAGGTCAGAGTGAAACCTGGATTGCACTTTGAACCCTGCAACTGTCTGCATTAAAATATGTTAATATTCAAGTGTATTTCTCTTGGTCAGTCTTTGTTGGATTGGATTGTATTAATGACGCTGGAGAAGCTCCCTCTGGTGGCTCAGTGATCACTTAGCATCTTTTACATTTTTAAAAGCTGGCAGTCTGGTGGGTGAAATATTGGCAAGAACAAAGTGTTCGTTCAAATGCCGTTGAAAATGTAGCAATGTTTTTCAATTTACGTGCAGCAAAGACTGATTAGTGGTTACTAATAGGAGTGGCTTGTTGAGTATGCATTTACTTGCACATCTCAAACACAACTTTTGATCCCTGAAAAATCAGTTTGGCCATCTCTTGACAGATGTTGCTAAGATTGCTGAGTTCAGGAAAGCTGTAGGATATGCTAAATTCAAAGACCGTCTCGCTCAGCCTAAATATTGTGTATTTATGTAAATTTTATAGTCTTTTGGCAAAAGAAAGTGCTATTTATGTTATGTTGTGAAGGAGAGGGAGAAGAGGTCACATATCTTTTTAATTAGACTGTATTTTCTCATCATATCTTGTGATGGGGAAAAAATATTGTTTATAGAAGAAAAAGAAATAAACACCTAGATTTCAGCTGTGAGGGCTTTTAGCATTATCTCTGGATTAGAGAGCTTTGGAGCTGAGGGTCCCTTCCAGACATGCAACTTTTACCAACTGGTTGCCTACAGCAGTGATTGGGTGTTTAGCAATATATAGGGCTTGCAAGGAGATTTTTCAGTCTTTTAAAACACCAATAGCATTTTCCTTTCCCCATTCCAAACAGTTGGATTCAAGGTAATTAATATACTAGCTTTATGAGGTGTAACAGCATGTAGAACTCATATCGGAGGATATTTTCAAGGATGTTTGAGTTACTTTGAAAGAAGCCTTAATTTCATGTGCAAATACAGGTGTTTTGGAAGCCATTTCAAGGATCATTTTTCTCTAATAAGTGATATAAACACAATATCCAATGCTGTCCATCTTTTGGGGTAGCCTTTGTAATTGGTTCAATCTGCTACTTGTGATTTGACTGTGATGCTGTTAAAACTTCGATGGTGTGACCTTGTACTCTCTCTTTCTTCATGGAAGCATTTATAAAACAAAGTATTTAAAAAAAAAACCCCAAACAAACAAGAAAACAAACAAAAATAAAACAACACAAAAAACCAACCAACTATAAATGTTCTTTCCCGCATTGATGACAACTTGCATAAGTTTTGTGATTTGGATGTTTTCCCAAAAGGCTCAACTGCTGGAATCGATAAATTGCACTGAGAACATTGGCTTTCATTAAAAGTAAATACCGTAAGAAAGTCTGCACTCTGCCTTTGCAGGGAAATTCTTTAAATATTGAACTGATTGTAGGCTGTTGATTTAAAAGTGAAAAGCCAAAGATAAATAATCACAAATTTCATGACACTGAAACTTGTCTAAGAGTTTTGGAAGCCAGGTTGCTGTTTTTCCTTCAATTTCAAAATAGTGAGATTTGGAACAACTAAACAACATCTGCTGAAAATAAAAATGTGTTATGATTATAGTGAGCAAGAAAAGAACTGCCCCAGAAGCTACTTCAGCTAGTTCAGAAACATTTGTTGACCAAAGAATTAATTTCTTTCCTGTTTTCTATGAAATACCATGCCTTTGATTTCAGTCTCAATGAATGCATATTTTTCCTTTACCTGTCAAGCAATTGATAGTATTCCAAATTCAGGCTTTTCATGTGTTTGGTATTGCTAACTAGAGCCATTCAAAAATTAGGTCTTGCTCCTGCCCTCTTTCCTGAGGGAAATCGGTTGCTTGGTGTACTGGGTTTGCGTGGCAAGGTTTTTGGTAGCGGGGGGGGGCTACAGGGGTGGCTTCTGTTGGCAGGACTTTTGATCCTGTGGGGGCCTGTCCTGGTTCCGGTGGGGATAGGGTTAACTTTTCCTGGTATTCCATGCCATGTGAGCCACGCCCACCCTGAGCTGCCGGGGGAGGGGGCAGGAAGTTGCTGCTTAAAAGCGGGCTGGGGCGTCCCGGGTCCGGCCGGTCGGCGAGCGGCGGGGAGCGGCGGTTCCGTAATCGCGTTTGTATATTCCCCTGTCCGTGTTGTTGTTGTTTGCCTGTTCCCTTTGCTGTTCTGTTAAACTGCCTTTGTCCCAACCCAAGAGTCTTGCCTTTTCTTACGATCCTTCCTGTGTTAGGAAGGCACGTGCGAGCGGCACGTGGTTCTTTGTTGCCATCTGAGGCTAAACCACGACAGGGCCCCATGCTGGAACAGGCTGTTGCTGAAGAACTGCACCGTGTGGAAGGGACCCATGCTGGAGCAGTTCGTGAAGAACCGCAGCCTGTGGGAAGGACCTAATTTGGAGAAGTTCATGGAGGACTGTCCCTCTCTCATGGGAGGGACCCCACACTGGAGCAGCAGAAGGGTGGGAGGAGTCCCTCCCCTGAGGAGGAAGGAACAGCAGAAACAACATGTGATGAAATGACTGCAACCCCCATTCCCTGTCCCCCTGTGCCACTTGGGGGGAGAAGGTAGAGAAAATCGGGAGCGAAGTTAAGGCCAGGAAGAAGGGAGGGGTGTGGGGAAGGTGTTTTAAGATATGGGTTTATTTCTCATTATCCTACTCTGATTTGATTGGTAATAAATTAAGCTAATTTCCCTGAGTCAAGTCTGTTTTGCTCATGCTGGTAATTGCTGATTGATCTCCCTGTCCTTATCTCGACTCGTGAGCCTTTTGTTACATTTTTCTCTCCCCTGTCCAGCTGAGGACGGTGAGTGATAGAGCAGCTTTGGCGGGCACCTGGTGTCCAGCCAGGGTCAACCCACCCCACTTGATTGTACTATCAAGATTTGAGAAACTAAAGAAATCTATTACTGTCTAAAAGGCAGCAAGAAACACAAGGTTCTTATGCTGGCTTCTGATTGAAACAGTTAAGGATTAGGAAGTAATTACAATCTTGTTAGATTTATTTAAACAGTCACGCTAGCTAGCAGCGATGTGCAGTTTCAGTGTGTAGTCAGGTTTCCTTATTGTCCTGGGACAGCAAAATAAACTCTTATATCTTTTTTGCACAAAAATTGCTAGGCTGACACATCCTCTGCAATCCAAAAGTTTGTATGCACCATGATGTCTGAAGCTCCCATGTCACGTTTTTGGTCCATTGGCAGATGTTAAAAGAATTTGACAAAGGTCAGAAGCTTCAGATGTATTTACAGTTTTAAGCTTAACCTCGAGAAAATGGTGGGCTGTCCCTGGAAATAACAGCTCATGCGTTGCTGCTTCCTCCCTTACATTGCTCTAGCAGTTCTGTGGCTGTGTGGTCACCAGAGCCACCTGCTGATCTGGGTCAAAACGAATCATTTATAGGTCAGGCCAAATTACAGGTGGATAAGCAAGCCGACCACGAGGTTCCTGTCACTGGCCAAATGGCAATAGCAAGCAAGTAGCAGCGGGTTGTTGGGGAGAGTGGCAGGGAGGAGGACAGAGAGTTTGGGATTACCTAGTTCATTAGCAGCTGCTTGTTAGATTGAGACACAAATCTTTAGAAAGTCAAGCCTCTTTGGTTCTGATTTACGCACAGATCTACTTGTTTTTCAGATTAAGAGAAGGCTGGGGAAGCATCTCCGAGTGCAAACTTCCCCCTAGTGGACTATAATGAGGAGATTCATTTTTATTGTTCTTTTTTCCATTATCTTCGCATTTTGACATGGGACCAGCTCAGTGAGGCTCCTGTAGCAAAAGAATAAATTCCTCTGAACTGTTTCAAGAAGGAGGACAGGAGGGATGAGGAAGGGAAAGCTATAAAGAAACTTATGCCTCTGCCTTGTCTGAAAATTTCTTTAAGCACACCATAGGCAAAATAGAAGAGAAACATTTCCCTTTTGCTCAATATTTAAGCACAAGCATGAAAGCAGCCTAATTTAATTAAACAGGTTAACAAATTAATTCAGACTAGCACTTGGCGGTTTAAACTTTTAGCTCACTTTTCTAGAAGACTCTCAGGGCACTTGTGGAAATGGAGCCATCTCGGTAATCTCAAAGATTTTAGAGATGCTTCAGGTTTACTTTTGTTCCAATAAATTTTTCATCAGAGCAATAGCAGTGGAGTAGCCCTTTACTGATAACAAAACATAAGTAGTCATGACTTGCCTTATATAGTGATATTTTTAGTTACCTGTATTTCCTTGTAATATAAAGACTTACGTATCTGCATCCTACATAGGGATGAGTGTGTGCCTCCACTGACTGTGAAGTCCTGTGAAGGGATTCTTAAGGGGGGAAAAGAAATAATCCTATTACACAATTGTTCCTTATGTTTATGCACCTAGAATCCATCTTGGAGCATTACCAGATGTTTCTCAGGATAAAAACAAGTCCAAACAGATCCATCGTGGAAACTTCCAGCATAGAGGAACATACCTCTTCAGGGGCAGGCTGGCTTATTTATAAAGCATTATACTCCTTTAATTGTTCTTCTTTTGAAAAAAAAACCAAACAAAAACTTAAAATATCCTGCTGAGTCATTAATATCTGTAACTTTTTGATTTTGATAGTTTTATACTTATTGTGGGAAATTTATATGAATTTTCATTAAGGTCCCCAAGAAATATCTACTATCCTTGCCCATGATACCTTTGTTTTGCTTTTTTTAACTGTATCTGAGCCTGCTGAGAGCAGCTGCCTAAGGGTACAGGACATCTCCTGCAAAGACCAAGATTCTTTCAATTCTATTGATTTGTTGTAGTTAAAGTTGAGCTCGCTAAATTCAGTTTAGCAAGCTTAATTCTTTGGTTATGCATTGCTGATAACTATCCACACTAAACTGCTTCACTGCAGACAAATTTCTATACCTTTGGACATTGATTTCTGTTAACAAGTGCCACATACAGTTCCTTCTGTACGGAACACGGTATTGTGCATGTGCAAAGTTACAGAGGGTCTTTTTATTGTGTCTAGACATATGCTTATGTGTTTTACTGGATTTGGATTTTGGTTTTTGAAGGTTCAGAAGTAACTGATTTTTGTCTTTAATAAGCTTTAATGAGCAGACACAGAATGATGCCTAAAAGAATAAGAACATGACAAATTTCTCAAGAAGTTAAATAATTATTATTAATTATGAATATGACCACTCTTCCACTGCTTCCAACATTTATCTATCACTACTTAAGAGAGATTTATAAAGGGCATCTGCTACGGTAAATGTTCTTCGCATTTGACTTTGGATAACCTCGTTGTCTGAAAGGACAGGCTGTCCTCAGGTCCTGCTCGGAGGCAGGATTGGTTTGCCAAAGCTTAAGAAACTGAGGTCTCTTATCTTCCCAAATTACTCTGAGTCGCTCTCAGCAGGGACTAGAAAATGAAGACTGTCACCATCATGAACTTCTCTGTAACAAGGGCATGGGAAAGGCAGGGTGTTCTCTGGTACAATGGGGGGTACCTGAAGGATGCCTGTAGGACTTTCAGGCTCTGAATCACAAGTTGGTGTCATGAGGTTCGCTGAAGGTTGTAGACTATGAACCCAAACAAATAAAAGGGAAGCACATATTATAATGGAAGTAACTGGGTCACTCTCTTGATTTCAGCATCTGTTACTTAGAGGATGATTTTAAAACCTAATTCTTCCTCTAAAGCTGTTCACCCAAAATTAGCATTAGAAGTTGCCCTTTTTTTAATCAAAATTGCTTTTTTCATCATGTTTCATGATCCTTTAATTTTTCCACAGTACAAAAGACACAGAGCTACTGGAGAGTACAGTAAAAGGCCACTAAAATGATTAAGGGACTGGAGCATCTCTCATATGAGGAAAAGTTGAGGGAGCTGGGGCTGTTCGGCCAGGAGAAGAGAAGGCTCGGGGTGATCTCATCCATGCTTTATACACTGCTATTTATTATCTGAAGGGAGTACGTAAAGAAGGTGGTGCTCAGTGACAGAACAAGATGGAATGGGCACAAACTAAAACACAGCAGATTCCTTCTGAACATCATGAGACATATATTTAGTGGGGGATGACTAAGCACTGTCACAGGTTACCCAGAGAGGCTGTGGAGTCTCCATTCTTGGTGATGTTCAAAAGCCATCTGGACATGGGCTACTGTCTCTAAGTGGTCCTGCTTGAGCAGGGAATTTGGACCAGATGAAGTCCAGAGATCCCTTCCAACTTTGACCATTCTGTCATACTTTTGCTGTACCTGTATTTTTATGCCCTAGTTATGCTTTGAATTAAAAGCTAATGATGCATAAATCCACATTTAAGCAGTACCAATTGTGCAATTCTCTTGACTTCCTGCATGGCGACAAGCACATTGATACCAAAAACTTCTGATTTTCCTTGTAGCATCTCTTGGGCATACGTGGCGTACTCTTGAAGGAACTAATAAGCTGGGTAATAACAGTTTTGGGGACAGATCTCTGAAACTTGGTCACTTTGATTTAAGTACTTGATTGCAAATGCAACAAAAAATAAGACAACCAATTATTCTAAAGGCCTTGAAATGGTTGCTGAGTAGAGCAGAACTATGCCTGCAATTATTTGTGCATGGAAATATCTATGCTGAAAGTCAGACTTTGTAAAAAATACTGTGAATTGGAAGATTGTTACACTAGAAATGAGAGCTCCTTAATACAGAGTGTTGTATGAGGAAGAGGAAGTATAACTCACTCTTTTACAGGTTCCTGTTTTATTATAATTTAGGGATAGGAACAATAAATAGAAAGAGAGCATTCCATTAAGCAAATAAGATGGAAGAATGAATATATCACTTTTACTTCTTCTATAACTTCTCAATTTATTTCCATGTCATCTTTTGTGAGTGATTGTTAGTGTTGATCGCCTCCTAGTTGTTAAAATAATAAAGATAATATTGGTCCTGTGAGTGCTATTACTATTTCTGTATCACAGACATCACCCAAGAATTCCACCTCTCTTTTTTCATAAATCATGGTTAAGTTGCAGGGGTGTTGGAGGGGAGGGAGAAAAGAGATAGGGGAGGGGGAAGTTGGCCAGTGACTTAAAAATTATCCATTTAGTATGTATATAAACCACTTTTCTCTTTACAAGTTTTAGATGTAATTGAAGGAATTATGAGCACTTGCAAAGAATGTTAGATTCTGGCTTCAGTTTTGGGTTGAGGGTTCCTTTCCCAGTCACACTTATTTGCCCTTTTTCCAGAATGCTGTGTTGAATGACGGGGCATGAACTCTGTAATAAGATTTACTGCATCTATTGAGAAGTATAAACAGTTTGTAAATCCTCCAAGTAACAAGAGTAAAGAATATACTTTCTGCAAATGTCTTTATACTTGCACTTGTGCTTTTTTGGCATTAGATAGAAAGGAATATAGTCAGCCAAAACCAGTTTTGATGTAAAATAAGTGAGGATCCTCTGGTCAGGTTTCATTGGCTTTTGGATCTTGGCAAACTCCATGTGCAAATTCATATTTTTTTATTTTTTTTTTTACTTAAGTAACCTGGAAACTGTAACATGGTATGGTATTCCATTGCTTTATGCTTTATAGCCTCTTGTGAGTAAAATGTTAGCTACATTTTGTTTAAGCATTTGCTATGCATCCAGTTTGCTCAGAGATAATTGAGAGGAAAAGATGTGAGGGAATGATTGAGAGAGGAAAAATAAAAATAGATAAAATTTTCGGGTGGACCGTCTGTGTTTATGAATGAGAAGGCAGGGCAGGGAAGATCTTAGAGTACCTAAGATTCTTCACGAATGAAGAAATTTGAGGCATCAAGGCTGATATTGAGTTATATAAACATACTCTGTATACTAGGACTTTGCTGTATATTATGGAAACATTCTCTCGATAGAGATAAAAGGTGAAAAATTTTAGGATCCTTGTTTGTACTTAGTATCTTCGATCCAGTGACGTCAGTTGCTAAATCCAATCTAATGATTTTTTTGCTAACATCTTAACAGACTGTAAGTCACGTTACTATTTCTAGTTTCCAGCTGTAGCTCTTATCATGTTGACAGCTGCCTCAAACTATTCAGGTACTGCACCTACTAAAACCAATGGGCTGTATTGGTAGCTATTCTCTCCCAGACGAACAGACAGTACGCTGATAGCTACCTACTCCTGCTAAATGAATAAGTTGAAATAATTGTATTCAAAATATGTTTCTTGCCCTCATCTGATGCCAAAATGTTTACCTTGTTATTCAACATATCAAGCTGTCAACCATATGGATGTCATTCAGCCATTTTTGCTTCTCAGAATACTGTTGAATGGGGCCCACACAACCAAATGTCCATGCGTTCTGCCATTCAGAGTGACTCAATAGAGATGAGAGAAAGACCACAATTTTCTCAAGTGGCGTCAGGCACCTGTGTCTTTGCTTTAGTCATCTTCCTGTCAAAAATAACCAAACAGCCCTTATGTACGTCAATTCAAGCTCTGCCTGATGGGCTGCAAAGTCGCATAGCTATCTGCTTTACTGATGTTTCTTTGTAGCTGTACCATAAGAGCAATGTTAAATAAGATGGACTTTTTAAAAAAAAAAAAAAAAGAGCATAGCAGTTTGCAATAACTTTGGTCAGGTTGCAACAGAAAGGGGGAAAAAAACACGTGAGAGTAGTCTACTGGTGTGGAGATGCTGTTATTGAAATAGTAGTGCTGTAGAAAAATCATGGCTCAGACAAACTAATAAGAGGTTTCCAAACAGCCATAAAAACTTACGCTTGCATTACACTAACTGTTACTTTGCCATTACACTTCGTAACAGTAATAGCTGCTCACCAGCAAAATCTTCCTAGGAAAATTTTCCTGAATGTGTCATATCATTGGCTTAGTTATGTAGAAACGCCCAGGAAGCCAACAGGCTGCCAGTGATGGCTATCTACTGCACTGCATTTAAGAAGAGGGCAAGGGGACCTCTACTGCGTCCCTTTTACTTTGATTTCACGGTCCTGCCTGCCTAGGGTTTTAGACTGTGTGAGATAAAGGCAAAGGAGTCATGCCTAAAAGTTAAATATCATTTTGAATTTCTTCATTAGATTAACATTTTCTGAGAAGGTCCAATGCAAACAGAAATACCAACCCCAGTTTGGTCTCTAATCCTGAATCACGCGGTTAGTCTAAACCCTATTTGGCCATCAGTTGGCCTCTCTAATGACAATAAGGATATTTTAAACCATGCAAAATGATCACAGTTTTGCTTAGCTGCCTACACTTTGCCATGGTTACACGAAGAAGTAACTTCATGACACATGGTTGGCATTTCTTTCATTTGTTTGTTTGTTCAAGCTCCAGGAGGGCTATCGGTGAGATACATCTGAGAGAGGAGGTTTGAGTTTACATCCCTCTAGCCCCCAGACTGTTAATTTTAACAATATGAGTAAACTTGCCAGAGTTTCCGCATTCAGCGTGTTTGGGGCATGCCAGGGTGGGGGTGGCATAAGGAGGGGGGTGGGGGGTGGGGGTGGCATAAGGAAAGGGGCGGCGGGGGGGCTACAAAACAGCAGATGAAGGTGGTTTCATTGCCATGGGAACCAGACTGCCCATGGCAAAGAGAGCAGATCTGGTGAGCTGGGGAGGGGGCATAGAAGAGCCAAGTTATTATGTAGCTGCATTTATTTTTAAAATGGTTTGTGGCATGGAAATGTCACCGATGGAGACTCTAATTTGGAGAGGACTAGCAGCAACCTTGGTTTAAATGGTACAGTTCTGCCCTTGCTGGGATTATCCTTACCAAGTTCCTGGCTGAAGTGTTTTCCTCTGATGCATCAGTGTACTAAAATTGGTGACCTTGTGGGTATACATTCTTATAACTGACAGCAGTTTGGCCTGTTGATTGTTTCATTGCCTGGATCCTTCCTTGAAAAAGTAAGCAATTGGGTTTGGTTCTCATGAAAATTAAGATCACATCAGAAGCTGAGCATCTTTAGCATCCCCAGATGTTGCTTGTGTCATCTGGGTACCCCCCAAACCAAAATGCCTTTCTGCCCTTTGTTATGACCCTTTCTGTTTCTCGAGCATTGATATATGGGATGGATAAGTTATAAATATGAAATCTTCACAGGGCAGTAGCTCAATCAACAATGCTTTCCTTGCAATGAAACATGCAAAGATTAAACTTAACTCAAGTGATTAAGTCATCAATATTATTTATGATTCTAATCAACAATCAGGAAGACTAAAATCAGATAATAATCCTAAACTTACCTTGCATTTGCACTGTTTTAGTCAGTTCTCTAAAGGGGAGTTGATTCCCTCTCTTTGGCAGCCATTAAAGATGTCAATTGCAGATGAGTACAAAGCTCATATTTCCAGATGGAAGTATGTTATGAGAAATATTACGAACACTTCTTTAAGAAATTATGTAGTATAGTAAACACATTTGGCCTTTTTTTCCCCTGCATTTTACTTTATTAGACAATCGTGAATCACAGATTCATCAAAAAGAGTATTTATGATGGAAAGATTAACTTTATTAACTTTATTAACTTCACTTAGTATCCACCCAGTTAGATCACGATGCAAAATAGGATTCAATTAAAATGTACAAAAACATTAAAAAGTAGTATCAAGTCAAAGGAACTTTTAAAAGCGTTCTTGAATTGCAACTTCTTTGCTATGCTTCTAAACCAAAGGAAACATTACGTATGATTAGTAAACAGACAAATTTTGGTTCCCATATTTGTCCATTTTTCAGAATTACAAGATCTTACTGCAATGTTTAGAGTAAAAAAACAAAAGTAGGTTCTGCTGCACTAATTTGCCAATTATTTCATAACATTGTATGAGCTAGGTATTGAAATAATTTTCATTGACGGAATGTTCTTCACACCTGTAAGTGGAGCTACTGCTGCCAAAACTGAAATATTGCTTCAATAAACTTTCAGTCTACTTAATGACTTCTCCTGTTGATCTGTGCCTTTAAAACTTCAGCACAAATATCAACTGCTTAAGACATTAAATGTTAAGTTACATTTTGAGGATTTTAATAAGTCAAAGTAAGTTTAGAGCTTAATGTACATTATCTTGCTTTAATTTTAAATAAGCTTATTTTATGAGACATATAAAAGAACATAGGGTTTTTAAAAATTATTTTATACACCTTTGGAATGCTGATTTCTCTGGTTTTGCACTTCATCATGTCCACAGATTTCAAATAGCACTGGACTGGGCCTTGTGTATTCTCTAAAATAGACTTTTCAGTGAACATTGTATTGATATCTATTTAAATACAAAGAAAGTCTTTGTTAATGGGAGGAAATCATTTTCAAGTTTTCAGTGGGGCTAATAAAACCACAGTATTGCTTTCCAAGTTACCTGGAAGAAGTTTTCAGCCATGGACAGAACTCAAAGCGAAGGACCTATGACAAAGTTATCTGATTTTACTTGGCATTAGTTTAACTGTTATGTGTCTTGCTGAAGGCCACTTACTCTGACAAGAAATGTAAAATAAACCAATGAGAAATCAAAACAGCAGATAGGATACAGTTGTCTTTCCTTTTTTCAATACTTTGGCAAGGTAAGGAGTAGTTGGTAGACTACTGAAATTCAAAGGGCTGATCACATATGCAAAAATATTTTTTCATTAGGAAAATTCAGTAAATTAAAACATCTCAATATGTTATGAAAGTTGTTCTTAATTACATATTTTTATGGTAACTAGCTAGTAGTATGTACAGTCTGTTGCCTATATTCAGCATTAACTGTTTCCTTTCAAATGAACATTTTTTTCCCCTTCTCTAGTTCTATAATACTGTAAGACATTTGGCATGAGGATATATATGTCTGATGCATGCAGCTTTTATAATATAGTCCACTTCCTTGCTATAGACAGACCTTAACAATTTGGTTAATTAACTGATCAGTTAATATACTTGCTTTTTATAAACCCTATAGCTTATTATTAGCTGCCCTGGACTATGAATACTTTAGATCAAGGAGAACTAAATTTTTGTTTACTAATTCAGATTTTTTTTTAATCTAATGATTACCTTTTGTTCCCCTGCTTTCCTTTAGAAAAATAAATCTGTTTACCAAACAACTGGAATAACGCTTTAGAATTTGACTTCGTTTGAGAAGAGGTGGGCAGATGTGGGTCAACATTGGGTCACTCTCTCCAGCCCTCTTATGAAATAACAAGGTTTTTGTTACCAGTTGACATTTGGTGGTGATTTTATAGAAGACAAAGCTGGAAAGTCCTCTGCTGCTTTGCACTTGATCGCACTCCCACTTTTAAACAGAACATAATCCACCAGATGACAAAAAATTGACAGGGTTTGACAACAGTAAATGGCTTTTGGTACAGCTGAATGTATCTACTGAAGCTTCAGTGAAGTTTTCTTCAGTAGATCAGCAGGTAAGTTAGCGTATGATTTACAGAAATTCTAATTTTTAAAAGTGTCAGTACTTGCATTTATGAATTTACTTATAAAAATAATTCAGGAGACTGAAATAACGTTAAAAATAGTTGTCACATGTTTTTTACTGCTTCAGATATTTCTGAGTAACCCCTCTTCCCCAGGATGCCTGCGTGATTGACTACAGGGTAATTTACTGGTAACATAGTGGGTTTTTTCCTAAAATAACAACTTCTATATCAAATTAGAAAAGATGAAGGAAAATGTATGCCATAGTTTTCACAGCTGCTTAAAAATAATGAGAATTTTTAATCTGTTAATGAGATACTGAAATATTTAAAAACCACAGAGGAAGGATTAATACTGGTAGAATAGTTCAGACAGATGTAAGAAGTTTTGTAACGTGAAAAGTCATCCCAATCTCTAAGCAGAGAAAAACAGTAACTTCATTTAAAATGCAAGACTAAAGCGAATTCTTTAAAATATATTGATGACATAAATCTCTAGGGGACCTGTGACTCATTTGTGTGTGCATTTTAATGGTGTTCGTTAATCTTTTGTGCCAAAAAAAGAGAAATGCACAGTAGTGTAATACGGTATTTGAATGTTGGAAGAAATAGAAAAATGATGTAGTTTTTAGCTGAATATAGAATAATTGATTCTACACGTGTTAATTGACACTATCACGGCAGTTTTTATACTGTGGCTTGGTTCATTCTTTTGATACTATTCTTCACTAAGCAAAACATAACTTTTTTTACCTCAGCTATGTTATCTATTTTCATGTGCATTAACTCATGTAGTCATCTAAATATTTTTAAAATTAAACCATTTTGTTTAAAATTACTGGTAAATAGCGGGGGGAAAAAAAACCAGGAAAACATTTTATTTCTAACCAGTCAGATCTGTTAATACGTTATTTTCATCATATCTTTCCATTTGTTTTTAATTACTAAATGTATTTCCCCCCAAAATACGATCTTTTGTGGGTTAAGGGGGGGGTTCTGCTCCTGCTGCTTCTTTCTTTCAAGCAGACATACTTCACTGTTTCTGGCAACCAGATTATCTTTAAAGCAGCACATGGTAACGTTGCAAACAGTGAACACCAACTTCAAGTGAGAAACAAGCGAGCTTTTGAGCAACACAAAACCTGGATCAAATCTTGAGGTGGTGCAAACTGATATAGTTCTGACTTGAGCCAGACTTTCAGTTTTCCACTTTCTGAGGATCTTATCTGCATATATCCTGAAGTAAACATCTTCAATAGCTATTGAGAGGTGAAAACTGAAATTACATAGTGGCAGAACCTCTGTAAATAATAAAATTCCAAGCCTGCCTTACAGCATTCCTTTGGCTTTTGTGGTTGCCTTTGTACATACAGTGTAAATATAATGAGTGTATGAGATAGGTTTCAATGAGAGCAATATCTGTATTGCATGAATTAATAGTAGTTGTATCAGGGATGAATGAAGTCTTGATCTAAAGGGGAATGTTGCTCAGCTACACAGTTGCGACCACATCATACGCAAGGGGAAAGTGCATTTTCTCAATGGTGCTACTAAGGCTGGAAGGGACAACTAACGCATCTCTGCAAGTAATAGTTTCCACATAACTTTATTCATGGTTTATCTACTATTTCAGACTTTTAAGATGGCAATGTTGCAGACCAAAACTGAAAAAAAAAAGCAGCAAAAAATATTCTCCCCCAAATCTTTCTAACGTACTCCTTCCTTAAGAATTGTGCTAATTATGTGCTAATGTAGCCGTAATTTTTCAGTACAAAGTGTTAAGCAGCATTAGGCAATGTTAGGCAGCTGGCTTCCCGAGCTCGTTTCCACTGCTGTTGCACAGACCTTGCCCCTGTCTTCCAAGCTGTGCTGGCACAACTGTTTGTGGGACAATCCTGTGAACTATTGGGGTGCTGTCAGCATTAAAATAATGCAAAAGGTATGATTTGAAATTGTCACCTGAGCAAACATTACCAGTGCCACAGACTGACTATGCTTCAACAGATATGGGAATCTCTCTTAGCAAAATAGTCCCAGTAAGGACAATTCAGGTGAGACCAGCCACATCAAGCAGTTTTATTCTTTATCAGCGTCTAACTCATTTGTATTAAAAGCTGGCTAGATAGCTGGGAATGTCAGGAAGCCTGTATGCTAATTGCCTTTAAAAATAAATGCATCAGAGCCACTGGAGTATTTCTGTTATGTTTTTAGATTATTCATATAAATTATGAGGTTATCAAATGCAAATGTGAAATTGTCAGGCATATGCTCAGATATCATCTGCCTAAACTGTGCAATTACTCAGAATGTCATCTCAGTCTTCAAGCAACCAGAAACTTCTGTTTCTACATAAAGCATCATCAAGGTATTAGAAAGCCTTTGGCAATAGAACAAAATTAAAATACCTCAAGCAGTGAAATCCATTAATATAAAGGAAGACAAGTTCAAGAGAAATAGTTAGGGCATGTCTGCTTGACAGTGACAGCAGCACAGAGCCCTTGCAGGTTAAATCACCCTGCTGAGAAGCTGGGATCTCTGCATTGTAATGGCTACAGTACATTGCCTGAGCTGCTACGCTTCAAGCTAATTTGGACATCTCTGGGCTACACTTCAGTGGCTACAGGCAGCAACGGTCCTTCCTTTGCGAGTGCAAATCATGTCAAGGCAGGAATAGTACAACACAATCCAGATATTTATGATACCAGCTTCAAACTCAGCTGTGTTAAATTGAGTGTCCTGTTCCACTACCGACTCCCTCCGGCACCGTGGCTGAGTCCTTACAGCACACCTGTATGGACACAGACAGTTTAAGCAGCTTGGATGCAAGCCACCTCTGTTTGGGAGGTCAATGGAGCTGTGGTTATTGCGGGGCCAAACCTGCTCTAGTACGTTCTGCGGGACCAATAAAACCAAGGAAACATTTCACCAACTCACAGCTAACCATCTCCTTTGAGATCAAAAATTCTCTGTCAACATGCTGAGTTACGAAAACAAATTATACAGGCTACCTCTTAACATTTATACATTACTTTTACAGAGATAATAAAGTTTTCATCTTTTCAGCATGAAAAGGATGAGATACGCTGCACTGTATTGAAACAGCTTTACTTGTAGATGCTTTCCTAAGCTATCGTCACAGATAATTTTTGAAAACAATAGGTAAATGTTCAAAATGGTATCCAGACAATTAAGATTCACATACAAAAATTATGTGCTGGAAACTTTCACTTCACTGTTACTGCATTTATACTACGTGGAGTTTACATTATGCATATAAAGAAGTCATCTGTATTTTCTAATTATAGATGCTTTAATAAACACCAGCTTCGAACCATGACATTCTCTATATCCACAAACGTACAGAATACACAATTGCAAGACGTTTCCATATGCTACCTTTCTGATGTGTATGGGACCTGACCCCAAACACTTATCTCTATGCAGATAAAGGTGGCATCTGTATGCACTTAATTCTTGCGCTCTACTGAAGTTGCCAGCTGTGATTGTTTCTGGAATTGCAACATCCCATCGCTGGAAAGAGAACAATTTATTTCAGGTAAACATATAAAGAGTTTACAGATGAAAATCTCTTTCAGTCATTATATGCATGGCCTGGCCTTGAAAGGATCATTAATTTTCATTTCTTTCTACATCATAACCAAATTACTTATCTCTCAATTAATGTGCTGTGATCTAAAAAAAAATGGTGGACCAGATATTTCACTGTCATCTCACCTCATGAGGCTGTGCTCTTCAAGAGGGCAACATCTCAGCAGTTATGAAAGAGTAGAGCTATCAGTGGTTCTTCCAGATGTACGTTTCACAGTTTTGCCCAGGCAAACTGGAGCTATATGTCCCTGTCTAGTGAAATTGTACCTTCTAACTTAGCATTTTGCCTTTTGTTTTTCTGCCAGAGGACCTCTTTGCTGTGGGCAATCAATTTATTGTTGAAAACGATCAATCTAGCAATAACCATTGTACCGATAAAGCTTCCCCATGTTAGCCTTTGTCATTAACTGAAAAATATGTTTTTATATGTAAAAGGCATGAATCTGTGTACCAGGTACATTAGTGAAATCTACATATAATATGTGCTATACTTCCACTTCAGAAGTTTTTATGATTTGATCAAATACCTAGTCAGAATCTCTGGCATGATTTATTAGCTGGTTAATATTCATAACTGTAGTTTCCTTTAAGTACTTACAGACTTTCTCATTAATACCTGTACAAATATCACAATAGATATTACACACGAGATGACACTTGCTAAAATCATCTTGCCCCCTGTAACGCAGCCTGGCATCCTGCAGGTCTCCATGCTTTCACACAGCTCTGAGAGCTGCCTCTTCCATTACGATTCCTTGTGCCCCCAGCTGAGTGCTCCTATTGCCAGTCATACTCTGCAAACTGCTTTTTAGTGGTCACCATACACGTTTTGGCTCTCTTAACTTTGGCAAGTAATTCCTGCCCATCCATTTTCATTTCAGCTAAATAGAAGCTTTTTATTTGCAAAGTATGAAGAACGACTCACTAAATAACCAGTATTATAAATGAATGCTTGAAATAATGTGAGAAACCATTACTTGAATGGCTCAAAACTTCTTTCATGATTTGTATGTGATCTATGTGAGAAATGGCATCTTCAGCTTCAGTGAAGAAGGTTTCTGTTTGCTTAGAGGATCTCACTGTTTGTCCTAATATAAACTCGGGGGAAAAACTCAGCTTCCAGCATGTTTCTAGAAATCTGCATTTGCTATTCCCCCGCATCTTCTTTATCCTGTACCACTTCCTCACAGAGCCCTTTACCTGCAGGTTTCCCTTTGAAATCTAGAGACCATCTAGGCACCAATGGAATTACCCGCTTCCCCATCTGATCAGGGGCAGGGGTAAGAAAGAGGGACAAAAAATCCTGCCAGGTAATCTCTGTGAATTACAACCTCATTGGCAAACATGTCTTTAGGTTGACTGAAATATGTTGCTTTCGTTGGAATTTGTTTTAACTGTATGAATGACAACTATTATGATTCTTGTATTTGTGAAAGTGAATGGGAAACTGCTACACATGGTTTAAAGTGCATCATCCTGATTTTATGCTTGGATAATTTCAGTTTGGGAATAAGACTGGTGCTAAGCAAGTACAGCAGAGAGTAGAGGATAGTGGGCAGAGCATGAATATTTTGTCATTCCATCCTGGAATCTATAGGGAGGGTGATCACGAGCCATGAATTACAGTTAACTGGACAGTTACTGGAAACGTGCTGTTGACCAAGCAGCTAATGCAGGGCAGCATTAAACATGTTATCACTGGAGAGCACTAGACACACAAATATGCTTTAGGAGGCCTGAGGCTGGAGGAATGTTTGGTGAACGTTGCCCCTTCCCAGCTTCTTTTCAGGTGCTCTTCACACAGGAAGGGAACGCGCTGGCAGCAGAACCGCTGTGCATATGAAGCAAATCCTTGCTTCAGTCGTAAGGCAGGCATACTCCAGCAGGCCCATGGAAGTATTACACGCACTGAGTATATCCACAGTAAATCAAGATGCATGGTAGGCGCGGACATATTTCATGAAAGAAGCCACTTAAGGCCCTAAGTGGCCCTGTGTTTGCAAAAGCCAGTCTGCAGAGGGCTGTATGTGAGAGGTACTGGTTACTTTATACTTCTTCCCATATAAAAAGGCAGCTGTGGTGTTGTTTTCCCAAAGGACAGATGAGTTCTTATGGATTGGAAAAATCAGCTGTGAATTGACTAAGAAAAATTTACTTGAATTTCCCAAAGTCAAAAATAGAAGCGTGCTTACATAGTAAAGATAGACTGAATCCAGCACTTCTTTCTGCTACAGGTAACTAGCAGCAGAGTTGCATTTTGATGGGGAATTCTGTTGTCTGACCTCAAAGTCCCGTTGCAGCAAACTCTTCCTTTCTTTAAAGGAATGTTTTCTTACGATTGGGTTGTCATTGATTAGGTTATGATTAGCCGCATCAAAACACAGCTTGCTGTATGGCGTAAGCCAAGCAAGGTGCAGACTCTTGCACTCTCTTCCTCACAAACAGGAAACCCATGTCACTGTCATCAGGTAAATAAGGCGCACGCACACCACAGTGAGGCAAGATTCCTGAGTTAATCTTGAATCTGCAATTGATGTTCTGGTTGACTTTTTCAGAAGCTTCTTCACAATTTTTGGGTTCTGTAAAACTGAGAGTGATAACATGTGATAGACTTTGATCTTGAGGATTTAAATGCTGTTTGTGCCCCCAAATCCTTTCATATCTTCTTTGTTTTCACGCAGTAAATGTATTAGCTAATTTCTTTAAAACCACAGAGACCTGACTGGTTATATTCCTGTTGATGTTAGTCACTTGCCTGACTTCTAGCATGACTTATTACTCTTTTAACTGATCTATTATGTGCCACTTTGCCTGAATTCCTTTTCTGAAATTGCCATTAGTGCTTAGGTAGTAAAAGCACAGCAACCTGTACATACTTCACATCACCCGAGAATCTAGCTGTCAGGGTTGTTATTCTTCTTAGTAGCTTTTCTAAAGGTAAAAACAGCAACATCTTAGAGGCTTTTATCAATGATTAGCCTATTGTAGAACGTATTTCATATACCAGGAAATGTGCTGTATACCATTTTGGAATGGTATTGTGGTTTCATAACATCCTGTCAGCATCTGGATACTTCAGTAAGAAGCACCTGATTCTGACTTGGCTCTGACTTTGTGCCGGCATAACTCCATTGCTTCAAATGGATAGAAGTGAAATCTGAGTCAGGTCCGGTAGAGTTGCACAGATGAGCTGGTGGGCTAAGCAGAAACTTTTGGACTTTATTGGAAACTATAAACATTCTTAATTCTGCAGTTAAATTTTACTTCATCTTCCTGGGCTTTTCCATGAGTGTATTGCAGTTTTGGTGTTTGTTGGCCCCAAGTCTTTTGCCTGGCATTTTTATTTGGTTCCAAGTGCCCTCTTACCCAGCATCAGGAGAGTAATGAGTAGAGCAGTACCAAGCATCATTCGTAGTGGGACTCCGCTGTTTGCGTAGCTTTTCCCAAATTAGCTTTAAACTAGCAGCTTGGGCCCCTCTAAGAAGATAGCTGGAACTGCACAGAATATAATGCAGCTGCCACAGAGATTTGGTACCTACCCAGCCCATTAGTCTCTTCTGGGATCCATGTTGCTGTAGCTACACAACTGTCAGCACCTGACCTACTTTAATTAAAGTCAGTTTAAGTAGAGTTACTCAAGCTGCAGTCCACCTTTTTTGTTCAAGGCAGGTGAACTCTCAGGTGCAAGTGTCTATCATTGCCGTAGAAAGCACAATATTATTCATATGCTCATACATTTCTATGTAATTATTTGCATAATTTCCTGTCTATATTACCACTAGTTAAAGTTTTAGTTAATTAGATGATTGTATATTGGCAGCTGTTCACACGTATTCATTTTTTAGAAATATAAAAGTTTGCTTCCCTAAGCAATTTTTTTTTTTATTGTGCAAAGATTAGTGAAGTCTAATGTAATAAATTTTTATATACTCTTACTCCTCTGTGGTGGCTAAGACTGTTTGTATTTTCCAATATGGGTGCCCATTTTATGTTTTGTGGAATCTTATAGCAAACCAAAATGACAATATACAAATAATTTTCAGAAAGAGTCAAAAGGATGCATCAGAAAGTATTTCCCTGGAACTACTCTGTACACTTATCTTTAGATCTTTTTTTCTTTTTCTACAGTCACAAATCTTTGCTTGCCCGTATCATGGAACTGTGGTACTGTATTTGTGCTGTGCTGTATTTCAACTGCTGTTTCTGCACTAGATGTCCTGATAATGACTTCCATGATTATCCTTAATTGGAAGCACTGCCAGTTTAACGAGTTTTCTGCTGCCCGTGTTGGCCTACCAATCTACCCTCTTCCTCGCAGCTCCAGTGCTCACAGCTCAGTCCTCAACAGAATGAAGCAATAATGCAGCCGTGAGGGTTTTGAAGTGTTGGAGAAGCTCGCCTCTCCCCTGCCATTACCAGCAGTAACAGCCCCTTGACTGAACCAGCACTGGGGTACCCGCAGCACGAGGTGTGTGGCTGAGATTGCTTGCTTGCTTACATGTTCATCTCTCTGATCCTGTTCACTTTACTCAGCATTCAAGGTATATTAGAGAAAGCAATAACAGCTTCAGTAGCCAGGTTCCCTTCTTGTAATTGGTGTGGTGATAAGAATTTAAGAAATTGCCAGCTGGCTTGAACTAACCACGTGTGTCTGTGGCTGGGGCAATTGGCGTGGCTGTTTGGGGAGACTACATGAGCCTGTCCACATCCTGCTGTCCATTCCCTTCCTTCTGCCCCAGAGTCAAAATTTTTGGATTAAAGACATCAAGGAAACATGCCTGTCTGTTCCTCTTAGTATTCATTTTAGGACCCGTTGTCCACGAATGTGTGCAGCTGCTTTTTCAACCTAACGGTGCTCTCCACTTCCACGAGTTCCCAAGGTGAGTCTGGAAGGGAAAAATTCAGCTTAAAATACAATGGTTACACAAAGATTAGGAAGCTTTTTGAGTGTTTTATGAAAGATAATTTCTACCATGGATGTCATCTGTCAATACTTTGACTTTTTACAGTAGCAGATAGCTGCACACACAGCAAATCATCAAAGCAGAGCGATACTTTTATCTATGTCATATGACACTGAAAGACAAGAAAGGCAACGGTGGGTCAGATCAAAGGTACGTCCAGTTGTGGGTTTCATCCCGTCTCCTCCTGCCAACACTGACCTTGGTGCTTAAGGCAGGTCAGAAGCAGAGGGAATACCTGTAATGTTACTTTCCCGGCGCTTACCCAAAGCCTCCAGTGATTTGCAGCTCAAAGTCATTCTGATCCAAAAGTGATGATCTTTGGGTTTAACAGCAACTTGTTGGATTGTTCTTTCACAAAATTATCCAATTGCTTTCTGAATCCCTGCTGTCTGGGCATCCGCGACACCTTGTGTGACAGCATGTTCCCTCCATAGGAATTCTGAAACGCGAGTATTTGCATTGAGTTGTTTTAAGTGCCTTATGTGGATGTGGGAAATTGCATAGATAAAGTCATGATTATTTTCAATAGCAAATTCAAAGCGTGTTTATGAGCTGTGAACAGAAAGAGGGAATTATTTGTTTTGATTTATTCATTTGAATTTTTTTAGTAATGCTATTGACATGACATACGTGGACCTACTGCCTGATTCCTGACCATAATAATTAAACACAAACAGAAGAAAGTGTGGTGTATGGTTCCAAGAATATATGCAAGTTATATCAGTTATGTAGCTAGAGGCATACGTAGCTTTATCTTTACATATATGTGGAATCACAGATCCGTTTTTGTAGCCACAGCCACTTGTCTGGGTGGATACAAAGGTAGAATAGCAGATTAAACTTTTGCAAAAAACTGTCCTGATTCTGCCAGGCCCTTGGGAATATGCTGCATTTTAATTGAGGGTTCCTCCCCACTGCAGCCCATGGTAGCGCTTATCCGAGAAAGCCAGGCTTGAGCCTGCAGCTCCAGCACTGAAGCCTGTTGATGAAGCTGGGATGGTGCAGGAGTGTGGGGAAGGTTTGTAAACAGCTGAAGTGGAGCCTTCTGGGTTTAATGTGTTCCATAACCAGTTCAAACAGGGCAGCGACTGAAAACCCCAGATGTCAGAGTTACACAACAGCTCCTTCAGAAAAGCAGCTTTAAGTTTTCAGTGGGCTTTATAATAAAGAGCATGCATGAAATGTTCACCCACAGATAGTGAAGTGTTTGCTTTGCTAGCGGTACTCACCCACCATCAGCTCTCAGCTCATCCTTTCACAGGGGGAGAGACGGAGCTAATATTATTCTTCATCCCTAATGCATGTTTTTACATTACTCTTATGTTATTGTGCGTGGGTTGTGTATAGCAGACTTAATGCAGCAATTTGTAGACCTGCATCAGTTTAGTGCCTTTTTTTGTTCTTAAAGAAATGCTATATTGAGTGCAAAGTTTGAGGCTTTTTTCCACCTGGTCTAAGGTTGAGGACTTTGAAGGAAATAAGGTTTATTTTGAAACTAACAGAAGTTTGGCATTTTCCATTCGTATCTGTAGCTTCGTATCCCAGCAGTGTTCAATTTCAGCCACCTGCCGTGGGATGTGGTAAGCTGCATCCTATAAGCACCCATTTGTCTCCTCCTCTGAAGGGAGTCAAGACTGTTATCTCAAACATCAGCTCCTGTACTGAAGCTGTTTAAAGAATCTCACGCCAAGTAACTGGGTTTTAAATTTCCAACATTTCTAAAATTTTCCTGTAAAGTTCTCCAAATTTAACATTTCTAGTGGACTGCAAGGTCAGGATTCTTCCACATGTCGCTTGTATTTGGCAGAATATTCTGCTTTTCTACCATGTTATGGGGATATAACAGCACTGCTACTTGTTTTACTGTCTTGCAATGGCTGGATTTAAAACTTCCAGTCTTTTTAAATATAAGGTGGTTTTGATCCTGAGGCATCATTTAAAAGGATGACACTGACCTCTGTATTCTTGTTTTGTTTAAGATTAGTACTTTGGTTTGGTTAAGAATCTAAACCACAGTGAACTACCACAAAAATGGACTCACGCAGTCTCTGGCATCAGTTTAGTTAACTAGTTTTACTTTAATGCAGCCTTTTCATGAATGAAAGAAGGCTGTAGCTGTGCCATCCCTTCAAATCCAGGCTGCCATCTCCTTAAATTTCACACTGCTAGGCCTCCTTAAAAGTGACTTGCTTCTGGTTCTGAATGCTGTAGGACAAAGATCTTCACCTGTTATTCATGGCAAGGCTCAATGTGCCTCTGCTGCATCATAAATTCTGTCATTATCACTCACAAGATCCTTCAGCTCTGATGCTTCACGTCTACTTAGACAACTTCAGACTGCCTGGAAGGTTTTGGCACAGTCAGGACTTAGCTGAGCATTGTCTGACCTCTTTTGCTTTGTATTTCTCACTGGCTTTTCCCTCCCCTCTTTGATGGTGTCTGTCATTTTTCATCAGCACGCTGACCTGTACCCAGGTGTGCTAATGACCTTACCCCAGTGTTTTCATATGACTATAGTCAGGGTGTCACATCTCTCCTCCTCACACTTCAGTATTTCCCTTACTTTACCTCTGCCTCTCTAAAATAAATACTAATGCCAACCTCTAGAGAACCTATCCACCAGTAAAAAATTTCTTCTGAGAAGAACTATCTGTAATTTCTGACTGGTCTCCACTGGAGCACTCTAAGAGGATTTTAATAGGGCTGGTTTTTCCTATCAAGGCTTGGTCAGTAAGGCTTGACACAAAGTTTTTATTAATGAGGTGTCTGATTGTTCCATGGACTGTTTGTTTTTCATATTGTAGTCACTGAACAGTGCAATATTCTAAAAAATGAGAGGACACGACACGCTGGATGCTGATTTAAATTTATTATAAATCAGCAATTGGTACTCATATCATCTTACCTTACTTTGCTAGGGAACATGAGAAATATAACAGGAATACAAGTTCTGTTTCCGCAAGCGTGAAGAAACATTTCATTAAATGACAATTTCCTGGGTGACCTTTTCACCTTCTGCATTTGATAAGCTGTACAATGCACTGCTTTCTCTTAAACACCCTGGTCTCAGAGGAATCAAGCAGCTGTCCCTAGCTAGCAACAAACCTTGATGTGAAAGAACATGAGGAAATCAGTGAGCTGGGGTCTGTTTCTGCAGTGTTCAAGCAGGTAAGGTGCTTGCAGTAATTGCTTCAGAGGCTTTCTGCATACAGGGTCAACTGCTTTGTTAGTGTATGTTGGTGTGAGGCTGTTGTATAGGGTTCTTCACAGATTACTGGTTCCTACTCTGTACCCATGCATCAGAAGAAGCGATGTACCAAGGTGAAACCTACCCTGCACACTTCATAGCACAAAGTCAGAATGAGCCGCTGTGGCCCATTAAAGCTTCACTTTTTTAATATATGGAAGGGCTTCCAAGTATTACAGGGTCAAAATCTTCTTCTACCACATCATCAACGTAGTATCTACACAGTCCTACCCACTGAACTGAATTTGTCTCTCATTTGGGGATTGAATCTGACATTTAATTGAATCTGTCAGTCATCTGGGGATGATGCAAAGATTGGGAACAGTGAGTTGCAGAGAGCATGATGCACTTCCACTTCCACAATATGTTGTATGTTTAGAGCAAAATCAACGCATTGTGCTAGTGGAGATGAAAAGGTGTTACTCAACATTTAGCACAGCCCAAAATTTGAGCCTGGGTAGGGGTACCTAAGCTATCCTGACTGTGACTAGGCAAACCACAAAAACTCTTTACCTAGTTTCATTAAACTTCTAGTTATTCCATCGTCTCGGTTTCCTACTTTAAATTGGAGCTAATTGGGTGCTAATTTAAAAACAAGATCATTTTTCTTCATAGCAGGACCAAATCTTTTTTCTGTGTGGAGTTCTATTCAATGTCCTTTATGCAGGATTGTGAAACTTTTTTTTTCCTTTTTTTTTTTTAAAAAAAACAGATGGCTTTAGCTCAGCACTGTAGTATACTGATAGCTGCGGCTTTAGACAGGTGTCCAGGACCCTCTTCTCTGGAGGAGACTGATGACAGCAGATGATGCTGATGAAAGCCTAAAAGGATTGAGAAACATGAACTGCCCATTTCTGCTCCCTCCCATATTGTGCCTTTCCCCCCAGACTCTTTTGGTGGGGGAAAGGCTGTAGTGTAGGAAGGAATAGGGTAATTCATCACATTTTTTCAACAGCCTCTGTTGGCAAGGTCCAAGGGGTCCCAACATGAAAACTAACAGGATATTCTTGCTCTAATTGAACTGGCAGAATTTCTTTGCTGGAGTAGAGATGCTTGTAGGGTCTAATTCACTTTCATTTTTGAACAGTGAGTGCTGCTTCACACTGGGGTAACGCAAATGTTCCTGCCTGTTTTGAGCACATCGTGCTTATACTGAGTGTATTCCCTTTCAAAAGGGAGGACCCTTTACCAGGGCAGATAAACTGAGTTTGTTACTATTGCTTAGCTTCCGAGTGACTACGTGATTTATTATGATTTTTCTGTCATAATTTTTCTTTTATGGAGAGAGCAGCTTAATATAACTGCAGGAATGACTGAATTGTGGTAAGAACCATGTAGAGCTTGCACCAAAGGGTGTTTTGAAAGTGTTGACTTTTCCGAGAGCTCCTAAAGGCAGTGGGGGCTTACTTGAAGATTTAAAAAGTGGGCTGTGAGTTTCTGGTCTAAGCCATTGCAGAAATTGGTCATTGCATACCCGCTCTCCATACCTGCATGGCCTGCTCTCCAGCTGACAAAGTTGCCTTCAGACTTAACCTGAACATACTTTAGGCAGCTTAAAACCATCTGGAAGGGTGATAGCACAGAACTTGGCATGATCTACTGTCTGAATATTTACACTAGGTGAAGGTGTTGGGAGAGAAATGGGGAGAGAAAAGCAAGTTTTGCATGATGAACATTATGTTATTGCAGTGATGTTGGTGGTGGTGCCCAGTGTAACTAATACAAAAGGTCACTTGGGTGTGTTCACACAACCTGCCATTAACACCATTGAGTTGCAGTTGCGTATCTAAAGTGTGGTAGCCAGTGTGTTTTGCTCTGATTTTTTTCAGACTTGGAGACCTTATAAGATGATGTCATATGTACCAGCGACAATTTTATTTCAGTGTCTGGGCTCATTCCCTGGGCAGATTCAAGGTGGTACTCCAATGGGAAGAAAGCTCTATAAGGTACGGTTATTTTTCCAAAGCAGCTGATCATTCAAGAGAATAACATGAAACATTATTATCACTAAATGTCCCTCCAACCTAGGGTTTACTCAGTGCTCTTTAAATTCAAAGTATAGCCTCTTTTTTGTCTCCAAACAATGTCATTCTTGTCTTTTCTAATAATTTTCTAATAAGCCACAGTCTCATTCAGTTAGCATGGTAAGCAGTCTTATTTGTTGAACTGTGTTTTATTTTGAAGGTTCAACTTTCATCTAAAATATGAGAAATACATTAAAATAGCATCTTTTACTTACCAGCATGTAGATTTTTTTCCATAATTTTTTTGAAATAAAAATAGGAATAAGGTAAAGGATTTGACAGAATTAATGTAGTACATAACTCTGGGGGCATCGCTACCTGGCAGAACAAATCGTAATGAAATCATCATTCAAAGGAAACCTTGCTTCAAGTTACTGAATGAATATTAAAAAGACAGATTAATAGGCTTAAAAGAAAAGTAGATAAATAGACAGAAGGCATGATTGAATAATAACAGCTAACTTGGGTAGTTTACATTTCTATTGTGCTTATAAATCCATGTTATAGGTGCCTAGCAGAGACTTGGTATTTTCCCCTGCGGGAATCCACTACGGATTTCCCTGCTCTAACCCTGATAGATATCATACCAATGATATCAACTACTACCAACTACTCCCCAGCAATTTGGCACATCCATATTACTCACTTTTAATCAGATAAGATATTTTCTTCAGCACCTGCTCTCACCCTCACTAGGCTTTCTTTAAACTTACATGAACATTACTAAGAACTGATTTAAACCCAGTGTGGTAATAAAGGTATCCCCATTAAAAAAGAAAGTTATTTTCTTGCAATGTAGAATAAAACTTACACACAGTTTTGATACTTTAAGGGTCTGGTTTATGATCACATTTGATGGGTTAAACCTAGTTCACTTGAAGTGGCTTTATCTATCAACATCCAAGAAGGCACAACCTCATTCTTGAAGTCTGACTCCTGCAATTTCGGCTGTCCCATCAAGACTGAAATCAGGCAATTTTCAGGTGTTTCCTGTAGCTGGTCAGAGAGGGATACTTTACTGGCTTCCCTTTTTGCGATGCTTGTAGTTCCTCTGCTCCCAGAAAAATGCAGGTTTGACTTAGGAGAGCGCTGATGTGGTGTCTGAGGAGTTGGTGTCAATTACTCCACAGCTCCACTGAACTCTGTGGGTTAGGGTTATCATCTGACTTTCTCCTTCCGTGATGAGCAACTGCCTCCCACCAAGCATGGGAAGGCATCATTCAGTATGACTCCAGACTACAGTCAGGAGCAGTATTTTTATTTCCCTTGAGGAGCAGCGGTCATATTACCCAGTTAAAATAGTCCAGGTTTTGATTTTCCATTTGAGAAACAAAATTATTCATGGCTAGCCTGAGTTATGAAAGATTTACTCTGAAGAACAATACAAAACTGCTGATGAAATTAAAATGAGAATATTATTCAGAAGTAAGGCTACAGGAAGAACAAGGATGTGTAAAAGCAATTTAATTTCACGGGTTTTAGAAACATTGCCCTTTGTCTCTTTAAGATCTATTTTTACTAAAATTTTGCAGCCTGAAAGTTAATTCATTTTTTAATGTATGTTTGTCTTTCAGAAGCTTATTGATTGAAGCGTCTATTTGTATGGCAGTGGTCTAGAAATACTACTTTACATGCACGGTATCTACATTTCCTCTGCAAGCTACACAAATTGCTTTTTATCAAAGCTTCTTTCCCTTGGTCGCTTTTTTAGAAAACTATGACAAATGCAGATTGTTCCACTAACAAACTGTTCCACAATCCCTAGGATATCCCTAGGATACTGAAGTTTGTCCATACAGGTCTGTGCCCTGTGTCCTTTACCTTTCCTACCAGGATCTTTCCTGTTCCCTCCCGTGTCACACCCTCTGATCTCTCTCTCCACTGTGCTCTTACTTCCCTCTCTTGTCCCTCAAAACCAACGGGTCTCGCTGTCGCCCTTACCTTCCCTCTCTGGCTTTTTGGCTGAACCAGGGGCAGAAATACCAGCCGGCTGAGGAGCCAGCTAGCACCAGACTGCCTTGCTAGAAATCGTTTCTTTTCAAGTAAGTAGTGCTCTGTAGTGTTAATTAACATGATATTCAGATAACTCATACATAGTGGCAGCTCATACTGTGAGCCCTAGCTTTGATTGACAAACTCTTGTGTGATTCTGGCTAAACCAAGCACTTTGTTGATTTAAACCAGAACCTAATCCTTGAAGTGGAAGTAGTAGTTGTGTAAGAAACTGCTGGGTGATCTCATAAACTGAATTTATCACGTCTCTGGTGCTGCAGTTATCTACACATTAATATACTAGTCTGTTCTTACTTCTAGCCTGACTTGCATTTCCATGATGCTGTTGCAAAATGTCTGGGCGGGTCAATATGTTCCAGGATTTCTAGGAGAAATCCATTGATGAGCTTAGTTCTTCTTTTGAAGCCCATTGGCATTCAGATCCAGAAGAAGTTAGACTTATTTTGCAGGTTATTCAAAAGGGACTTCTATAACCCAAGTTTTAGTTTAAAAAATATGTATGGTTTCAGGCATAGCCATGTAAAAACCAAAGTGCCTACATGTATAATCCCAAATATGATGCTAAAACAGTAAGAAATGGAAATTTGTTTCTTCCAGTTTTGCCAAAACTTGTTATACTTATTGCAAACCACAATGTTTGCTGGGTTTCCATATCTATTCTTTTGAGTCATGTGATTATTATTTTTTACATTCCTTACCTTTCGTTTAAAATGCAAAAGGAATTTTGCTCTCTCAATTATTAAGAAAACAAGAATCCAAACAATCCAAACAAAACACAAAAGAGCAAGCTCAGAAGCCCAAAGTCTGACAAGATATGCTTGTCTGATATGCTCATTCTTACATGTCAACGCTAATTTTTTTGAGGTCGATTTTAAGTTATGACTTTAGGGGCACACTGACTTGTGAGTTTTAATTGCAATAGAGAAAAAATAGCACCTTATTATAAGCCGGTTACTAAAATAGAGAAAATAACCAACAATTCTTATCTTGTGGGCAACCTTCCAGAAACAGTCACAGTCAAGGCTTGTTTGCTAAGACAATGGCAATGTGGGACATATCAGGACACATGGACATATCAGATCATCAGGAGAGATTATTATATTCAGCTATCGCTACTCAAGTCTCTGTTAAGTGTTAAGCAGAGGAGAAAGAGCACTGTATGGACTTGTTAAATTGAGCCACCGAGCTCGGCCCAGACCCAAACTTTGCAACTTCTTGAAAATGACGTCCATCTAGTGGACACAACTCGATATTACAGCAGCGAAAAAACAGCTGCTTAAAAAGTACATTAGCATTGTCTATACATATAAATGTGATTTTTTTTTTTTTTAAATAAGATAAGTTTATTTGCGAATTCTTGAAGCCTAAAAGAGTTTCTCTGATGGACTACTTTCCTCAATAAGCCTATTGTTCTTGACAGATACAATCTCACTTTTGTTTCAGATTCTTACCTACGTCCTGACGCTACTGGTGGTGTTTTCTTCAAGTTCAAAATCTGGAATTTGACTGGGTCCCTGCTGATAAATTTGTAACCAGGGAACAAGTGGAAATTTTGAAGAAGAATGATTGATCACTGTCTGAGAGATCTAAACCATATAAGTGAACTAAAGGCGCAGTTCTGCCATCCCTCCCCATTTGTTTCAGCAGACATTACACCAGGAAGACTCCTGAGAGACTTAAATGAATCCTCTTACTTGTGTGCACTAGATCTTGCTGCCTAGGAGATGTACAACTGGCATATCTAATAGCACAGTGTACCTGAACTGTGTTTAAAAATAGGAACCTTGTGAAACAGGTAAAATCTTGAATAAGCATGATTAACAAACAGGTTTTCGTATCAATTTTATTTATGAAGAATAATTGACCCTATCCCAAGTCCCTCATCGTCTTGACTACTGTAACCCATGGAAGTAACATAGGTTAGAGAACAAGAAACAAATCACAAAACCCTTTTGGAAATGTCATGTGATTTTGAGACCATCTGATCAAAATTATTCAGAAGTAAAGTATTTGGCAGCACCAAACCAAAGTGTTGAACTGCCAGAAATGGGAATTCTGCTGTATTTCACTTCCTCCCCCCACGTCAGCACGGAAGGGTAGCACTGTTGCTGCCTATATGCTGCAGTCATCTACTTTCCCCGGAGCCTCTCTTCGCTTGTGCAGTTCTGAAGGAGTGAAGCGAGTAACCGATAGATCCGTGTCTCTGAATCCCAGACAACACAGTGATCATTTACTTCAGTTGTTTAACAGAGGGGCCGTGACCACAGTGCAACTGGAAAGTGGTTGCAAGACTTGCTTTGATGGACCCTGATCTTTGAGTGTCCTGCTGTGCATGCTCTTTTTCTCCTTCAAGTACCCGTATCAACAAAACCCTACTCAAGCTGTCATTTGGACAATATCAAAAGCATAATAAATACTGAGACAGTAAGTGACGTGTTGGTGTGTGTTGGTGCTTATGCAATGGCCTAACTTTCTGATTTGACAAACTTAAAATTCGCTATGTGCACTCAGCTTGCTTTTTTTTGAGAGGGAAAGCCACGATTGAATGTAACAACTTTATTCTCTTTTGCACGTCAAAAATGTTAGTTATTGCTGTTAATCCTAGTATTCATAGAACACCAATTCTGTTCCTTGAATGTAACAATAGAAAAAACTATTATAATATCTGACCACCTTCCAACTGTGCATGCTAATGTTTACATTCTCTTCGGAGAGGTGCAGGTGTGAAGGGAAGGTGTTGGTTCCATTACTAAAATAGCTACACACGTCGCTGTGTATGCTTTGGAGAAAGCATTTCCTTACATCTGATGGAATCAATGTTGAAGTTTGCAAGGACTCTGGGAGAGGCTATTCCCTTTTTATCTGCAGAAAGTTCCGTCTTCTGTAGAGATTTGTGTCACCTTCGCTCTAGAGCTCTGGGAGCAATACCCTCACTCCGGAAAGGCAGAAACCTCATGCCAAACAGGCTTTGTTTCCAGCTAGTTTTCAGTATGGAGCATTAGGCAGTTATTCCAATGTTCTGGAGTGGTCTCCAGGCAGTGACAATGACAGCAAGTGACACATAGATCAGAAGTACTCCTGGCCCTTAAGATCTGTTTTGATATTATTTTGCTTTACAGATGCTATTCAAAACAAGGGGAATATCTCTGCCAAGGTTAAATATTCTGAGAAAAGAGCAATTACCTTTATAAATATTGCAATATGCCTAAAGGACGTTTTTTTCTTACACAGCATTAATTTTAAAAGTAATCAAATCTCCCAGGAGGACAATGTCACACGAAGTGATTTAAATTGTCAAAAGACGAACAGAAAATTTAACACTACAATTTCATCTTTGCAATTTTTCTCCATCGTGCCCAAATTGTACAAAATGCAATAATGCATGAAAAGATCTGGCAGTCCGATGTCTGTCCATCCTGAGGCACAATGGAGGGAATCAAGAATAGAGCAGAGCAGCTGCCTGATTTCTGAACCATCCTGTTTTTATAGGCTCTTACATAAGCCTTTTTTCTTCTGACTCTGTATTTACCAAGTCAAGGGTCTATCTCTTTGTTCCATTAGTGCACTACCTGAATTCATCGCAAACTAATGAAATATGGCAATAAGTCTTATTAGATGTGGAACATTGCTCAGTCCCAAACGCTCTCCTGAGAGACCCCCATCCCTCTCAAGTAGATATCAATGAGAGTAAGACTATACGCGTCAAAAGAAAACAACTTTTTTTAAAGGGTGATGTCTAAATTGCATGGTGCAAATGCCATTCCTTGGAAAAGCAAAGTTTTTTCAAATGGTCTATGTATAAAACCACTGATGGAGTGTGCAAGTAGAGTGGATGAAGTGCTCCTGCCTTCATTCCTGTCTCTCTCATCCTTGTTCCCAGCAGGACCCTAAGTGAGGCAAGGCTACAGGGGCTGCCTCCCTGCTTTCAGACACCACAGCTGATGAGCTTCAAAGGTTAGTCTGACTCATTTAAAGGGTCCAACTCATTTAAAGGATCTAATTCATTTAAAGGGTTAATTTTCACACTTTAGTCTGAAGGGAGGGATTTAAAATGCATGTTTCTTGCCTTGCTATAGGCGAGGTACCTGGCTCATTTGGCCTTCATAATTTGCTGCTCTGAGCGTTTGTGCAAGCATTAGGACTGCCTCTCTGCTGTATGGCTTCTCATGGTGTAACTGCTGGATCTGTGACATGTCTTTGAGAGGGCCTGTTTGCTTGCCACATTATAATTTATAATTAGGCTGACTTTATTTATAACCCATTCAAGAGCTATAGGTAGGCTTTCAAATGCTTCTGTCCACCAGGCAAATGTTCATCACGGCAGAAACCTCTCAGGTTTCTCCTGGCTCTCGAGTGGCTCAGCACTGGGCCAGCATGAGCCTCCTCGGCACTGTCAGGAATGAAGTGTTTCTTGGCATGTGCGGAAGCCAAATGCTGGGCACCTGGAGAACGTTAAAAATGAAATAGGTACCTACTTAGCTTTAAGAGCCTTCAGAGCTGGGCAGCAGCTGAGCAGAGGTTTTTAGTATCACCCTTTGTAATTGCAGCTAAATTCTGCCTAGCTGCCTGCTTAGATACCGAAACACCTTTTGGGGATCTGGCCCTAAGGATTTTTTTAACTTTCTTATGCATTAAATAATAAAAAGCAGGCAATTAAGAAGTCTTACTTAACTGGGTTAGCCTCTTGAAGAGAGGCTACAAATCAGCCTCATTTCCTCCTCCTGAGAATCGTTAGATCACTTGTTACAAGGGTGAAGGGAGCCTCTGCGGCATTTCATTGTGGAAGGGTGTGGGGCTGCTCTATGGAGCACTCTGTTCGGTTGTTTACAAACCACGTGGGCCAGACTGAGCATCCCAGTTGGATGTTTAGTTTGAAAAGCAATATGTCAGTTGCCGTTTAATTAGGACTCTGCCGCCCACCTTTCTCGGATGCTGCTGCTTATTAAAGCGTTCCCTGATTGGGAATATGTAGATGCCATTGGTGGAAGAAATAGTTGCCTTTAGTCATAGTGAAAGGACTTTGCCACCTCTACCTTGGAGTTATGGCGGCAGAGTCGGACCCCAGGGGTTATGTGTAAGGACAGAGGGGACAAACAGGCTTCTATTCTCCTTCCAAGGAAAATGCTGTCAGCGAGGGGTGTTGCTGTGCTCCCTGGCCCAGGAGAGGAAACGTTTCTCCATTGCTGCCTGTGTATCCTGCTCACGTTGCTTCTTGGGGTTCCTCTGTAAGAATTTCAAGAACAGGTGAGCAACATCTCTTTGCTGCTTGCTTGTTTGGGCTGGGATGTGAGGGCAATAGCAATCAAAAAGCTTGGTGTTTGATACCTGTGAGAGAGGCCTGCAAAGAATAAGCTGCTTACAGTAAAAGAACACGGCTCTTTCTCCCGTGATGCAGCCCTCTCTTATTTGGAAAGCAATTAGTACTTCTTCACAAAATTAGAAGCTTTGAGACTGCATTTCTCCATAGAGACTCCCCAGTGTGCTCTGCTGAAATTGTAAAGATACCTCTGAAATAAACCATAGTGTGCCATTCAAGTGCCCTGACTTAGCGTTAGTGTTGTTAACTACTTCCTGACTCTTTAATTTATTGCTGCACACTTTAAATAAACAACCACAAAACCTCAAACCCTCACCAAAACTGATGGTGCTCATGGGAGCTGTGGTACTGATACACTTGGAGAATTATGTTGTTTATTCATACTGGGCTGTGCCAGTGCTCTTAGCCCATCTGGTTTGTCTGCCTCAAATGTACCTTGCGAGAGGTGACAGTTCTGTTTCACTCTCAAACATGAAAAATGAGTTTAGAAGAAAGCATTTAATCTATTTGGTTTTTTTCTTTTTTTTTATGGCTTTCTGGGAAGTGAGGAACCATCACTGTGAGCAATATACTTCCTCTTTAAGTTGCTCTTTCCAGACAGTTTCTGGATGCTGGTTTTGCTCATTTCAAGACCTACTTTTTCATTAAGGCAATCACATCCTATAGTTATAGGCATAGAGATGCCCACGGAGCGGGGAATGACCATGTAAAAGACTCTTGCTCCCTACAGAGACTAAACAAGGCGCATGACTTAAGCTCATGCCTGAATGACAAAAATTCTGGCCATGATCTTGAGCAGATGAAGCCCATAGCTTATGTATCTCCAACCGCAAAAGAAATAGCGGTGGCAGTTCACATAGTCATTTTACCATACAGCATATTAATTAAGTATTAACTACTAACTTTCCCACTCATTCAGAGTGTTATGGGTTTGTGATGGGAAAGGAATGATGCCACAGGCAACTGAGAAGAGCTGGTTAAGTGCTATTGATAGCTGCATTACCAAGAGACTGGTAATACTCTAGAAGTATTTTTCTAGCCATTTCCTTCACCATACGCACATGATCCTTTAATGAGGAGAGAAAAGCTAATGAAAAGCCTACGATAATGAGAGCACAAGAGCAATGTGAAAAGAAACTGGGAAATGCTGACAGTCTTGATTGTTATAACAATCCAGTATAGGAGCAAATTACACTATTACTCTAATATACACTCTTGGCAAAAGGAGTTAAAAAAAAAAAACCCCAAGCAAAAAAAACCCCAAAAAAACCAACCAAACAAAAAAAACCCACAAGCAATTGTTAAATTGTTAAAGGCATTTATGAAACTGTTGCAGCAGCAAAACAACTTTTCACTTGCATTTAACACATATATATTTAGAGCTGGGAAATGTTGTGTGGTATTGAAAACATAGCAGCATTTCTTGTAGTAAATGCTTTCTGTCATTTAAGCCAAAGAAAGGATTTGCATTTCCCCATTTCTGAGAACAACGGTATTAATCAAATTCTGCCATAGTCACTAATCAAACCCAATAAAACATAAGGACTGTTACTAGCTGAGTTATTATAGAAACCACTTATTTCAAGCAGAGGGAGAGGAGGAGGAAGTAAAATGAGTGCAGCTCTACTGGACGTGGTACTGCCATTACTTTGTTTCATGAGGAGTTATCTGAAGTAGCCTGCCTGGGAAAGATGGATTTGCCATGTTTGGTGACAAAGCTGTATGACGGGGACAGAGGTCTGAGGGTGAAGCAGGAGTGTAAAATCATTCCTGCTCTCCTGCAGACTGCAACATCTGAAAGGCGGGGGAACGTCAGCTGTGCTAGCAGGGATGGCTGTAGAAAATCTAGACATTGTCTGGGTGTGGGGAAGTCAGATTGTAAAACTGGTTGGTTTTTTTGTCAAACTAAGGATTAATCCGAGATAAAACTGATCATTATTTTACCGAGTTAGTTGTAGTTTGGACTGGTGTCTCTGTCCTATTAATCCTATAGAGATGTGTGTCTGCGCTGACATGAAGGGAAGCAAAGGTAAGCAAGGAGATAGGATTATTATTTTTTTTTTTAGTAGCGATTATGATTTAAGTGTTATCAAAAGCCTTAGGGCTTGCTGGGCTGCACCAAAATCTTTGCAGTTATCTGATGCAAACATGTTCTACTACTAACTTGCTTTGCTGGTTCAGATTTGTTTTAAATGTGCTGCTGGGCTAATGTTTTGCTGTGGGCTTCATGCCAGACCAGGCATTGCCAGCTTGCCCCCAGCTGCATAAAACTGGCAGACACTCTGTATCATATTCTGGCTAATTCATCAAAAAAACGTTCGGATGCATGCCATTCAGCAGGTACGGGTGGCATATCAAAGATTGGAGGACCACTGTAATATTCTGCGAGCAGCTATGCTGATGACAACAGCACTCATTTCAGAGTAAAGCGTCAGTCAGTGTTCATGGTCACTGGTCCCCAGTCTGCAGAACAATAAAACCATATTCTCCCAGGCTTTTCAGTTGCCAGAAGCTGCTGGGCTTCATCCTGAATCACTCCATATTTGCCACTTCTGGTGCAGCCCCAGAGTTTGGCTGGCAGGAGAAGCAGGGAGTGAGTCTATGCTCAATCCATGGCCAGTTAGGGACCAGAGCAGCCTGAAGCATAACTGGGAACATCATCGAAGCCACCCTGACTTGGGCCAGCCACTGCTGCTGCACCAGCTGCAAGCTTGAAGGAGCACCCTGATGTGCTTTTTTCCTGTGAGGAGGAGGATGGAAGAGAAAGGCATCATCCAGCATCTGAAGGTTTCAATCAGTTTTCTGCTTCTCCTTTATGGTTACTCCCCAGCTGCTTTGCACTTCCCTCACAGATGCAACAGGGCCCCAGAATTCAACTGCTGAGATGGAAACATGTTTAATAATATATTATGAAAAAGACATGGTGGAAAAATTCCAATATAGATGGAGGATTTTAGTGCCAGATTGTGCCCTGGGATTCCAATGCATATCTTCCATTAAAGACGTTCAAATGTTTGTGTTTTAAGGAAGAATTTGGACTTTTGACACAATTCCCTCTTTTTCTTTGGGAGCCAAACATTTTCTGTGGTAACAGAAAATATTATAACAAGAATAAATATAATGCATTTAGGCATTAAAATGAATAACAGTCCTTGATCTATTTGCTGAAGATTACAGGCATGAGATGTGAAAGCTGTTAGTGGCCTGAAGAAAGATATTTGCTGTGATCGGCACTGCAGCTTTGCTTATATTACAATATGTGAAGGGGATGACTAGAGAGGTGTCCAGATCCTCCCATCATAAGGAGCGTTTGCTACGCATCTCATGATTGTAGCTTTGGCCAGTGGTTTGCTGTATTTCACTGCCTTTTAAATTAAGCAGTCCTAAAATCTCTGGGTAACGTACTTGCCACACACGAGCTGCTGCCTCCTGTTCCAAAGGGGTCAAAACCTTGGTGGTGAGTGTGTAATTGCTATATTTACAGGGGAAACATTAAGGCTGTTTCCTGTACTCCCAAGGTGCTGTATGAATGAAAACGGCGTTGTATGAATGGAACATTTCTCTTTTTTTTTTTTTTTTTTTTTCCCCCCCAAACACCCAACCCTTCAGTTTCCGTATTGCTGCAAATTGGAGCAATACAAGTATGTATAGAGAGAAATGTTGTCCTCAGGAAAGGAAATAATTCTCATCCTTGTCTCCCTCCTCAAATGTTTGGGGCAGTCTAAGCATGTTTCGGTTCCTTTTCTCCAGGAATGAAAGGGAATGCCTGCCTGCCTCTGTCTTGTGCATCTTCCCTGGGGAATGGAGAGAACCTGGGCTCAACCCAGGTGTTTTGGAGCTCCCCGTTGCCTCCTGCACTTCTAGGACTTGCACTGTGTCAGCTGGAAGCATAGAACACAGTGGTGATGGCCCTGCAGCTTTACAGGAACGCGCCTAGCAGCCCATGAATCCCTGGGTGAAGTTGAAATCCCAAGCTGGGCTACCCAGCATCATGTAAGTTGGTGTGAAACCTTTAGAAATCCTTGTGGCAAATTCCACCAGAAACCTAACTTGCGTTAGAATGTGTTTGACAAAACTGAGTCATCTCCACAAAAATGCTGTTTCATCCAAATTGATTTTTTTAATTATTATTATTTTTGTCCATCTCGTCAGAGAATTCCCAGCCAATTGCGAACAAACATGATTTTTACCCTTCCTATTCCCTCATATATAAGGCATAGATAACGCCTGGTGCTTATTTCCTTGCGATGCAGTCCATGTCTTCAGATTTGGTCTCCTCTTTTAGGAAAAACTAACGTGTTACATTTTTGGCTGTTGAGAGGACCATAATAGCAAAGCCAAGGGGCTTTGCCTGTAACTACTAGCCACAGCTAGCTAGGGTGTGGTTTCCAATGATTTAAATACTTATAGAATGCCAGCAGAGGGTGAAACAAGGAGGGGTGGGGGGAAAACAAAGGAGAGGGCTTGTTTGTTTTAATCTCTGTGGAACCACTAACTGTACAGAGTTGTCTCCTCAAAGAAATATTTGGAAATAATTGCCTAGTGGTGAGAAGGGAGCGGGAGGACCCTTATTTCTTGTTGTTGTTCAAATGGTTTGAAAGGCTTGCAACTGCTTTCCAGCATTTATTCAGACCCTCTACGTGAATTTTCCGAGCTGTGGAAGTGGCGAGCACCCGCAACTCCAACAGGAAAAGCCCACCTCAAAACCAACAAACGAATGAATTCTTGAAGAGCTTGCGCAGGGACTGCTTCCACCACCTTGTTATGCTCTTCCTCTCTCCTCCAGAGCTACAGGGTACCAGACAAGTCACATTCCCGTGGTGTTGCAACCCACATAGCTGCTGTACCAAGTCGGTGGTGCTTACCTAGTGCTCCGTGAGGATTTTCTGGTCTTGATTTTCTACGGTTGCCCTTAGCATCACTGAAGTTCAGCTAGCCCAAGAATCAGTGTAGCCTGATGGATTTAAGAAGCTAGAGTACACAGCAAAGATGAATGAACTTTACTTAAAATACAGCCAGCCCGTTCTCTTCCTCATTAAAGTAACAGCCCGTGGCAGAAAGCAGCAGTGTTTCTCTTCTGTAAAGAAGATCTCGCACCAGTCATACCTTAGCCCGTTCCCCTCCTCTCCTTTTGTCAGTGTGATCCATCTGCATTAGCAAGCTGTGCTTTTCATTCTGGAGTGATGAGAAGGGACAACAATAAATTACAACGCCTTTTAAGAAATCTCCGAATCTTATCAGATCTCGCATTTCATCCTGGCTGCTCTTTCATGCCATTCTTTTACTCTAATTGCCACTGAAAATTTACAGTTTGCTGCTGCTCTTGGGCACCTAGTGCTTGAAGCTACCGTTGGGAAACAGTATGGAGGCAGAAAGCGGAGATCCTCTATCTTCCTTTTTTGCGAATTCCTATTCCTTGTGAAATCCCCAAATTCACAACTTCCCATGCTTCTGAAAAGTGGCCCTCTGTGTACTCTGAGGTATTGTTCCGCTGCTAAAAATGGAAATTTGATGCTGCTATTGTGGGGTGGAGGGGAAAGAGTTGAGAAACGTGGCGGTTTTACCCTAACTGTCTCATGATGCTTGAATGCTGGGAGTAGAAAGCAATATAACAAATATCTGAAAATGCAGCCACTTACCACTCTTTTTTATAAATTCCAGATTACGGGCCAAACTCACTGTTGACATAAGCAGATGCAAATCTAATGAAGTCACTGCAGTTACTTCTACTTATGCCAGAGGTGAATTTGTCCCTATTTTTGGAACATGCTAGTTTTGTGCTACAGCATTGGCACACTGTATCATGTCAAAAGCTTTTTCAGCAATGGCTGCTTGCCACTGGCTGCCTGACATGATGCATCGTGTCAAACGTCTGCCTGATAGTGGTCCCGTTCTGCTTTTTGACATCGTGTTATCATGCCACTGTATCGTGCCTGAAGGCATCTGATAGGAATTGTGGCAGGATCTGATAATAAGCAATGTGCACTAATTGAATATCGGAGCATTTTGGCATCCTGTGGAAAACGGAGTTAGCACATCTATGAATCTCTTGCAAGTGCCTCAAGTACTTGGGTGTAAAATGATCGCTAATGTACTCCCACCTCAACCTATCGTGTTAGCATAGTAGACGATAAATCATTTTCTATTTTGGTCTGGTGCTGCTTTAAGGACCAATGGTGGGTTTTCTCCTAAAAATGATCGATTGGTATTGAAAGAATTTGTTCCTGTTTGTAACTTTACAGACTTGTTTTGTTACTGTTATTAAGTTTTTGTGGGGGGTTTTTTTGTGTTTAGTTTTGTTTGGTTTTTTTTTAATAAACTATCATCAGGCCTCATTGCCATTGCATCTGAAAGCATTTTACCTCAGACAGAATGGTGCTAAACAACATCTTCCCTAAAACAGGAAACGTGTTTCACAATCCTCTGCGGCGAGCAGCAGAGCTTCCCTGAGCGGATCTGCGAGGGTGGAGAGCAGCCAGTCGTCCAAACGCGAGGAGGCCGGGTGCCAGGAGACGGAACGGCCGCAGGAACGCCTGAAGGCAGCCCGGCCATACGATCACAGTAAAAACCTCCAGGTCAGGATCAGGCACGTGTCCAGGAACAGCAATCTTCAGAAGGTGGCACTTGTTATTGCCAATCGATGGCTGCCGGCTCCTGCAAACTTTGCCGTTGGGATAATATTCTGCCTTAGGCTTGTTGTTGCAGTAGGAAACGAGAGGAAAGAGATTTCTGAAATCCATAGAGCCCAAATCGGCCAGGGATTTGTAGATGGCAATCAGCTCTTGGATTTTCTGTTTCCCCAAAGAAACCATCCAGAAGCCCATACATTTGGTATAGCAAAGTGTATGCTGTATGTATATTGTACCCTTGCGGAAACTTCTGACTGCAAAAGTTAATGCTTACGACTGAATCCATTTAGGTAGATAGACAAAATGCAACAGGAACAAATTACCAGAGTGCTGTTAAAAACGTATATAGCTACCTTAAAATCTGTATGCCCGAAACTTAATAAAAACTAAAATACAATATTAAACGTGCCTGCAGGAAATCTGATCTTTTTTTCAATGTATTGTGGTTGAATGTTTTGGAGAAATGCTTTCTATAAACAGGGAATCCTACTGGGGGCAGACAGAGCTATTTTAACCTTGTGTATTCATCTAACTGTTCTGGCCAAGGAGATGTGTGTGTGTTTCTGTGTGTATATATATATATACAGAGAAGAGAGAGTACAAATTTAGAATTTTTGATTGAAGGCCACTTTTGATTTTTGACCACTATTAAATGTAAATGTAGGTAAACTTCAATTTTTTTGAAAAAGAACCGTGAAATAATTCCTCTTAAACCAAAGAAGAAGAAAACAAGAGCAAACAAGCGCAGTCATTCCCAGGCTCATAAGCTGGGATAACGCTAACAAGCCGTATGCATAGTCTTTTCCATGTGAGGAATGGTATCGAAAACCTTCAAGTGCGGGACTGCAGCGGGGGTGGCTTGCAGGCAAAAATGTGCGTACGGAGGTAGGCTGTGCTTATATTTGAGCAGGACTGGAGCCATTACAACCAGATCCTGATTTTCTGCATATTTTGCAAGTAGAGCGATGCACTTAATTGATGAAAAAAAAACACAAAAAACAAACCAAGACACAAAATATTGTGGATCAAAGGCGGGAAGGGGAAGAGAGGCTCCCCGGGCTAGCATCCCGGCCCCGGGATGCTGAGAAACGCATCCAACCTGCCACCTCCTATGGGACAAGTGGGTTCCTTCTTCTTCCCAGCTGAATTTCTGGGATGAATCCCTCTGGAAGTGAACCGCGTCCGACGCAGGTGACACTTGGCTCTTAGCGACTCCACGCTGCCTCGGCTTGGCCGAGCTTCCCACCGACGGAAACCCGCGGGACGGGCAGGGGTGGCGGCGCAGGTGCTGCGCGCCCGCGGAGCCGCCGCAGGAGGTTGAGGCGGGGAAGGGCGGGCGGGTGTGGGGGGGGGGGCAGGCGGGGCGCGGTGCCGGTCTCCGCCCCCGCGGCCCCGCCGCTGCTGCCGCCGCCGCCGCCGCCGGGGCGCCCCGCGCTGCCGCCGCCGCCGCGCTATAAGTGCGGGCGCGGGGCGCGGCGGCCGCTGAAGATGCGCTGGCAGCCGGGGCTGCGCGGCGCCCCGCCGCGGCCGCCCTGCGCGGAGGAGAGGGAAAAGACGAAGGAGGCGGCGGAGAAGAATAAGAAGAAGAAGGAGGAAGAGGAGGGAGACGAAGAAGGTGGTGGCGGCGGCGGTAGTGCGGGGCGGCCGCGGCCATGAGCTGCTCGGACGTGGCCATGCAGCAGCCCCCCGCCCCGGCGGCGTGCGGGGCACCCCGATATCTGGCCGGCGCCCCGCCCGCGCCCGCAGCGGGCTGCCCGCAGGTGAGCGGCGGAGGAGGGAAGGCTTGCGAGGGGGAGGACTTGGCGGGGGTGAGGGTTTTTTTGGGGGGGTGAGGGTTTTTTGGGGGAAGCCCCCTCCTCCCCGCTTTAGCGGGCTGCATGGCGCATCGCTGGCTGGCCGGGGCGGAGACCTCCGCCCCGGCCAGCCAGCGATGCGCCATGCAGCCCCCGGCCTGATTTGGAGATGCGGGGAGCTGGTGAGGGTGCCCTAGAGCAGCGGAGCCTGGTAAGACCTATTTTTAAAAGAAAAACTATTTCCCCCCCCTCCCCCAAATTCTTCTATTTGGGGGGTGGGTGTTGGCTTGCTCGGCCGGAGTGGGGAAGAGGGAGAAAGTTATTTCTTGCCTTCTTCCCCCTCCGCCTTTTCTCTCCGCCGTCGCTCCTTACTTGACGAGTCTCCGCGCTCGCCCGCTTTGCCGGCGCGGAGCTGCGCCTTTTCCCTCCGCTGGTGCGGTGCGCGGCCGCGCACACGGGCGGAACCTCCGCCCGCCGGCGGGAGGGGACCCGCGCTGCTCCCCGCGGACGGGGCGCGCCGCCCCGCTCAGCCCCGCTCTCCTGGAAGATGGGCTCCGGCGAGTTTCCAGCTGAATTTGGTGATCAGATGTATTTAAAAAAAAAAAAAAAAAAAGTGAATCAGGAAATTCTTATCAGGCTGACAGCATTTTTAGACTATGCAGTGCGTGGGTGAAGTGGGACTAATATTGACTTGGCCCTAATGTAGTCATCTGAGAATACATTTTTTGGTTGTTGCTGCATTCCATAAGGTTTTATCATTATTATCCATGAAGATTGTTTTCTCCGTACATGGGAAGTGACCCCTAATATCAACTTGCCTGGGAGACACGAATATGGGCTAAAACATTAAAATTCCTATCGCGTGTTATTGGGGTTTTTTTTCTTTATTGTTGGGAGAGAGAGTGCGTTTGCAGAAATGATACACCAGCAAACTTTTCCAGGTTGCTCATGTTGCTCACCGTAAACGCGGGCTCTGGAAAACTTGTGAGTTTTGTTTGTTGCAGCGTGCCTTCGATATTATTTCTTCTCTAATCTAGGTCACAGCTTGCAGAACCTTCCATCTATTCAGTATTTTTAGTTATGGACTTTGGATATCTGGAGCTCCAGTTGTTAGCCAGCGTGATTTGGAGGGAAAATAAATAAATAAACTGGAATAACTTGACTCTTTGACTGAGAGACCTAGAAGTAGAAAACTGCAATTGAAACTTTGGTCAACTCTCTGGCATTTAACTCTGTAGGTGATTGACTGTATTTCTCTTCTGGATCTGGAGAGTAGAACACAAAGTACATGAAAATCTATTAAACCATCATTAGCAGCTGTGTCATGCTCAAGTGCAGTTGCTTTGTATTTTTAAACAGAATTATGAAGTTTCTCCATCAGTTGAAAGCAGCACCATATATGAAACGTCCCAGAGGCACCCTAATAAACACCAAAGTTTCTTGAAATTTCATTTTAAACAAACAGGATTATTGTGCGTTTTGCTATTTGGGAAAAGTGGAGATAGATAAGGCAAGAAACATAGATAGCTCTGTTGAGCCAATACAGCTCATGAGCTATGGCCAGCACAATATATCCCATTACCAACAAAACATTCTAAACCTCACTATCCTACATGTTATTGACAATTTGTTTTAGTTAATCGTGCTTTCACCAATTTTCCTGAAATATTTGGAGCTGGAGGGTCTTCACAAACTAGACAAATGTCAGACTGTAGAACCAGGCTGTTGTCGCTGAACCAAGAATGTTGCACCCTCTCATTCTAGCAGCCGTGAACTTTAGGGCATTTTATGTATTTTCTGTGAATCTGATGCTTTTTAAATAAATAATTTTTTAAAAAGCAAACATAGAGTGAACTTCTCATGCATCTGTAGTTGTATTGGAAAGATTTATTGTTTGGGGTAACGTATGACATTTTGCAAGTCTCTGTTTCTTCAGAGTTGTCCTGTCAGGGACATTTAACTAACTGGTAAAGAGCAGAAGGAAGAAAGATGAAGAATCTGTTGCCAAGGGTTTTTTTTTTTTGTTTCTTCTTGCACATGTGTTCAACATGTAAAACACTCCTGTGCTCTTCGTGAGGATGATGACCATTTTAAAGAATGTTCTTCTTTGCCCGAATTAAAACTGTGGTTTAAAAATAACAGTGAGGGAGGATGAATTAGTGGGATATCTTAAAAATAAAGCTCTGCACTGAAGCTGATAAAGTGAAGCTCACTCTCAAAATACCCGAGGACTCCATTGAGGCATTTTTCAGTGTCGTTGTACTACTCTGTTGTCTTTCAGTACCCAGTAATATGGTTTGTTTCCCGAGAAAGAAAGCTTTTCTGTGCTGTGGTCCTGTTGGCTTTCCTTTCCTTCTCAGTGCAAGCAGACATAGGTGTGTTATGCTAACTAAAACTTGTGCATCTTCATAGGCAGTTATAATAAATCTGTCACAAACATGTAGTTGGTTATGCCAGCTTTCGGTATCAGTTCTGCATCCTTTAAAGAGCAGAGCAAGCTCCTTAGCTGCGGAGCTGCTGTCGCAGATGTACGGCCTCAAGTTCTGGGCCACGGTGTCTTTCTGGAGAGGCAACCTCATCGTATATCTATAGGTAGTGTGCTGCATATGTGGGTCAGGAGAATTGTCTCCAGCAAGCGGCTGGCATTGAGTCACTGCTCTGCGCTGAAAGGGATTTGAATGGATGTCTCCTTTTTTTTAATTTTTTTTAAATAACAAAATAGCAGATCTTGGATTGCTTTTAAATGATGGGCTAGCATGCACCCGGGTTGTGCAGATGTGACTTTTTTTTTTTTTTTTTTAGGGGCTGTTCCATTGTGTCTTTTTAAAGTCACCCCACTCTAAAGTTGTTTCTGCCTTTCTGTATCTGTAGCTTTCATTCCCTTAAAATCAGTGCAGAACTGATTTTGGCCTTGTACAGCAATGCAGAATTTCTGGAAGCTTAGCTTTCACCAATCCGTAGCCAAGAAAGGACTTGCTGGTGAATTAATTTAGATGGGATTTTTTTCAAAAGCACTTAATGGACCGAAGCCTGAATTCCTCCTGAATGTTAATGGCAGTGGAGGCTTAGCACCTTAGATCTTTGAGATTGCTGAAGTCCAGGGTGTTTGCTGGGGGGAAGTGAGTGGTGTATGGATACATACGTGCTCACGCGGTGCCAGAAGGAACTGATCAAAATGGGGTGTGGCCCTAATTCTTCAGATAAATCGGGGATTCCATATTCCCTTGCCAAAAGACAGAGCGAGCGTGCGCTGGTGTTACAATAAGAACACGTCCCTGTGCACGGTAAGGAGCCGTGCCTGGGCGAGCGTAGAGCCCTACAGAATGGCAAAATTCAAACTCTCTTCATCATCTGCTTTCCTGGGGGGGAACTGTGCAGCTGTATTAGTGAGTTTTGGCTTTCCTGGGGGTTGGGTGAGGAATGGGTGTAACGGAGCTGCTCATTCGAAGAGACTCTGGGAAACACATAATCGGTGAAGAATCCCGTTGTGTTCTTGGCGCACGAGAAACGCTGTGACGGCTCGCCGTGCCCTGTCAGTCTAGGTGTAGCGAGCTGCAGAGCCGGGGCTAAGGTAGGATTCACCCTGGCTCGCTAACAGCTGATCTTAAGACCTTTGAAATGGGAAGTTACAGTAAATGGTAGTTTTGGAATTTCTCCACGGTATGCAGATGTAGCGAGCTAAGCCAACACCGTCCTTGCTAAATCAAGTCTTGCATAAAGAGTTGTGATATGCTCAAGTCAGCCTTGCTGCTGGCAGTGCTGTAGACAGACTTTTTCCAGATAAGGGCTTGTCTCCATTAGCAAATTAGGTCACTAACTCAACTCTTCCTTCCAAACTAACAACATTGCAGGCAAGGATGAGTCGCGTTTAACATTGTGTCGGCTGGCTGTCGCTAAACCGAATTCACGTACTCTGACTTAGTTTTTCAGTAAAGTTCTTTGTATCGCATGCTCACAGGTTTGAGGATGGGCTTATTATACCGCTGATACTGTGCGGCAGCCCGCAGTACCCAACACAACAGATAACAGCGAAAGATAGCTTCACTTTTGGTTTTTGTAGTTCAGATGCTTTATCGAGGCTTGTTCTGAAGCCTGGTGGTTGCCCTGCTACTGAATTCACTGGAAGCTGGATCGGGCCTATGTAATTCACCTTTAAAGGCTACTCTCGCAATTAAAGGAGGTAAAACCTGGATTAGGTTTTGCCCTACGTGTGGGCTTTTGTTGGTTTGGTTTGTTTTCTTTAATCCCATGAGATACTGCTAATGTAAAAAAAAATGTCTTGCCTTACTTTGTTGTTCTGATTGAGACCAAATTCTATTTCATCTTCCTCTATCTACATAGAGGTAGAGCTTTAGACTTTTTAATGGTACACCTCTGTTTAGACGTACAGCAAAAGATGTATGCAATCCTTCTTTTCTCCATCAGCAGAGCACAGCAGGAGCTCCAGGCTCTACTGCTGCAAATCCAGCGGCTCACCTGGAAGCGAGCGTGTGGCTTTGCTCTCGGCTCGCTCATTTGCGAGGGGAGAAGTTAGCATTTCATGTTTTCAGGGCATGCCGTAAATACCGCTTTTAGGCCCAACATTCCATGCTCTGATTGCTTGAAATTGTCTTCTTCCTTGAATACTTTCTGTGTTATCAATAGGAGCCTGCTTGGCAGACAGCTCCACAAATGGAGGACTGTCCGTGATTTGCCTCGAGTTTGTTGCTGACATTCCTTCTCAGAAGCTTATGTCAAATGACAGCCTTTTTCTCAGGATAGGGTCATATAGTGTTTCCTCAGTGTAGTTATTCTTTATTTTTGGTTCCTGTTCTTTCTCTCATAATGGAAAATCTGTAACAGGTGGCCACAGGCACACCAGACTTTCATGCCTGGGAACATAAAGGACCATATGCTGTATGATGGCACGTATGGAGATAATAAGTTGTAGGAATAGGCAACCAGCTTATATGTAAAATAAGAGCTGTCCTGAACTTTCGATTCAAACTTGGCTAAACTAAAACTTTCTCCGTTCTCAGCTGTGCTTGGTTGTTTTTCTGTTTTGCTGCCGAATAGCTGGTTTCAGCTGGAAGTGAGTTTTTTTCAATTTGTGAAAAGGAATGTTCTGACATTTTTACCAGACACCCTGGGTGAGATCCGGGACCCTTGAAGTCAGTTGGACATTTGCCATTGGCTTTAATGTGGCCAAAATTTTACTGCATGAGAACCACTTTGCTTGGTTCTGGATAGGATATGTCAGAAAATAACAAGCATCTTCAAGATGGGGTTTTTTGGTGAGATTTTGGACCACATGCTTTCTCGGTCTAAAAGCAGTCATTTGTCCTCCGGAAGACAGGGTGATGCTTATCCGGTATAAACCTTCTCTTTAATATTGCCGTATTAGCGGCGATTTGCTATTGGCTTTTTGTTTCCTTTTGTGAGACAATTTGCAGTAAGAATTTAAATTCTCCTTGGAAGAGCTTGGTTGTGAATAGATGAAGTAACAAAAATAATGTTGGTTTCAGCTGAATGCAGCCCATGCTGTAAAGCATTATTTACCCAGAGGTTGTACTGTTCATCCTTCAGCCACAAACTTGGGTCTGTTCTCCAAGCTGGCATCAGGTGCTATAGACACTGGATTTCCCTATTTCCCAGTACGCTAAGCTGACTTTTAATTCTGTATTCTGGGTCTTGGCCAAGACGAGATTTTGTGTGTTTGTTTTGTTTTGGTTTTCAGAGGCTGCTTAATCTCAGTCTCTAGTTTTTAAGGAAGAGAGAGGTGGAATTCATGAATATATGAAAGAGTTGGGGATCTGAGCATAGGGAAGAAATAACATTATGTTTGGTCAGAAAATACTCTTTGTAAAGATCTTACAGATACTTCTGTCTGCTTAAATGTATTGCAGAACCGTTCGTATGAAAAAAGTACGAGTGAAACTTGGCTAGCTCAGTTTAGTTGTCAGAAACCTAACCTGTTTTTTTTGTTGTTGTTTTGTTTTACTCCCTCCACCCCCCCTCCCATGACGGTGGGACAAATTCATTTAGCAGTTGATGATCTTGCATACTTTTCCACTCACACAAGTGCAGTCAGAAATGCTACGAGAAGATTACTGTTAAGGTCAGAACGAATAAGACAGAATTTGTGTGCAGGCAGGGTATTTTGTGGGAGTTAGGGGGAGAAAAAACATTATCAAAGGATGTATACAATGGAAAGGATGTATATACATTGCATACAAGGGAAACTTCTTGAGTCACTTTATCTCACAGTAGTCTCTTACTTAGAGTCCGGTAACTACAGGCTGATAAATTCTTCCTGAAATACAAATTAAGTAGGTCTGTATCTGATCAGAGGCTTGATGCAGTTTTGAAAAATCTTTTAATTGAGAACTCTTACCCTTTGCAAAAAACTCACCACAAAACACAACTTTTCACTGTAAATAACTTCAGTCCGTACACAAGGCCTTGTATTTGTCCATCAGTACTACCATCTCTTTTTTTTACATAAAAAAAAATATTTTTTGGTGTTTTCAAAACCAACAAGTGCTCAGAATACCTTGTAATGACTGTCCATGGACTGGAGGGGAGGGAAGAGAGTTGAAATGGAAAATGAATTAGATTCTTAGGCTGTGGAAGGGGGAACATTCCTGCACCGAGAAGCAACTCTGGAGATAATTTTTAATTTCCTGAGCTCCAATCTCTATATAGGAACATTGAAAGACTTCCTTCCTGATAACCAAGTCAAGCCAGGGGCTGTATTAAATGACGTGTTTCTGTATATAATTGCGTGCTTGTGTATGTATTTGCATACTCACGGTATAAATACAAACAGTGTCCCTATAATAATAGAAGCTAACTTTTAATTGTATTCAAGGTGTGGCATTTACACAGCGCCTGAGATGTCGCAATATATCAATATCTATTTAGGCTTCTATAAAGGATCTCTTTCATACTTTGTCTCCACGTAAGAAACAAAACCCAACCAAAACCAAAACCGAAAAAAGCACTCTCCCCAACCGCTTGTCTTGCAGTTTTAAGAGGAACTGGGTTATGGCGCACCTTTAAGATTGATCAAGTCACTGAGGTAGATGTGTTACAGATTTCTAATGCATATATCTCCTGTATGTGCAATATTGTTAAAACCATTTCTGTCTTACTAAGGTTTCATCATTCCGTAAGTACTTAGGCAAAGCCACAAAGCTCACCGAGTGGTATCTTAGTAAGCATTTGAGGAACAAATATGAGGAGAATTTTTCTGTGTATGTTCACAGAAGGCACAAAGCATTTACAAAAAAATATGGGTCACCCCAAGTTGTGCATTTGCAAAAATTAGTTTCAGAGCCTCAGACTATGTTTCCTTTTAGCAATTAATTTCTAGTAAAACTATTTTAATTTGCTGTTTCCATCTTTGGTTCTTTCTTTTTTTAAAGTGAATCCCACAGTTTTTCTTTATAAATTATAGGATTTTGGGATAAATCCAGATGTCTAAATAATATTATGCTAAGCAGAGCCATGGTATGTCTTGCTTTGTGATGCACAGATTTACTTGAATTCCAGACCATTGTCTAGATATCCCAAACTGTAAAATAAAATCACTTACATCCCTCGTTGCAGTTTGTGTAACAGCATCAGAATTAAAGGTATTACTGAGCTGTTCTATGTTTACCAGTTAACCTACTGTAATGTCAGATACGTTGCTTAATTTCTATGAGTTTTTAGTATTATAGGTTTTGGTTCCACTTGTCAGTAGCTCTTTCTTTCATTTAATTTTTTCGTAACCATTCATAATTAAGAATTAGCCCCGGAGTATCTATTTTGTATCATAATGGGAGAGTTTATATTGGCTTATATGATTTCAGAAAGCACAAAATGTAAATACATTGATGGTATAAAAGATTGTAAAATGGCTTTCAATTATTTCTAAATCGGACAAGCCCGTTTATTGTATAAACGGAACTTTATAGACTGTGTAGTAGTTTAACGTTTTCTTCAGAACAACTTTGGAAAAAGGGAAAAAAGCCGTAAACTTAAAGAGATTCTGATGGCGCTAAAGCGTTGCCAAGCAAACCGTAAAAGACAAGTCGAAATATAATTCTATAGAAAAGCTATGAAATACTTCTACATATGTGCCGTAGTTGTTTTTGGGGTTCCTGAAGTTGCTTGTGTGTAAAGTCAGCTGTGGAAATGGCTAGCTAAAAGCTATTATTCCTGCAGCTTGACTGTTGCAGGAAGATTTTTTTTCTGTGAAAACAGTTGTAAAGTGGAACATCTGAAAAATATGTTCCATGCAAAATGGATCTTCACACACATTTATTTTGACATTTAGGTTTGATTTGAGAGAGAGAGTGAAGATTCTGAAATAGCCATTCACAGATGGCTTGTGCGGGTTTTATTTTTTTGTATGCCTCTCTGTGTTTTTGGTTTGGGACGGATCTTTTTGCATGTGTTTGCAGACTTGTCAATCCCTCTCTTCCCCCAGATCACATGTTTGGTTTTTTCTAACTGAATTTTTGTCCCTTTTTCCAGAAGCCGATGTTTAAAGAATAAAAAAAAAAAGGAAAAGGGGGGAAAAAAACCCATGCCAACCCCCAAACAACAGAAAAACCACCCCAAATCAACCAAAGGACAAAAAAAAAACCCACCTCAACACTCCCTTTCCCCCCAAAACCCTACTCGCCATCCTAAGCTGGTTATCCTATGATAAAAAATTTCCTGGCAGTGAGTGAGAATTTATGTATTTTGTGGACTTTTATAATATAGTGGGAAATTTTTCAGGAAGCACCAAATTCTCCCGTATTATGCCGTCAGCAACAAATAGATCTGGGGAGCCCAGAGGGCTGCGTGCTCTCAACTGGGGGAATGTGGCCGGCAAAACCTGCTGTGTGTTCAGTGCAGACGTTGGACTGGGGCTGGACTCGACCCCTGTAGCCTTTACTGGTGGGAATATCCTTTCCAGGTGGGAGCAAGGAGTGAATTATTAGAGTCTGCCTGTTTTATTTGGAAGGTATTGAGTGAAAGCCATTACTGATAAGTTGTGGTTGTGAAACATGCCTGAGAAGCAAGTCCCTCTGCGCGTGAGGAATAAAAACTCTAAGTGACGCTGGTAATCTCTTCTTTGTGAAATGTTGGTGCAAAATATCCCTGTATTCCAACTGTAATTATGAAATGAATATTCAATGTATTGAGTTGTTTTTCTTTAAGGAAACCAGATGTTGAGCTTGCACTGAATGCCATCAGTGATACATCTCTTGTTTGTTTTGTTTTTAATCCCAGAAGAAGTTAGCTGTATACAACAAGATGCAGGAGTCTCTGGAAGTGACCCTTCCCAGCAAGCAAGAAGAGGATGAGAAAGACCAGCCTGCTGAGATGGAGTACCTTAACTCTCGCTGCGTCCTTTTCACTTACTTCCAGGGAGACATTGGTTCAGTAGTGGATGAACACTTCTCAAGAGCTTTGAGCCAAGCCAGTAGCTTCAATCCAGAAACTGCCCTTACCAAGAGCAAGGCAGGGCTAAGTCCTCTGTGGAGAGGTAAGAGGAGCAGTAACTTGCTCTCTGTGGTGTGACTTACTCAGTCTCTGACGCGGTAACGCATATTGCATTGCAGCTGAAATGTTGCTTCTCTGTGGAGGTGGAAAAATCCCCCTCAAATTTGAAAGAACCGAGGAGCTTCTTGGGGTTGAGTGATCTGAATTGTTGAAGGGGGAAAGAGGGGCCAAAGACATGAAGAAGCAGGCGTCTCCCTCTCTTGCTGTAGCCTATGGCTCTGCTGAGGCCTGGAAGGAACATGGCAGAGCTCACGTAGCTTCACAGACGTCTGCTGCAAGGTTGTAGGCTTATTTTTAAGCTCCAAGTGTGAAACTTGGCCTGTGAGGCAAGAGAAAAGCTGTTTGGGATGCTGGCCTTGGATGTGAGGAGACCCATGCAGCCTTCTCGGGTGACTTTGCCAGGTGATTAAGATTTGTCTACGGCTGCTTTCCAGGTGGGGAGGAGCCAGCAGAGGCTGGAACAGGCTCGGGTGCAAGCCCTGGACCACGTGGCTGCAGTCGTGTGGTGCGGTGCATTGCAGCCTGCCCACGGGCAGAGCTCACGGGAGAGATACGGCCATTGTTACTGGTTTCCCGTGTGTAAAATGGGGATGATGTTACTCTGCTTCTGAGCAGGGAGTAGACATGTGGTAGGTGCTGCAAGGTATTTGAATGGTCCCATAGCACTTAGGTCTCACAATGTGTATAAGTATCATCAACCTAATAAAGAGCAGATCTTGCCAAATACACTAGGTAGACCTTAGAGATAAGACTCCAAAAATGGTGACTGGAGAAAGGGTGCTGGTAAGTTGCTATTTCCATTTTGTTGACTGTGCCAGTCTGGGTAGTTTTTCAGATTCACAGCTGCGTTATTTCTGATCATGTCCTTATGTGGACTGACAAAACAAGGTGAACTAGGTATCATGAGTAATGGCCTTGCATCAGGTTGAGTGAGAGAGATACCGTGAGGATCCTTGTAGGAGTGGTGGAGTTCATAATCAGTGACGTTGAGGTGAGAGTGTATTGGTGAAAGTCACAGATAATAGAGAGAGATGGGATTTTTGTAAACCACTGTGAAGAGAAAAATAGCACAGAAGGACTTGCTTTCCAGAAGGATGATGACAAATCCGAGGAAGTTTAACTAAAGGTCAGCAGAAGTGGCTAGGGAGCTAGAGGAATTTATGGCTTGAGCCGGGACCATTAATGTTAATGGGAAATTTTCCGTCAACTCGAATGAGAGCAGGATTGAACCTATGCTTACTAAAAAGGAGACTGGAGCATTTATAAATGGCCCAGACAGGCTATAAATGTTTTAGAGATGGGATCAAGGCGGTCCCCAGAGATCCCATGCCTGCAGCAAGCCCTCTTCATGAGCTTGGAGACATACCGTGGATGGGGTTGTGTGTCTTCTCTTTGGCCTCAGACATACCCTGCTGTTTTACCCTGGCCGTTTTACCCTGGCTCCCCCCGTGGTTACACAGCCCTCCCCAGAGGGTTCTGCAGGAGACAGGGTGTCCTGGCGCAATTGTTCTTCAGCCATGCTGCCTCCTGACCTGGCGTGCCCCGTGCCATCGGCAGGGAACAGAGGTCTGCATGTCCTGAAAGTCTTCCGGGAATAAAGTAAGGGGATATGCCCTCTGCTGTCACTGCACCTGCTGAAGTGGTATGAAAAATCCCTGGGGATGCTGCTGGGCAGGGCTGCGTGGTTCTGGGCTGTGGACGCTGAGAAAGCAGAGGGTATTTGCTTCTCCAGAGAAGAGAAGCTGACAAGAGTTTTATCAGGCCCAAATGAGTTTCTGAAACATGCTTGCTTGAAAAAAGCGGGGAAGGAAATATGATAACACCGTGGTCTTCTGGTTGACGTACAGTTGTCAAAGTTGTCAAAGATGCTCCAGTACAGCAAATGGATATGGATTTCTCTCCCGTTGCCTAAAGAAGTTAAAATATCATTAACTTGAAGATCTTTCATAAATAACCTTCATGGGTAGTTGGAATCTTTGTCGATAAACTACTCAAAGATAAATTTAAAAAAATTAAAGAAAAAAAAGCTTTTGCATTTGCAACAGCTGTTTTGGAAGGTACAGATTTAAATTGAAAGTATGTGGGCATGAACTGACTACTCAGCTCCTCTACCTGAAAGGAGGGATTTGTAATGTTTTCTGCTTTTTTTTTTTTTTCCTGTCATGTTTTTTTTTTTTAATGTCCTAATGGAAGAGCAAACTGTAATTTCATCATTAAGGTGATAACGTGGGGTTTTTTTGTTTTGAGGAGGGATTTTGCTTATGTATAGAAAATAGAACCTTGTTGTCCTGAAAAGAGCAAGTTTTCATCTTTTGTATGTTGAAAATACTGATCAGTTTAGTCTAAAATTAATTTCAAAACTGACTTTTTATATAATATGGTTCCTTATAACAAGGTCTGGTAATATGGAATTTGAATATTCAATCGTAGGTATAGCTACCTGAAACCTTCTGCAGGGGCTAATGAAATTAATGATACCTTGAAGCTAATGTTACCTTAATGGTATTTTTATCAACATATTTTTTGTAGCTGAAAGTGTTGGGTTGGTTTTTTTTTTTTTTCTTTCTTGGATTTTGTGTTTGCTTTTTTTTTTTTTCCTCCTGCCTTAACTGAGAAGTAATGTTGTACTACAGAAAATTCCATACATTGTCTTCTTCACAGCATGTGCGCTTTGGCATGTTTTCAGTGCATGTTGGCCAGCCACCATGAACATTTGCATTAGTCACCACTTCATGATATCTGAGATGTTGCTATCTCCCTGCCTCCCTGTACTTAGAATAGGAAATTGTGGTAACCGTAGTATCTTTCTTGGCAGACAATTTTTTTGTTAAATGCCTCCTTTCCACCTCCTGAAAGCCTGTGGAAGCTACTTGGATTTTTTTTTTTTTTTTCTTTCTCAAGGACAGTGCTGAAATGGCTGTTACTCCATTGCCATGTCCCATAGAGACTAGATATCTGACATGATGATATCTGTAAAGATAATTGGTTGTGCTTCCTGTCTTAAAGGTAGGAAGGAAAGGAGACCCTTCAAACACCACGGAAATGTGTGGTAGTTGCGGGTTATGGTTCAACACAGAGGTGGTTCTTGTTGATGGGGTTGCTGCACACTTCACGTTTAGTAGCATCCTCTGTGAGCACTCAGGGTGGATGAAGTTTTCTTGCATGTTCGTATAACGTGGATGGACACTGTATCTCCAGTGACATGACTTGACCTTGACCACTAAGGATGGCCTCTACGCTCAGTGTTGTCTCAGTGGGGGCTGGTGCATGGCAGTTTCTGACAGTGGTAATGGCTGTGTGAAATGTGCACAGGTTTGAAAAATGGAGATGACCAAACATGTTTTCTGTGGCCTAGACCTTCTGCATGATTGGTAAAGCCAAGCTGGTATGCAATCTGGGATTAATTCATCTTGGCAAATCCAGTGGTTTAAAGTGCTCTCTCCTGGTATTAAAGTTGTCCTGCAGATACTTTGTGGTTTTCTGTGCTTTTTTGAAGTGAGATGGTTTGGATTTAGGGCTTTTCCACGCAGATAACGGCCAGATAGTTTCCAAAAATTCTCGATTACAGAGATTAATTTTCCAGAATACTGGCAATGCATTGTCAAGCTGTGCTTCTCCGTTAAGCAGTGAGGAAAACAACAGACTGGATATGAAAAAGCTTGGTTTTGCTTTTTTTTTTTTGTCAGCCCTGCTGCCAACGCTAAGCCATGTGCACTCTCTATCTCAGCCTAATCCTTCATTCCTAACACGGAACAATTTACAAACAAGGAACAATACCAATTTCGGAGGGGTGCTGAGGCTTCTGGTATATTCTTGAAGCTTTCTCCAGTCTTCTAGCATGAATTACAATAGAAATATGTTGCTAAAAAAAGAAGCAACCTTTTGAAGAAAGCCGTGTTGGAGTACAGTTCGCTAGACAAACTTGCAGCCTCTGAAGCAGCTCAGCACAAAGACGAATTCTCTACGTTTGTGCATAGTGCATTTGCAAAGCTTGTTTCCAATATCGGAAGTTAATCAAGCTCAATAAACTGCCTAAATCAAAGCCAATTGACGCGTGGAAAAATTTCTGCGATTTTAAAACAGATACATGAGTGTCCTAGTCATGCAGTCAGAAAGCACTTTTACAGCTTTTGCTTGCAAAATATTTTTGTATAAGCAAAGTTCAGAGGCAGGAGCGTTTGAAGAATCTGTTCATTCTCAATGGTGTCTTCACCCAAGTCTCATTCCAGTTGCTTATTAAACAAAGCAAAACAAAAGGTAATTTTTAAAAAAAAATATAAATATTTTTGTAAATGTTATATGAGGAGCAGAGGATTCCTTGCCTCATCAAATATTAAAGTTCCCTGGCTTTATTTCTCTGTAGGCTATTTTTATGACTATTCTTTCATCAGAGGTGAAGTCCTGTGTTTTTATGTTTCCATCTTTGACCAAAAAAAACCCTATTTGAGCTGAGGCATATTGCATGAAGCAGTACTTTCAAACATGAGCTGGCAAGCGGATTGTGAGAATGGAGATGCCAATACTTTACTACACATCAAAAACACGAACTGCTCCTTCAAAAGAGGAATTTTTAGAATGTGATTTCATAATGTAAATGTATTGGAATCCATTGAAATAGAAGTTGAGCCCTAGAGGTAAGAAGCAGTGTGTCTTTTCTTTCTGGCAAAAGGTTCTTTGTTACATGCATGTTTCTGCTTGTGTGATCTGATTTTGGGTACAGGGCAGCATGATATATTCTACAAGGGACTAATGTAGGCACGTTAGATATGATCTTTACCCTATCAAAGCTTGCAGTTAGTTTGAGAAGATCTGGTATTCTTCCTTTAGGCAAACGTCTCCTATTCTGCGGTGTGACTTGGTTCTCTGTCCTCAGAAGCATTTACAGCCACAACAGCTGCCTTTCTAAATGATGTGTTCTGGTTCAGTCAGGAGTTAGCCGCTCCTCATAATTCCTGTACCAAGATCCTGAGAGAGCTGCAACTCTTCAGCATGGAGAAGTCTTCTCGGGGAGATCTTATCCATATGTGCAAATACCTGATGGGGGGGAATGAAGACGGGGGAGCCAGGGTCTCCTCAGCAATGATTGTTGAGAGGACAAAAGGCAATAGTCATTACAGCACAGGAAATTCCATCTGAATGCAAGAAAACACTTTATTATTATTTTTTTTAAATTATCGAGGGTGGCTAAACACTGGAACAGGTTGCCCAGAGAGGTTGTGGAGTTGGGATCTCAGTCAAAATCTGACTGGACGCAGTTCTGGTGACCCCACTTGAGCAGATGGATTGGACTAGATGATCTCAAGAGGTCCCCTCCCACCCCAGCTGTCCTCTAATCCTCAAGTGATTCTGTAATCACTGAGGAAGCTTGAGTTCAGTGTTAGAAATTTCAGAGTAGAAAATCATTGTGGGGTTTTTGTCATTAAATTTGTTGTTCATCTTCAGTCATACTTCATTTCTCTCCTCTCTACCAGAAAGCTCAACAATTTCAAGCCAAAGGAGCAGTTTCCCAACTTCATTTTGGACCAGCTCTTATCAGCCTCCCCCTCCACCATGCTTAAGTGGAGTACACCCCGATTTTCCCGTTACTGCACCAGGCACCTTTCCAACACCAGATCCCAGCAGCTGGCCAGGACACGGCCTTCATCAGACTGCCCCACCTCCTCCCCCTGCTGCATCTGAATCCTGGCATTATCCTTTAGCATCTCAGGTGAGCCCTTCGTATGCACACATGCATGACGTGTACATGCATCGCCATCACCCTCATCCACACATGCACCATCACCATCCCAGCTCTCACCGCGACCCCCGGTATGGGTCCCTGCTGATGCCTTCAGTCCGCGCAGCCAGGATTCCTGCTCCCCAGTGTGACGTGACAAAGACAGATCCCGCTGCTGTCACCAGCGCTACCTCAGCATGGGCTGGAGCCTTTCATGGAACGGTGGACATTGTGCCAAGTTTTGGGTTTGACACAGGTAAGATGGTTTGCTTGTGTCTGTGACTTGTTTTAGCAGAAAGAATTCCAGCAAAGAAGTGGACTCCCTGCAGCCGAAGTAGGGATTGTTCTCAGAGCCTTCTCCAAATATATTTCCAGGTGGGAATCCCTCCTGAAATTGCTGTCAGGGCAGATGAGCTGCGAAACATCCAGCTCTCGCTGCCTTTTGCTGAGAGACCTTTGTCTGGTTTGGTCCCATTCAAGCCAAATGACTTGTGACATGATACGCGTTTTTTTGTTTTAAACCTTGTGGGAAATGGTTAATTAAACTTCCATGTGGAAGCTTCCAGCTTGTTCAGCTAGTTCTTGTGTGCATTCACCAAAATATAGCTCCAATGAGGACTGAACTAATAACTTGTCAGTACACGAGGATTGCATCTTACTCATCTAAATTGGAACAGATCAGCATTTCCTTCCTGTGTAGTATCCAGGTGTCACAGAGAGAGCAGAGATGCTGGTCGAGCTGTGCTCACCATCAAACTAAACTTCTTTCCGTAGGATCTAGGCAGAGGTCTGTGAATTAGATTTGTTTTACTGCAGGGTCCGTAGCCACAGGACAACCTCCATAAACTACATCTGCATCTGCAAGCTTTGACTGGCAGGCTCTCACCTCAGCGTTCGGAGCAGTCTGGCAGCCCTCACTGTTCATAGTTGCTTGCGATCAGGTGATGGGTGACTAACAGTTTCCAGCCCACCCATCCTGGAGCTCACAGGCACTACTGAGGTCTCCTCTTTCTGCTTGGTACTTTTGTGACCAGCAGCAATCCTTGCAGAGTAGTACTTCTTAAACACGTTATGTTATTTATTAAGGAAATACTAGGTTTGCATCTCTCTCCCTTTTTCCCTAAGGTATCTGTTTGTCTGTCCGCTTGATAGCTCTAGCTAACTGATTCAATGTGTTAGAAGCACTTCCTTGCTTTGATCAGTGTGCAGGGGAACAAAGAGTTGGTTGAGAAGAAAAATGCTGTTTCTCAAATATGAAATAATATGACCCCAAAACCTGATTATAACCGAGCTAACCTAACACGAATCTCTTTCTGTTCCCTTAATAGCAACTGGGAACCAATAATATCTTCTAAAGACCATGCCATTTCCTGCCTCAAGAAATTAAGAAAAAGCGTAATAGGGTTCTTAACATTGGACGATTTTATATCTATTAATATTTCCAGCCATGGCATGGCTGCAATGATAGAAAAGAATTACATTTTGTGCTTTTGGGTGTAAAATGATAATCTGACAAGAGTGAGATCTCAAGTTTTGCCTTTCTGACAAACCCCATAATGGGAGTGAGCTGCCTTCTCTGAAGTGTGAGCAAATTGTCACTGCCACGGGTAGAGGGGACAAGTCCCCTGGTCTGGCAGTAGCCCCAGCAGTCCAGCTCCAGAGCTCTGGTATTTGACTTACCTTTCGAGGATGGAGACAAGAACTGCATAAGGGGTTGTTAGTCAGGAGAAGCCACTGCCTGGCTTATATCTAAGTCCAGCCTGGACTGTGAGTTGTTTCAGTGCTGGACAAGTTGGTTTGTTTACTGCTACTTTGTTGGTAGTAGTATGTCCAATAAACCGGTGCTTTTCCTCCTTTCTGTCAGAGCACAGTACCTCAAAAAGGACTGTGGGGCCTTACAGGACTGATATAGCCTTGGCTTGGTGCTGCCAGCTCCTTCTGAGAATCCCTATGGAAGGGTACACTCGGATGCTAATTTTGTCAGGGTCCCGATGTGGCAGTGCTTCACAGCGGCTTGCATGTCTTGTAGTTGTGTACTCAGTGTGGGAGGTAGTGGAGAAAGCCTGAACTGTTAATTTCTGGCCCACGCCTCATGTGTGGGTGTTAGTCCGTGAGTTCCTGTGGCGGAAGAGAAAGAAGGTGTGACTGGTTTGTGGGAACAGGGTCTCAGCAAACCTATGTCTCACTTGTTTGTGACTATTCAGAATGGCCTCGCACTGAAACACAGCAGCAAAACCGTATCAGGCAGCCCCAGTTTGGCACATAAGGCTTTGGAAACAAGGGAGCAAGCCACGAAACACAGCAGGTAATGGTAGGCTGTGACATTACAATGATTTGCTCTCTTACTTTGTACGCTCCTGTCTCCTGCGCTCCCCAAGCAGAGGCCTGCTGGGAAGGTTCTGAGCTCCCTTTGCAGCTTTGCCTGCAGCTTGTAGATTTGAGACAAATGCTTTGGTGACAGGCATTCCAGGCGTGATCACAGCGAAAAGAGGGAGCTTAACTGCCCCAGTGTTTTGCCTGCATGTCAAACGGTGTCATCCCAGGGAAGGTGTGTTGCGCTGCCGGGGAGAGGAGGGGGCTGCTGAAGCACCACACTGAGTCGCATCCAGCACTCACCAGCACAGGTGAAGCTTTTCTTGCTCCATGTCCACTCCAGGGGAGGATTATACTGGGTAAGTCTCCATGTCTCACAGGAATTTATTACATTCAACTCTAATATGAGACGGCAATCTCAACAGAGAGGCTTAAACCTGAAGGGCCTGGAAGAGTGCAGAATAGAAGTGGTTTCTGCAGAGTAGGGTAAGGCCATAGTGACAAGGAAACTTCAGTTCTGGGAGTCATTGCTCATATGGCCCTGGAAAGTAAGAGATATCAACCTGTGGAGCTGTCAATATATCGGATTCCGTGAGCTTCAGATAATTTATGTAAAAAAGCTCATTTGGTAAATACCTAGACATTGCTTTTCAGAGCCCTTTAGATACAAAAATTATTACCCCTGCCTTACTGTGGGTCACATTTCTTGTGCTAGTGTCACATGCGATTATAGAAACATTTGCAAAATTCCTCATGCTGAATTATATGGAATGATAGTGTCGGGATCGGGGCAGGCTGGCTGTAATTTTATCCTCTTCCAGCTACATTGTTACATCTCTGCCATACTAAGCCAAATATTTGATCTCATGAATGGATGATGCTGAATCACTTCAAAGGTTAAGAGGGGGTTCACCTTGTGTGCATGGTATAGTTTGGGTATCAGCGTATCACTGTTCCTAGACCTAACTAAGTATCGATCTGTCTTGCACATCTGTTTGAATTTACATGGTCCTGTTTTAGAAGATGAAGAGGGATTTAGCTACCTGATTCCCATTAAATGTGGCTTAATCCTCACATTGTATGCTGCAAATTAACCCTTTTAGAAGCATCTTTATTGGTACAAGTGGGATTAAAAAGAATGCTAATCTACATCAAAATCTATTAAAACCTGTTATGTTTGTGGCTGCCGGTATGCGCTGTCTTTCCAAAGCTGAAGAGTCCAAGCTATAATGCTTAATATAAAAGCATGTTTTATGTCAAGCATTGATATAAATGCATTGATATAAGCGCAACGTTTGTGCTTTGGGCCACAGTTCCCTGCCCCAATGATGTCAAGCAAAACAAGGTCAGCCTCTAAGAGCATTGGCTGAGGTTCATGGCATATGTACAGGGAGCATTGCTGCGGCCGTAATCCCACAGTGCCAGCTGGGGATGAGTCCTCCTGTATACGTTAAGGATGTACAAACCGAGTGGAGCACTTAAGACCAGGGGGATGGGGAGGAGAATTGCTGTCTTGCAGTGGAGCTGATGGTTTTGGTCCTCGGCGTTTTCCCTGGGAGCAGGGCGGGAGGCTGCCCTGCACACCGGCTGCTTCAGGTGGTCAGTCGTATCCGTCTGCGCTGGCAGCTGCCAGGTCTGCGGGCAGCCCCGCGGGGAGGCGAGCAGAGCAACTTGCCCTCCTACTGCAGAGCCTAGGAGGATATCCTGTCCTGCTGTTGGACAGATGTGCTGGAGGAGGCTTCCCGTAGCCCCAGCACACTAAAAGCAGAGCAGGATTGTGGCATATCTGGGGGCTGTAAATCTATCTTAAAATTGAGGTGCACATCCTTTATGATGCAAAGTTACGTACTTTAGAGTTAGGTGAATTAATCAACATCCTCTAGTCCTGGCTAACTATGGAAAGCCTGCTTTTGGAAATGCCTGTAGATCAGTGTGTCGTGTTGAATATGGAATTTGAGTGGTCAGTGTACAGGGTTGCCTCCGTTCACACACACCCCACGAGTTTGTCGCAACTCATTAAGTTTGTTCAGATATTCCCACAGAACCTGCATTCTACTTCTGCGGCAATTAGCTAGAATGTTGGTATCTGAGAGATGGGGAGTTGTGCTGGTGTGGCAATACTGACTCATGCAACACAAGCAAGGATGTGTTTTTGCTAAGAGGAAAATGTTGCAGCAAGCTCCAAGCGAAAGCTTTTGGTTATTAGAGGGTTGCACGTGGATGGCATATTAGGGCTGCAGATAACCTTGCCATGAAAGAGATGGGAATATAATGAGTAAAAGGCATGAAGAGTGTTCCACATTCAGTTCTGTAACTAAGGCAACTTCGGTTTTTTGGATTGTTTTCCATGGCTGTTCAGACTTAATAACTATACCTTAAACCTCCTTGTTACAGTTATTTCTGTTTGTTGCAAATACACCTAACTAGGAGGGTGTCTGTTCAGCTGGTTATTCTCCTCCTACCTGTTGCTACTATTAGGTGGACATACTCTTAGGGGTGTGTGTCATTTTTTTTAAGCTCCTAGGAGCCATATAACCTGTTTCTCTTTTCAGCAGCTTCCATTGCCTCTGGTGGCCTTTAGTGATCCATTGGTGAAATCAAATTAATTCCTTATGCTCTGAAAGGTTTCTGATGACTGACTCCTTTTCATTATTTTTTTTTTCTTTTTTTTCTTATTTGTTTAAAAAAACCCTGTAACAGTAGGGGAAAAATAACACAAAATTGTCATCGCTAACTTTGAGGGAGCTTTGAAGGAAACTAGCAGCAGTTTATGATGACTCTGCCTGTGAATGATGCTGCCAGGAAAACAAGTAACTCTTAAGCAACAAGGAGACATCCTCATTGAGTAAAGAGTCTCTGAACATTTTTTTGTAGGCGTGTTAGTTAAGAGTTATCCCCGTTTTTTCCAATCTAAAGAAATAGGTGCAAGTGCATGTGAAACAGAGCAGAAAGCCATTGAACAGGATTTGGCATGCTATACCCGTGTACTCTGCTTTCCCTATCTGTTCACTGGTGGACACTCAAGTGTTTGGACACGGCTTGGGAATCCTCACATGGATAGAGCCATATGCTGTCATCTTTGATGTGACTGTTAATTGCTCTGTAGCTCATCTCTGAAACGATGCTGATCATCATTAAAGATTAACTGTTTATACTCTTAAAACAAGGAGATGGTGGTCAGATCTGAACCCATCACACCTATTAGGCTTTCTGAAAACATATAGGTCTTCCTTTGTGTTTCACCATGTGATCAGATATGGAAATGAGAGATCCATGCTTAGCACATGGATCCGTCAGTTTTCACAGGTTGCTGAACAAATGAATGTGGAGCTTCAATGGTTGCAACATCACAGAAGTCCGGAGTTGCACCTACTTACTTTAGCGGTGAAACCGGCCCTAAACTCTTAGCAGATCAGGTAGTTGATGCATTGGTCTTGGTAGACTATGTATCAGGGCAATATATAATCTGTCACAGAGCACAGCGTTGCTGTCTTTATAGCAATGATGATTTATAGTGGGAAGTGCACATTCATTTAACGAAATGTGATTTGCTTGGCTCAAAACGTCAAGGAGCAGGTTTTAAATCAGCGAGTCCTAAGTGCCTTAGTACCTCTTAAAATATGTGCCTGCACCTCTCTCCTTTCTACTTTCCCTATAAATGAGCAAGAATGTATCTTCTTTGGGAAGTTTCATCCTCACCTCCCCCTCTATTGTCTGGATTTTTGGTATACGCCCTGTTGGGTGTAAATCTAGCGAAGATTGAATCCCTCTGGAGCAGAGAAATCCCAGATTATAACACAGGTTCCAAGTCTGTAATGCTAAAGCCACAACATAGCACCACATTTATTAGATAGTCCTCACTTTTTATAAAGGAAAATGTTAGGGGAACTCATAACAAATGCAAGCTGAAAATCATTAATTTTTCCCATGTGGAAGCACTAGACGTTCTTGGCTAAAAATCTGACACTCTGTAGGTGAAATTATTTGGGTTTTTTTACTTGCTGCAGGAACATTTTCCCACTCTCCTCCATAAGGTGAAATGCCATAGAAACTGTGAGATCCTAGAGTGTCACAGGCCTTTTCCAAAAGAGGTAGGGTCTGTGGCTGGCCCCTATCAGGAAAAATTATTCTTTTGCATACTCTATTGTCTGTGTAGACCTTGGTGGAGGATTTTATCACGCCATGCTGTGCTCCAAATGAGGCTAAAACAAGGAAGCGCACACAAGATTTTATCAGCATTCCTGAATTGCTTGAGCCAGTCTAAAACTTAAATGTGATTTAAGCTTAGCCTCTGAACTGTAAATTTGGGAGCGCTAGCAATGTTACTAGCAAGTCCACAAGGCTGGTAAATTGTGGTTTTGGTTTTTTTGAGGTTTTTTTTTTTTGTTCTGTTTTTGTTTGTTTGGTTTTTAATCAAAAATGTTTATTCTTACTTCAGTTGCTTGGGGAGGGGGAGGAAAAAGCTGTATCAAATTTTGATTTTTTTTTTTTTTTTTTTTTTTTTTCCTTTTCTGAAATGTAGGTCTACAGCATCAGGACAAGAGCAAGGAAACTTCTTGGTTCTGAAGTTCAGCTAAATTAAGACCAGCTAGAGCTGGAGTAAGCGCAGCTGGGCGGGCGATATAACAGTTGTTGACTCCTCCTGCGTGGGGCAAAGGACACACATGAAGATGAAGAGCCAACCATTCTGGTTTTGCTATTGAGCCTTTTGTTTGTAAGGCCGTTTATGGGTCCCACAGTGTTGGAAAAAAAAAAAAACCAAACAACCTAACTTTTCTTTCTTTCCTCATCTGAGCCTGCTGCAGCTGGGCAACCTAACTCCTTTCTGCTCCTTTAACAGTGTTTTGTTTTGTTCAGCTTGATATTTTTATGAACAGTCTCAATTGTCAGGAAAAAGACTCTCCCTTGACTACAGTGCGCCTCCTTTCAGGAATACAGTATTTTGTAGCTCTTTGTGCATCTATTTTTGTAGAAATACAGAAAGTTTGGGTTAAGGATTGATGGGCTATTTTAGGATGACATATTTTTTTAAAAAAAATTGTAAAATTGTTAAGTTCTGTTTAAAGAACTTGCTCTCAGAGAAGCACTGGCAAAAAATGTATAAAATGCTATTTTTAGATGTCTGTGATGTGTTTGTGCATTTTGGTTTTTTGTTTTGTTACCTCAAATGTCTATCTATCCTTTCTTTTTAAAGATCTAAACCTTCCTCGTTTCCACATTACTAGATTGTGATGTTCTTGTCCTTCTGTTCTAGCTTAAGCAAGTATAATTCGCACCTAAAGTTTCAGCCAAATATTTTTTTCTGCTGGTGTTAGATTGTAGTAAGGATGTTTTTTATTTTCTTGCTTCTAAAGGTGGCTTTGTGCTGTGCTGGTTGTCAAAAACTTGCAAATGCCTTTAGCATGGAGCAAAGCCTGGGGTTACAGGAACTGCATTTCCAACCCATCCATTCTTTCAAAATGGACCAAATACTCTTACGGATTTAAATCGGATGTGAATTTGGGCCTCATCCATGATGTATTGAAGCTGTTGAACGCAGTCCCCTATGGGTTATGTTTCAGGCCCTCATAGTGCTTATAAATATCAGTATACTCTTATTTTAACTCATGAGGCAGGACTTTCAGCTAAGCCATTTCAAGGGTGCTGACTTATAACATCAATCTTCAGGAAAGAAATGTCAGTTTTATAAAAATGTGTGACTTGTGGAAACAAAATGTTTTCAACTGGCCTCATCTGTCTCTTGAGCACCTCAAGGAAAGTGCTGAAATTTTTAACTTCTGTTGACTTCAAAATCTGTTTGTCTAACCTAAGATTTGCTGTGGGCCTTACAAGATCCCAGCTGCAGTCCTGAATTTCGTAAGAAGTTGCACGTGCTCAATGTGCACAAATTCAGGCTTGGCTGCTGTCTGGCTAAGAATCTGAACTTGGAAACGATGTGGCCTTGTCTAGCTACAGTGCTCTGCAAGGTCTTTGGAAAACCCCATTTCTGGCCGTGGTCTTGGGTCTCACTTGCATAATAAGGACTTTAGTTGAAGCCAAGGTGAGCACGTTGCAGTCCTGAATCAGGGCTGCAAGATTACCCTTGAGAGCGCCACTCTAGCAATGGGCTGGAGCTGGGTCAGCCCCCATGCCCAACCCTAGTGACTCCAGTCTAAGTTGTCAGCATATGCTCAGGTGGGGCTGAGCGCAGGATCGGGGCCTGAGTTGACAGCTCCTAGCTGTTGCTTGGAGATGTTGCCTTTCCGCTCTGTGCACTCAGGGTCCCCCTGTAATACTCCCCAAGGCTCATGTAACCTATTACATTTCTGTTGCCACTGTTATCAGACATCACTATCTGAAAGACAAACCAGCTAAATGGAAACCAAGACATAAACACATGGCTGAGATACGAAACAGTTTAATTTTAAGGCAACGAGCGCTGTAAATGTAGGTTTGTCAGGTGGAGACCACATGGATCTGTGAGTGAAAGGGGAGGGGGGGTGTTGGGATGTGCATGCCACTCCAAGGTTCAGGCCTTCCTCCCTGCCCTGCTGCTTCTCTCCAGGCTTTTTGAACTTGATCCTACGAGGTGTTGAGCGTTCTCCCTTGCCACGTGAGAGGGCTTGACATGCTGGCACTGGAGGCATTAGGATTAAGTCACAATTTGGCAAGACCCTTAAGTGTATACCTTGCTGATTTGAAGTTTGAGACAGGATAAAAGTGCTGAATGGACTATGCTTAAATATTACTTTAAAATAGTAGGATTGTAGTTTCTGTGTTGGGATGCTGACTTAAATGTGGTGGGGGTTTTTCCTCACTTTTATAGTCCATCGGCATTTCTTTCTCTTAATAAATTTCACTCTCATGCCAGTTCTATATATTACTGCTGCTCTGGTGGAGCTAGCTCCTCAATTTGTCAATGAATTCATAATGCAATGGGAAAACTACATGGAATGGAACACAGTAATAGCTGCCACAGTTCACTTTTGTATCAGGACAGTATAGTTTCAGGAAATAGCTCAAGAATAAGAGTTTTGACTTAGGAATTCTGACAGTATTAGAAATACTGGGAGAAAAAAATCCAAACTTTTTTTTTTTAATTTTTTTCTGGACTTGGCAAAGCTGGAAGGCAAAGAGGCTATGTATCCTCTTTGAACTTCAGGGCTGGAGAGTTTAGGTGGTAGGGGGAATAAAAGAAAAGGCAAATTTCTTTTCGAGGTGTAGTGTGTTTGACTTCCTGATATAAAGTCTAGCAAGAGCAGTCAGTTCTTTGCCTTCCTCTTTGCAAGTTCAGATGATGAGGGACCTCCTCCTGTTCCCTGTAAATGTCAAAGCAGAACGGGACAGGAAAAAACAGGCCCACAGTTTGCACTGGAATCCCTTTCCGGATTGTTTTATTGAGTTGATGGGTAGTGGGGATGAATACGTGGTGAAGCTGTTGCCTCTTCCACCTCAAGGACTACTGTTATGTGCCCACTTTCCACTGCTAAACCTGTAAGTGTGCTGAAGGAGCTTCTGTTTCTCTGCAGCTTCTGGGAGACAAGTGCCAATAAAAACCTGCTATTGTCTGTAGCCATTCATGCACTCGTCAATCGACTTTGAAAGTCAAATAAACTAAATTTTTTCCTCAGTCACTAACCATCCCCTGTACTAACAAGCAAGTTGAAAGTAAAAGCACACGTGCATAGCAGTAGCCCTACTTCTACGTTCTACAATTTGAAGGATGGAAAAGCAAAAATCCTTCCCTGTGACATTTTAAGTCAAATTCAGCAGATTTACTTTTCTCTCTCTCTCTCTCTCTCTCTCATATACACGCACACTTATACACACGCGCAAATGTGCTTATGAGAAGCAGATGCTGTGATGGTTTTGTTCTTGAAAGAGGAGGGGAGCGCTCGCTCACAACGTTGCAGTGTCGGTGAATTGATGGCAGTGAGAAAGAAGCAGAAATGTTAAAACTGCTCATGTTTCCACAGATAGGAAAAAAAAGCCCTTAAAATGAGATCACAGACAAGTCATGTGTCTTAATGCATTACTAAAGGAGTTGTTTCATTCTTTTTGTGAGTTCTGATGCTGTCCCAAGAAAGTGAATGATTCATTTTGTGAGGACTTATAAAACATCATGTACTCTGTCACTATTTCTGGGAGAACATAGGGAAATTATTGTTTTATTTAGAGAAAATCTACATACTAAATGCCTTAAAGTTGTCCAGGATTTGATTTTATTCCTAGCAACGTTGAGAAATCTGCTGTCAATTTTTGTGTCTTCAGGTGAAGACTGGGAGGGTTCAAGCTGTCCACTGACTTTAAAAAAGCAGATATCAGTTTGTTTCCACTGGGCATTTCCATCCCAACAAGATGATGGAATAGTTCAGCTACTGACCACCCATAAGATTTGACTTCTGGAGGGCTGAATAAGCTACGCTTGGTGATAGTAAAATGCACTTTGTTCTGATTCCCCTCCTCACCAGACACACAAGTTCAATTATCAGTTTATCTGATACCTCTTTCATAGCGTGAAGATTTTCAGTGAATGGCAGTTTCCTCTCAATTGCCTATTTCTGCCTCAAAATGTGCTTTTGAGGATGAATCTCTCATCACAGCTTTCAGAGAGAGCAGAGGTTGCGGGAGGGGAGTGTCACTTAGCATCAGGTTGCATGGAACCAGCCTTTCTGCTTCCAGGCTATTGCGTATGTCTTGCTCTCCTCCCACACTTCCTTATGTGTATGTAGCCCTACCTGGTTCCCTCCATTCCACTGTCATGCTTCAAATGCACGTCCTTTGGAAATGAAGTGAACAACATCGCTAAATCTCATCTAAGACTGAGAAAACGTAAGCATTTTATTGCATTCTCTGTAACCTCAGGAGTGAATGGAATTTTTCCATACTTGTAAAAATCAAAACCAAACAACAACAAAAACCCAACAACAACAAAACTTTGAAAAAAACCTGATTTGTTGTATCTGTAAAGATGACCATGGAGTCAGCAAGCTTACATAGAGAGGTGCAATATATTGCCTTTCAGCAGACAAGCATATCTTCTTTAATATGATTCTTTTAATTAATTTCAGGTACAAGCTTTTTCTCCATATCAATGGACCAGCAACATATATTTCTTATAAACGATTTAGAAATATATATATTTTTTAAATTGACTTCTTCTTGCCTTTAATATGTCAGCCTTTGAGCTTTTAAAGGGTATTTGAATGATAAATATTGTTTGTGTGTGGATTTTTTTAAAAAAAGTTGATGCATGTCGTTTGGAACTGAAATCTCATGTAAAGCAGGAAGGTATTTAAAAATAAATACTGCTTTTACATGTTAGCCCTATGGGCACAATCTGACAGTTGTGATGCAGGAGGATGTCCCTTTAAAGACTGAGGGACTCTCACCTGAGCAAGGGGTCAAAATCCAGTCCCTGTGATAGGAGAGGCAGGAGCAATCTTGCAAAGGTTGAGCTGGTAGAGCTGTGAGCAGAGATGATCCTCTCCAGCACTGTATGTAGATGGATGGGCAGCCACTGCTCAACATATTAAAATTGGGCTGTGTTGGCAGGTTTATACTTGCCCTGCCTTATGGGGTGAACTGGTTGCCAAGGCAAATTAGAGATCTCCCTGGAAACCCGTGTTTTGGCTGCCCTTGGTCTGCAAAGTGCCCGTGACCCTCTCCCTGCTCTTGCACTGTGGTCTCCATGACACCACGGTGGGATCTGTGAAAACTGGGCTGGAATGCCCTGTGAAATGCAGGATGTTTTTAACTTCCAATAAAGATAGTTTAGGGATGGGGGTAATTAAAACATCACTGTTATCTCATGCACCTGCTCAAAGGCTCAAGCCTTCAAGATGGATCAGCTGTGCATCATTGATGATGGCCATTTGCATACAGGAGCCTGAATACTGCTTCCTCTTCTCGGTGTCTTTGGAAAACTTCGATGGCATTGAGACCATTGGGACCAGCCTTGAACGCCTAAATTGCAGTCCAGTGTTGGCTGGCACAGCATGGTGGCCTGAGGTCTGGTCCAACATTGGTGGACATCAATTGGAATCAACATTGATTCTGGTGAGCTTGGGCTCAGGTAACTAGTACCTATAGACAACCGATATTTATAGCAGTTGAGGTTTACAGTAATCTAGTAAAGTATCTGCAGAACTATGCTGCACTTTCCCTGCTAGCTGTTTGTAGCTGTTGTTTAAAACCATCAGTCAAATCAGGGTCCCTCTCCTCCCTCCACCTGTTTTCCAACCCTGCTTCCCTCAAAACTCCATTGAACTTTTTTGCCGCTCTCATCAAAACTGATGGGCGGGGAGCTTTGTATAAAGAAAAGTGTCACTGTTTTAATTACTGAATAAATAATTTAATGTGAATTTTATTGTTATATTTTTTATGTAGCATTTTCGGTTTGGTCTGTATTTCTCAACAATTAGCTAATGCTTTCTTTTTATTCTTGTGCAACTGAAGAACTCATAAATCTCTTTGTAAATTACAGTATTCTGAGTTTCTATTTTTTTCATGAGATTAATTTTTAGAGCCAAGGGTTGCCTTCTGTTGAAACGTTGTAAAACAAGTGTTCTAAACTGGTTCTCTGCTAAAATTGGATGGAGCAAAAGTTTAGCATAGAAGGGATTTCAAACAGGGCTCTCATGAAGGCACTAGCTTTCCATTTTAGATACTGTCAATTGCTTCTGCTACAATGTCTTCTTTTTTTTCTTTTTTCTTTTTCTTTTCTTTTTTGAATTTCTTTTTAAGTTGCATTAACACTAGAGACTCTTTTACAATCAGACCTAGTAGAATCACTACCTGACACTTCTTAGAGTAAGACTCTGTTTAGCATTTTTTGGCCATTTTGACAGTCATCAAGTAGAGCCTTTCCATGCGAGTTCTTTATCTCAAATTGACTTTTTTTTGGGAAAGCTCAGCGATTCCCACTAAGGAGGTAACTCTGCCCTTGCTAAAATTATTTTACAACAGTTTAATTAAGAAATAGTTGCATGTCTATGTTCTGGCTCAAGGGCTGAAATTTTGGTGTTTTGGTCACAGATACATCATTTACTGTTCCAACAGAGAGGGGGAAAAACCACCAAACTTTGGCCAAGCACTGAGCTTTTGAAAAATTGCCACTTGCACGCAATCAGCAGGGAGCTGTTAAAGAGCTTAGTTGCAAAATCCTGTGAAGATCCTGACCATATGGGATGTACTCTGTTGCAGAGCATCAGGGGATGAGCAGGAATTTCCCCATACGTCCTGCTCCAGGCCCTGTTTCCAGGACCAGACGGCAAGAAGGGAGCTTTTTCTCTGTGCAAAATCACCATATTCTTCTTTCTTAGGTGTGAGGAAGAGATGGAGAGGGCTACCAGCCAGAAGCTCAAGGACAGGAAGGGCAGGAAAGGGGGAAACTAGGTTCAAAAGCTTCCTATAGGAGAGAATGGGGTTGGGAGCTACTGGGAGGGAAGCAGTCTCCATGGATGGTGGGGGGTGAAGATGGGATGTGGACCAATAAGCAAATAATGCCTAATGATTGCTTGGCTAATACATGAAAGACAAAGAGAGGGATGTGACAGACATAAAAAAAATACAGAATAATGTGAGGACTCAGAAATTTTGTATAAACTAAGTGTCAAGGAAAGCTTAGGATAAACAGTGCAGGAAATTTCTTTCTTTGAAGTGAGCTGTGTACGCTGCAGTATAGTCTGTGAGAAAAGACGTGGGAGTCTTGTTGCTTTAAGACAATCACAATGATCCTCAGCGAAGCAAATGTATTTTAGGAAGCAAGCGTGCATTAAGCTAGGGGATGAGCTAGCTGAAGTGCTTTTTCTTCTCCCTGTAACTTCTGCTGCTCTCACCAGAGTAGGACTCCAGCTGTGTTGTCCCACACCTGGGTTTCCAGGTGCTCACAGGGGCTATTTCTATGTGCTCTCATTGTGTCAAGAAATGAGAGCAGGGGAAGTGATGCTCAAGAGTAAGTGTTATTTTGTGACTGACTTTATTTGTGATGGTCCATGTCCTCTGTTAATGTAAAGCAGTGTCACTCAGTTGGATTTAGTGACCTTAATGACCATCAAGAAACTCATTGGTAACATCCAGTTAAATCTTGTTTCGGGTGTTATCAGCTGGAAACTGGGTCCCAGCCTGATGCTTGGGGGAGGTGCTTCCCTCAGAGCCAGGATTCAGCCAGGTGACCTCAGTGGTGCTCAGCCTGCCTGGTGCAGGGGAAATGCCACAGAAAATGTGAGGAGCAGGGCTGGCATCCTCTGTGCTGGCAAGGGAGGCGAGCATGGCTGGGGGCCAGCTGCTGAGGCTGGGGCCGGCTGGCCCCAGTGGGACAGGGATGCCATCAGCCCTTTATGGAGACCCCAGGCACGGTGGGGCCAGTTGTCCCAGCAGGACCTTGGACTCTGAGGGGTTATGCTGCCTGCATGACGTGGGAGGCCGGGTGGGGACCAAGACATCTGGTGAGAATTCCTCACGGCTGAGCTGTGTGTTGGGCTGGGATGCCGATTAATTTAGCTGATTTCTTTTTTGGGGTTGTTGGGAGGAGGAGGAGGACTGGATACCACAGCCTTCCAGTAATTGTCTCTCCTTCAGAATATCACTTTTGCTTTCTTTGAAGACAAGTGAGAAATGATATTTAAAAAAAAAAAAAAACACAACAAAACAACAAACCAACTCCAGGAACTACACTGATGTCTTTGTCTTGACAATAAATGTACATCTGCAACGGTTTATCACTATGGGAAAATGAGCGTGTAATAAAGTTTGGATGCTGGCTGTTGCATGTACAGAGGTATCACAGGCTTTGAAAATGATTTGTTATGTGAATGCCCATAGTAGCACCAAGGTTCAAAGGGAGGTGGTTTGTTTTTCATGCCCATTTAGTTATGAATAACACCAGCTCTAATTTCCTCCTCCCACCAGCAAGCGGAGAGTCCTACATTGGAAGCCAAATATAGCAACAAAGATTTCTATATCTGGCCAAACCCAAAAAATCTGTTCCCTTTTAAGAATAACATTCTATTCTTTTCTGATGGAGATGGATAAAGAGAAAATTCAACTTTAAGGAAGCCAGTTTCTCAGTGGGAAACTCCCTAGTCTCTAATGCCCAATGTGAAAGGTATGAACTTCTTTTTTGGTGTCTGTTGTGAAGCCAATGGGGAGACTACCATAGGGCCCCATCAGTAAAGCACTTTTGGGGTGGCAGTCTGGAGAAATCTTCCCCACTTGCTGGTGTACTTTTTCTGTCCTGCTTTGTCTGTCTTCTGAGCAGCAGAGCCAAGGCTGAATTGGAACTCCATGAGTTGCACAACTACCCCTGTTTTTTCTTCCCCCTTTCCTTTCTAGTTTGCTTTTGTGGAGAAGTTAATTCCTTGGCTTTGAGGAACAGACCGCTGCTCCACCTCGCAAGTAAGCTCAACAAGGCAGCATGGAGCAGCAGCATTGCCCCACGCACCCTTCCTCCTTGGCGTTCTCATCAGGGGAGTATGTGGGAAGCCAGCCCTATGCTCTTTCCCATGGCCAGACTTTCAAGTTGCGTGGTACCCACAGAGGGTGAGCAGGGACAGTGGGGCTGCCCAGTTCTCTGCCTGGCTGGTTGTGCTGGAAGAGAAGGGATGTCTTACAAATAAAACACAGAATTGCTCATGGCCAAATGTTTTCTCAGGTAATCATTTGACCTTTTCTGAATTGGAGCTAACAGCACTTGAAGATGAACATGTACATGGGTGCCACTCTACCTGTTTTTAAGCTGGAATATGCTTTTAGGAGGAGGCAACAGCCCCACCACCACCCCTCCACCTCTCTCTGATCTTGAGCAGTTCCTTTGACTTCTCTACACCACCTGAGGAAAGCTATTCAGCCTTTCCTTCGAAGGATTTATTCCCATTCCAATCCACCCCCACCACCCACCCGTAAGCAACTGGTATCTGTGACATGTGAGGGAAAAAATCCCTTTCTCTAATGTACCGGCTGTCCTTGTTTCAGAAGTGTTGCCTCATTCATTTTCAGACTGTTTGGCTGAAGGCCTTTGCTGTGAGGTGAATATTTCAGGATTACACAGTTAGCTCTTCATCCTTTGGAAACCTGGGATTTTTTTTTGTTGACTTCAGTAGAAGCAGCCTTGGATCCCTGATGCATTATAAAACCGAGTGTCATCCAGTGAATATATTTGCACTGGATCTGTTCTACCAGCCATGTTACTGATGGGGTTTTAAATAAACACAGGGATGTTTGGAAATATTTTGTGTATGTAAATATGTAAAATATGCAAAACAAAGCCAACAGCTGTGGGTTGTACTCTGTGCTCACGTGAGGAGGCTTTGTGTAATGTTTTTTATCCATCATCCCCTCTTTTTTTTAAGCATCTGTATCTGTTCCAAGATAATCACTTCTCTGTGATTCCCGCTGGACAAAGAGGGAGGAGGACAGATGGGCCTATGTGATGCCCTAAAGTCTGCCCGAAATTCTGTGAAGAACCTTCTACTGTCACAGAGCACAGAAGCCCATGCCCTGAGGGCAGCACACAGCAATCGCTATTCATTGGAGGTGGGATGGCTCCTAGGTCAGATTGAACTTGGCCTTTCAAGAACGGTAATGCAAGACACAACACGTAGTACACAGCGTCCGCAGTCGCTGTCCTCGCTGTCCTCGGGTGCTTTGTAACTAGCTGACAAAAACATTAGTCACCAGTGTATGAGTCTTAATTTCCTGAATTGAATCTGTTGCTTAGGAAAGGGTGACAGTTTTGCAGCCTCAAGTCCTTTATTTAGCCAGGGACAGACAAAGTCTATGTATGCATGTGATCCTACTGAAGACTTTGGGACAACTGCAGTAAGAAGAAAAGATAGTCACCCAGAACAAGCTCAGTTCGTAGCACCACTAGGCTCCTCACATATTATTTTTTTTTTTTAATTAAACAGCGTGCTGCTTTTTAGACATCCTTTCAGAGAGGGTAATTCATCCTCTATACACAGTAAGTCTCTGCACTGCTTCTGAATTCTACAGGATATTTTGTGTGACTTAGCCACCTGTTGTTTTTAATGATTTTTTCCACCCTTATCCTTGCTCTTGTTTTCCAGTTCCACTGCTTTAAGGGAAACTTCCAAACCCCTGGCTGTCCTGCAATGCAGCTATCCAGGGACATGGCACAGTGACTCTGTGTCACACAGTTAGCATCTGTGTGTGCAGTGAGTTTGACCTGTCCAGAAGCCGTGACACTTGGACTTGGATGTCAGAAGGTGCAATACAAATACAAGCTCCGTTTGTTTGTTCGGTGGTTTCAGTCACAGCAAATGGAAGTGCTTGGTAAGAACAGCAGCCCTGGGTAAAGGGCAAAGGGGAAGTGGAGCATCATTCAGCAGGATCCCAGGAGACATTCTGGCTCCCTCAGAAAAAGCCATATTTACTCTGGCAAGAGATGCTTAAGTGCATCCTACAGAGACCTGCTGCTGCTTATTCTCCTTGCTCCCAGTTAGCCTAGCTGGCCTTTTTGCCATGCTGTCAATGACATTCCTGTGTGAATAGACTTGAGGTGATCCTTATGAGATCTGCTACTGTTAGGAACGTCATCCCCACCTTAGCTGTGTCCTCATGCAAAAAACCAACACCATAGGAACAGGACACTGTCAATCTATAGCATTTTACAATGCCTTAATGCTGTATTCTCTGGTTTAAAAAGTGACAGGTTCCTTAATTCTTGCTCTTGTTCCACATGGCATCCTCCACTGATGGCATATATTCTATCACTACTTTCCCCTTGCAGTGACTGGAAATTGCTACCAGCCTGCGTGATGCAGTAAAGTCTTTGAGGCCATTATTAAAGCCCATGACTTGAAAAAATTTACTGGTTTGTGGCTCATATCTGTCCTGGTTAATTTTCTGTTGTTCTCTCTGGTGGAGAAACAGTTGCTTTTTGTATGAAAGTAGATACCAAAAGACCAGAACACCCTACTTATGCAGAGAGCCCCAGACATGGGTGAGCCAAGCAGAGACTCAGAGGCAGAAACAACTCAAGAGCAGGGCACTGAACTTCTCACTTTCCCCCTCGCTGCAATGTCTGTGTGTCATCCTAAAGAGACCAGCACAACATTCTTCGCTCCCATAGTCCTAGGCAGAAAGTAATTTGTTTTTTTTTTCTTTCTATTCATGATACTTTGCAGCATGTGATGGTCTCATCAAATATGTAGACAGCAAGCACTGAAACCAGCTGGCTACTGATTTACCTGCAATAGCTGAAGTTCTCCATGAACAAACTCATCATTCACAATGTGTACTTGTAAAGCAGCTTTTGCAATGGAGGGGGTTGTTAACAAACAGAGAATGACATTATTTTTTTTTATTTAGATTTGAAACATAGAGAAGCTTAGAGGAACACTGAAACTAAACAGGATCCTCAAGCTTCAAATCTGCCCCTACAGAAATTATTCCCTTCTAATATTTTGGTCTATATCTAATATATCTATTTATATCTATATATCTATCTATATCTACTTTTAATATCTTAACAAAGGTTCTCCTTAGTAAAGGAGAAAGAGTAGCTGTCATCCATGATGGACATTGATGATCATTTTTCATGTGGCTGTTTGCTGATTTGAAGAGGTCTGAGAGGAAGTATAGAGAACCCAGATCAACTGGCAAAACCTCCAGTTCTCCCCATGCACAGTTTAATTCGTCATTGCGAGGACATTGCAAATCTCAAACCTGTTATTTTCTTTATATGAAATCAGCAATCATTATAATTTCATCTCAGCTGGAATATTATTTTTCCTTTTTTTTTTTTTCCTTCTCCTTTTGATGGGTCAGATTTAAACCATCTGCAGGCAGATGGAAAGGAAAAGTAGAATTATTGTTTTCACCAAAAAAATTTTGCAGCTGTCAGGGTGTGTTTGACACAAGCCTGATGGCTGAAAACAAAGACAGGACACATTGTCCCGGCTGGATATCAGAGAGCATAAGAACTCTTCATGGCCAGCTCTTACTTGGAGAACTTGGGGCTAAATGAGGTAAACAAGATCATTATTTACCCATACTCAAGGGCTTCTCAGAGAGAATTCTTCACTGAATTATGTACTGCTTTTCCTGGGCCTCAGTGAGACCCTCTTGGTTTCTGCACAGGGGTGGGGGTGACTAAGTGATAGTCACAATATATCATATACACCACTGCTTTGTGACTGACCTACCACATGGCAGAGGCTGCAGCCATGGCTTCCAGTACCTGTCATGACGTATTGCTTTTATAATTCAGTTTAATTTATGGCCCCGTCATTAACAACTGCAGCCAATGAAAAAGAGCTTAAAACAGAGCTTTCGAGGAGGGACACCAGGAGCTATGAATCAAACTCTCCTAGCTTGGCCTAGAAGATTACTTCACTGCTTCATGTCCGAAAACTAGTGAGGCTCCTTGGTGATACCAACACTACTTCTTTTCAAAGCAGGCCTTTCCAGAGGAGCTTAGTCTGTGTGAAAGCCAGATCCACCGCTGGGAACTCTGCATCTTGCTGGTGGTGTTCTTGTTGTTAGGTTTTGTAATAGTAACTGCTCATTCCGCTTGCACCAAGCTAGACATATTAAAGAAACAATAAATGAGTTTTCAAAATTTTCCAAAAAAAAGTTTCCAAATTTTCAAACCTTTTTTATGCACTTATAGGTGGCTCTGCCTGCAGAAGTGTGATTTTTTCATTGGCAATGTGAAGTTTCTAACTGCAAGGCCTTCCTGATGTATTTTTTTTCCCCCATTTTTAATGGCAGATTTTGTTGTGGTTTTGTGTGGTTTGTTTTCTTTGGTTTTTTTTTTTTAAGCTACCTCAGTATTAACATCAGCAACGTGGGCTGGCAGTTAACAATAAAATTTTTGCCCTTCTCATCATGAGTTTTTTGAGTGATAATCCTATGAAGTCATTGGGAGGTGTATTTTTCTGCTCTGAAGTGACAACCATTATTTCCATCTCCCAGGGCTGACACTGCCGTGTTGGTATTTATTCATGTTGTGTTTTTTTCCCCCAAATAATTTGACCATATACATCTGTAGACAGAATGTGCTTGAGCTAAGTTAAAACTAAGCGAATAAGACATTTATGAACCGTGAGCTATTACCTATCATTAAGTCATCTGAACCCTTGCAGTGCACTAGTTTTGAGTTGCACTCTTGTTAATCTGTGGTTACTGAATGTGTTGAACAATGGCTCAAACTGAAAGCAATTTTGGAAATAGTTCATCAGACAGCTGGTCTTCTGAAATAGCCCAGAAGACCCAGCTTCACACTGATCTTGGATCAAGGTAAGATGGGACAATGCTGATGCAGCTGTTATAGTTTGGCCAGTTTGTGTGGAAGGGAAAGACCTGAAGATGTTTCAGTTCTTTTATTTCACCTGTTCAGGGAGCCAGAATCCTAATTTCAACAAGAAAACAAAGAAATCAGAGACCTATTGGCAATATCATCTCAGGGAGCCCAGAAAAGGTAGATTACATAGACCAGAGGTCAAATCCTATTCCTGTCACTCTCATTAACCCAGAGAGTATAAACCTCTTGGAAAGAGTAACGAGGCTTAGCATTAAGAGCGTCAAAACTGACTTTCACAACGGGAATATTTTCTCCTACCTCTGTGCTTGATACACAGTGCTTGGACATGTACTGTTTACAGCCCTAGCAGGAGGATGTAAGGGGCCACAGTTCCTGACTAGGTACTTTGCGTAGTTATTTACACCTGCACAAAGTGGGTGTGAAATGTTCCCCCTCTGCACAGGTTATGCTTATTTGCACCCACTTAACACTGATGTCAAGGAGCACGGAAGAGGCCAAACGGCGGGAAACTGTCCCCAGCATCTTGCTGTCCCTGGCTCAACCAGACTCCTCAGGAGCAGCCATGACATTGCTGCGGGTCGCATCTCCGCCACCTCCCACAGCGAGTAGTGTGAAAGTGAGGTGAAGGAGCCGCATCTGGCCAAGCCACCCCTGCTCCCCTGGCAGCCGTGCTGCTGCAGGACATCTGGTTTTACGTTTGCCTTCTTTGAAGGTCTGGGAAAAGGACGCAATATTCACTTGTACTTTTATTCCTTTGCTGCCCATTGCTAACTTTGTAAATGGAAAAGAGTGAAGATTCAAAATGCTCTCCGGGAGCTGAGGCTGTCCTGGCCTCTCAGAGCCTTTAATTTTCATGTGGTTTTTCTGCTCTCTGTAGGTTTAAGAGATTAATTCCCATATGGCAGATCCAGTTGCAAGTGTCTTGCTGTGATCTCTGAGCAGGTGCATCTGTAGTAATCCCTCTCCCTCCTTGAGAGAAGCAGGGTAACAGGCTCAAATAACAAGAGAACCTGAAATGAACTAAGAAAGTAAGTGGCATAAGAGATACAAACTTAGTGAGCTCCAAGTTGATCTATGGGACGTTTTAAGGAGGGAAAAAGGTGAGGCCATCCAGAGGCAGTTAGTAGAGCAAGCATTGTAGGATACAAATGTAGCTGTTAAAAACAGCACTCAGCCTCTGCCTCTCCGGAAAAAGACACAGTTTTACACAACCCCTGCAAACAGCCAGACGTGGAGGTGTACAGTTCTGTCAGTGGTGCAGCTCTCCTTCTTAGTGATATATGTTTACCTCCATACTGCTACCCTAGCCATGGTCTCTAAAAGTTCAAATGGGAACAAGGAAACAGTTTTCAGATCATGTTTTTTCCCCTCTGCCTACAAGCTGACTTAGTAGGGAGAAGCAGTCTATTATAATTTCAAAAAAGTTCAGCAAAACAATTCCTTCATTTTGGTTTTTTTTTTTCTGTCCTCTTATGGAAGTGTTTTATTTCCAAAAGCAGTACCACCATTGATTCTGGCTGGTTTGAGTGCACCAGTGTCCTACAACAGGTGTACACAGCTGAATGTGGTTAGACTTCTTAGCAGCAGCGATATAACTTCTGGAGGGGGAAAACACGGATTAGAAAACCCAGTGTGATGGATGCTGTTCTGTTTTTATAGGTGTTGGTTCACTGAATGGGCATCATTAGAGGAGACTTCACTTCCAGGACGGTCATGAATGTTATACTTTGTGATCAGTATATTCCAATATAAAGCAAAATAGCTTGATTAAGTAATTAAAGATCAGGGTAATAGCATAGAAATTCACACCTGAGCTGAGCACGCTGCTGACCAAGCTGAAAGAAGAGATAAGAGGTTTTGTGGTATTTCATCAGAGCATTGCTGACAAAGATGAAAACTCAGGTAGGCGATCATCTATTTTTCACTAGTAACATTGCCTTCTTTGTTTTTTTTTGTAAGGACTTATCAAGAGCACTGAAATCAGCTAAGTAAATGATACTGATCTGAGTGGCTATTGCATTTGCAAGGACGTTCCTTGGTTTCTCGGTAACTCTCTTACAACTGTTCATGTAGCAAATCTTACAAAAGATGGGAGAGATTCTTGTGTTGGAGGAAGCTTAGAGGCGCATCCTGATACTGCTATTGGTGTGTTTCCTGTGTTTTGAGGTATGGTTATTACTTATGTATTTAGTTTCTTTACTGAGGGAATCATGCAGTCTTCTAGATTTGAAGTTTCTTCCCTCACCTTTCTTTTATTTTTTTTTTCTCTGGGGAACTTTTAGAGAAGCTTGCGTTTGAATTGGGGGTTGCAGTTTTTTGTTGTGCTGGGTGTACAATAATAGGTGTGCTTCTGGGAATGGGTACAACAGCACGAAATCTCCTGCTGTCAGAGTTCTAGAGCAAAATTGTAGCCCAGCTGAAGGCAGATGGTGTTTTGATATTGACTTTGATAAGGTCCCTTTTTTCCTTCATCTACTTTCCCAAACTGCTCATATCTAATTGCGTGAAGCATGGGCATTCTGTCCACCCCTTCAGAAAAAAACACACATAACTTAAGAAACTTGTTATGAGGATAAATGATTATTTTCTGAGGACAGCATGTATCAGTTGCTTGGTTGTGTATTTAGACTATTAATATAGAGATTGCGCAGGCAAAAGGACATTTAAATATGTCAGTGGACAATATTATGGATATTAGTTCTCACGTCGTAGTCTTACATTAAGGGCTCTAGTATGACCAGAGGCTCATTCTGCGTTAACTGCTGCATGTAAACACGTTTTTGTGTGTGTGTGTGTGTGTGTGTGTGTGTTGGAAATATTGCCTTCTGTCTGTAAGTGTGGCTGAAAGGAGCGCAGAGAACAGGGAGGTTCCCTTGCTGCCAGGATGCAGGTGAATGGAGACAGGGACAGTACCGTGGAATAGCACATTACAGCAACCTGTGAAACAAATGTCTTGTTGACAGACAATGATGGATAACATTAATTATGAAGGCAGGAGATTTAAACAAAACAAGCAGGTGGAAATCCTGAGAAAGGATTATTTAGAATTTACCTTTGTCAATTTTTTGCGTGGATGGTTATAATTATAACCACTAGGCATGGCCTGTGCAACAACTTGGCTGTTACCATTTACAAGCAGCTATTAATAACACTGTTTAATTGCAAGCTAATTTCCTCAGGCAGCTTATGCTTGAAGCTTCTGTGATTTAAATGTGAAATGACCCCATTATTCCTTTATTTAATTTATGTTAACTGAGACTAATTAACATACAAAAGTTAAATCAGCTTTAATTAGAAAACCGTTACTGGCACCTCTCCAATCAGTACTGGAGGCAGTAGCATTTTCATTGGTGCCAAAGGGTTAACACGAAAAGTAGCTGTATGAACCACATTGAAAGCAAATGGCTCTGGACTGAATACACCTGTAGAGGTTTTATCTTCATTCTTTTTTTAAGAGATAGAGATTTAAGTTTTAAATCTACCCTTAAAGACTATGTACAGGCTCTCATATTTATAAACTATTTGAAGACACCTGCGTATGTACTCAGCTTTCATGGTGTGCTATTATAGCAGGCTGCTTTTCTGTCCTTAACAGAGAAGTTAAGATTGAGGTAATTTTCCCCAGTTATACAAACAAAGTCTTATTCACAGCAGGGTAAATTTCTCCAGCTGTTTATGGACTGGATATGAACAGCTGATCTCATCTAAAGAAATCAAGCTGGGAAAAAAGCTGTTGAGTAGGAGGTGAAATGGGTAACGATGTATCTTACTATGAAACTGGTCATTCAAGAGAGCTGTGTGCTTTACCTGTACCTGCTTTTTCTAGTACTGGTTGGTTTGCATTTCATTTTTACTTTTTTTAACATGATCATTTTACCACTGTAGAATAAATCTGAGCTATTATAACCACCTTGATATGCCAATAGAGGCACATAGCCTAGTCTCAGATGTGGCCTTAAAAAGGAAAGTTTTTACATTGGTTAAAAATTGAGTGCATGTGCAGGAAGGGGAATGCAACAGGAAAAAGAATGGAAGATGTACAGCTTTTGAGGCGAGAAAAGAGCTTACAATATGAGAGAGCTAGACCCATAGCACCAGGAAGGGTTACGTCTGTAAGCAGCCTGTCCACAGCTGTCCACCGAAAAACTCCCAGCTCTGCTGTTGGGGAGAGGCTCCCAGTAGAGACAGGGCTAAGGACAGCCTGATGTTGCCATTGGTACCATCGTTTTGGGGCTGTGGATTGCAAACACCATCTCCTCCTGCTGGTTTTCACTGAGATGTCAGCCTTTACTGGTGATGGTTTCACTGAATTCATTCAAACCCTCCCTAAACTGTCATTTCTTCAAGCAGCATTGTTCATCACTGTTGGGTTGTGGGTTTTTTGTTGTTGTTTTGTTTTGTTTTTTTTTTTTTCTGCTGGAAAGATACAATTTGAACTTCTGTTGAATGGTTGAAGCACTATTAGAGAAAACCAGCAGACCAGACCCTTTGACATGATTTTTTTTTCTTTTTTTCTTTTTTTTTTTTTTCGTTTTGGTGTAACTTCATCTGTGTGAAACAGAAAACGTGATTTAACTAGTTGCGTGGAAATCTTGGATGCAGCAGTCCATCTCCAGGAGGTGTAGTGAAAAGATACAGTCCTACATATGTATATGAAAAGTGGAAAAAATTACTTTTGTATATTTGTCACTTTTTGACCCTTGTATTCTGTTCAAGTTAGAGAGTAACCCCTTACACAAGGGTTGGATCTGAAGCTTAAAAAAGGTTGTATGCCATTAGAAATGTGTATTGCTCTAGATTAATATTTGTTATTAAATAAGCACAGTTAAACTGACGTGCGTGGCTCGGTGGGTGTGCCAGGCGGAGGCACACAGCGCATCTCTGGTGACAGCCAGGCAGGCAGTGGCAAGTGGCAACTTGTTAAACTGCAGGATCCAGGTGGCCCTGGGGCTCCACCCTCCCAGTGGCTCCCAGTGACTTTATATAATGTTGCCTTGTAGCTGTTGTGGGGTTTACCTTTTTCTGTTTACCATCTGCCACTTTTAGATTGAAATTATGTGTATTGTGAATATCAACTTCAGAAGGCAACGCAGTGCAGCTTCCTTTGCGATCAAGGCCTTAACAAGACCAAAATATCTTTTGGTAAAGAAAAAGGGTTTGCACTTGTATTCTGCAAACCATGTCATGCTACACGAGGGCAGAAAAGAAGCTGAAAAGTATGGAAGAATACAATGTTAGTTTCTGAGAGTCATTTCAGTCGGTTCCCATGAAAACTTTAGTAAAAAAACTATAATAATGTATTAACTACATTCACAAACTAGACTTGCAAAACAAAGTAGACTTAGACTTCCCATCAGAAACTGGAAAGAATGTTATAGTATAGGAACGTGTCTTGATAAGCTTTAAGATTCTTGAAAAGACACCTGAATTACTGTTACAAAATTGGAAATAATAGGAAATACCTATTAGAGCAATTACAAGGATGCCTCCTCCAAATGCCTATTACTAGGAGATTCTGAATTTAAAAATGAATATCGTATACTTGTTTTAAATTTCTGTGACTCCTCTCAGTAAATGTCTTCCACCATTGCAGTGGCAGAAATAAATACCAGAATTTTGGTGACCAAAGGAATGCCATGAAGAGAAATGGACCAACTGAACATCTGGTTCACGCTAATAATTGACGGGCCAATGAGACAATCTAATTAATAATACAACTGATGGAATTTATAGCATATTATAAATTTTAGTAGATATTTAAGATTACATTCTCATCTCTTCTATATGTTCTCTCTTTTCACACATGCATCAACACATGCATTAACACATGACAACAACTTCCTATACCTTTAAAAGGCTGTTACTTTCAGTTTTCTTTACAAGGCATTTAAAGATGTGTGGTTGTTATCATAGCTAGACAAAATGGAGAAGGAAATTCCATGGAAAGTGTGATCTCTAAAGAATCAGTGAGCAGAAAATGTTGACAGAAAAATCTTATTGAAAGATCAGTTGAGTTACTCCTATAAGCCGCATTTTTTGAAAAATATTTGAGTATAAACTATAAGTGTATTCTTATTTTTCAAGTTCACATCTTTTCAGCTCATCGCCTAAACCTGGGGGAAGAGTAGGGCTATGTAAGTGGTTGTATTTAGGCATAAGTCCTTGGCTGAATTGGGTTCTTTGCTCTTAACTAAGGTAGGGTTAAGCTACTGAACAAACAAACAACCACCCAACCAAAAAAAGGAACCTCCCCTATCAACACTCATGTTTGTAAATGCTAAATTAAAAGGAATCCGTTGGATATAGAGCCAGAATGACTTGTATGCCATGTGTGAACATAGATAAATGGTTCTTGCTTGAACCATCTCACTTTGAAATGACAGACTTGTAATTCCAAGCGCAACCCTTCCTCCAGCTGAGGCACTGATTGTGCAGCTGTCATTGAGCAGAGCTTCTGGGTACAAACAACCTCAATGCAGGGATTTAAAAATAAAAAATGCTTGTTCAAAATTGGCTTTCTTTGACTTCAAAATGAACTAGTTAGGCAAGTCTTGCCTTTGGAAAAACATTCTGTGCAATTTCAAACCAGAAAATTGAATTGCCAAGTATTGTGGAATAGACTCAGACAAGCACCAAAACTGAGTTCCAAAAACATTTGAGAGGCTTTATTTACCCTCACCTAAATGAGATACTATTATGCTTACATGGTGAAAGTGTAGTTCTATTTTGAAATGCCAACAAGAGAGTGGCGGAATAGACAAGATACGGATGCTATTGTGCAGTGGTAAAAGAAACATAGTGGAGGCAAAAAGCTAATTTCTTTTCATTACAGAGAAAATAGTTTAGGCCAAATCCGACTGCACTGGGGTGAGGGAAAAGTTCCCCATTAACCTCTGGGCAGCTGGATTAAGCCTTCAACTGGTGTAACTGACTTCCTTAGTGGATCATATTCTACATCTCACCCTGTAAGTTGTCGAGCTTTTTCAGCGGCATGCTGCTTTAAATGACATTGGTAGTGCTCAGCAGTTTGTCTAATTTTTTTTCTTAAGCATGGGAGATGCCACTGAGTCTGAGACAAAAGAAATCAGTCACCAGTGGATAGAGCTTGGATCAGTGCATGGAAAACCTGTTCTCTGAATGCTGTGGGAATTAGATGTTTTTGTGCAAAATGTACATAGAACCACTGACTTAAACCCTTCAGATTGATCGCGAACTTCTGGAAACCAAAATATCTTCATACGTCATCGGGAACTCACGTTAAGAGTCATGACAGGTTTTGCGTGTTTATAGAAACCAAGGGATACAATTGAAAAAACAGAAAAGAAGTGCTGACTGACAAAAAGATCTTTAATTTTATTTATATGTCATGAATATGACCTAAAGAAAGTTGCTTTAGCTGAAGGAGGCTAGATTTTTTGTAGAAAAGAAAAAAAAGTACTTTTAAAACAAAAACAGGTCTATATCCAATTTCTGAGCAGTCATTAGTTTTTACAAGTTCCTTCCTTTTTCCAGGTTCTAATTGGTGGCCTGTTGGGAGCCCTGAGAGCAGCGCTGTCAAAGCAACCCCCTTCTTTACTTTTTTGTCACATTCCAATATAATTAGACAGATGATTATAGTAACAAACACAGTACCAGCTGTTTGAAGCTTAATACTATTTAAGTATTACCATGCCTTTATTTTAAAGGTACTGAAACATATGGGAATCATAAGCCATTTCTTTCTCTCCTTTCTCTGTTAAGCTAGACTTTTGTATTCAGATGCTAAGCCTCTGTTTGAAGAAAGGGGGAAAAGAAATAATATTTCTGAAATACCCTGTAATAACTCCAATTCATCTATCTCATCCATGCAACTCCAATTCCCCTTTCTACTCTATCTCTTTACTGACATTATTTCTCTGGGCACAGAAGAGTGACAAAAATACAGAAACAGGTTGGTGCAGCTTTAGCAGCCTAAGACTCAATTAATGGCAATAAAAAGAGTAATAATAGTAAGAAAGATTTTTGGAATGCTCTTTTCCTTGAAAAACTCGTTGAGGCAGCAGATGTATCCTTTCTAGATGGGGCTACATCACTGCCTGGGCGGCTACTGGAACTAATTTCTCTCCCAGGATTCAGATTTTCTGCAGTGGAAGTTGCTGTGTGTTTTCAGATAGATACTTATTTTTTCTTAATTCTCCTGTATGTTTTAAAAGGAAAGCTTATATAAAAGATTGAAAAGACAAGCAAGGAAAATACAGCAGTAAGTAATTTAAAGATATCAAAAAATTACAGCCAAACTCACCCTGCACAATATTACTCAGAAATCTGCAGAGCTATTCCAGGGATTAAACCAACCACAGAACTTGCATTCTTGGTTATGCAGAGCTAGCTTTTCGCCAAAGTACTTTAAGACTTTGGCATCTTCTGCTTTCATGTAACCGGGAATCAGGTCCTATAGCTTTATCCTCTCCACTCAGAGCTCTGTTCAGTGAAATCCCTGGGCTTTGCTTGCCGTGTTTACGATGGGTGGGAGGAATGTGCAGTGGGAGGCTTGAAGGAAGGGTGAAGCCAAGGATAATTGTGGACTTGATATTGCAGTATATAATCAGGTTCCTACGCTGTGCCTGTCACTGGGGCATCTCGGCTTCTCACGGTAGCGTATCAAAGGGGTGTACCTAGTGCCAGTTGGTTGCTGTCCTACTGTTCCCATCATTCATAGCAATACATTTTCTGCTGCAGAAGAAGATTGTGGGTCTCGTTGATTTATTCTCTTTAAATACTCTATATGTTCACATGAGCTCTTTCACAAGCCAGCAAAACGTCTCTGCGCTTGGAACCAAATGTCCGGGGTTGTCAGTGGAGGTTTTGCTGTGCAGGTTTGGCTGGGCCCCCAGGAAAGCCGTCCCCCTCCCCGCCGTGGGCTGATGATGTCCCCGCTGGCGGGGGCTGCCCGTGCTGGGAAGGGGCAGCAGGTGCAGCCGCTCCCTGTCAGCCAGGCGGCCGGCGGGCTCTCCCAAAGAGTTTATGGTTTTGCTTGAACTGAAGATTAAAATCTTGTTGAATGAGCTCTGTGTTTTGGTTTCTTTTAAAGGATTGTGAGGCTCTGGCCAGTCTCCTTTTAAATATAGAATGAAAATAAGCATAAAAGCTTCTGCTGCCCTAGCTCCACCGCAGAAAGTAGCACCCGCTTGTTCTCAGAGGTACCTGAATTCAGTTTGTATGATGGGGATTACTTCCTGTAATTTCTAATGAAGGGTGATTGTATTAACAAATGCTTTATAAATATTAGTAACAAAGCTGAAAGGGAAGAGAAACTGAAGACGGCAGAAAAGTTTTCTGCTTAATTTTTTGGGGAAAAACAAGTTTATCATGCGCGTCGATGTTTTCAATAGAGAATTATGAATGGATACTTGGCTGCATAAAAGATGAAGTGCTTTTTTCTTTTTTTTTTCTTCCTTTTTTTTTTTCCTCTCCTCACCTCCTTATTACTTTAAGTTTTGAAAATGAATCCTTTCCAACAGGCTGATCTTTTTTTGATGTTGAGCCAGTGGACAACTGAGCTATTTCACACTTGGGGAGCCAAATTTTGTCTCCTATTGCACATGCTCAAGCCTAAATTTGGGCCTCAGATGTTTCAACGGAGACAAGATTACTGCAGGTACAGGGTGTAGAAATTTATGCTGAAGCTCGTGTAGGTATGCTAGGGAGATAATACTTTCCAGGATGGGAAATCATTTCACCTTCAGTGAACAGTGTTGGAGAAATAAATCAGGTTAAAAAACACCAACAGAATTAAAGAACAGAAGATGTGGTTTAATTACTTAAGGGAAAGTTGAAGCAAACTTTAAAGTCATCCTTTTTCTTTTGCAAGGCCAACGAAGCCCCTGGCAGAGGGTCTTAAGGAGTGCTCAGGTTAGTGTTGGGGCTCATCACTGTCCCGATGGCACTCCTTTGTTCTGGCCTGACCCTTCCTCACTCCCAGAAGAGGGTGACGCAAGGATCTTAGTACAATTTCAGGATGAAAAGTCCGACTCTTGGTCGACTGAGACAGGATTGAGGGAAAATGGGGGGGTTGACTGTGGCCAGAGCCAGGGCAGAACAGACTCTCCCGATACACTGGACACATGAGCCCTCTGACATTAGGATAACTCTCTGAAAATACATATTTATTTTATTTACATATATATATGCATGCTAGTGGATTTTTAGCTGTGAACTGAATGCCTTTAACCTGCAGTTTGGCCCAAAGCAGTCTCTTTAATGGTGGTACCGCAGTGAGACCGTAAAGACAAACACAGCTGTCACTTTATGCTTAGCAATTGCTCATGCACAGCCCTAAGCAAGCGAAAACATTCTCCCAAGGTGCTGGGAAGGATACTGAGGTGACCCTTGTTCTCTGTCTGTATAAACTCCGACTCCCACAAGCCAGTGTTCAGCAATGGATGAATAGATGGACCTCAGTCTAAAACTTTATCTGAATAATGGTGCCTTTGCCAGCTCAGTGTTTCTCTCATTTTTATTCCTTTTTTTTTTTTTTTTTGTGCTGAAGCTTCCCTGCTAGGAATAAGATGGTCTCCTACTGGGATGATTAAAACCAGTTGTCTGACTCTAAAGTGAGCACACTATACAGTATAGCACAAGACATGAGATGCTCTGAGAAAGCTTTTTCTCATCTATCTGTTCTACATTTGCACAAACTAAAAAGCAAGCAAGCAAGCAAACAAAAAGAAATGTAGCTCCCTCTCCCTAACCTTGTTTATCTTGAGAAAGCCATACTGGATATTGAAGCACTTAAATTATTTTGACATCAGTCTTAAAGCTGAGCTGTAGTCATTTTGGTTTGGCTTCTTTTAATTGTGCTAAAAGATATACTGTGCATGGAGTTTTGTTATTAAGGGTTACAAATCTAAAGCAAAACATTTAGATTACTGAGAGAGGATAGTTTTTGCCCCAAGTGGACTAGAAGGGTGATGGTACCAGAGAAGTATAAGATTTTATATTCAAGGCTTTGTTTAATTTCTTAAAGAAAAAAACATAAAATCCTTATTCTGAGGATATGGAAACACAGTACTGCACAAAGTCCATGAAGGAAGGTACTTGGAGTGTGCAATACCTGCTTATTAAAAATAAGGAGACTGTATGTTTTCCCTAATGCTTCCTTCTAGAGTTGTATTCTGGCACCTTTTAGTATGAAGTGGAGTGAAAATCATAACCAGCTATTTATAGAATCATAGAATTGTTAGGGTTGGAAGGGACCTTAAAAATCATCTAGTTCCAACCCCACTGCCATGGCCAGGGACATCTCCCACTAGATCAGGTCGCTCAGAGCCCCATCCAGCCTGGCCTTAAAAACTTCCAGGGATGGGGCTTCCACCACCTCTCTGGGCAACCTGTTCCAGTGTCTCACCACCCTCGTGGTGAAGAACTTCATCCTAACATCCAATCTGAATCATCCCGTCTCTAGTTTTAATCCATTCCCTCTAGTCCTACCATTACCCAACATCCTAAAAAGTCTCTCACCAGCTTTCTTGTAGGCCCCCTTAAGATACTAGTAGGCCACTACAAGGTCTCCTCAGAGCCTTCTCTTCTCCAGACTGAACAACCCCAACTCTCTCAGTTTGTCCTCATAGGAGAGGTGCTCCAGCCCTCTGATCATCCTCGTGGCCCTTCTCTGGACATGTTCCAGCACGTCCATATCTTTCTTGTAGTAGGGGCTCCAGAATTGGATGCAGTACTCCAGGTGGGCTCTCACAAGAGTGGAGTAGAGGGGGAGAATCACCTCCCTCAACCTGCTGGCCACGCTTCTCCTCATGCAGCCCAGGATGCGATTGGCTTTCTGGGCTGCTAGTGCACACTGATGGCTCATGTTGAGCATCTCGTCCACCAGCACTGCCAAGTCCTTTTCTTCAGGGCTGCTCTCAAGCCAGTCACTGCCCAGCCTATATCGGTGTTTGGGATTGCCCCAACCCAGATGGAGGACCTTGCACTTGGTCTTCTTGAACTTCATGAGGTTGGCATTGGCCCACCTCTCCAGCCTGTCAAGGTCCCTCTGGATGGCATCCCTTCCCTCCAGTGTGTCAGCCGCCCCACACAGCTTGGTGTCGTCGGCAAACTTGCTGAGGGTGCACTCTATGCCACTGTCCATGTCGCTGACGAAGATGTTAAACGAGACCGGTGCCAGTACTGATCCTTGAGGGACTCCACTTGTCACTGGTCTCCACTTGGACACGGACCCATTGACAGCCACTCTTTGGGTGCAGCCGTCAAGCCAGTTCTTTATCCACTGACTTGTCAGTCCATCAAACCCATATTTTATCAGTTTGGAGACCAGGATGTCATGTGGGACAGTGTCAAAGGCTTTGCTCAGGTCCAGGTAAATGACATCAGTTGCTCTCCCCTTGTCTATTGATGTTGTGACCTTCTCATAGAAGGCCACCAAGGTTTGTCAACACTATGAATGCAAGGAAGTGAGATGCCAAGACAGAAGCATAAGGCAACTACTTTAATTAAGCTTCCTAATGGCTCCTTGTGAGGAAGCTTACAAAATAGGATCTTTACATATGACAGTGCTAAAGCAAGTGACTTGTGGTATACTTGACCCTCAGGAGACACAAATTGTTTCCAGCTTGATGCCTGATACAAAAGTTATTCATTCTTACTGAGCACTTAGTTGCATTTAGATGGCACAGATCATCATATGGAAGATACCTGGAAACGTGATAGTATCCAGGCCATTTTCATAACCAAAGTTGCTATTTACCAATATGAATTGCTTAGCATTTATCTTACTGGAAGATAGCTGCTTTTCTGTCTGGATGATAAACCAGACAGATTGAGTTTAGATCACACAGATGCACCTAAGGCGTTGAAAGGTCCTTGTCTGGAAGGTTATCACAACGTAGCCAGGGCACTGGAGGACGCAACACGCAGGCTAGTGTTACTGCGGCCAGGTGCAAAATACAAATGTGCTTTGGCTTACGTTGAGGTCTGTGCTGTTTAAATACTTGTACCTGAAATAATCTGGTTAGGTTCAGTACCAACGCAACCTGCAGCTGCACCTGTTTATTGGTGGGTAACAGTCAGTTTGAGAGTAAAACTTGAACTTTTAATTTTGCTTGGAATGTGTTCCAGTCAGAATTCAGAGATGTTGTTTTCTCGTCTCCCTGTGTCTGAATGCTGTTCAAATGCTGTTATGATCTTGATGATAAAATCTAGTATGAGGCCATTGTCAGACTTCTGAAGAGAGGCGGCAATGTAACTCTTCCATTTCAAAGTTATTTGGAATTTTCTGTGGATTAGCTTTGGTGCCACAACTGTCTATTTAAAAGACCAGTATGTTTTCTTCTCTGTGCTTCTTAGCATGAGACGGGATCAACACAATATATTTTAACCATGAGAGGAAAGAAAAAGACCACTTCTGCTAAGCCACAAACATTTTGTACAGAGATATGTTTTGATTCATCTTCCTTCATCCACCCCAGACTATAAATTGCTTTGCTGCAAGCTCTGTAGGACTATGCACAACATGTGTATATTTTTGGCTAGTTATTTCAAAACAATCTTTAAAGCTTACAGAAGGCAACTGTGAATTTTGGTGGGGGGAGAGAGGAGACAATGACTTGACTCGGAAAAAAAATACAGTACATGTCCAGTTAATGTTTCCGTTCAAAGTATTAGGGGTGGCTAAGTTCAGCTCTAAATACCCATATAGACTTGAGGTGTGTATGGACCTTTGCTACTTCACTTTTTCACAGAATGGTTGGACAGGACATCTGGAGGTCTTCTGGTCCAACCCTACTGCTGGTCCAACCTAGACCTGATTGCCCAGGACTATGTACAGACAGCTTTTGAATATCTCCAAGGTGGGAGACTTCACAGCCTCCCTGGGGTAACCTGTGCCACTGCTCAGCCACCCTTGCAGTAAGAAAGTGTTACCTGATTCACATCCTTTTTGGCTTTTAATTAATCCATGAATAATCAGTAAAAGTTTTGATTAACTTCAGTGGCATCTATTGGGTAGACAGTGGGAGGGACACAGTCAGGCCCTAGTAGCCCAAGGCTGCTTGGGGTGAGTGCTCAGCATCTTGAATCGCTTAGACTTTTCCTTAGGCTGCTGCGTGGACTAAGAGCCATCAGTGACCTCCTCGATGAGCAAGGCTGTCTTGGCAATCCTAGCTCCCTGCTCTTTCCCCTCATGTCTTCCTCTTCTGTTTCCAGGAAACAATGCTGACACTTTTTGCACATGGATACGATTATCCACCTTGCCTAATCATCGCGTACATCCAGTGGTTATTACCCATTTCCAAATCTTCCCTTAGTTTGAAAACAAATTTGACACAAATCTTGTCATGTGAGAGGAATGGTTGCATGTGTTTGACTGCCTTGGCAGGTAGAGAGCAAAGGTAATGGGTGTCTCCCCTCCTTCTACACAGTTCATTCATTTCTCTCTGTGCCGAAGTGGTGTGGGGGAGTGATTTATACTGTAGTTCCACAGGCATAAGTAGTTAGATGGAAGGCTTAAACCTTTTTAAAATATGTCCACCATTGCAAAGCATGGGAACACCTGTAAGAGTGGGTCACTTTATGTTTATACCGGCCTTAAGTCTCTGTGCAACTAAAAAGAGTGAAATGCTCTTAGTGTCAGACAGAGGGTGGAGGTGGCAAGCAGCTGGGAATCAAGCTTTGCTCAGAAGTCAGCTGGCCAAGGCTTTTTTCTTTTTTTTTGTTGGTTGATTTTGGTTTTTGAAATGGGCCCTTCTGTTATGCACTCAAACACTTCCCTATTTTTAGAGAATCTGTCTGAGATGTCCATTGCAAAGCATGCAGTGCATATCCAGAATCAGCATCAGCAGTTCAAGTCTGTGCGAAATATTTTGGCTACTTGCCTTTTTTTTTTTTTTTTGCTCATGTATTTAATAGCTTTCTTAATGTCCTGGCTTTCTGGATTAGCTGAGACACCCACAAAATGGAAGCCAAAGGGCTCTGTGTGCATGCTCCCGAGTGATAGGCACAAATTAGAAAGGCTGTGGGAAAGAAGCCCCCTGACGAACAGCTGTTGTGCCATGTGCATGACCGTGCTGGGGAGGCTGAAGGCAGGTGGTTTTCTGATCAATAATGTTCTACTGGTCAGAGCCATCTTGTGGATGCAGTTATGGATTATGTCCCTTTCACATAATATGAATTTATGCCTCTATCCCCATAGGAGGATTGGACTGCAGTGAATTATACTTGCATAGCTACAGTATGGTTCAAATTATGTGAGCAGACAAGACTTATTTCCAGTTTTTAATGAAACAATAGGGACAGATACAAAGACTGTCAAAATTAATGGCAGGATTCCGGTGGGCTGCTTTCCATTTATTCAAGAGCCACCTAAGAGGGCACTTTACCCTCTAGAAAGAATTTTAAATATTATTTTCTGTGACTCGTAGGCTTATTTTCCCTTCCGGGCTAGTGGAGAGGACCCTTGTTATTACTTTTGGGAGGTGGCTCAGACTCTGGTATTGGATGTGAATTCTTTGAGAATGTAATTAGGAAATACATCACTTCAGCTTTTTTTTTTATTGTAAACATACATCACTGTAATACACCATTGTTATGAAATAAATATCTGATATTCTGGAAATATGGAACAATCCCATTTGTTTTAAGAACAGAAGGAAGGCAACTGTTCTTCAAGATCGGAAAAATATGCCTCTTGCTGCTGAAAACATGCTTTGAATTAAATTCTAGAGTCGATGGGTCTAGGCCCATGGATGGGTTGGCAAGAGCGTGCCTGACTGTTGGATGTACAACGTATCGAGATGGCAGCAATTCTGTGAGACTGGCTAGCAAAGACGGGCACAACTTCTGTCTTCTTGAGAAGTAAAACCACCCTTTTCCCTGCTGGTCTTATAGATTTTTGAAAGGCATGTGTGGAGCTCCCCTGTCTGCACTGTTTTGTGTTGCTTGTGTGCCTTTAGAAATATCCTTCCTTGCTATGTCCCAGTGGAAACAAGTACCTGATACTTTTGCTGGTGCACTATTTTCCTTCCCTAATCTGATTTACTGTTTCAAACCCTTCCAGGGCGAAAGAAATCACTGCCCCAGTCGGAAATCAATGGCACTTTGCATCGGCATAAAGGCTTACTGATGCGACTCTGTCTGTACTTTTGTGAGTTAGAAGTTTAAGCTACTATTTGCCTGACCTAAGACACAGACTACTTGAACCTGTGTGTTTGTAGCAGTTTTACTTGACCTAGTGTTTCCTTTCTAGTTATTTGCCACCTTTGATTTCCTGATTTTTGCTCATTTCAGTGCTAGGTACTGATGTAGCTATTATTTTTGAACAGTGGCTCCCGTGAATATGGTTCTGCCTTATGCCAGCACAGTTGGTGGCTGCCCTTCCCCTAGAAAATGGTCGTTTGTCAAAATAAAAGCAATTAGCAGAGATGAGTTTGAGGTGGTGTTGTTTTTTATAGTATTTTTAAAGTAAAACACTCTATTTGTCTGCCCAAAATATGTTTTCAGGGTTTCTTCTTTCCTTCTACCTTTTATAAATCTGTCTCTATCTGAAAAAAGAGTCATAATTCAGGCAAAAGTGGACCTTGTTTTGTCCAACCACATATTTAAGTTGAGGTTAGAAGAATTGTTTTCAGAATTTCTTTTTCTGAGAAATCAAATTTCTTTCAGTCTAAATCCATGCAAATGACCAATGTCAAAATGGTTGAATTGACACGCGTGACAACTTCCAGATGCTTTTCTCTGAAGGTCATTTGTCTGGTGCCATGGTGATCTAACTTCAATCGAGGCAACAGTCCAGCTGAGGTTATGTGGAGCCCAACATTTGAGGTAAATGGTACCCTCTACATGCAGCTGTTGCCATGACAATAGTTGGCTCCCACAGCTTTGACAAGGAGCACTCAGAAGACTCACTCCTGTCCAGCCTGGAGCACAGGTGAACTTAAGGATGGACATGATCCTGGAAAGGTGATGTTTTAGGCCATTCTGCAACAGCTGCTATACCGCTTTCTGATCTCCTGCATCTTGTGTGTTGTGAAGGCTGTGCTGCAAAACTGCATTGTCAGGACCCAGCTACAAAACTCATGTGGTGTCCTGTGGTAAAATTATGACCAGGACACAGTTTCCTGCTGAGCAATAGCAGATTACAGTGAAAAATGGAGCTGTCTTACCTAGGCTGTACCCCAGCTGACTGTGGCCCTGGCTCCTGCATGGTGTTCGAGAACCAGCATTTCTGGTTTGACCCTAGGATGCCTCACAGAATCGCACAGAATCACAGAATGGTAGGGGTCGGAAGGGACCTTTGGAGAACATCTAGTTCAACCCCCCTGCCAGAGCAGGGTCACCTAGAGCAGGCTGCACAGGTATGGGTCCGTTACTCCCTTTGTGATTTACCTTGCATGGCTCTTTTTGAGGAGTAGGATGAGGCTCAAAAATGAGGAAAGGTGGGAAATTTATCCCTGCTTTACACTGACTCCTGACATAAGGACATCAGGAATAGCGTGGCCAGCAGGAGTAGGGAAGTGATGGTGCCTCTGTACTCGGCACTGGTGAGGCCTCACCTCGAGTGCTGTGTTCAGTTCTGGGCCCCCTTTACAAGAGGGACATTGAAGTGCTGGAGCATGTCCAGAGGAGAACTACCAGGCTGGTGAAGGAGTCTGGAGACCAGGTCATATGAGGAGAGGCTGAGGGAGCTGGGCATGTTTAGCTTGGAGAAGAGGAGGCTGAGGGGAGACCTCATTGCCCTCCACAACTACCTGAAAGGAGGTTGGAGAGAGGTGGGTGTTGGCCTCTTCTCCCAAGTGAATAATGACAGGGCCAGAGGAAATGGTCTGAAGTTGTGGCAGGGGAGGTTTAGGTTAGATATAAGGAAGAATTACTTTACTGAAAGAGTGGTCGGGCACTGGAACAGCCTGCCCAGGGAGGTGGTTGAGTCACCATCCCTAGAGGTGTTTAAGAAACGTCTAGATGTGGCACTTCAGGGCATGCTCTAGTGGCAGAGATTGTAGGTTGTTTGGTTGGACTCGATGATCTCAAAGGTCCTTTCCAACCATGAAGATTCTATGATTCTAAAATAACCCCCTGGAGAAGGGCATACGTGATGGCAGTTGCCTTTGGACAAGAAGAGGGTTTAAATGTAACCACACTCTGTCCCGTGCACTTTAAAATCACACTCAAAGTGAGGGTTATCACTAACAGTGTAAACAAGTCACAGGCCCCCATGCTGCCCTGTGAATTAGAAACTAGCTCTGCAGCATGTCTCCTCCTCCTGTGCTCTTTGCCATGCAAACACGGGAGGATCGCAGGGAACAGAAGTAAGAACTAAATGTCCAAAGTGGTTCTTCCTCTGAGGGGTCATGTATTGAGGAAAGGTAGCACACTGAGATTTTTTTTTTTTTTTTTTTTTTTTTTGGAGCTGGAGGAGTTCATCTGCACCCTACCAGGAATCCGCTGTACTACTTGCACTGTAGCAGATTCCACGTTCACCCAGAAACCTCACAAACAGAGAGCAATATGAAAAAAACACACAAGAAAATTCCCCCTCTGAAATGAAAGCTTAGAAATGAGCTGTGCTATAGTACAACTACACAGGCATCTCAAAATGGTATTAGGTTATAGTGGGAGTGGTTTATTTTTAGATCAGCCAGTCCCTCACTTGGTCTATCTATATGCCTTCTCATTAGCTCAGCTTTCACAGGAAGTAGTAGTGCATAATTCATTCTTTCCAATTAATTTTGGATATAATTTTCATACTGAATTTACCGGTTCACTGTTAAGTTTCTTGAAGTGTAGGCTTGGAGCTTGTTGCTTTTTGTTGTTTCCTTACCAATTTTATTTATTAAAGCAGCCTATTGGGAATGGGATATTCACCTTTCAAATTTACAAACAGAAACTCTTGGGATCACAAAGAAACTCTTTCCTGGAAGCATTCAGAGTATGTGGTTAACATGTATTCTTATCTTCTTGGGGCCCGTGCTTCAGGGTGGGAGAAAAATCTGTGTTAAGAATATATATTATTTTCTTATTTCATACACATTATAAAAGTATACATGCGCCTTTACTGCATGCAACATTTGTCTTTCTGTCTGGCAAGTGTGCCTTTCCTTAGTGGTTCCTTTGTGCTCTTAAATCTTAGAGAGTATGCATCAAGTTAAGCGTGGGAGTCCTAGGTTCCTTCCTCCACTTGTTATGGGCTTTAACTTCCTCAGAACAACTACTTGGTGTAATTCAACCTGACAGTCAGGCACCTGAAGCTGGTAAAAATCCTGTTCTGTGCAGTGTCTTATCTTTATTGTGGTAGCGTTTGAATGCTCTTCACAGTTAGAAATGAACCATAAGAATTCTGTTAGTCAGTATAAAGTCAGTATAGTCAATAAAGTTTTGTTATCTTCTCTTTCCAGAGAAAAATTACTGAGATAGCTTGTTTTTTAAGATCTGAGCGTGCATCTGTATGGAACAGCGAAAGTTTGAGTGCCTTAGGGTTGTTGTTAATCTGTGTTCAGCTGATACTGAATTGCATGGGTTTTGGCCTGAACCTGAGAAAGGTCAAGCACCTGTATTCAAGAAGTATCAGTGCCGAATAGAGCTAATGATAGCAAATGAGAACAAGGTGCAAAACTTAAATGCATAGGTAAAATCAAGCCTAACCTTGAAGGCTTTACCAAGGGGCAGACTTAAACCTCAGGATTCCTGAAGGAGCAACTTGAGAGAATCTCAAGTTTTGCATTTGTTTGTTGAGATTGCCTATTTCTAATTCAGATTAATTCCACACCCATAATCTTGAATGGAAAGGACAAGAACTAGTGTAATTGGAGTAAGATCATCACCAGTGAGGAGCTGATAGAGTCTCTGACCTGCCATGGTCTATTACAGGCAGCACTGCCCGCGAGTCAGTGAGGAATGCAGGTGTCAAACTTGTGGCCTCTCCTCGAGGATCTCTTGGTGCGTGACCTTAACCATTGGAGACAGCTCTGTGGCAACTGCCTCCCAGAAATGATATTTTCTTTTGCTTGTAAACTCAGCTCTTCTTGCGTGAGTTTAATTCTGGCCAGCAGTTTCTGTGCCATGTGATGAACTCAACCTAGCACCCAAGGGTAACGGTGATTAAACTCCGACCCATGTTACTGAAGAATTCCAGCAATACCCTTGAATCACCATTCAACCTCTTCTCCCATTTTCCCCAAGAGAGCAGTAAAGTAGTTGAGGAAACCAAGAAGGGCTTGAAGTTTCATTCCGTTGCTCTTTTGTGAAGCTGAACCAGAGTATGGTGGGCATACAACCGACTATCTCCTCCTCCTGCCAAGGGAGCAACGTTGTCTATGCAATACTCAGGTACCCTCAGTGGTGCAGGTGTGGTGTACTGTAGGGATACTGGAGTAGCCCAAAACTGCCACTTGGTTTAAATGTTTTGGTGGCAGTCACCATCATCACCCTTGACAGTTTGTTCCAGTGATTAATTACTTTGTTGGCTGCCCAAATTCTAGTCTAAATTTAGATGGCAGCCTTGCTGCTGCAGAGATTAAGCCAGCCCTAGGAGCCAGTCTCTGCCACCTTCACTCATGTTGACTCATACTTTGTAATACATAGGAACTACTCGGGATGAACAAATTCATCAAAAACAAGCTTGGCTGTATATTCACAGTCATCTACGTAAGAGATTTGGCTTCTGGCATTCTCTCTATCCTGTAAAAGTAAAGAAAATACTTGCTTTCATTAAAACAAAAAGCATGTTTATCAATTACTGCAGTCTAAAGCGAGTCATTAACTTTCCCTGGGATCACAGAGGACTAGCAGCTTTTCCTGGACTGGTTTGATGGGAATTATGAAAATCTCATCCACAGAGCAGAAAGGAAAGAGCAGGAGTTGGTTCTGCCTTTGCTAGGTTAGCTCCTGGATGTTGATTTTATACTGATATTGTTGGATGGCATTGCTTCTTATTCAGGGACGCATAAAATATTAATGAAATATAGTAAAATATTCATATGTCAATGGCACCAAATCCCCTGTAAATTTTCAGATTTCTAGGCAGAAACACCTGCTACAACTCACAAATCCTGCTTAATAGAAACAACTTGTTTTACCAGCAGCCAGTCCTTGGTAGGTTCATCAAAGAATAACTTCTTTTTTCTTCTCTGATTCACTGTAACCACACAGGCAGAAAGACGGTTCGAGGTTCTGATGGCACCATCTTGAACAAATTACTGATCTTTCCCTACTCCATAAGAAAAAACCACAGTGGTATTAGTGACACACCACATGGACCAAAAACTGCTTTGACTAGAGCTGAAGTTTGATACGTTTTGGTAAACCAGACATCTGCATGAATGAACAGCAGAATTTATCTGTGTATGAACTCCACTGGATAAGTGAAAAAGAATTCTGCAATGACTTTTCATTTTTCAAGTAATTTATGATAACTATGACAAATACTCCATTTAGTAACATAGGAAATATTTATTAATATTGGAAAGAGTATCTGAAAGTCTTCAGGATATAGTATGCACTTATACTTTGATAACAGGTTCTTCCTCAGCTGCATAGAAATAACGTTAACTAAAAAACCTGATTCTGAGTTTTGAGGCTAGTAAAACTCATTATACCAGTTCAATTACCTGGAAACCATTCATATTATTCCAGACCACATATCTACCATGTTAATATAGGATTTACAAGATTATGCGAAATTTTTGGCTTTTCAGAAAAAAAGGCTTACTTTATGGGATTATAAAGTAAAGAATTTACTATCACTTTAATGTTCTGTGAAAGTAACCTCAAGATTTACAGCAAACTAAAAATTGAATTTTTTGTTTATCAAATGTCTGCAGTTATATGTAAGGATAATGGAGAAATTGATGTTTGGAGTTTTTTAGTCAATGAATGCATGTTTAGGATTAATGTAGGAAGGATATATATATATGCGTGCATATATATATATATTTTTTAAAAATTATTATCCTGAAAGGCATTTTTGAATCACACTGGTGTATTAACAACTGATTTTCTGACTTCAGGATTAGTTTTGATTGCATCATTGCTGAGAATTACAGAAGCTAGAAATTGTGGAACCTTCCCTGAAAGACAGCTAAAGACATATGAGGAATTCATAGTTCTGTAATGCCACCAAATTACATATACAGGAAGCTGACAGTTAGATCATATGGTATATAGTATTACTGTATACAAGGACCTCCTTCAAGGATCTAATTCACCATAATTGGGTATATTGTCCCTTGAAAAATGGGAACTCTCTAGTTTTTATTCACTCAAACTTTATACACGCTATTCTTTAATTATCTTGCTTTCAGTAAATTTAACCCTTAGAAAGTTTTAAGATAAACTGTAGCTAAGTTACTCTCAGATCAGAAGAACTATGAAAACACCATATACATTCAGTCAACTGAAGCATTTTTAAGAAATTTGTGCTAGGTAACCTCACAGTGTTTGAGAGGTTGTTTTTTTTCTCTTCAACCAGTAGGCCCATATCATGCAGTGATATTGCTCTTGGACAGCTTCTTCAGTATTCGCGAGAGTTTCGCTGAGTACAAGGGTTCCTTGACAACAGCTCTTATCTGCTTACCAGACCTGGACACCAGTAATGAAAGTCCCTAGTAGTCCAAGGCAGCAAATAGGTGCTGTGGATTGGAATGGCTCTCAGAACAAAAATAATATATTTATTGCTGGTTTGGCCCATACAATGGAAGTATCTTGCAGACTCCAGCAATTGTTCTCTCATTCATAATTTACAGGGATTAATTTTTCATTTATCCTTTGTACTTATTGCTTTATCACCTACTTAAAAGTACGGTAGGTTCAGTGACACTTCTGGCTAAAATTATTCAAACCAGAAAACAAATAGGAAAATTAGAATTTGGAGTGGCTTATTTTGTGCTTATGAGGATATGGGACCCATATACATGGATGCTTACATGACTCGGAATAGGTCATTTCATGTTACCAGATGTGTTAAAATAACAATCTCAAAGATGTTTATTTAAGAATCAAAGTTAGTTCATTATTTTGGGTTTACTTTACTAAGTAAGTAGGCCTTTAAGCAAGCCAGTCTGCTTATTTTGACTGAAGTATCCATCTTTCCCCTCTCCTTGTGAGAGAACGGAGGGTAATCATGCTGCAGCAATGCCAAGCAAGGTCGCCAATACACTTTCAGAAGGACTTTGCTATTTAGAATATCTTGGAATACGGGTTGAGCCAATGTTTACTTTCTACTTTAAAAGTGCCTGTCCTCAAACACCAGATACTTACACAAATGATTATAAATACAGAAAAAAATATAAATAATGACAAAGCCTTTCAGATTAAGCCAGATTCCAAAACATAAGTAACCAGCAAGAAGACAAATGTCTTCCAGCAGTTGTATGATGTGCTTTGTTTCCATACAGTTTTCTCCTTACTGAGATTTTCAGCAGGTAAAGAAGTTTCACAGGATTTCTTGAAAACTAACAGATTTTGCTGTGGGCCTGAGATGGCTGAGGAGGAGATGAATAGTAGGTCACCCTGAATGGAAACATCACCCCACCAGTTTCCCCTCTGCAACCGGGGATCTGGCAGCATTAGTAGTCCTGCCAGCTTGAACTGTAGCAGTAGCTCAAAGATAATTTCACAGGCTACTAAGTTTCAGACCACACAGGTCACAGAAGGCACAACTGGCAAATCACATGCTCGCAGTATGCTTTTGTCCCCTAGAATTTCTGCCTGTGTCAACCTTGCCTTCCTGCGTGTTTAGGAAAGAAGAGTCCTCTAGATGTGACTTGAAGCATCTGTGCTGGGAGGTTACCTCTTGCTGTTGTCACAGGAGAGAGCCAATGCTCAGGTAACAAAGTCAGAAGGTGCAACAACAGCCTTCAGTGTGAATCACCAACCCCACTGTGAACAACTTGGTGCAAGCCGTATGAAATATATCCTTCATCACTGACTTTTTCACCCAGTTTCCATGGAGATGGATGACCTGGCTTCTCATTGTTAACTACAACTCTTCTGGAGAGGGAGGAACACAAAGAAAATACACAATAACTTTGATCGATATATTTTTTTACTTAATATTAGAGATATATCCTGTTCTTGAGACACAGTCAAGAAATCACATTGATGATAAGCCAATCCTGGCAATGTTTGTTTTTCATAATTCCGGAGTTGTAGCAAAGGGATAACTTTGTGTGTCTGTCTTTTAGTGAAATAAAGCTACAAACTATGTGTGGCTCCACTGAAGTCAATGGCATTGCCCAAAATGGAGTGAGCAAACTCCACTGGCATCAGAGCAGCCAGGTTTTGCCCAAAACGTGACTGAAGGGATTTCTTACAGTGAACCAGAGGATGAAAATAAGCATTGCCCTGGTGTGTCTTAGACCTCAAGCAGACAATAATAAAACCTATCTGCATTAAGTTGGATAAGCTGTGACTGGTCTGTGAAAACCCTCTCAATTGTGGAAGCACTGAAATCATAGAAAGTTTGTCACTCACTTCCTCAGCACTTGACTTGCTACGTATTGGTGCACATATTGTTGCTATTCAGTAATAATACATAGCAAAAATATCATTTACAATTGTCAACTGAATGAAATGAAGATGTGCATTGTAGTTAGTCTTTTGATTCTGTCTTTCTTGTTCCTTCTTAGTAGATGTCCACTAGATTTCTGAACCAAATAAGTCATGAAGAGTTTTTATCACTGTGTTTGGAGTGGGTATCATTTTGGACCTCAATGAGTGCCTAAAATAAGTCATCTCATACCATTGCCAGTAAGATAGTCTTAATCTTTTGTGTCACTTGTGACAATCAAAATGGGTTTATTAAGGTCAGAGATTTAGGATACAACTTGTTTTGGCTTGTTTTTCTGTTTCTCTAAAATCTGGTATTCACTTACCACAAGTCTACTGGAATTTGCAGAAGTGGAAGCGTACATACTCCTGGCTTTTCTCGGTACCCTGACAAAGTTGAGAAGCTTTGTTAAAAATGGTGGTTTTCAGATGCAAGTTCCTGGTCTTGGAACACAAGAATTAGACATGCAGAAAATGGATTAACAGGCTGAATTCAGGTAAAAAGTTAACACAAAATGAAATTCCCTTTTTTTTTTTTATAAACTAAAGTATAAGTAAAGCAAACTTGGGACAAAATGTGCACTAAGTTTTTGCCAAAATGTCTCCAAATGACAAACCAGCTAGTTTGACTTGTTAAGTCTGGAGGAAAGCCCAGGCTCAGCAACCTTATTACACATTACTACAACTTTTTCACACTACCATCACCTATAGCAATGTGGCATGTTCCTGCCTGCAAAGTTGGCAGGGGAGATTGTCTATTTTTATAGTTATGTAATATTAACCTAGACAAAAGCATCTTCATCCAACTTTTTTTTCTTTCCTTGGCTCATTCTGTGCATGAGTGTGGTACTGTTTCTTGAGATGGAGGAAGGAGATCAAAACAGGGGAAAGGCAAGGGTGTTTTTAACTGCATCAGGAAGATGACTTGGATGCGGAGGAAAAAACCTCATTCTCCTAGGACAGGGTTAGAAAGATTTTTCTTTGCCAGCCAGTGAGATCATTTGTCTATTGTGATCCTGTATCTGCTTGGAGACATGCACCTTGCTCGGTTTCCAGAAGGTCCAGGAAAAAAGAAACTAATTACATACTTAATTTTCACTATTCCTGACACGCTATTCCTGTGTTTGTTCTGTGAAATCAAAATTTAACTGGGGCAAGGCATGAGTTCAGCATTCAGTAGGTACCTGCCAAATCTGAAGCCTTAAAAAAAGAGAGAGGAGGAGAGAAGGGAAGCTGATTTATTCCAGCTCAATAAAGAATTTGACCGTATGTAACAGCTGGACAACCTATTATTTTTTACACATGGACAGCCTCAGAAGTGTCCAGAAATAATAATGCAGTTTGGGTATTCAATGAATATGAGAAATTTTTACCCAAAACAGTAACAGGGATGGGGGGGGGAGTTACAGGTCTTTTAAAATGAGGTTTTGCATGAAAATACTGTCACAAATAGCTACTGCATGGCAGCAGTGATAAACTAATGCCAGGCGACAGCAATTATGAACATCACAGTAACCTCTGACAGGTGCCAAATGAAATCTCTAAATCAACATCTGCCTTCAGAGGCTACATATTCCCAAACGGAATATTCCCTCTTCTGCTCTTATCTCCTGCTCCATCCTCTTCTACCTGCCAACAGCTGTAAAGGCTGGCGAGCTGCCTAGAAGGCTCTGCGCAGTCTAAATTAAAGAGGCATGTTAATTTGGGAAGAGTTCTTCAAACCTCTAGTAGGTGGTGGATATGCCATAATTCTGCCTCATTCATACTCTTCTTGTTAAAAGATATTCTTTCAAAACATACTTATATTGAGACACTTCTGATAGGCCACAGTTGATTTTTTTTTTTTTATTATTATTTTTTTTTTTTTCCCCTTCCCCAGGTTAACTCTCTATTCTCTGATCAGATGCTGGCAATATGGCACACAGGATTGTACCCGTGCACTTATTTCATTTTATTTTTCTGGCACATGATTCTATTGACAGTATTGGTATGAAGTAGTTTTACAAAGGCAGGGATAGCCGCTCTCATTTTGGAGAACATGTCTGGAGCCAGAGAAGGTGCAGCCAGGATGGGAATGACAGTCCTTAGTGAGCAAGAAGTCTTCTGGGCACAATTTAGAGAAGCCTTGACACTATTCTAACCTGTAGCATGGGAAGGTAAAATGTCTTCCAGCTGCCTGCTGGATCTGGAAGCAAGAAACATCAGCAGCCTTCCCCTGTGAGGCCCTGCAGAAACTATGTGCAGTAGCAGAGAGAGACGCTTAATTTTAAAGGAACAAAATCTGGGAATTTTTAGAAAAGTTTCAGAAAGGAATTGCTTTGGGTTTTGAGGTTCAGAAGAAAGCAAGAGATGGAAACTCTTGGAAGGGAAAAAAAAAAAAAAGGAAAAGGGATCGTGCAAGCCTCAGTTTAGCTTTCCAAAATTTCAGAGTCTGCCAGGGAGGTCTATGCAGGATTGCAGACCCAAGGGAACAATAAACCCAGTTGGCTTAAACTGGTTTTCCTGCCAGCTCACTAAGACAAGTGGGAAGTCCGAGGTTTGTAATCTCCTTTTAAGTTTTCTCTGGACTTAAGTTGCTTAGAGTTTGTTTGCTTGTTCCCTTCCCCCCACCTACCCGCCATTTAATAGGAAAACCAAGGATAAAATGTTAAGTCTCTCCTCTCTTATTAAAATACCCCAAAACAAGTACAGAACAGAGCGGAGAGAAATAACCCCAGTGACCACTAGCCAAAACTCACAAGTAGTATGTGCATATCTGAAATAGTTGGTGCACTCGCATAGGAAATCGCTGGATATTTTACACCTCTTGCGGCGGTTTAGTAACTGGCTGTGGAAGCTCATTCCCCACTTGAGAAAGTCATGAATTATACAGTTTTTACATCTGTTGAGCATGTTGTGCTTCTCAATCATCCAACTATACTGAGCCCTAAGTTTTCAGCCTTCACAATGAGATCACTGTTTTCAAGCACGTTCTAGTGGCATTTTGTCAAGCCATGTGTGTTTTCAGGATGGGGGCAGGGAGGGAGGAACAAAAGTATGCTGCCGTTCCACAGGATTACAATCTACTTTTCAGCCTACATAAAACTGTGACTGACCCATCAACAAGAAATATTCTTTGTTTACTACTTCTTCTCCCCCTTGAAATGGTCCGACTGTTGTTAAAAAGAAAAGCATAAAAGTGAGGAATATATGTTTTTCACTTTGTATTTCAATACCTGATAATCTAGAAAAACCCCAATGATACCAAACAAAAAAAAAAACCAAAACACCCACAACAACCAGAAACCCCCAAAATTAACAAAACAAAGCCACAAAACTTCAGTCATCCTTAATCTTCCCCTCAGTGTATTTATTTCACTGTGGGAAGACTCATTTTTCTTCAGCTGCATGGAGTTTTGAATGAAACTCTGCTATTAAACAGGGTCTGACCATGTGAACCTTACCACAGAGACTAAGGGAGATATAGTATTTTAATTTTGCTTAGGCACAGGCATAAGAAAATTGCATACACTAATTAGCAGATATTAAATCAAAGTACTCCAGGTTCATAATAGCAGGAGGTAGCTTCTGTAGAACTAAGAACAAATAACTTGGGAAGGGGCAAAGAGGGAAAAACCTTTGTAGACATTATCCATGGATAATCTATTGCAGTGGAGATAAACAGAGAAATTAACACGTTTGTCTTGGGTCACCCAGGACCAATTGAGATCCCTCCAGGCTGAACAATTCACAAGCTGATAATAATTCCTTGCACTGAATGGGTTTGATCATTGCGGTATAAAGATTTCTTTTCATTTCTGGAGACGGTCACTCATCACTTAAACAACGGTCAGCCATGGTAACATTTCCACTGGCCAAAATTCAGATGCAGAGGACGTAAAAGCAATATATGTGATGAATGTTGGCTACTTGATGCATAGGGGCAGCTTAAGGTTCTATGCATCTTTTGTACTAGCTTTTTGGTTGTGGACTAAAATCCACTTGCTTGTATAGTTTACATCATTTGACAAAGAGAAATGAGCATTCCCATCTAAATTGATAACAAGCACGGCACTGATGGAAAGGCACTGAAAATTATAGCCTCATGTAAAGTAAGCTGGACTAGCAGTTGGATCAAAAATGTTTCTGTATTCTTGCTGAGAAATAAAGCATGTAGGGAAAACCCCTCTAAAGGCAAAACTCTTCTAAAGAAAAGTGCTTAATTCAGGTAGTCTGAGTGACTGTAATTCACATGTTTTCCCAGTCCTATGAGCCTGTAGGGCCAGCTGGGGCCAGCTGGGCTGTGGGTGTGAGAGGGGGGAAAAGCTACACCGCTCCCTCCTGTGTCCTGGGACAGATGTCAGACCTGGCTGCGGCACTCGCTTCCTTCGCTGTCCAGGGCTGTGCGGAGGAACAGGCAGGGAAGAAAGTGGGTCAAGCAGGAGCCAAGGCCACTGCTAACGCAGCCCCTACTTACCCACTGAGCTGCAGTGCCCACCGCTTCTCACTGGTCCCCAAGCATGCCCTAAGCCCCCTCCTGAAAGTGCCCAGATCGGCTGCGGCTGCTGCTCTGTGGCTGTGTTGACATGCTCAGAGAAGCGTCTCGGCTCGAGGACTAGCCTGGACAGAGAGATCTAGCTTAAGTTAGGCTTAAGTTAGGCTGAGGGGAGTTCACACCTACCAACTAAACCTGACCAATTTCAGCAGTTTTCTCTGTTAAGCTCAGGATAAGCCACGCTACCTGTGGACTGGAGAAACTGAACTGCTGTCTCTTAGCCCATGTCTATAATATATTTATTTTTCTTTTTTTTTATCTTTTTTTTCCCTTTTTATCTTTTCCCTTTTTTCTTTCCCCTCTTCTTTTTACCTCTTTATGTGGTTTATTTTTGGTTGGGTTTTTTTTTTTTTTGCGTCTCACTAGCATATTCTAGCTAAGCTCAGCAACATCTCAGTGAAATTTTTAAGAGGATCAAAGACGGGTTGTCTTTACCCTGCTCTGGGATGTGATTATAGCACTTCTGGCGGTAATCAACACTCTATAGCTGACAATCCCCTTCATCAGATGGGGCACCTCTGGGCTGCCCAGTTCTGACACAGCACCCCCCAAGGGGTTGGCTTCAGCAGCAGGGCACCCCAATACACATAGGGTGCTAGTAACCATGTTGTTGATCCATGGCTACCTAAAATTATCTCTGCCTACAGAGCAAGAGAGCCCACATCAGTGGTTTCCATGGATGTGCTGGGGAGTTGTGACTTGTTACCACCCAATACTGTGCCTGGGGAAGCAAAAGCTAGGCCAAGGTGTAGGAAAAATTGCTCTTTGGGCACAATATAGTTGTGGTTGAAGTTCATAAAAATGTTTGCCTACCTGCAGCTAAATGCAAGCTTTATGTTGTTCGTATTTTAATTAAATAAGCAAATCCCTTTCCATATGAGACAAGCCTGAGGTCTCTGCTGGTTCCAACGGCTACAACTAAGTGTCCTTATGCTGTATTTAACTTTTGGCTACATAAGTTCACTATGGGATTCTGATTAAACTCTACCATCTGTGGTGCCTCTGCCTTTTCTGTTTAGATCATAACATTCAGTGTTTCCATTATATGGACAATACCCTGGTATGATTTCTTCAGCCTATCGCAAAACATCCTGTGTACCCCCTTTTGCCAGGATGCAGAAATACTATTAAAAATGGGGAAAAAGTAATCTGTGACTGGTATTCTACTTGGCATATAACAACTGAATGTAAATTGATGTGTAAAAATCAAAGCTGGCTGGAAAAAATATCTGAAAGGGGATGAAGCTCATCAAAGAAATCGTTCACTGTAAATAACTAAACGACATTTTGATTTTATGGTATTTACGTTGAGCTCAGTCACGACAGGAGTTAAGAAAAAGGATGGAGGCTTGAGGTAGGGGGGAGTCTAGGGGCTAATATTAGCTGCACTGTTTTGTTTCAGGACACTGTCACAAAGAGGATGAGAAGCTAAAGCATCTTTGGTATTACCACTTGCATGTTAAATGGGATTCCCTCCTTGAAGATATTTTTTGCGTTGTCAGAGGAAGGAAACGGCAGCTGCGAAGTCGGGCTCCTCTCATGCCGACCGCAGAGCCCACCCCACCCCCCTGGAAATCTATGCCAGATGCAGGAAAGAATGAGCAAGGTTTTCAAAGTGGACACTCAGCATATGGGAGGGAATATTTTAGGAACCAGAAAGCCTTGGATAATTTCAACAACTCTCAGTACTTGAAGCGGTTCTTCAAGAAAATCCGCTCTGAGGCTCTCAATGCTGTAAAATAAAGAGCTATACGCCTTCTTCCCATCTACGTGGAAACCAAGTTTAAAACCAGCCTGCTGAAAGCCTCTTTTCATATGATGTCTCTGTGCTTGATGTGAAGCAGAAGTAGTAAATGCTGCGTTTGGAGGAACAGTAAGCTGAGGTGATGGGATATCTATAAGAAAGCAAAGGTCTTTGACCAGCCTCTGAGGCAACTAGGCCTTTTCTAACTCTCTGCCTCCGGAATGTACCTCACTCCTCAGCCCAAAGCCATAGCTCTTATAACGGGGGTTGATTAGAAAATGGTGTTTTCCACGTAACAGAAAAACTCAAGAAATGTTTTGTTTAAAAATATTGACAGAAAGGTTCAACTAAAACAGCTGAGCACCCAGAAGTCCAGCTTTATTTTCCAGTTTTTTGAAATGTTTTGATAAAATCTTGGCTTTTAGAAACACAGATGAAATATTTTGGGCTCACTTTGCTATAGACGAAGAAGAAAAACCTGAACAAAACACGATGTCTCCCAAAGTATCCATTTCAGAAGAGGCCTTTTCCTTCTTTTGCTGAAAAATATTTTGATTGAAAAAATGTGACCATCTACATTATTGCGCTAAGTATAGAAAGTTAATACAGGACATTTCAGCTCTGCCATGAGCGCTCCTAGTGAATGGGTTCGTTCTGTCCTTCACTTCGGAATAAACCACCATGTGAACATAGCTTTTGGTGCGCTGGACAGTCAGAAGTAGATACAAGCTGAAGTGAAAGAAATAAAACAGGTGTGTAAGGAGCATGAGGGCAGACACTGGAACAAGGTTGGATCTGCTCAGAAAGAAGATTATTCTTCAGCTAGGAAGTAAATTACAGGTAGAAAGGAGAGATAAATCCAGGTCACATGCTTAAAGGAAAATGTGTGCTTGCTGGTTCCTGGGCTTCAGTAATAGACTTGCGTTCTCTGGTCCTCCACCACAGCCATCTTTTTAGTGCCCTAATTTCTTGACTCACTAACTGATAAACAATTTCAATGACATGGTACTAGGGATGTTTTCTGAAGAGCTTTTCATATTTTCTATCTTCCAATGTTGTAGCAAATTGCAGTTATTTAGGCACAGCTGCTGCCTGCTCCAAGCATGCTTATGGTGTCAAGGTAGGCTGTATGTTCAAATCTGAAGGTCGGGTCACAGAGCTCCTGCCATCAGTAATACACTTGTTTTCCTCTTGTACAATGTGCACCTTATTCTTCCTTATGAACAATGGTTTGAAGCTATACCTTTATTTCAATTTACGTCAGCATTGGATGTAAGTAGAAATATTATAGCTCATTGTAAGTGGGGACGTTTATTCTTATGTTTGGTGTTGTCTGTCTATCATGGATATACTTAATATCTGAGCTGCACACAATATAGAAAATTATATTAGGAATAATTCCTTTCTTGGGTTTCCCAGATGGAAGCAATAAATCTTTTTCTATAAGCCATACCCAGGTGTTCCTGGGCACTCAGAGTCAGGAAGGTGCTGCAGCTTTTGTTGACGAATGGGCCTTGGTAGGAAAATTCTGCTTTGCCTTTCATATTCAGCAAGGACAAGGACTGCCTTTTTGAAAACTACCCAAGCTAATCTGTGTGTTAGAAACTCTTGCTCAAATAGTTCATAGAAGAGTTCAAATACAGTGCTCAACAAACATTAGCTTTGGTGCTGTAGTCCGCTGACTGAGAATTACACTTCCAACAATCATTTAAACACAAGCTTAAATAGAAATAGTCTTTTAGTCCAACACAAAGACCCTCAGGCCATTATTATAATGATAGAAAATAATGTGCAGTCTGGAAAAAATCGTTATGATCATTCTTGATTAGAATGTATGTTTAGATGCATTAGTGGGCATTAAGCATACAACCTGGTCTGCTAAGTCATACCTTTCTCTCTGTTGCTATAGGTCATTTCCAATTTGGGTTGTACTCAGTACAAAACTTCTCAGCACCTTCTCGGTTGTGGATCATTCTTGGTCTTCATTTGGGAAGGCACATTCACATTCTGCGATGTCGGGCTGTTGAAAAAACTTAACACTAGTACTGGTAACCAGTCTGTAAACAGTATATTTCTTAAAGGCTGAACTTTAAGGACATCACATGCAGGATTCTGCTTTTACCAATGTCTGCTTTGAGTTGATCCTGTTCTTTTTAAGTCTTGTTTCTTCCACATCTTTTGAAATCCCCACTTTGTTGCCATAGAGTCATAAATGTGATGTAAACTGAATTAAAGGATACAAAGAATTTTTATTTTTTTTTCTGGATAATTTTCAGCATACAAGGTCTAGACACTGGAAGTAGACCTAGCAAAACTCTTTCAGATGCTGGAAATAGTGCAGTAACATAACAGTACAGTTTGTCATGTCTTAACACTGTATTTCTCCAGGTCTTGCTTACTTGAACCTCAGATTCAGAGGACAAGGCACTAATGGCATTAAAATTTAAGCTAGGTGAAGTCTAGACATAAAGAATGGATTTTGACCAGTGGCATCTAAATATAGATGATTCCATTAAAAAAGAAAAACAAACCCAGAGAAAGAGCTGTTTCTCTTTATTTTTAGTTCTTTTTCTCTTTTTTTTTCCTTTAGTAGTTTTAAGTTCAAAAACTTAATACCTTTTGCAGAAAAAAATCCACAGTACTACAATAGCAAAACCACTATGTCTTTTATAATGGAACACCTATTCAGGATATCAATGGGTTAGATGAGCCTTTCATAAAAGCATAACAAAAAAAGAGAGAACTGTGCTTATCACTTATAGGAACACCTCCCAGATAAATTACAAATAAGGGCAGCTCTGATACTGCATTCCATTTCAGTCACTTCTACCAAATATATAGGAAAAGATGTTGAGCATGCTCATGATCTGGATTAAATCAGGAAGGTCATCTAAAGACAGATTTAGATCTAAGGAGAACTAGGACTTAGTAAATTCACTTTAATCTGGCCTGTGATACAGTAACAGCTTTATAAAGAATGTCATTTGAGGGACTTCTGAATGCTGCTGCTCAGAAAATAAAGTTCTTTAGGTTTTCTTTTTCCCCCTGAGAGGAGTGCCCCTCTTCTTTTTATCAGATGGTTTAAAAGAAAAATTGTGTTGCAAACCAAAGTAGGTAGGAGTAGACTATTTGCATTAAAACTATTCATGGAAAAAATACCATTTCCGTATTCTTTCTCCATTCTCTTCTGCCTTCAAAAGAAAAAAATATCCTACTAACACAATGCGATTAAAGCAATTCTCCAGGAAGAAAAAAAGATTCTGCATGAAATGTGGCCTTGCATTGCTTTTAATGTGAAATTTCATGGAGTCATGGCAGGGATGGAGGAGAGACAGTGAATTAATCAGATTTTACCCTTGCATTGGCCTGTCATGCTGTTTGCCATAAAGTCAAAGGGCTGTAAGTTCTTGTGTGTGGTACTACAAAATCAACATATTCAAGTAAAAACAAATCAGAACCAAAATAAGCCCAAAGGGTTCTTTCAGTCATTGATGGTAAGAAAGCTTAGCATCATAAAATCTGGTTTGGGATTTTACCCAATTTATGTGTGATTTCTCCTCGCTGCATCCGCCCTGCCCCCCAAGGTCTCTCTTCCCAGGATACTTCAAGAACATGAAGAATCAAACCAGGTGGAAGGCAGACCACTTCTTCACATTCTGCACAAAGAGTTACTCCTTTGTGGAACTCCTTTGTGTCTTACAAAATTAACCTTCAGGTGGTGAGCTGAGCTATCTGTATAGCTCATGGCACTGGAATTGTCCAGATGGAGCTGTGTAGGGGACAAGATCTTGGTATCAACTAGTTCCCTTTACTTCAAAATACTTCCAGCGTTCCCTTTTCTATATCTGTGTTAATGCCCCAGGTATAATTTCTGGGCAAGGTTTAGTGCTCATGTGCCTTGTACTATGAGAACTGCTCTTCAGTGCGTTGGCTTCAGTGTGACATAAGCATGAACTGAAGAGCTGCTATGAATAGGACCCTTTTCCAGAAGAAGGGCTTTCCATTAACATTCAGAACAGACTTTCTAGCCAGCCTCTGTGATTATTCTCTAAGCACAAATAGATTGCCTTATAAAATGGCCAGAATCATGGATATCATGAAATTTTGTCACATACTTTACTGCTAAATCAGTCATGCAAATAAAACTGAAGTTCTGCACTGAACTGAAGTTCTTCTGTAGGAAGTTTGGAGCACAAACTGGAGCAAGCTTACTTGGATTTAGGTTATCTTTTCTTACTGTTCTTTTGGACTCACACTTGTTCTCACATATGCCATGTGAGTATGGTAAAGCAGAGACAAAATTTTAAGTGGTAGATACTCTGCCATTTTTTTTCTGCCAGCATCAAAACTGTTCAGTCATACACATGCTTACCCAAGATGTTACTGCCTTTAGTTTAGGCCCCCATGGTAGTAATACTTTTTCTCTGATAGATAATTCATCCTTGAGGATATCGAAGGCTTGCTTACAAAGATGGTTTCAGACAGTGAAAAGTTATAGGGTTGATTCAGGTATTAGATGATGCAAACCTATATCCTTTGTTATTTAAAGCATGTGATGAGTTGCCCACTGTTGCCCTCTCTCACTTAAGCCGCAGTGAGTCTATGAACAGTAACAATATTAAGTATCCAGTCTGGCTTTAATTGTGCTTCCAACTTTGTCTGCAAGCAAACTCATTTATACTTAGTTTTAGATGTGTCAGTATTTGCATTTTCCCTGCCTATAAGCTGTAGACATCTGCATAACTAAATGCTAACATTCTGTTTTTAGAAATGAAGCTTCTTCATCAATCTGTTGACATACTCTGCTGTCACATTTTGCTTATAATCACCCATACAACTCTACTGAGGAAGACCCCTCCAGTGAGAACAAGGGAACATCAATACCTCCCAGAGTATAGTTGAAGTCTTTGTTGAAGTCCTAAGTGAAAATCACCAGGAAAAGCACCAAGTACTGATAAGTAATGGTGTTAAACCAAGCCCATAGATCTACCCATTACCCAAAATGCTTCAAGGCTACTGGAGGGTTTCCACAGGCTTCATCAGGCTCTAGATTGTGCTTTGGTCAGGTAGGTTTTGGTCTCAAAAAAGATTAATACCAGTAAAAACTGTTCTGTACATGAGCTATTCTTCAGCTAGCTAGAGCAATATCCTTGTCTGATGAGTGTTGGTGGGCAAGGAGAGAGACATTATAGCTGCCTTCTTCTTGGGCCAATTGAAAGCCATAGTTAAATTATTTTCTGAAGTATACTGAAAAGATCTGCTTCTTAACACTCTTGTTGACTGCACTGTAACGAATATGTTTTAATTTGACAACAAATAGGTTGCTGTTTGCTCCCAGTGTATTAATCTGTCAACAATATCTTCCCAGCAGCAGCTGCATCAAGCTCTTTCTTTTTTTCATGGCAAAGGTGTATTGAAAAGGAAAAAAAAAAAAAACAACCAAAAAAACCCCAAACCACCAAAAAACAGTCCTACCTTTGCTAAGACTGGATTTGCTGAGGGGTGTAACTCGATAATCAATAACAACAGAAAACACCGGGTGGGGTAAAAGCATAACGCATATCCTGAGAGGAATAATAAAATATGCCTGGTTTATATGGTTAATCTTCTCTGTAGGCTTGCTCTGCAAATTTAAGGAAGATTAAATTTCAGATATGCTGTTCCTTGTTTTTTCTGGCAACAATAAACTTCAATTTGGAGAAGGTGGGGGAGGGAGAGGCTGAGTGGGGAGAAAGAGCCACAGTAAAGTGTCTGCTGTCCATGTAGTTTTGCCAGACTGCTGTCTCAATTGAGAGCTGTGATCGAGATTTATTGGGCTTAAAATATGAAACAGACCTTTCATGTTGGAATTCTAAATATCTTCTTAAGCAGTAGTGAGTACCACCAAATGCTTAAAGGCAACACACCAGAGTTGAAACCCACACAATAGTTTCTTCTCTCTTGTGAACCAGCAGATTATAGGAGTCTTGTTCCATCTTCTCATTTTTGAACTGGGGAAAGAGCATGTTGGATGTTATCATCATCATCTGAAAATCACTTTGGCTTTTTTATATTAGATTTTGGCTCAGATGGTCAAGATTGCTAGTATTTGAACATGTGCATTGAATGGGCAGGTTTATCACTTAAGTTAATAAAGAAAATGCTTGAATGCATGCAAGATGTTTGCATCTTGGTAGCACATTTTATTAAGCTCTTAGTTATGTAGTGGCAGCAGGAAGAGCTTGGAAAAGATATAGATTACTTGTTTCATGCCATTTTGCCACCCTCCTGTTCCTCTGTTATGCCAACAGCTATGCTCTACAGGAAAAATAAAGCTGTCTGACAGAGAAATAAAACTAGAGCCAAAGTTTTCTCTGTGAACCTCAAAGGTTAGAGAACAACACGCAAAACCTGCCTCCTTTCCCTACCTCGCCATCATCAGTTTTAAAAGTATGTTCAGAAGAACTCATTTACTCCTTCAACTTATTTAGGAGGTGCAGCAATGAGAATACATTAGGACTACTAGGCTGTACAGTATCATTTATGCTGAGATCTGACTAGGTTGCAGGTCTGGTAGCAGTTACATTCAATTTTTGGTATCAAATCTGTAGACTTGATTATTGCAGGGTTTTTTTTGTGTTTGTTTTTTTTTTGCTGGAGTTCCAACTGCCAGTTGAAGCCTGGATGATTGTTTTTCAGTGACTTATATGAAATGAGTCTTCAGTAGCAGTTCTATCAATGGTATGTGGACCAAGTGACTTATTGAACGCCTATTGCACATGTGCTCAAAGACTTTGTTTTCAACAGCTGTCCCGGTAGCACTAGGAAAGTAAGAAAACATGGGAGAGCAAATGCTACAAGCCATAGGAAAAATAAAGAATACAAATTTCCATATTTTTGTTCCCTTCACAAAGAATGTCACTCACTAAAATGAAAGAGATTGAGATAAGTAGAAAAGTCCCTTTCTATGATGACTGGTGGGTATGTAACATCCGATACTCAAAATTCATCACCTGAGTTGAATTTCTTCTTTGAAGATGCTGTATTTCAGCTACACTCATAAGACATTTTACGTCCCCTTTAATTACCAGGTACACACTTCAGTTCTCCAGTCTAGGAAACTAGACTCTGTCTCATTTGATTAGTCCATGTTAGCCTCCCATAGTAGACTAACATGGATGCAGAATCCCAGTGGCTTTGTCACATGTAATTCTGTAATTATTAACTGCTGAAGTAAACAATACTGACATGTCTCGTTGAGTTGACAAACATACCAGGAAGATCTTGTAGGTGTTATCCGGACCATTTCTAACTTGAGCTTAGAATGCATGCGACCCAAGGACAATTCAGAAGTACTGTGCTCCTCTTATGCATTAGAATTTTGCTCCAAGAATGTAGCACACTGGTGCTTTGTAGTTTGCTCTGCCCGTGGAAAAACGGTGAGCTGAATTTAGACTTGCTTAAATGGCTTGAGATGTTTTTAGCTAAAGGATGATGGTACTTCTGAAGCTGACTAAAATCCTGTGAAGGATCCTTCACTCTGAAGTTCACTTGCCACCACTGCTCCAAAGCCCAGATTTGTTAACATTCCAGGCATGCTGCAGAGCTCATAATTTACACAGTCTTTTGACTTGGAGTGGGTTGAAGAGTGATGAAGATTGAATGGGTTCATTATAATTGTTGTTTATATTAAGCAGTTATACATCTCTTCTAGTTTGGATAGTCTTCATTGGGCAGGTCGTTTATGGTTTCACATTGTGAGCTTTATTCCTATTCTTTGTTTGTGGTTGTTGGGACAGATTTAGAGCAAAAAGCATTGCCCTTATTAATTGGACAAAACATTCTCCTTGCAGTATGTACTTCAGTTTTGTCTGTCATAACTGGCATTTGAAGTTGTGTGATAAAATTATCCGGTTTCTGCAAAACGAGTGTATGGTTTTCTTTATACCCTGTTTTAAATGCTGATTCTCTCAGGCTACAGAAAGCACTACTTAATAGTTAGCAAATCTGATGTGAATCAAAAGACCGTGAAAATCCAAAGCCCCTAATGATTCTTCTGTGAATTCTGTAAGAATGGAGAAATATGAGTTTTCCATGCATAATAAGTGCTGTAGATGTGCTGCATTATTCATGCACCATCACTGGAGGAAGGCTTAAGGTTTGATGCAAAGTAAATAATCAGTAAATTGCAAGGAAAAGAAAAAAAATCTAAAAAAAGCTTCATGTGTGTTTGATTTACTCTCAAATTTGATATGCGCAACAGAATAGCCAGTGGTCCAATTACTGGTCCAAAACTTTAGGTCTGGAATAACGAAGATACTTTGGAATCATTGCATTCCCCTATGCAATGACCCTGATCCACTTTTCATTTCTTGTATAATGTATGCTTCGTGGCACTACAGCTCCCGCAGTGGTCTGACATTTGCATTGGCAGCAGTAGGATTCCTGGTTATAGGAAGAATGACAATAGCCACTGTGGGAAGGAATGGGTGACAGTCAAGACACTAAACAGATGTAAAATATCTTGTCATTCTTCTTAACAGCTGTCAATCACCATCTCTTACTAAACAAGACACCCCTGAGGGCAAGAGCTAGCTACTCTGTTGTCTTATTATCTTCACAGAAGCTTCCCAGCAGGAAGCATGGTGGGACAGCTTACCTGGGAAAGCCAGGCTTCTGCAACCTGTATCTTTTAGACAAGTCTAAAAACAAACAAGCATGGAAACTGGGAGCTCCTTTTCCTGGGAAGGCCACTTAGCATGGATGGCCTCACAGGAGAACTGGACACAATGGAATTAGCATCCAATTTGTATCAATTCCCATTAGGGTCAGATCAACCCATGTTATCCTATTAGCTTGCAGTAGTTAGAGAAACACACAGATGTGTCTGTGTTCTGAAGACCAAGACAAAGCCTTGTTATGCTTTCTTTTTTTTTTTTTCCTCCAATGGGATTACAATGGTCCCTGTTGTCTGTCTTTGTCTCAGTACTCCTTGATTGACAATACCCTGGGAGATGTCACTGTCCTTGTCCCATGCATTGTAATAGCCTAGCGTACCAAGGGTGCTTTAGGACCTTCCTCCCCTCTTTTTTTTCAGGTGTTATAAACGTCTGTCACTGCACCACAATGACGACCTCTTGTTGAGCTTACATGTCTGATGCTCTATCAGTCAGTGTCTGAGGGAGATGCAAGAGAAAACTTTAGGTAGTGACATGAATAGAGGGCAAAGAAATAGGGAAACTTTATTATGGACTGTCATCAGAAAGTAGCATGTGTGGAATGTCAATTTAATAATAGAATTGACAGCTTTTCTCTGGTTTCTGCAATGCCACAAGTGTTTCTTTGACAGTTTAAAAAATAGGCCCATTGTAGCAGTCAGTGAGTGGCACTGCATACATTTGTGAATGCCCTGCATAACTGAGATTCCCCCAAATGCCACTGTCCTAAGACCAGTCCCAAGAATCCTTCTGCTTGACTAAGGGTAGTAGTGTATGGAGACCTGGTGAACCTAAGCGATGCAAATACGGTGTACAGTAGCCAGGAGGATGCAGCATAGCTAAAAAGATGCTGAGCTACCATTCTGTCAGGAGGGAGTTTCCAAATCAAAAAGGATGCATGTGTCATGGTAAAAGTTGCTACATAACTGGCCATAAATTTTCATATTTCCAGTGAAAGTTATTTTCCCATGTGTCATTCAACAAGCATACAGAGAAAGCATCCACCTGCTCATCATAGAAAAATCCTAGCATTTAGTGAAAAACTAGAGGTGTATACCTTTTCTATTTTTCAGCCAAAAAGTGAGAGAAATAAAAAAAAACACAAATTTACATGATTTTTCCCTAATTTCTTTTTATCTCGGGAATAAATACTAACTAGTTTCTCTATTTTTGTGATCATGAGTACAGCTGTTTCAGAAAGCAACACACGTAGTCTGGGGAATAATATTGCTCCTCTACAAGCTGCAAACACAAGAATAAATTAGAGATCTCTCCTTTTTTAATGTGTTCTTTTCAGTGTTGAATTTGACATGAATTATCTTAGCAGAGGGCGAGACGTATTTCATAATCTGTTTGCAATTCTAAAACCATAAACGTCAAGATTTTTTTTATTACAACTCTAAAATGACAAATAGATATCACACCTTTGTTTAGGTGTCAACAGAGTAATTTTTCTTCCTCTTTTGAGGAACAGAATCATTCTAGTAAAGAATAGATGACTGAGTGGAGTGGAAGACAGGATAAAATGAAAGCTGTAATGTCTGTATTTTGGAAAGTGATTCTTATTCTTTTTTTCAAACGACCTTATGTGAGATCATTCATTTTAAACCTTGGACTTTTCTACCAAAGCTAAAAATAAAAAAAATACCTAACCTTCAAGGATTTCCAAATGGAAGCAGGGAACATCACAACCATTAAATATATATATAGAGAGAGAGACGATGAAAACACAAAACATTATTTTATGGTAATAAGCCAGTATTGGAGCAGACAATCTAGTCTAAAGGGCTTATAAATGATGCTGATGATAGAAGCTTACAGCGCACTGTAAGTAGACAACTACATAGATGATGCCTCACAGCATAATTTACCTTTCTCCATGGGCATGGACTTTTTAATTGATTTTGGTTTATATGTTTGGACAGCTTATTTGCCTGGAAATCTGAGAGAGACATCCAGCTAGCTTTTTTCTAATTTTCCTGCAACAGTTTTCTAATACATGCTGACAAATATATGGTAAATATATAAGTAGATGAAAAAGAAAAAACATGTTTCCTTGCCATTTGTTGCTTTGCTAAAATTGGTTCTACTTCATAGATGCAATTGACAGTCATTGGTTGAAACTCAAAAGAAACAAAGTCAAGGAAGGGATCTCATCAAGGCTGAGATACCTTATACCTCCATATGACAAAGCTAAGCAAGCAATTTTTTTTTATTCCCTGTGATGTGTTCAGAAAAAGCTATAATTGGGCCTGAAAACATTTTTATTTTTAATGAAAATTCATTTGTTGGCTAGACCTGCAAAATAGCCTTAAGTTTTCCTCCTGTGGCTATTTCATGAGGAAAACAGCTACTCGTCTCTGTTATGAGATAGTCCCATTTCTCAAATGCCAGACATACATACTCTAAGGCCAACTATTTGGTAACTTTTTAAATTCTGAATTGAGTAGCATTTGGACTTCAGACCGAAAAATAACTGCTTAAGGATTTCTTCACTCTTCTGGAAGGAAGGAATCTTTCAAGGCCTCTGTGGTGTCACAAGTTACTAATAGGTGCAGTCTCTTCCTTCTTGTATCAAGGTTTCATGCATTATGAAAGAGAAGTCATCCATTATCTGGTTCTCAGAGGTTAACACAAATGTTCTTCTTTCCCTGATTCTTTCATTTACTATAGTTTAGAATTAGAACATTAGTACACTTGTCAAATGTAAACTACATAATCTGTTTCCCTTTTAAAAATTCAGTATCTTTGAAGTGAAAGCTTAAGTGAGACAAGCTTAGCTCGGAAAAAAAGCATAGCATTACAGTGCTGTCACTACTAGGAGCTGAACCATGGCCAGTTTAGGCAGTATTATATCATTGGAATTAACTGGTTTCCTGTCCCCCTGAGAGAAAGTCTTTAAAAAAGAGAGAGAAGAAGAAAACAATATTCTTCTTGTTTGACTTTTCAAATTTATGGCCCTGTGCAGTCCCCCTTTCACTTCCATTATGCAAAGAAGTATGTTTCTTTGTTTGGGTATATAGGGCTTCTAATTGGATGTTGTCTCTAGTGTGGTCTTTATGGGCTACATTACACGAGGTAGTTGTGTTTAACAAAAAACCCATCCCCACAGTTGCTGCAGGAGAGGTTCTGTCTCTGGGGGAAAAAAAATCCCTCAGAACAAACTTTTATTCTTCAAAGGCTGCAGTCAGAGTGGAGGAGCACAGCCCCTTCAAGGCTATGCCCAAGAAGTAAAAAGATACGCCACCAGGAACTGAGAGGCCTCCACAGGCTTTTTACTGGGCCACAAAAGTTGGTACAGAGTCTGCTTGTACAACCAGTCTGAACACACTGTAATCTACTCCTGCCAAAGAGTTAAGATCAAAATGCCCTGAACTGTCTGGATGGATACAAATGCCCTCAAAATGCCTTTTTTTATTTTTTTTTAACTGATCTAAAAAGGCAGCGAAAGCATGAATTAACTATTGGATCTGATCATGTTTGAGGGGCTGACAGTACAAAGAAAAACAGCTAGTCCAGCCCTTACTCATGCCTCTCTGGTCACAAACAAAAATGGTTCAGCGAGCAACTAAGAACACATTTCTGAGAGTTTTAGTCTGCTTCCTGTGTATAAACAGAAGAAAAAGAAGACTTTATCAGAAATGTTGCTCACGAAACAGTTTGTCCACATCTAGCTTGGAGACAAGGTTTCAGTCAGCTTGACCTCACAGCTAAATAAGACTGGTGGTCTCAACCTGACACCTAATTAGTATTTCCCCACCTTGCCATTATACTGTCTTCAGTTTGGCATGATCTGCAATTTCTCCTCAGGAGACCCCAAATTGTGCAATGCTGAGGCTAATATGGGTCGGGAGAGGAACCTCAGCTGAGCTCCAAAGGGAAGTTTACAGAGACTTTGTCCACACTCAGACACCATCATCAGTCCCATATTTTCACCATTAAACTGAAAAATAACTAATGAAAGCCTAGAGACTACAGTTTAGCTTCAGTGAAACATAACGCAGTATGCAATATTTGTGATGCCTTGTGGAGGCTGAACTCCAAATGAACTGTGAAAAGCTTCCATGGTATATCTGTTCCCCCACTGCCCTTTTGCTCTGTGACTAGGAGTTTGCTGGACTCCTAATAACTGCTAATTGGTAGTGATAGTACAACAAGCATAGTAGAGAGACTATGCATTTGTAAAGCTCTCCATAAGTGCCGATAAAGGCACTACGGAGGAAAGTGTAGAACATCCCAATTCACAGAAATGATTTTGCACATTGCATCTACAGGGAGAAAGTAAGTTTTTCAGACTAAAAATAGTTTTCATATCCTTATTCTTTAGGGGTTTTTTGGGCATTGGGGTTATTGATTTATTTATTTTTTTATTTTATTTTAACATTTTCACTATACTTTAAACTCTCCAAGGTACAATTAGAGGTTTTGCTGAAGAGTGAAAATTCTTTTAAAATGTTTAAAAGTTGTAGATGGCCAAAATGTTAGCAGTTGTCACTGCACGACATAAATTTCGTATATTGAATGAAAGAAAAAAATTGAATCCCTTTCAAATAGAGAAATTTCTGTAATCTAACTCTTAGGACACATGTAGTACATACTTCAGGCACAGGGTGAGGTGATGATGATTTAACGTTATTGGAAAATAGGAGAAAGACTTGACTGAAACAGCACAATAAGCAAAATAGTCCACAAAAGGATGGCAATTCCAGCCACTGACTAGTAGAAAAGGCACTGTCCCTGATTCATCCAGTCTTAGTCCTTGCTTCCCAACAAACAAGACCTAGGAATCACTCATGTTGGCTGAAGTCTAAGAGTCATCAATTTATCTTAAAGAGGAAAAAACTTTTGGTCTTCTCTTTTACCCTCAAGGAAACCTTTACTGTCTTATTCTGCATTCCCTTTGCCATGAGGAAAGCCGTGCTCAACTTCTGCCTTACCTTCTAGGTCAACCTGCATTTAGTTCTTCCTAACGTTGCAAAATATACCCTTCCTGTGCAGATTCTGCCATTGCATGCCGCACATCCTCCTTCTCTCCCATATACTTCACCTTCTACTCTCTTGCCAATAATATAGAGTAATGGAATCGCTTAGGTTGGAAAAGACCTTTAAGATCATCGAGTCCAACCATTAACCTAACACTGCCAAGCCAACTACTAAACCATGTCCCTAAGCACCACATCTACTCACCTTTTAAATACCTCCAGGGATGGTGACTCAACCACTTCCCTGGGCAGCCTGGTCCAGTTCTTGACAACCCTTTCAGTCAAGACATTTTTCCCAATATCAAATCTAAACCTCCCCTGGTGTAACTTGAGGCCATTTCCTCTTGTCCTATTGCCTGTTACTTGGGAGAAGACACCTACCGCCACCTCTCTACAACCTCCTTTCAGGTAGTTGTAGAGAGAGATAAGGTCTCCCCTCAGCCTCCCTTTCTCCAGGCTAAACAACCCCAGCTGCCTCAGCTGCTCCTCATAAGACTTGTGCTCCAGACCCCTCACCAGCTTCTTCTCTGGACCCATCTCTGGACCCGCTCCAGCACCTCAATGTCTTTCTTGTAGTGAAGGGCCCAAAACTGAACACAGTATTCAAGGTGCAGCCTCACCAGTGCCGACTACAGGGGGACAATCATGTCCCTAGTACTACTCACCACACTACTCCTGATACAGGCCAGGATGCTCTTGGCCGCCTTGGCCACCTGGGCACACTGCTGGCTTATATTCAGCCGGCTGTTGACCACCACCCCCAGGCCCTTTTCTGCCAGGAAAAGATCATGTCTGACAATATAGATCAGGTCTGACAATTTCTAGCAGATGTGATATAAAGACAGCTGATTAAAGGTCCAGCATGCCTATCAGGTCACTAAATCCTGTTAGCCTGACTTGTCATACAAGGTCTGTGAGAGAGGAACAGGCTGGGATCACATAACACTATCCTCACACCAGCAAATGGCTTGGGTAAGGTGTATCAACTCTTACAGAGAGGCTTCTCAGACTCATAAACACTCACCAGTCCTGTACTCCCACTCAATTCCTCCATACATTTCAAATCCCTCAGGTTAGAGTATTCGAGCATTTGCAGACACAGGGTTCTGTTGGCAGCTAGTAATCACCATGTGCAGGGCTCCTACTGTCTTCAAAACCACAACTCAGGCTGGCACTGACACTGTGACTCACACTGTCATGTATTGAGTTATTTCTATCTGGTTTGCCGTAGTCTTTGCAGAGCTCAGCTATTTTGCCCCTCTGCAACTAATGCCCCGGGTACTAGAGCACACTGGAGGCACTTCCAGCTGCACTGGAGTGGGGGATCTCACTCAGCATGAAGAAGGCCAGGCCTTGGTGCAGCCCGTGCCACAGAAATGCTGCAGAGCCCTGTGCCTCCTCCCTAGGGCTCTCCTGCACCAGGAGCAGCTGGTGAGCAGATCACGGATGAGAGCAATCAGCATAACATATGAGGTTACAGAGCAGGACAGTGTCTGCTTTGCTGCACCACGAATGCTAAATGCCAGGATAACTTTTGTGGGGAGGAGGGAGGATATACTTAAGGTGGTGCTAGATGAGGACGTCTCCAGCACAATGCATATGATCTGACAGAGACTTTCCTTGCACTAAATCCTTTAGTCAGAGGTGCTCGTCACCTCTGAAAATTAAACCCTGAGCAGTGCTACACATGCAAGCCTCTCCCTTGTTATGAATGCTAACTCTTCTGGAGTCCTCACAGTAAGTTATTTTACCAAAGAGATGAGTTTCCATTTCAAGACACTTATATACAAACTCTTCCTCTGTAGAATAAGAGATATTATTGCTGCAGTAAACAGATTTGTCTACCGCTTACATAAGGCTCTTGTATTTGTAGTGAGTGCCTTGTAACCCTTGGTTTAGCCCCAGAACACCCCCATGGAGTAATGAATGCTGTCGTCCTTACGTTGACAGGGGGTGATATGTGGCTTAGAGTGTCAAAACGGGGTACCAAAGTTGGTCATCTGGAAGTTTGCTGCTCCCTAAAGATCATCTCCCCACTTCCCTTGGGCTGGCACTGGGATTCATCTCACACCCTGATGAGTGCAGGTGGTTCTGCTCTCTAAATTGATAGAAACCTATACTTCTTGCTTGCTGATTAATTTTCTGTGAATGCAGAGGGTTCAAAAAATAGCCAGGATGATGGCAACAGAGGTGGTAGTTTCTTGAAGCAAAAAAAATATGCATGAAGTAGGGCTATTTCTATTACAAAATGAGGTTTTCTACTTAATAAGAGGTAATTATTTTCTGAAGCTGACCTTTTCTTAGTAATACTGCTGCTGTTGAAAAGCTAAAAGACAGCATCCATGTTGTAAAACTTCACCTTAAGTGCCTTAACTCAGGTTACAGCAGGGCACTGTACCTATAGGATCACCCTTCCTCCCTGTTCTGTTTTGTTGTCCTGAATTCCATAAAAGGAGACTACAGGAAGAGAGAATTTTCTTGACTTGATTATAGGGCCATTAAATATACATGGTCACAAACATGCTCTGTTTCTTCTACAGTAATGACTCATCAAGTGTTACAGTAGAAAATAGTTATGTATCACATAGGGCTGCTATGGAAAGCAGGAAAGAATGTGATTGTGCAATTAAAGTCTGTGTAATGAAGCACTTGAGATGGAGAGCTAAGCTAAAATTACATGTAAAACATTGATTTATCCATTTCCTGACTCTAAGTCTTTGAGCATCCAAGCAGACAGCTGCATTAACACAGAGTGGGTGGGTTTTTCTCATGTAAAATAGCAAATTGCAAGTTGTTCCTAATAATTTAATAATTACTCTACTCTTAACCAGAGATCGTTTAATGCATTAACTTCAGTCTTGGCTTTCCCTAGGGTATGATTATTACTAAGTAGATCACATTTTAATCTAATCAAATGTTCTGTACATGAAAAAAATGGACATTTACAAATAATAAAAGTTATGCTTTTGAGTCAAGTTTAAAGCTATTTATCCAAAGTTTCACGTTTGGGTGAGATATCTCTGTTTTGGGAAGGAGTCTGTTTTGAGTGCAGCTGTTTGGAAATAAACACCCCCAGATGTTGTCTTTAGTAACTAAAAATCAGATATTTCTGCTGTAAGAGAGGCTTCTTTATTACTAAAAGGAAAATATTGTCTGAAGTAGAATTTTTCTTAGCGATATTGTCATTTGTTAAAAAGCAGAACAAAAATTTAAGTGATTTTAAATGAATCTCACGTTTACCTAAAGAAAAACTTCAGCTCAACCATCTGCAGGAAAAGGCCATTATAATTCAAGTTTCTATAAACATGCTGTGATGACAGGATTTTTAATACTGCACCTGAAGGAAAAAGATAGTGTACAAATGTAATGCACCTGCTGGCTTGGGTGTTTATATGATCAGCTAAGCAGGAGCTCTTAATACTTCCCAGCAGATCTCTGCCAGTAGGCCTGCTATAAATCCCTCCACAGCCAGACAAGTTGGCCTTTATTTTTTCATATTGCTCTGGGCATCTCACATGACATTCCCAAATAAGGAATTGTACTACAAGCCTGCTCTGATTGCTAGTAATGACTTAACTGCAGAGGAATTATAACAGTATGAATAACAGTGGTTTGCACTGTGAATGCCTAAGCTACTCCAAAAATGCCAGAGCAACCAATATAATGTGCTTCTCGCACATAACTTTGAAATGGAAGAGAAAGTCAGGGCACTTTACAACTGCTGCTAATCTGTAAACACTGATTGTTCATTCAACAGCAGGAAGCAAAAACAAATGGAAAGCAAATAATAGTATTAGCTGTTACTGGGTATTAGGGAAGCAAAGTTATGCAAACCATTAAATTAAAAATATAGGAAGGGAAATAAAATTCCCCCTTGTTTAAAAAGGGTAATTCGAATGAACATTCTGTCAGCAAAAAGTTTCTCTGTGTGTGCATGTCTTATTAAGGGGCATTAGATTTCTGACTCTTAGCGAGAAATAAACCAACGCTGTTTGTGTATGAATTAGACTGCGAAGTCCCTGGGGACAGAATCTTCTTAATTGTTTTGCCTTACAGCTTGTTTAAACTGGCCTGTAACTTTGGGCTGTACTTGTAAACTGTTGGTAGAGAGAGTAGACACAGAACATCTACCTAATAGGTATCTAATAAAACATACCAATAAAAAGAGTATAGGTTTGAAATATTTCAAAGGGCAACCATCAGAATTAAAAAAAAAATATAAATAAATTAGTTTAACACACAGGTCTCTTCAGCAAGTCTATCAAATTACATATTGAGCAGGAGAGCGCTTAACAAATGGTGACTGACTCTCAGCGCTTGTTAATGGAAAAAGCTGCAAACTGCTAATGTATATACAGGGGACACGCGAGGAGGGGAAAGTAAGGCGGAAAAGCGAGTTGCAAATCAAGCACGGGGAAGTAAGGAAAGCCTGGGCTTAAACTCAGCAATTCGCAACCAATTTCAGCCACTCTCCAGGCATGATTTAAGCAAATTCTTTGGAAGGATTTCACCTTGCAATTGCCACTGTGCTGCTAACGGGCAAAGCAGTTTTCCTAGGTGTGGCCGGTGCTGCCTTGCAGCAGCAGCGAATGAGAGGCTGGTGCCTAGGAAGGCATTTAATAATACGGGCTGAGGGGAGCAAGCGAGGTTGTTGGAAAGACACTGCGTAGGCGTATAAGGCGGTTTAGAGCTTGTCGTAGCAGTACTTGCCCTGAGCCCCCTGCTGGGTGGGAATCGTGGTGGGCTGTGTTGGCCTCTGCCTCTTAACCAGGATGAACTCGACCTTTTTGGCAGGGCACCCTGTGCAGGGCGCTGCGGGTAGTTGTCTGCAGCGTCGCGGAGGGGTGCGTCACCCAGCCCAGCCAGCCGGTGTGCATGGGTGGCCAACACTGGGCCTGGGGAGCAGCAAGTCTGTTGCTGCAAGGCTAATGCATCCGGCTAATGCATCCAGAAAGCTTCCGTGCTGCTGCTTCTGCAGAGAGCTTGTGATGGTGCGACACCCTGAAAGGCCCAGGCGGGATGGTGCCTACCGTGCCCCCACGGAGCACCCTTCAGGGCAGACCCTGGCCACAGACAGCTTTGGTATTTGGAGCTACAGCAAGAGACCAAAAGAATTCCTCCTTCCACGCTATAAAAACCTGCATTCCTTCCTTTGGGCAAAGCAGGCTGGATTTCTCCTTGTCTGAATTCTCTGACTTAGTGGTGCAATTTGCCAAAAAGTCTGCCTCCCTGGAAAAGAGCAGTTACGACTAATTGTTTTGCCTGAGAATCACTCTTTTGAGTTGTCAACCAAAGCTGCCTTCTGGCAGCGGCCCAGGTTGCCATAGTTCTAGACAAAATGAAAATGTTATTCAGCGAGGCATCTGCATCAAAGGGAGAAAGCAATGGAAATATCAGTCAGCAAAACTTGTGATGTTCTGCCTAGGAGGAGCTGCCTCTCAGTACTTTGCACCATTGCAAGAATGGTGTTTGCAAGGAGGATGAAACTATGAGAGCTGGCCGTGGATTCACAATTCCATATAAGGAAGAATTCAATTTTTCAGATTTCATTTTCCTCAATGCTCGGGTAGCAGCTTCTCCTTTAACATTCAAGATAAAGCACGCCTTGGGCTAGAATCACTGTTTTCTCATCTACTTGGCTACCTGAGTAGAAACGTAAGGGAAGAAAGATCAATGCTTCATAATTTATGCATTAATGTTCAAAAATTTATTTTGAGATCTTATCACATCCACTAAAAAAAAGTTTACTGTTAGGAGACAAAAAAAAATATCTTGCAAATCTGGGACACTGTCTTCTCTGGGGTGACGTTGTGCCCCAGTGCTCAGTGCTCATTTGGACTGTAACAGTAGGAAAATGCCTTGAGAGTCAGATGTGCTGGCTTATCTTCCGATCTTGAATAGGGAAGGACTCCCTTATCCTTCAGGGCACTTTTGCTGAGTTAACAGAAATGTGCACTCTTGCTTTTTCTTTGGTTTGAGAAGAGATGGCCTTTTTCTGCTATCCCTGTGTTTTTGAAGCTATAGTGAGGCACCCCACTCACAAAGCTCTTGTGGACTAAGAGGGGAAAGACAGGATTTAGGAAATGGAGTAACTAAAAAAAAACGGTGGTTAAATTACAGTTCTGCATGAGGAGAAAACTCCGATGGCATTGTCTATGAGGACTCAAGCCTGTCTATGAGCCTATGGCAAATGGAGAAGACACTAAAAATCTTTCTGTGTAACCTCCAGACCTGCACCATGAGAAAACTCTTGCTCACTGGTGGCAGACTAGAATCTCACAAGTATGAAAGAGATATCCTGTTGTATGTATGTGTGGCTTTTTTAATGTACATATTTACATATATAAGTAAATCTTGATTTTACTGTGGGACCTCTTGAAATTTGCTTTTCCCCCATTAGGTCTATCAAGCCCTATTTGATTGAAAATTGGTTTTGATAGCCATGTTCAAATACAGCATGAAAATATCTCTTTGCCTGTCATACAGTGTATGCATCATTAAACCAGCAACCCTTGTGTAAGAATTTAGTAATAGAATTCTCTAATGTATGGAAACTGCAAATATATCAGCTTAGGCCTTGACTTCAGAAATTGCTACTGCCTGGGATGTAGGATTTTTAAAAATTACCTATTAATTGCGAAGAATTTTTTAAAAGGTTTCCCACAATACGGTAAGATATTTAGTAGTTTGATAATTTTCCCTGTAAGTAAAGAAAATAACTGAAAAAAAAAAGGCTGAAACGATGGAAATATTTTTAACATTAAAAAGTCATTTAGAAACGAGAAGCAGAGGTTGAATTTAAATTAAGAAATCATTTTTTAACCACAGAGGAAGATCAGCTGATGCTTCTATTTTCCTCTATGGTGATCCAGTTTCTAATGGCTCACAAGCAAAGCATTTTTCCAAGTATTTTTACTTTTAGAAAAAATGCTGAGTGATGTAGTGTAGGTTGACTCTTGGTACAACTGGTCATAATCAGAAGACAGAAGGATAGGCTGACCTCACCTTTGACTCCTATCCAGGATTTTCCTACAGCATATACGTGGACACATTTCTGAGTTTTTTGTAAGGTAGACTTGGTGGCGTTGGTTACCTGCTTAATGCTTTGGATTAAGGAATTCTAGGCACCTGTGATAAAGTCACAAATGTTAATTTGCAGGGGCATGGGAAAGAGAAGTGAGAGCTCCTGGTGAAGTTGAGGAAAGCAGTCCTTGTATTTACTGAGACAAGGGGTTGTGTTCTACTGTGTATCAGGGCAGGGTGCGTCCCTGGTGCGCCCTGTAGTAGGGATGTCCCCCAAGTGGCAGCGCTGAGTGGCCCTTGAAAATCTCTGGGCATGGCTCCAGGCTTCCTGCTGACCTGTCTGTATCTAACTTTGAGGTGAGCTCAGATCACTCAGGGTCTTGACCAGGTGGGTTGTGAATATCTTCAATGTTGGAAATCCATCCATACCTCTGAGCAACCCCTTCCTGTATTTAATCAACCTTGTTGACTTCAGCCAGTGTCTAGGTATGCATGTGCAGAACAGAAAGACAACACAAAGATGGGGATGAGTGTTGCTTGTAGGTGTGCTTTTTTTAAAAATTCAGGTCTGGTGCTTCTTAGTTTGATGACTTCTTAGTTCTTATATCTTAGTTATGCTATCTCCCAAACACGAAGTAATTAACAATTGATCTTGTTCCTTACAAGTCTCTTTTACTACAGCTTCAGCCCTGGTCTGGACTCTCTCTTCTGCTGGGGCCTATCACTGGAATCATGTGGAGATACCTCAGAATTTTTGACTGCAAGACAGACCCGTATAGTGAATGCAATGGTGTGTAGCTAAATGTTTGCATGAATAGGTAAGCCTTTTAGCATAGTTCCTAGAGTCCGAGTGCACCATTGTGACTTTGCAGGCTATCAAGGTAATGTGATAGAAATACTTTTGACCATATCCGGTCATATAAAAAAAATTGAATTTTAAACCCTCTAATTGTACTATCCTATCGGTTTCTTTTTGCACATCGTTCTCACTAATGTGATAAGCATTTCTATCTATCTCTGGAATTTTACTGATTGTTTTCTTTTAACAATAGCAATTGTGTAGAGTGCAGTCACAGATAATTTGCATTTGATTTTTTCAATGTGCATTCTTCAGAGTCCCAGGGCAATAGTGGGATGCAAAGTCTTGTTAGACTATTGGCTTTATTATCCAGCCCATGATTCACAGGAAAATGTTGTAATGACCTCTTGCACCAGCAACTAATTCTTTTAAAAGATGAAAGTTATTTCTTCTCCTGGCACAGATATGAGAATCTGCCTTCAAAGAATGATATGGCATTAATAGTACAAGCTGCCCAACACTTCTAAGGGAGTAAAAACGGCAAGACCATTTTTTTCAAGTGTATACACAAGCCAGCTGTTTCGTTTTTTTTTTTTTTTTATCCTGGGCTTCAGAGGCAGAACTGTTTCCTCCTGCTACTCAGACACAGCACATGTTAGCAATAAGTGAATCATATTTAAGATGGAGAAGAAAAACAACTCTGACCAGAAGATTGACCCAACTCCCCGATCAAAATTAACCTATAAAACTTGGACTCATTGAAACAAACTTTCACAAGTATGTTGGCTGCTCTTAGTACATAAGTGCACAGGTTCTAATTCCAATCTGGAGTGTGTACCCCAAATGACCTCCTAGATAAAGAGGTCCAGCTTTTGCTGCCATGAGCATTCATGTCATTTATCTCTTTTTCTGAACTGTACTATTAAGATTTCTCATCCTAGTTGCTTTTGATAACTTCCTGCTCCAGAACATCACTTTTCTTGTGTTTGACATTTTTCAAATTTTTAATCAAAATTGTTGATGATCTGCGTGAGTTCATTGGGTGATGTCCCTCAGTTTAAATGAGTCTTCTACTTCCCCAGTGTTTTTACTTCATCAGGATAGACAGCAATAATTTCATCTTAGTGCACATAGTGAATCACTCTCTTCTACAGATTTTCTGATTGTCACGTTAGTGGTCTGAGTGATTCACAACTGTGTTTTGTTTTGGATGAATTTACTCATGGTTCAGGTGTCTCTTATCTCCAGTCATGAGCTTTGTTTTGTACTTTCCCATTTCTGTGTAAAATGTAGCCTGATATATCACGTTTGTCCTTTCACAGTGATACATCACTGGTGGATTCACCATTCTGTAGTGCAACTGCATCTTCCTTCTTCTCAGTCTATTTTGATTCATGGATTTTCATCCATATCATTTATTCAGTATAGTGTTGCATTTTTATGCCACCAGCTCTTATTAAATATTTAGCACCCATGTTTGTGGAGTTTCACTTGTAACTTTTCTCTGCACCCGTAGTTTCCTTGTCAGCGAATGCCATTCTCATTTTTCCCGTAGCCAGTTCGTAACCTGCTTTACAATTTTTCTATGAGTTATTATCCTTACCATTTTAATACCATTTAATACCATTATAATAAATGGTAGGGATGATAAATGCATGGTGTGCATGTTAGATCAGATCAAATGTGCTAAACATATTCTGGATTAAAGCAACCCCTTTGCTGGGGGAACTGCTATCTTAATAACAAAGAAGTGGCTTATCTAGGATATCTTCAGTGAACGCGTGCTGCATTTTTCTTCCTTTTTCCTGTTTATGTCTGTTTCTAATTACCTCCTCCAAAACCTGTTTATAGCTCTTAGATATTATTGAAGGCAGGTCAATGTGTATTTCTTCTCTCCTTTTTATGTATAGGTATTATAGGTCCTGTCTGTTCTTCGGCTGCCTTAGTTTGACATCTTTTACAGAAGGAAAAAAAAATAATAGAAAACGACAACAAAAAAACCCAATCTTCCAACCCTTTTTATAGGACCTGTGGTTTCAGGTGGAAAATATGCCAGTGTTCTGGGAAAGAAAAGACCCAACTCTTCTAATTTCAAAGCGTTGGGTGTAAATTTTTGGCACTGTGCTTCTATGCTACTTGTAACGACAACTCATCTCATTAGCTACTTATCCTCTATTCTGTATTCAAAATTACTTTCATGAAAATGGAGGCGGAATATTAATCTAGCATTAGAATTTGAGTGAATTAATTTTTATCTTAAATTCACCCTTTCTACATGATAAATTTACTTCTATTCTTTTTATGTTGGTTTTTTTTTCCAGTGTATGCCTACTGAAACATTTGTTATTTCTATTAATTTGCTTTGTAAATTCTGACTTCACATTTAGCAATGCTTGTGTTGTTCCCATGCTTGATGACCAATAACAAGAAGCTCTCCCTAGTGATTAGTCCCCTTGCCAATTTTTTTAACTATGTCTGTATTTCTACTACCTTAATCCTTTTCCTTTTTTGGAGGTAAGTATGTTTGATAACATATTATCTTCGTATGAGGATGTGGCAATACCACTGATCCCCTGCCTCAGGCTGTACTACCCCTGCCTTGGTTAAATTCCAGTTCAGATGTTTGAGTTTTCAGTCCAGGGGAATTGCGTGACTTTCTAGATTTGCCTTTTTGAAATCATAAGCTTGATTTGCAGATCTCTTATGTTATAAACTTGTGATAGCTTTATTCAGAACCATTTTTATGATCAGGTTTTCTTTAAGGTCCATGCTACCTTTTAAAGTTGTGTCTAAAATAGCATTGTCTTAACCTAAAAGTTTGTTACCTTAGTGAAAGTCCAAACATAACTTTCGGTAACATTCAAGTGTTTCTGAGCATTTTATTACTTACATTCACTCTCCATTCTACATAGAGGAAGCTAATGTCTTTTAACAACAGAATTTTAATTATTGTCTCTGAAGTTCATCTCTAATTATGGGGGAAGTCTGTAATGGACCCTTACCTATATTGTTTTAGATGTCTAATGCATTTTTGACCTAGCGTAAGTGCTCCATACTTTTCTGATTCCTTGTTCCCAGAATGCCTCAGTGTGGCAAAATAAAATTGCTAAAACCCTTCTGTATTTGAAGACTTAATTAGCTGATCATAAGGTGAGAAGTAAGGAAAGGTGATGATCTTTCTTCATAAATCATGTATTCTTTACCTGTAATAATTGTCAGACCTCTTCATTATGATACCTCCATTATTTTTTAAGTGTGATGTTGAAAACCACATATTCCAATGCAGGCTTTATGAGTTCAGAATAAAATGGAAGGATTACTGTATGAGACTACTATGCTTCTTGTTTACATGTTGCAGGGTTTGGTTGTTTTGGTTTGGTTTTGGGGTTGTTTTCGTTTGTTCCTTTAGGTAATCTGCTCTAATCCCAGGTCATCTTCAGCAAAGTTTCTTCCTGACCGTCCTGTTTTGTGCACTTGCTTATCCTTGCGCAAACACAAACCCCTGTGCTTATCATTTGAAGGAATTTTTGCACTTTTTATTTTGCAGACTGCTGCTTAGTGTTACTTGTGTCTTTTTGCATTTCAAGTTCTTGCCAGGGTGGTCCCATTTCCAAACTGACCAAGGACGCTGCCTCACCTCATTCAAGTCTCTAAAGAAAACTTCTAACAGTACCAAAGCCAAAACAGTTCCCTGCACAGCCCTCCCCCTTTCCCTTACATTTAGCAAACAAATCACTGATAGCCCCTTTAAGTTTTGTTTTGTTTTAATTTTTTCACTTATTTATTTTTAATATACAATTTTGAACCTGCCATGCAACCCTTCTTCTTAGTATGAATGTGATTCATGGCACCATCGTGTCTTACTAACATCAAGATACAAAGTTTACTTCTCTACTAGTCTCAAGGCTTGTTGCCCCATCTGAGAGGGAAATTAGGTGGGGTTGACACAGTTTGTTCTGTACCGATCCAAGGAGCACCTGCAAAGAGGTCGCTAATGAACGCAGGAGCCAGGAGAACTTCAGATGAGGCCATCGCTCTTCTGCTGAACACAGGCTAATTTATAGCCTTTCTGCTGTGGTGGAGTACTAAAATTGCATGCTTTTAAAGTTAATGGCAAAGCAAAACAGTTTACCCTTTAGTATTCAATGCTGATGCAAGTGAAGAAAATGTTAAAAAGACAACATTTTCATTTTGTTTTTGAAAAATAAGTTAATACTTCATGACTTTCCTTCTCTTTGGAGTTGAATTTAGCCTGCTGGTGTCCTCAGGAGACCAAAGCAGTATAGTATGAGGCTGAGCTCTTGCCTTCCTAAGGATCCTTAGTAAATCCATGAAATGGAAAAACTCAGGATCCATTTACAGAAGTGATGGGTTTGTCTTTGGTTAGGATCAAAGGCCCTCTCTGTAAGCAGTCAGTAAACGGCAAACACATCTTTGTGCATTGCTCCGTAACTGTGAATCTGGCGCTTCCAATGCTTCATAGCAGCACTCGTTGAAGTAGTGCTAATGAGAGAATTAAATCCATGTGATTAGAAGCAAAGTATGAATGATGTAATAAAATGCTGGTGAGCATCTGATGATCTGAAGATGGGGATGGGCTAGGGAAGGAAACAGTCACATCTTGATCTCTGGATGGGAGACTTGCCACCACCTCTGGCTCCCTTACCTCTGCTTCTTTTTTTTCCTCTGACACATGCTCAGCACTGAGATTTCTCTCCAGTTATGAAACATTCACAGACTTGAGGAGTGGGGAAGACGCCCAGGTGGTCTGCTTTGGTTAGAGTTATGCTGCCTGCCTTGTCACACCCCATGCCTCTGCCCGTGTATGCCTATATGATGACCCTGACCCAGCAGGTCTTTTCTCCTAACCCCAGTATGAAGTGTCAATATTGAATGAAATAAAGTCTGATTTCGGGGCTGTTGTGCCCGCTGCTGCCTTGATTTTGTAAAGTAGCATTCTGCCTACTGGCTTTCTGTTGTTTTATGGAGAAAACTGACTCTCTGCAATCGCTTATATTGGTATGGTCTTTAACACTGCATGCCATCTGATAGCCATTCTGAGATGACAAATATAACTGTTCATTTAACAAGCTAGTGGAGGATTCAGCAAGTTTGGGAAACTACATGAGGGAGAACCCAGATCAGCCAAAATCTTATGTTTCTGCAGAAAAAGCCGGTTCCCACCCTCCCCCCCCCAATCTGAGAAAGTGGGGGGAAAGTCTGAGAAAATGTGGTGCAGACTAATTCTCTGTTGCACTTAGAACTGTCATTTTACTTGGATGGAAGTTCCTAATTACTAAGACACCATCATCTACGAAGTTTCCTATTAGCTCAGCTCACATGAACCTACAGCAGACCTCTGTCACGGGCTGCCTGTGGCATGGTTTGGTCATAGAGGCTTGATACTTGCTAAGATTTTTGGCTTCCTTAACTGCTCACTGTGCATTGGGGGTAGATATTTTCTGTGCCACATATAAAAAAAAGGCAACTTGTTTACTTCGTGCCTCTTCTGCAGATGTAACTTACGTGCTGGGGTAGTTGTGCTTCTAGAAACAAAAAAATTAACACTTAAACATCTGTTTAAGCAATCGTTTTAGGCATTCTCACCCCAGGCTGTCCATTTACATCAATTACCAACTTATGACAAAGATTTTTTCCGGATATTTTTTCTCAAGGCTGGTGTATTGCTTAAATTTGAATGATTTCTCTAAATTTATTTTTCATTCTACTGAAGAAAATTAAGTGAATACTGTTTAATAATTGCTACAAAGCCAGAAAAGTTTGATTCATTTTAATTAATGGCTGGTGCCTAACCAATATGTAATTCCTGAGAGACTGGTTCTTTTTCCAGTGCACAGTGGTTGTGAAAGAAAAGGAAAAAGTATTGAGTGACAAAGAGAGTTTGAAATAATTAGAAGAGGATGAACAAAGCACCAATTCTAGGAAATATGGGCAGAGGCTGATTTTTTCATTACTCATTCTTTTTATTTTTAACTCAAATTAGGGACTGACTTTTTCTGTACAAAATCTGGTTTTGTGGCGTGGGATCTCTTGTTGTCGCAATATGGATAAATATGAAAGTACTAATGAGATTTCTCGGTAAAAATACTTGGTATTCCAATGTTCCAGTTACAAAGTGTGAACATCAGTGACGGATGATTTTCAGTTGGGTCGCTGATTTCTATTTTAAATTGTTGCCTTTTGGATAAATTGAGTATTGCAAAACTACTTTCTATAAAATGAAACTGAAATGAAGTTGGAATAAAAATGAAATTGGAGTCTAGATATTAATTACAGTGCTGGAATGCTGTTGCAGATCGAATTTCCTTAAAAATGGAGTGTATTTACAACTGCACGTATTACACGCGCATAGACATTAGATCCAAAAAACCAGCTATTCAGCAAGAGGCTTTTCTATTTGTCAGTAACTTTGCCACCTTTACTTATGGTAACTCTTGTGCTCCAGCTCATAATAGGTCGATTAATTAGTGGAAGCTGTTCCTGCCGCTGCATTATAACTTGACACGAAGGGACTAACGAAGCTTTAGTTAACTTCTCCTGCCACCTCGTGGAAGACATTATAAATAGAGTGGGGAAAAGCCATAGTCATAAAACCTGAGAAAGTACGGTGCTCACGCTGTCAGCCAATGACTTGTGAAATTATCTTAGCCTCCCTGCTAGCAACTTTTCAGCATATAGTAAAAAGCAGGATGCCATGAATTTCTTCCCCAGGAAGCTTCTCTCAAACCCCGGAATTAGATAACAAAAAGTTAAATGAAGTATTTTTACTTCCATGAACGTGAAATCCCTCAGCACAAAGCTTTCGAGTCCTAAATGGCAAATTACCTATCTGAGATAGTGCTGCCTTTCACTGATACTAGAGTAGGAGAACAGTAACACAGATCTTGAATAGCCTTTGTAATAAAAATCTGCAATGTGTGGATGCTTAGTTTTTTGAAATGCATCATGGAACAACCTTGTCCTAGCATTGGGCATAGCTGTTTTTAATGGCTAGATTTTATGGTAAATTGCCCTAAAGTAAACAGAAAATGCTGCAGAGGGGTAAATGGCGGTGTGGATTTAATGGCAGTCATTACAGACCTAGTTTTGCAGTTTGTGGCACTCCCATGTACTTAGATGCAGAGATGCTTTCTTTTCTAAATCTGACCACCACGTTTGAATGCTGGTTCCTGAAGCGACATTCAAGAATAATGTTTGTAGTACTCTGCCAATGGTAAAAAACAACTTAATTTCCCTCCTAAGCATCCTGAGTGGCTGTAAACACTTGTGCTGACATTATTTGCAACCGGCATCATCAGAGATGCTCTATGTTCTGAAGTCACAACAGTAAATAAATAAGCACTATACCACATGCCTTCTGAGTGCATTGATCTTATTGTTGTTTTGAATCACTCTAATGAATTAATCTCCCTGGATTACTGTGTATATTTTAAAATTTAAAATTCCTTAGCACAGTGGTTTAGTTTGATTGAATTTTCTTGGTGTGTGTCTGGTGCTATTATATTCCAGAAAGATGATGTATTGGTTCATACCTGCCACAGCGTTTTCATATTCATCAGTATGTTGCCATGTAGTTTAAAAATCATACTTTCTAGTACTTACCTTCCCTTAGCTAGTGAAATGATAACATTGGCTTTCTTGCCATCTTCTACAATATTTCCCTGGCACGGATAGTCTCCATTTCGATTGGTTACGGCATTGCCTTTTATGAAAGACTCAATTAACAGAAACTTTGAGATGGAAGCACTCAAAGGAACCAATAAAATTCTGTTTTATCTCCTGTATAACTCAAGCCATAACATCTTATCTTGTAATTCCTTCATCAAGCTTGTAATTTATATTTGAACTGTACTCTATCTCAGAGAAAAATAGCCAGACATGAGTGAGTAGCTTTCCTTGGTCCAGTGATTGATTAGCTTTGCTCCAGAGTTACTGACAGAGCAGTTAACTCACTTTTAGGCCAAGGTAGCCACTGCTGAGGTGGAAATGGAATGGTCAAAACTGAGGTACATAGAAATGGTAGATTTACTTTGTAAAATTGCTAGCCTTGGAGGAATTAAGTACTATGTCAACTCAGATTAAACTTGGTAAACAGTTCAAAGCTAAAGAAAAGTTAGAATTTACCTTTATGTGTTATTGCCAAAGTGGAATGTTACAATTCTTCTCAAAGATTTTTCAAGAGCTAGAACAAAACCGTGTCCAATTTTGAATTAACCTAAAATTTTAATTTCTTTTTCAGTCAGCAGAGGCAGGAAATAACCTGTTTTTCATCTATGCCTCTTTAGGGATGTGACTTCACATTTTTCCAGTTTTTGTAGCATGTAACAGTTGTACATGTGGAACAACTGTCACCTGTATGATCAGCCAACTGGGAGGTATTTTGCAGTTTCAGAAATACTACTTTAGGTAACATTCCACTTCTTATGCCTCGATGGCTTGGTTAACAAGCTTTGGTGTTCAAGGACTGTCTTAAAAGAGAGAGCTTGGCCCGTAGTTTTATAGCTCACGTAATGAAAATACACTTGGTGAAACACATGTGAGGAGATGTGCTAAACAGAAACTACCCTCCTCATAAAGCACTTCTAAAAGAAAAACAACTTGGAAGCACAAACCAGAAGTATCGAGTCTGTTTCTCTTGTCAGGAGAGAGGGATGGGTAGTGTGGCAGAAAAAAGGCATAGAAAAACTACTAACTGTCACAAAATCAGAAAGAAGTCTGATTAGGCTGAAAATCAATCTCAGATCTTGATTTCTGGCCTCATGGTTCAGCATCAGAATCTTCCTATCTGTCATAAGAAAGTTCAAATGCAGTATTATAGCATGTACCTTGCCACAACATTCTTTAATGAGCTTCTTTTCTTCCTAAAGTTAGCATTTGTGTGAACCAAGCCTTGACATAGACAAGAGAAAAGGTCCTTTTCTGGTTTGATAGGATGTTTATCTTACAAGTACACTGCTGCACAATCTTCAATTCTGTAATTCAAAATTTGACTTGTAGATTCAAAATCTATATTTCTCTCTACAGTGAGATTGAGAGCTGTAACATCATTCTAAGAGATTAATACTGAATGAACCTGAGGACCTAACAGTTTGTTGCAATTGAGCATGTTCTTGGGAGCCCTTGTCAGACTGTGGAGTTACGGGGCCAGAACCGCACCTGGGCAGCTGAGAGATACCTTGAATTCTTTGCAGTTCTTTTAAAAGACGCTTTTTTTTTTTTCCTCTGTAAGATATAATAGTTGTTTTCTGTAAGAAACTGGTATTACATTGTGCAGAAGAGTTCTTTTTGTTTTATGTTCTTTTTATGTTAAGTCTTTTGTAGCAGTAATACAGAAACAAATAGATCAGATATTTGAGATGTGCTAGGCTACTGGATGGTTTTGGGTGACAAAAACTTGGGACAAGAAAGAAATAAACTCAAGAGTTCTTAGTTTGAGGGTAGTTAAAGTTTTTATCAAGTGAAAGTTGCTTTCCTCTTTGGTAAAAATAATTTCTTGCTGGCTCTCTGCCAATCTGCAGAGATGTGATATGGAAAATGGCACGCATTACTGCTGTGCCTCATTATTCCTCTGAGTCAGCAGTCCAAATATCTGCAAACTTCATGCTCAAAACTTAAGTTATTGAGCTGCATTTAAGGAATCTGGATTTGAAAACTGATTCCAATTTCTACTGAGACTGGTGTCATTACTCAATTCCATCTTCCAGAATTTAAGTTTTCTCACCTCAGATGAAATGTATTACTTTGGAGGTTTACATCCTAAAAGCCTACAGACGCAGTGCTCAATTGCTGTGAGAGAGCACATGGGCTCTTTTAGCATGTGGCATAGTGCCATAGTGTGTGAGGCGTTACTCGGTCACTGCATAAAATTTGTATTAGTCAGTAAAGAGGAAAATAGGGAAAATGTTATGTGTAGTCAAATATTTCAAATATTTTATTGGACAGGTTTAGAAGCCTTGTCTCCTAGCAAGGGCCACTTGAAATTACTGTTATGGGAAGCGAGATTTGCAGCTCTTCATTGATATTGAAAGTATAGAACCAAGATGTATTTCTTTAAAAACACTCTGATATGTGAAGTGAAAAAAGCACCAAATGTTCAAATGAGACGGCATTCCAGATTAGGGTTTACTTTGTGAATACTAGGTTTCTATCTACAGTTGCTTAAAGCAATTTAAAAAAAAGATTACTGCAGGTTTTAATTTAAATATATGACTAGTATTGTCCACATCTGGTTCCTTCTTGTGTTTCGCAAATACATTTGTAATGTTCTATGTGTGCCACTGGGAAGAAAATACATGGAAATCTTTCCACAGTTCAGCAAACATTTTTGCATGTTTCCTGTGCTAATGTGATATTTTGTATTGGTTGCCAAAGTGTATAGCTTTGTGTAGAAGAATTTCAAAGGAGTTTGTGAACGGATTAGTGCTGTCAGTCAGTTACACGTTTTTTTGACTAATAGAGATAAACCATGCAATGTCAAAGGGATATTTAATTATACCAGTCTAGAAATGCCTTGTATCATTGTTGTTACTGCTTTTCTTCGGGGGACGAAGACGTATGGATAGAGAGATATGTTCATATCAGGATAACAAGATTCCAGGTTCTGTATTGCTTTGTAGTTAAAACTGTATAGATTTTATGTGAGAATAAACTCAAAGATATCTTGGCTGTCAAACTCCTCTGGATGCACGTGACATACACAAATCTCTTACGTTCCTAAGTACACCTTCACCTAAAGTTCATTAGAAGAGTAGCTACAGTGAAGCTGACCCTTTTCTTCACTAAGTGGATCAATGGATGGAAAAGAGAAGAAGCATCTCATCTGAAAGGAAAAAAAGAGTACAAGCTTAAACCATGTGAAATCTTTTCTCCCTCTGTATTAGTTAATGTACAGGCTACTGCTGAGAAGATGGCTTGAAACGAGACCCTTTTTCCTTAGAAAGACTTTAGGGAAGTGCACATATGGGTGCACTAAAACTCCCCATTCAAAAGACCTCTCTGATATGCCTAGAAGGAAAAGATTTGTGAAGGCCAAAAATAGTAAGTTTATTTCTATTGCTCTGAACATACAGGCTATATTTTACTGCTTCTTTTCCAGAAGTCATCCAGATCAGGTTTTGCCAACCATAATTTATCTGGGCACCACCAAAGCTGTGAGGTACCTGCCACAGCCCTGGGATCAGCTTAGTCATAGCCTGCACCTAGGAGTGAAAGATAAGGGTTTTTCCACGTTTCCCTCCCCTGCCATCGGGTTCATCCCCCTGCCCTCACCAGCTGTGTGACAACCCTTGTCCTGGCAGAAGACTAGCAAAGGTAGTTTCAAATCCTAGCTATAAACTTTTGCCTCTGGCAGATGCTTCTGAGGGAAATAACAGGAGCAGCATTGAATGAGAGGAAGTAAAAAGAGTTAGGTTTGGCTTTGAGATGCTGGTCTAGCATGGTGCGTGGTGAAATGCTGCTCTTCAGCCACGGGCCCCCTGGCAGCTCCCCTCAGGGTGCACAGGCCAGCCCTCGGGGGCCGCAGCCGTGTGGGCTGCCACACTCTCCGTGTCCTGCAGGCACGGCAGTGCGGGTGGAGAAGGAAAGGCCTGGTCCGTGGTTCTTCCAGGCAGGCACCGTGAAAACCAAAGGACGCTTACAGGTGTGGGAGGAGCCTGCAAGAAGAGGTTAACTGTGTTAAAGATGGACCCCTGCGCCCTGCCCCAGCCCGGAGGCTGCCTTCCCCTCTGGGCCTGGGACCTGTGGTGGCACCAGGGAATGGCCGGGCTGTGGCTGACCATGGTGACCAGCTCTGGCTCAACCTGGCTCACTACTGCAGCCTCTGCCAGTGTTCTGATGGTCATTTGGTCAATTCTTTTTGTATAGCAACTTATCTTTTGATTAAAGTGTTTGGGTTTTTTTTCTAGAGTCTGTAAGCATCAAAAAGAGTGGGGCTTGATTTGCCATGGATGGCGGAAGAGCAAAACCCATTTTTGTTCGCTTTTCATCATTTGCTTAAATGTTTTCTGTTTCATGCTGCAAATTTTAAATGTAATATGCCTCTGACTTCCTTTTTTTTTCCTCAGTCTTTTTTTCCCCTCCCCTCCTTGAAGCAAAAAGAGTTTCTCTTTATTGTTACTAACAATAACATCTATAATAGAAATTACAAAGTTGTTGAGCACACAGCCCCAAGCTTCATTTATTCTTTCATCCCCACCTGAGCCTGAGCTATACAAATATCCTGCCTTTTCAGTACTGTTTAATGAAAAATAATCTTTGTGTATTATGGATAGAGCCAAGAAATAAAACTTACAGGAGCAGAAGAGGGAGGGAAAGACAGATAAACGCAAAGAATTAGGAAAAGAGAGAGAAGAGCCAGAGGATAAGGGCCACCTACATCCAACTCGCATGTTTCTCTGACGGCCAGATAAAGTGATGCAGCTGCCAGAAGTGAAGAGGCAGCAACACCATTAACAGTTGCAGCTTAAATAGCCAAATGCTTTTGCCCAGGTGCTGTGCTTCATTTTTTTGGCTATGGGGTGATCCAACAATTATTTTCTCTTCCATTGCTGAGTCCAACACAGGCCGTGGTAGCAGGGAAGCCTTTCCTTCCTCAGTGCATTTCCAAATCATGGGTCTACCACTCCCTTTCAAGCCTTTCACCTGCGGTGTGGTTGTCATCCTCGCTGCTGCCACCTCCTTTTGCAGCAGGTTGACTTTATGCTTACATTTATGGAATCCCCTTAGAGTATGTGCCTCTCTTTGTGGGGTATTGTTTGTATAGTGACCAGCAGAGTGAGAGGTCAGATTGCTCTGTCCTTTTAAGTGTGCCCTTAGTTAGAGATCGCCCATTTGGATGGGTTGTAGCACAGATGCCTTGATTCCCAACAAAAATGGTCTTGGAAGCATCCTTTCTGTTTAGTGAACTTGTAAGTCAGTACATGCATCACGCAGCTTCATTTTATTCATGCTTATGCCTCATAGAATCAAACAGAGAGAGACAGATTTTCTAATTAAAAGAGAGACTGTATATTTGTCGGTTGCCAGAATGTTAGATAAATGTGTTCTGGATGCAGTTAGTCGCTTGTATCAGCAGAATTTGATGAATCCCGGTTTTCATTAGCTATCTTGAGTGAGGATGGATTATTGCACTTTTCCTGTAAGCAGCTTAATTTTATTGCTATATGACATTTCTTGCTTAGCATAAAAAGTGAATAACTGAACAGCATTAAAAAAGCTGAGAACTCTCATCGGAAGCTGTGGGGGAGTATTTTCAATCCTAACATGACAAAGATGCCATGTATATGAAATCATATGTAAACTTTCAGATTTTTTTCCATAAAGCAAACTTTCTTCTAACCACTAGCTTCAAGAGCCAGTACACTTCATTAAGGGGAAAAAATCCTAAAGGCATAGTGATTTCAGAGACAGACAATGCACGACTTCTCTACTAATATAATGAGCCATTTACAAAAAAACAAATCATCAACAGCTTGCTGTTCTGCAGCAAAAGGAGGCATAACATAACCTTTGTGGTATTGATTTTCTGTTCTGGATCAGCCTAGAAGGGAAAATAATTCCTGTTAAAAGATGTTAAAAGTATCTGTCTCTGTCTTTAAAAGTTGATCTAAGATTACAGATGTCCCAGAAGTCTTCTAACTTGTAGCTAAACATTAAGCAAATAATCTGCTTTGTGTGAAGTGTAATTATTAGCTAAAGAAAAACATCTGTAAATAATTCAATCTGTTCAAATCGTTTTAGATGTGACCAAATAATTTATGATGAGTAATGACTAATTTTGGCTCTTATTTTTCTGCTTGTGGAATGCAAATGGCTAGATCACAGCTTAATTTAATTTTGTTATCAGCAGCATCTGATGAAGCTCATGAATTATTTTAACTGCTCTCAGTTTGCTGATTTTCTAAAGACTGTTCAGGGGAAGGGTCGCTCTGTGTGTTATCTGTAGATATCTCCTACTTGTTGCTATCAGAAACTGTGTGCTAAGTGGGTGGATCTTTGATCTGGCCTGGTATGACTGTTCTTCTGTTCTTGTATGGCTGTGAACACTGTGCATTATACAGTGGTTAGATAAATGTGCCAGCATTTCTGATTCAAATACTCATGCATAAGATTTTACAGTTTTGTCTGCAGGAATTCTTCTCCATGGGACACTGAAAGTTGCATTGTGTGAATTCTAGGAGTAAAATTAAATATAGAGATTTTTCTTTCTTTAAATTTCATTTCTTTTAGTAGCCAGCTCCGTAGATCTGGCTATGGAGCTGGAATGATTCTATGGAATAGAATCTATGGATTCTACTGCACAGAACACACACAGCAGAATTACAGTTCTTAAGGACGCTTTAACTATAGGGCATCCCTTCTCCTTCTCTTTCTAAACATTGTGGCCAAAAAAAAAAAGAAAAAGAAAAAGGAAGGATGGATGTGACAGTTTATGCTTGTCTCGGTATGGTAATCCTCATGTCAAGTGAGCTGGATCTGTGGATTTTCCCACTCAAAGAAAATCAATTTTCAGATGAGGTAAATTTTCTCACTCTTCTTTGCAGGGAGTGTCTGCAAAGCTATTAAATAAGGTGTCCAATAGCAATTTGTCACCAGGGAGAAAAGATGAATAAGAAATATGTTTGTCTTTAAAATATCTCCGTTCTCGGAAGAGCAGAATATGGAGATTCCACCTTTTAACAAGCAATCCCTTATACCCATGTTGATTTTACTGCTGCTAATAAAGCTCTCTTTTGTATAAAAAAAAAAGAAAAAAAAAATTAAAAATCCATTTGCACACATCTGTTTTCAAGGAATCTGTTTTAGAGCTGATTATATATGTAGAAAAGGGAGAAGGAGGGAAAAAGAGTTATTGGTGGCTTTTGTTCAGATAGTATCAAATTCACAAAGGCTAATTTGACCTGATGTTGTCTGACTAGGGCTGTGAAGCAATACTGTCAATTATTCCTTTTTCCACGAGTCTTTTCTTTTTTTCCTTTTTCTTTTTTCTTTTTTTTTCCTTTTTTTTTTTTTTTTTGGTGTCAGGCAAGTCCTCCAAGGGCCATACATTAACACGTTACCCTAATTACTCTCACAGTCCCATTACTGGGGCATGTGGAGTAAGTCACTGCCATATGCAGCCTTGCAGATGAACATGTAATGAAATTCCTAGACCATAATTCACAACTGAAGAAGGTTAAAAGACATTGGATAGAAGTGTCCTTAGAGGCTATATATTGCAAGCAGCGTGTTAAGAATGACTATCACAATCTGTACTCCTTTGCCAGCATAGGCAATCTCTTATTGACTTAAATTAGCACTGAATTAAAGGCTGTAATTGTGGTGGTGATAAACAACAAGAACACCAAAATTATAGTCTGACTTCTTAAAAATACCTTTTTTTTTTTTTTGGTGCCAATGAAAGGGAAGTAGTGTGTATCTGTTATACTCAACTTGGTCCGTGACTTGTGTATCTGAGAAAGTAATTTAGACAGTCAAAATATGCAAAAGAAATGCCTGAGTGTCACTCCTAGTTTTGCCTCTGGCCCCGGTCCTGTCGTATTGGCCCAGATCCAGTGAGTGTGAGAGTAGTTGTGCTGAGCATCGCTACACTTAAATTTTAGGCAGCTGCTTCCAGGAGTGGAATTCGCAAAACTCAGCTGGGTGCGGAAACTGCCTGTGCACTGCACGAGGGGAGGTACATGCCCCAAAAGCTAACTGGGGGGGCACACTTCAGACAGCCCAAGGGAGATGCAGGAGAGTCCGTGTAGTTTGTGATTGTAGGAAACACGGCCCTTGTGTAATATCTGCTTATGAGTCCCAGGATGCATTGCCTAAACAGCATCTCGGGCAGGTGGCCTGTGGCTGCCAATGCTGGGGAATCCTGGGACTTGGTTTCTAATGCCAAGGAGGTTAATATCTTCTGCTGTGTGATTCGTATGAAGCTACCTCCAGGCAGAGAGCAGAGCCTGTCCTCAGGGAAGTGCCTTTACCACTTGGCTACCACATAATACTGCTGGCTATCCACTCAGTGATTATCTCAGCGCCTCAAAGCACCAGCACTTCAGCAGGACTTGTGGCTAAGCCCTTCTCTAGGGAAGCAGCTGGCATGGCTGTGAACACAGCTCAGGCTGAGGGTGACAGAGCATTCAGGATTGCAGGTGAGGCCTCTGGCACTTCTGGACAATTCTTTTTAACAGGGAGATGCCTGTAGTTGCCATGTAGTTGTATTTTAGGTGCTCTCAGCAAGTTGTAACCCAAAAAGAGCAGATTGGCAGAGCAACACAGGTGGTGCAGAGGACCCAACAGTCACACAGCAGGTGTTTGAGGCGTTTTCCTCTGGACTAGCACTAGTCTGGGCTTGCATGCAGAGAGCTGATTAGCCACTGGAGACCATCAGATGCACACCTGACCCTCATCTTTTTGGGACAGATCTACCTGAAGGCCATCATGTGTGTGTGTGCATGTGTATGTGCTGTGACCAGTCCACAATGTGAACTAAAGTACCATAAATGGGGACCATTTCAAAGGTCATTACTGGTTTAAACCGAAACATTGATGTTGACAATAGCTATAAGCAAAGTGTGCCCATCAGATAGTATTCCCTAGGTGGGAGATAATGCGGCTGCATGACTCCACCAGTGCATGAAGATGCTTATAGTATCCTAGGTCCTTGAGCATTTAAACTGTATGTCTGGATTTCACACTTGAATCACTTGGCATAAGCGGCATTTTCAGAACTTTTCTAGGATGTCGTCCTTACCTTCTTCATGCTTTGGTTCACATGTCTATAAGTGTACATACAATGGTATTCTTTTGTTCTCCTCTCCAGCATCCCACGAGCTGTCTGGGAGGGATATCAAGATTATATAGAAGAACAGTTTTTTTATTTCCCCCCCCATTCCTTCCCCTCGGAAAAATACTAGGCTTAGAGTAGTTGTGCTTTTCTTAAGGTTCAGTATAGGAGATGAGCATCCTTCCAGCAAGAAAATCTGAACCACTGGTATAACCCAAATGTTTTCAACTGTGCAGTTTCTCTTATGGCAGATTGCCAGTAAGTGATGACATTGGGTTGGCATGGTACTACTGGCTCTGGCCTTTTCCCAGACCTGAATGCATGCTGGGAATCCTGTTCTGTTGCTGAGAACTCAACAATTAGGAGGGCATATCCTGCTTCACTCCAGCAGCTCAAAAAAGGATGAAGGAACACTGCCAATATTTCTTCCACCACAGATCCCCCCTCCTGCATTGCAAACCAGAGGTTTAAATCTTATTCCTATGCAGCTAAAACGGAAAAATCTTAAACCAGCAATTCAGGAAAGTAGGAGAGCAAGAGCTCACTTTTCTTGTCACCTCAGAGGGCACAGAAGGTAATTGCTCTGTGCTGTACTGCCTATAAATGTAGGAGGACGAATCTCTCTATTCACTCATCCCCCAGCTCTCCTGCAGTACGTTTCCCCCATGCGCCTACCTACCTGAGTGGGATTTAAACTCTATGACTTTATCAAGCCAAACTCTTCACCTCCACGGCCCAAGGCTTCCTCTACCCAGATACATACTAAAGCTCTGGCATCATGCTGCATCTGCCACCCTTACCTGCAGTAGCTGCTGTTTACCAGCCCTATGCTCCCTCGCTCCTGATCCAATGTCTGGATTAGGAAGTGTGGGGTCGGTATTGGCTAGCTGAGATGCTGACCCTATGGCTCAAGCAGCCTCCCCGTAACTACCTAGGAACTATCCGGATGGAAACATGCAGCTGAGCTGTGAAGGTAAGTGCTTGAAGGAAGCTGTCATTTGAGTAAGCATCTCCAAACAGCCAGGATTAAGACCTGTCACTGTTACTTCCTATCACTCTGAAATCACGTATGCACCAGTCTGTCCATGCCACATTAAATAAACATAGCTAAGGTAGAGTTGTGTGGCACCTCTAAAGCAGTGAATTAAAATAAATACAAGGGTTTATGAAAATACAAAGAAAAAAATTCATAACTTTTTCAAAGTTTGAGTTATCATTCCTTTAAAGTAGACCCAGTCCTCCTTTATAATTTAAGCAATTGCTTAATTTAAGTATTTTAAGATGGCTCTCCTTAATTTCCCCTCAGCTGCCCTAACTCAGAATACAAGAGGTAATTGCACCACTCATGAGCAAGATGCAACTGCAGATACTTTATCCTATGAACACAAGTGCAGGTACCTCCTCCCCTCATGTTCATTTTGGCTCCGATACGGTAAAAAGCTTGGCACAAGGAGTGTGAATTTTGATGGGGTGGATGTCAATAACTTTCTCAGAAACTGACATGTGCGCTGTTCTGTGGATTATTGCTCATGAGCTGCTGCAAAACTCAGTTGGTCTGCACTCTGAGCAAATAATTCCTTTTATTTGGCAGACTTTAAAAAAGAGAGAGAGAAAGACAGAGAGGGGGAAATAGAGGCCATCAGACTGTTCCCAAACAAGAACATCCAGAATGGTAACGAAAAATGTTGCTGCTGTGTTACACAACCATTAAAATCGCTTACCATCAAAGGTCAAAAGCATTAACCACATGTTGGCAACATTTATAAATAGACTCTCCATGGAGCTTTACCTAAAGTGGAATGGATAAAACACTTTGACTCAGGAAGACCAATTAGAACCAGTAGGATCTTTTAACTTAATAGCTGCATTAGGCAAGATGCACGACTGTTGGTACACACAGACACAGAAAACTAGATGGTTTCACTAGTCTAAAATAGAATACAGTTTTGACTTGACTCACAGAAGACCACAGTACAGCTGGCCCTGGTGTGGCCATGTAAGAGAAGGAAAGCATAGAAAGTTTTTTCTAGCCCCAGTATGGCCACGCAACAAGTAACGCACCTCTTGCCGTCATTAATGTGTGGAGGCATGCTCTATCCGCTGGGGTAAAGTGACCCCAAAAGTGACCGGGAGCTTAGACCCGCTGCAGAAATGGCAGCCATCAGTGGAGTCCAGACCGCATTCTCCCAGGAGCTTAGGATGCAGGTATTTCTAACATATCATTTGTAGTGTTTACCATGGCAGACTGGTTAAAGATGTTTGCCAAATATTCAAAAGCCAGGAAATGCTAGAATTAAGTGTGCTTTGGGCATTTTAATTTGGTCCACTTTGTCCCTGCCTGGCATGCATTAATTATATGAGTATATGCAATCTTTTTCGCAAGCAGGTGGGATGGTCTGGGTTTGAATTGGCTGTTGCCTAGTGGGAAAAGGTTAACAAGTAAAAGCTGGTCACTAAGATTAATTGGTTTGAATCCAAGCAGTGCAAGTCTCTCTTGACTGTGCAGACTGATTTGCTGGCATGGGAGCAGAGCTGACAACTCTTTCAGGAAATCGGATGCTAGTATCTCCTTATTCAGAACAGGCAGGAGGTGAATGGCTCTGGTCTGTGCTAGGAAGACCATCTGCTGGCTTACCAGGTTGTCAGGTGGAAGCTCTGTTCTGTCTCTGTAAAACCATCATAACTTCGGTTGCAATCTCTTCATTGTGGCAAGGAAAAGTAATATGACTTTATGCTCCTAAATGTCCCTGTGCTCAGTTCTCCTCCTTAGGTTTTTGGTGAGAAGTGCTGTGATGAAGATGCACAATCATTCCCGGTTCTGCACTCTCCCCACCACAGTTAAATGCTGAGATGGCAGGAGGGAGCTACTTAAGATTCATGCTTGGAGGCACTGGAGATTTTTGGCAGCATGGAGAACAAGAAATATGCCCTAAACACAAAGATAAACCTGTAACAATTCAAATACTTCAAGTCAGATACTTTTAAAAAACAAAAAACTGGTTCAGAAATCATTGTTCCTCTACTTTTTCAGGTTTGGGGGAGGCTATGGGTTCCTCTTTCCAACTCATTTGCTGGGCAGAAGACAAAGTCCTGAATAAGGCATAGCTGAGATCCTGTGCATGTGGGAACTAAAAGTCTTCTAGTACTGGACATTTGGGAATTTTCAGGTTTTTTTGCTTGGTTTCTCTAATTCCAGTAACATGGGTCAGGTCAGTAAAAAGGATGAGAAATTAGGATGTGATAGTGGAATGCAGACATTGACTTGATGCCAGCAGTTGATTTTCCTTAATTTGCTTAAACCTTCCTCTTATAGACAAGCAATTGCAAATAGAATTTAAAAATAATCCTAGTCTCAGGGGAGCATAGTGATTACCTTTTGATTACCGTAGAGGAAGCAGAATGGGTTATCAGGTGCAATGACTTTCAAGCTTATTCATGAAGCAGGTGTTTTCTAGCCTATTTGTTTACATGCTGGTATCTCCTCTTAGGGACTTTGTTTTGATTTACTTATAGCCATCAGGTGTGTCTCTACTGTCTTCTCCTTCTCTGTCTTCTGCTCTCTCCCTCCCCTCCCTGCCACCAAACCAAGGACGTGACTCCCCACAGCAACACTTTGTAGACTGCCAATTGTATTTCCCATCTTCTAAGATATGTGTGGGACTGGAAGCTATGGCTGTGCTGGACTGCATGTTCATCTGAAGTCTACCTTGCTGTTAGAGCACCCTCTTAGTTTTACCTCTTTTTCCCTGTGTTCCCCTAATGCTAGGTAACCTTATCAATGAAACAAAGGCAAGAGTAAACATTTGGAGAAACAAAAGTTACAGGTAAATAAATACAAACTGTTTTAAGCAACAGTGTGGTCTCTTTATCATCCTAATAGAATCTCATATGCAGTACATTCTTTCAGATGCTAAATGGTCTTGAGAGCTGATGGTCAGTTTGTAAAAGTGTACCTGAAACTTCGAAATCTACTTCAGCTCAGGATAGCTTTACTGTATTTTTTGTTCTACTTTGCATGATATTCATCTGTCACTGTGATGGATGGTGTTTTTGATATTCAGAATGTCTTCTGGTTTTCACTATCTTCCCTTTCTACTCACTTTTCCCTTGTATTTTCTCTTAATTTCTCTTAACTCCTGCCCAGATGGCCTAATCCATTTTTTTGGTATTACTAAAACTACCTCAGATTTATAGTATTTTGCATTTCTCACAGTAAAGTAGGAGACTAAATTCCCCTTCTCTTCCGCTTCCTCTCTCCTTTGAATGTTCCTGAGTCACTGTGGTGGTGCCATAGTCTCGTAGCCAAATCATCTTTAACGTACATTCATTCATCTGTTTTGATGCAATTGCAAAATTAAAATAGACAGGACACAACCAATTGTCCCTATTTATTTTTTTAGCTGTAGGTTATAGACAGACTTTAAATGTAGATTATAGAGTACAGCCTAGAGCCAGTGCTTGTAAGTACATAAGCTATTTTAAGAAGGATAATCAGTTCTGAGAATTTCTGTTTTAATTACTTTTTAGCCCAAGCTTTCAAAACAGCTAATTATTTTGTCTGCCAGAGTTGAGAAACGTAAGAGGACTGTGATTTTCTAGAAAATGTGAAGTGCCTCTATTCTGAAAATGAGGCTTCTTTACATGTGTCTTAAGGCAGGTGTTTCAAAAATCGAATTGATATTTGTATCACCAGTCCCTTTTAAAAACACAGGCCCCACCACAGCATCTTGCAGTTGTCCTTATTCAGATTTCAGGAGTGACTCACTAAGAGTTACTTGGTTACTTACATAGCTAAGAAAGCGACAAAATATTCAACCCAAATCCATGAGCCCAAACTTGTCTCCTAAACAACTGGGAGAATGAATTAGGGAGTGACATAATCTTCTAAATTACATCTATTATGATACAATAATGCAACATGCCAGAAGGAGCATGAAACTCTCATAAAGGCTCTTAATTTAAATTTGTTTTGAATTGGCAAAACACACACAAAACCAACATACTCGATTTAACTCATTTAAACAATGTCAGCATTTAATTAGACTATGAGGATGAAGTGATGGGATGTAACAGTGCAGATTTCCATGAAATTTTACTAATCTAGGGGCAAGAACTTATAGCATTCGGTACATAAAATAAAGTACTAAATTTGAAATATAACCCCATGCATATTAGCATAATTAAAATGCCAAACTTTAAAATGCAATTATCAAGTAATAAGAATGTCATGCATCTATAATGCTAGAGTTTCCCTAAAGCACATTAAGGACATGCAACACTCAGCAGATTCCTAACTACTACTTAATCACCCTTGCCACTTATTGCTGCAGAGATGCAGAGTACGGAAAAGATACACATTTGCCTAACCAAGAGAAGCGTTAAGAGATTTCCTTTTGTAGTTCTAGTACACATAACCTTTTAAAATCTATTGTATACCTTGCTCAGTGAGCAACTAATGAAATCATCTGTAAATCTAAATTTTGAAACTGTCATTTGAATACTTCAGTTAGCATCAAGTGCACCCTATTGCGTGAATCTCTGTTGCCCTTGTAGAAAGCTCAGTGGTGTAAGAGTTTCAGAGTGCTCCTTAATAGCTGCTTTGTCTTTGTAGTCACCAACCTGTTGCCTTTCAAAAGAAAGGCTTACCTTTCATACTTTTGTTCTTTTAACAGGCTCTCCTTTATAATCAATTTTGCAATTCTTAAGAAGACAGCTCAGGTTTCCAGAACACTCTAGTCCCTTTCATTTAACTGTTGTAGGGCTTCTAGTTTATTTAAAGGCTGACTCCCTTTCTCTTATGTAATGCTTTTAAAAGCAATTGTGTGTTTCAAACTGGTGATTTTTTTCTTTTCTCTGACTTCAGTGAAAACAAATGGAAATTTGATGCTTTGCTTGTATAGCCTTTAAGACTGGCAATAGCTACCTACACTAACTGCAGTTTAAGCCGTCTCTCTGGTCTGAGATACTTCCCATTGTCAAATACTTATTTCACAGAGTTGCTGTGCCACACTGCTCCGGGGTGGAGGTCAGGGTGGAAAAGGTGTCCTGAGCAACTGCATCTGCAAGTATTTCATGCAGTGCCTTCCCCCTTTGGTCTCCTTGGACAGTTTATAGCCTACCTGTGGAGAGTGTGCTTGAGTGTGCCTAGTGGTATTATGTCACCTGGTCAGCAGAGTTGGGATGTACAGATCCCATACGCTGCACAGGGAGCATCCTGCTTGAATTCATGTGTGAGTTTTCAGGGTCCCCTGGTGATGGTATCTGAGTCTTGTCTTGAGGGAAGCCTTTCAGCAATCACTGGAGACATAACTTTGTTTCAGATTCTCTGATTCTCAATTTCGATGTCTTCACATCTGTGTTGTTTATAAGGGAAACGAGGCCAATCCTGATATGGCTGGATGGCCATGCCCAGAGAGTGGTGGTAAATGGAGTTAAATCCAGTTGGTGTCCAGTCACAAGTGGTGTCCCCCAGGGTTCGGTGCTGGGGCCGGTTCTCTTTAATATCTTTATCAATGATCTGGATGAAGGGATCGAATGCACCCTCAGTAAGTTCGCAGATGACACTAAACTGGGCGGGCGTGTTGATCTGCTTGAGGGTAGGTTGGCTCTGCAGAGGGATCTGGACAGGCTGGACCGATGGGCTGTGACCAATGGTATGAGGTTCAACAAGGCCAAGTGCCGGGTCCTGCACTTGGGTCACAACAACCCCATGCAGTGCTACAGGATTGGGGCAGAATGGCTTGAAAGCAGCTCGACAGAAAAGGCCTTGGGAGTGTTGGTTGACAGCCGGCTGAATATGAGCCAGCAGTGTGCCCAGGTGGCCAAGAAGGCCAACAGCATCCTAGCCTGTATCAGGAATAGTGTGGTGAGCCGGACTAGGGAAGTGATCATGCCCCTGTACTCGGCACTGGTGAGGCCCCACCTCGAGTACTGCGTTCAGTTTTGGGCCCCTCGCTACAAGAGGGACATTGAGGTGTTGGAGCGTGTCCAGAGAAGGGCTACAAAGCTGGTGAGGGGCCTGGAGGACAAACCTTATGAGGAACGACTGAGGGAGCTGGGGTTGTTTAGCCTGGAGAAGAGGAGGCTGAGGGGAGACCTTATCACCCTCTACAACTACCTGAAAGGAGGTTGTAGAGAGATGGGGGCTGACCTCTTCTCCCTGGTGACAAGTGATAGGACGAGGGGAAACGGGTTCAAGTTACGTCAGGGGAGGTTTAGATTAGATATTAGGAGACATTTTTTCACTGAAAGGGTTATTAAACATTGGAATAGGCTGCCCAGGGAGGTGGTGGATTCACCATCTCTGGAGGTGTTTAAAAAAAGGGTAGATGGGGCACTGAGGGACATGGTTTAGAAGTGGCTCTTGTCAGGGTAGGCTAAAGGTTGGACTCGATGATCTTAAAGGTCCCTTCCAACCTCAACAATTCTATGATTCTATGATTCTATGATTAGGAAAAGATTATAAAGTCCTTTTTCCACGACTTTATAGTAAAGTAAGAGAATAAAAGAGAAATAAAATAGAATAGGGGAAAAAAAGAAAAAGAAGTATAGAGAAAGACCTTTATAAAGGAACAACACACCAGAAACAGCAATAGAGGAATATTGCTGAGGGGAAATACTTTTTGAAGAAAAGGATAAAAGCATCTAGGGAATGGGTTTTACCCCAAATGTAACTCCCTCTGAATACTTCTTAAATAAGCTGCGTCTCTCTTCTGTACTGTCTCCACTTTGAATAGAGACAGGCAAGAGTAGGAGGCTGTTATTTCCTTCTGGACAAGCCCAGAGACTCTTTGGGTTGTGTTGGTCTCGGCCCCTGGAGCATTTTCTGTGTTCTCGGGGAAGGCATGAGGCATTGCTTTTAGGAGACAGGGGGCTTATGTCTTGGTGCTGGATTTTTTGCTTTATCACAAGTCCTGTGGAGAAGTGTTGAAGAGCTTATGTGGGTCCAAAAAGTAGTGACAGTATTAATGGTTCAGAGCCTGCAACAAGTGTGCCATTTCGGTGCAGGCACCTGGAACTGGCACGGTGAATGAGAGTGGAAGAAAAAGTTCTGCAAAGAGCAGTCAGTCAGGAGTTAATTTCATTTTCCTCTACATTCACTAGACTGATGAGCGCAATTAACAGCCGCTTCACTGGAAAGAGTTTTCACTCAGTTATTTCCTTCATCTCAGACTTGGACTCATTCGATAATTATTTTTACATGCTGACTTTCACATCATCGACCGTTATTCCCATCCTTGCACTGACGTGACAAAGGAATTATACTACAGTCAAGACATTGTTTTTTACTCTTTCCTTGTCATATGACTACTTTTCGTATAGGTGCAGTAACTCCGCTGCCATGCTGCGGTGGGTTGACCCTGGCTTGATGCCATGTGCCCACGAAAGCCACTCTGTCACTCCCCTCCTCAACTGGACAGGGGAGAGGAAATATGACAAAAGGCTTACGGGCCAAGATAAGGACAGGGAGAGATCACTCACCAATTACCATCACAGGCAAATCCAGCTCAACTTGGGGAAATTAACTTAATTTATTGCCAATCAAATCAGAGTAGAGTAATGAGAAAATAAACCCAAATCTTAAAACACCTTCCCCCCACCCCTCCCTTCTTCCTGAGCTTAACTTCACTCATGAATTCTCTACCCCCTTCCTCAGGGAATGGGGATTGTGGTCAGTTCAGCACAGGTTTTCTCTGCTGCTCCTTTCTCCTCAGGGAAGGACTCCTCACACTCTTCCCCTGCTCTAGTGCGGGCTCCCTCCCACAGGAGGCAGTCCTGTACAAACTTCTCCAATATGGGTCCTTCCCACAGGCTGCAGTTCTTCATGAACTGCTCCAGTGTGAGTCCTTTCCACAGGATGCAGTTCTTCAGGAACAGACTGCTTCAGTGTGGGTCTCCCATGGGGTCACAAGTCCTTCCAGGAGCCTGCTCCAGCATGGGCATCTCATGGGGTCACAGCCTCGTTCACCTGCTCCAGCATGGGGCTCTCCACATGCTGCAGGTGGATATGTGCTCCACCATTAACCTCCATGGCTTGCAGGGGGACAGCCTGCCTCATCATGGTCTTCACCACGTGCTGCAGGGGAATCTCTGCTCAGGCAAATGGAGCACCTCCTCCCCCTCCTTCTTCACTGACCTTGGCATCTGCAGAGTTGTTTCTTTCACATATTCTCAATCATCTCTCTGACTGCAGTTGCACAGTTTTTTTCTTTAATCCCCCGTCTTAAATTTTTATCACAGAGGCACTACCACTGTGGCTGACTGGCCAGTGTCCGTTTTGGAGCTGGCTGGCATTATCTCTATCGGACATGGGAGAAACTTCTATCTGCTTTTCACAGAAGCCCCCCCTGTAGCCATTCATGCTACCAAAACCTTGCCATGCAAAACCAATATACATGTGGAGTTGTGTACTATATCTTTCTTAGGACAGTGTATGTATATGACCAAATACATCATCCGGGTAAGCCAGATGGCACATCTACTGCTGTTCAAAAAATAGATTCTGCCTTGAATTAACTACTAGAAAAGAAAATCTCTATTATTTCAACGAGCAGTAAGATTGCCCTCAATACTGATTTCCTATCAGTATGGGATGGATAAAGCATTGAAATGGAAGTCAGGAATCTATCAAATGGCTCGTTGACCTTGGACAACTTGAATTGTTTCTCCTGTGTGCCTATTTCTGTACCATATCACCTCAGTGGAGTAGAAACCATTTCTGTACTTGTTTGTACAACCTCTGTTTTGCTTGGAGTCTCTAGCTTACTTAAAATATGATTCATTTAAAAACAAAGCCTTGGAGCAGTGCAGCTCCCACCTATTTTCTTCCAAATTCTGCAGCAGTAAATAGCTTCATCTGATAGCAAGTGCAGTCCTGCAGTTCGGATTAAGATGATTACTGCTCTGAGCCTTCTAAAGCGAAATATGCTTCAGTTCAGCCTATGGGCTGAAAGTCAACGGAAGTGAATGTGAATTAGTCCAGTCAAAATGGGCTAACCAAATGTGGTGATATCAAGGTGGGTAAATAACTGGCATGTGGATAAAAATTAACGGAGTAGTACTGGTGTGCTGGGCATTCACTTAAATAGTAACCAGTATCATGACAGCTTAAGCTATTCTGTCCACCATCCCTTCTTCATGTCTGGAAAGCAATGGTGCTTCTGGAGAGTGCCGGAGGACAGTGAGCTCTTACATCAGAAATACAGCACCACTGAGGACAACATCCTCCTCTTGAAACATGTCCCTATTGCACTGGACAGCTGAAAGGGACCCACGTATCATCACCATCTCTATTGGCTTCAACAAAATCCTAGTTAGTGCCAGACTATGGGACCTGAGGTCCTGCTCTCACTTTGCCCTATTTTTTCCCCTGTTTTCCAGTCTATTGTGTATCTCTTTCTCTCCCTCTCCTTTTGCTTTTGTTCGAGAGTCGGGCTTTGGTAGCTACTATTGTTTTGTAGCATGTCAGAGAGCTTGTGATCACGAAGGCTGCTCAAGCAAAGTTTTAAATAGCCTAACTTGTAGAGGTTTGTCAGATCTAAGCGCAACAGGTAAGACCTTGTGCTGGGAACTTGCCATTCTCTGATAGCAAGTGAGAGACAGCCTCGGAAAAACAAGCTGCATTTTTATTTTCTGCCTTTTGCAAGCTAGCTTTGTCTTTGAGGAAAGAGGATCAAGCTACAACAGAAACAGCGGTAGCAACAATTCCAGCTCACTTCAGCATCTGTTTTTCTTTGCCATCAAAAGGCCTGTTATTTCCCTTGTTAGCACCCTGTGATAGATTTGCCAAACAACATCCTTTGTGTGTTAAAACTCTGGTGGCAAAAGAGAAAGAAATTAACAGAGGCTGATAAAAAAATTAAAATTTTCTTTAATTCTGTAACTTCTGTGTGCTTTCCCTTCTTTTCTTTTTTTCCTGCCCTTGTAATAATCAGTTATGAAAATTACTATTCTATGTTTTCCATGTGATTAAGGAGGCTAAAGTCTTTGCTCTTGGAACCACAGATCAATGCAAGTATTTAATGTTGTCCAAAACCAAGATCACACAAACACCTTTGACTGTCTTGGCCTATTTCTATAGCCAAACATAACAAAGCAGAGGTCAGATGCAGGTCTCATAAAAAAGTTTCTCCAACATAGCACTAGACAAATGGTAGAAAATAAGCTTGTATGTTTGCTACAGAAACATGGCCCACATTCCCTCGGCAAGATTGTCATTACAAATAGCATGAAAATAAAAAATATAGCTCTATTTGGTCTTTGGCAGGAGCTTGAAGAGGGACAGGTAGTTTTGGGACCCGTTAAAATCATGAAGAGCATTTAATAATTTTTAGACTCCATCTCATGGTATAGGTCTAGATCCGTCAAGGATTCTAAATGCATTTGAGAAGAGATTCAAATGTCTTCTTTTAAGCCTGTGGGAAAGAAATAAAAGGGAGACTGTGGGCCTTTTAACCACTGCAAGTTTTGTGACAAACCAAGGTCAACTCAGCTTTAATATTTGTGAGTAAGCCAGTGCCTTTTGCTAGAAGATTACTTAAAGGGGGCCTACAGGAAAGATGGGGAGGGACTCTTTATCAGGGACTGTAGTCATAGGATGAGAGGTAATGATTTTAAACTGAACAGAGGCAATTTAGATTAGATACTAGGAAGAAATTCTTTACTGTGAGAGTAGTGAAATACTAGAAGAGGTTCCCTGGAGAAGTTGTGGATGCCCCATCCCTGGAAGTGTTCAGGGCCAGGCTGGATGGGACTTTGAGCAACCTGGTCTAGTGGGAGATGTCTGTGTCCATGGCAGGGGGGCTGGAACTCAACGATCTTTAAGGTTCCTTCCAACCCAAACCATTCTATGATTCTACGAAGGTGAGGTGAATTGGGCCAAAAGTGTCATTCATTGTATGCTTGAAGAGTTCTGACACAGTGGAGCCCACCTGGCTGTGGCCTCTAGGTATGACTTGTGTCTCTAGCTACTGCAACAGCACCTGTAGCTTCCCAGGGAACAGGTTGTTGGCCTGGGACTGTCTTATCCAATGTGGAAGGAGGCTTTCTTCACAAGCTGAAAGGGCTTGTTTTATTACGTACCCTTCAGCCTGTTCCGGAGAGACAGTGAGCTCCTCCTTTCATGAAGGCTCTTTATGCAAATTATATAGCAAGTTTAATTTGCATGTAAGTAGTAATTTGCACAGAATAGTAAATAAATGTTTTTAGCATTCCTGGTTCTAAGCACTAGGGTTGAACATGGTGCTGAACCGAATTTTTTGCGTGTCTTTGCAGTACGTATTTGAAAATGTCACTGTTGTTTGTCGTTAGGGTAAGACATGATAAAGGTTTATAGTTTCCTCAGAGATAGCGGATTCCTTTGGGATTTGGGGAAATAAGTGAGCTGTCAATAGATACTGAACATATGAATTCATGAGGGATGCTAGTCACATCAGGGAAAACACAAATCTAGTGAAAGCAGGACACCAAAGTATCCCTGAAATAATTTAAGAACTAAATATATCATAAATATGTTATAGGCCTCTTTCTGAAAGAAAATTATATAAAATAGTAACAAAGAAGTGCGTGAAGCTGTTTTCTCTCCATATGCAATGTTTCTAGTGCTACAATACTGGGAACAGTTTTAGTACCCATATTTTGAAAAGGCTGTTTAGAAGCCAGAGGGAATATGGAAAAAGCCAACAAAATCATTTGAAAGCTAGAGAAAAATGTCTTTGTTTAGTTTCCCAGTGAAAGCTAACTGCATCGTGATGTGATTACAGTACCTGAAAGCCATATCAGAACAAATGCCTGGAAGTGCGAGGTAAAGAATGTCCAGGTAGAAACAGACCATTGCAAGCAGCATAACAGAGACTCCATCCATCCTGGTAAATGGATATTTTTGGGGGGTGTGTGTGTGTGTGGGGGGGGGGATTCAAAACATCTCTTAATGGCAAAAGCCCAGAGGGCATGAGCATATAAGCTAGAAAACCACTGAAGATCAATGTCATTAGGCATCATGCAGATCAAAATGTTGAACAGTGTGTTCACGGTCCAGAGGCACCATTGGCCATTAGCATCAGGTCCATCACCCTTCAAATGCTCTTTTTTTTTTTTTTCCTTTTTGTTTTCCTTTTAAAGAACCAGACTTGTTAAAGAAATACGTAACTTCCAGATGGCATCCAGGGTTTCTAAGTGGGATCAGCATACAAACTTAAAGTTATAATTTTTGAAGTGATGATGACAACGTTTTAGTCATCACATCTTAAGTTTGAACAGTGACAATCTGAATTTTTGAAAGAATGTAATTCTAACTCTGAAGAAAAAAAAAAATGAACATAGAATTTGTTGCCCTTCTAATGTGTTTTTTTTTTTCTGTTTGTGTCAATGCTGGAAATTATTATGACTGTTGAGTGACATCTAGTGGATACGATGCTGCATACCAACATCTCAAAGGCAAAAACCTTCAGAAGTCAGTCAGTGTTGCAGTGCTGGTAAAGTGACCCCGTAATTAAAATATTATACATTGTAGCAATATGTTGGTAACAGGCCAGGGAGCTAGAATCCAACACTTCAAGAAAACTGAAACTTTAGCAAATCTAAATGTGTCAGATTTCCCTTTTTCAGATCCCTCTATTTCTCCTGTAAAAAAAAATAATAAAAAAAAAAAGCTACTTGCCGCACAATTTGGATCACCTATTGTGCTTTCATATAAACTACATTTTAATCTACATGCATATACTCTTTACCAGCCCATTCCCTGTGAATCACAATCTGTAACATCGTAGCACTCATATGCTGAAGAGGGGCTTCTGATGTGTTTTGGGTGGATATTTTTCCTTTTTCATTTCCATTAATTTTTCACAATTCAATATGAACTTATCCTTGAGGCTTATTGGCTACAATAAATCTGGAGTTGACATTCCAGGCTTTACAGTGAATTGATGACTGAAAAATTGCAGTTTTTGAGATGAGATTGTTGAAGAAGAGTACCTGAAATGCTTGCTTGGCTTAATTCTCTTTTTGGAAAAACGTGTTTCTGGGAAGACCACATTTCAGAAATTGAGATACAAAGACTTCAATTTTTGAGGCTGAGGGAAAAAACTGTCAAAAGAAAGCTTTTCTATCCTAAGGGCATGATTCATTAGGCGCCTTACCACTTGCTTACCTTTACTGATCACTAAGCGTGTAATTGCAAACTCTGGATTTTTCACCTTGGCCACAGAACCCTCACAGGGCTCTGGAGCACCTTTTAAGCTCCCACTTATTAATTTTATTTTACCCAAGTTTTTAAATGTAAATTCAATGTTTTACATATTTATCATACACAATTTAAATAAGTCTCTGGATACGACAAAACACTGCTATTCCATTGATAAGATAAATCCCAAAGTCACTAACATGGGATTTAAGGGGGAAGTGGTACACAGTAATATGATTTGATTACTCCTGGATTATTACAGAGAAATATGTGTTATATGTGTTCAGAATGTTGAGATAAATCATTTCACATATTGTGTCTATTCTACAGATAAGATAAATAAAATCTAGATTAGACAGGTATGGTCAGTAAAGAATAGACTAAACATAGAGAATAAAGTGCAGTAAGATCAGTGATTTTATACTAATTTTTGTACTTGAGAGTGTTTTTTTCATTAATAAATTAGATTTTGGAGATATGCTGCTTTGGCATATCTGTCTTTTTGAGGATTGTGACACTGTAACTTCATCTGCACCCTCTAGCTGATGTTCCCCCTCCCAGTCCAGTAGGATGTTAGCTGCACAGACTGCAGATATTCCAAGATACATCCCTACTGGAGATGCTGCTCTGTGTCCTCCGCCCTCCCATCTTTATCTGCAATCTCATGCTCTCTTGGTGCAGTCAGAGGGGGAAGCTGGAGTTGCAGCAGTTGCTGCTCCTGCTCAAACCAGAGCCAGAAAGGCTCAGTCTTGTGGCAGGTGGTTTGCAAAGCTGCAGCCATCTGGTAGCAAAATTTCAAATAACTGTTCACAAGCCACTGCACATTCCTACCGATGAGCATGTCAGGGTGCAGCAGTGCTTCATCCATAATGGTCTATTAAGACTGGGAAATCAATACCATATACCCATAAGAGGTGGAGGAGTGGACTGTAGGCTGCAAGGAAGGATTTAGGTGTTGTTGAGATATTAACTCTCTTCCCCCCAGCTCCCCTACCCCCCTTCCCAGCTGGAATGCAGTGACATTTTATCTTTAAAAGGGATTTTATTTGGTTTACTCTTGTCTTTCCATAAAAATTCCACTGTATTTGCTTGCAGATATACCACTTCACAATAACTGCTTGTCTTTTTGTGACATCTTGTACTTGTGTGTAGGCTGGGGCTAAGCTTCTGTTTCAGAAGAAATGACATTTTTAAGACACAAGACTGCTTTCTTTTTCATTGTATATCATGTTCAGCTTCACTAGGTAAATGAACTGGTTAGCCTAATCTCTATAAAAGTTATGTGTTACAGGTAAACTAATCCCATTAATACCAAATTTACTTTTGTAACACAGGATCAAAGTTAAAAAAAATAACAAAAAAAGAATAAATCCTGATTCAGTGGATCTTGATTGTAAGTCAAATTTTTCTTTCCACAAACATTTTCACTATCAAGACAGAAGAAGGATTTATGACCCCAAAGTAAGCTGCTTCCTTGTTGGGAGATAGATTAGTGACATACTGTATTTTAGTCAAAATATGTACCAAAATCATATTTCAGTGCAGCCAGCTCTTAAAATTTTATCTTCTTATATTCAACCCACTTGTAAAGATAACGTTTTCTCAGGCTTTTTTAATTTTTTTGAAGAGGAAATTTGTGACCATTTTAGAGGCAAGCTTGAAAAATACATGAATCTCCTGATATTCACAAATAAGAAAACAAGCAACCAGGACCCAAACTTCTGACCCAGCCTGAGGTGAGCTGGGCAGACAGCGTACGTGACTCAGGAGTTAAAAGGGTGCTTTGCCTGACACCACTGAAAATTATCTGAGACCCCGGGCTGCAGCAGGAGCCCCCCACCCCGCCCCCAGAAAGCTCGGTTGAACATGTTGTGCTATTGCACTGGTGGTGCCGGGCAGCAGAGGGCTTTGCGGGAGCCGATGCATCAAGGGCGGAGATCCCATCCTGTGCTTGCTGTTGCTGTAGCTGTAGCTCAAATACTCCTGCAGCCTTTTAGTGAAATAAACTTGGGAGAATTAATTTACCCTTTTGTCTCAGCTACCCAATATCTCCCTCTCAGATTACTCAGATTACTTCTTTCTCGTTCTTTCTTTTTTTTACCCCAGCCCTCAACACTGGTCTGGAAACTGGTACACGTCTGGAGACATTTCCACAGATGTGCTTGGAGTTTGCTGAGCTCTCCGGGGGAGGCAGGAAGCGATACTCTGCCTTGCAGAGCTGAGGGAGAGCTATGACCTATGGGACTGTCGGCTCACGGGTTTCAAATCAGTGCTACTCCTGATTTCAAATCAGTGCTACTCCTGATTTCAAATCACTGCTCAGCTGCAAGCAGAGCTATTGAACACAAGCAGGCCTCTGCATGAACAGTAGCATTTACTCAGGTACAATAAAAAAAAAGCTAATAAAAATGCTTCTGCCACAAGCCAGGGCAGCTGGATACTAACAGCTTCTTTTGAGTCTCACAACCTGAGAACGTGGAACTTCATATAAGATGCAAAGTGCTGCTGTGAGGCAAGGTACGCTGGCTTAGGGCTTGGAGCCATGTTTATGTGACTTGCGGGCTGGAGCTGATTTACACCTTGAGAACTGGGAGTGTGCAGCACTGTTCAGACCTGCTATTAGTCTGCAGACATCTGTTTGTGGCTCTGGTCAAGTGTATGCTACCAAATTAGCAGTAATCAGTTCCCAGGAACAGCACAGGGAAAAAGATGGAGCTCCAAACTTGAATGAGATTTGTTGGAGTGTTGGAATTTTTTGCTGTTGCTGCTATTTTAATAGCCAGTCTGGACACTGACTGTATTTTTTGAAACATCTTTGTTTATCAAATTGGAGTAGCCTGAATCACAAAGCCCAGGAACCCTTCCTGAGCACTTTTCCTCCTGCCACATGGAAATACAGACATGCTGTTGTCCTCAGAAAGGAAGAATGAGAGAAGTCCTGTTTCATGGCAGTTTTATAGAAAGGGGTTTTTTTTTCTTATCAGTTTTCTGAATGTGAGGTTGTTAACTTTGCAGATACTTGAAGTTTAAATGGTTTGGGCATTTGTATTTATTTATTTATTTTAGGGATCAATATCTCATCTACTTCAAATACTGTTAAACTCGTACTTGCCAAAAAAGTTTCCACTCCAAATCTATTCTTTCTCTGCACGTACATAAAGAATTTCTACTTTCAGCTATTTAGCTATTGATGATTCAGAGTAAAAATAAAAAAAAATAGATTTTTTTTTTTCACTGCTACTAAGCCTGCAATACCTGTGGTTTTAACTGTTGTCTCAGACAGTGTACTTGAAACATCAGTTGGACACTCAGTCACAGAGTGCGAATTCGTGAAGGTAAAAGACTCTCAATGTCACAAGCTCCTGTTTTTAGAATGGGAATAACTGACATCTTTCTTTTCTTGTTGACCACAGTTCAGGAAACAAAAAAAGGTGAGCTATAAAATAATTCCTCCAATTTTTTTTTATTTTTTTTTTGTCAGGAATCTCTAATCCTGAAAATCATCCCTTTCAGGAGAATTCCTGTTGCTGTGCCAGATCCTGCTATCATTGAAGCTAGACAGTCACCAAGATGTTGGTCATCCATTTCTGATTCCAGCAAGCCTACCTTTTGCTGAAATTGTCTTATTAAGAACAACTGTGCTAAAGCTCAGAAACACAGTGGCATTGCTTTGCAAAGCATTGCTATGCTTTGTTTTGCTGATATCCAGCCACATGCAAAAAGACCCTCACTAAGAAAAATGTTCCACACCAAAAGTGCACCGGGGTAGATGATGCAGTGCTGACATTGTGTTGCAGTGCCAAGATTGTGTTGCAGTGCTGCTGCAAAAAAGGACTTGCGGGTGTTAATCGACTTTCAGATGAAAATGTGCCAGCAGTGTGCCCAGGTGGCCAAGAAGGCCAGCAGCATCCTGGCCTGTATCAGGAACCGTGTGGTGAGTAGGACCAGGGATGTGATCGTCCCCCTGTACTCGGCACTGGTGAGGCCGCACCTCAAGTACTGTGTCCAGTTTTGGGCCCCTCAGTACAAGGAAGACATTGAGGTGCTGGAGCGGGTCAGAGAAGGGCAATGAAGCTGGTGAGGGGTCTGGAGCACAAGTCTTATGAGGAGCAACTGAGGCAGCTGGGGTGGTTTAGGCTGGAGAAAGGGAGGCTGAGGGGGAGACCTTATTGCTCTCTCCAACTACCTGAGAGGAGGCTGTAGCGAGGTGGGGGTTGGTCTCTTCTCCCAAATAACAGGCAATAGGACAAGAAGAAATGGCCTCAAGTTGACCAGGGCAGGTTCAGACTGGATATTAGGAAAAATTTTTACACTGAAAGGGTTATTAAGCATTGTAACAGGCTGCTCTGGGAAGTGGTTGAATCACCGTCCCTGGAGGTCTTAAAAAGACAGGTAGACATAGTACATAGAGATGTGGTTTAGTGACCTTTTTTTTTAGAGTTACATTGATGGTTAGACTATATGATCTGAAAGGTCCCTTCCAACCTAGGCAATTCTATGATTCTATGGTTCTATTATTCTATGATCTTGACTTACACCTGTGATTCCAACAAATCACGTGGAAGAAGGGGCCACTCTTGAAGCATAGAAAACACGACTAATGCACTGTTTGGGGGGACACAGAAGGACAAACACCTCCTCCCTTCCACCCTCAGTGACTGGGGGAAGTCTGCTTTTGTACAGTATGGAGAGTTCTTGTGGAAGTTTGATACCAAAAGTAAAGTGAAAACTATGCTCTTCACCAGCACAAGGGAATATAAAAAACCATAAATATAATTCTCCTTGTGAAGGTCCGAAATATTTTTCTTATTAGTTAGTAAATGGTATCTTCTAGAGCATATATATGTTTTATGGTACATTTTGTCTTCAGCAGTTGCCAGAGTGAAATCTTCCCCTTTTAGCTATGTTTTACAGCAATATAATGATCATTTTTATTTAGTGAAAGTACAAGTGAAACAAGACAGGCCTATAAGACCTGAAAATGAGACAGAAATAGAAGTTAGTAATGCTTATTTTATTTTGCAGAAAAAACTTAGCAGCAAGCTTCTTTCTTTCATTTCAATATTCTTCATAAGGTAAACATTCAAATACCGAAAAACCAAAGCTGGATTTTTTTGTTTGTTCACTGTAAAGAAGCCTTGCTGTCTCTCAGGGCTATACTAGAACTACAATTCAGGCAGGCTCAGACCCCCAGCTTTCACAATTATGAGTATTAACAGTTTGGAATTCTTTAAAAATGTATGATATAAAGAAAAGATTAGTAAGAAGCTTTCCAGCCGAGCTACACATAAGCGTCACAGTCCTGGGCGGCACAGTCTTGTGCACATGAATTATCCCAGTGACTTCACTGGGATTTACTCCTATGGGCAGAGCTGCTCACAAAGAAAGAGCATTTGCACTTCTGGAGCCATAGTTACTTCTTCCCTGCAGAGAGAAGTATAAAAAGGTTGGTAACCTTAGCTGTGGCTGTACAATGTGCCAAAAGCAAAAAATGTGTTATTCGCAGACTGATCAATGATAATAAATCATAACAAGAAAATCAATTGTTTCTTTGAATCAGGATTAGGAACAGCTAGAATTACTTGCAAAAATGCCACAAGCAGGCGAGAAATGCCAACAGCATAAGCAGATGAACAAATTAACATCAAGCGCTATAGTGTCCTTCCCATTTTCTGATGGGCAGCAAATAAAAATACGGAAATAATATAACAACTAGTTTTTCTGTGTCAAGTCTCTCCAACGTTTTAATTAGGTTCATAAATTAAATTAGACGTGTTATTCTATACTAGTTGCTGTTAAAATCGACTACTGTTTACTGCTCGTATCAATATATTACCCAATTCCATTTGTGGCTTCACCAGTCGTCATTAGTTTGCCTTTGGCATACTGTCTGGGATTTTTACAGAAAAGCTATTTAAAACTTGTACCTTTCCCTATAAAGTCCAACCATTGAAAGCATAACCTGCCAGAATTGCTTTTAAGAATAGTGTCCTGAAAATTTACAAGCTGTCAAGGTCAAATTACAAAGTTACAACCAATGAATATGTGACTAGACTAGACATGATTTTGCGGAGGGGGAATATTTGTACATCTAAATCCTATCAATATATAGTGTTCTCGACAGCTCTCTGTCTCTGCATTGTCTAGATGGCAGTTGGATCCCACTGTGATCTCCAGAAGACTCTGTGAGAATTTATTACAACAGTGCAAAATGAACATGTGAAAAATCCCTGGAAAAACCTCTGGTTGCTGTCATAGCTTCCGCCTCCGTATGTCGGCAATTTTCAGGATGATTGGGAAAGTTCAATTATTTATCTGTAATCAGGACTTTAAAAAATAAAATTGAACAAGCGTTTTGCTTGCTTGGTTGTCTTTCCCTTTCCCTTTCTCTTTCCCTTTCCCCCTTTTTTCCCTTCCCCTTCCCCTTCTTCCCCTTTTTCCTCTTTTCCTCCTTTTTCCCATTTTTCCCCTTTTCCTCCTTTTTCCCATTTTTCCTATTTTTCCCCTTTCCCTTTTCCATTTTCCATTTTGCATTTTCCATTTTTCCCTTTCCTCTTTGTCCCTTTGCTGCCTTTTTTTTTTTCCCTTTTACCACAGCAAAGAACAAACTGAATTTTGGGGGAGAGATTATAGGGGTCTTTTTGGCTGTTGTGGCAATGATTATCATGGAGCCTTAGGGAATGTTTACTGTAAGAACTCACGCTATAATTGATGGCGATTGTTGAGCTGTTGGTAAAGACACACTTTACCTGCAGCATTCATTATTCAGTGAAGTTAAACATGTTTTAACAGTGTCAAACAAAAGGCTTTGTCTGAGGTTAGAGTAAGGCGGCAAGGCATATTAAGGGCAAGGGAGTCCAGTTTAGGAAACCCACACCTAACCACAAGCACTTTCTTAGTCCAGACAAAACACATAATTTTAAATGACGAACTTTCTATTTTATCCTGCTTTGTTCACGTTTTTGTAACATCTCCATTAACATTGTTTCTAGAGTGCAAGAAATCACTGCACATCTATTGCTGTGATTTTTTTCTCACATTATCTCCCCAGGGAAAAACCAGTACTTATTCCAGTACCTTTTTTTTTTTTTTTTAAATGACTCAGGTTTATTTTGTGTTTGTTTTAAAACATATATGTGTTTATGTGAGAAAAGGCAGAAAAAGGTGGCTTACATAAGTAGCACTAGATGGTGCTGTGAAGAAAAATATCTGAGCTAGCTCTCGGCAGTCTAACTTGGGTGCTGAAATTTGGGTAGCCACATTCATAAGCTGTACAAAGCAGATACACGTTGCTGTTTAGGACTGCACTTGATTGCTTCCTTTAGGATTGAAAAGTGGTGAGAACCATCATCTGGCCAGTACCCAGGAGAGGCTGGTTTCCCCAGCCAAATGGCAGAAAAAGGTAGATGTCATGTATGAGCTTTACCTCAGAGTCACAGACAGCCGCTAAAGAACACGCTTGGACATGAAGCAAAAGGTGGGACAGGATTTGAAAATCTATGGAAAACCACCATGGAGAGTGAAACAAATGTCTTATGTGTCTGTTGCAGCCAAAGAAATACGTAGCATCATTCTGAATTAAACAAGGCATCAAGGTTTTCCCAGCCTGTAATAGATGTTATGAAAGTGGTATCTATAATTGCTGGTAAGAGAGAGCTTCACATCAGGAGAAAAAATACTCCATCCATTATTTATCATCTTTCTTGACAGACATCTGCTCAGATATGATGAAAAACTTGTCCAGTCTCCAGGCTTTGTCTCCTTTTGGGATTTTGCCTTTGTTCCAGCTCTCAGCATGGAGTACAAGCAGAGGAAAAAGTCTGAAAATGCAGCTGCAGTTTGTACAGTCTGATCTGCCTCTGCAGGCAGTGGTGTTGCCTTCTAGACTGGACCAATGTAGCAAAGTGCTGTAACTTGCAGCTTCAAGCCATCTGTCTCGAAAATAGTCCAGTCCAGTGCTCACAATAAGACATCCACAGCCCCCACTCAGACACTCTCAGCTTTGCAACTGGTTGAGTCCTGAAGTGAAACCAAAAAAACCAGTTTTCCACCAGGACAACTGGTCCACTGTCACCACCTGAGAGGCAAGGCCAGCCCCGTAAGATATCTATACTCAACCCCTCTGCAACCATGTTAGACATTTTCCAGTGGCATCACCAGCTCCCTCGTCATCATCAATTCATTCAGAACAAGCTCCTTCTACACTACTTCTTCCTAGCTGCTTGGGCCTACGGCTTGAATCTTGATCTATGAAAAATGGATTCGTGTCATTTTATTTTATGTTGGTGTTATTCCTAAACTTCAAGAGGCATAATTTATTTTATCATCTTTATGGTGTTTCCATTTATTCTTAAAACACTTCTAAACACAGAAGATATACGGAAAGGCACTTAAATGTCTGGTGAGTGGGGTTTTTAAGTTAAAATTATAGTATTTTAATACTTCACATGCAATGATCTCTTTGTAAAGTTTTCATAATGTCAGAGAAGTTTATAGAATAAATTAGTTTGACTCAAAGTGCTAACATTTATAAATCTACAGCACTGCCTTTCTGAATATATTTACTGCTGCAGAGAGGAAGGGGGGATCAAAGGGCTCTAACACTTATTTCTGCCATCATTTCTCATCTTCAGCACAGTTTGAGTTTTGTATACATAGCAGTTTCCTGCTCCAGAGATGTCAGAAATTATCTGGAACCTGTTTACAGGACATTAGAATAGGATATGGACAAACCTGCAGAAGAGTAGGTACTGCATATGTTAAATATTAATGGCCCACTTAAGTCACGAATCCAGATTCACTTGCAGATTTATTGTATGCTGTATTTTGCAGTGTGGGCGTGGGAATGAAACTATAATCTGTCTTTTCTGAGTGCATTTCTCGCCCACATATTATTTTAGCCTTGACAGTAATAAAAGGAGAGAAATAAATGGTGCAATATTAGTGATCAAAAGCATCAAAACATGAGGAAAATGTCTAATTGTAAAAGATCTCCCAAGTAACAGCAACAGTAATTTCTGGTTCTGCATGGGCTTGATGCCTTGAGATGTTAAATTCCCAGAGCTTGGGAGGAGTTTTCAGTTCTTAGTGTATCACACCTATGAAATACCAAAACACCCAACAACATGCCCTTTTTCCCCTCAGCAAGATGAGAAACTATTTTTTAATTTGTCAGCAGCATTGCCCACTTTAGGGTACTGTTATTTGAAAAGCTCCATCAGACTGAGTCATACAATCTTAGGAGAACTTGATGGTTTTGACAAAAAAGTTGATGTGATCCCTAGAAGTTCAACACCCCCCCCGCCCCCCAAATAAAGAGAACCAACAATTTCTCAACCATTGTTTCTTGGCATAAAGTTCATAATTTTTTAGTATTTGGTGATGTTAATACCACAAAGACCACATCCTGCCCTTATTGTCTCAGTAATTGAATAAATTGAATAAACCACCACCACAGGAATTTGAAAAATCACAGATGCCAGATTTCTGTGTGAGAAGAGGGTGTAGAGAAGAACTTGCCCCTCCATTATGGCTGGTTTTGGGCAATATTAAGTACATCTGTAGCTAAACAATGAAGAAACAAATGCTGTGACATATTCCATAAATTTAGAATTGTTGGGGATCATTGCAACCATTGGGCTTGACATTTGCTCTGTGGCACCGAGCAAAAATGTATCCACTTGTCGCTTTTTGGATTGCAGCATACTTGAAGCACAGCATTCCTTCTGAAAGATATCTGGTCTTGACTTAAGCACTTCCAGTGTTTGCAGAAAAAGGACAAGTCTGTTAGTACAATTATTACTGAATCCTCTTAATAATATTAGAAATCTAATGATGGGAGTGAGACCTCCTGAGGTGACTGACCTCCGGGCCATTCCCTTAGCTACAGCTGCCTATGTGACTCCAGAGAGCTCCACCTAACCCGTTTTTTTTAAGGACTTTCAGTGTTGGAGGCTTCACAGCCTCCCTAGGAAGGCAGAACCTAGGGGCCCTGGAGGCTGTACCAAAGCCAGTGCTACGAAACAAACCTTCCATTTCTTTTTTTAAAACACAAGAAGACAGTTTTCACCTGGCAAACTATAGCAAGTTTTAGACAGCTGATTTTGCTACAGATGATGTTCATTTCTACATTTTACAAGCTTGCCACTGTTGAAATTCCCAGGCTTTAAGTTGTCTGTTTGGCCATGATTTGAGAAGGACTTTTTAGGAGGTGCATTCAGTGGCTGTGGACTTCTCCATCATCTACTATGCAGGCTTTGCTGTTCTTTCAAAGCCAGGGAAAGGGTGTTATAAAGGCTCTATCTTCTTTTGTAAAAGTTATGGCATAGAAGAGATGTAATCACTTACCCTCTTATAAGCAAAAATTTTGCTACTACAGATAGATGTTAAATAAATATTATATGTTTTCTTCTGATCTTCTTCTACTCTTACAGTTCTGAACTGCCACTTTCATGCCTTCACTGAAAAGAAAACATTTATAGAGCAAATGAACAAACAGTGGATACTTGTTATGAAAAGCAGTCATGTCTCAGAAAGTCACTGCACATATATTTAGGGAGGTGGGAATTTCACTTTTGAACACAGATCCCTTGGCAGCTTCCTACACAATCTGGCATTGTCAGAGAGCAAATAGAGATTTTAGGGACTGTCTCACACAACTGCTACATTTCTTTAGTCATGGAAATATCCACAAATCACCAAAACCATGGCATTTACAAGAATCCTACCACCTTCTGTAGCACTGTCGATGTTAGCGTAAAAGGCAGAAGTGAATTTGTTAATCCCCATAGAATTGGAAAGAAATGGCTTTGTAAGAGAAATTTGCAACATGTGAGGAAATAAACAGATACACTTTTAAAACTACAGCACAGTGGGTTTTTCTTCCTTCCTCTTTTTAATTATCCTTTTTATTGACTGAATTAAATTTTAACAAGTAATTTAGTAGAGCACTGTGGTATTTTATTCGTTACTGAATTATGATCCTATCAACAGTGTTACATTTGTTATTATTGTTATTACTATTATTATTATTCTATTCCTTTATCTTCATGACCACACAACGCAGCTTCTGGAAAATAAGCAAATGCTGGCATTGCACCACCAGCAAAATATATACATAGAAGTGTGACTAATATTTAAATGTATGCACCTCTGTTTCATGCAACACTTTAATATAATTTGCTTTTCTACTTTATGTGGTAATTTTATTTCTGTCCACTGATAATTTAGAATTACTTTCTACTTACGTCATTAAACTCATTCTGAATTATACAACTGGTGTCAGAGATCACCTGCATTCAAACTTTATGGTTTCACCGACTCTTCTTACAGCATCAACATATTTCCAAGGAAGCAGTGTAAAATATTTACTTACAAACTCACTTGGCATCTTCTAGGAAAGGAGAGAAAGTGAAAAAATGTGCATGCCATAGACAAATGTTACCAAGAATATTGCTGTAGCAGGACAGCAATACAGAGGACAGACTGAAACCACTAAAATGCAAGACTTAATATCAGAATTGGAATTTAGTTTTGAAAAATTGTTTTTCATTCTCCCGGTATCAGAAAATAGTTACCAAGCAACACTGTAGATATTGGTAATGCAGGCAGATCTATTCAAATAAAAAATATTCAAACCACTGTCATTATCAGGGGAGCTACGTTATTGCTGGATTCATAACATTTGGTATCTGGACATTTTCATATTCTTCTGCCGGAGCAAAAATCTGCTTTTCCTGAAGAAGGTGCCCTTAATATTACTTCTGTTAGATTGAGCTTGCAGAGATATGCCACCATCTGCTGTAGAACCACCTGTATTTTGCTGGGCTGATATGGTAACAGATGCGGACCATTGAAGGGCAAATAGACGGTGAGTATATACATAGTAAGTGTGAGAAGAAGCAAAGCGATAGCTTTTCCCTAAGAACACTTTTGCAACGATTGGCCTGGGATTTCGGCAACAGCCTTTGTGTTGAATTGTTCAGTTATTCCTCAGGAAAATAGCAAATAAGTGAGTTATATCCAGAATTATCTCCTTGTTACCTAGAATCAGTCTACACTTTAGAAGCAGCAGAGTAGACAGCAAAACTGCTACGAACGTGTCTTGCAGGCTGGCTGCCGTATGGAAAAGAGTCATGTTACAGAGATAGGGATTACTATTCCCTTGCCATGCAGCTTTGGGTGGATGTGCCTAGGACGTTGTTGCAGATTGGGTCAAACTGTTGGGAAAAATAGTCCTTCAGGTTGGCTCCAAGAAGTTCTAGAGCTCCTGAAAGCAGACAGCTGAATTAACGTCATCTCCAAACCCCAGAAAATAGTCCTTCTCCCTGTTCGATCCAAAGATTCGTGCAGTTGGAACCCCATTGGTCAGAAGAATGGACTTTCATTTCAATCCCATATTGGGTTGCAGTGTGTAGGTGACAAGCAAACACATGCTGTAGGCAGACAGTGACGATTGTTCCAGCACAACCCAAGTACGTAAGGTAAGTCCAGCCCAAGGAAAGGCCCTGGGAGGCCCTTTCAGAACGAAGACTTGATTCTGACAGCAGTGGAATGAGTGCATGTTTTTCATTTCCTCGTGAAATGGTAAAAAGGGAGACTTTGTCTGTTCTTGATAAGAAGCACAATTACCACCAAGTTATCTGGTATCCTCATCAAGTTCTCCTCCTGGATGAAACAGTCAGTAAGACCCTGCATATTTTGCTTGACTGCTTGGGCCAAGTGGGGAAATGGTCCTGAGATCTGTGACAGAAGGAAGTTAAAGCAGCAAGAATTCAGGGAAGAGCTAGAAAAAAAATGACAGCTGTTTGGAAGGTCTGATTTACAGCAATAACACCCAATCGTCTCAGCCTGTGTGTTGAACAAGTTACTCTAAAGATGCCCTGAGCTGCTCTCTGCACTTCACAGGGGGATCTACTGTGCTGTGCTTTTTGCTGTATGAAACAGCACAAGGAGAACATTTACTTGTGGGGTCTGGGGCATCCCGTTTCCAGCTGGCATCTGACTCTATAAAGCAGTCAATATCTGGAGCAAGTTAAAAAAGCCTGAGCTTGGGCTGAATCAGCAAGTTGTAATTGTCAGCTTCTGCAAGCCGTTCTGGGGCCGGCAGTCACAAACGGCTGGGGGAGACAGGAGGGGAGTCTGCTTTTGCTGTTATCAGTCTCCTGATTCAAGCAAAGCAAAGGAAGCAGCCGGGGCTGCTCTACTCACCTCAGTAGCGCAAAAAGCAGAAAACAGCAACAGGCAGCAGGGAAGGGCTAGTTGCTTTCTAGCTCCTCTCTCCTGTGCAGGTAAAGGAAGCTGGGGAAGCCAGCAATCTCTCTGTTCCCCTTTTAAATTTGGGCTGATGGAGATGCATCCATTTTAACATGCAGCTCTGAGAACAGCTTTTCAAATCACAGCAACACCTTTCTTTCTCAATACAAATGCTTGTAAGAGACGCAGTTTAGATCCTAAAGGGACGCATGCTGTGGGCAATTAAAAGGTTCTGATAAACATAAAGGTGATCTTTTATCACAGCCATCTCTCTTCATAGGCAGTGGTAAGAGTATCCCTCTTAGAGGATGATAAACATGCTAAGCTGATGATTACAATTTTTAAAGGCAAACCCTGTGACAGAAAGCCACACTGCTGATCTTTATCTCGTAAAGATGCTATGTGCGGTATGTGTCTGAACTTCTGTCTATGCCTATCTTCTTATAGTGTAGAGAGAAAATTATTTGTTACAGTATTTGTACCCAATTTAATTTAAGATGAAAAGTCAGTGAGTAGGAGGAGAGGGTGGAAGGAGGGGGGGGAAGGACCTGCTCCATTTACAGCTTTTAGAAATAGCATGCGAAGTCAGAAACTCATACAAAACCGAACTAGCCATCATCCACACGCAATGCATTTCCAAACAGAGGATATCTACAGTACTTCCCAATTATGTTCAGTTCACTGCTGCAGGTGACCCCAATTTCTTTGAAAAATCTTTATAACAGTTCTTTTCAGAAAACCTGCATGGGGTGCTGAGAATAAAAGTCGAGGCCATAGAGTTTCACTTACTTGGGCTTCCTTCAAATAAAAGTGTGTGTATTACATGACCAGGGAGAGAACTGGAGGACAAAGATGTGACACCTGCACACGAGCATTTAAAGCCAGCAGCAAGACGAGTTGAAGATTATCAAAATGAAATTTTGAGGCGTCTGTTGTATTCACCACCTGAAGGGCCTATGCCCTGCCTCTATTTCTTTCTCTTATTGCTCCCGTATGCCCTGTGGCTGCTGTGGGTTGGCCCGGCTCTTAGCAGCCTGGTGGGGCTGATGCTGCCCTGGAGCCCCAGCAGTGGTGATGTTGCCTTGGTGGCTGCTGCATGCAGGGGTACGTCATGGCCCCCGGGCTGGGGGGGACTCGGCAGCCCTGGTGCAGCAGGGAGGCACGTGCTCATCCCAGCGGCACACAGCCGTGTCCTACAGATGTTCTCCTCAATGCTTTGGCTCCTGCCTGGCATGGCCATACAGTGGGCTGTATGGTGTGTACCCCTCTTGGAGTGTGCCTCCAAAGGAGCTCTATGGTGACGTCCGTAAGGCAGATGGATCTGTAATGGCATAGGGCAGGGGGGGGGCGCTTATAGGGATGTCTGTACTTGGCTAAACACTTTTCTAGCTGTACATCTGTGCCCTTGTTAAAAGAGTGGGCTCACTTCAGTTTCACGGGTGTTTTCAGAGCAATGTGACAGAGAACATGACTGTTTTTACTTAATATTTGTTTTAGTGGTGTTGGCATGAAAATGACACAGTGTAAAGGGCACAAATGAAATTTGCTGATGACACCATAAGGAGGCACCAGTGTAAAGAGCACCAGGCTGTCAGGGGGGGAGGACTGGATGACCTCAGGGGAAAAAGTAATAGAAGTGGAATTAAATTTTATCGTACAGAGTGTAAATGGGCTTGGGCTTGGGGACTATTATCACTTTTTTGCTTTATACTGGGAGCTCATTAGCTAGGGATGACTGACGCTGAGAAGGATCTGGGTGTATTGGCCATGGGACAACTGAGAGCCACCAGTGCTGTGAAAAGGCAATGGCAATCCAAAAATGCCTCTGACAGGGTATTTTCAGTAGAGATGAGGGAGAGTTCATGCCATTTTGCAAGGTACTACTGAGACCTCATCTGCAATACTGTCTCCAGTTTTAATCAGCCATATCTAAGAAAGATGAATTCAAAGGGAGCAGTTTGCAATGGAAGGCTAGGAGGTGTCTGAAAATGGAGAAAAAAAGGTTGAAAATCATCATGCTGGAGGAAAATGTCAAACTGAGTTGGAATTTGTCTTATTCATTACTTCAGCTCTTCTTTTTTTGTTATTGCTTTATCACTGGACATTTAAATGCTAGATAAACAAAATACAATTTGTTTTACAACAGAGAATGTCTCCTCTATCAATTTGCAATAAAAAAAATGTGTGTAGCTTTGTGCTAAAATGGCCAATTTAAATTGGATTCCAAAGTTATAGTTCAGCCATCAGCTTGAAGTTTGTTGCAACATGGGCCTGAATATCTAAAATCATTTCTAGTCGTACATAAATCACTTTATGGAATTTGGAATTGTGTACAGGAATGGCTCCCAAGCCAGCAGAAGTTAATGAAAAAAAAAAAAAGAAAAAAGAAAAAGAAAAAGGAGAATTTATGTATTTTCACAGCAGCCTTAATTCATTGTTATACCTACTAGAACATACACTATTCTTATGCAACCATGACTGTACTTCATCATCCTTGTTACGCCACCACACGCTTTCTGGCTAATTTATCCTCTTTTCACTGCTTTCCACACAGATGCCATCTGCATGGCATGGCAGGCTTGTGCTCTGTGACCTGAAGCTGGAACAGGACATCTCGGTCATAAACTCAAAACAAGCAAGAGCCAAAATGTCACAGCTGTCTCCGCTCTCCCTGGGTCTCTCTGGAGGTCTGGAGCCGAGGCGGGGGCAGGGTATGGGGGCTCAGGGGTGCTCAGATCTCTCCCCAGCTGCCCTGCGGTCAGTGCAGGACCCAGGCAGCTGGTGACAGTGCCATCCATCCTTGGCCTGACGCTGCTCAGGTCCCACAGAAGCCAGTCTGGAGACAGACACCAGTGGGTGACTCGCAGCTTCAGCTCTATTATATCCAGGGGGCTGGAGGGAGTTGAACCGCTGCTGTTGACTGAGCACTATTATCTGAAATTTCTGTCCATTTTCCATGGACCAGATGAGGAGGGAAAGTCTCTGAGGATGGTCTCACTAGTTTTCTGCTCCACAGCTTATCACGGGAAGAGTGAATTTTACTTTTTGCACAGAGATCCTACTCCTAATTCTGAAAACTGTTGCACTTCCTTATTTGGGGGATTGGGCCACCTGTTTATAATAAGAAAGGTGATGGATGTTAAAGTCAAGTAAAGTGTGATCTTTTCTCAGAAGCTGCTTGGTTTCCCCAGCTTTGCATCCACCCTCACTCCACATAAGCTATGAACATGAGTGATGGATCCTGTGAGATGCATCACAGTTACCTGCTCTTTTCACTTACTGCCAAAATGCAATTTGTTTAAAAGAATTTCAGGGAAGTTTGATGGAAAGCTTAAATGAATGAAAGGTCTGAAGCACTGTTTTATTAAATAGACAATGGGTGAGCAAACATTTTCTTAAAGGCACGTGAGGGCAGGGAGCAGACTGCAGGCCACGGGAGTAAACTTGTATCCTACTCTCCTCTACCCTTTTCCTGAGGTACCCTCACAGCCTCTCCCTTCTGTGGTGGGTTGACCCTGGTTGGATGCCAGGTGCCCAGCAAAGCTGCTCCATCACTCCCCTCCTGAGTTGGACAGGGGAGAGAAAATATAACAAAAGGTTTGTGGGTCGAGATAAGGACAGGGAGATCACTCACCAATTAGCATCATGGGCAAAACAGACTCAACTTGGGGAAATTAATTTAATTTATTGCCAATCAAATCAGAGTAGGGTAATGACAAATAAAACCAAATCTTAAAACACCTTCTCTCCACCCCTACCTTCTTCCCTGTCTCAACTTCACTCCCAATTTCTCTACCTCCTCCCCTCGCAGTGGCGCAGAGGGACTGGGAATGAGGGTTGTGGTCAGTTCATCATGTGTTGTCTCTGCTGCTCCTTCCTCCTCAGGGGAGGACTCCTCATGCTCTTCCCCTGCTCCAGTGCGGGGTCCTCCTGTGGGGTCCTCCGTGGATCCCTTCCATGGCATGGGATGCAGTCCTTCAGCAACAGACTGCTCCAGTGTGGGTCCCCCACAGAGTCACAAGTCCTGCCAGCAAACCTGCTCAAGCATGTGCTCCTCTCTCCATGGGTCCGCAGGTCCTGCCAAGAGCCTGCTCCAGTGTGAGCTCTCCACAAGGTCACTGCCTTCTTTGGACATCCACCTGTTCCAGCGTAGGGTCCTCCATGAGCTGCAGGTGGATATCTGCTCCACCATTAGCCTCCATGGGCTGCAGGGGGACAACCTGACTCACCATGGTCTTCACCATGTGCTGCAGGGGAATCTCTGCTCCGGTGCCTGGAGCACCTCCTCCCGTTCCTTCTTCACTGACCTTGGTGTCTGCAGAGTTGTTTCTTTCACATATTCTCACTCTTCTCTCCAGCTGTGGTTGCTGTTACCCCATAACATTTTTTACCCTTCTTAAATATATTATCACAGAGACTCTGTCACCATCACTGATGGGCTTGGCCTTGCCCCAGCGGTGGGTCCATCTTGGAGCCGGATGGCATTGGCTCTATCTGACATGGGGAAGCTTCTGCCAGCTTCTTATAGAAGCCACCCCTGTAGCCCCCAAACTAACAAAATCTTGACACTCAAACCCAATACATAACGTGACATGCATCTGCTGCTTGACTAAAATTTGGGTATTCCATTCGTGTGACAGGTGCGAGTGGGGTCACGTTTAAGGAGTGACTGTATACTTTACAGCATGTAATAGTGAGTTCTTTCCCTGTGTTGTCACCTGTCTAAATGCCTTTCCCAAATTTACTGGATGCATTTGGGGTGTAGGAGTACCTGCATTTTGACCAGCTGGTAGATGATGTCCTGTTTTATAGAGGACGGGACTGGTGAGAAAAACTTCCCCTACCTTCATATGGGGTGCAAGTCAAAAGGTTGGACTCATGTCTCAGTCAAAACGTTGGACTCCACTGGCCAAACTCAACAGCACTACTGATTTTTTAAGAGAGAAAGAAGTTTCAAGGCATTAGCTATGTGATGCAGGGAAATATTTGCATTGAGCATCACTGTGCACAGTCTAGAAACCACCTGCTGCAACATTTTGTAAAATACGTTTTGAGACTGAAATGCCAAATGGTATACAGATGCTAATCAGCTAAAACCATCAATATCTGTTTTCTGAGCATGGATCAGAGAACAGTATCTTGGATACAGCACAAACCGACAGACAATATTATTGTAAAGCTGAGAAACTATCAGGTCATACTTAAATTCTTCTCAGCTATCCAGGGAGTTTATTTAATCTCCAGCGCAAAGGAAGGATTCACAGATATATCTAGCTGAGGCGGAAGGGATGTTGTAAAGGCATATTTAATGGCATGTTGTTAAGATTTTATCATGCCCACATGTGAGCCTGGAAACGTGGAAGGTGCAACCATTCCTTTGCCATAGCAAAGAAGATACTTCTTTTAACACAGTTTGTGATCTGCAATACATAATCTTTACTGCAGATAGCATCCTGAAGATTACAGGTTTTATCTATTTCTTGGTCAATTTGAACTCTTATTTTATAGCCTGTGAAAGTACCTATATGTACTTTTGTACACGTCAGCCAAGGGTGTTTACAACATGCGAGTATTCTCTTTTTTGCCCCCTTGCTTCAGGAGCATCAGGGACCTTTCTGTACTAGAAAATGAGCCTAAAATAATTCTAGCCTGAAGCATTCCTGTATAATCCAGCGTCAAATAATCTCCTGATACGTGCCTTTCCATCTCAGAGGTGTCAAGAGCTGATTTGGATTGAGAATGGTTTAGTTGTCTTCTCCAGCTTTGTGAAGCTCAGACATTATCCTGGAGACGAGCTGTGATATTTTGCAAGGTTCAGCCTCAAATTGCAAAACTTGGTTATTGGCATAAAGAAAAGTGAAGGTTCTTTTGGGGGATAGCACCGACTACTCAAAAGCCAGTTAATTTTTACTATCGAGTTTTGTAAAAAGCCCCTGCAGGCATGCCACCAGTTCCTTTTCCTTAAGAATTTGCTCTCAGTATTGAAAACAGGCTCCCCTTTTGCGCAGTTCTCTTGTTCTGCACAGAAAGAGGCTTATCTGGTGCAATTTCAAACTACTTGGAAGCAGGCTTTTTGTTGTTGTTCTGTGTTATCCTGGTCCATGACTGGATCAGGGCTCATGGGCATTGCTGCACTAAAACTAAGCTAGTAACAAATGTAAAAATATCCTTTGAAAACCTGCTTCTGCAGCGTTGTATGCTGGCTCCACTGTTTCTGATTCCTCGAGTATCTTTCAGTCCTGCCACAATGCTAAAAAGAGGCTGTTGGTTTTCTTTATAGCTACAAGCTCTTTCAAATTCTTGTGTTATTGCCGGCATAGAGTTTTACCATCTCCTTCGCAGTGAAAATGGTGATAATTTGGCAGGAACAAAAGAGATACCAGGGTCTCCCATTTTTTGGACAACATGATGCATCAATCATGCAAGTTGACAGCAATTTGATTCAGCTATGAGCTGTGAGTGAAACCTGATGTTCAAACATGTGTTATCGATCTTCCATGGTTTCTCTTCTGATTAAATGCCAATCATATCCTACTAGAGCTGGACAAATCCAGCGTGTCTTTGTTGTACCGCCAATTGCTCTTCTTATATGTCATCAACCCAAATAAGACTGAGATGGTCAGTGTCGTACGTTCCACTTCTGTCTTGCAAAAAAAACCCCTTCTAATGACAACCAACCAAAATAAAACCCACTGAAGACATAGGTGCATTGCACACCATTTTCCTTTTGGGTAAGCTAGGCAACGTAGGTATACACTCTCCTCTGAATGAATGTGATGTATTAGGGCTTGATCTTTCTAGCACCTCTCTGCCTGAGAAACTTCCTGCATGTAAAAAGGCTCGTTCATTTTAATGGGACAGCTTGTGTCTGTAGGACCAAGGCCTTGAAGTGCATGGATAACTTTCAATGACAGTGACTGCAGTTATTTGTCTAAATCCTTTGGGCAACTATAGACAAAGGGAAGACAGCAGTACATTTTTAAAATGAATATTGAATATGTTTCTGATTAGAGTGACAGCTAGTACAATATGAAACAATAAAAACCACATAGAACCCGAACAGTTACTCTAAATTCAAATGGGCTTCATTTGACCATGAAATAATATCATTAATATCAATTGACATACACCACTGCCGACTTCGTAACAATAACACGTTTCACAGTGAAGAAAGTTTCCATCTAACTTTAAAAGACAAATTGGAGTTCTGAGTTTTTTAAGACAATTTGGTGGAACTAGAAAGCCAGCGTTAATATTATTGCTTGGTTGATTATTTCAGGTACTGCTAAATGATACATTTTGAGTGAATCTCTTATTTTCTTGGGGACTTTCCCTTAGAAATCTGCAAGTTCAGACACTCACACAAAGAGGGCAGAATTTTAAAGCGTGGCCTTTCAGATGTCAGTCTGATTTGACCTTCTCACTCCACCACCATCTAAACTATGGTAGGTGTAGCAAAAATCACAGTTCTAAAAGTGATGAGATAGTAAGTTTAATTTCAAAAATTCCAAAGGGCAAACCTTGGTAGTTATTTGTTTGTCGATCTCGTCTAGGTTTGAATGTTTGTTTAAGCCTTTAATATAGCATTAAAGGTTGGAAGGGCAAGCTGCTGTCACTGCTCCTCACCCACATGAGTAACAATGCCATTACAAACATTTCCTTATTATATTCACATCTCCTTCTAAGTCACTATTCCATTCACACACTGCATCAAGTCACATTTGCTGCAGCAGTTCTTAACTCAGTAGCACAGTTACCACTTTTATTGCAATTTAACCTTGCTGGTGGCTAGCCAAAATTTCAACTACTAAACCCAGACGTACCAAAGAAACAAGTTAGTCCATCTCATACTCTGTTGCACAAATATAACTGTTTCTTCTTGGTTAAAATAAAAGACAAAAAAAAAAAATTAAAACCATATTCACAATTACTTTATCCGTGTCCAGTCAGCATCTGAGGCATAAATTCCTTTGCTTTCTTCATAAATCTTAAGAATTAGTATGCTAACCAGGTGAAAATTCAGTATCTGCAGACAGCACACTTGTGGGGAAGCCAAGCCCGACAAAAGCCACGCGTACTTGGGGAGTACTCTCAGACTGTCAGAACAAACAGCATTAAAGCTGGGTGAGGCAACATTGTCTCTGGTTCTGCAATTGCTAAGGTGCCTGCTACGTAGAGAAAAAATAAGACCAAAACTGACATTGCTATCATGCTGGCTTGTTTCTCAAATCCTTGTGCTTGAGGGAAGAAGAAAGCACAGAGAATATTGCTGACAGTTCTGTTGCATAATACTGCAAATGCTGTCCCTAGCTTTTCTGTAATCGCTTTTGCCTTTAAACATATGATTTAGCTATAAATTTTCACCCTAGCCACAAGTACTCCCTTCATAAACTCACTGAAAAGCAAATTAACCTTTTCTCTCTAGAATGAACTCTCCTATTAATATGAAAATCAATTCAGTCCTGTTTGTTTTGGTTACCCCAGCCTGTCTGCACTTCCCAACCTGAATAGTGACTGTCTACTTAGTCACTTAAGCAGAATTAATTTTAAGAAGCAATTAAAAAAACACACCACCCAATAATATAGTAAGTGATGTTCTGGAAAGCTTTTCATTACTTCATCTGTGGTTTCTAATTGCAAAACAGAATGTCTAATTATTGCCCTGATTCTTCCATCCTGACCTTGGACCAGATCCACAGGTGGTGAACACCAGTGCATTTTAACAGAAATCCATGTTACCTACACACTTTTCAGCTGGCTGCATATCTAGCCCCTATATGTTCCTGGGCATATCTTTAAGGTAATTTTTCCAATTCATACATTTATCAGGATCAAACTTCCCGTTTCATGTTATAAACATTATTTAGCACCTGCTCTCGAGTGGCATGCATGAAATCTTACTCTCAGAGACACATGGACCTTTTATCACCCAAGGAAAAATACATCCAAAGAACAGAAGTCCACCAAGATCAAAGGAACAGAGTCTGCATGCAGTGAAGAAAGAGCTGTTATAGAATCCAAGTGTTGCATGGGTATGGGCATACAGGGTAATGGGAAAGGTTATACAGAATTTTCCTTTGTTCTCACTTTCCTGCAGTCATAGCAGATGCTAAGGAGTATTTTCTCCTCTGCTTGTCAGGCCTTGAATCCTTATACAAAGAATTTCATCATCCTGCTTCATGCTATCGTCTCGCTTACAGACAGGCAAATACAGTTAGTAGAAAGCCATTTCTGCTTTCTGTGCTCTCACCTTTTTTTTTCTAGACTAAGTGATACAGCTTTATTTTTTCTACCCCCACTGCAATCAATTAATTCCTCTTTTGTGAGGAAGAATGCAGAGAAAGATGCAGCTATATCCAGTCTCACTAAGGAACAGGCCCTAAAAAATTAAAATACGTGTAGACTTCTGATAGCAGCAAAATAATTAGATCTGCAGTAAAACACTGACTCATGTGGTACCATAGCAAAATGTCAAATTTCATGGCATCAGAGCAGCAATTTGGTCCCCAGGCTCTCAGGAGTGCTGTTTTGGGCTCTTTGATGACTCAAAGGAGATTGAAGGCATATGTTTATAGGAGACTTTCAGATACATATAAAAGAAACAAAGAAGAAAGCTGAGATTCAGCAAAGGCTGAAGGTTCCTGCAGTGAGAAATGCTGAGGAGAGCTCGGTCGCACAACTCCTGCCTACCTGCAGGCTTAGGGGCAGGATCAAAAGCCACGTCCAAAACCACCAGTGCAACCCTGAAACACCCCCACTGATTAGCATCCTAATTTTGGAGTTGGCCAAACACCACGTGCAACTGCCTCGTGTCCCTGGAGGTATATGAAGAACTGCTGCATTCTTCAATGGCTCATAGCAAAGTTCATGTCAGATGGGACCTAGAAACAAAATCTTCCTCCAAACGAGGGTTGATCTGTAGGGTTTTTGTATCCTCTCATAGAGGATACAGAGGCAACAGCTGTATTCTTTTAAAATGTGGCCAAAGGAGGAGGAGGGCCCACTTTTCACAAAACAGCCGTGTTGTCTGGGCAGTCACCCAACAGGCAAGAAAATGAAAGTTGCTCTCAGGACTCTTTCAGTATTTTATATACTTTGGAATAAGCCGGCACTGGATAAACATCCATGGAAGGGAGGAACCTTCTCTTTCTTTTCCGGCCCAGTGCATCTTGGGTTCATTTCTGCAGCACATTTGCTTTCTCTCTGTGACCCAGCAGCTACTTAACTATTTCTCACAAAGGGAAACATGAGATCTCTCCTGTTTTCCTGACAATAATCGCCACATGGTAAACCCTGCAGAGTCTCGCACGCTGCAAAAAAAGGGAATTGTAAAGGCCTCTCCCAGTTCCCGGGGGGGGAACTGCACACCACAGTGCACGTGTGGGCTCATGCTGGCTGCCGGCACAAGCTTCTGCTGCCAGGCATGTCCAACATTAGTAAGGAGAATCAAGTATACGCTTAGGTCTGGATCAATTTACTCGTTGGTTGGGAAAAGGAGAGGGAACCCGGGTACAGAATGGAAAGTTAACAAAGAAGCTAGGGGAGGGAAGAGGTAAGGATGCATCTTCCTCCCATCTCTAATAATAGTACACCCGCACACTACTGAATTTCAGGCACAAATGCTACTGGAAAAAGTCCTTTTTATTACAGTTGTCTCCTGAAAAAAACAGACCATCAATTCACTGCTTTAAAAGAAATCATTACCTTTTTGCCAATGTGTACATTTATGAAGGGAACACATAATTCTTTCCAGAAGTATAATTTGAGTATCTGTAAATACATCGCTGGCTTCTTTATCTTCTTGTTCTACCACTTGTCAGGTGCCCTGGGCCAGTGTTGCTCTAAGAGCCATATTGAGTAGTACAAGCTGAGCAAGAGCTTTGAGGTATTTTTATGTCTGTTCACTTGCTAAACCTGTACTCTGTTTTTTCTAATGCTGTTAAACTGAACTCCCTAGATTAAGCAGTTAATATAGGTCAAAATTAGTCCTTCAGGGGTGGACCAGACTCTACGTGCTATTCCCATTACCTGCAGGGTTAAGCTGCGGTATTTGTCTCCTTATTTAAATTCTGCAGTGTTGTTGGGTACTTTCCAGTATTTTCAAATACCACAGATAGCTCTGCTAAACTCAGCTCTCTCTAAACCTCCTTTTTAATATGCTGCTGCTTCATTTCTAACTTTTTTACCCTTATTCAGACCTACATCATTAAGGAATGCCTACACATCGCCTTTGCCCTCATAAATAGAAAGACCTCCTTAAAGCTTTCAAAGTACTTAGCTGCCCTGCATAGTGTGGTAAAGAGGGTGAAATGGAATATATTATGAAATGTCATACCCAGTCCAAATTGGATGAGCAATTAGTGAACTAATAGTAAGGTTGCAGCACTGTTTCTTCAGAAACCTTTAATTTTGACATCAATAGGCATCATATGTATCTCAGTGTGAAATAACTTTATAGCTTTGGTTGGTCTTATGATAGCAAAGCCTAGAAAACAAAATAAAGGATCTATGGCATTGTTAATGGAACGATTAAAGTTGCAGACGAAAATGCACAGAAGTCAGGATAAGAAATGTAACATTAGCTAATTTCCTTTGTACTTTTATACTGTCTACTATGGGAGACCATTGAAATCTAGGTCTGGTTACACAAGTATAGAATGATTGATAGCTTGACACCAGTCGAATTAGTCTGCCTAGGCAGCCTCTATAGTCTGTGAAGAGGCAGAAACCTTGTTTTGCCACTTTGAATTTGCCCTGTCTCACTAGGCAAAAGTTAGCCTTTGTGAATTAACCCCCTGACTCCCTGCATTTTAGTTTACTGGATAGGTTAAAGTTATTGCAACTAATCCTCACTATTTCAATTCCTGATATTTGCACGTGGAAATTGAAAAATCTTGTTTTGCACTAACGTGAGCGCTTGCCTATAACTTCCTAGGTTAATTTTTTTGAAAGAAAAAGAAAGGGGACATAGTCCAAGTTTAATGGCAGTTTAGCTTTATAGGCCTCAGTACAGGATCCATCATTAAAATTAAGCATGTGCTTAATTGGTTTTCTGAATATGGATGGATTTAAGCACATGCTTAAATGCCTTGCTCACTTGAGGCCCTAATGGACCATGAAAACTTAAAAGTTCACATTTCATTGAGATAAATTGAGTGGATAATCATAAATTTATCAGAACAGAAGCTGCTGCTTGCTGTACATGTAGACAGCACCTTGTAGTATTGTTCTCTCTCTCCAGCTGGGATATCATCTAGATCTTGATTAAATAAAACAGTAGCAGCAGAATAAGAGCTGTTATTTCTCTCTCAAATCATTTCAGCAGTACAGTATTTGATAGTATGTTGTCCGTGCATTTGCCAGAGACAAAAAGAGTATTTTTATATGTAATATTATAATTTACAAAATTATTAAAAATTAGGTGGAAGGAAAAACCCTGAGAAAACAGAAGGGATACTTAGAACCAAAGAATCCACCAGCTACTTCATCGCTGTACACTGTCTTTCCTAGATATGAATTTATGTTTTAAAGCTCTCTCACAAGACTTGTCTGTACTAAAGGACTTTGCAAAAATGTCATACACTTGGTAACAACAGCAAAGGCTTAAAGATATTTCTACTGTAGACTGGGTTGGTGGTAATGGTGGCATTTTCAGCATTAGTCCTTTGTGTTCTGTTAAGTGTTATAAATCTCCGTTTCTATTCCTATTCATGGGCCTGTCCTTTGCAACTATCTCCACGTTCCTGCTGTGTGCTAATGGTAGCAACAAATGGAAAATTAGCAGAAAGTTCCCAGTATGGATGCCAGAGTGGACACAGCATTGACGTAGGTGGTTGAGGAGCACTATGCATTGCCTCATCTCTGGTACGTTTTCTGTGTCACAGAGTGACAGGAGCAGACTTGTAGCATGGGGCTGCTGATGCAGAAGGGCCCATTTCAGCTGTTCTATCCCCAGTTGTTATAAAGTGCAACAGCTCTTCTGCACCTCCTGGGTTGGTACATAGGGAATCAGGGAAAAACTGTGGTCTTGTACTGGGAATGCTGTGGCAAGAAAGTTGAAGACAGAAACTTAAAAGGGTCTTAAAACCCCCTTATTTTACCCCTATTTATTCTCATTTACCTAGCAAAATTTTTTTCAGCTGGACAAGAGTTGTTGCAATGGCTAGTGCTGAACACTCTACTCAGCAAGCCATTAACTGGTCAGCAAGCTGTTCCATTAGCAGCAGCCCAGGGAAGACTGGTGAGATGCAGACTTGTGTCTGGGTTGTCTATGGGATTTTCTTGTATTTGATAATTATTGAACTCATGTTTCCCTCAGTAAGAAATCGGTATTTTCTGAGATGACTTGCCCATGTTTTGAATTAGACAAACTGTGGGAAATGGTACAAAAACCTTTTGGAAGGAAGGGGAAACAGACCAAAATAAAATATTCATATTGATACTATGATCTCAAATGTCAGTCCTTAGGAAACAAGACTATGAGATTTCAATAAAGCTAATTGTGGTGGACATGTGCTGGATAATCCAGTGATAGGGTCTGGACACGTGATGCTTTTTAAAATAAAGCATACAGGACAGTCACAACAGTGTTTGCTGTTGCTTATACAAGGCTCTGCACCTACCAGCTTTTTATTTTTCTCTATATGTTACAACTTCTCAGTTTGTTTTGAGACATGTTAGATTATAGAATTAAAAATGCTGGGGGATAAATGAGCATGAAGCACTGTCTGGACAGGTGACAGCCAGAAAATTTAACACCTTGTCCTTTATGATGAACTTCACTAACCTATACTTGTTACGTTATATAACTATTTTGTTATCGCTGTCATATAAACATTTTACCGAAGATCACAAAAGAAATGAGGTACTTGAAAGAGCTGCAGAATTACTTGGGGGGTGAAATTCATGTTCTACAGTAAAGGCCTAAAGAAGATAAATTAGCTTCATGTGTCTAAGAAAGGTGAAAAGATATACAAAAACCTACGGTGATTATGTTGTTCTGTAATACAGTATTGCCATGGCCAGTAACAAGCCATAAGATTTGCACTGAGTTTGCAAGGTGTCAGGATTTGTTCTGTTTGAACTTTCCTTGACCTGCCTGCAGCCTTGTTTGACTTGGTTTACTGGTGACCACAATTTGTCTAATTCTTTAGGACTTTATGGCTGATGTGCTTTACTTTTTTTTATCTTTGTGTGGTGCTACCATGTTTTTACCAGTACAGACAAAGTCAGGCCAAGCAGGATAAGAGACACAAAGGGTGCAGTATGGAGGGGTGCAGCCTTGGGATGAAAAGACATGGCGCTGAGACTCCACACTGAGACCCCACAGCTGAAGAAATGCAGACCTAGAGCTGGGCAAAAATGTTTTTTAGAGTAAGAAAGCAAAAAAAGAGATAGTCTCTAACATATGTAAATCCACCCTAAAAAATTGCCTATAATGTGGAGGTGCAGATCAGTGAAATAAAGGCTCGATGTCTATAGACATTAGCAGATATATAAAAGTGACCCCAAGTGAATCCATGACCGAGAAAGAGGAAAATATCAATGTGAATATTATATTCCTCCTGGCAAAAGAGTTCGGATGCTGACAACCTCTTGTCAACACCGCCAACATCAGAATGAAACCCCCGACCTTAGGACTATGAGGAACACCATAAGGGTGAGTAGAGGGGTAGAAACTAACGTGTACAAATTTAACTGTATTACTATTACTGTTACTATTACCAAACATTTTCTGCATAGACATATTTTTCTCTTTCCGTAATAATTATATCTGGACTAACAATGATTCTTGGATTAGACTGTTAGGATTTCAATTGTACTACTAATAAGTTTTGACTGTATGCATAAGGTATGTTTCCTCTTTGCATGTAAACAAGATTTTTAACTACCTAAGGAAGAAATTTTGAAAACATACTGCTCTTTTACACTAGTAGAAAATAGTTTAATAAGATCCAGTGGTCAGAAATTGATGTGGATGAAAAACGACGAAATGGTATTTGTTATATGCTGCCAGCAATAATAAATACATACCAAAATAAAAAGCAAATTGTGCAAAATAGGAAAATGGTCTTAATAGCAAAATGTTAATCAGGAATGTGCATTTCACCATAGGAGTTTGTTTTGGCTTTGTCATTTTGCCAATGGCAAGCTTTAGGCAAGAGGGAAATAATATACTACTATAGCTCATGGAAACAGTCTGCCCTCCCTTCTACATTTGCCAGGGCGTTGTTGTTGCCGTGGCTGTTAGTGCTGTCAGGCTCCCTGTTTATGCTCCCACAAGCTCCTCAAAAGAAGCGGCACTTGTTTAGGCTCATGGAGGTTTTCCATTAGGAGCGTGGAGAGGGAGATCATCTACATGCTTCTTCACTCTCACTTGAGCTCAGAAAAAAATTGCTCTGTGCAACGTTTGCTGAAAGACCTTGGCTTTTCAGGGGCTGCGAAAGCTGTACATAAAATGAATTTTTACTGCCAAAATGGATCTTGTTATTTGGAGTGGTTTAGGCTACATTTGTACTAAGCAACAAGTAACTTCTTTGGAGAGCTGCGACGAGGCTTTATAAGAACACGGAATAGAAGCAAAGAGGTCACATTAATTTATACTTTCATAATATCGAGACTGTAAGGAAATATATTTTAAATAAGAATTGACATAGGAGACCTCCATGATAACAGCTTATATTGAAGGAAATCATTCTTATACAATATATTTCTCAAGGCTCATAAAAGATAGCAATAACAAACAACATTATGCAGTATCTGGGAAATTCTATTTACTTAAAATGCTTTTTGCTTTTATTATTATCCAGGTTCATTCCTTCAGTGGAAGTTCTGATTGCAGCTTGAGCAATGTGTATGATCTCATTACAACAGGGCTGTATTAGAAAATCTGATACTGATAGTTCCAACAATGGCACCTTTCTCTTATTATCTGTCACTTGGCTACAACAGGAGTCGTGCAAATTTCCTGCCATCGAATTCTGGCAGGTGGCTGGAAACCAATCTAATATGCTGCACAAATCCCACATATACCCTATTGCACTGGGAAAAAAAGCACGTTCAATATCTTGACTGTGGCCGGTTTGGAGCACAGGCTGCCTCACAGGCAGTGCTGTGTAGTGGACAGGTTTGTGCTTTGCTGGGGAGCATACAAAAGGGCCACCATGTAGGCTGTAATACAGATACACATCAACATGACCCTTTTGACCGTACACCCTCAAGTAAGTCACAGGCAGCTTTCAGGGCAATCATTCATTCATTTCTAGTGACCACTTCCTTATTTCCTCATGACTTTCCTATTGCCTGTTCATGTCCAAGGCCAGCTAAATTTTGCCTTTGAAAAGCCCAAGAGGCTAGGTAGTGTCACTTAGCTCCAAGGGACCACAAACACTCAAGATTTATGCTCCCAGACTTTGGTGCTGCAATGAGAGAGGGAAGGAGGATGAGCTACCTCACTTTGTCCCTGTGCAGCTCTCCTATAGTGTTTCAACATTATTCCTAAACCATCCTCTACTTTCATAGGGTTTGTCAGTACTGACAGCTACAACTGGTGGCGTAAGGTTACCTGCTCACAAGCCCTGCACCAGAAGGGCCATGAAATAGAAAGCAAATCCTTCCTGTAAACCCAAAGTTAATGTTTTTGTAGCCTGATAAATTAAGATTTATTAGGAAAAAGAAAAACAAATAATCCCAAAATCTCTCACACAGTAAAACCAAATGACCATCTAAACAGGGAAAATTCAGAACCTACAAAGTGAGAAAAAACCCCAACTATTAAAAGCTGTAAAACCAATATCCCTCTTGAGAAGGATGTCTCTTTTTCTCCAGACTTGCTTTCAATTTTAACAATTTTCAGTGTTTCTGAGATTGAGAGAGTGTCCTCTACCCTGCCTTCTCTTTGGAGTCCTCAGGAAGGTCACTTTCTGTCATTTCTGAGGCTTGTTGTAGGTCTGCCCTCCACTGCAGGTAGTGTCTTGCTCCCTTCAGACGTCCTCCAGTCCCCACTCCTTCAGACTTTTCCCTGCTTTCCTCTTCTCCCACCACTTGTCTTGCCCTGCCCACCAGAGGGGTTAGCAGTCTGGCTTGCTTGGATGCTCTTATGGAAGGTGTGGTTTCCCTTCCTCCCTCCTTTCTAGGGTGTTCCCCTTCAAACCACAATACAGTCACCAGGACCAGCCTTCCCCTCTGCTGCCCCTCTTCACAGCAGCACTGTAATGACATAGCATGATATAAATACAATATACCATCGTGTAAGTACCTACTCGGGAACTAAAATCACATTAACAACCTGGCCTGCTCTAAAATCTTTTTTTGTCAAGGGCAGCACAAAGCCCCACCTGATGGGAGCACACCCATGGCTCCCCTGCTCCTTTCTTGCCTTTTTCTGATTCCATAACGTGCTTTGGGGTTTTTTTGTTGCTCAGTTGCTGATAAGTCTTGGTGGAAGCCTCATGCTGGCCATTTTGAAGACATTTTCTGACAGTCTGGTAGGCAGACCTGCTGAAATAGAAAATTTCCATTTTGAGAATGTTACAGGGGTTTTTTTTGAAGAATAAAGGTAACACAGCAAAGTTGCTAAAGAAAAGCTAATGCCTCTCCTTTGTTTATGAATGCTCGTCTTGATGAAATCCTGTGACTAGTTATCTGCTGAAAACATTTAACATTATGAATTAATAAAACCAAGTGTATAAGATGTTTTCTGGAAAGTCTTTCATGTTGATGATTGCCATTTTTCTTAGTGGAATAAATCCTGCTACTTGGGGTTGTTTCTGTCTTCACAGCTGACATCTCAAAGTAGCTCATTTATTTGGGGAGTAAAACAGATTTAATGAACCACGGGAAACACATGATTTTTCAGAAGAGACCATAATGACAATGGTTTATAGATTACAACAGGCTACTTACCTGTGCCTGAATTGTTTCAAATTTATTTCCTTCAGACAATTTCCTAACCTCAACTACAGTAACAATATGATAGAGCTATAGGTCCACAAGCAATTTGTTAATTAAAATTAATGTTGCATATTAAGCTGTTGCATTTAGCACATAGATCTTCTCAAAGAAAGCATGATCAGCTAACCAAACAAGTCTGTGGGTCTGAGCAGCTGAAGAGATGAAGGATTTCTCTCTTCAGCTGCCTACGACCTTCCTGGCGGTTGTATACACTTATAATCGGCATATCCTTGGGATTATTGATTCTCCTCTGTAAAGTGTAAAGCCGGTTTCTGTTGATGTTTAGGTTATTGGACTGATGTGCTTACCAAAGGGAGCAAGAAACTCTTTTACATTCTTACGTGAGCTAATCAGATTTACATATGATCTGATCAAGTATGATGGATTAGATGGATGGGTGACTACTTGAGACAGAATCAACACTAGAGCTTTTCCTGCATGCCAAATGCTTCCTATCTAGAGTTTATCAAACTCTGGGAGTGAAGAGAAAGTAGAGAGGAATTTGGTCTCACCTGTGTCAAAATTTAAACCAATACATAACATGGCAGCAGTTGCAGGGTTAACAAGCATACATATATAAGAAATATATATATGTATAAGTAACCAGGAAAAAAAATGGGAAAAAAAATCAGTTCAGCAGAGGCAGTTAGATACCCCAGGTAGGTTTTCTGTGAGGTTTAGACACTTGAATCCAAGAACACAACTCACAAAACCCTCACTTAACCTCCCTGGCATCCAAAAGGCCAAGGATACTTGGGTTTTCACCAGAAAGTTCCCTGGTGCAGCCTGTCTTGCACCTGGTCCTCCTCGGAAGTGACAAAACCCAGCATCTCTCTCCTGATATACCCTTCTCTATAAGGAGGAGCCAAGGCTTCTCTTTTTTGCTTTGGCAACTGTTTTGTAATTTCCTTTAACACCGACAAATTCAAGACACCACCCTCACTGGGCTACAAGACTGTGCTTCATCTTCTGTCCCTCCGCTTTGGCCCCAAAATCATATGCCTTTCTAAAAACATAGAGAAATATTGTCCATCCTCAGATGGTAGATTTATATACCTAAATCTGTAAGACCACTTGGGTGCTAAGATCCTTTGAGAATCTAAGAGTTGGAGGAGCCCAGTGTCAATGGCTTTCGTTGGGCAGGCAGGATTTGGTCTTGGGGATGAGTCAAGTGAGCTTGGATTTTCTTTACATTAATATTTTTATGTAGCATAAATACCAAAATAAATAATATAGCTTTCACAGACAAGCTTGCATTTCCAAATAAACTCCAGGATCTACATGATGGAACATTAATTTTAAATATTTGTAAGAGGCAATTTTGGCATTTTTGTTAAGAAAACGTAGGTAGAGAAAAGAGCTGCTGCCATAATTTCCAATGAGCCAAGTAATCCTGCTACCTTTTTTCACATGCATCCCACATCTTTGAAAGGATATGTATTGCATCTTCTATAAGTGGAGAGTTTTGAGATGTGCAATATTTCCTGTGTAACAACATATCAGTTTCAAGTTGTGATGAGAAAAAATTGCTTTCAAATATCACGGGTTCAAAAGTGCAGCTGAAATTTTAAAGTATTAGTTTCACATTCTGCTTAAGAAAAACTGTGAAAAGACAAGCAGAGAGGATACTGAGGATAAAATTCCAATAAAAATAAGATATCTATATCTAGCCAGACAGTCGGTATTATATATATCTATATAATACTGTGTGCATGACAAATATGGTAACAGAGCATTAAGGCTGCATGGTTAGGCAGTCAAAAGTTTGGAAACAACCTAGTTAAGGTTGCTCACTGTGCTGCTATGTTCCCTCACATTGTGAACACATTATGCCTTTTTTTAACTGCAATACTTCTCTGCACACTCTTTCTCAGATAGAATAAATATTTCTTTTGTATAACCTCAGGAAACTTGAAATGTTGTTTATTCCTCTAAGCATTTGTGGATTTTCATTATCATCGTGGTGCAGACAGTAACACAGATGCTCAAGCTGTTTTTTAGCCTTTTGTACCATTCAGATGGCACAGAAGGGCCATAAACCAGACAACACCAACCCACCTCTCCACCCTCCTCCCATATTTCCTTCTGCTGTGTCTGATGTGGAGGCTTTTATCCTGCCTCCCTCCTTCTGCCATTTGTGCGTGGTTAAGTAAAATGAAACACAGCAGTACAGCTTTTCAAATGAGGAAAAAGAGCTGGCAAGACCCCTCCTCCATCATCACTCCTACGCATAACAAAAGGTGCAAGGCAGCATATCCTGTGAGTCTTCACGTGATTTGTCCTTGTCTGTCTCTAAGGCCAGGGTGAAGACCCTCCAAGCCTAGGGGATCTAGGTCTAAGTTTCATTTTATACCAGTTCTGGTCATGTTTTATCTCTCTCACCCTCCTCCCACAGACACATGGTGTCCTCAAGTCCTCTGTTTGGAAGGACTACTAAGCCTGCAGAGAACAACCTTTTCCCACCTGACTTTTGAGGTGGCCTTCTCGGCTCAGTCAACAGAAAAGCTCCCCCACTATGGTGTAGCTAGGAGTCGTTTCACCTACAAACTCAACTGCCTGATAAATAAGCAAGTTTTAACTGTTACTCTCTGGATTTTTTTCTTGGCACGGAATAGGCTCTCTAAATATGATTTCCTTAATTTTCATGCTGGTTACTTGCATGGCTTCTAACCTGTCATTTGTGAAACAGTGCACAGCATTGCAAATCCTGTACCCACGGAAAAGGGGAGCAGCATATCACCTATTTAGAAAAAAGGTACATAATTAGAACTACGACACCTATGCCAATCCCTTTGACACATATCCAAACCCATTGATACCGATGGTCTCACAACAGCGTTGTCCTGACGCAGACCTAGACAATGACTTCTAATGGCAATTTAACTCCGAGGGTTCAAATAATTGTTGGAGCACCTTAGGGAGAGAGGAAAATATTTGTAACAAATTTAAAGATATCTGGTACATCCACATTCTACGTTGTTGGACAGCCTAGGGGGCAAAATCACATGCAAGGGAGCTGCATGCACAACCCTTCCTTTTCCAGTTAGGGAGTTGGCAAACACCCTGTTTTGGGTGGGGTTAAAAACTTCACTAGCTCCAGATGATTATCAGCACTCACCTGCTAGAGATCACTGCCCCCATTTCTGAAACTGCAGAGCATGACTGCTCTTTCCTTCATTTTTGCGCTAAATCTGCAAGGCTGTCTTATATCATCTTCATCATCAGTATAAGCTAAACTTGAAGTCTTGGCACTGAGGCTGATGAGGAGTAGCCACCGGTAGCTTCCTACCAGGACTTCTGTATGTGCATAACCCCCAGTGGAGAAGGAGGGACAAATGGGGAGTGGTGCATATGCTTGCAAAGCAAAGGCGTTTGTATGTCTTAACTGTATCTGCTGGAAGCTTCTTATTCCCATTTTTGTTTTCTCAGAGCTGAGGCTTCAGCATTCTTAATTCTTACATGTTCTCTATAATGGGTGTGCAGGGGATTCAAACCCACTTCACTGCATGGTTGACTAAGAGACTAAGGTAAAAGGGGCAAAATATAGGCTGTTAGTATGAGGTGGAAGCAACATAGAAAAATTTCTTATATCTTTTCAGCTTCTATTTCATTTTGGAGGATAGCATAAAATTCTTACCTGGAGTGATGGTTGTAAAGCTTAAGGAACGCAACATGATTCTGTAATGCGACTCGGCGATAATTTTCTTCTTTTATAAACCTGAGCTTAGCTTAATAGATTTCTATTCTAAAGTTACGTTAGGACAAAGAAGAAAACATGGTGTGTTAAAAATTCAGAGCAAGATCAGCAGGCTGTATGAGAAAAAGAAAAAAGCTTTAACTGGGAAGGTCAGCAACTCTTTAGCAATTTTATTATAAATAACTCAATTATATTGTATAATTCCCATGATTACTACAGACCTCATTGATTACTCACAATGGTACTGCATTAGGATGCTGAATATGAGATGTTGATTTTAATAACTATTCTCTATGTAGATGTACTAGTTTGCAGAAGCACTAGGTTAAGGATACTTCAGTTAAGTGACTCCTGAATGAATTTAACATAATAAGGAGGACAGATGGGCTTTCAACTCCGTAGCAACAGTAAAGAAAACAAGACATCACTGCAGCATAGATCCTTTCACGCTGTTCTTTTTGCAAATACAATGTACTGCCTTTCAGCACATTAGCTATTTCTGCTCGGGATGATTATATCATATAAAGAACTCAGCATTTGAATCAATAAAGGCTAGACACTTCTGACACTTATGTTAAGCAGCAGCTTACCCTGGGAAGAACAATTTTCCATGTTTCTTTGATACATACTGTAATAAATGGAATTGCACTGGAAACAAGGTAATGGGTACCTTCAGCAATGGTTGCAGATCCTGGCCTAAAATTAGTGATGAAAATAATGGGGTTTGATTTTTACCAGAACTTCCATGAGAAATTAGATTTTTTCTACCTGTTCCTGCTTCTTATCTCCACTTTGCAGGCAAATCTTGGTTCCCTTTACTGCCCCCATAATACCTCTCCGATGAGCACATTTCAATATGTGAGCTATTAGCCAGTGTCGAAAGCTCTCCTGAGAATCCAGCTGCAAGTCTATTTCTATGCTCAAAGCCATTATCACTCTGCCTGGATCCAAAGGCATTCGTAACATCTACAAACAATCAAGGAACAACGAAAGATGCAATTCCAGCAACTGGAATTTAAAAATCCATTTCAAATACAGAGGTACTGTAATCTGTACAAAATGATTAGATTTCACAGAACTACTGAACTATTTTGACAATTTAGTCCTTAAAAATCTGTACCAATAACTATATTGCAAAACACAGAGGCATCAGCACAGCGTGATGCAAGTCTCTGATCTCAAGTTAATCTTTAAAAATAAAATGACCTAGAAAGAATTTATTTCGTTTCTTATGTAGCTGAGGGTTTTGTGTTACACTCTGCAGACAGGAAAAGCCTGGAGAGGATTTCGTTTGCTACTTCTTATTGTCATTTCTGTTGAGCTGTCACTTACCCTTATTAATCTTAAAACAGACTCTGCCCAGCATCTTCCCATGTAAGCAAGACTCTCCTGTTGGGAACCCTGAGCAGGATGCTTGGTGTAACTTCCAACATTTGGGCCAACATATCATATGTGATGTATGAAAATTTTTCTAGACAGTTTTCAGAGTTATAGCTGCAGCCGTGGTCTCCCCCTGAGGCTTTGCAGAAGTCTTTTGGAGAGAGGGCCCAGTCTCCTGTTATCCTTGCTTAGTCTGTGTTGGGGTTTGAGGAAACCCAAGCCTTTCCCTGCCCAACACTTCAAGCTCTGTCGGCATCAGTGCTGCTCCACGGACCCTCTGCTTTCTGTATTTGATGCAGTGGCGTGTGGGTGAACCCAAAGGGAGGCTCTCAAACGATGGGCTCGTGAGTCTCCATCAGCATGAAGCAGTCTCATTCATCACAGCTGCCCTCTAGACAATACAACAACCCCATCCCTACTCTGGATAGATCTGTTTATAATCCAGGCGTACTATTACTTCCCAGCAGCAAAATGAAACAAATGCGTTGATGTATATACAAGGAAAAAGTTGTGCAGGGCCATAGAAAGGTCTTTTTGAAGAAAAATGCATGAACATATACGTGTATACCTGTGTGTGTACGGGCATGGATGTATAGAGAAAGGAATTAAGGAAGGTGCTGCTTTTATATACTCTTATGTCTGACAAATAAACGAACTGTCACCTGTATGCCTGTTCTTTTAGTAGAAAAGGGATTATAAGGGGTCTCTGCTGATTATTACAATCTGTCATGCTTTCACATAAAAAAAATACACCAAACATGTAATGAAAATATTTTAGTGGATGCTCAGTCACTTTGAACCCAGTTATCCATCATACTTTGCAAATGCAAGCTGTAATAGAGGGGAATTTTCTCATCTTTTCTCCAGAACAGAAAAAGAACTATCAAACCAAAGTTTATGGTAGTTCATCTTCTTACACAAAGACAAAGGAATTAAACCGTACAAGGACCAATTCAGGTTCATGATATCTGTTTTAATAACCATGATCAAGGCTAGATTTTCAGTCACATTTTTTTACTTTGAATCTTAAACTCTAAGAAGTTCCCTGGAGACTCCATGCTAACATGCATTGTAGAATGTAAAACATATATATAATGCTCAGTTTCATTAATTTTAACTAAAAATAATTGTCTGTGTTTAAAATTTTATCTTCCTATTATGTTACATAAAAGCATTAACTCTATTTTTTGATAATTATTTTTAATCTCATCTATTTTTTTACTTCCTAAGATTAAGAATCCTATGGGAAGACTGGAACTCTTGTCTGATTTAATCTCGTACGCAGATTTGTCTTTGACCCTATTCAAATCACTCTCTTGTTTGCCAGAAGACATTCTAATGACGATTTTCAGGCAAAGGCACTACCTGAAAAATAAGGCCAGTTTTCAGTCAAGTCTAAAGGACAAGATACCACAGTAATAGCTGCTTGTCTGATTTATTAAAAGAATAATTCTTAAAAAAAAAAAAAAGGTGTGAGACTAAATAAAATTAACAGCAGCTTAAGATCCATATATAAAACACAGCAGAGAGAGTATTTAAAGAAAACTCATCGCTATTTTGCTCAATCCCACATTTTTTATTTTGGTGCCAAGCCCTTTCACCATGTTTCTACACAAATCTAAGCTGGTTAGATATCTCTCTTTGCCTTCACTTCAATTATTGGAGCTGTAGATTCCTTAACAGTGAAATGAGGACCACAACACTTCTCTGCTTCACCAACCAGCGTAATTTTTAATTACGAAGGTGTGGAAAAAGATTTTCTACCTTTATGCCCAGTATAAGCCTCATTTTTATAATCTGTAAGCATTTCTTTCCTAAAGTTCCTCTTCACCTGAATAATGCAGCCGGTTCCTTGAATATTTTCCCCAGCCCTTCTGTCCCCTGTCCTGTTTTATGCTTTCTGCAGCCAGTATTTAAACAAACGCTTTAAAACAGAAAATTCATCTTCTGTGCCCATAAATATATAAAACAAAAAGGTGAATGAAATCTATACTTGGTTCCCATCCTGCTTTTGGTATACGACAGCAAGTATGTGACGTGGATGAGTGAGTGCAAGGTAGGCCAGAAGGGGAAGCAAAACCGCAAAATAAAATGGCTCCTGAAAAGCAGGAAAAGATGCCATTCAGTGATCACAAAATATCAGAAAGCTAAATGCAAATTTGTCCTTGAAGAGGCGAATGGAAAGGAGAAAGACACTGGAAGGAATTTAGGAGGTTGAGTTTAATTTTTCTTCAAGTTTCAAGTTTGTCTGAAGCAGAGACAGAGTTTGACTCTCAGTGCTGCTGACATTGCATAAAGTGAACCCACCGGTGAGGTTTAGATGAAACCTAGGTAAACAGCACCAGATTTCATGCTGTTCTAATACAGACCCCCATGAAAGCACAACTGTTCAGAAAAATATGTAATATGCTTCAAGTATGTGGGCCTACAAACCTCAAGAGGAACCACTGCAATGGTTCTAGCCGAATGACTTTTAATTTGACACTGAAGAGGCAACCTACCAAGTAATAACTATGAAAACTGCACAGGGACCATAATTCAGCTTACTGTAGCTGTGTTTTAAGCACAAGGAGATCTGCTATATATTACTGCTAACCTTAACACAAAGCCTACCTTGCTATCAGGTGATTGCTCCATTTTTTAATATGTGTGTGATCCAAACAAAAACCAAATCATAGAATGTGTTGTAGATTAAACACAGACATGTTTGATGTACCACTTTGCATATACTAAAAGAAAACACAGAAGCATTTGTAGCAGAAAAAACTTGCCTGAAAAACAAAATAATTCTCCCTCTGAGATCACTGGCAAACCACCCATGACTTCACTGGACAGGGCAGGTAATGTGTCTCCAGATGTCTCATCTTAGCCACAGATCATTACCGAAGTCACGTTCCACTACAAACACAACCCTTCCTTCCCATATAGCACTTTCTTATTCAAAGAACTGCTTGAGCAGTAGCTGATCAGGACAACAGCTCAATGGGAAGTGAAAGTACTATGTCCCTTTTCCAGAAGCACAATGGAGGTCAGCAGTACCAATCCAGGCCCAAACAGGAATTAAAAATCATGAGTTCTGGCCTGTCACTAGTTCCTTCTAGTCCCCATGAATCTAAAAGCAAACATTAAGGAGAATAGTCATTTATTGATGCTGTTCTGCACTACTATGCAGAAGATGCATGCTTAATTCCCAGCCCCTTGCTCTGCAGAGACCACAAGCACTTAAACCAGAATGTCTCATCACTTCAGTAATGACATCTCCAGGGATCTCCAGTGTAGGGCGGATGGGCTACAAAATCTGAGAAAGTGACTGATTCTGTCTATCTTGGTGCAAATGCTGATTCCCTAAAATGAGAGCACAAGAAGCTGCTGCAACACAGTGTTATTAAAAGTCTTAAATATCTGTTTATTGATGAATACCTGAGTTTTATTAATCAGCTAGACCCCTCTGGTTTTGTGAAATACTTTTAAGAAAGTGTGACATGGGAGTGAAAAATTAAGATGCAGAAAAAAATTGTGTACGCTCTGTGTAAATAAAGTGCAAGACATAAAGTACAGAAACACACCGCAGAGACATAGCAGAAATGGTAGATGCCTCACTGCATAATCAGTTTACTAATCCAGTCATCAGTCAGGACTAATAGGAGCTCTACATTTTTATTCTGCAGTGCTTCAAAATCTGGGTCAGCCAAAAAAACCCCTCCGGCTGCCTGCCAGAGCCCCTGCGTTTCCCTGGTAGAGGGAGGCATTGCCAGCACCGACCACTCCGAGGAGCCAGAAGGCAGCAAACTGCTGCCTAAAACAATAAAATCCAACTGGCAGCGATGTCCATTTTGTTTATAACACAATCTCTTTGAGCATTATGAAACTTTGGAAATGCTTGACACCTTCTGGAAGTCAAGCAAGATCTTATTTATCACGTCTCAGCAGTAAAATACCTGACCTATCCTGAATGCAGATAGAAAATTATGATGGTGTTCAAAGAAGGTTAAAAAAATTATTTGAAACATCAGGAAGCAATTTGCAGGCTGTAGTGTGAGCACCCTTTACGTGAGTCGCACGCAGACAGGAGCAGTGGGAGACCGGCACTTTTACCCAGCTGGACCCCAGGACCCCGACCTCGGCTACACCCTCGGCATTAATTAGTTATTGGAAAAACACCCAGAAAGGTGGGGCATGCTACTTCCTCCTGGAGTTAAGGACCAAGAAGACGGCAAGAAAGGAGGCAAGGGCTAGCAGGCCAAGCAAGCCTTTCAAACAGGAGGCAGTGTATGGGGGTCGGCAGCAGTGACCAGCTCTGCCACCTCCCTCCACACCAGGCACTGCGGCTGGGCCGGTGACAGCTTTCACAGGTGCTGTGGGGCCCTGGGTCAGGTGGCAGGGCCATTCAGCATGACGATAAGAGCATATATCTATATACACACAAGAAACACGTGCCACCTGTGACTCTAAGCCAAGAGCCAGAGGCAGCAATGCCTGCCCTCTCCCCGAAGAAATTAGTAGGATGGGGAAGGGAAAAGACGTGGCTGTAGCATTGCCCTGGAAGCTTGTGCAGCTCCTTCAGCAGCTCCTCTGTCAAAATCCACACAGTGGTTGAAACAGCCTTTTGCCCAAGGAAGTTTTGTCCAGCTTGTATCGAAGACTTTTTCCAGACCTCTGAGATGTTTAGCTGTGCAAAGGCTCTACCACATGCCTGGTCATCTCAGATGCATTACGTCTCTGCTTTGACCATGGTCCAGGCATGCACTGAGATGCTCAAGGTTTCTGTAGTTGTGCCGTGTAGCTCTGCTCAATGAGGCTGATGTTCCCAGGATGTGTTTGCTGGATCTGCTGAGAAAGAGCTCAGTGTATGATATATCCCTGAAACATGGTCTTTACTGTTTGTGCACAAAACGAGTGTTTGGCATGTAGGTACATACTTCCACCTAGGAAATGCCTTGTAGATACAGAATAGAATCATAGAATAGTTAGAATTGGAAGGGACCCCAAAGATCATCAAGTTACAACCCCCCCGTCACAGGCAGGGACACCTTCCACCAGACCAGGTTACTCAAAGCCCCATCCAACCTGGCCTTGAACGCTTCCAGGGATGGGGCATCCACAGCTTCTCTGGGGAACTTGTTCCAGTGTTTCACTACCCTGACAGTAAAGAATTTCTTCCTAATATCTAATCTAAATCTCCCCTATTTCAGTTTAAAACTGTTACTTCTCGTCCTATCACTATACTCCCTACTTTGGAGTCCCCAGCACAAGAAGGACATGGACCTGTTTGAGACAGTCCAGAGGAGGGCCATGAAGATGATCAGAGGGTTGGAGCACCTCTCCTATTAGGAAAAGCTGAGGGAGTTGGGGTGGTTCAGCCAGGAGAAGAGAAGGCTCCAGGGAGGTGTTATTGTGGCCTTTGAGTATCTGAAGGGGGCCTACAAGAAAGCTGTAGAGGGACTGTTTACAAGTGATAGAACAAGGGGTACTGACTTCAAACTGGAAAAGTGTAGATTTAGATTAGATATCAGGAAGAAATTTCTCACTATGAGGGTGGTGAGGCACTGGCACAGGTTGCCCAAAGAAGTTGTGGATGCCCCATCCCTGGCAGTGTTCAAGACCAGGCTGGATGGGGCTTTGAGCAACCTGGTCTAGTGGAAGGTGTCCCTGCCCATGGCAGGGGGGGTGGAACTTGGTAATCTTTAAGGTCCCTTCCAACCCAAACCATTCTATGATTCTATAATGAGTCCCTCTCCATATTTCCTGTAGGCCCCCTTTAGGTACTGGAAGGCTGCTATAAGGTCTCCCCAGAGCCTTCTCTTCTCCAGGCTGAAGAACCCCAACTCTCTCAGCCTGTCTTCATAGGAGAGGTGCCCCAGCCCTCGGATCATTTTTGTGGCTTCCTGTGGTCCCGCTCCAACAGTTCCATGTACTTCTTATGTTAGTGGCCCCAGAGCTGGATGCAGTACTCCAGGTGAGGTCTCACCAGGGCAGAGTAGAGAGGCAGAATCACCTCCATCGACCTGCTGGCCACCCTTCTTTTGATGCAACCCAGGATACGGTTGGCTTTCTGGGCTGCGAGCGCACACTGCCGGCTCATGTTGAGCTTCTCATCAACTAACACCCCCAAGTCCTTCTCCTCAGGGCTGCTCTCAATCCACTCTCCCCTGATCCTATATTTGTGCCTGGGATTGCCCCGATCTGTACAGATGTGTGGAAAGGAGAGACTAAGCAGTGGTTTGGATGTTGCAGGGAAAATAAGACTTTGAAGGCAATTTGCCCCAAAAGAATGACCCAAGTGCAGTGACTTCCTCACATTTTCACATGCACTGTGCTTAAAGACATAAAGGTGGGCAAGCCACTCTCCCACAGACATCTACATGTCTTTAGCATTGCGTACTTTCTATTATAAGTAACAGCAACACCTTGCTTTTGTGGCAGAATTGTGAATAAAAACTCTTACAAAATCAGCCAGAGCTGTGCATACAGCTTTAGCCCCCTGCAATCAATACTTTATGGATAAGTTGATGCATGCACTCTGAAGAAAATGAAACGAAATGTACCATGTCAGTTTACATAATCCAAGAGCCGATAGCCTTCATTTTCCGAGCCACCAAAACAAAGATATAAAATAAGGAGACTCAGAGGCTGGAGTTTAATCTCTGTATATTTTGCCTTTTTTTTTTTTTTTTTTTCCAAAAAATGTCTCAAAACCTTTTGAAGGGGGGGAGAAACAAGTGTCATATGAGAGTGTCATAGCATTTCAGACATAGGCTAAAGAAAAGATGTAAATCAGGAAAAATGCTGCATAAACAGCCTTCTATCTGTATTATGCTGGCTGCCTGACACATTAGATAAGTCAGTGAAAGGCAAAAGATTTCAGTATTTGACATCTGAATTTACCACAGGACTTCAGTTTTCAACTTTATTCAGCACCCAAAAAGAGTATAAGGGGAATACTCCTGGGACCATGGACAACCAGAGCCAAGCCCATGCTGTAAGAGTGTGGTCTTACTGTCCCCTGCTCTCCTTGTGGTCTCACTGTCCCCTGCTCTCCTTGCCTTTGTGTGTTTGTGGCTATTAGATTCATGTGCATGTGCAACTAAAAGGTTGTTTCGATGATGAGAGCTCTTCAGGATGCCTTGTTTAAGCACCGTGACTTTCACAGGCAGGTGATGGCCTCCGTGGGTCCTGTCAGCTTCAGGTACTGATTATTCATCCAAACATGCACATGGGCACTCTTTCGTGTACGGCTGGATGTGCGCAAAATTGATGGCTAGGTTGGAAAGTATTGGCTTGTATTAAAGATGGAATGATTCCCTGTTCATGTTTATTCTCTTATTGTTTGAAATATGTATCACATAAGGGACAATTTCTTCCCACAGAATGAGTTCAAGACAGTTACTCTGATAATATGACTTATCAGATATATTTATGCCAGAGACATACTTGGCGATTACATGAAAATTAAAATAAAATAATATGTATTTTCTATTATTTTTAGCAAATACCATGGCATTGGCATATAAATAAATAAATGTTAAAAAATAAACAGAGAAGCAACCTTATGTCTGCCAAGTTGGCAATTAGGTGCCTAAATACCCTTACAAATCTGGAACATTATAGTGCTACAGCTGGTCCTACCTCTCCAAGTTATCCTTTCTCTTTTTTCAGGGGAAAAAAAACCAAAAAAGCAGCTGAGGACTTTGAGAAAGGAAGAAGAAACAGGTTGCCCTTTACGTAAACATTCATCCTAGTACTGGAATATTTACATATATACCTTTACATTTGCAGATTTTTACATTTACTTTTTGCATTCCTGCACAGTTCTGTCAATTGTCATGATGTACAAGATGAAATAAAAAGTTAAAAAGAAAAAGATAAAGCAAACACTAAAAAATCCCTTAGTTTGGACACCAACGCAACTGATAGATATTATTTGAATCTAGTACTTCTAGGGCAATATTTGTGTTCTGTTTAATCAGGTAAGGTCTCAAGAGAACAAGCAGTTGCTGACTAGTCTCTTTCTAACCCTGGGCATCAACCAGGTTATCCTAAATTCCCTAGCTTTTCTGCAATGCGCTTTTAGAAACCACTTCATGGTAAGTGCTCAAGACGTTTAAGAGGTGGACCTCACTGTCTAGTGGACCTTGTGGTGAGGGCAGTGTCCCTGCCATGAAAGCAAAGTTAGAGTCTGCATGGAAGGCCCATCTTTCAACTCAGTTGGACCAAGGGCTGAGGGAGAAGAAAGTGTTTTAGTGTAAACGGAGACGTCAAAACTGACAAGGAAAAGTCAAAACAAAGCCATCCACAGCAATCAATGTAGTACCAATTAGAACAGTGTCTGTTGCTAGGTGCTAGCCAGGAAGAAAATACCTGCACCGTCTTCCCTGTTTTCATCTCCTCTGCCCCACTGTTAATTCTGTACTACTTTGTCTCCTCAGTTTAGTCTTCATTCTTGTGTTTTTCTTCACAGTGCCTCCCTAGAACCTTTTCCTCATCCTGGGCTACTAATCTGTGGGATGATAAACCCAGGAGACGAAGCTTTTTCCTGCTGTTGCAGTCAGCTACTTTTTTTTTTATTCTTGCTCTGTCTGTTCTCCCATTCTTACTGATCTCCTCTGAAACATACAGGGCAGAGGACAGTAGAGAAGCACAGAAGGAGGGGAGAAGTATAAGTGAAGTTATTGTCCAATGCAGAAGAAGGCTCAAGTTACAGCGTCTTTAGATGGAAAAACTATCAGAAGTAAGGTTTTAGAAGAAGAAATGTCTTCCCTGCTGACAGCACCGTAAGGGATAGCTTCAGGGCAGAATTTTGAAAACAGAGGTTGTCTTGACCTCTCTCCAGCCTTGCATGGTGCTCAGCATGATAGAGCAGGGAAAAAAATTTATACTGTGTCAGACACAAAGACACATCTCATTGCAGCAGAGATGCAAAAGCCCTCCTGATTTTTCTGTGTCTCTGAATGGCAAGAACTGGGATACTGAATTCAATATGACCACAAGAATTATTTCAAAACAGAGAGAGTTCAGAAAAGAGCAACAAAATAATTAAGGGGCTGGAGGGATTTACCTATGAGGAAGATTAAAAGAACTAAATAAATATGTGTAGTTTGGCTAAGTGATAACTAAGGAGAAGCACGCTAACCATCTACAAATATTTGACTGGCATACACACTAGGGAGGGAGAGGAATTACTTAGCATGAAACAAGCAGGTATATCAGGGATAATGGGATGAAATTAAGAAATGGAAAATTGAGGCAGAATTTAAGGTAAATCCTCCTGACAATGAATTCTAATAGTCTGCGGAAAACATACCAGCATATATGCAATAGGGAACAGTCCTGCACTGATAGGAAGGGGGACTTAAGTGACTTGCTGGGCCTTTCCAATCTCAAATATTTATGATTCTATAATTAAGTGTTATTAAATTTAATGACATGTGCCATTTTTTTTCACAGCAAATTCTGACTGTTGCCTCAGGTCAGAAGTGTGCAATTATTTCCTAACTAAAGGTCTTATATTTCAACTCATGAATTCTCCTAAAATTAAGTAGGTAGGTCTCTCTCTCTGTTGGTTTTTTTTTTTTTTTTAACCTAAATTGAATTTCTGTTAATGCATTTTTCTCTTATTTTCAAACAACAGCTATCTGCCCCTATTAGCGACTCATAAATCCCTCTTTATGCAAGGCAAGCACGTGTACTTAAGGCTGCATGGCCCAATGCCTGAACCTGGTCAGCCTCAGGTTGAACGCCTGCTGTGTTCAAGGGAACTGCTGTTCCAAAGCCCAGACGAGCACAGAGGCTCTGCTTACTCTGAGGATGAGCTGCATGCAACAAAGAAAAAAGTGTTGCACGGTATTGCCAACTAAGAACTGCTTACGAAGCTTTGAACCTAGATCGTGGCCATACGAAGAGCTTCGTGTCACCGCTTAACCCGGTGCCACAGCACCATTCCTTAAATGTAAGCAGGTGTTTGTGTGGTAGTTGCCCAAGCTCCCAGCCGGCATCACAGCTGGTGAATAGCAAGTTTCCTCTATTTCACATTGGCAAACACCTTCTTTTTGGTGCATGTGCCTGCTTCTGCCGACACATATTCCAAAGTGTCTCCTGAAATGTGTACAAGTCTAGGAAGGGATCAGAGGATTGTGGTCTCACGTGAGCAGTTATTTTGGGGATCCAAGCTGTTTGTTCTGATCTGCCTCAGGTAGCACATGCTCTCTGAGGTAGCTTGTAGAAGAGAATGTTGTAGTTTTTGCTGATATTCTACCAATGGATGCGTTACTTGCACAGGCCCCCAAGACAGTTTATACAGTGTAATTCTTTGTGAATTATTATAAAAATATAACTTTTGTCCAGGTAACAGTGCTGTTCACCTCCCACTGTGGAAGGGCATCTGTGGCACTTAATGCTTTTGTGATACGTTCTTTTGATTTCCCCGTGTGCTGCAGCTGCAGACTGGATAATTTACCAACACTGTATCAACAATTTGTGACATTCATATTCACTTCATTTTTGACTACTTGCTCAAAGCTCCTTTTTATTATACGTGCTGCATTTCAGCCTCATCCAAGGCAGCAGACGACAGCAGAGTTTCATCTGGAATTAGGATGTGGTGACAGTAATGCCTAAAAACACGCTGGTGTAGCACAGCTAGCATGGGCTTCATCACGAAGGATGAAATGCATCTCCCTCCAGCCCCGACACATAGTCCCCTCTTCGTTACCTGCCACAGGACTGCCTCTAATCCATGAGCCCGGTGCACTTGCCTGCCTGCATGTCTGATAGCTGGTCCGCTGAGGAGATCAGAGAAAGTGAGAGGCTGGGTATTTCTTTCTGGTGTGAGTAAATCCTCGGCGAAAGATCCTGGGTGCTAGCATTACAATAATCTAAACGCTAATTACCAGAAATCTATTTGCCAAATCTTTGCACTTGTAAGATAACACTGTAGCAATCAAGCTGAAGTAGGATAATTAAACAAACCACTCTCCCTTCTTCCCCCAATAGCACTGCAGCCTGTCTTTCATTTCTCAGCACCGAATTGCTAAGATGAGGGTGGCTGATACAAAGATCAATTTGTTCTATGCATTTTACAGGAGGTACGGCTTCAGGACGGCTTCCTCACAAGATAGGTTAGCACTGGACTGTGTCCAGCCAGAAGCAGGTGAAAAAGCTGTAGACAAAGGAAAGGAGGAAAGAATGCAAAGATTTGCCCCCTTTCTCAAAGCAAGAACAGGCACAATCTTGCTCTTTTTTTGAAACAAAAGGATTGGGAATCCAATGTTGGCAGCGATGCTAAATGTCCTGAAGGATCTAGACATTTGGGGTGCAAGAACTGGATTGCTGTTTGTCAGAACTTTTCTGTCTTTCTAATAGTCTGTTCAAAACAGTAAGCGACTCGGTGATAACATGTTACTGACAGCTCTTCATTAAGGTGCATCAAGTTTTAGCCATCAGTTCAGTACACAGTCCTCTCTCTGCCTCCACAGCTTCTATTAAAACTGCTTCTGAGACCCTTTATATGTTGCAGTTTTGGTCTTAAACCCATGAGAAGAGGAATTGTCCTTTGACTTCTAGTCACCGAATACAAAGTCCTTCTCCAGATCTGGATTTTTCAGGAACCTATAGCTTTCCCATTCTGTCTTTTAGAGCATGTATTACAGCTTAACCTATGTACTACCAAATAAGGGGGAGAAAAGGTCTTACGTTTTTAGATAAAAAGGCATAAATGAAGACCCATGGCATCTGAATATGTGTTGTTCAGAGTTTTGTATAGAATCCTTCTTAGTTTTATGTGCATTTTTGCCTTTGATAGATAGGTATTTTTTTACTTCCCTAGTAGCCTTCACTGTTACAAAATGCCTCCCACCAAGTAGCCCACATTTTCACCTTCTTAATTTTAGGCCATAGTTTCTTCTCGCATGTGCCCAGCCCCTGGGAAAACAAAACAAAATGAAACACCCAAAACATACATTTTTATATCATTCTGCTTATCACTCACAGAAAATAAAATAATAAAAAAAAATTAACAGCTTCGTTGTATTTAACATAGGCTGTTAGCTTAACTTTTTAATCAGTTAGATTTTTCGGAACTTTTCTATGGTGGCTGTTGTTGCGTGTCTCTTCAGTTTATTGATTATTTCCATAGCCCTCAGCGTAGACACTGTTCAAGAGAAAATACTAATATAAAATGAAGAAGCTTCTTTCTCAGGCTTCTGAACTGGAAGTCAGGCACTCTGCATAGTTACCATACAGAGCTAGGAGTAATTTATTTATTTCCTTTCACTCAGAGTTTTTGTTGAGCAGGAAACAAGATACATACTTCTGGAGACGCACAAAACAAAATAGCAGTTTACTCATGCATAGAGAGCAAATTACTTTTGGGTAGAATAAGAATGTTACAGTCCAGAATTGGTGTGGATTTCATGTTATCTTAAAGAATAATGTCAACTCTTTCCTCACTGCATTTTTTTAATGAAAATGAGAAATAACTTTGCACCACTGAGGTACTCTTGGATTCAGGACATTTCCACATTCTGCGACTCCTAGCAGAGCTCCTGGCTTACTTCTGTGAAGGTAATTTCTCTGTGACAGCTGTGAGATAGCATCTATAGATTGTTCTGCAAAATGTAACTTTCCATTAGGAGCCAGGGTGACTATTCTCTAGCAATCAGAACCCTTTAATAAACATTTATTTTTGCCTTCTTCACCTAGACAAGACTCTGACACAGTGTTTGGGACATCTGCTGGGCTGGATTCCGGTATATTTCTGTAGCTACTAGAAATCTATATAGTGACAGTTGCTAGCAGTGATAACAGTGGTCAGACATGCAACACCATTTTTTAAAGTGTCCTGTTTAATATATCCCACCTCACATTGAAGATCTTGTCTCCTTACCACTCAGACATAGCTGGGAATGGGCTGGTGAAGGACAAGGGGACACACTGCAATTGCACCGAGAGCTGTACTTTTTCTATGCCCTTGAGTATGTCCGAGCAATTCCTATCCACCAAGACTTTCTGATCTCTCAGTGACCTAATGGTAGTGGCAGGCTGAAATTTCAGCTTATTTCTTTTACATTAACCCCCCTCCTGTGAGAGGCCAAAGGAGCTGGCTTTATCAGCTCCATCAATTTCTTATCAGCAAGTAGCTCACCTTGGGAGGGGGAAGTTCTGGACCAGACATTTGCAGCAACTCCATATCCATACAGTACCACCTGGGCAATGCACAGTCAAAGATGGAAGAGTAAAACTGCTATTTATTTCTTTTCATGAAATCCTCATTTGACATGAATGGATGTGCTTTTTTCGTAACCGACGTTAACTCTTCTCCTGTTGCAAGGAAGGAAGTATCTCATTTCACTGAGCCAGCAGTCAGTTTGGTGTTTTGCATGACTTCCTTGTTAATCTTCAGGTTTATCATGACAGCAACACACTTTTTAAAAATCACATATGGTTGTGGGTTTTCAAACTCCTTAATTTCTATTCTTCCTCCGCTGTTGCTTTTTGCAGAGCAGCTAATTTTCATTCCAGGGATGGTGTACGAAGCAGCCCACTGGTTAACACAAGAGGCGGACGTCTGACAAAGACTGGGAAAGGACTTGGGCTTTCCGTTCTAATAATCACAAGTGCCAGTAACAGGACAGGAGGAGAGACTCAAGCACAAATAAATTAATTATCAAGGACATTATTTATACACTGGGAATTCCTAGTGTATGTGGTGTCTGCTCTAATAACCCATGGACAAATCACCTCCCCTTACTATAACACCTTAGGGAGAGGGCCAACAGAGAAAGACAACTGTAAGTTCCTGTCTAAAGGGAAGAGGATGAGAAGCAGCTTGAAAATCTGCAGGAAAAGACCCTGCATATGCATAAAGAGCAGAGTGATCCATGTGGACATCTGCCCCTCACAACAGCTCCTCTTGCTCACGGCTAGACGTGTTACAGAGTGATCTGCGGTTAATATCAACAGCATTGTGGTACATGGGGATTTGAGCACTCCAAGCTTGCTTTTCCTAATGCAGTGAAACACAGGTAAATGTGGAGATTTTAGGAGAAAAGACAGCCTTCCACGGAAGTCAGCGAAAACTAAGAATCCCTTCCTGGCGTATTCTTTGTGAAAACAATCTAGCTTTCATGTGCCATATGAAAAGGAATCAAAATAAATCTTTATGGCCTAATGTATTTGGACCAGATAGGTAACTATTAAGGGGAAAAATGCCAATGTTGTCAGAGGAGCCCAAATTCTTATTCCTGGCCCATGCGACCGACCCTTTTTATCAGTCCGTTTAACTGGCTACTTTGTAAAAGAAGAAAAATTAAAAAGATAAACTGTTTTCTTTTCTGTAAGTCTCTACATAATAGATCATAAGATTCTGACCTTCAGCCCTTGCTGAAGAAAAATACAAAAATAAGGCACCCATTAAACATTTGACTTTTATGGCTTCCTTATCTATGAACCGTGCGTTCCTCCTGTGTTACTGAGTCACTCCAGTGTTCACTACTATTCAGAACTATTCACAATAGCATCTGAGCTTTTCTTGGGAGGTTAAATTCATCTGCTATTTTGTAAAGAAATAAAAATGCTTTTTTACGCATATTTTTGTTTTCTCTAATTGGCCAGTGAACATGTAGGAGCTGGGTATTTAGTTACATGATGTAATTTGTCACATTTGTTGCTGCAACAGTGATAGCCCAGGATAGTATGAAGCTAGGATATTTAAGACAGAAAAGGGTGATGGTATTGAAATCCACGGAACTCTAAAGCATTTGAAGTTTAAAAAAGGAAATAAAAAAAGAAAAAGAAAAACTTTCCACAACATTTTTTAAAGACAAACATAACCATGTAATTTATGGTACATGGTAATTACTTCTCTGTTTGAGATGTTCACTATTTTCTCCCATTGTAATTTCACATACTGGATAATGGGTATCCTCTGCACAGAAACAACAGTAATGGTTGTGTGGCAGGAGGACGGTTACTTGATCATTCTACAATAAAACGTTGTCTCACTTCTTCTCAATGCATGACTAAAATACAGGTGTGCAGAGGAGTAAAACTGAGAGGCCAGAATATTAAGTTAAAAAAAAAAGAAAGATACTTTGTTGAACAGTCCACAGAGCAAAGCAAAGTCATACCGTATAAAATGGATATGAACATGAACATCGGTTCATGAACTGATATGAACACGAGCATGAAATTCGCATTTTCAAAGTTCCCTGCAGATGACCCTTAGAATATAGCCATTTACTCCATATGGAGGTAAAGATTTGCCTCTTTTTGTTTCTGAAGGATCAGACACAAAACTTGAAATAAATCTATGTAGAGTTTTGCCTGAAATAAAAAACTGTCTAATGATTCGGTGCAAGAATATCACAGTCGTATTCAAACTCCCTTTCAGTTCTATGGGAGCAGAGTATGATCTGCTAGGAACTAAACATTGTTTCCTTTATAAAATAAATAAATTGATGGAGGATTATATTGTGAAAATTTTAGACTCTGCAGGGAATATCTAGATATTAACTTAGTGTTGTGTTTGGGGTTTTTTTAAAGCATTTGTTAAACTATTCGTTGTATCAGGCTTTAAATACATCTCACCAAACTTCGGACTAAAAGCTGTTAAAAATATTCTTTGAAGCCATTATATTTTTTAGTTTGAAAAATCTTTGATAACGGCTAAGGAATTTAATTTTATTACTATGCCACTGGATATCCGTGTTACAGAATTCATATAAACGTATCCAATGTAAACATGGAAAATACTGCCAAGACAAAGTAAAACCTAGTGCTTCAGCAGGGCATGAGCTTACCATGACAGTGTGATGGATGCCAAGATATGCTTAGGGAAAATAAATGTTTCCATAACTTTCGAGTGATAAAGTTTGCATTTACAGATCTTCACAAAGATCTGAATGGATACTTCAATCCTTTAACAAAGATGCCTTTCACTTAGGTTATTACAGTGCAATTCTGAACTTTAAACAGGGACAAATGCTTTTCCTCATGGAGCTGACCTGTCTGCTGAAAAATGGAGGGGAAACCAGAAAGGAGGAAATTCTTAAACAACATTATTGGTAGGTAAAAAGCTACTCTTACAGTCAGTCTTCCAAAGGTAAATACGCAAACCAGTTACAATGAGATGACAGCCTAGAACAGTAACTACGCCTGATCTCAGACAAACCTGAGAAATAATTTCCTGCATATAGCCAAGAGGAAGTAAAACTTCCCCAAATCAAGTCAGCCAACAAAAGGGTATAATGCAGTCTCGCATGTTGTAGAATCCAAAGAATAATATTTAAATACAAAGCCATCATCCTATTTCTAGGAAAACATACTTTCTATAATTCATTAGAATGTTATGAATTTCAATACATTGAAAATCAGTTTGAATTTAAACGACAAACTAATTCTCAATGCAAAGATAAAGCCTAAAGAGGAAAAACAAATCTTATAGAATCCTCACGGATTAATATTGGGTTTCTCTGAGTTCAAATTACAATAATACCATCATCAAGTGAGTCCTCAATTAACCCCATCTGACATTCCAAGAAGAATATTTTAAGGGTTGTGAAGCATGCAAATAGAAACTTCAATTAAAGACCGACTTCACACATTGGACAGCCTGTGAGAATAATGTGAAAAATTATGTAACCAGCCCAGCGCTTCAATAAACACCCACAGATGATGGAGAGGAGACTGACAAAATTGAGGATCAGCATCCTAATTCCTTTCTCAGGTAAAGCCTAGGAAGATTAAGAACTTGTTTACATGGGGGAACTGGGGCTCTCTTCACATTCACTCGGAGCTCGCTTTCCGCACGTTCGGATGACCTGCATTCACACAGCACAAGCCTTATCATGCATTAACTGCTGAGACAAAATATATTCTGTGCTCCTTTTGAAAACCTAGTAGATTCAGAGTGCATTAACTGACGGCGTGCTAATATTCATTGGGTGCAGCTGGGCCACAGGCGCTCCTGGAGGGCTGCCAAGCGCTCTTGCAGGGGACAGCCCTGCCTGCCTGCTCCTGCCCTTGCCTCTCACCGTCAGGTGTTGCTGCCCACTTGAAGGCTGGCGTGCAGTGGGGGCAAGCCCTTTGCTGGTGGCAGACACAACCCGGAGGTCGCAACTGGCGATGCTCCCTGATTAGTATAGCCGCGCTCGGGCATAAGAGCATCGCCTGTCTAGGGTGGGACAGGCATCCTAGAAGGGGAAAAGTGAAGGTTCGGGCTGCTGCGCGACGAAATGTGGCAACAGGCAACTCTTCGGGTGGCTGGTTTGCCGATGGGTCAGAGCTGGGGTTTTCTGCGGTTCTGGGTTGAAATGAGGGGCCAGCATGAACCTTTTTACGTCCTTGGTGTAAACACTGTCAGCACTTTGCATAGGCAGATTGTTAGTACCAAGAAAGTGATCTGGGCTTGCAATTTTCCTTGACTTTTCTGACTTTTACCTTTTCTTTTGCTTCCATTAGATGTAACCAGTGTTATACATTTTGATACACCTCCAGGAGCTGTTTTTTCCACATACCTGCTGGATACTTGCAGCTGTTTGAATTTTTAACCTTTCCTCATATGCTGAATGCAGTGACTGTGGCAGAGAAAAAAACTACTCAGACTTACAGTTTGTTGTGTATGTTTAAAATTTCCTGCTCCCAATCTGACTATCAAATAGGTATTTGTATGTATTTGTGCAGTGCCTGTTTTTCTTCCTGTGTGTTGATAACCTCTTCCCCTAAATGTTCAGAACGGTAACTATCTTCCGTGTTAAAGCCCAGAAATACTGATTAAAAAAAAAGTTGTGAGAATGTAGCAGTTCACTGCATCTCAGCTATCCATTCCTAACTGTTCTCCCTTTCACTTCTGCCATCCAACACGCACATTTTTCCTTCCACCCTTCTTTGGCTCCTCCCAGCAGGAAAGCTCCTCTTCCCATACCAGTATCAAAATGGTGACTGCCAGCTCCTGCCTTTTGATGCAAAAAACCCCCCAACCAAACAAAAAACCCTCCTATATCCCCTCCAAAACCCTATTAATAGAAGCGTACTTACTGTGCACAGTGCAAACTAAGAATAATGTTAAGTACCATCCTAATTAACAGCGTGCAGTAATGCTCTCATTTTAATCAATGGGTTTTGAAGTTCCAGCTTTCAGGGTATGGAATGAAGTACATTTCGAAGTGCTGTGTCATAGGGCTCTGTAGCATGTTTTATAGGCATTTTCTTCCCCAATTGCAAAGGGGAGAATTTCTGTAGCAGAAACATATTTTTGAGGCTTTTTCCCAGGATAAAACTTAGCGGTGCAGCTGTAAATCAGCTCTGCATAAGAAATGCATAGACTTTGTGAGCGGTGAGGCGGGAGGCTGTGGACATCGTTAACCCCTGATGTTCTGGACAGCTGTTTCAAAACACTGTTTCTGCATCAGTGTGCTTTGTGCCCGTCCTCAAGAAGTGTGACGTGCACTTTATGGTTCAGAAAATCCAAGGTGGGAAGCATCAGGAAAAGATTTATGTCAATATGAGGCTTAAAGGCTGAAAGTTTTTCCTTGTGTCTTTTTGTGAACTACTAATTTCAAACTGCTGCACCCTTTTGGGCCTCGCTATTTCTTTCTTACCTTCAACTTGGCTGGTTTTCTTCAGAAATGAGGCTTCTACAAGAAAGCTTTCCATGTACCTGTCTGTCTGTCTGTCCTCCTTCCCTCTCAATACCTTTTGAACTGACAGGAGCATTTCAGCCACATTTGACAAAGAGCGTCAGGTTTCAAATATATGGTGCTCCAAGAAACTTTGGGAAAATACAGAAGACAGAAACATGCTGAGGGACAGGAAGGGATGGCTCAGGCTACTGCCTTTCTGCTTGCCTCTCCCAGCAGCCGAGGGCCACGGCTGGCCCGGCAGGTTCCTCACGCAGAGCTCCGAATCGCTGATGGCGTACGGTTCTTCTTGCATACCACAAGTACGTAGAGGAGAGGGCTCATTACAGTCAGGAATATTTGGGACACAGAGGGGAAGTAAGAGTATGGTATGTGAGGGATCTTGGGAAGATGGAGGGATATTGCTGTGAGGTGGTGTGTGTGGGAGGGGTAACTGTAGGAGGTGGTATGGGTTTATTGCAGATGTGGGGGCTGCGGCGTGAAAGGATGTAGGGCACAGGTCTGTGGGAAACCTAGCTTCATTTCTACCCATGGATATGAAACAACATGTTGTTTGCAACATGTGTAATTTTGCACAGTTTCTTGAAGCAGTAGTTAAATAGTTATATCTTCTTACTTGTATTTTGCAAAAATAAAGATTTGCTTTATTCATCTGAGATATGTTTTTATGAGGCTCATAATACTAGCTACATAAAAGAAAAGTACGTTTCTCATACTTGAGATTTCTTCATGGTTCAATAGATTAAGTTTAAAATAAAAGGCAGTAACAGTGGGAACGTAGCCACACCACACACACAACAAAAACAGTGTTTCCCCACTTCAAAAGGTCTTTGTTCAGTAGCCCTGCACATTCACAAAATAGTCTGTGAACTCCTTTAGAAATAATGTGCTAAATGTTCATGAAATAGAGAGGAAAATGCTACACACAAAAAAAGGGTGAAGTCATATACCCCCTAAACCCTGAATTTTGAACTGTCCCTGTTTATCCCCCATATAAAACACAAAAGTCTTCTCTGATTAAGTGTCCAGGGCAAATGGATTTTGGGGAGGGAGTTTCTCTTCATTTCTCTGCTCTGCTCATGCAATTATGTGAGAAGAGCAGGTACTGCCCAGCAGCTGGTGGCACAGTACCTTCTGCCCTCGGTTTCCGAAACCTTCTCTCACCCTCCAGTACCTTAGGCGATAGTTCGTAATTTTTATTATTTAGAAAAAGGCAGGAGAGAGTTAGGAGGATAAAAGTTCTGTCATCTCTGTTAATGTGGTCAAGGTGGTGGGAACAGCACTATCTGTTTCACTGAAGAGAATAGGTACAGCTGATGGGCAAGCAGTGCATCTTGTGCTCTTGCTAATCACGCTGCAGTGATATTGATAAAGTTGCCATAATAATGTAGAAGGCCAAAAGTGTTACAGAAGCTGGTCTGACTCTGAACTGTGACTTACAGAGCCAAGGCCAGCAGACGGCAAGGTGTTGAATCCATCCCCTCACCCAAACCTTATACGTATTGGTAAAGACCAGCAGTGTAACACTGGACACTTTTTATTCAAAGCAGTTTGAAAAGGTACCAGACGGTCAAAAGGGACAGATCTAGGAATGGGTATGTATGAATTTGGTTCCAGAACTGCAGTTGCAGAGAGGTAAGGCTCACAGCACACCAAAAGAAAAAAAAAATCATAATGCTTATCGCCTACACACACAAAAAATAGAACAGAGTGGGTAGGGAGGAGGAAGCAAACTCACTGAGACGGATATAGTGCAGTACTGCATATGCAACTGCTAAAGGGGTCATGCTTTTGTGCAAACTAACAGGTCACGTAGGCAGATCTGGAAGAAGCTATTTCTGCTGACATTAGAGGACAATTGGCCATTTCAGAGTGTCATTCCCTTGCTCTTCCTTATACCTGTTTGCACGGTGACTATTCTCCCCCTATTGTCCAAACAATTGTTTATTTTTTGATATCACCTACTCACTAGAAATAATAATAAATAGAATATATAGATTAAAAAAAAAAAGTGCAAGACTCTTAAACCTGACAATTTAAATTAGGTTAAGAAGAAGTGTTCGAGATAAGCTAGAAACAAATTAGATGGAAGCCAAAATCTACCCAAGAGATTGCCTCTACACGCTAGAGAAAGGAGAGACAACTCGCTTCCCCAAATGAGGAATCAGCTTTTATGCAGTGGCCAATCTCACAAAATTCCTTTTTTCTGTCTACTTGTTAGGAAGATCCTTACCACATCCCACTGGGCACAGATGTAATCAGAGAAGTTTTAATCTTTTCTCGTAAGCCAGTCCCCTCAGCAATCACTAGCGTTGCATTTCTTTGAATTCCCTTCCAACTGCTCTGCAACACTACGGTAAGAGGTTGTCCAGCCCTGTACACTGTCTTCTAGTGACCAGCTCCTTTCTGCACCAGAGGGACCCAAGAGCATTCAGTAGGAAACATGAAGCATCTTATGGGATCGACCAAGATTTTCCATTTCACCGTTCTCAAACAGAATGGGATTATTGTTCCTTCCCACATAAAGGTATTATGGTTCTTCGACTGCAGACTGAAAAAATAAAAAGAAACTAAAATTCAAAAATGGCTCTTTTGCTCTGATACTGCATTGCAGATTCGCATCTAATTTTCTGCCAATATTATCCACTCAGTCTCTTTCAACATTGCTGTTTTCCAAATTTTTCCTCCCACTGAATCTGTATGTTTGATTAATGTTTTCCCAGATGTCTGAACCTGGGGAAAAAAACCACTTTCAGTCTCATTTTGTTAAGTGCTAGGAATCTCTTTGATGATCCATAGCTAATTTTACTGTACTTGTCACGAAGCAGATGTGTGGCAATAGTCCCCTAAGCATGCTGTATTCAATCATTACTAACTCCACAGTTCTCCTTTCTTCCCCCCCCCCCCCCTTTTTTGTGTTTATTTTTCATTAGTAATTAACCTTCACAGTTTTTCATATTCTCTTTCACTGGTTTAATGAACATGTTTGACACATGAGTTATACAGTTGGTTCAAGCCCATTTTATCCCTCTCTTTTTAGTCTCATCCCTTTGTAGAATACCAGATTATGATGCAGTTTCAGTAATATAACAAGTCTTCATTTTGGCTATTTTGTCTCAATCACTTAGTGCATTAATTCCCCCTATTTCTAATTTATCTGAAAGATTTTTGTACTCAAAGGATGGAGAGTCTTTAAACATTAAGAAGAGGAACTATTAAAATGAAAGACTGTAAATAATTCCTGCTAAAATAAGTTTATCTCTAACTCAGCATCCATAATTTACAATAGCTTTAAAGCTCACCTTTGTTTCAGCCCTCCCTCCTGGAAAGGTAAAAATCGCCTCTGAATTGTCCCTCTTATTTCTGATAAACTTCAGCTATTGCAAAAACAGAGAGATGACTGATGCTATTGAATCTGACAACGGGAGGAATTCATGGAACTATCTAAAAAGAAACAAACCCTTTGTGACTGTACAGAAAATGTGACTATTTAGAATCACAGAGTAGCTGAGTCTGGAAGGCATCTCCGGAAATCGTCTAGTCCAACCCCTCTGCTCAAAGCAGTGTCACCTACAGAGGGTTGCTCAGGGCCATGCCCAGTCGGGGTTTGAATATGTCCAAGGATGGAGATTTAACAGCCTCTCTGGGCAACCTGTGCCACTGTTTAATCACTCTCACAGTAAAAAAAGGTGTGTTTTTTTTTTCTTTTGTTTAAAAACAATTTTTTATATTTCAATTTGTGCCCATTTACTACTTTTGAAAGTCACATCTCATTACACTGACAAAACAGGTTTCTTGCCAGGGTATTTTCTGCAGGAAAAATAAATCAGCTACAATTGTGCATCTATTTTTCTGCAGAAGTTGTCAAAGTGCAATTGTAATACCAGCCTAGGTATTTGTGTTACTAGACATATTGAAGTCCTTATGAAACAAAAGTAGTATCTTATTCACTGTAATGCATATGACAAATACACTGGCTATATACAGAAGTAAAGGAATTACTTGCCAGTGAATGTTGGAATAGAAGCTATAGAATAATTTTTATCATAGTAATATCAGTAGGTATTAAACCAGAAATTATAGTACTGTTCTTGTCCCTTCTTCTAAAACTATAGGAGAATTAACTTGTTTGGCTTTTGCTATTAGATTCCATTTTTGTATATGTGAGAGATGTGCATGTGCATGTGTGTGGTTGCATGCACATTAGGTCTCTGAAGAAAATATTAAGTGCAAACTTAGATGAATTTTGTGTTTGAATCTCAAAATTGGGTGTTGGCAAACCCATCAGGAGTCTATGGTATAGAGTTTCAGCAGGAGCATCATGGTGACTATCAAAAATATTATCTGGGTGACACTCAAACAATTACAAAACTAAAAATTGATGAACTTCAATGCTGTCACAGCCATTGCTTCTTGTCCCTTTCTCAGAAAGCCCTTAGTGCCCAGCTGACCACTTATATAACTTGTATTCAAATTGATTCCTGTAAAGGGGGGTTTTCCTTTCTTTAAGGGACATGAAATACAGAATATTGACCATCTGTCTGATGAAGACAATTGAACATGAATTTTTGCAAAGGGTCATTTTACTGAACTTCTGCGGGTGGATTGCACTGAGCGGATCTTTTGCAACAAATGCCCAGAGATCCTATCTGGTCAGCACCAGGTTTTCCTGTTTAAGGTCCACATGAGCTAACAACTCACTGGCCACCCTGAGGTTGAATACTAACGATATTCACTTTCATTGTCTACAAAATTTTCCTTACTGTGGCTTGTAAAGCTATGTCTAACCTGGGGAACACTGTAGTCTTGCTAGCCCTTGGGTCTGGCTAGTCATAGCCCCGTATTTAGGTAATCCAACAGCCCATCCTCTACACAGCAATACTTTGTAGGAAGGGAGCCAAGGAGTACTGGCTGTGTTCCCCCATCTGGATGACAGGGCAGGAGCTGGACTTTGAGATATGCTATCACGTATGCCTGTTACTTAGTCCAGACATGGCAAATAGCTGGAAATGAGTAATTGTTGTATGTGGGCGATTTAATTTTGGCAAATAATGTTGGTGCTCTGACAGGGACCAAGGTATCATCTTCAGTTTGGAGGTTTGTCAGGTGCAGGATGAAATTTCTCTTCCAAACAGAAAAGGCAAGCCCACAAAAATGCAAGAGGTTACCTAAAAGATGCTACACTTTGCCAGAAAGAGACTTGAATTTTAGGTCTCTCAAATCACAGATAAATTCCTTGGCTTGGCTATTTGTAACTGTGTTTATCCTTCTTTCTGCCCTGGTTAATACCCTTTACCCTCCTGATATATCAGCAAAAAAACTGTTTCTTGCACAGTTGTGCTCTGCACCTTTTTGGAAAAAACAAACTTGAGAGGACATGTTAGAAAGGGAGCGCTTTTCCACTGGTTTTCTTCTTTTTTTTTTTTAACGTCGATTTGACAGTGGGTGGAAAGCAGTGACTTAGATATTGTCACAATGTTGAAACTCATCGGGCTGTGAGGGCACTCTGCCACGTGCTCTGGGAGAAGGGAATGGCATGAGGGAGGGAAGAGGAAAGAACAAGGTGACGTTTCTTGGATTAGAGCTTTTGTAAGCTTCCAGAAGAGAGGAAATTCAGATGTTTAGCTGGAAGCAGTTGGTGGTGAGGGAAGAGCCCTGGCTCAGTTCCCTCTTGGGCACAGGGAGCAGTTTCCCTCCATCTGTTAGGAGCTTCTGATTAGATGAGGTAGGTTAAATCTTTTTTCCCTCTGCTTCCCCTTCCCAATGGTTGTGAAATCACTTACTTGTGTTGCTGGGAGCAAAGAGAAGAGAAATGAAACCACAAAGCCAGTGCAGGGCTTTTTATGCTCTTCGCAGGCTGCAGAGGCTGGAAAGAGATGATTAGAGTGATTGAAGATTGATGTAAGTGATAAGATGAGTAAAAGGGTACTGAAGGGAGCAAGGAACGGTGCATTTACTTAATGGGATGTCTTAAGTTTCTCTGTCAGGCTGCCTTGTTTGCAATCTGTTTAATATTTGCTTTTACCGTGCAAAGAATAACGGTGGCTTATTGTACATTTTCTAAAATTGTTTTCAGAAAGGACAAATTCATATCTGCAAGCGTGTGAATTAGTACAGGGAAAGAGGAGTCACTACACACGTTCTGTGTGCCAGTATGGCTTGTCTTGAGGCCATGCTGAAGTAAAATCAACCGCATCATGTTATAGTGATGTTTTCCACCTATCGGCACTTCTTAGCTGACTGCCATAGTGATTAAACTGAGATTGTACAGGACTGGAAATAGAGGCCAGTACAAGCTCTTCAGGCAGCAACTCACTGACATCAAGCTCTGGCAGGTTTTAGAGAAACAAAACAGACACACAATTACAAAAATAAAAATAAAAAGAGGACCTGGGAAAAGCCTTCCTGCAAACCCCAAATATATACAGGCACACAGACCAAATCTGAAAGAAAAAAACAGAAAGAATATTAATTCTGAAGGAAAGGAGGAAACTTTCTTCCTTCCTATTCTAGCCTCTTCTCTCTCCTCACTCTTCACCTTCTGTGACTAATCTCCTTGGATTCCTTACCTTTCCCACTGTGATATTGATCGATCTCCTGTGAGGCCATTAAATTGCATAACACACCAACAGGCTGCTCTATTTGTGTAGCGGCCCCCTGTTAATTCTTCAATAGCTGTCTGGCCTGGCACAAAATGGTAAAAAAAGACAGCCGCAAGCACCCCAGAGCCCAGGGCAGCAGCAGCATTTCACTGGGTGTTGCCTCACCGCCTCCCTCCGCTTTGCCAGCCCTGCAGTTTGCAGTGCTGGTTCTGCCAGGCTGCCAGGCCTTATCACAGAAGCTGAAATGACAGCAGCCTCTTTTCTGTAAGAGGGAAAATGAATTTTGTGGTGCAGATCCTACACCAACCACTAAGCCAGCAGTTCTCCCTTTGGGGGCTGACCCGAAGATTAGGCTGAGAGTACACAGGGCCCAGTTAAAGGTGACGTCTTTTGCTAAATCCGAAATTGTAAGTTTATTGCAGAAAGTCACAAGCCTGCTTAACCAGAAATCAAAATATGTATTTTTTCCTGTCTTAGTGGAAAGATGCCCTTCTGTAATGCCAAACACTGTTGTCATACAATCATAGAATCATAGAATGGTTTGGGTCTTAAAGGTCATCTAGTTCCAACCCCCTGCCATGGGCTCGGACACCTCCCACTAGACCAGGTTGCTCAAAGCCCCATCCAGCCTGGCCTTGAACACTGCCAGGGATGGGGCATCCACAGCTTCTTTGGGCAACCTGTTTGATAGTGTCTTACCACCCTCAGAGCAAAGAATTTATTCCTAATATCTAATCTAAATCTCCCCTCTTTCAGTTTAAAACCATTACCCCTCGTCCTATCATTACACTCCCTGATAAAGAGTCCCTCCCCATCTCTCCTGTAGGCCCCCTTTAGGTACTGGAAGGCCACTATAAGGTCTCATAAAGTTTTCATAGTTAAACACTTGTCTCCCCCCAGGACCGCAAAAGCAAGATGGCCAAGAAAGCTCCCATGAACCATTTTTCAAACAAGCTAATTTATATCCCAAACTAGCTAATTTACATCTTAATTTACATATATCCCACAGTACTTTATTCCATTGATTAGACACCAGTACATTTACATTTCCATCACTTCCACATTAACAGCAGCAGTAGGTCACAGTGACCTTACAAATATCTTGTCAAAACCTTTTGTGTCAAAACAGCCCAACCTCAGAAATGCACTATCAAAACATCCCCATCATCCAATGTCAAAACAGCTTCATCACAGAGTCTAAGCACATTTAGATCCAACAAATTAACATATCAAGGCTTTATTGCTTTAATATCCAAGTAAAAAACAAAATCCTAGTGCCTTCCCTGTGAAAAGAAAATTGTTCTTACTCCCATTTCCCATTGCTAATTAATGAAGTTCCTATCTACTGGAGTGTCTCAGGAGTGATTTTTTTTCTGACAGTGCCACTACAGTGACCGACATTTTCATTTAGTCAAACTTGCAAAAGTGGCTGGAAGATGCTTCTGGAGACTTTGTCTCAGTGATGGTCAAGTAAAATTCCTGGCTAGATACAAGACTATTCATCAAAGTGAACAGCACAACTGAAAGAAAATTTAAGCAAAACCAATACACAGTCCTGGATAATCCTCCATTGCATTTTAATTATCTAATTGCTCAATTTTCAGGCAAGACCTATCTTAGTGCTTGGCTTCACTGCAAGTGACTAAATGAATGGGGAAGGGGGAAGCACACACTACACTTTTTTTTTTAAATTTAAAGGAAGTAAAATAAATAATCCACAAAGATGAAACGTAACTGTTTATAAATCATGGCCTCAGTGGTCCTTGCGCCCTCTTGACCTTCTGCATACAAGGCAGAAAAAGTACCTAACTTTTATGCATAATCACGCAGTTTCACACTAGTGCAACTGAATCCACGCGAATCCCATAATGTCAATTGTAATGCCTCTCCACCTCTGCTTTTTGAGTGAGGTGTTTATAAGGGAGGTTTTAAGGGACAGATGCCATCACAGACCAGCATCCTTGAGTGTAAACGTACATGACACCAAATATAAAGGAAGTCAGGACAGTGATGTTTAGTGTATTCTTGAATAAGGACATGCATAAACCATCATCTGAAAATGCAGTAATACAGTAAACTAGTCTGGAATGTCAGCACTGCAAATATTCACATTCAGGCAACACTCACAATTTCAGGCAATGACTTTCTTAATAGGTAAAACTTTCAAATATAGAATACATTAATATCAATCAGTCTGTTACATTCTTTCTGTATTTTTTTTCAGGATATTAGCTAACAACAAAATCAATGAAATTTATAAGCAAGAAGATGGTCATAGGCAATCTGCTCTTAACTGACCTTGTAGTAAAGACGCAGCGTCACACCCATTTGTACTAGGGCAGGATCCATTGCATTTTGCTCTGTTTCCCACATGAGTCATTTCTGTGGCAGCACAGGGTGACAGCATGAATTCAGATTGATTACATCAAGGCAGAACAAATCAGAAGCAGCAGTTGCAAATTTGTAGAAACAGACCTGAATAGCGTGTTACTGTTATCCCCAGGAAAAGCAAGTGGGGATATGACCACATGCCTTGATCTTGTATAAATGCTTTCTATTTAATTTTTCAGATTTGGTTCACTCTGAAAGTCATTCTTTTAAAATTCTTTTTTTTTTTTTTTCTTAAAAGATCTACAGCAGCTCACATGTAATCTCTCTCCTTAAAAATGGTGTCTCAGAATAGGATATATTCCTTCTATTTTAAATGAGAAGACTGTTGCAGAATTCATGAATTTCTTAAGTGTGACTGATGTGAAGAGATAGAAAAACAATTCACTCTGCTATAATTGGGGGCTTTAGTTTATACTTAACTATGCTTTAATGTATTGTTACATTTATTCATACTTCCCTTTCACTTTCTAAAAAGCAAAATACTGATTTCCAATCTGTAGTTTGAGAACTAATCTCAGGATTTCAATGACCAGCTTCACAATATTAAAGTCTCTTAATGTTAGCGCTACTTATTTCCATCTGCTTCTCCAAGTTCTTCGCTGAAAACAAGACATACAAAACCAATTTAAAGTCAAGGGGGGAAGTACTTTAGATCTCTCTGGTAGAAACTTCTGCTGCTTGAGAGCTGGAGAGGAAACAGGAGCGGTTTTCATAGGTCGATGTGACCTAGGGGAATTAGACGAAGTGACACACAGACGTGAAACAAAAATATATGGAGAAAGAAAAGCACTGTGGGGCACTACAATTACAAAAGGGAGTAGAAAAAAAAAAGAAGTGAAGTGGTAAGGTGAAGAGTCTGAAGAGAGACATATGTATGAAGGAAAAAATCCCTCATGAAAGGAAAAGTAGGGCCAATTTGTTCCTACATAACCTTGATTCCACTCGTTGTCTGCTATCCAAAGCAACAAGGACGGCTGTGGGACCTGAGCGAGCTTGACATGAAGGACAAGCGGAGGGCCTGCTGCTGCCGTAGGGCTGCACCTGTTGAGGGACTTCCAATGAAGGCAGCAGAAATGGTTGCTGATGGTGAAATGGTAAAAAGTTGCTGATTCTGTGGGATGTCCCAGAGCAGCACTGAGAGAAAGGTTGCCTCAACTGGACAAAAGCTCAATTATTAATAGATCCAAGGGAGCAAGAATATTAAGGACAGTAGAGGAAGAAACTTACTTAAAACTTACATTGATGACCTAAATTCTCTGAAAATTTACAGCAGGAGTGCCAGTACCCCTCTACAGCTGCAGCCCTTGGGCCTAAGCTTTCCGAGCTGTAGGAGTCATGCTGTGATAGCTCTGTGGAAACACCAGCCTCACAGTGATGTGCCAGAGTGGAGAATAAGCCCTTGACATAAGAAACCTTCTTGGCAGGAAGGAGCCTGGCAAGTTGAAGAGACATTTCCAGTGTCCTTGTAATTTGTGATACAAATGACTTTTACCAGAATTTATTCCTAGCAGTTGAGGGGCACTATACACAGGGCACCTGTGTGTCATCCAGTGCGTATATCAATGCTGGCACAAAACACCTTAAGATTCACTTTCCAGCTAGAGGTCAGCTGCCTCCGTGGAGCCCGATAATCACCATGGCCAAGAAAGTGGGAAATGACTCTCAGAATAAACGGGCTTTCAAGATCCAGTTTAGATATGTCATTGTAAATTATAATTGCTCCTTAATTTGATCATTAAACTGACAACAAAACTGAGAAACTTAGTGTCATCTTTCTGACTAGTTCCTCTGGATTGCCAAGAAAGCAAAGCAGCAAAAAAAAAAACTTCTCAGTGGTATAAACTTGTATGAAAGACTTCTGCGCCATGGGAAATAATTCCAGTAGAATACAAAGTTGCGCGGTATTTCAGATGACTAGCCTTATGGCAGTAAAATACAGTCCTCTTGCTTGAAGGTATGGGAGTTCATACTTTACATAACGTTATTACGCAATGAGCTGTTTGCTATTGCCACTAGTGAAACTCAGTTTGAAGCAGCAGTGACATTATATTATTTCCATGCAGCAGTCCTGAACAGATGGAACGGTGCCTATGTGTGCCACTCTCTGAGACCTAGCCACACCGCCACCTCTTTACGAAGCCAGATTGTCCCAAAATACTGGCAATGGCAGTGGGATGCAGGGATAAACAGTTTGGACTGAAGTAACAAGAAGGAAAAAAAAACAACACAAAAACTTAAATGCAGACCACGTATCAGTAACATTCAGCCATCATAGCTTTTGCACGCAATTTCTCTTTTAGTTCAATATTTTAGCTCAACGTGCTTAAGTCTTCAGAAGCTGCACTGACAAGCAAAAAGTCTAATTACCATGTTTAGTTTGCTCTTTTTAGCATGCTCTGCAGGCCTTGTCATCATTTCACTGTGAAAAGAAGTTGGGGTTTTTTTCCTTCTAGCAAATTCTTCACTACTATTCTAGTTAAAGTAATACTGCAACAGAGATTCCTTTGGTTGTTTGGTTATTTTAAAATTGCCGTTAATGCTGTTCTCCTTTGAAATTTTGTCCTATGGGTTTACTTTTATACATCTGGTGGAGAACTTCACTTGCTTTTTTGTTTGTTTACTATTACACAAAAGAAAAACATACATAAATCAAATGCTTTGTCCCTCAGGCTTCACTTGCCTTTCTTTATGAGGTATCAAAAATTTCAATAAAACCTGTTTAGTAATAATCCTATAAAGACATGAAAGTGGAATGTGGCACACTGACAAATTGCTGGGGATTGGATATACAAATAATGTTTTTGAAAAAGAGAGGAATTCTCTTTACAGTTAATGTCTCTCTTCTTTATCTCTTTTTCTAACTTGAAGATAAAATAAGTTTTATTAACAGAATCATATACTTGTGAAACAAAATCTCACAACAAAGATGGATAAAATTTATAAGGAATAGAAAAGCACTAGTATCTAACATATTCTTGTTTTTAATCTGATTTCAGTAATAATTCCTTCATATTGTTACAAAAGAGATATCTTGACAAACACTGACACTTGCACTGGCAGCAGGTCATCACAAGACAGATGTCTTTCTACAAAAGATCATGCAAATGTATGTTATTGCAGGCTGCAATATGCAATATGCAGGGGTATGGAATTGCAGTATGCAAAATATTGTTCATGGAGAAAGGAATGAGAAAGAATATTGTGAAGGGAAGAAAAAAAAATCCTAAACTTTTACAGATATGAAGTGAGAGAGGTGGGAAATAAGCACTGAGATAACTTTGCATTTTCCTCTGTGAAATCAAAAGACCAAAAGCCTAATCACGTTGTCAGGTATTAACCAGTCTAGTGCAACAGGGGAAAAGCTGAGATGAGAATGGAAATTTTAACAATGGCACAGTGTCTCATAATTTTATGGATCCTTTCAATTCATCCAACTTTCACCTGCCTCTGTTCTTTCTAGTCTCTCTGTTTTTTGGGTGTTTTGTGTGTGTATGCATGGCTTTTTCTCATCCTGAGCATTTTTGCCTGAAATGCAACATAGCTTTTCTGCTCTTGTTGCCTCCTCCATCCTCTGCGTGTTTCCTGGCTGTACGGTCCTAAACCAATTCACTTTCACACAGCACTGTGGCAATGACAGCACATGACCCAAGAATCATAGAGCACATATGGCAATAATGACACTACTGTTGTCATTTGGGATAACAGTAGTAAACTTTGCAGAGTCACTACAGATATAATAGGCTGTTTTCTACGATGCTAACAACCAGGCACAGTTGATCACCTATTTCCTCTTTGTCTTTTTGGCCAGAGATTAAGAACTCATGCAAAGGCATTAAGCCCTATTGTTGTGGTTTCAGCTGGGATAGAGTTGACTGGATGGGAATAACGTGATAGCACACTGGTGGTTTTGGTTGTTACTAGGCAGTCAAGGCCTTTTCTGCTCCCCACACCGCCCTGCCAGTGTGTGGGCTGGGAGGGCACAAAAAGTTGTAAGGAGACATGGCCAGGACAGCTGACCGCAACTGATCAAAGGGCTATTCCATACCATATGGCATCATGCTTAGCACATAAAGCTGGGGGAAGAAGAAGGAAGGGGGGAGATGTTTGAAGTGATGACATTTTGTTTTCGTGAGGAACCACTATGTGTGATGGAGCCCTCCTTTCCTATAGATGGCTGAACATCTGCCTGCCAATGGGAAGCAGTTAATGGATTCCTTGTTTTGCTTTGCTTGTGTGTGTGGCTTTTGCTTTACTAATTAAACTGTCTTCATCTCAACCTACAAGTTTTGTCACTTTTACTCTTCTGATTTTCTCCCTCATCCTGCTGTGGGGGAAGTGAACGAGCAGCTGCATGGTCCTGACTGCAGGCTGGGGTTAAACCATGACACCTATACTGGAAATTATGGGAACAATGGCTTCTCTTCAGTTTGCCTTTGATCAAAACACTTATATTTGACTCATTGTAAAAGCTTATTACAAGCCACCACATCTATTGCTTCACTGCCATGCTATACACTTAGAGAAAAGGACTGGGATATGTAACCAAAAAATAAAAATGTGTTGCAATAATTACATAAACAAGTCAAGTGCAACAAGAAACTTCCAATGGAAGTCAAAGCATTGAGTAATCAGCATCCATGGCCAAAAAGTTGTTGCAAAGTTTCACTCAAATATTTGCAATGAATTTTCACTGCTTCATGTAGAATTCTTTTAATTTTTCTGCTCAATAGCAGGAAGCTGATGTCTTTTTTGTTTGTTTGTTTTTAAACTAGTAGGCATGTCTGCAGATAAGAGTACTTCCAAGTCCTCTGTGCACTGTTTGGCATGGCTATTTATGGGTTTGCTGATTTGGATGGTTGTGCTTGGATCGCTTGGTTGGTCATCCAGTTGTCACCAATGACACAGTATGAATAAGAAGTGTCAAATTCTCAGAAAGACTTGTGTGCATGTGTATGTATTTTTAAATGGCTGAAATCTTATTTGAAAGCATTCAGTTTCAAAGATCCACTTACCATTCAATGGTTGCATTCATATGAGCACAGTTTTAAGCAAGAGTTCATTCCTTATTTTGATGTAGGATCAGTCTTGATGTTTCATTTAAGCCTTATCCCTTGTCATGTAGTAAAGCTGACAGGTGACAAAAAAGGCTTTAGTGCTAACAAACTTCACTTGTTCCCCCATTTGACTTCCCAGAAAACAGCTGGCAAGTGTCACTGGTATTTATTTTAAAGTGGAAGAGATCAAGCACAGATAGGATATTTAAAAAGAACAAGCAGTTAGAAAAAACAAGCAAAAAAAAAACCAAAAACCAACCCCAAAGTAGTGTTTACAGCACTGCTAAAGAACAGGGATTCAGTTTGGGTGACCCTGTGCTGTTTGCAAACACTTTTACCCCATGATCTGTGAGATATGGCCTCAAAGGGGAGCAAGAAATCATGCCTTTGAGAAATGGAAAATTAAACGTTAAAGAGACCAACAAATAAAAGCAATAAAGAGAATGTTCCCCAGATCTTTCCCTCTTCTCCCTTCCCAGTCTCCCAGCTTGGACTCAGCAGAGAAGCCCTTGCACACAGTGTGCTCCTGCCACCCTGGATGCTGTGGCTGCAGCCCTGGCTGTGGCTGCAGCGCTCCCACCAGCTTGGCCAGAGAGGAGCCCCAAGCAGTGCCAGGGGCCCTCTGAAAAGGTCTTTCCCTTGGAAAGGAGACACAAAAGCCAGGAGGCACAGCACTGCCCTCAGCCGTAGAGAGCACTGTGACATGCCTCCTTGCTGAGGCAGAGTGCCCGATCTTTGTTCTCGAGAGACTGGAGCTCAGAGGACAGCTTTTGAAAGTTTGAAGGTGTTTTGAACTGCCTACATAGACCAAGATAGTGAAATGGAAAAGAAGCAACATTCGTCACATCAGTTGTGTATTACATCTGCTAGATAGCTGAAAGCTTAATGAAATGCAGAGCATCCATCTAAAGCTTTGATGGCAAGCCCCTCCATATATTCACCAAGGAAAATGGGTGAAAATAAAACTTCAAAGCGAGGCAGACTGATAAACTACAAGGAGAAACTTCCTTCCCAGCACAAAGTACAGTGATGGTAACATACGTGAAAGGAATTAATCCCTATTTCACCTCATCACTGGAGACCAGTGGGTGATTTTGGGAGCACTTGCTTTACTGTGTTCTAGGTTGTTTCTAGCTGTGCAGTACAGAGGTTTTAACAGAAGGAAAACATAACATCATGTGTAATGTTACCTGTGATCTTAGGCATTGCTTTCAAACAGGAAGGTTGATATCCAGAACTAATGGATCTAAGCGACTGCCCTTAAAGGGGAATGGAAGATATTCCAACTGCTGTCTCTTTGTCTGGCTGGCGAAGCAATTTCTACACTCTACATTACTTGAAAAAAGAGTATAAGTACTGAAGTACTTATATTTGAACTTAACAGAAGTTTTGCTGTTGACTTAAATGGGGCCACATAAATATGTGTTTTTTTTCTGTTGACTAAAGTTTTATTATTGCTTTCAACATGACACCTTAAGGTTGATGCTGGTACCCCATAAGATCAAATGGGCCTCTGCACTGTACAGAATATAACTTCTCATTGCTAGCCACACTGTCTTCTCTCTCTCACATCAAGGATCAGAGGACGTAGTCCTGCTACAGCAAGTTGTTTTGCCCAGAATACAAATGCACAAAAGTGACAAAATCAAATCACTGTAGATCTGTTGGCAGAATAAAGGGTCCAAAATAAGTTTCAGATTGTGCAATAGCTTTGCAGTCAGACAAGTCTTAGACTTAAATCTGTGAGCTGAAATTTGGTGACCACCTTAAAGAGAGGCAATAGATAAGGGAGATTAACCATTAAATTATTGGTTGCTGGGAGGAGCAGTCTGCAGATCAAAGATTTCAAGTTGTTGGAAAATAACTTTCTTTTACAAACAGTCAGAGAATGAGACAGAGGTGAGTTGCTACTGGCCCTAGTTAGCTTCAGTCCCCCAAGAAAATTGCCCAGAGTCCTAAGGACCGAGAGGCACTTGGCAGTAGCAATCGATATGATGCAGTGGTTCTTTGATTGCTAGACAAAAGTTCAACGATTAAACTTTAATGCAGAATCTCAGAGCAAATGTTTTAGAAATTTTGATTGTGTTAAAAAGTATTACCTAGAAATACTGTATTAAATTAAAAAAGCATAAGGATGTAAAAGTAGGCTGGAATGTATCTAAGTCAATTTTATTAAAACTGCACTTACAGCAACTCATTTACATGTAAGGACTTTTGTGGGGGAACAATGTTTTAAGAGCCACAATTTAATTACTAAGCCACAATACGAGTTAAATGTTCACTTTGCTTTTCTCTACTATTACTCGCATTGTATATAGAACATGAATTCATTTGGCGTCAGTATCAATTCCTGGAAAGGCTCAGATTCCCAATTGCATTAAAATTTGTTTAGTGGACAATTTGCTACATTACCTATGCTAAGCATTAATATTCCATTTGTACATCTGTGTCTACCAAAGGATGTCCTATCTTTTGTTCCTTCTACTTCACTGAGGTCTCAATTATTGTAATGTACATTCTTAACTTTTAATACATCAAAGAGAATTGTCTACAACCACTAAACCCAGAACAAAGTAATTTAACTCGGCAGTTTCATCACCAATACTGCACGTTTCAGCTCCGTTTACTTCACATTTGTTTCCCCTGGAACTTTCCCATAAGGAGAATGAAAATTTCAAGGAAGCAATAAAGTGATAATCTTATCAACAGTAAAAATTAAAATTTTGCTCTGTGACACTGTGCATGTCATAGAAGTATTATAATGCCCACAAGTGTAATTTGATTATATTGTAATTATACTTAAAACTTTTCCTCTTTTTTAGCATCCTAACATGCTGCTGATATCTATTCTCTTCATGACAAGGCATATATAATGACAGAAATAATGATAGTTATAATTGATAATTATGTCAGTACAAAATCAAACATGACTCCCTGCAAACTCAGGCTGAAGTCCACAGTTGGATCTGTGCAAATGTTTCTGCTGGAAGTTGGTAGGAACTCCTTACAATATACATATTCAAGGACAGAGCTTATCCCCGGTATCAGTAGCTGTGTTGTTTTTACTGTCTAGATTCTGTCTAGATAGTGAAAGTCCTGCCTTTTGGTTTCAGCCAGTCTTAAAGCTGCACAACACGTCTCAGTTTAGGATGTTGTTTTCATATTCATTTACTTTAAAGCTCATAGGCTTTTGTCACTTAATGTGAAATTTTCCAAGCTGCTTGTGTCTCCTTTGGAGTAATTTTTGGGGTATGTTGGGGTCTTTGGGATGAGGGGGAGAGGATTTTCAGGCAAATTATTTTAGCTGTTTCTAGGGGCAGGATAAGGTTTTCTTACTGTTGGGTTGAGAAGTTCTAATTTTCATTTGCTCTGCATAAAACATTTGGCAGAGTGGCAGAAGTAGCAGATGGTATAAAGTGGGACAAGAGAGGCAGTCACCTTCATGTCATGGACATTTCCATGTTGTTCCCATAAAAAAGACTCATAACCAGACAAGTTTTAATATCTGAAAAATCTCAGTTTTATATGCTTAATGAGCAGTTTTTAAGGGGAGACAAGGAATAGAGGTAGGCAAGGAAAAGAAGACAGCAATAGAGATAGAAAGCACAAAAATCCTTCAGAGGAGACAGGAGTTGTTGGGTGACAGTGGAAGACAGTGGAGGAGGCTAACAGGGTGGTACTCTAACACAACAAAAAATCACATAAGCTTATTGACAGTCATCTAATAATTTCCCTTAAAATCTTCTTCACAGATAATGAGCATAAGGAAACCAGACAGGAGAGTCATCAAAGGAACTACTGGGTGAACTATCTGATGGGGGGAGGCATGAGTGAGATCATGTTCTACGGACAAAACTGTTTTGTCCTTGACAGATAAACTAAGTGATGCAGAAGCTCTCAGCATGGCAAAAGTAATGACCCTAAGACATTGCACATGTTAGAAAAAAGCAAGCTGACTTGTCTGAGTGGGAGTGAGATCTCCTCTGGTGTGCTTGAGTGCCTGATGACTGTCCTCAGCATGCTTGACGAATCCCCGTGCCTACCAACATATCTCCTTGAAGCATGAGCCCGTCTTTACTCCAGACACAGAGGGACTGGGAGCTCCTGAAAAGGAGCTGAGAGGCAGCTCAAATGACTCTCTGAGACATGAACTTCTGTCAAGGGAGCTCACACATCTTACCTGGCTTGAACACTCTCAGGAAAGAGGTCTGGTATCAAAAACATTGGAAAGAGGCTCTGAAAAGGTTTTCCCAGCTTCTACAAGTAATGCAAGCTCTTGGTCATACGTTAACAAAACTCGATGCAGGGACCAGCCTTGGCAGCTTGGTAACATGCCATACAGCACTGGAGAACTAACTATTGCCTGGGAGAATGAAGCAACTCCTATCAACAGCTGATCAGCTTCTCTCCAAGCTGTTTGTAGCACCGGAAATCAAGACACAGGCAGCAGTGCAATGCTTTTTCTACTTAATTTCCCTCAATACTGTAAAGGAATATGGAATATTAGTGGTTCAGATTAAATAAAATTAGTTGCTTACTTGGTGTTAAGGCCACATTGGGATACAACTTGTTTAGCATTAGTAGCTAAAGTTGCTGAAGCCTTAGGCCACAAGCTGCAAACTTTCACTTAGATAAGTCAAACTTGTTTTGAGCTTCTTCTTAGTTACGTAAAGGAAGGCCCTGAGACCAGTACAAACCAGGAGCTACGGAAACTACAACCAACAGCAGAGGCTGCAACCCATCGAGATAAGAACAGTTAATGGCCTGCCTGGAGACAGAGAAAGAATCCACCAGGAACAGGAAGACCCCAGAGCAGAAATTACCATTGTACCAAGGGGCGTGTGCAAGGCGCATGAAGGGCAAATACAGAGTTTGCAAGGGTAGAATTGCCCAGGAATTTCTTTGTTCCGGGTTCCTCTCTGGAGGCATCCAGCTTGAGCTCTGCACTCAAATAAATTATTTCTTTGGGGATTTTTGCCTGAGACTCTCTTGCAGAAAACCCCAGAAGACATCCTAGGATGTTCTTACATGCACAGACACCTGTGTCTCCCTAAGAAAGCTTGCTGGGCACAGATGTAGCCACAAGAGATCAAATGGCAAAGATGCTTAAAGTCAGGCCCAAGGTTCTCCTGTAACTCCCATTCTTGAAGTCAAAACTGGTAATCTTTTGGCAAAAGCACCTGCTCTGCGTTAATTATTGTATCATCTTGAATTACATAGTAACATTTTGTTGTTTTCCATCAGTTGTTGATGTGAGGGTTTTTTGATTAGATAAACTACTAAGATCATGCTAGAACTGTATATCTGACTAAATCACATAAAATGTTCTCTCTATTCTCTCTTGAACTAGAGGTTGGTTTTCTGTTGCTAAATTTTTCCATTTTTATTCTCTGTTATGTTAATTTCCCCAAAGCTGGTTCCTTGTAAATTCTTTGAAAATGTAGTTCTTTGAGGTTATTGGAGTGGGACTCACCATTAGCAATATTACAGGCCTTAAAATAATGTTTTTCAGTGTTATGGCTATCACACAGACTCGAGTAGGCTGCAACGGCTCCAAAAGAGCCTAATGGGCTATAAAAAGCAATTTAAAGTATGCTTTAAAAGAATTATCTGTGATTTTGTTTGCAGAAGATAGCATTAAAAGCATACAATTAAAAAAAAAACCCACACCACATTAAAATAGCATAATTTAATGTGGTTTATGTGTGAAACATACATCTTTGCAATTCTTTAATACAGAAGAGGCCTGAGTCCCCATAGACTAGAATGGTCTACAATGAACTAAGGCGGTTTTTGAGATCAACGCACTAAATTTCTGCCTGACTTTCAGTCCCCAACATGTCTCAGTGTCATAACTTTGATAACTCATATCCATGGTTTAACTGTCATTTTTTGATAAAATTTTAGTGCTGTATTGTCATTACTGCTCTGTGGCAAGCAATCACAGGTTGAAAGAGAGAGTGAAATGGCATTATCAGGAGACACTATCTCAGAATCTGTTTCATATTTGTATACAAAGCCATTTTGATACCCTGCTCTGACTGATGTGGTAATGTTTTACAGTACAATTTCATCTGCAGATGTTGCCAAAGGACAATATTCCTCTACATTGACTAATGCATTTCTCTGGAAATAACCTTCTGATTTTAGTGGGACTTGATGCTGCATAAAATGCCATTCAGCATAAATAAAGGTGTCAAAATATGGCCTGGAGTTATTATCCGTATAACCTAAACCTCAGCAAGGCAATGAGATACCCAGATTAATGGCCAACGCCTGGGATGATGTTCCTATCTTAACCCGTGCCGTCTGACCAAAGGTTAATAATAATACGTGCATAGTTTGTCACCGGACTCTGAAATACAATCACAATAGTATGAAATTTCAGAATAAATATCTGCCTTCGTTCTCTTTTATTCCCCCTGTGGATTTAAGTCAGTTCCTTAAAATATTGCTTAATATGATTTTAGAGATTTAATAACAATCTGTTGAGCAAGAGAGGACAAATGTCAGTTCTCTCCCCAGCTTGTTCTCTGTGACATAAGTTTGTTTGAAAATGCTTTTTCTTTTTAGTCTTACATTAAGAACCATCTTCTCAATTATCTTTGAAGCCATCAAAGACCTTTTCCCAGTTAATGGGAGGTCTTTAATAATAACTAAACCCAACATATTCTATGAAGTATTTTGGGATGTTTTGAATATAAAAAACATCACATCAAGCTGGAATCTATTTTTATGCTGTCTTGTATTATTTTCCACACTAGCTGAATTGCTAATAGCACCAAAGTCTAACTCATGCAGAACATGAAACTATTTTGAATAATAAGTGATAATTATGTTATTATGTAACTTTGAATGCTATATGGACATAAAATAAGAATGTATTTTACTGATTCTATAAAGTACTCCAGCACTATGAACTTTCACTCACAGCATATTTCTGAATATTTTAATAGAAGAGAGGCTGAAATTAGTTATCATTCCTTTGATACTTCAAAGTCTTTCACCGTTGTTCTACAGCAAATTTTCCATGTTCACACCATTACTTAATACAATACAAGTAAGTCTGGTAGAAATGATGGTCATGTCCATAGTTCAGCAATCTGGGCTTCTTATTGCATTTCCAATGAATGTGTACAAATAAAAGACCAGAGCAACTTAGTGCGAGATTTTGTATTCATAAAACCAGATTTTGTCCAAAGTTCTCCCCTAAGTCAACAGAGATAACATGACTTCCAACTAAGTGTGAGATTCATGACAACCAAACCAGCGCAAATGTTCCCAAAAGGAATGCACATTTGAAATGTTGTCTTTGAGTTAGGGCTATCATCTATATAGGACTGGGATAGTGTGGCAGGAGCAACCACCATCTCCTCCGCCCTGCAGGTCTAATGGCATGGTACAGGGGCATGGTAGCTGACTTAGTGGGAAGCGTGTGAGCTGCCAGTCACATATGCAAAGAGCCCCCAGCCACGCACCCCAGATACCCAAGGTCAACAACGACCACCTCAGCCAATGAGCCTACATAGGAGACCCCTCAACCAACAAGAGCTGTATATTATCATGACCAGTAGGTGACCAAAATCCAGATCCAACCCAGGCTATAAGATGGGGCCCCTGCCAGACACCCCCTTTTGAATGGTTCTCTTTGGAGCAGTGGGTCAGAAGCCCTCCCTTTGGATTGAGATGCCATCCAAAGTAACTTTCTGGTATTGAGTGTCCTTGCCTTTTAGGTGAGTGGTTTGCACATTTTGAGTTGTCATTCTAAGCTTATATTTACTTACACACCGCATAGTATTTGTTCCCACTGACATCCTGAACCTGTAAATAAGTTGTGTCTACTGAAATGCTTGTAATAGAAGATCCCTCTTCGGTTTCACCATTCTACTTTTTTCCTGACACCATTAAAACTGATTCTTGGAACATATTTTGTTGGTCTTATGCTTCTACAACAGATATATATCCAGGAAACGTATTCCTGTATTTAGGCACAAAGGGAGTTTTTGAGGATGATGATTGGGTTTTAGGATAGTAGGACAAAAACAAGGCATATCATCACTACCCTACAGTTATGCCAAGATAAATTTACCTGAGATTAGAAGTACAATTATTGACCTTCCTTGGCCAGAAGTAGTTTAAATTCATAGATTTCACCTTTCTGTATGATGTCGTAAGCAGATGACTATCTGCCAGACTGAGGTAGGAAAGCACTTCACTGCCACCATACCAAAAAAAAAATCCTAGAATCACCTAGGTTGGAAGGGACCTTTCAGATCATCTAGTCCAACCATCAACCTAACTCTGACAAAATCCATCACTAAACCATATTTCTAAGCACTACGTCTACCCGTCTTTTAAATACCTCTGGGGATGGTGACTCAACCACTTCCCTGGGCAGCCTGTTCCAATGCTTAATAACACTTTCAGTGTAAAACTTTTTCCTAATATCCAGTCTAAACCTGCCCTGGCACAACTTGAAGCCATTTCCTCTTGTCCTATCATCTGTTCCTTGGGAGAGGAGACCGGCCCCTACCTTGCTACAACCTCCTTTCAGGTAGTTGTAGAGCGCGATAATGTCTCCCCTCAGCCTCCTTTTCTCCAGGCCAAACAGCCCCTGCTCCCTCAGCAGCTCCTCATAAGACTTGTTCTCCAGACCCCTCACCACCTTCGTTGCGCTAATAAGGGCAATCCAGGATTCAGAGGGCCAAACAGACAATAGAGGAAAATGAAGAAAATTGTGATTCTAATCACTAATGAGGATGCTCATGTGGGAGGGAAGTAATATAGCTTTGAACTTTCTGATATTTAAGAAGGCAAGTCTCCCATTTCCCAGGTGGTAGCCCCTGTTATTAATTTGTTCAAAAATTAGAGAATGACATCATGCCCTCTGGTTGCAGTTTTGATGGAAGCGTCCATCACCGCTGTGATTGCAAAGGCAATACACAAAATTCGCCCAGCAGAACAGACTTCTCAAAGCATAAAAAATGGTCTTAAGGCGTGAAATTGTTGCCATTAGCACAGGCATGATGGTTATGCTACTGGATATATATATTAGCAAAACTTGAACAGCTTAGAAGGTAAAAGTTTAGGTGCCTAGGGGATCTCACAGACTGAAATGGACATTTGGGGATTTATGGTTCAGATTGTAGCTTGCAAGTGTTCTTCTTACATTGCACTTGAGGCCGTCCAGAAGGACACATGTCACAAAGCCAAATGTATTTTTTAAAAAAAGTGAAAATCTTAACAGAGAAAAAATAAAATTAATTCAACTTTGAAGAAATGCACATGTTGACACCTTTTTTTCTGCCATAACTTTATCAGAGGAGTGTAGGTCATGCAAATGCATTGGGATGTTTCCTTTATACTGGCTTCAGTGTGAGAGAGTTGCACTCAAGAACCAAAAGGTTATCCTTCGTTAAATGTGCTAACTTGTGCACAGCAATGAACCAAGTTATATTTTAGTAAGCATTTGGTTTATATATACATGCATGTGTGTACTTTACGATACCTCTACGGACACGTGTATGTGTGCTGACACACATTGAAATATGGTAAGCAAATTGGTATACCTAGTAAACAGATGTGTTGGCAGTAGAATTGCAAACCTCACAGATAAATAAAAGTCCTCTGTAATTAGAAAATATAAGCAACTCCATAAAAAAGAGTTTAACTCCTGCTAAGCTATCTTTGAAATGAGATGTGAGTGTAATTTGCTGAATGTTTTTCATGTTGACAACAAACAGTTAAAATCGCTCTTCAGTTGAACATCAAAGTAGAAAAGGAAAAATTGCTTTTACGTAGCAGATTTAAGCTGCATCTGATATGATCTAGAAAACCTGATGTATATTGACAACTCAATACCCTTAATTTGGTGGGAAAGAAACTCAAGGGAGTCCTCATTGACCTTTCCTGTAACACATTAGTCACAGTAGTCACAGAAGGGAATATTTTTGGTATCTGGGATCAAGCCTGAGGACTAGTCCAACTAGCTGGGATCACTGATTTGTTAAGGTATATTTCAAGGGTTTGGCTCCTTTTTGGTTTGTATTTTTGGTTTGGTTTTTTTGTTTGTTTGTTTTAATTGACTTGATTGACAAGATAGACTATTTAATACAGTTGAGATATGGAATGAGCTTTTGATGTGCAGAACATGATCATGAAGCTCTGAGGTCTTTTTTTTTAAAGTAATTATTTAGCTTTTCCTTGAATGGCACTCTGTGAGGGATTATGGAAGAAAATCATTATAAGGTTGCACGTCAGCCAGTATACTTTCTGCCCCTTCTCTTTGATTTAGACATATACTGCCAAACAAATCAAAGATAACACTTGGGAGCTGCCTGTTGCTGTGATGGATCTCTGGAGAGGAAAAGAAAAAAATGGAGTTTAAAAAAAGAGCATGAGAAACACAAAGAACCAAAAAGTTTCAGCAACTGTTGGCTCTGTTGTCAGTCAAATGAAAGAGAAGGGACAATTTGATCTATTGCAAGCTCATAGTGAAGGATGAAGAAATAGAAGTTCCCCCTAACAGAAACAAACAAACACACATTAATTTTGATTCACCCAATTGCTTGGGTTTTAGTGTTCTTTTATAGACAACAGCTTTCTCCCTGTTCTGGTGATATGCCAATGCACCAGCACAGCCTCTTGATCACATGTAATGCATGCATTCCGTGACACCAGATTATGTCCTGAAATTGGTAAGGCTGAGAAATGAGAATTAAATAAGGATGTTTTCCATTCATTTCAGAGCTATTAAAGGATATAATCTCCTAATGCCTCAAAAGACCTGACTGTTGAACTTTGACTACCACCACCACTAATTAGAGGTCTGCAATGCTTGATATGCCTTCAGAGAAAAATTTTTTCCACAAACCAGCTTATTAAAACTGTGACGCTAGCTCACTGCAAACAGCTGCCAGCACGGGCAATTTGGGAGTGTGTGTGGAATGAGAGGGGAAAAGCTGCTGTAAATGCAGACAGAAGAAAAGGATGCATTGAAACAAGCACACTGATTTACAAGAGGGTGAGTTTATGGCAGAGTTTCTGAAACTTCCATAGCTGGAAATGACAAAACTAGGTAAGACGTCTTGCTTCAGGAGTCACTTCTGATAATTACATGATGTTTTCCCCTTTTGTAAAGTTTTCTATAACTACAGGACAAGCATTACTTCAAGCTGTGCTCTTGGAATTAGCTGACTTAATTGCATAAAACTGTTTTTACCAGTGGTCATACACAGCATAACTTGTACAAACTTTATGACAAAATGTTTTATGCTGGAGTGAAGAGGCTGAGGACAATACGTGGGACAGACACATGTACAAGTCATTACAACAGAGTGTAGACCAAAAGCAATGTTTTCTTCAAGATACCTAAATAACCTTTACAAGATCAAAAAATCATCATTAAATTGCCCTCCAAAACGAATGAAAAACTAAAAGCGAAGCTAAAAAAAGATGTCTCAAACTTCACTCTTCCTTAGTAGAGTTGTGATGTTGTAGCATGCTCAGATTGACGGTGGAAGCATCTCAGTTTCATTTTTAACAGGCTGCCTTATGGAAATCTGTATTTAAGTGAGAGAATTCATTAAGAAGTGTAGCAGAGAAGAGTGTTGAATTAATCTCTGAACTTTTATTCATGACTATCTGGCCTTAGAAGATTATTTGACTTTGTGTATGGGTGTCAAATACTTGCAGACTGAATTCTATTGCATATAACTACAACTCCCAGCTTGCAGCTATGATGGGCTTAAACTTGAATACTTTCCTAGCTATATATATGGCTTAACTGTACCTTTATATGTGGAAACTCTGCACGCAGAAACAACACTATGACATCTTTATGAAAGTGCATGTAAATTTTAATTAAGGGTAATTTTTTTCTTTTTTCCTGCATTTGAACATGTATTTCCTCAAAATCCAAACGTATGCTTTGAAGTTGGAAGTGGTGTTCTCTTTGTGTCCAGTGAAGGAACACATAAAATGCTAGTATTTTGTATATGTGTGGGAGAAAGGAAGCTATGTGCATTTTTAGGCAAGATTATTACAGCTGATCTAACAAAATCCCAGATTTGTATTCAATACAACAGTCCCTGGTAACTGCTGAGTGCAAGAATTGCCTTTTTTTAAACTTATGAACCAAACTTGAATATTGGATTCAGCTGTCCCGATTGAAGCAAGATTAAAACTGATTGCACTGGTGTGGCCTGTTGAAATTTCAGGGTTTGTTCATCACATCTAATATCCCTGAAAAATAATATGCACTCAAAACAATGTGTTTGCAAATAAAACTTTACCTGTAAGTGTTTTTCTTAACCTGGAATGTTCACTCCTTTGAGTGAGACCAGGGACCTGTAGGATCCCTGTACATGACTCTGCAGGATTCTGTCCCTGCAAAACCTAGAAAGTAGAGAAGGATAAGCCCATTGGTATTTATGAGACCTTCTGCATGTCTGCCTTCTTGCTCCTCTTGCTTTCTCAGGAAGTCTGCCACCAGCTCTTGTCTCTGACCAGTAGTGGGAACTCCTACTGTTGGACATCCTCTGAAAGATGCACAAAGTGAATTCTCTCTTGCAACTGTTCTTGTTGCTGTTGTTGTCACATCAGAGCTGGATGCCTACTTATATTTGACCAAAATTTATTTTCTTGGATACAGAAAGTCTATTTTTCCTTTTAAACTTAAAGTGAAATCAAATTTTAAAAGTTTCCCTTAATAAATATCAACTTGCAACACTTCCCCACCCACCAATTCTTTTAGCTTAAAAAAGTGAATATTTCAAGAAGAGTTGATGAACTTAGATAAATGTGTATTTTTGTCTGAAGAAAAAACATTAAAAAGATCATTACCTTAGATCTAATCCGTGTTCCTTGTCTCCTCAGAAGCATTATATAGCAAAAGCATGGATCCACTTCCTTCTGAATTTATAATGACTTACAAAGGTGAAATAAGGCTGCTAAGAGGCTTCGCGAAACTTGATAGGGGTTTTCAAAGGAGGTTTTTTTAAATTGCTGGTTGTTTATTTACATTTTTAAAAAGTAGGTGGTGAAATACAATCTAAGTATTTCTCCTGCACCTAAACAAGAAGCCTTTAGGTATATGTGGACTTAACATTCTGCGTGTTCCAACTGTATGTTAGTAATGTACCATCTGTGGATAATGATTCTTATAGACATGTAGTCCTATCTCTTAGAATACATTTTTGTGTGAATGATGAGTCTTTTTTTTTTTAATCTAGTTTGCATGAAATAAAAAAGAACATAAGCTAACCATAAATAGAGGTTCAATTCACATTAAGACTTCCTCTGAAAAAGCAGACAATTGGGAGCATTTTATTTGCCCAACATCCCTATATGGCTTCACCAACAACAGAGAACACGTTTTTCTAAAGAGATCTGCATTGATTTTAATTATATCAGATCACCATAAACCAGTTTATTTTCAATAGATACTGACATTCTAATATTCCAGAACCTATTGATTCTAAATTGTTGTTTGACCAGGTATAAAGAGAAAAGAAAATGCAAGAGGCATGCAATACAGTCTGCTCTACAGAAGGAGGTAAATCACAGTTTGCAAAATCACTTTCCCCTCTAACGGAGTCAAAAATGGTTATTATGGTTTAAGGTTGCTGCACTTTATCTAATTTATTCTTCCATTACCTAACTGCCTAGGCAGTTTTTCCAAACGTTGCACAGTCCATCATATGTTGCGTCTATTTTCTGTATGAGAGAAATCATCTTGATTTCCATAACACAATAATAACACTTCGTGCTATTGTGATAACAATACTGCAACAGTCTGAGATATCCACTAGCGTTTCCACCTCTGCCTTTGTGCCCAGTAAACTGAGATTTCATCAGTGCCATCCTAATCCAGTAAAGTAGTGCTGAAGCACTGGTCAAACAGTATTTTACATATTAACAATGCTATTCATATGATAATAACTCTTCTGTATAGAAGGACCTCTATCCTTCCTGCATCAATAATATTTTAGATCAGAAAGATGTGACAACTGGTCTTGTATAATGCGGCTACTGCTCACCTAGCCATGAATAGCCTAAGCAATTTGTTCAGATAGAATGTCTTTCTCAGTATTGCAAAAAGTCAGTACTGAAAGGAGTTAGTGGGCTAGCGAAGTGTTCTTCTGGATTTGGCATCATATTAAAGCTTGAGCTTTTTGTTGTGAATTGTACTTCGTAAAACGGCCATCTCTATCTCCCTACCCAGAACCCTCTTTTGTACACTGCCTGCCAGCCAGACACTTTCCCTCTTTCACTGCTATTTCTTTCTACTAAAACTTCCAGGCTCCAAAACTTCAGTACCTTCTTAGGAACATCAAGTCACTTGGCAGGCTAATTGCTTTTCTGCTAGAAGAAGTTATCAAGTGAATACACTATTTTCTATAGTAATTACAGAATGACACCAGGGCAGAATGTGTACGACAATAAACCTCGGTAAGAAGGCAGATCCCTGCTATTGTAAATGGATAAAACTCCTCTAAGGTCAATGGGGTCGTATCTGTTTCTATGGGTAGATAATTTGGCTTGCATTAGTAGGCCATTGGCGAATACTTCCCTTGTCTTTTTAGGAAGTATTCCTACATGAACTTCACCTGTCATTGCAGGAAGGCAATTACACCTTTCTTACCTCCAGGGTTATGAAGACCAACACTCTCTTAGAACCAACAGTAGCAAATTTAATTCAAATCCTTCTCTCCTTTGCCAACACATGGATCAGTCTGCTCGCTTTCATTTTCAGAATATTTCAAACTGCTACTCAATAAAATCCCCAGATGGCAGAGCATTTAGCTTTCCTTCCTCAATCGATAACAAATGTATGATCCTTTTATTGTCTCTATTAAAAAGATCAGGTGCAAATATATTAGAGAAAATTTTGTTCTATTTTTCACATATTCAGTTAAAGATTAAATTTGTTTGTGTCTGTTGCTACTAGGACAAGGACTTTGATGCTACAAGGGATGTATCAGTCTGTCGCTTGTTCAGACTTGACTGCTTATACCAGGGTGAAATAGTAGCCTTTATTGGTCATGTGAGGTCATGAACATAGAAGGATCAAAAAAAAGTGCCTGTTACCCTAATACAGTCCATAATTTACATGTTACATAGAGAAATAAAAGTAAGTGTTGCAAATTTTCTGAAATGACAGCAGCCCTAAGGGCTTCTAACTTTGCCCATTTTCTTTCTTTCCCTTCTCCTTCCATAGTCAAACTGCAAATAACTACTTTTCAACTTTTTTTTATTTTTTTTTTGAGGAAGAAGCTAGAGGAAAAGGTTTTAAACAATTAGCTATGAGCTCAGGGCAGGACACACATCTGAAGATGAAGCAGGAATGTGTTTTTATCAAACAAGGCCTCACTTCTTTCACAGCTATTACCTAGTATGTAGCATGCCTTGTTTTAAGATGTTTGCTTTATCATTTAATTCATAGCTTCACTTTTTTTCTTGCAGTTATTTTGTCTACAGGGAAAACAATGCTGTGTTTTATGAAGGCTGCCATTAACTCTGTCAGTGCCCTGAGAGACAACAGCAACTCCAAACAGTAAGCCGAAGTCAGAATTGTTAAGCTGATTATGGCAAGAGGCTTAATCCATAAACCCATCTTCACAGCAAGGGATGAAGGCCACAGGGATAAAGGTGATTGCTGGTGGTCAGAAGCCTAAGTGAGATGCCTTGGAAGAAACCCTGCAGGCTTTCAAAGGTAGAGTTAACCCTGAAATTGCAAAAGGTTTTTCTTTTCTGGACTGGTCTAATTTTTGAAAATCCTAGAAAAAAGCATTGCCCGGCAAGATAAATGATGACAGCACTGGATCTCAAAGTCTATGTCATAATAAATAATCAAATTAACCTACATATATCTGTCTAGTTTATATCCAGAAAACTGTGGAGTGTTTGAAAATCCCATAACTAGAAACAAAGGAAGATCTGTTGTGTGAGCTGCTAGACTTATAAACAATCAAATAAACTCTTTGAAGAAATAGTAACCAAGGTCCTTAAAGGGAACCTGTCTTGACTGAGATATGTGATCTGGTGATACTATCACATCTTTTTAGCAAGCATTTTTGCAAAGATTATAACACTACCAAGTCAGGTCCCGGTATTCACCATCAGAACCTTGACACATTTTGACGCATTTTTTTAAAAAAAAGTAATAAAGGTATGAAACACTTCCATGGAAGACCCATGGCAATACACTAAGCTTAAACGAAGAGGTAAATGAATCATGCCTAATGATTAAAAGAAATATTAAAACTGAACCTGTACACATGTTCAAACCCATGTTCTTCCAATTTCTAGATGTAATAGTAGAACTTCCGTTGTTTAAATAAAAGTTCAAAATTTCCCCTCTGCCAAAGAAAAGGAAATATTACTGCTGACTGCTTCTCACTCTACCTCAATATTGAAAAAAAATTGCAGTTGTTTCTAATTATCAAGATTAATGTTGGTAACCATTGCTTCTGAATACCTTTGCTGTAATCAGCTGTCTGCATTTCTGGTTCTCTAACAGTCCAAAAACAAGCCTGTCAGATTCATTCCTTTAAGTTCAAACAGCTTTTCTCTGTTCCTCAAGACAGGTGATATTTGGTTAGTTTTATCTGCATCATGTGTGATCTGATTTGAAAAATGACTTCAGGTATACTATGTCTTGGTCTTTATTTTCATTTTGAATCTGGATTTTTGTTTTTAAGTGACAAAATTACTATATGCTTCACTGTGCTGTATCTTGTTATTTTAAAGGTTCTCATGTCATTTCAGATACTCTAATGGTCATTTACCTCAAAGAAAGATGGCATTTACTTGGAAAGAATTAAGTCACTGTCAGCTACCTGGAAGACAGGTACAAATCTGCCATGACTCTCACCAGAACTGTTTGTTTATTTGTTTGCACTTCAAATTCTGTCAGTAGTTCTAGATAAATTTACAGTAAAAACAATAGCACGGTCACCAGAAAAGAAAGTGGGTTGGCAAACACAGCTAGCATTAGTGAACACCAACACCAAACATGGCCATGACTTGAGGGGAAAAAAAAAACAAAACAAAACAAAACCAGTTGTGAAGAGAGACTTGGCAGGTTACCCAGAGAGTCAAATCCATATATGAAAAAAATTCGGGCTAGAAGCCCTTGAGTTCTCTATGAGAATGACTGGTTTCTTCCCCAGAAAACATAAGTACATTTACTTCAAGATCCCAGCTGCCTGTTGCTGTGGAGTTAAAACTTGGGGAATGATTTGGTTGACACCAAAGTTTACAGCAGAAAAAGGAAGCCCAGAAAGGTGCTCATCAGAAATCCTGATGAGCCATTTTAGGAAGTATTTTTCCATCATTTTTACATCTCCATAACTGTAGTATTTATAATGTCCCGATCAAATTGATCTATTCAGCATGTGCATAGATTGATTGTTCAATACCCTGAGACCACCTTTTAATCTCCAAATAGTTCGCAGTCCTGACTATTCTGCAATGACAATGTTTTGAAAGAAAGACAGCAGAGTACTTACTATTTTCATTTTGGTTTGCTAAGTGAAGTCAATGTTAAATAACAAACCTTTTGTCTTGTTATAAATACATGACTATTAAAACATATGTCATGTTGAAGCAAGGAAAGATTTCAGCCTTGCTAATAATATTGCAAGTTTTAAAGCATGCTACATAACAGTTTCTCAGATATTTCACCCCGTAGAGTGTGTAACTGTAAGCAGTACATGGATTTCTAAGAAGACTTCTTTTTTATTCCCCAGGGCACTGAAGTTTCACTTCAGAACAGCAATAAATCCTTTAATCTTCATAAACAAAATAAAAAAAAATCTAAATGATTGCCTGCTATTTATGTTAACCTTTTAAAAGGTCTTCTACATTCTATTTTACTCAAGACAATTTTTATTCTTATCCTTTATCTGAAAAATTCAGATTGATACTAAAAGCTACATATTTCCAAAATGGTATCACTGCTCATAAATTACCCTTTTCCACCAAAACAGCTATTTGAAAGAACCGAGATTACAGGAACCTTGCAATTTACAGAAAAAAAAAAATCAAAAATGAAAATGAAATTGAGACAGTATGGTTGCCAATATGTATGTAGCATCCCATTATAAATGACTCTTTGTCTGAACACCTACATTTAAATACAAAAGTTCCTAACAAAAATGCCCTTGGGCATCAGCTGCTTTTAGAGTCCTGGGTTTAAAAAATGCCTGAGAGCATATATTCCAGGAGATGGGTGTAAATTTCAAATCAGCATAATTTGGCATTTCTGAACCTGGGAATAAGGTAGTTTTCTGTTTCAATACTTTCCATACTTTGGTGTCCATATTTTTTTTGTTAGATTCTTCTTTTGTGTATTTCTTTCTCTTCATTTATATTCTTTCCTTTTTTACATTCTTCCTGTTTTGTGTTGTCAGATTTGGTTTTCGTTAGAGGCTTTAGGAAGAGCTCCTTTGAATACCAGAGAAAACAAATGTGGCCTTTGCCAGTTCTTATGTGTATGTACGATAATGCCCCAGTACAAGCACATAGAGTAATTAACATTGCCTCATTATTGATTAGCTTAACTGCTTCTCAGAGAGTGGACTACTGACATATCAAAAACCTGTAAAGAATTTAATCTGTATTCTAGTGGTTTCCCTATATGTCTAGAAGCAATTTTTACTTTTCCCCCTTATATCAAGAAGGAATTTCAAGCCAGTAAGTGACGAATGTTCAAAGTAAGAGGTATTACAGTCAACATCACTTTAAAAACGTTACGCAAGCAGTGAAAATGTAGTTCAGAGATAGAATGCATGCTTTGAGCAATTATAGCTGAGAGATTTTTTTGAGATAGCACATTATTTGTCATGTCTCATTAAAGTGACAGCTTCTTAGACAAGAGAGAGCAATTTGAATTAATATATTATGTGTTATATATATTTTGCCATTTGGTTACTGTAGTTCTTAATGAACTCAAACTAAAAGCATAGGTTATTTGTGCATATAGGTTATTTGTTGGTATACCAAAAAGTGAATTTCAAGAGAAATGACTATGCAGCAAATCCCTTTAAGTTAATGACACATTGTGTGTATGCGTGTTCAAGAAAAAAAAAACGTATGTTAACAGTAATAGGAAATCTTTCGGTACACTAGTAATGAATTAAATATTTTCATAGACTTCCAAGTCCCTAATGTATAGGTTCTTTTTGAAATTTCAAAGATTAACTTTTGCCTGTAGTAAAGACTGATCAATTGATAAGGATGTGGACTGAAGAACTATATCTCCATGATTACAGCAGAAGCATATGTTCTAAAAACCTCGGAATTGCAGTGATTTAATTTACTGCTCCTGACTAGTGAAACGGTAGGTGGGTCTATTTCACACAATGCAGATTTCTTCAAAGTAGTCATGAATGTGTGGTGCATCACCAAAACCAGAATAAGCACAGAACAGAAAGACTACTATGTCTGAAGAGTTATTTTACTTCTACTTTTTATTTTTATTTTAATTTTTTTTATTTTTTATTTTTTAATTCTTTTTTCAAGAATGAAAGTAGCATCTGCGGCCAGCACAAAGCTGAGGTGTTTGGACACATGTTCCAAAACATGATAATTTAATTTATTCCTTTCTGATTTCCTTGTTGTCTGAATCTACAAACTTCAGAAACAACGTCATACATTGTGCTAATGACTCATCTGATATACGTTTATGCCCTCATTTCTTTATTTATTTATTCTAAGCATTTTCCATCTGTAATAAACTTTTGTGCAATGCAATAAATTTCTGAGAAAAATAGGAAGGTTAATTATTATTTTAACTGCAATGATTTCATAGGACCTGTGTCTCTCAGAATTAAGAATACATAGGTTTTATTTAGAAAACAAACAATAAGAGTTTGTATTATAGGCTAGAGGAGGAATTTATATCTAAACAGAATGGATTCACCAAATCTGTTGGAGTACTAGGAAGAAATATTCCTTTTTTACTTAATAAAGTGGTTTATTTACAGCGACTTCAGCTATCCAGAAATGAAAGTTTATGAAAAGTCCCAGAGGGACAAGAGGATCACAAAACAATGAAATTTCCAAAAACCTCTGTATAAGTTGACTTTTAGTCTCAAAAGGCTGGGGCTTAAGCTGAGATAAGTGAACATTTATAAAGAAGCTCCGCTGTGCTATCCCTGCATCCTTATTCTCTACTAACATGGAAATATTTTTAAATGTCTCTAGTCAAGTCTAATATCCTTTTTAGGGGAAAAAGTTCGTTGGTGGTTTTTCCTTTGTCAACTGTGCTGGTTTTACCAATGCTTTTTTTACAAGAGAGATTCCTCAGTAAAACATTGCAAGTCATTTCTTAGTAGGCCCTGTACACCACGAATTCCCAGAAATTGTATGGGAGGTCACAGAGTTTTTTGAAGAAGATCTTTCCCTTTTTCAAAGTACTACTTTCTCCGTCTCACCGCAACTAAACTAAGTATTCTCGCTCTGGTCTTTCCTTGTCTCCTCCGTTCTTTTCTTTTCTGTTCTTCCACCTCATTTTTCAGTGGTACGGCTCCACTTTCTGCACTTCCCTCCCTGCTCTCTTTCTTTGTTGTTGCCTCTTCCCGTTTATTCAAAACCAAGGCAGGTGCTGCGTAACCCCACAGGAGTATGTTTCTCACCCTCCCTGAGTACTCTGATAGCTGTTTCTACCAATGCTTTATTTCTGTCCTGAACATTTCTTGTGTCAACAGTCCCACTGAGTTTAGTGCATCTACACACTCAAGTGAAGTTACGGAAAAACATTTTGAAGCATTTTCTGGATGAGAACCTGCAACCAGATCTAGCATTTTTGTAGAAACACTCAGCATGTGTTTCACTCACTGCTTAAATACCAGGAAAGCCCCTCACAACAGGGTTTGTTGGGCTGAAGTGGTGCACAGACCTGTCTCTGTCCCTCTCTCTTGACTGAGAAAAACGACAGGAAGAGCTGAGCTCTGAACTATGCTCGACCATGTTGGATTAAAAGTGATAATTACTCAAACATCCTTGGGCAAAATTTGTGAAGAATAATTCAGAAAAATTTAACACTTATTTATTAAAATTATGAAAAGTACTGAAAATTATAGAAGTACCTGGTATTTCTCAGATCTGTGCACTTCTGGCACATAGTATTGTAGCAGAAAAGTTAAAAAAAAAAAAAGAGGGATATGTTTTGCCCTTGAGAGTAATAATATGATTACAATAAGACAGTTTCAGATCTATTGAATTTTTTAAACCATTCACTTTAATGTGTGTTTCATTAACTTTGGGGTGGGAATGAAAAGAAGGCTCCTTCATGTTGCTTTTCATACTGTTCCACTTCATTATTAAGCAATGATGCCAAGCTGTTCACCAGGATTGCTGCTAGCAGGCTTGAACAGCTTCTGCCAAGTGTGATTAATGCAGATCAAACAGAGTTTATTCAGCAGAAGAGATTGGCAGATAACATTTATCATCTCTTAAGAAAGTTGGGATTTCCAGACTGACGTCAGGCTGGTGATAAACTTAGAGGCTGAAGGATGTTTGACCAAGTAGTTTGCATATTCTTTAGAAGAAAGTTGCATCCATTTTGATTAGATTTGGAACCTGAAGAGAACCTCATTTACATGCAAAGCCTCTTCCAGTGGTTAACTTTGTTTTTAAAAGGACAAGGCATATGGAGACTCTTATCAGGGATTATAATTTTTTTCATAAGCATAAGAACTCTGTGTTAGTCTATGTGACACTCGCTAGAACCGAGTAGCCTGCTACCGGCCAAAAGAGCACCCTCAGGCTATATGTAGGGTGGGAGAATAAGGCAGCCTGGATTTAATTCCTGGATTTGCTTTGTTACCTTGGGCAATCGGGACCTACCGTTTTTTTTGCTCTTTCTGTCTGCTTGACAGCATAAACTTTTCAGAGGCCCCAGGCTCGGTGGACAGCTGAAATACAAACCAGCAACTTGCCGTCTTAGGTTAACGTCTTTTTAAATAACGAGAAGATTTTAATGAGGAAACTGAAAGGTGTTTAGTCTTTACCTTTCTCAAAAGTCATTATCTTCAGGTCAGTTTTCTGGGTGCTGAGCAACAAAAAACCTGTGTTGAGAAATTCATTCAGTTTCTAAGATCTATTGCTTGGCCTTGAGCCTCTAACACAAACCTCTGCACAAAGATTTTAGAATAACAGTTTTCCACTTCCTCCTCTTTCCTCAGCCAAACATAACCCTAATAGCAGTCAGCATAATAAAAAGTCTTCAACACATAAAAGCAACTTACTAACCGTAGTGAGCTAATCTCTGAGACACCCCGTGTTGTCTCACCTATTCTGAGGCAGCAAAAAGCTCATTAGTACCAGATGAATCATGTCCCCAGGTTCAGCCAGCTCATCCAGGGGTGGTTATTGCCCCTCTAAAGCTGTTGTGGGCAGAAAGACCTTTGCTTCCCGCCCAGTTTGGCAGTACACTGACTTAACCTATTCTGACAGAGCATGTATTTCTCTGCAGTGACAAAAGTCTTTTTTGATAACACCATGACCTGCAACCTCTGTTTCTCAACATTGATTTCCATAGATTTAGTCTCTTGAAAGTGTCGCAGTTCCCAAGGCTCTGAACAATAAAGTTTGTTTGGTTTGTGTTTTACAGAAAGGATACTTCGGAAAAACAATAACAGTAGTTTAGAACAAGCACAATTTCTTTTCTACATAGGAAAAGTAAACAGAAAGTGCCTATTTTCTTATCTCACGGTACAGGCATTTTTAGCTGTTGTAGGTAGTGTTTTTGGTATAGTGGTTTCCCCAGTATGACTGAGGATATGCGTTAGATTTTCTATTCCTAAATGAAAACCTTTTAAAGGTGCTCCTTTTATTTATTTATTTATCTATCTATCTATTTATTTATTTATTTTCTGAAGCATTCTGAACACCTCAGTATATTTAAGTATATATAAACACTTATCTGCTATTGATAACTCACTTTCATATTGATAACACAAGTTTATAAATGTGATCTCTCAGATGTGCTAGTGTGCTAGTCCTAACTGCTTTCTTTGCAGTCTCACCCTCATCAATAGCTTTGGCAAAAAGGCATCACTTTATTCAAGACCAAACAGCAACTTAAAAAGAAAAGAATAACAAAACACAACAGCCCAACGCGTATAATCTAACACTGGAGCTTATGCTGTGGCTCATCTGGCAGATGTTCTGATGAGCACAGCTCTGACTATCAGAGCTCTGTTTTCTGTTCTGTTTGCAAATGATCATTTCTGCTTTTGGTGGTGGTTGTATGCCAGATCCCTCTGGGCAATGGCAATATATTCCACTTAGTTTCAGCCTTCACTAGCCCAAAGTATTTTTAAAGTAATAGTAATTTAGAGTTATAACCAGAGTGGTAATATGGCCGCACCCAATCTATCTTTGGGGTTTTTTGTGGACAGCTTAGTCTTGTGCCTACTGCCACAGAACCTCAGCTCCGAGGCCTCCTTAACATCTTCCCTCCATGCCATGCTGGAAGATTTGCAATCCTTGTCCTTTGCCTGTCCCACCCACAGCAGTAACTTTAGGTTGCTGTCTCAGGCAACACCAGTTATACAGCTTGCTGTGCAAAATTTATTATTCTCTTTTACTTCTTCGGATATCCTCCAGAGCCAGCAGGTGTGACACTGCTCTGCTTCAGGAGCTCAGTAGACAATGACAGCCCTGTGCAATACAACAGCTTTTTCTACCTCTCTCTTGTGAGGTCCTTTTAAAGCTTCCCCATTAAATTTGCTCCTCTTCAGCTCCCTACAATGCCACTCTAAGAACTGCTGCAGCTCATCTCTTTTCTGGCAAATGTCCGCTGCTCCGCTGTCCTCCTGTATCATAGCCAGCTGCAGTAAGGCAAGCTATACGATCTTCTGATTTACATTTCAAGATACCACTGGAATCATTTCAGTTCAAGGCTTTCCAGCAGTACAGCTAAAGTCACTTTTGTCACGTGAAGAATAAGAGGCACAGGCCACACCAAGCAGTTCCTGTTCTTGGTAAAGACAACTTAGAAAAAGGCATGGGGCTTGGATAGTGAGGTGGAGTTTTTGTCCCTATCATCTCCAGAGATGCCCACCACAGCACTGCAGCAGCCATGCTGGGGGCTGCTGGAGCTCCACCATCCTCAGAGGCGGCAGCTGAGACCACAGACAACCATTCGCCCCTTCCCTGCACACCCCCACCATAGGAACCTGCCTGGTTTTCCTGTGGCTTCAACTAAGCCAAGGAGCAAGCCCCTCACTTTCATCACTAAGCCTGCCTTTAGTCAGGAACAGCTACACCCCTTCCTAATGATAAACCAGCACTGAAACACAATTCAAACATTCATAATCTCCTATATCATGTTCTCATATCATTAATGCCACCAGTGCTGTGACCTTTTAGCAAGATATCAGGCACTAGCAGCAGGCTCAGAATTGCAAACTTTAATTAAAAACTGTATTTTAAAATAAAACTCAGTTTAGATGCACCGATAAGTGATTTTCACCATGTGAAATTTCAGAGTGCTTTGCTGAGAAATAATCATTGCAAGTTTCCAATAATTTCTGGTCTAGCTGGGTTTCAAGAGCAATTTTATTAAAAATGAGCAGAGCCTTATATAATAAAACCTTTGCAGTTGTTATGACCACATGTGCTACCTCCCACCTTGATCCACCACGTGACCTAGCACAGCTAATTTTCCCACTTCCTAGCAAAGAAATTGAGCTGCTACAATTTTAGACTATGGGGCTTACATAAACATATTTTAGACCTCATTATTTTCTGTATGCCAAGGCTGGAGCTGGCAGAGATTGTATCTAAACACCTTTAAGAGCTCTTTCTCTGTGCAGAACAGTATAAAAATTCAGATAAAATCATTAAAGTTTCTGAATGGGCGTGAGAGCAAGACACAACAAAAGGAAAATAAAAATGGGTTCCTAGTGGAAGTGCAGAGCACTGACTACAGATAAGGTCTCACAGGAGACACTCTTAATGGATTACTGTTAATAAACATTACAGTTTATTAAATGGTTTGTAAAACAAACAACAGGATGGCACTCCTATGAACTGGAACACAAACAGGGAAATTATGACTCTTGAGGCTTGCTCACCACAGATAAATTGCTTCCTGTTCTCTCATCAGCCCTAGGTCTAAGTTTTATGAAAACATTAATTGCTACCCATTCTCATTCTTAACCACCAATGACTCAGTGAAAAAGAAAAAAACATCAAAAAAAGCATACACCAACTTGACAAGGTCATAGAATCATAGAATCATATATTTGCTTAGGTTGGATAAGACCTTTAAGGTCATCAAGTCCAACTGTTAACCTAGCACTGACAAGTTCACCACTAAACCATGTCCCTGAATGTCACGTCTACCCGTCTTTTAAATACCTCCAGGCATGGTGATTCAACCACTTCCCTGGGCAGCCTGTTCCGATGCTTGGCAATCATTTCTGTGAAGAATTTTTTCCTAATATCTAATCCGAACTTTCCCTGGCACAATTGGAGGCCATTTTCTCTTGTCCTATAGCCTGTTACTTGGGAGAAGAGACCAACCCCCACCTCGCTACAACCTCCTTTCAGGTAGTTGTAGAGAGTAATAAGGTCTCCCCTCAGCCTCCTTTTCTCCAGGTTAAGCCACCCCAACTCCCTCAGCCGCTCCTCATAAGACTTGTTCTCCAGACCCCTCACCAGCTTCGTTGCCCTTCTCTGAACACAATCCAGCACCTCAATGTCCCTCCTTTAGTGAGGTGCCCAAAACTGAGCACAGTATTCAAGCTGCGGCCTCACCAGTGCTGAGTACAGGGGGACCATCACGTCCCCAGCTCTACTCACCATGCTATTCCTGATACAGGCCAGGATGCTGTTGGCCGCCTTGGCCACCTGGGCACACCGCTGGCTCATATTCAGCTGGCTGTTGACCAATACCCTGAGGTCATTTTCTGTCACTTTTCTGCAGCACTCCAGCCACTGTTCTCTAAGCCTGTGGCATCTCATGGAGTTGTTGTGACCAAGTGCAGGACCTGGCACTTGGCCTTGTTGAGTCTCATACCATTGACCTCGGCCCATCAATCCAGCCTGTCCAGACACCTCTGTAGAGTCTTCCCACCCTCAAGCAGATCAATACCCCCACATAATCTGATGTTGTCTGCAAACTTACTGAGGGTGCACTTGATCCCTTCATCCAGATTGTTGCTAAAGATATTAAACCATGGGTCAGCCTTTTTTGGGTTGTACCCATCTCTTTTTAATTTCATGAGGATAGATCCTTAGTCATAGCCACAAACAAACACCAGATGACTGCTCCTTTTCTGCACAGGAAAAGCAGGACAATTCAGTGAGGGGAGAAACTTGGCAAGCTGAAAAATGGAAGGTAGGGGACAAGATTATAATTAATGCGTACGGATAGTTTACATGCTGTCTCCTCTGCATGGTGAAAATGTAGCAAGCTGTCTAATTGGAGCCTGGTTTTTGGCTCCTCTTAAATTCCTCAGAAAACATTGCACTCCACAGTCTGCATAGTTAGATTTTGTAGGTTTTGGCCACAGGAGAATCCTAATAAAAATAGTGGGATGGAGAGGGCAAGCTATTTCGGGCATAACATTCTGGAGAAATGCAAAGAGGTCACAACTGGTGAAAATCTGCATGAAATTGTATTAGGCACAGATGAAGTGTCCAGCCATCTTTCTGGCCAAACTCATAAATATATTAACACACACAACCATCACAGTCACATCCTATGTTTATACACAGCAACTGTCCTCTTCACTGGTCTCTGACAATTCTGATCAATGGTTGCTGCCCTTCAAAAGAATTGTTGATCTTGATTTCAAGTCCTACTTAGGGTGTTGTCAGTGGATTTCTGTCTAAAAAGATGCAGTGACACTCTGGCAGGAGAACCGTTGGAGATCTTTCTTGCATTTGCTCAGAGCCCGTTTAAGACCTATAAGCGAAAGCTTGATTAAATAAATATTTGCAGTTCAGCTATTTATTTAGGTTTGAAAAAAAAAATCCTTAAAATGTAATTACCAATATGTAAAAACTAATGTTAAAATAGCAACAATGCCTACCAGTTTAGCCAAAAAAGCGGATACCTATCCAGTAAATTATGCAGCCAACTACAAGCTTTGTGAGGCAGATCTTAAAGCTGTAAGCCCTTAAAGTTTCATAGCTGACATTCAGGGGAGTGAATTGATTGAGTGAGTACAACACAGCCACTTGGCAGGGAAGTGGAAAGACTAGTCATGAGTATTAACATGAGCTGTGTCACTGTGGGCACCAGCCCCAGCTTTGTGACTCTCTGTGCCTAGGTCTTCCTGCAGCCTATAGCAAATGAATAAGAAGAATTTAAGTAAAATATAGACGAGAAGAAATTGGCATCTTTTAGTAAAATGCGGTTAGGTATATGACATTTCAATTTCAACCTGGTGTTTTAGCAAAGTGATGCAAGTGACTGCTTTCGAGTAAAGTTAGAAAGTGCAACTACTAATGAGGTTTAAGGAAAGACCATTCAAATAAAATGGTACATGCAAAAGGGCAAAGCTACAGCTTCAAATGCTTATGTGGAAGTATCCCTACTCTGAAACTGTTTACTGAAGTCACAACCTTTATTAACTGCATTCCTTCCCTCCTAAAAGACAGAATTCAACTATAGATTATTTGGAAAGGCCAGAATCTCCACATTAATTTACTGGGGCTTTCATCCTTCTCCACAGCAGTGTATTTTTTAATACTGCTCAAAAGATATCAAGTACCTTCTTTCCAACCTATTCACCAGCTCTAAATGGGATTTGACATTACGAGGTCAGCTTTGCTTTGCCTCATAGATGACTAACAAATTTGCAGAGACATAGGTTCACTGTTCTCACATGGATCACTGCTCAGCAGACCACCAGTTTTTGATGGCAAACATTTAACTTTCAGCCATTAAGTAGAAGAGGAAATTCAGGTTCTAACAAATTACCTGGCATCTAAACAATGTTAAAGTTTCCCATCAGGAATGCCTTTAGACAGTGGAACATCACATTAGTTTTAAATTTCAAAGTTCAGTCAATGGAGTGATAGAGTTCAGATCTGAAACGTTTTACTGAGCTATTGAAAGGCCTGCACAGTGAAATGTATTTATAGTGAACAAGAGTAGAATAGAAATACATTTCTATAGTCAGAAGAAGATTGCAGTCCCCCACATCCTCTCCTTCTCCTCCACCAAAAGCAAACAAAAATACTGAAATGCACTGTGAAGTACAGTGGTAGTTATAAATGGTTTGTCTATAAAGCTGTCACATTAAACTGATTTCACTGTGCTTTAAACTGTGTGCATCCTGAACAAAATATAGTTTCACCATGATGATATTACAGTATGTTATTCCTACCTGCTATGAATTACTCTTTATAATCATATCACATGTATGGCTGTTCACATCAGCTTCCCAGTTAGGAGTGTTTTCCACCTTGAATAAGACTGGAAACCTATATAAGAGAGATGAATACAAAGAAGGCTAATACAAAGAAGGACTATATAAAGAAGGAATATAGAGAATGGTACTGTTTGGGGCAGGAGTGTAGAGGTGCGATCGTTTAACACTGCACTTTAAAAAAAATTCCATTGAAAACTTTCTTGGAGTATTTAGCAAGTTGCTTTTTACTACATCATGGGTGAGGGAGCACAAAATGTATCTCTCTCATGAAAGCTTGGTGCAGAAAAGGTTAAAGATGTTGGTGAGAACAAGCATCCAGAACAGATGGAAATCGTGGGTTTGTTAGTGAACTATCTGGAAATGCAGCTACAGGCATGATGCAGGGAGCTCTCAAACAGACCATTTATGGTATGTGGTTGATTCTCGGGTGTTTTACTCCTCAGCCTTACTCCCTTCTTTAAATTTCTCTACTCCATACTTCCTTGGTTCTCAACAGAAATCTCTTATATTCATCTCCACTAACCTGTATTGCATCTTCTTGAGTAATCACATCTTTCTGCTGTACCATAGACCCTAAAAGGAAGGGACCTGAATGGAGAAGAATCTGAGATTTTTTAAAAAATAAATGACAACGTGAAAAAACAATTCATATTGTGTGCAGCCATGAAGAGGGTAAATTATGCTTTTCTGTTTCCTAATGCATGTGTTGAGAGTGTGTGCCTTCAAAGGAGGAACAGCTAATCATAGAAAGGCTGTCTTTGGAGGAAACCTGGGAGATGCAAAGGAGAAGAGAGACCAATGGAGAAGGGGACAAATAAATGTAAGGAAAAAGAACATCAGGAATGATACAGAAAGAACCTCAAGAAACTGGAAGGAGATCATCAGCAGGAAGGGAAAAGAGATTGAGGAAATCTATGCAATTTATTATGTTATACAGTTTATTTGCTCAGCCCACCTAAGCTCTCTTTAAATGATTCCACTTTGTTCACAGCAACAGTTGGAAATTCACTGGCTTAACTAGGCAATATTTGGCATAACAGGGCTCATTACAGAGTTTGTTATAAATCTATCAGAGGCATTGTTTGTAAATGTATCAGAGACCTCTATCCATTTTTACTATTCAAGAAAATTACAAAATTTTAAAAGATATTGCATTTACCCATCAGTGAATGGATGAACAAATGTCAGGCAGAAAACTCTGCCAACTTGGAAGGTTGGTTTGGGGGGTGGGACTAGATGATTTCCAGAGGTCCCTTCCAACCCCTACCATTCTGTGATTCTGTGAAGTCCAGGTGAATTCCTCCTACTTGACTGCTGTTACTTGCTAAATCTATTACTTCTCAAGAACTCAGAAAGATATTGCCACTTGGAACTCAGTGAAGAGATTTACTCAGCTTCACAAGTCTAATAGCCAAAAGAAATGAGTACCATGAATACCATGTCTTATTCTCCTTCTTCTATAAGGACTAGATAATTCATAGAGCTCCTGATTGTTTTCTGCAATTATTGTGGCAATCAGTCTATTAACACTGAAGAGAGTTTATCAATTTAGATATCCAGTATAAATGTTTATTTTTCCAGAAGTCAATTACAAGAAAATTGCATAAGAAGAAAAAAAAATCTTAAAAACCCCCCAGATGAGCAAAAACCACACCTGTAATGAAAATTCAAAACATTAAAATTGAGCACTGTATAACAACTTTGTAACGAGACAAAATAACCCCCAAAATGTCAAAAAAGTGTAGCTACCACTCACCGTGATTACTTGATCTACCATCTTGGAGTATGAAACATTTTGCAACTGAAGGCCATAAAAATACGCTCAGAAGGATATACTTATAGGAAATGTTCTGGCTCCTCACTGGTGTTTGTGTGGGAATAATTGTGACAGGAGTTCTGCCCTTTGCTTGTAACTACTGTGGCAGCCAAATGCTGCTGAATTAGTGCTCTTACCTTTATGAAAACAAAAATATTTTTTCAACGTTTCTTCAGGACTGAGGACGCAATGTCAAGTATATGAGGAAGAAAATTGACAGTTTAAACTTTGATGTCCAACTGAGTTAGAAGAAGAGAATATACACCCTAAAGATCACAGAACTTCACTGCTATACATGCAGTCATTACTATTTTACTTCATTTTTTAAATCAAAAGAAGATTAAGACATCTTTATTAAGACTATTCTGTGCCTATAGAACAAAACCAATCTACCCTGAATGAGGTATTTCGAAGACTTTAGAATTATCAGTACAATAACAGCTAAGTACACCATAATCATACCATGGACCAAATCAATGACCTCTCTGTTTTTCTTTTCTATATACCAAGTATTTTGAATATAGGCATAAAAATTTTTCCTCTCTTGAAGCGTGAATGTAAAAAATCTTCATATATATTTATGTTACCATAAGTAGAAAACAACAATATGCTATCTAAATGGAGAACTGCCTGTTCCTTTTTGTACTTGCTTCTACATCAATATCTCTCTGTTTATTCATCCTGTAGCAAGGAAAACCAAGGTCAGTTTAGCACTACGATAGAAAAGAAACAAATCCCTGTATAAATTTAGGATATCATGTACTTCTACTTTACTGTGTGTGACATTTTTACTCCTCAACGAACTTGGTTTTTTCCACACCCATTTTGTAACTGGTAGCATGAAAACTACACAGCGTTTGGGGTGAATAGTCAGCATTCATTCAGAGCATTAAATACTTTTTTCTGTGTTACCAGTTCTGTTTTGCTTTCCATACAGCCTAAGTCTTGTTAGTGATTGAGTTGTTCAGAACAGTACCACGATCTTTTTTCTCAGTGGCTACAGGGAAAAAAAAAGGCTTAAAAATCTTCTTGACAATATTAGGATGTTCAGCAGAGAACAGAGCAACTTGGTGAGATCTGTAGCAGCTCTTCCTCAACCGTTTCACACTTGTCAAGGTTAAGTCTTCAATTTCCTAGTTTTCAATGTCTTCTCATTCTTGATGTCTTCAAGTTATACTTCTGCCTTCATGATCACATCATGCTAGATAATTACACCACTCTCTCAAAAAATACTCCAGCAAGGAATGAGAAAACACACAGTCTCACTACTTTGAGGCTTTTTCCTCCATCTCTGCCTGCTCTGCAAAGGAAATTTCCGTTTGTTCTGTGCAGAGGGTGGGAGCAAGGAAGTTCTGCACTATATTTTCCCAAGTGATATCAACGATGAAGGAGAATGATGGTAACAGATGTGGCAGAGCGATATTCTTCCTATGCTGTTTTCCAGTAAACCTTACAATGGTTATATAAATTAGAGTTGTTTGACAGTGTGTTATGTTGGGACTGTGTAGCTGAAAGCGTGGGTCCTGGATCAGTTTTCATCTGGAGTTGTAATTCTAAAACAAGCCTACTGGAAAATGTTGCCCTAGCAGTAGAGAAATCACAGTTGAGATAGGCATAAAAAATTCCTGTATACATACAAAAATGAGGAGGGGGGAAAAAGGCATCAGTAGTCAACCAACACCCAGGGTGGGTTAGAGAAATAGCATATTCTCAATATTTCCTTGAGGGAATCTTATTTTTGGCAAAGGCAAGGATGTCTCACATGAACACCCATCCCATTTAGGAAGTGTCACCAGCTAGGCTCAGAAGAAATAAGTGCCAAACTCACTTCTGATGACCTTGTATTTGCATTTTAAAAAGAAAATTTATGTCAAATAAGACACCCATTTTCTTCCTTTTTTTAAAACTTTATTTCCCCAGTGGGAGCATTTCAACAAAACCCATTTTGAGCACAGTTTTCCACAAATTACAGATATTTCAGAAAAATATCGAACACCAAAATATTTCAGAGAAAAGTGGCAAGACATCAGTTTGCAAAAGCCAAGGCACAAGCAACTAATTGAATAACACTGGTAGAAAACAGATCTCTCCATGACCCCAGGAAAAAAGCCCCTACTCCAATTTCTTTGTGAGATTTCTCATTTAAGCCACTTCTTAATATATTTCATGAGAGTTGCTGCAAGTTTTGTACAGTGTTAACTTTTACACATAACATGAGGCCATATGTTAATTGCTATGGCAGACCAGTGGGAAATGCAACTTTTAAGGAAACTTCTCTATAATACATGCATTTCCCAAGGATTTAGAGTCAAATGACTAATATAGAGCACTGGAGAATGTAATTTACTGCATAGGTCTTTAGAGGTCAAAACTGACAACATTATTAATTGTACTACCAAAGAACCCAACTGTATAAGCAATATAAACATCACCAAGCATTAAGTGAGGAAGAAGAAGGTTTACAGCCAATACCTATTCATCATACGTCATCTTGGTAGGACAGGTGATGCTTCCAGAAAAGCCTGCCAGGCTGTCACCTGTTTATAACGCTCCTGGTTTCTTCACATTCTGCACATTTTAGCATGGTGCATTAAAGTTTTGCTGTTCAGCTTTAGAGAAACTCATCTACTACACAGTGGTGCTGTCTCATCTGTGTTAAAGCCATATGGTGTTTCCTTAGAGATAATATGTTGTACTGTCAGGAAGATAATCATATGTAGAGTGGTGATACACATTCATTTCGTGAAGTCTCTTAAAACTTACTTGGATATCAATTTTAACCCACTGGGATAAAACATCTGTGAGAAATTACAATTGTAATCGACTGTCTTGGATAACACACTATTGCCATGAAACCCTAATGCTACTTTCCAGTAGAATAATGCTTACCAAAGAGAAGCAGAATGATGAAATGAATGATGTGACAAAACTATCAACATTAAAAAAAACTAATCCAGAAAATAATAATTTTTAAATTCTTCAAGTAGAAATGTGGTAAGTTAAACTTAGGTAATATCAATATACTGAGGGAATATGTACAAAAGGAACATTTGACATGGATATATAATATTTAAACAGCATACACTTTTGTCATTTTGAAAAACGCCTGTATTCAGAGATACAGAATAGTTTTATTTGTACCCAATGTTAATCCAATCAAAAGCATCAGGAAAAAGTATAGTCTGCCTCACACTCTTTAAACCAGGGACCTATACCTCATTGCGAAGTCAGCTGCAGTTTTAAATTCAATTCATAGAATAATGCATCTCCAAGTTCGAAATTGTTCCAGCTTCTGAATAATTGTTTGAATAAATAACTCCTTAAACTGATTAAGTCCCTTGTGTAAGGAAAATAAATGCAGATATTTTCATGTCAACTACTGTTCATGTTAGTATACTGGCATATTTGCCAACTTTGAAATGTAATAGTGTAAAAATAACTTTTAAGAAACATTTAGATGAAATGTCCTGTTTCAACCTGTAATAAAATAAATATTCTTCCATAATGTCTCACAGGTTTGTAAGAAAACTAGCCTAGGTATCATATCTTTCCTCAGCTGCTGAAGGAGCTGCCTAAGGAATGACTGGCAAATGGTCTCGGTAGCTTCCCAGGCTGTCAAATCTTAGGCTGCACAAGACTAATAGCTCTTTTATAAAGCACCTCTCTTAGCAGCACTCCTCAAGCCCAAAGGCTCAGAACATCAACTTTTTAAGGGAAAAGCGATAAAGGTTCACTAATATTGATAAGCTGTATTTTGATCCAAAAGCAACTCACAGAACTCATTAGCAGGTAGAATTATAAAGATAATGGACTAGGACTCTTACGGCTTGGTCGTATGGAAGCTTAAAGTATTTAAGTTCATTTTGCTTTATTACAGGGTTTATGGTAATTTGCAGTCATGGTCTGCAGATTTCTTCTAAATGCTGTTTCTCTGCAAAGAACCCAAAGGGAGGCACAAAAAGACATGGAATTTGTTTTAATTCTCTAAGTTTAAAGCAGGAGTGACCACTCTATGGCTCACATGCCACGAGGGATGCTATACACTCTCATCTGTGACAGAACTCATATCTCAAAGAGAGAAAGAATTATAAACCAGTGTGGTACTCACAGAAAACAAACTTTTAAAGAAACAAAATTCAAGTAGCAAATAACCGAAATGAACAATTTTTAGTCAGGAAGATACCCAGTGATGAAAAGTTCTGCATGTAGTCACAGCAGCACAAATTCTTAACAGCTGCCTGCAGGCCTGGCATTGCACAGTACAAGGTTTGCCTCATCTGTGACTGATGATGCTTCAGAAAAAGAAAATGATAAAAGGCAAAAAGCCCTCGGAGAATGCAGCCAGGGTCTCACCTGCCTCATTTTATGAAATAACTTCAAAAGTTACTTCGAATTTTGGTATAAGTCAGTATATTGTAATCATGAACAGGAAGACCAAAACTTCACCAAAAAAAGTAAAAAAAAAGATGATGACATAGCAAGGAGGAAAATCAGTATAATATAGGAAAGCCAAGTCTTATTTACAGACTGATTTTCAGCCTGTTTGGCTTGTGAGACTACACCCACAAAGAAGTTCAATACAGGGCAGCATTTAACGGAAACCACAAAGAAATTACTCCACAGTATCTTGGCAAATGTCTATGTGATCGTCTCTCATACCAGAAAGAACAACAACCACCCAGTAAAAAATTCATTTGAACTTAATTCATTCTGTACACATGCAGACACACAAACACAGACATATATATGTATATATTATGTACTTTTACACACAAACATATATATGTGGATGTAGATGTATAATGGCATAGGATATATACACACAAAGACATAACATACCTATACATATAATATATAATAAAATAAAATGCAATCTACAATGATTGCATGAAATATCCCTAATTCCAATTTACAGGAAGCAGTGAAGAAGTGAAAGAATCAGCCAGCACTGATGTGCATAGCAGTGATCCAGAAAAAGCAGATAACAATTGATGGGACTGCGCTTTCACATAATGTAATGATGAAAAGGATATGAGGAGGTGCCCAAAGATATATCAACCCAAATGACTTTTTAAACAGCTGGGTGTAAATAATTTTCCCTTGCACGTCATGAGAGTTGTGATCCTACTGTCACTTTACAGCTGAGTGTTTTTGCTCAGTGTATGCATGGAAACTTTGCTATAATTGAAGAACTGCCTTTGCACACTTTCTTCTACCAACACTGACCAAAGATTGTCAAAAGAGTCAAAAAAATGTCCTAAAAGTGTGACAGCTATTGGAAACGGTAGGCTTGATTAGACAGTGTATGCTCAAATGGGGCACATACATTGAATGGTGAGGAGAATGGTTTTTCTGTCTTGCTGGAACATGCAAGAAGGAAGGTTTGTGCTGTCAGTGTAAGTCTTTCAGATACTATGATGTTATTCACCTAAAAGCCCCGTCTGAGTCAAAGACTTGACACTATTTGTTTGTATTAAACATTCCGCTCTTCGCTGCATCAGCTAGATATATACTTATTAAATCACCAAAGCACTCATAATTTGTTCAATGAAGAAGAATGAAACAATATTCTGTTGAAGTGCTCACTGGCTGCCAAAAGGTAAAGCCTTTCAGAGGTTTGAAAACTTTCAGGTTAAAGTGTTTGTAAGAGATGTGTGAAGACTTTTTCATTAGGACTGCAACACATTCAAAGACAAGACAAGGACTGGTTAAGTGAACTAGCTTTTCTTACAAACTCATATTTCATCTCAGCAGCTTTACACAGTTACTGAAGTTCACATCATCACAAAACTTATGAAAAACCTATACTACACTGTTTTGTTTGTACTGCAAAGTACTTAGGTGAAGAAAAAGGTGAAAGTAAAAATAAGTTTTACTTTCCCTTCTATCTAATTTGGTAACTCCATGGTGTTACTATGTCTTTGAAAAAAATCTTTTTTTTTCAAGACATTTTTCAAAGACATCAAAAATTTTTTCAAAAAAAAAAATTTTGAGAAAAGCTTTGAAAAAGCTTTTTCAAGACATTTTTCAAAGACATCAAAAATTTCAAAGATTTTTTCAAAAATAAATTTGAAAAAAGCTTTGAAAAAGCTTTTCTTTCCTTCACTGCACTAAATTTTGGAGCATGCCTTGGTGGTTTTTGTTTTCTGTTCTTTTACAGTATTAAAGAAAAGAAAAACCCTCAATTCAGTGCAGCTTTCCTTCTCTAAGGTGAGGGATGCCCAGACACCATAAAAGAAAAAAGAGGAAAGATAATGAGAGCATTTTGGAAGGAATTCCAGACCTGTGTCATGGCTTACTGCTCACCAATACATAGAAGTTAGGCTGTGTGATTCTGACTTGAAACAAGACTGCTGAAAGACAATATAATCTAAACCACTATCCAGCCTCTGAGCGACTTTGAATATCTTTTACAGAATTTCTCTGCATTAGCATTTCCATTCAGATCGACAATGTGGTTTTGAATTAAATTTTTGTTGTTCCTATTCACCATGCCTTGTCTGCATCACAAAGCAGTCTCAGAGCGAACAAACTGGTTCCTTTCGGATCAAGCTAAACCGAAGGATGCGCTTTGGATCTCACCCTACTTGCTTCAGCCATGACTGGGGGCTGGGTCCGTGGGATCAGTCTAGAGCTAGTCCAAAGGAAAACACAGGAATGCCCACAATGTGTCTGCTGGATCCTCAGCACTATCTGCTTTTCTACACAGAGTTACAGTTCCAAGACTGATAACTGTAGAGTTAAACAAGAATAATTTCCTGCCTCTTATTTTATTGTTGGGAGGCGGACAGTACAGAAAAAAGCATACTACAGTTCCCATTATAATGCTTGCAATGCCACTGAAAAATAATTAGTGTTACTTTAGCATTCATGGAATTCCAGACTCCTGAAGTTACATTGGTGGTTTGCATTGAAAAAATTAAGAATTTTGTGACTAACCCTGTACAACTGAAAGGTCTAGCATTATCTTCTGAATCCAGCTAGCTCTTTCCTCCCTTACTCATGTATTTCAAGCCAGAATGCTCACAGCCGTTTCCATATTTGGTCTCCAAACTTTTATAGTGCCTGTGATGTTTCAAATGCATAGTTTCCATTCCATGGGGCCAGATTGCTCTGCCAGGCTGAAGATCCAGGGTAAACACATTTCCAATTTCAAAGCTGTTTGTTTTGGTAATTCTAGATAGAGAGGTTCTGAAATTGGTATACACTCATTTTTGTGTTTACCAAAAGGCTGTTTCAGGTCAGAATTATTCCCACAGCTCGCAACTTGCCAGAGTCCACATGTGTAGCATAATGTTGAACAAAGAACCAGAATAAGGGACTCCAAATATTTACTTAAAAAAAAATAAAAATTATCACCCCAACTCAACATCCTTAAAACACCACAGATTTCATTCCACTTAAGAAACAGCTTTTGCTGTATCATCATTTATTGGGGGTAAGGGGGAAAGTGTTGTCTCAAAGGTAATTTTAACAGGAAAATTGAGAGGACAAGGGTCTTTTAAACTATATAGAGTGGTGAAAACTGTGACTCTAATTATCTTTTACTTAAAGAGAGCCCTCAAAGTGAAGGATGCTTGTGAAACATAGTGGTTTCGTGTTCTGTGGTAAACTGCAATCAAGAAGATGCCTTGGATTAGATATTTTAGTTACAAATTTGCAGTGCCTTGTTACAAGTTCTCTGAGGCTATTAACACATTATTATCTTATCTGTATAAGAGTGGTGCCTGGACGACTCAGATGAGAACAAATCACTGTAGGCATTTTACAAGCACTCTTGTACTCCCTCTCACGTAAATACCAATGAAATACAATGAATGAAAAAAAAAAGGAAAATGGCAAAGAATTGGAAAACGAGTTGCTCTGAGTTGAATAGGTCGTGTCTATCCTGCCTTGAATTGGTCTAAGAGCAGACTCGGGCATGCTGTACCCACTATACCCAACATACCACACTGTCAGGCAGGAAGACCATACCACTTATTCACTGCTTATCATAGAATCATAGAATCTTCATGGTTGGAAAGGACCTTTGACATCATCGAGTCTAACCAAGCAACCTACAATCTCTGCCACTAGAGCATGCCCTCAAGTGCCACATCTAGATGTTTCTTAAACACCTCTAGGGATGGTGACTCAACCACTTCCCTGGGCAGGCTGTTCCAGTGCCCGACCACTCTTCCAGCAAAGTAATTCTTCCTAATATCTAACCTAAACCTTCCCTGCCGTAACTTCAGACCATTTCCTCTGGTCCTGTCATTATTCACCTGGGAGAAGAGGCCAACACTCACCTCTCTCCAACCTCCTTTCAGGTAGTCGTGGAGGGCAATGAGGTCTCCCCTCAGCCTCCTCTTCTCCAAGCTAAACATGCCCAGCTCCCTCAGCCTCTCCTCATATGACCTGGTCTCCAGAACCCTCACCAGCCTGGTAGCTCTTGTCTGGACATGCTCCAGCACTTCAATGTCCCTCTTGTACAGAGGGGCCCAGAACTGAACACAGCACTCGAGGTGAGGCCTCACCAGTGCTGAGTACAGGGGCATGATCACTTCCCTACTCCTGCTGGCCACACTATTCCTGATACAAGCCAGAATGCTGTTGGCCTTCTTGGCCACCTGGGCACACTGCTGGCTAATGTTAAGCTGGCCATCCACCAGCACCCTCAGGTCCTTTTCTGCTGGGCAGCTTTCCAGCCACTCTTCCCCAAGCCTGTAGCGTTGTTTGGGGTTGTTGTGACCAAAATGCAGGACCCAGCACTTGGCCTTATTAAACCTCATACAACTGGCCTTGGCCCTTCGATCCAGCCTGACCAGGTCCCTCTGTAGAGCCTTCCTACCCTCAAGCAGATCAACACTCCCACTTAGTTTGGTGTCATCTGCAAACTTACTGAGGGTGCACTCATTCCCCTCATCCAGATCATTGATAAAGATATTAAACAAAACTGGCCCCGAAACTGAGCCCTGAGGGACACCACTGGTGACCGGCAGCCAAGAGGATTTCACCCCATTAATCACAACTCTCTGGGCACAGCCATCCAGCCAGTTTTTAACCCAGTGAAGAGTACACTTGTCTATGCCATGATTCGCCACCTCCTACAGCACGACTGCACACCACAGCAGGAGAAGATTTGTTGAGTACAGCCATTGGTGGCGAAGATGCAGAGTTCACATTATAAGCGTTTCAGTGGGTTTTACTTTGAGATAACTACTTTAGCCCTGTGGGTTGCGTTCTTGATAGCATGCTGGAGCAGAATCCAGTTTGTGTGCTCTGAGGCTGCTTCATGGTGCAAACTACAGCTCATCGCATAAGTAGGTAAGTGAGGACAACCAGGAGATTTGATTCAAAAGTACACTCTGACCCAGACTGCAGCACTAATGTACACACATATGTAAGCATTGTGTCACTCTTGAAAGAGTTTTGCCTGCTCCGCTAATCAGCCCCATGGCATTACGGGATAGGGAGAGGTAGATTCAGCCAGACACAGCCCATCTGCACTGCAAGAGGTGGCATGCTTTGGGCAACTGGTCAAGGTTCCCCCCTTCATCAAGCTCTAGGACTCCAGGTCTTCAGCTTAAAATGGGCTTGTATCCAAACACGTTGGATTTGAGTTTCTTCTAGGTCAACCATCTATTTCTGGGAGAACAGCCAGAAAGAGTAAACCCAGATCCCCTCTCAGCCCAATGGCTTACCATCCAGGGCACATTTTTTACCTCAATCAATATGTACTCCACAGAAATGGTCACCATAGATCAAGAACTTTACCATTATAAAGGAGTGAATTCAATCCCCTTCCTACATTTTTGTGTTGTCATAAGTTCATGTAAGCAGCTGTATTTTAGAGCTAGCAATATGAAATCTTCAGTAGGACCACTATCTTTATAAAAATTATTATACAATAGAAGGAAAATTCATTCTCCAGGTAATTCATGTGCGCCTTAATTTTTTTATTTTTCTCTTGGTAATTTTTTCTCTCATCAAGAAAATATGTTCCATATTTTAAATGTCAAGTTTTTGTGCATGATACCCAATACCACATTCATTATTTTGAATAAGACTAGGGAATGTAAAACTATAGGAACAAAAACTGTCATATATGTTTAATCCATAAAAAGAAAGTTTATTAACCACATAAATATTTAAAAATAAGTGCTATATTAGAATTTTGGAAAATGCTGGTTTCTTAAGGTAGTTCTTAAAAACTAAATGGAACAGCATTGCTCTTAAACATATCAATAGCCAACCATCTGAAATAGATCGTTAACTGTTCCAGAGGAAATATAACATTATGTTTCAAAGAAACTAACAAGTACTTTGATTTATATATGTTTGTATAGATGTGTACATGCATATTTATGTATACACATACATGCACACATACCTAGTTACTTAATATGCATATACTGAATGTTACATACATGCATAAACATGCAAAGATGGAGCCAAAATGAGAAACCATTATTTAAATATTTTGCTTCAAAACACATTATTTTAGGCTGCACTCTCTCTTGCTGATTTGAGAAAGTCACATCATCTTTAATTCATATGGACGAAAGCAGTAGGAGATAAATACTTTTTACTTTTACTGAAAACTTTATGACTTGTGTCTTTTCTGCCCTAACCTCAACAACACGTAAGAAGCATAGAAGCATTTATAATAATATTTACAATATTTCATGAGTCCAAGAATATGGCGTCTCCTCAGAAATGTGAAAAAGCGATCAGGGAAAAACAGAATGGAAATTAGAATATTTACCCACTTTAAACCAAGCTTGTTCAGCGAGCAGCCAGAGGCAGTAAAGTGGCCCATACTGGGGTTCAACAGCCTTGTGTTGCAGAAGAGGGTAGGAAAATGATCTCTAGAACATACCAATGGATGGAGTAATGAAAACCAGAAAACTATCAGTAAAAAATATATTTATGCATAAAGTTAGGATATCATAGTGCATAAAATTGCAAAAATAATTTCTAATTTGTTCTTGAAAAAAAAGGAACTCTTTAGAATTTGTAATAATAAGTATGCAATTAGACAAATGTTAATGAATTTGAATAATGCGTATCAGTCTAAACTGACTAATGAGAATACCCTGTCTTGTTTACATCTGACTTCAATACAATTCTGTTTAAATGGAAAAAGCCCCATTTCATATGTGGAAATCCAGGGAACATATAGGAGCACGCACATTTACATGATGTACATGACTGCATGCAATAATTGCCTAAAAATATAGAATTTTTCTGAGGGTATCCATATCCGGTTCAGCTAACACATACCTTTGCTGTCATTGAGCTCTCCAACTGTGATCAACACATAGTGCAAAATTTAATGATGCTGCACTCCAGAATCCTAACACGCTATCTTGTCTGAAATATTTTATCTAGTTTAGGTAAAATAATCTAAATTAATCGACAATACTTGTATCATCTCCATTACTGGAACACCTAAGCTCTTCACTGTCTTTTAGTGTGGGCACCCATTAAAAGAAAACATTTTTGCTTGCAGACTGTGAACCTCAGAGCAGAACTGCACAAGGCATTTGGTGAGCTGCTCTGAAAGTCCTCTCCTACCAAAAGAGGAAAGGCAGAGCATAACTTCCGAAAGCACCTGATGAGTACCAAAATTGTGTATGAAGGAGGAAAAAGTGAGCTCGCTTCCTTTTGGATGAAAGGCACAAGATTAGTTCAGCCACCCATGAAAACACAGCTTACAACGCCATGCTGTTCCTTTAGAACATCCTGTTATATTTTTTGGTACTTACTGCAATGCCCTGTTCCAGGTGAGGAGTGCACGCAGCCTGTTGGAAGAGATTGGTGCCTGTGTATGGGTTTTCACCAACCTCAGCTTGCTGAGGGAGTCACCAAACCCAGGTAACCCAAGACACAAAGTTACTCTTCTCTAACATCTGCACACCCTTTATAATGAACTGCAGAGAGGCACCCCTCTCAAACTCCCCTCAGGATTAAGACCCTCTCCATCATTTCGGGTTTTAGGTGTCTAGGTCTGATGTTTGTCTCAAGGTAGAGGCTATGGTAATGGCTGCACTGTATTTAATGACCACATGGTTAGCTACCAAAGTCCACTGTGTAGGCTTTCAGAGCCTTCCGCATACTAAACATCTTGCATATGCAAAGTCAGGCTTTTGACATGCCCAGAATATCTTTCCCTTTGATCTGCACTATCCAGGTTTTCTCCAGACAAATTATTTTTCCATCCTGCAGAGCCTGAGGATTTTGGCCATCTGACCAGGAAGTCTGAATGACCCAAAGTGACAGACAAACGCCACTGTAGATTCTGGATCAACTTAGAGCAAATGTGCTCCGAGTCCAGCGTTTCTTGGGTGCGCTGGATACCACACCGATTAAATCTGATACATTCTGGGATTGTTAGGCTCAGCAGATGCACATCCTGGTAGGTCTGCAGACACTTTAAAGTTTATAGACAGAAATAGGAAGAATGTCATCTAAGATTATTTATTCCTGTATTCCCTATCTTCTGAGGAAGGTGTTCTAGCAATGAGTGACAGGTATTCAGGAGTGATCAGAGGCTCTCACTTTCAATGCTAGAAATTGTTCTGTATTGAAAAATTAACTAGTAACTGGACCAGAAAAAGGGAGGGATGAAGCCGAGGGGATGTTACTCTTTATCCTGGTAGTAAGGCAAAATAAAAAGGGGACAGCATGTCCACCATGACCTGCCATCTTTTGTGCAAAAAAGCGTTAGGTAGATTTGCTTTGACACAAAGCCAATTTGGCCACAGGGGCAAGACAGGGGAGGAAACCTTTATTTGTAGGGTTTTTTTATCGGGATTAGATATTGTAAGGCACACTCACAAATAGATCCTGTTTGAGCAGTTTTACTCATAGTAATGTAAACCTCCAATGAGCTAAGGAACCTTTTTTTGAGGAGCTGTCCAGGCACCTTGCTCTTACAAAAATAAATGTGAATAAGGGATTCATATATCCTGGTGTCTCTAGCCACTCACCTGAAAGCATAGATTTCTACAGCTGGGAAAGAGCACTGAACTTGAGTGTCTTGAATGCCAAACTGGCCCTTAAACAACAGAACTGTATCGTGGATACATCTTCAGCTTTGTAGAGAGAGAAATAAAAACCCAGCAATAAACAAGAACAATTTAGATGGTATAAGAAAAATATAGTAAAATTACAAAATTTATGTCAAGTGGCTGCTATCTTATTAAATTATATATTAACTGAATTGGAAAACTGTCTGGATACCCTGCAGATATACTTGGAGCATTTAAAGACAAAAGAAATGAAATTTGAATTAGGTACTTATTATGACCTTAGCCTCTGATCCATGAAAGCACTGAAACACCTGCTCCAATTCGTATTTATTTTATCATAAACATAAGTGTTTGTCTAAATATTATATTGAATGAAGATATTTTACTAGAATGAGACATTGGCTTCCAGGGACACTTTGAAGCTGGCCAAAACTTCCAACTGTATTTGATTGTATGTCACTTTTAGACCTTTTTGGTTGCATCCTACATCAGAAACAAATTACTGTTTAAGGATAAAATAGGGGAAAAAAAAAAGCCAAAGAGAAACAGGTTAGGTCAGTTGTCCTTCCAATTTTCCAGTCACGTGAAAGTTGAGATGCATTTATCTGTCCACCACACTCAGCGTATTTAGCCAAAACCGAGCCCCAAGTCCTAAATCCAAGAATGAAATTATAACAAGGATAAATGTAATTTTTAGTCCCTTTTTTCTGTCACACCACTTCTCTGTGAACTTACCGTAAATTTCTGCCATCACAAAAATAATTTAAGACTAGGTTCCAGATCATATTTCAACCCCCTGATAAAACATCTCTGCAATTGGAATAAGTAAGTAGCCTTTAGGAAGAGGATTTAACATGTCAAGCCTTATTCTTTTGGTTTTGACCTTTTGGCTGAGATCTTCAAGTTTTATGCTACAGCCCATTTAAGACATTTCTGTAAACTCATTTGACACATGAATCACTAAATGCTGGATTTTGAATTTGACTCTTACTCCACCTTCTTCTATAGATGAGAAGGCTCAAGGCTTCTCAGATACAAATCCAGTTTTGTTCTTCCAAAGACCCTTCAAGCAAATTCAATTTGGCAGCATAAGCAACAAGCCAGATTTGAAGGAATCACCTGCTGGCAGATGAGCATGACTTGGTCATGAGGATTTCTGAAGGGTCAGGATCAGCACAAGGAGTTGCAAACCAGTATTTGGGAGTTGGACTTGATGATTCTTATGAGTCCCTTCTAACTTGAAATATTCTATGATTTGTGTGGTAATGGGAATATAGTAAAATTTTGTGGCAGGAAGGACTACAGATGAATGAAATGGAGTTGTAGTATATTGGGTAAATGAGAGGGATTTGGGGTCCACAGCAGGTGGAGAAGAAGAGCTGGGGGTCCACATGGAGAAAAGAGACCAGAGTGGGAAAAGGACAAGCAGGCATTGCTGGAATAACCTGATAAGTGAGAGGAGAAGAAAGCACAGCCTGGGAATTTCACCTTCATCTTCTGTTGCTCGCTATTCTCTTCTGTTGCTCTTCTTCACTCATGATCTAAATAACCCCATCCCAGTCCCTTGCCTCTTCTGTTGCCCCTGGCCCAGGGAGGCAGTGCAGAGCAGAGGTTTTGGAGTAATAAAGCAATAGCTGCCCTCATACCTGGTGCATGCTACTGCCACCAGAGACTGAGACTGCAGGAGTACGTCCATGTTGACCTACACGTTCTCCGACACAGGCAGAACAGCCTTTGCCTGCTACATCCTGTCTCCTAAACCTGTGCCTATGTTTCCTATGCTGTTTGCTGGCTCTACTCCAGGCATAAGCTCCAGCTTCCACAAATAGATCCACCGCAATCAGTGTGACTAGTCATGTGAGTAATGGCTCACAGCTGGATGCAAACAGAGTCATGAGCTCCCTACATTTTTAGTTTTCAAATTTTAGTAGTTTTCTTTTGCCTTTTTTTTTTTCCCTGACAAACTGGATAAGTAAATTGCTTTTCCTAAGCTCCTCTATGTTTAGGATCACAATGATCAGCACAGCAAAACAAATAAAAAGGAATCTTATTAAGTGAAGTTATCCCAATGCTGCTGCAACTCATAACTTTTTGTTGTTGTTGTTCTATCAAGCTCTTTTGCTAATACGGTCTTTAAAAGCACTGAATGGTTCACCTATTACTTCAAAATGTGCCCAATTCTACTAAATCCAAGTGAGGTGTTCAGAGTTTATCAGTTCAGATGTCTTTTGTGAAATGACACTGAATTTGTTTTTCACCAGATACCCCATTGCTGGTAGTATGTGGATCTGGGTATGTAAGCCTAATGACTGTCCCTAATGACAGTGCCCTCATCAAAAGTGCCTAGAATAAATTGATGCTATTTTATTTTTTTTTTTTAATTTTAATAAATCTAAAGAAAAGCGAAAAAAAAATAAAGAGAAATCTCGTGAGAAAATAAGGGGATTTTTTTGCTGAGGAGCTGATTTTTAAATGCTGGTGACTACAGTACACTTTCAAAAATTGTTCAGTGTTCAGCCATTACTACTGCAACCAGCATGCCACTGGCTACTTTACTGATGCCTTAAAATGCTTTAGTTTCTGTTGAAAGCTTGACTCTCCAACTAGGCAATACTATCTTCTGAAAATCCTTATACTTCCTAGCAAGTGTCACAAAAGTCCTTCCTTGGAAAGATGTGGCAAAGAACTTTCTCAACGATTCTTAAAAAAGCAAATATCTGAATTAAATCTATTTATTTGAGCTGAAATCTAGAGGAAAATATTAAAAAAAAATCTTATACTTTACTGAATCTCTTCTAAAATTCTTTATACAGACATATTGCTTTGTGTTTTACTTCTACATATTTATGTCTCCATCTTTCTTTTCCTGTAGCTACCTCTGTACAGCCTCCTATCCCTTATAGCTACCTCTGTCTTTGGGTTGTGTAGCTGATCATTCCTCATTATTCCTACTGTTAAGCTTGTTCTTTCCTTTGCAATAACTAAAATTCTTCATTCCACTTTCCCAGTTTGTCTCCTCTCCCTTCCTCCAGGCCAAGTTCATCTTTTCTTGCTGCAGCTATGGCAAGGTCATACTCCTTTTTCATGATCTCCCTCTCGCCCCAGTCAGTTCATGTACTCTGCCTTTACATGTCTATAGAACTACTCCTGACAAGAACTGACCTCTTCTTTCCTTATAGTCTCTTACTACACCTGAAGTTCAGTGAAGGACAAATATCTCCAAAAAAGAAAATGAGTTAAAAAAGCCACAAAAGCTACACAGGACATTCCCACTCCAATTTTCGACATTAATAAGCACTTTTGCTGTAACTTCTATTTGTAAAATTTGTAGCACTGAAGTCCACATGAACAATTGCATATGAAATTTTAGGCCAATAAAGTTATAAAACCTGAAAAGCATAGACACATTTTTTTCAGCTATATTCTCTTGCCATAGATGTATAAGCAAGTAGACTTTCTGGAAAAAAATTTATAAGATGGTGACTTTTTGGCCAATAAGACAGGCAGATGACTGTTTGAAAATCTTGTGCCTAACTGGAAGCAACTTTGAAGAGAGGTATGTCCATCTAGCTGGAGGCAACGTAATCAATAGGTAAGGGTAGGCACAGTGGCAAGATATCTTCCTTCTTCCAGAGTTTGTCTGTACATATCAGGACTCAAAAAACCATACTGAAAATATCAACACACATATGCAAACATCCATTGTACTTGTAAACTTAAGTCATTTTCTCTAGGCTGTTGGTTTTTTCTTCATTTTGTTCAGACACAGCAAATAGATGTGTCAGCTTTTTGTTGGTTCAGTAACAGAGAAAAATCTCTAGAATCCGATTATCCCTATTCGTATATAGTCTGCAGTTACTTAAAAATAAGTAGTCTGGAGATTTAGCTTTGCTTCAGAAAGCAAAGTAATCTTATTGTTCCCCAATAAGTATGGCATGAGTCACTCCACTGCAATAGTCCCTCCACATTCCAATCTTAATTGTCTTCAAATTAAGAAAAGCGTTAGATGCATCTTACTGTGAGAAAATGAATATTTCTGATCCCTGCTGCTAAATAACATGGCAGAGAGTTCCTCTAAATGTACACCAGATCAGTTCACTAATATGAAAACTGTCCCTTGAATGCATTATTCAATCATTTTTCATCTCAGCAATTATTTATAATTTGTTAAACCCGTAGACTAATTTCACAAACAAAAAGTGAATGTTACTTCTTTATCAAGAGGGGTCCCTGTGAGCTCCCAGCCTTTCTCAGCTCTTGACAGAAACTTGATTGCAATAATGAAGCATTGTAGCTACAACTCTGTTAAAAACCACTGCTTTTATTTTTGAACTAAGTTGTGACAATTGCCTCCCATTTGAATCAATTTTACACAAGCCTCACAACAATTTTTTACTCTGTGATTATTTATTACACATTATTACCTGAGTGCTCAGTGACTCCCATCACTGTGGAGGACTTGTCCTGCTGAGACCAATAAGCAAACTGATAGCAAACAGCCTTCGCTCCCAAGTATTTGCAGTCAAGGGTCCAAAACATGCCATGTTTGGTGGCAAGAGGAGCTCCACCGCCCACCCACACAGCACCCAAGGGGGACATCAAGGCCAAGGGTGATGGTACAACCCTGCCAGTGACAAGTGCTCTGGTTTTGATCCAGAGGAGTGCAGAGGCATGAGTGTTTGCATTGAGCACCAAAGTAGCCCATTTACACCAGCACCTAACAGTTAGCTAAGTGGTTAGGTAAAGCAGGCAAGCCTAGCAAGTGCCACTTACCTCACTGGGAGCAGGATCTCCAACTCCACACGTGCACAAGATCAGACTCGGAAGTATAAAGGTTTTCACTTATTTAAATGGTTGCAGGAGGGACACCTAGATCTTTATGCAAATACTTCAAAGAACCCTATTTTTGACAGGTTTTAAGGAAAAGACATGTTTGTCTTATATTAATGCAGTTTCCACCTCAGTAAATCAATGTAGTCTAGGAAATATCTTATTAAAAACAGGTTCTGTTTTTGACTGTCTTAAAACCCTGCCTAACAAACTTGAGCTGTATGCAGTTTCTTGTTTTCTTAGCTTATTCTGCATTATCTAACTTACAAAACATTTCAGAAAGAGTATTTTTGTGTAAAACCTGCCAACAAAAATCAATGCATAAGTGGTAGAATAATAATTTTGACTACTGCCTGCATTATCTCCAACACATGAAATTTAACCAGCAGAGCTTGAATTCAATGAAAAAAGTACATATTAAAAATTAAAAATAGCAAGTGCAGAAAATTGAATTGAATCAGGATTTTCCTACCACCTGGGAAAGCATGTGGAAAATGTTTTATTGCACAGGACAGTTCAGATGATATTGACCAAGCCCCTTATGACTTTCTCTAAAACATTTGTTGCATTAAAAACAACCCCTAGGAGCAGTGATTTATTTCTGAATTCCCTGGGTGTGCAGAGAGGCATAAAGGTCCTAAATCTGCTGACTAAGATAAATTGCAGGTTGGAATATATTTAACAAATGATAATGCAAAATGCTGCAAAATATACAGAGAAACAGCAGATAGCAGTGGAACAGAGTACATGACCTGCCTGAGAAGTTACTACACACAGCCAAAGAGCAGATATAACTGCAGACGAGTTCCCTCAGCTTTCAATCCTTACAGAAATAAACTACTATTAAGAGAACACATATTTCTCCTTGTGAGTGAATCCTTCAACTGCTTAGCAAAGATGAGTCAGAAACTGCTATTGCAGCAGGAGAAACATACATTTTTTTTGAAGCAGAGGAAAGGTTAGGAGAAAAGAATGTGCTGAAATCCTTTTAATTAGTTAAGCTTCCAAGGCAAAACCAAGCAGGAAATAAAAAAATATAAGCAAGTGATTATTAATAGACATACCTCCTGCTACTATGGCTGCCTGCTGCACGGTTCCTTGTTTCATGCTTTGAAGCATCTGGCGTTGGCCAGAATTTGAGTTAGGACACAAGACTCAATGGACCAGTGGTCTAATAGGGCATGGCAATTCCTGTGGTCTTGTTTTGTAGACAGGTGCAGTCAACCCTGGTTTTGGTTGGTTTGTTTGTTTGTTTTTTAAATCTCCTCCCCTGTTTCTCTCTGCACATAATGACTGAAGAAGCATCTCATCAAGCTGTCACTGCAAGCCTCTGGCAGACCGGGTCCTACCTTGGGCCAGGGCTCAGCAGCCAAATAGCAAGTACAGAGCTACGAGAGCAGCTCATGGAGCAGTGCAGGTGAGAGAAAACAGAACCTGCCACCGCCTTGCACTCACCTGCCTTCAATCTTCTCACTTGCTCCACTTCTATCCACTCAAGAAATGAATGACATGTGCACCTAAGAGAGCAGCTAAGCTAAGGCCTTGGAGTTAATATCAGAGAATTCAAGCTGAAAATTGACATAGACAGTTAAGAGGGGACATTGGAAGGGGAACTTATCAAAGGTAGCTAGGAAATAAGACAATTTAATAAAAAAAGAAAAAATCATGCTTATAAATTAATCATCTTCTACTAAGGCTCCTTCACTTGCTTATTTTTGCATTGTTTGTAGAGCACTACCACAGTGTGGTGCACAAACACTAGAGATGGAAGTCATTCCACAGAGGATTCAAGGAATTGTTCTGGAATACAGAATTTAATTAATCTCCACAGAATCCATGCTAAGGCAGGGATAAAACCATTAAAAAAAAAAAAAAAATTACCTCCAAGTAAGAACTGGCTTCACCAACTGGGCTGAAAGGAAAATGGAGGAAACAGCTAATTTTGTGAAAACAGATCTTTCCAGAGACAGATTCCACTATTCCTTTATTACTGGAATACTTCCAATTCTGCACATGAAATCCCTGTTCCCTGTGCCAACAGGGTCTTGCCATTTTTCTTATATAGAAAGACAGCCTTAGCACTTCTAATCTCTGGATTTGTGTAGAGAAGAGGCCAGCAGGGCCACCAACTGTTGAGCTGATGCTGTGCGTTTTCCTTCATAGAAGCAAGGACTCCAGCTTTTCTCGTGGACAAGCTTTCACAAAGTAGGACTTTCATCTTTGAGGTTTCCTACTCTGTCTAAATGTTGGCTGAATTGGGAAACAATTTCAGAAGCAAATGGAAGCAGGATTGAGACACAACAGAATCATAAACTGTTGCTTGCCTGGAAAAGTTGGCCTAAGTCATGAGATTTCAAGCAAAATAAATATTCTGAAATAGAATTATTTAGCCAAATATAAATGTATTGAATTCTTCATTTGTTTTTCTATTTTTATAATTTTAGCAAAACATATAATCTGTTTTCTCATCCTGGGAAGGTCTATTTCTGACAAGAAAATGCAGATGAGGAGGGGTTTTCAGACAGCTCATCAAGAAAAAAAAGCCCCAAACCCTACCCTCTATAACTAGCTGTATATTGTCAGTGATTCATAAGAACGTGTTCCATTAACCCTCCTCTTTTATCTTTCACCAGCTCATGGTACTGTTTTATTGTGCTAAAAGAACCATTATTTTTGGCTTATTGAGGTTCAGTGAGGTCTCCATTTAGATAAGTGTCAACTTCAGATGGGAACGTTCACTCCCAAGACATGATTTGTATTCTCAAGGTGATTCACCCACCATTGGACTGCTAGCTGTGCAGCCTGCTGCAAAACCATATATTACAATGTCTTACACATTCTGTGCTGTAATGACCTACTACACTTTTGAAACACAACAACCACAGAAACTCTCCTGATACCCACCCCAGGACAGCTCTACCCCTGTGACATGTAAGTATACAGAAACATTAAAGGGCAAGCTAGCCCCACATAATCACAGAATCATAGAATGGTTAGTGTTGGAAGGGACCTTGAAGACCATCTAGTTCCAACCCCCCTGCCATGGGCAGGGACACCTCCCACTAGACCAGGTTGCTCAGAGTCCCATCCAGCCTGGCCTTGAACACTTCCAGGGAAGGGGCATTCACAGCTTCCCTGGACAACCTGTTCCAGTGTCTGACCACCCTCACAGTAAAGAATTTTGTCCTAATATCTCATGTAAATCTACCCTCTTTCAGTCTAATGCCTCGATTCTGGCACACAGATGCATTTAGCAGAGCATTTAGTCATTTGGTCACGCTTATCTTTCAACACTAAATGTTTTGTGCTATAGACCCTTCACATTGCTCTGCTTAAGCTGAGCTTAATACCAGCAGTCATATCTCGTAAGTCAGAAGGGCACCCCACCAGTGACATTAAGTTTTGTTTTTCAGGGACATGACTAGCAGCAACATCTACCAACTCTTGCCTGTGCAATGTGCTTGCCTGTGCAATGTGCAGTGGTGGTGCTGTAGCCACCTGCAGCCTCCAAACAGATTTGTCAGGCTGCCAGGCAAATACAGCAGACGAAAGTTGAGGTGTATATGGGGAAAGAGAGGAAAAATTGCAAGGATATAAGGTCTGCTCTCAGTCCACACTAGGTTCTTCCAGGGCTGCCACGTGATAAGTCCTTTTTTGGGGGGGGGGTTAAAAATCCTGTATTTCAAATCATGTCTCAGTTTTGGAAGAGGCAGAAAACAGATCACTCACTGTTACTCAGGACAACTATAAAAGCACTAATTGCTCAGATGTAATCTAGAGAAAAGCAGCTGACCCGCTAAGGATGTGATACCTGCAAGTAATAAGTAGGAGAAAAGCATCTGCAACACTCCAGAAAATTCTGAGCGACAAGAAAAAAGTGAGAGGTCTGCAGAGAGATTGATCCTGATTTTCTTTTTTTTTTAATTGAGCTGTACAGACAACCAGATTTCTCTGGTTTTATAGATGAGTCATCCTTGTGCTGCCTCTGCTTTCAGCTCCTTCCTTCCCTTTCTGTGGCATTTCTTTCATCCTTGCCAATACCTGCTATAAAGTCTGACCAGTCCCAACAATTAATCAAATCACAGAATGTGAAAAATAATCTACAGCCAAGAGAAGATGCTAAAAAAAATCTTCTGCTTTACTTTTTCCTCCTCTTTTCTTCAAGCATGTTAACCTAGCACCTACACCAAGGCTTCTTGTGCTTTATGCAAAAGACCCGATCCCAGCTACCTTCAGCAACATGCTAAAGAAAGTCATTATTTATTGGATATGACATAACATTTCCTATGTTCCTGATTCATTCTTTGATCTCTTCTGACAATTTATTTTAAAGAATTTTGCTATATTAAAGGGTTATAATTGGTATATGTTTACCTTTCAAAAAAGGATTTTTAAAAATAAATAAATAGATAAATGCCTAAAACACCATGTATGTTCTTTCTACTTTTCAAAAGTTCAACCAAGTTCACATTTACCAGACAGTTAAGAAATATTTATATTTGTTTTCTTTCTCTTCAGCAGCAAACCGCTAATGCCTTACGACACATTTATTATAGCATTCTCCTGTGAACTGCTCCTTTCAGTTCTTTGATCATGAGCCAGCAAAGAGCCTCCGTGTGTCACCTTGGTGTCACTGCAAGTCGTGATTGCAGGGCAGGCTGGCATTCTTTTGTTCTTATGCACGTTATAGGAAACCTGCCTTCACTGAAAAAAAAATAAAAATTAAAAGCCTTGCCATCAGTGGGGTGTGTTTCTTTTGTTTGTTTTCTTCTGGTTGTCTTTTGCTTCTTTTTCTTTTCTTGTATGCTAGTCTTTAATAACACAAAAGGTAAGTTTGATCAATGCTCTTTTATGGGGTGCTAAAGTATAACAACACTCTTCCGTGTATGTAGATCTACATCTCTGCCAAGATCAGTCAAATTTACTTCTGCAAGAAACTTCCAGAAGCTTTATTGGTCAACAGTACTACATTTTTAATCATGTCTGTGCACTTTGGGTGCTCACACTGGCAGTCCTGTATCGTTACTGCCTGCTAATAAGCATGACAAAGACTCTGTACCCCATGACCAGTATCTCCGTGTTCACCATCTCCTGGGTCTTGGGTGGCTCCATGCCCGAGGGTGCGCAGGGATACAGCTGCAGTGTATAATGAGATGCCAGCTGAATGTCAGATACATAATTATTTTTTTTTTGTCCTACAAGGTTTTCTGAATATTCTTTAAACATTCACCCTTTTGAAAATATCCTAGCATTCCTTTCTACTTTTGGTCTTTCTGCCACAGGACACTGAACAGATCTGCAGCATTCTTATGTCTGACATCCTAGGCAATTCTTTTGCATATGCAGAAATTCGACAATTATAACTAAAACAGCATTTGAAGATATCAGGAAGAGGATATAGAGTTTCCTGAAGTGACGAAGCAGCCAATGCTGGCTAGTGCAGACATCTATCAGATACCCAAGGAAGAATGATACTTCAGGGTCTAAGAAACAAATAGTAACTGATAGGACCACTCTTTCATGCAAATACAGGACTATTGAGAATGGCTGCCAAACTTTTGGCCAGGGAGGGTTCAATCTAGTCTACAACTCAACAGCTCAGAAGCAGAAAGCAAGTTAACTTTGGCAATGGAAAAGAGAGTGGTGAACGTCACCAGAAGACTGCAAGTCTAGCTCATGCCAGGCAGATGCTAGTCACTGGGGAATCAGTTTCAGGTCAGAAAACAGACAGAGAAATGGGCTGTCACTCAAGTATGCAAGGCCACTACTTGCATTTTTCTGTGCAAAGTCAGAAGGAAATAGCTTCCTGAAGAGCAGTGCAGTCAGAGATAGGACCCATATCCTAATGAAATTTTTTTTCCCTATGACTACATAAACAGGAAAGCTGTTAATTTTCTTCAGTTATGTAAGCACCTGTCTCAAGTTGGAACATTTCACTGAATATCTGTGCTGGCTGGTCAAAGGCAGTGTGTAACATAACATATACATCATTAGGAACATATGTCATTTTCAGAAGATGCAAGGCATCTTTTTTCTTGACCAAGCCTTCCACATTTCTGGAATTGCAATATCAAGGGTAATTTTGTCCTTTGCTTTCCTCATTTTTGGGCCCAGTACCACAAAGATTCAGCTAACATTTGAGAACATGCACAGGTTAAATTTAATAAACTTTTAGTTTCCTGAAAGGATATGAAAATTTGTCATGAGTCAGACTGATATTAGCAAAGTTTATGTTTCTATTATTATTGCTAGGTACGGTGTTATGAATCACCTTTGTAAACTAAGGTGACTATTAGCAGCAGAGGTTTAGAAAATTTGTTTGTTAATTTTGAACATCTGGATGCAAAGGCAGTTATGAAAATCTACCAAGATTTTCTACTCTCCACTTAGATCAGAGAGGTCCTACAAGATCTTATCAGTGTGCCCGAGTACTGAATTGCTTGCTTTTTTTACTGTGTGTTGGCTAGAATATTGCAATTAAGTGCCATACAAACAAATGATGTGAACGGTTTTGGAGATAAGAGTGCTGATTGGGCATCTATAATCTTCTAATAAATTTCATAATAAATGTATGCATTTCATTGAATGCAAGCATCGGAAAAGGAAGCACTGTAAACACTTCAAAACAAACAGGAAAAGAGCAATACGCTCTGCACATACTCTTGCATAACTTCACTGGGGAGAACACAGTGCTAGTATAGCATGATTTAGGGATACAGGGACTGTCACAGATCGTCCTGATTTATCACTGGCATCCGTTTGAAATAGAGAATGATGCTAGCCATGTGTGTCTGTCATAGTAGGGGTAGTACATGGTCTCCAAAAAGTGGTGAGATAGTGGCTTTTGTTGATTCTAGTCCATAATAATCTGCAGCACTACTATCCAATGCTTAACAGTTAGACAGCATTTTGGCACCTTCCCATCCTCCCCTCTCAGGCCTACAAAACATTTTTTCATAAACAACCCATCGGCACTACAGGTCCTCTGACACTTGATGAGTCTTTCAGTAAGTAGGGAGATTACTGTCCTGCTAGCCAAATCTGCTAGAGAAAATACAGATTTTTAGATAACTGTGGAAAGAGAAACATTGCTATTGTAATTGCTGCTTTAGCCTTGTGAAAGTACAGTGCAGGTGTGAGGCATTTGAAACTGGCAAAATTGGATTTCTAAATGGGACTACAGCCTTCTGTAATTTTTACATTTCCTATGTACTAGAGGTTTATGAGAATTTATCTTAAAAGCTGGGACCTCAGACTGAATGTTCATTGCTGTTTGTGAAGTATGTCTTGATGCAGTCTGTTTTATTTTAGCTACATACCTAGATCTGTAGATTTTTCTTCGTTGCCATGTTATGCATTTTCTGATGTTGTTGTTTTATGACAGCTGAAATTCTACCACTGATATTAAGGTGTGGTAGATAACTAATGGCTCTAATATTGTCTTGGTTTATTTCTAGGTCTTTACATAAAAAAGTTATTTTCAGAATCTATTCTTATGTCTTTTGGCCATGAAATGAACACTATTTTTTGAAGAGTGTTCCAATCTTTTTTGATTGGAAAAATAATCATATGGATTATCTCTACCTTAACTTCCTCCTTTATTGGGCTTTTTCTGGCTTCCCTCTGTCTGATCCACCTAAATTTCAGAGCACTACAAATGCCTAACAGAGCCTGGATTGCAACACATCTACCTCTTCTTTCTGGCCTCTGGTAAAGTTATCTTTTTGTGGTACATTAATATATTTATAGCTACATCCAAGAGAAAGCATGCTCCTCCTTTTGCATGTGCAAATATATGTACAGTTATACATAACTTGCTGCATATATGCAAACACCCTGTTCACCTCTTCCTTCAGATATTTATATTTAGGCAGGAGGGGACCAGTGGGGAGTTAACAGATGCTGTCCTGGTCTCCTCTACCTGCTGGTAGGCCTGCCAGAGATCTTTCACCTTAACTTGCTGCTATATCTCATGCCTTTTTTGGCCCTTGACTACTGTCTCTGAAATGCGGTTGACCTGAATATCCCTGTTTGCATTTCCACTTCATGGAAACATCTGCTCAGCCCCTTAAATCATGCAAGGAGTAGGGTTTTATTCAGCTGTCAGAAAGGCAGTAGGATTAAATTACTTCAAATTTGCACATGGGTGCATGCAAGCCTAAAGATATAAACTGACAACTTTTTGTAGAATAGAGAAGGGAATAGGAATTAGTGCTTGGATCATAATGCTTTCAGTGCAGGCACCCATAGACCTCACTACCAAAAGGAAACTATTTGATATTGGGCACCAACTGTGCATTCAAAACAGAAAAGGCAGCAGGCCTTCTCTTGATGAGTTTAAGCATTCAGGGACACTTTTTGTCTCCTTTTGTGCTCCCTCTGATTAGTCTCTTACTCCCTTTATATTCCTGCTGTAACTGGGAGGGCAGAATGTGAGCTATACAGTAGCGACGTGGATGGCAGAATGCAGTCTGCAATAAGACACAAAAAATACAGTACCCAAAAAGAAAATAAAATTACTAGTATGGCAGTGAAGAAAACTAACACCGCATAATCAAATGGCAGGATACACGTTAAAAAAACCCACACCAAAAGCTGAGATTAGATTATTATATTTGTCATTTATTTGCACTCATTTATTTTACTGTGCCTCCCTGGTATATGTTTTATTTCTAAGGGTTTGTGGTAAAAAGATTGGAGAACTAATCTGGATTTTATCACTAAATGATAGAGTTCTCAATACCTCTTTCCTGGCTTCAGTGGTATAAACAGTTTCCAGAGCTCCTCTCCTACATTCTTTCCAGTGTATTTCCAATGTTAAATGTTTGTTTTAAGCACAGAGAGTTACATTACACGGCTGCTGCAGTATGGGATTTAATATTCTTTCGCTTTTATGAAGAAAGAATTCTCCAGAACTACTTAAGCTGAAAAGCCATTTGCCTGAGCCTTCCCCAAATCTGTCATGATGTCATTAGGTCCCAATGGATGGGTGGGACAAGAATTTGAATATTCAGGTCATGGGGTGAGTTCAAATAATTTCTAAAGCTCACTCCAAAGTTGTAAGAGCAATCCTATTTAAAAGTGTGTGTAAAACTGGGTTACTCTTACAGTGACTAAAGCTATGAAATACTCCTGTCTTTTTAAGCACCACAGGGGATGGATGCCAGCATGGCATCCCAAGGAATGGTAAATTCTTAATGTGAAGAATGGATAACACATCACTTCCACAGGCTGGGGGGAGTGAAATGAAAGACTGAAAAGCCTTAAAGGACACAGCTGCAAAGCCAGCTACTGCATATCCTTGAGATGTTCATACAAGGACTCTGTGATGTACAATGCCAAAGGAAGAGAGATCTGTGGAGTCTGTTGAGACAAGGTACCTCTGTCAACGTTAATAAGAAGCAAGGTTATCTCACTGCTATGTTTGGGTCAGAAAAACACTGAAGTTTCTCAGAAGACACATGGCTAAAGAGATAATGAAGTAACTGAAGAGCTACCACTTTTCCCATAATCTTTCCCCAGTATGAGAAGATTAATGATAGAATGATAAATGGCCTCTTCATCTAAAGGAAGTGAGGGATTTTTTTCTTCTTTTTCCTTTCTCTGTTTTTCTTGCTTAGAATTCAGACACAATTTTAGGATACTGTGGAGCTTTCTTGATCTCACTGAGAATGTCATTTTTATGGATATGTGCAGCATCCAGGCACTTTAAAGTAACACCTTTTTAAAAAATCTAAGTAAAGAAAGAAGAAACAGCTCACCCCAAGAGCTACATGGCTATAGGGATGAACTAGAATTTGCCCACGACTGAGGACTCTGTTTGGGTCAGACCTGTTTAACTCAGGTATCCATAAAAAGCACATGCTAATAGCTCCATATGTTTTATTTTTACGTTTTTACTCATGCTCACCTGACCTGACTGTGATTTTATATTTTTTTTTCTCTGAGTCATGGGGATAGCAGCATGGGACACAAGACAGTGATAGATTGCCACATTTGTGGTTGGATTGTTGATAACCGAATAATCAAGAGGGTCCATTTCCCTCACAAAAGAAAGGCAGTAGTGAAGAGACCTCACAAGCAAGCATGCATGTTGCAGCAAAACAGCCCCTTTCTGCAGCCACAGTCCAAGTTCTCTTCCTTACCATCATAGCCAAAGCCCACAATGGATAGAGAAAGCATATCCCCTGCTCCTTCTTCCATCTCCCCTCCTGGCACTTCTTTTTCATCTTTCTCCTGTCCATTCAGCAAAAGAGTCAGAAATGTTTGGTTGCATCAGTCAGATCCAGTTTTGCTTTGGTCTTTTTTTTTTTTCTCCACTGTTCCTGAAATTTTGTATTTCGTTTTGACAGTGTAACCTGAAGTTTTGACTTCGCCTCCTGACTTACATATTTGCTTTAATACAAGCCAGGACACAGATGATGGGATCTAAATTAAAGATGACGTTTTACTGGTCCTTCATTTCTGCCCACTGGAACTGGCCTCATCCTGCAAAGCCCATAGGTACTCTGTAAGTCTTCTGCACAACAGGGGACATCTACAAAGCAGAACAAAGGTGTAGTTGTAGTAAGCGTCAGTATACTTTTTGCTAGTTGTATCTGGCTAGTACAGTGCTAGTTATGCAGCAATGATGATGTGCATTTCACTATACAGTAGCAGCCAAAGTAGGTATAGAAGGTTTCTGGAGTGTTTACAAGCACATACCATTACACGTTGACTACTTTTTCAGTAAGTAAGGGCTGTCAGACACTCGTCTAGCCCCTCCTCCGTGTCTTCAATCTCCTAAAACATCAAAAGAAACAGTTTAATTCCTTGTCTTTTAAAGCAGGAGAAATACAAAGAAAGAAAGTTTGCATGTAAACCTTTCGTGTATGTAATATAGCAATATTGCCTCCTTAGCAGAGTCTCTTCTTCTTCCTCCATAAATAAGCTGTCCTTTATTCTTCTTGTTTTCCAGGTCAGTTTGACCTAGCAGGTTGTTCTTTGTCACATTTTCCTCTCTGTCACACTCCAAGTTTCCAGTACACATTTTCTACACGTCAGCAGAACTATATCTGGAACTTTTATACACCTGAGAAAGACAAGATTAACCATCCCACTATTCTCACTTGCCTACCAGTGACGTTATGCCACCTTTTGTCTGATAATCCAAACAATTCCTAATCCTCATTTACACAGTTTGTCAAGCAACTCCTGAACTCTTCCCCTTCCCAAAGGCTTCCTTATATTCCTGCATCTTCCAATAAATTGTATTTACCCTGTTATAGTTGTAGCCCACTATGGACTGTGGGTTTTACCCCATAAGCAGGGAAAAGAGATCCATTTTTCATTCCTTCCGGAAATTTTTTGTGGTTCTAAAAAATATCATGTGCTCCTCTCCATCTTCCTTTTTTTTGGGGTTTTTTTTTTGGCTATTCATTCTAATTTGGTCTCTGATCTCAGATGATGGTTTCTAGGTATCTAATCATTCTTGTAACTTCCTTTTAAGTGTACCCATCCGATTCAGATCTTTCTTTAAGTGAGGGTCCCAAATTCAATATAGCCCTTTAGCCTTGAGGCCCTTGAATCTTTATCAAAGTTGCGCAGAATGGAAATATTATCTCAAGTGCTGTGCTGCCTCCCAGTATGGTATTTGCATTCACCACAGCAGTATGACATTTTTAACTTATGACTCATATGTATTAGCTTGTGGTTCAGTACAACCCCTGACCCTTTTCTGTATAACAGCTTCCTAGCCAGCTGCTCCTCATTCTTTATTTATGCAGTTGACTCAGCTTGCCTACGTGAAGTACTATGCACTTCCCCCTATTCCATTTCAGCTCATCTTCCCCAGGTTGTCAAGATCATTTTGAATTCTGCTCTTGTTGTCCAGTGCATCTAGCTTCCTCCCTCTCAACTTGCTAATGCCTTGAGGGTGGTGATCACTAATGAACAACCAACAGTACAGGGCAGCTCCATATATCACTCTATTTGATAGGAAAACTGATAATTACCTTCTGCATAGAAGTTTCAAATAATTTTGCACGCACGCTGTCACAGATCTTTGCAGAACGTGTCTTCTTTACTTTCGAGGGTGTCAGGAGTGACAGGGTCAGAAATTTCCCAAAGTCAAGACACAAGGGATTCAGTGCTTTTTCTCTGTCATGCTGTAGAAAAGAAGTAGGTTGGTTTGACACAATTGTTTCCCAAAAAAATCCACTCTGGAATTATTTTTCTCCACATAACTTCCAAATGCTTAAAATAGTTATGGGGGTTTTGGTCTAACATCTTTCTAAAAATTTTTATCACCCACTATGGCCATACTTCACTGGCTCCTTCAATTTTTAAAAATCAGCATCTCAGTATCCCTCATGATAATCACCATCTCTGACAACCCTACACTGACCTCACTTCCTACAACTGGATTCAGATCTTGGGTACTCAATGCATATTTACTAAGAGAGAGATTATTGGCAACATTGACTTGAATTATTTAGGGGAACAAAATATGATTCTGACTTGTAAGTAATATTAGGAAATGGTGGGGGAAAAAAAAAATCTTCTGTCAATATTCCCTGATAATTTATAATCTTTTTGAATAAAAAAATTCTCAATTTCAGCTGTAGAAATAATCCCTATTCTTCTAGATTTTACCCAAATTCATTATTATTTTCCCCGAATAAATGTATTTTTCAGAAAACTTTCTACTTTTAAGAAAAGAAAAAGAAGTAGCCACTTTTACTCTAGACTGCATAGTCTCAGCACACATATAACTTAATTCAGCATGGATCCACAGTACATTCCAGGCCTATCAAGACAACTTTGTTCATAATGTGATTTTCAGTGTTTGTGAGAATAGGTTATTGGTTAAACAGATGGGGAAAGAGGGTAGTGAAGAGAGCTTTTGAAGTTATGAGATCATAGAAAATTTATTCTGATGGTCGAATCAAGGGACTTGAAAACTGGTGATAAAAAAAAGGATTTTGCAATTTCTCATGTCTAGTTAAATTTGTATCTACTCAGGGCATTGCCCTTATACTGCAGCTGAAAAACCTGTAAGACATCCAAGGTTACACTGCAGCAGGGCAACTTCCCTGGCTTCTAATAAATTTAAACCAAGAGGCCCCCAAAGATATTGAGACTAAAGCTGAAATAGTCTTCTGTCTGACAGGTTAAGGAAAAGCAAATGATCTTATCCGAAAGCGTGCATTTTGCTGAATGAGCACTCAGGGGTCACCGTGCTAAAATATATTAAAAGTGATGTCAAAACAGATATTCTTATTTGTGTCTACAATTATGATTTATGCTCAGTTTAAAGCACCAGATACAACAGAAGAAAAAATGAACTCTAAATCATAGAATGGTGGAGTATTCAGAAACTGCAGCACCAAAAGATAAATAAAAGGTTCAAGTTAGTTAGCAAATAGCTACAAGGAAAGAAATTATTTCATTGGGTTTGACTCAGCCAGGTGACATAATGATTTACTGTGGGCTATCACGGGTCCTTGCCTCTAAAAACCTTTGCAGAGGTCAGCCCCAAGCTCTATGTCCTGGCAGAGGCAAAGTGCCCAGAGCAAGGGGCAGGGATATCATAGAATCATAGAATCATAGGGTTGGAAGGGACCTCTGAAGATCATCTAGTCCAACCCCCCTGCCACAGCAGGGTCACCTAAAGCAGGTTGCACAGGAACGCGTCCAGGCGGGTTTTGAATGTCTCCAGAGTTGGAGACTCCACCACCTCTCTGGGCAGCCTGTACCAGTGCTCTGCCACCCTCAAAGGAAAAGAAGTTCCTCCTCATGTTTAGGTGGAACTTCCTACGCTCAAGTTTGTGCCTGTTACCTCTTGTCCTGTCGCTGGGCACCATTGAAAAGAGCCTGTCCCCATCCTCCTGACACCCACCCTTTAAGTATTCATAAGTGTTGATAAGGTGCCCCCTCAGCCATCTTTTTTCCAGACTGAAGAGATCCAAATCCCTCAGCCTTTCCTCATAAGAGAGGTGTTCCAGTCCCCTAATCATCTTGGTAGCCATCTGCTGCACCCTCTCCAGCAGTTCCCTGTCCCTCTTGAACCGGGGAGCCCAGAACTGGACACAGTACTCCAGGTGCGGCCTCACCAGGGCAGAGTAGAGGGGGAGGATGACCTCCCTCGACCTGCTGGCCACACTCTTCTTGATGCAGCCCAGGATGCCATTGGCCTTTTTGGCCACAAGGACACATTGCTGGCTCATGGTCATCCTGTTGTCCACCAGGACTCCCAGGTCTCTTTCCACAGAGCTGCTCTCCAGCAGGTCAGCCCCCAACCTGTGCTGGTGCATGGGGTTATTCCTCCCCAGGTGCAGCACCCTACACATATCGCCACCTGTCCCCAAGATGCTTTGGTTTCAGCCCTTCCCCTGGCTAGATGCCCACCAGAAACTACTACTCTCTCCCTCTAAAAGAGTTCCTTTCTCCCTCAAAAGCTGCAGTGACAGACAAATTGTCTGCCCTTTCACTCCAAGGATTTCCCTTCCTTTTAATTCATATAATTCTGCATCTGCAGAACTGCTCATTAAAACTTGTGGACCACTGTCCCTATGATTATCCCGCTTTTCTAAAATTGAGGGCCCACTTAGAGGAAAATAAAGACTGTTCATAGCTTTCCCAGAGTGATAAATACGTATGTAAATAAACAGATTAGACTTTCCTCAGTGTCAAGTAAGGGGCTCTGTAAGAGTTCCGTAAGTATTCAAATATCGCTACAGGTATTTAAATAACTAAATGCAGAGATACATTTCTCCCTTTTATCACTTACTTCAACAGTTTTGATGTCCACTATTTCACCCCACTTAAAAAGCCAGACTTGCAAATTTATTTAGCCTCACACATCACATATCCCCATCAACAGCATCATGGACACATACATAGCCTGGACACGTATACTCTCCAAAACCCCTAGACAAAACTCCTCCTTCTGTCAAAGGGAGTTACACTTCTGTCAAGCTAGTGGGGTTGTTTGGTTTTTTTTAGACAAAGAATTCTCACTCCTAACCACAGCTTCACTAGGCCACACCAACGGTAAAACAACAATAATAATAATGATAAAATTCAGCAACGCATAAAAACTTGTAGAACAGTAATAGTGGTGCTTTTTCCATTTTTATGAGGCACTAATCTAGTTCCCTCATAAGGAAGCAGATTATGGTCTCATAAAACAGCACAATGGAGCTATGGTATAATGACTTTAGTAGGTACAGCAGCAGCTCCTCTCTCAACGAATTGTATGATGTGGGATGATAAGTATAAACATAAAATCAATCTAAATTTTATTTGATTGTGATTTCCACCTTATCAGGACACAAAGAGATCACAAGAGAGCATGAAGTAGCAAAGACAAATGCAAAAACCCAACCTATCGTAAAAGACAAGCTAACACTTTCAGCTGCCTAACTGTAAAAATATTTCAGCAGATGCCCAGAATACAGAAGGTATTTACGCAATTCATACAAAGTAACAGCTTTAAAAGCAAGTCAACAGCTATACAATAAGAGCAAAAAGGCAGAATTAAGTAAATGGAAGTACCCCTTCAGCAGCTGTCATTTATATCACATTAGTTTACTTCATTTCTCTGTATGGAAGAATATTAAAAACATACCTTTTAAATGACTATATCACACATTTTATGCCAGCCTAGAAAAAAAGGTAAATAAACTTTTGCTTGATTGTATATTTTTTTCTGCTTTCTGATATTGCAAAGGAGTAATTATACATATGTCATTTTACATATTCATACAAAATGAATACTAACAGAATAAGACTCAGTATCCCAGTTATTTACAGTACAAAGACTGATAAACCACGTACAATGGCTGTGTGTATTTACCAAGGGCCTGATCCAATGTTCAGAAAAGTTCCCCGGATGCCTTTTTGCATCAGCTACCAATATGATCTCATAGTATTGCCTCTACTTTTGTGTGATTTTGAATTCAAAGATCAGACAAGGACCTGCTTTTATTTTAGTGCCTGTATAGTATGCAGCAGTGTGAAATCCAGGTTTGCAATTACAGTGCCTCAGTTCTAAACACCGCTGCACTTCTAAAAAAAAACCCGAATCTCTCTCATCGTCCATGATAGCACTGTGAAAAATGAAGTTACCCAAACTTTTTTAAACTTCTCGTTGGACTTATAGTTCTATTTCAGAGCCATTAAAAAGGACCTTGGGGGGATTGTAACAGAATAGTTATTATTGTGAAGCACAATGCTATTGTGCTTCAATAGCATTGCAATTTTTGACAGTCTTTTGATGTACAATTCACAGGTGTACGAATATCCTTGCAACATCAACCCTACCTGGTTCCATTTAAATGCTGCTTTGAGTTTTGGACTCTCCTGCTGTTTCCAAAAAAAACATTTCCCTTAACCACATCCATGGTTGTATGGCAGGCCCTTATACAAGCCATGATCAAGTATGCCTTTCCACCCCTCCACACTGCTAAATTACTATTTATGTTCTAGGATTAAGACCTTTAGGTGTCAGGGGAACAAATGACACTACCTGCTCTGAAGAGTCTATAAACTGAAACTGAAGTTTTGCAAATTTCTAGTACAGCTTGTTCATGCACAACCCTGCTCTCTGAAAATGGCCTTTCAAGCAGCTGAAAGTGCTACAAGCTCACTTTCCCACATATTTTCCGTCCACACAGCTGCTGCAGAGATCACTGCTATGGAAGTCAGCATTCTTGGGATAAACATGCCAGGTGTTTCACATGGTCTGCAGGATCTCATGGGTGCACTATACCTGGATGGATAGATAGATAGATAGATAGATAGATAGATAGATAGATAGATAGACAGATAGACAGACAAACAGACAGACTGACATAGTCAACACTTCATTTGTTTCCTTCTTCCATGACTTCATCACAGCAAGCTCCCTGAGTCAACTGCTACCTTGTCTGCTTTCAGCCACACTAGTAAGAGCTGTTCACCATGGTCTACTCATACTGCCTGATTTTGTCTTCTGCCACAGATTTTTATTGAGGAGCATGAAATAGGTCTAATGAATGAACTGAAAGAGCAACCCAACAAGTCCTTTAGATTACAGATGTTCGCAAGCCCTGCCTCCAGAGCTGTGGTTTACAGAGACAAGCAAGTTCTTGGAGGGGCTGAATATGGCAGTTTAAGTAGATTTTAGCAAGGCTTTTATTTACTCAGCTTTACAAAGAATCAGCTTAAAGATACTGTGATACCTACAGTCATGTGCTACAGGAAATTTCCTAAATTTTTTTTTTATACAGTTCCCTCTGTCATAGCAGGTTAGAGCCAAAGTGATCACAAAAATTGTAGGTGACAGCTGGGAGGGAACATTTCAGACATTTTGAGGGTTTTATACCAAGCAGAGTAAAGTCAAACAGCATTGCCCCTGGCAAGAGTGGGAAAAACAAGACTCCTTAGTTAAAAATGAGTTTGATAACAGATGCACATGCAGAAGACCTGGTGGAACAGGACAAAATGTACCAGGAATGCAAGGGCCAAACATGTGAGATGTTAAAACGCATGTGTCCATCAGAATCAGAGATGTAAATAAAGAAATCTGTCTGCTAGCGAATACAAATCCACTTAAATGTGTATATATATGTCATAAATGACTAAAAGAGTACCTAAAGATCTTTGAGTTTTAGCTGCTGGATTGTCTCTGCCTCTCATCCCTTGCTTATAGTTCCCTTCTCTTTTATATAATCAAAAGTAAGCATATGTGGCCTGGGCAGCATGATGTTACTGCTGTGGCTTGCGACAACCAGGCACCTGTCTAGCAGCAGGATAAACTGACACCGAAGCAAAGTTATCTTACTTTTATGTAAATTCCATCTTTGACCTGCATGAAGCTGGCAGTGCATACTTTATTGTGTTCACTGGGTTTTCATTACACCCCTTGTCATTTGCTGAAAGGTATTTTAACTTCATTTAAATCTCCTTGTGCCTCAGAAATGTCAATAAATGTCATTGTTATCATCAGTTTTGTCCTGGGTTGGCTTTTCTGAATTTTCTATCTTTGGATTTGATTAAAATTGGGAAATAAATAGCGAATAACATATTGATTGCAGACTGGGAAAGGTTGCAGATAATTTATTATCTGGTGAGCATGATACTGAGGTTTTTTCTACCTAAATCTTCAGACTAACAAAATTCATTCTGATGGGAAATAGGGGTTTGTAACTATTCTTTAGTGCAAAGTGCTTTTGCAAGTCTTTGTTTGGTCATCTATAGACCATAAATCAAGTTAAGATCAATGGTGATTACTCCATACTGTTAGTTTAGCAGACCTTAAAAAAGAGGCTATTAGAGATTATTAAATCTGAAATCAAAATGCCTTGCTTACCGAGGAGAAAAAAAAAAAAAGATCAACAGACATTGTCTGTGAACACTAATCTAAACCAGAAGGCATTGTATTAGCAGTAATTTTGGTATATTTCTTTATCCAGCCTTACAGAAGAGTGAGTATTTGGAGCTATATGTCCGAAACTGACATTTTTTCACTCTCCAATACTGCATCACTAGCCAAGAGAATGAAAACTTAACCTGCCAGCATAAGCTTCTGCACTTTTCATCATAACAATGAACCCTCAAGAATCTTCCTGTTTTCAAATCTTTCCGTGACTGGAGCATATGTCTGAGCATAACAATAGCGATGTTTTAGAGGAAGCAAAATGAGACAAAATCAGGTAAGACATCAGTCACATTCTTTAGTCTTTCCTGTTTACCTCTCTCATCTAATGCCCATTTAGTCTAGAGAAGCTCATTTACGATTTCAATTGTAATTACGGTTAGAGTCTTTGTCTCCAATTGCAGTCACGAGTCCCTCTCCTCACATCAATCTTAAGCCCCTAGTCACTGATGGCAGCGAGAACCACCTTCTGTGACAATCGTGCTCTGATGGCTGCAGGGCCAACATTTTCAGCAGACAGACATTGGTGGGAAGGTTGCCTTCCACTTGTGGCAGCTCAGGACAATGCCTGATTCGCAAGTGGAGACTCCTGGTATTACTACAACGCAAATAGTAATCAGAGAACATCTTAATACGTCTGGTGGGCTGAACAATCACCATTGTCTTTTATTCCCTAGAAATATGAAGAGTGTTGCTGTTTGTTAAGAGTACAGGACAGCTCAGGTAAGCAACTGTTCTACCATGCAGTAAAAAATCGCAGAATGCCAGCAAACCCAAAAGGAGCATTACAAATAATGGAGCTGTTGGTGGAAGCTGGACCTCAACCACAAACCCTCTCTCCACCTTCAGCCCCCCAGAACCACAGTAACTGTTCGGTGGCTCAAATGGACTTACAGCCTGGATGCCAATGCAGTAGCAGTACCTCCCAATAGCACAGGAGAAATCTATAACACTTTTCCAGAAATATCTGATACTTATCCCATTTCCCTCATCCCCGAGTACCTGACAATCTTTAGTCTACTCATTCTCACCCCAGTGAAGGTAAGGAGCAGTCACAATCCACATCTTCAGAACTAACAGTTTACATCATATGAGTCCATTTGCTGAGCAGGTTACAACCGGTTTGGGGATCGCTATAGCATCAAATTCAAGAGACCCTGAACAATTCAAACACTTCTCCAGAGTGGATAGACCTGGCTCCCTGTATGCCAAGTGCAGAGTAGCAGCAAGTAAATAAGTAACCAACGTACTGAAAGGCACAAGTTTAGGCATGTTACTCCCCACAGAGCATGCATAGCGTCTGTTGCTGTTGCCTTGCTATTTGTAGAAGGTAACAGTAACACGTATTAATCATTCCATTTAAAAGACATGGATGAACAATACTCAGCAACGCTGATATACCCATGTAATATCCATCTAATAACAGTTAAAACACGGTACCTGTCCCTAGCTTCTGACCAGATTTTGTATGCATCTCCACAGTCAGGAAGGCTGCCACTCTAAAGTGACACTGTCAGTCAAACAATGTATTAACAGATGACAAGTAGTAATACAACGTAAGCTATTCTAGTTGTACTGGAAGGCCTGAATTCAGTACCTCTGGAGCATTTAGGACAAAACCAGTATGTGCTTCAATATGAGAGGATTAAACTTAATATTACCTTCTGGGCATTTATAAAGAATAAACTTGTTTTCATCCACAAACTTTGTGTGCAGTTGGAGAACAGAGTTACTATTTATTACAGGGAAGGACTCTTGTAGGAAAGGACTAGCCAGAAGAGCTGTCTCAATGATAAGAGATAGAAATGAACTGTCTAGAGATGAGATGCCCTCATGTAAGGTATTGAGCTACATGAAATTTGTTCTGTGTTTTATTCATTCGTAATATAAGCGGGTCATGGTGCATTTACTAAGAGCCCAGATGGTTGTATTGCTCTTGAGCTATTGCTTTTTTACTAATGTAAAAACAGAAATATAGAGCACGTAGGAAAAATAGCCCAGATTAGAAGGTGAGTGAAATAGCAAACAAAGAACAGACTCATCCCCTTGCTTCCATTTGAAGCTGGACCATGGCATTAGCCTGTGAACCTCAGCTCCCAACCTCATTGCCTCTGTATCCAGATCCCTTCTTCCACCAGCAGGCTGCTAATGGCACTGCTGTTAAAGAAGAAACAGACTCTTCCATCAGCTGCGGTCCTTTTGGGACAGATTCTGTAGAAGTAAATAAAAGATAAACATCACTAAAGTTATTCTGTTTCTTGCCCTGAATTATTCAGACAGTGCCAATTACCCAAACAACAAAAGACTACTCATTGCCACTTGTAATCAACAGGGAAAGATAGACTCTAGAGAGTTATTTAGCATAGAAACGTATCTCATGTTTCATCTTCCAACATTTCTAGCCAAGCTAGAAAGGGATTTTCAAGAATATCTAAGAGATTTCAGCAACACGAATTCCAATGAAACCAATGGGACTTTTGCTCCTAGTTGCTTTTCGCTCCCCTTATTAAGACTAAGGCATTCTTTTCACCAGATTTGTACCTAGATTACAAATGTCTGCAACATTTCCCAAAGTACAATTATATCTAGTCGCTTCCTTCACTGCCCAAATATTAATACAATCTAGCAGTTCGGAAAGAATAAGTCCAGATGCACCAGTTTCATGCCCTGACCACTAAGCTGCCCTCAAGCATTTGTATGTGGGGGAAGAATGTGTCAACATCTATGAGAATGAAACCTCACTGGTACGGGCAATGTATTTGTCTCGTAACAAATACAGAGCGTGATCACTAGAACTTTATTTCTGTGGAGTTCGTGTATATCTTGAACTGCTAGATACTAGTGTAAAACTTCTAACTGAAAAGACAAGCAAAGAAAAATCTTGGAATAAGGGATTTTTACATAAGTGTTATTATTCTGTGTTTCCACTGCAGCTTTTCATTCTTTCCGTCATTGTGCTTCAGGCAATGACAAACCCTTTCACTTTAAAAACAATCAATGGGATGTTTGAAACGGTATGTGGGGGAGGGGGATGCATGTATATACATTTTTTTTCTGATTTCCCATGGCACCCACTTAGCAATGATTCCATAACACCCTACCTACACACTGGGCAGCATCTGTATTTTAAACTGCAACATTGCACCACTTCAAAGCTAGAACAGACTTGCTCCCTACACTCCCAGCTCTCCGCTAATGCCTGCTGCTGACACGGAGGCAATGCCCAATCAACTGACTGAGCAAAGTGTTGTCGGCCCCCAGAGATGCTTCTCTGCCCCTGCTGTGATGAGAGGGCAAAAGGAGAAGAAACAGAGTCCATTAACAACTTGAGGGGGATGTCAAGGGATTAAATATTGTTCTGAGTTTCAGTATGAGATACGGAATGAGTCAGAGCTCCAGCTGATCCACTGGGAAGAGAGGAGCAGGCTGCAGAGATAGATAGGGAGAAAGACGCTGCAGAGGGAAGGTGAGCAAATGACGTTGCAGAGGAAGAGAGGAAGCCTGGTTCGCTCCAAAACTTTAGGTACAGCCCCTGTTGAGAACAAACATGTAGTTGAGTTTTCTCACGCATATCCTCTCCCGTGGCCCTTGAAGAGTGAAATTTACACTCTTGCAGTCCCCCCCTATGCCCAGCATCAGGGAAGGACTTCTCAGGGATGCACAGCCTCCCTGTTTCTCTTGGCTTTCCCTTTGCCCATAGCCAGCGGAAATACCCAGAGCATGGAGGGGCAGCACATGCTCTGTAGGCAAAAGTGGAGTCACCAGTGGAGGAGAGATGCACCAATAATCTATCTGCTTGGCTGAGTAACACAAAGTCACGATTTAGTTCCTCGTGGCTATCTGAAACTTGAAGTTCATGTCAGAAAAGGGACCTGGAAATCCTCTCATCAGCCACGCTGTCTTCTAAGGTTCAGATGTGGCAGCGAGCAGAACAACTTTCCTTACACACTTTATTACAGTGAAACATCTGATTCTTAACCCTTCTCTGCCTTCTAGACCCCTGTATCTTTTCAGTGTTCATTTCACTAAACCATCTTCTTTTTTAGATAAGTTGTAGTTCAGAAAACCCTTATGCAACTCTGAGCATTGCAAAGTTTGCTGAAAGGAATCCAACTCATTAATCAAGCAGAGAAAAATGCATCATATCTGCACTGTCTTAGTGAATGTCACAGAGTGTGCAACAAAAGAAATGTTTAATTACACTGTCACTAAAGCTTATTCAGCCCCCCCACCATCCTCCTCATCCCAGTACGATGGCAATAATCAAGCTAATCAGGAAGTTGGTGTTTATAAATCAATTAATACATCAATTAATGCACTGCTTAATGTGCTGCCTAGAGCAGCTATTATTGGTGGTACATGTCAGTTAATTGTTTCCTTCCTACCCTACTGGCTCAGTGGGAATGTATTGGCAGAAGGCATCTCTTACATTCGTTTTGCTGATATTGAGAAGATGCTGGACTCTTGCATTAGTGGCTGGTGGGATGCAATAACCAGTATGCCTTCCTGTTTCACTGCCTGAAGAAAAAAACCTTGCTCCCTGACATCCTACCATAAATAGAGAGTGAGACACATTCATTTGCAACTTAAGGACATTAATTTACAACTTAATCAAGGACTTTGCATTTCAGACTGCATCACACTCAGCCCCTTGTCCCCTGGCAGCAGTATCAAGGCCTGCTGAGGGACTACAAAATTGACAATACCAGCCTAACGACTGATGCTGTAGGATGTATCTGACATATCAGTAGAGACCCTACAGCTTTCAAAAACTGTTAAATGAGTATTCTGTGAAGTAGCTGCGAATAATCGCAACCTGTTTTCCCTCAACACAGCAGCACACCACAAATCAGAAATTAGCCTCAGAGGTGTAGTCACAGAAGTCACAGAAGTTAATGTCACAGTAAGGTAAAGGACCTTACCGGCTTCTGTCCATCAGCCTCCTATTTTAGCCCTGCTGCTTTTCCTGAGGTTCACTTGCTTTCAATGTTGGTACATAAAACACCAACTTACCAACCAAGATCAAGCTTGACTGCAAGTGATACTTGACAATGCACCTTGTAAAAGTCTGTTAGTGATATAAGATGTCGTCTTGCCTTTTCTTCTCTGATGCAAAGTACAACAATGACCTGCGGTTTTAAGCAAAATGGTAACAAGTTTTGCACAATGGATGTTTCACACCACCACACACTTGATTCTTCAGCATTAGTTAATGCAGCTGTCAGGACCTAGAAAGTGCCATTAAAATGGCACATAAGGTGAATGATCCATTCAAGTTACAGCAGAGGTTTTTGGAGGGACAAGGTTAGAATTTTGTTCCATCTTGGGCTTGAACTAGAATATTGTGACAAAAGACCTTTTTCTTTTTGTGTGGTTTTGGGTTTTTTGTTTTGTTTTGTTGTTTTTTGTTTGGTTTTTTTTAAGTGTGGTTTGTTGTTGTTGTTAGCTGTCCATGTATACAGAGAAAAGAAACAACAGTGGATAAAAATAGATTTGTTCAGTTTCAATCTCCATCTTGCTTTCATCTTTCTTTCTTCTGCCTTCCCTTCCTAAAGTCTGAAGGCACCATCTTAACTTTCATTATTGCTGAAAAAAAAGGATAAATAAGAATTTTTTCTGCTATGAGAGGTTATTATAGACTAGCAATCAAGTTCTAATTCTACTTAGCTACGTAATTGTTCTAGTTAAATTATATTACTTTGAGCGTATGACATATCAATTCATGGGCTTTCTATACAATTAGAGTGCAATAAATCAAAGTAATTTGCTGCTATATTACATGCAGACACGTATGTGAGGGCTCATTATCTTCAACCTGCCGCAAAAAGTTTTGTACCTTTGTACTTGCAAAAACTATATAAAAGTATATGGAAATAATTTGCCTAATTTTAAATTCTGGGATATCTGACTTTTCTTAAAAGTTACATCTTGCAAGACCCTATGGCTTTATAGATATCTCTTCAATCAAAATCATCAAGTCAGAGACAAACGTAAAACAGAGTAGCAATAAGATATTAATGCTGAAAATCCCTCACACAAAACCAAGAAAACCTCAAAACCGCCAAAAGAGCAAAAGCAAAACAGATAGCATCATAAAACCAATGAGTCCAGAAAGTCCTGATATGTGGAGAAGCTGACTCCAGCCACCATCAGATAAGGTATTAACTCTGAACAACATCTTATTAAGTAAGGCATTGAAGAAGAGAAATACATACCACAATGTACTAGAAAACACAAATGGAAAAAAAGAAATTCTGGAGCTGTGAAATTGGTGGTGAATGTGGAATGGATGATACTTTCAAAGGCACTCTGTATTGACTGAGCACCGCTTCAAATGAATGGAAAAGAGCTCTCAGCAGCTAAGGCAGCTGAGCTAGTTCAGTGCTCAATACCTTTGAAAAGCTCTCTCTGTAGCATGCAAACCCCAGCAGTTTTCAAACTTGCAAAATACTGAATGATTACATGCACTTCCACTATCCTGGTGTTTTCAGTACTGGTGCAGTTTGCAGCAGCACTCATGTTTTTAATGAAAGATACCTGCCAAAGAATCCGTTTTGTCTCAAGTTAGCCACATAAATACAAACCTATGAAACATATGCAGCCTGTGCAATCTCAGCACTGGTAAGAGGGGCAATAGTTCAAAACTGAAGGAGAATGCCATTCCCCAAGTCAAAAGGAAGGTACATAGCCATGGTTTTGAAGCACAATAGTTGGCTTCAGATTTCAATGAGCGAAAATAGTTTAAAGCCCCAACACTCACTCCCTGTTGGGGAAAACACCTTCTCCAGGATGTTTTTTTCCAGCTGCAAAAACACAGGGTTGCTTTTAGTCTAGAAGGGAACTGTTTCACAGGAATGGACTGTTTCGTGTCGTGTAATTTACTTTGTAGTTTTCAAGGGATTTAAAGCAAAAGAATTGCCACCTTTCAGAAATACACAAGAGCCTTAAACTATACCAAAAACATCCCTCTGTAGAAATGAAGGCATAGTATCCACAGATGCACTTCTTAAAGATAGAGATGTAAAGTCTCAGGACCTGATAACACATGCTGTGCAGTACCAATAATTCAGTTGAAACCTACGTGAAGAGGAAATTTTACCTAGACATTTGCCTTAGATGTCTTGACGCTCTCACAAGGTCTAGAAAGTGTTCATTGCTCTTAAGGCCACATGGAAAGAAACATGATGAGCTGGAGCATGGTAGGATACACAACCAGAAATATTCTGCTCCTCTGTGAGCTTTTCATCAATTGACTTTATGGAAGAGAATTTCACAAATACAGAGATGCAGCCAATACTCAAATACACTGAAGAAATACTGGAGGAGATACCGGGCTTGATTCACTGATTGACTCTGAGCCAAGACATAGAGGACACATTTCTGGACAGGAACATGAAAGAGTGTTAGCAAGGCAATGCTGAAGAAGGTGAGATGACAGAGGAGAAAAGGAATTTGCCATATACAATATTTAGGATGAGAAGCTGGAGGAGGACAGGGAAGAAAAAGGCAAAGAGAAATAAAACCAGTTCCAGCAAATGGAGAAAGAGACAACAGTAACCATATTAAAGAAAGGAAAGAATGAAAATAAATAAAAAGTTGCCATACTGCTTAGCATGATTATGAGCACCTGTTAGTAAGCCTGTCATCAGTAGAGATGAAGGGAACAGCAGCATACATTTTGCCACTCCGGGGTTAAAATTGACACATAACGCAAACATAAAGAATTTTTCAGATTGTGATTTTAAGAATACTAGTGAATGCTCATAATTTTATAAATAACAAAGTAGTAAGAGATAGGATATGCAGTAAAAAAAGCAGACTGATTTATATGCTCCACTGAGAAAGCCTTTTAGTGCTGAGGACAAGAAAAGAAAGCACCAGACTGAAAATGGCCGTGCCAGTTCTATATAGAAAAGATTTTTAAAGTCATGAACCATTACAGTGCCTCCTACGAGCAGAAGCTGAAGTTACACTCTCTTATCAAGCGGAAAAGGTACCAGTCTGCTGGCTGAACTAATAAATTACTTCTGAATAGCTCCAAATCTCTCTCAAGTTACTACTGAAATGTGAAACGGTGAGAGAAGTTTTTTGGTAGAGCCCAGAAGACAGAAAGAAAGGAATGACAGATTGCACTTTCCATCAAGAATCAGTTGACATGTCTCCATAGATGACTACTCAGAGATGAGATCGTCAATCAATACTTCTGGTAAAATGAATCAAGATAATTATATATGGTTGCCTGTTGAAGAGGTGGCAATTTTGCAGGGGAGGGAAAAAACCCGAACCCACAAACAAAACAAAACACTGGAACAACAATAAAAATAGCCTGCATTAACATTATCCAGAAGACCCATGGCGAGTTAAAACCTCTTTTATAGATACAGATTGTTCAGTCTTTAATGCTTTAAGCCTGTAAAGCACTATATGAAATGCTAAGAGTAGATGACTGGTTGCGCTCCCTTTGACACTACTTTCTCCATCAGTGCACAGTTATGCCTAAACACTGACTGTACAAAATAAGGTGGTTTTTTCTCCCACTGTTTCCTCTTGCACAGGTAATTATCTAGATATACTCTTCAAGGAGATCATCACCATCTCTTATGAAACATCTATTTAGTGTGTTTAAGTAACTAAACACTCACAACTACAATTAATGCCATTGGAAAAAAGACCTATTTTTGGTCATTGTTTTCATTCTCGTTACTTTCATTTCTCTAAGTGTTCCTTCATATGGAGAAAGATACAAATAGGAACTTTCTCTGTACTTTTGGTTATCCACTGTCGTAGCAAGTGCTTTGGGGATGTTAATTAAAAGCCTTTGCAATGCCTCCTGTCCCTGACCAAGGCTATTAACCTAGCAGAACACACAGTATGTTCTGTGTCTCAGAATTGGAAAAGCTGTGCTCGTACAACTTTTTCTCATTTGTTTAACACTATTTTTGTCCCCTAAGAAGTGAGTTATTGAAATATTAAGGCCAATGACCACCATATGCCTATTTTGTGAAGCTGAAAAAAACCCGCAAAGAGTCCTTGAACATAGCTGCTTTTGACATCTTAATGCAATCTTTACTGTTAAGCTTCCTAGCTGATTTCCTATGCAACAGATGTAAGATTTTTATGCAATTTCTAGCTTGTTTCCTACAATACATGAATGACAGCATATCTTAAGTGCTATGTCTGCAGAGTGTAAGGCGCAAAGTGTTTTTCAAGTAATCATGAAATCTAAAGTGGGTTGCTTACCATGACTGAGTAATGTATTCTAGAGATATGAGTGCTTTTGTATATTTAACATTGTGATTTTCTTTTTGATCTCAGCTATCGCATTCAAAAGTATCCTAATCTTGGAGTTTTATATCTCGTTTTGAAAGTTTATCAAGCAAAGCTTTCATGAAACATACACATACACTTAGATATACCACATATTCTTATTTCTTCCTTTTGGTAATCATGAGCCTTTTTCTCTCCTTCATGACATTTTCTATCAACTGCCACATCTCTTAACTGTGCTTCAGATAGCCCATTTTAAAAACAGTCACAATCTTTCTAAACTGTTCAGAATTTTGCAGCTTATTTAAGGTAATTAGTAAACAAGAATGGAAAAAAAAGTCCCCAGCAATATTATACATATCACAATTCTTTGCTTAAGGTACGTGTCACTATAGAAAACAAGATATTTGCAATTGTTTCAAAATGAAACCACCTCTGACAAAAGAAGATTAATTGCTTTTAATGAACAACGAGCATGTCAAAGCCACTGTAAACTCTGGGTAGCAGAATCCACATTTCATACTTTTGTCTCTACTTCTTTTTTTAATGATAATGAGTTGATTGACATACTCCCCAGAGGGGCAGACTTCTGAACACTGATAATATCACTGGCAGCTGAGCAGATTCTTTCACTAACTACTTGAAATTGATGGAACATGTAGGGTATTCCTTTTCTGGTGTTGACAGTAATGAATACCTGGTTTTGTACAGCTTCCACCACATGGGGGAATTGCATTTTACTGTCTTCAATTTTCAGCTGGTAATCTCATACATGAGCGTACTTAATACCCTCTTGACTTGTACCAGAACACCCACTAATACCTTCTCAAGCACACATTTTGGAGTCCTTGCTCTTGAGGACTTCACAGGTAGGGGGTAAATTGCAAGAATTCACCTTCTAAAGTTTTATCAGAGGTACTGTTACTCCCTACATGTATCTCTCTCTGCCCATGCAATATTATAGACCTAGGCTTGCAGGATCTATCATAAATCTCAATTTTCTGAGCTTCCTCATTGGAACTGATCTTGCATCTGGAACCCAACACAATCCCTGCAAAAAATTAACATGTTTTCCTCCCCATCACCGTCCTCTGTGTGTGTGTGTGTGTGTGTGTGTGTGTCCTCAAAGAAATAAACCAAGAAACCTCACAATATCTGGCTTGGTGGCTAAACCCAGATGTTTATACACTGAAGTTTTCACTGCTCTTATCAATGAGCTGCCAAGCTTAACTCAGGCTTGGTAACTTTCAGTGACATACACATCATTCCATAACATGGATGGATCACTGAAACTGTAGGCATGTCTTTGTCACAAAGAACTGTGATGACAGTTTGCATGGGCTCTAGGATCTTGATGACACTTTCAACTCCTGCCAAATCACCTTCAAAGAAGTCAAGAGGTCTTACCCATTTCTCCAGACCTGTTTTGACAATAATCTGGCACTAATAGCTGATTGTTGCTCTGTCTGGGTAACTTTGTTGGAACATCTGTTATTAATTGACATTGGGAAACAGTGAGCAGGAGCTGCTTTTTTTCCAGCTCAGTACTTCCTATGTGGATGCTTTGGAAAAATGATGTAAAAACTGTTCACCTGGTGCACATTTAGGTCCATTTCAGTGACTGAACTGAGAGTATATAAAACACCTAACATGAGAGGACAGTTCTTTAATTGCAGTCAACCTGCTAACCACATTATCTGTGGTAGCAGATGGGTTCTGACAATAGTTTTTCAAGTCTTACTGAAATGCAACACTAGTCAACATGAGAGGGGAGATCATTCAGCTATCAGAATGATCTGACTGACTCGTTCGAGTATCTTTTTTGCAACACAAAGTCTTGATCTGATGTTAGCTGTTTTTGAAATATTTTGTTATTGTCACTCAAGATACTGTGGCCCTAGAGGTTATAAAAGATACATCAGAAGCTTCTGATGTACTTTGGCCTTTGATTTCTACACAGGCTTATAAAAAAATTTGCAAATGATTCCTCCTGGGAATGTAACACTTGGACTGAATTTTATATATAAGCATCCAAATGCTTTCTTTCAACCACTGAACACAGAAGCAAACATGATAAAGGGTTTGTCTTTGTTATCAACTTCACTCCACAATTCATCCCTAAGTTCGGGTACACTGCTTGTCCAAACTGTAGAGAAGTTAATTCAATTCTAGGTTCTTTTTTCAAGTCAACCAACCAGTTTCCACCAAACCAAAACCGAGTTGTTCCAAATACTTTACTCCAGGGACAGTTGCCTTTATCATATCATGGATAACACTGCGCTGCTTTGGTTCTCCTCACCACATGTAGTCCCCCAATACTACTGCAGCATCTTCTACATTCTAAAATCTCTCTATACGCTTTCCTGCTGTGTTCCAAAGCATGCAATAAGACCCTTGGCTCTCATGCTAGAAGAAAAATACTTCTTTTATAGGCTGCTTTAAAATTATTTCAGACATTTTGAATTAGGCAAGAAACCACACACATACAAATAACCTTATTAAAGGTGCAACGGTGCAGCCCAGGGGAGATCTGGATCAAGTGCTAAGCAGTGCTGAGACACCCTTAGATAGTGTGGATGCAATCCATTCTGCACCATTCTGTCTAGAGTCAGAATTATTTCCTGGAATGGAGGACTATAGCAGTGTAAATATAACCAAACACAGCAGTAGATTCTGTAATGTGCCCACATGATGATTTCAGTTTACCTTACACCAACATTAGAAGAGCTGCCTATATGGATTTGCACTATCTTTTTACTTTGGCATTCACCAGCTGTCTCCAATCTGCCTTCCACAGCAATTCCACATTTTTCTCTTCAGAGGCATCATTACTGTATTGCTGGCTTTAGAACTCATGTTGCCATAGCAAACATTGCATATTGTCCCGTTATTATTTGTGCTTTGAATGCTTCTGTATGCAATTATTTCAAAACTAAGGTATTTGCATTCTTGAGACTGAAATGATACCATGGAACTTGAATTCCATGGTTTCAGCTAAACCAGTTTTTACATTTGACAACTGTGGGGGTATATACTAGTTGCTGGGATGCTCCTGTTGGCAAGATACTTCAGGGTCATTTCTAGAGGAGAGAGATGGTGGGAACTGGAGCCTCCCAGGCCACTTTTGACAAAGAGCATGGCAGGAGTTTTTGTAACCTGTAAGAGACAGCAGGAAACCTTGGGATGCTGAACTTCTCAGCAAGTAGAAAAAAAATACACAACAAAGGTATCCAGTTCAGCACGCACACAAGTCAACCCTCCTTAACTCAGCAAGAGTCAATGAATTTCACAGGAGGTTAAGTACCTAATCAAGTGCATTATCATGTGCTGAATAAACTGTGAACAGTGAACAGTTTCTCTGAAGCTAGTAAAGCTAAACATATTTTAATAGCAGCAAACAAAGGCAAAAAAGGGTTATAAAGTTCTTAAGTTTATAACTCCATCAAATTGCTCTTCTCTTGCACTGACTAGAAAAGGACGACATTATCTTGTACAGAGCCTCAGGATCTGCTAATTCTTTGTAACAGAAAACATGGAAATGTGTACACATCAGCCATTTTCCTCATCATTGTGTTCCCCTTCCTTCCCCCTAATAGCTCTATTATTGATTATTTCTCCAGCTACTCATTTAATATGCAGTGTGTTAATACTTGTTCTGAACAAGTAGAGTGATCTCCTTATGTGAATGAGAGAAAAATCCTCAACTGTGTTTGGTTCCCATTAATTGTGGCACACTGAGCAGGAACACAACTGGGATCCAGCTTAGGTGTTATATTCCAGGGTCTGACAATATCTTAGAGATGGATACAAGACTAGGAAGCAACACCTTTTTCCCAGTTGAGTGGGTCACACTTTCTGAAGGTGCTGTGTCATCTACATCAGCTTTAAATACAACCAGTATGTTCACCAACGAGTGAAAAAGAAAATGTATCAGCCTGAGCTTATGCCGTGTATCATAGTAAAATCTTTCAGATGATCTTAATTCTCTTTTGTTTCATTTCCAACTTTTATTGTGGAGATCTTTCTACATACTTTGATTAGAAAACCTATTTTTCATCACTAGATGCGGTTTAGAAAATATTATGACTGTAAAGAGTACCTAAAATTTGTATCTAAAGTTGTTCAGCTGATGATCCTAGCTATTTCTGGAGGGAAATTTGTTACGCAATTTCTTAAGTGACCCATAAGAATTTGTGTGTCTATTAGAAAGTGACATGATCAAATAAAATTGCATTGACAGCTACCTACAAATACCTTTCCTTGCCTAAGAATGGATATGTTAGAGCCCTATTATTTATTAAAATAATCTAAATTCTAGTAGAACTCTTGCGGGGGGAAAAAAAAGCTCCTAGTCACAATCACTTACCTGATTTCTGCACAAACTTCTTTATGGCATTAGAGCCTTGTCATCTAATTGTCCATACCTCCTATTACTCTTTCATGTTCTCTCATTGTCATAGACGCTAAAAGTATTTGATATTCCTTGTCCATAATAACAATTTACCATCCAGAAGCTGGCATTATGCTGAGGCATGGATTTATTTTCTTATTGTATGTAATTTCTTGTTAATATTAAAATTGTAAATAAAGATAGCCTTGCAGTGGAAACACAGTTGCTGGTGATTTTTAATGTATTGGAAAGGCTTTGATAGCACTGCGGTTACCTGAGTAGCCACAGAAAAATGGCCAGATTGAAGGCTGTGAGCTAACAGGAATAATCAGACACACAAAATAAATAACTCCTTAGCACTGATTGATAGATTATTTGTTTGCAGAAGAGAAAACAAGGATAGGGGGGAGAAAAGACAATTTTAATAGAAGGTTAGTTGAGTGCACTGCAGCAAGGAATTTGAGTGCAATGCAAAACTGCATATTGTTTCACTTGGCTTCCACATGCTTTCCTGCCATGCTAATGAGGAAAATGTCTTTAAAAGATCAACTGAGAAATATGAGCTTTTACCAGAGAATTAGATTTTGGATGCAAGGTCATAAAATTTAGGTCACACAGTCCAGTGCACAGAGCAGTGCTGATAAATTCTGACTGAGGTGGTAATCAGTTAGGATGAAAGAAAAATAAAGAATTAAGGAAAACAACAGTTTTCACATGGCTGTAGTGCACTAAACTGCTTCTACACTCAGAAGCAATACAAATAGTTTAAAAGAAAAGGCAACCTGTAGTCTGATAGCCATTTAGCCAAATGCTCTGAAAGCTGAAGGGCAATGTTCAGATCCTTTCTGTTTTAATAAATAACACTAGTATGAAACCTAGGAAAAAGAGAATAACCAGGTGAGACCTATATATGCTTAAAGCAAAGAGCTCAGATATAAACTAAGCCACCACATTACAGACTGCACAGTTTTCAGAGTTTAGAGGCTGCTATTTACCAATATCATGCCAGAGTCAAAATAAGAATACCAGTTCCCAGAAAATACATCTGAATTAAAATCCTGGGTAGGATCCAGCACAATCCATGTCCTGATAATGTTTTCCTTCCTTGTACAAGTCTTCCTCTGTCTCACAGTCTTACAGGCTGGGCCCTACAAGCTTAAACATAATTTGAAATAGGAGGTGTGATGCAGCATTGGCTAAAGCTGCTGAAATTCTTTTCTGCAAATAAGGATTTTATCAAATAGAAGAGCCTCAACTAAAACAAATATTAAAAGCATGTCATTTTCAGAATGAAATACTCACATATTCAAACAATTCTAGTCTTTTAAGGTAATTCTTTTTTAAAAATTCTTAAAAATTATTGTTTCATCTTAAGTAAAAAAGTGTATGTAAGAAATGACTTCATTATTTTTTCTACAGTCATATAATATAAGAAATTTCTATATGCTCACCATTGGCATGCTGGCAATGCACAAAAGCAGAGAGGTCGTGCTGAAGGCAGAGGAGCAGCATGTCTGTTAAATCCTGATGTGATGTGATACAAAAACTCAGCGTTATGATAGGGCTTAGTATGATAACTAACAACTGCTTTCAATCTGACTACAGGAGCTTGCCCATTTTAGGGCTGGGTAATACATTGCCTCAATTTCTTTCCTTGCCAAAAGAAGCTGAGTTGGAAGACTCTTTGAACTCCCTTTTTCCCTACAAAGACTGATTACTTAAGTATTTAAGCTTGGATAGGATTACTTACTATTTCCATGATCTACTTTGTTTATACAAAATAGTAGCTTATTTCAAAGTCAACACCATTCAGCATATATTCCTATTTTCATCAGTGTCCAAGTCCCCCCAAGGTTCAATAGCTCTTGTAGTCTTTACCAATCCTTCACAATTCCCTTGGGAACCCTTCTCAAAAACCTATACAAATGCTTTGCTCAAAATTCTGGGTAGATTTGTTTTTCCTTGTATTTCATTGTGGCCCTTCCAAGTGCCACACAAGGTTGGTATCTTCTATCTATAAATGCTCTAGAGTCTCCTTTTGTGCCAAGGGCTAAGGTATGATATAAGCTTTTCTTATGTACCTATATGCAGTCTGTCAGTATCACGAAACAGATCCTGTTCCCCCAGACATCTACATATTCCAGACCCACTTTGTCTCACAAAACTATAGCTTGAACCAGGCTGGCTGGTCCTCAACTCCCACTATTGCTAAAACAGACGAGTTCTTTTGTGGCAATAATTTAGTAAACCCGCCAGAGATTAAGCTGCCAAACCCTCCACACTAAATAAAGTTATATCACTGTCCCCTTCTAAAGACACCGTGAACTGAGTTAAATATAATGTATTGCCAGAGCATAGTAACAGGAAAACGGAGGCCAAAAGTTTAAAGGTGTGTTGTAACAGGCAGTCGGCACTGGCCAAAGGCACAGCCAGACTCTGCTGCCGCTCTCTGCCTCCCTCATTGCTCAGGGAGTAATTTTGACAGAAACAGTGCTGTGACTCACTGCAGAAGGTGCTATTTATCATAACTGTGTGTAGGAGACTGAGGACCCAGTTTGAATAAAATGTCTGATTTACATGTTTAATGTATGATAGTTTGTATTTTAAGTTATTAATGACTATGCTGATCTGAAGAAAGAAATTTGCTAAATATTTAATGTTAAACAAGCTTTGGTTAAACAAACTGGAACAGAAGAAATTTCCGAAGTTGCAATCACAGCATTTTTGAGCCACGGGTTTATCAATATTCAAATACATGTAGGAGATGTTTGGGAATCTAAAACCACATAATGATCCTACATTTCTATAACACCTCTATTTCAAAAGGATGTCAAAGTCTTTAAAAAACTGCAGGCAAGGATCGTTTCACCTATCATTAAAATGCGGACATGGGTGCAATGAGTTTTGGGAGCCCTTTAGCAGCTCAGAGGATCACCGCACAACAACACAGGAAAAGAATAAAGATTGCTGCAGCTTCAGAGACTCGGTATCAGTGGGGATTAAATCCTCAAGGTTTATGAGCTCATACTGGCATGTCTGCAACTTTAGGTCCCCACACAATTAAAGAAAACATGACCCATAATAAATGGAGCATATCAAAAGCAAGTAATCAAATAGGCAGAATAACTGTGGTTAGTCTATGACTGTGTTTTGAAAAGCAAATCCTGAAAAATGAACTCAGTATTCCTTTATTGAAATAAAGCTTTTTCTCTCAGCTGAGAGACAATATCTTGGTAACAAACACAGTCTGTGGATCTGGTCATGGCATAAAGAATTGAGTCCATAATAATACTCCAAAACGATATTTATCAAATCATCGCACAACACAATGGTTTTCCTTGCCCATTCATTCCCCTTAAAAACCTGCTTCTTTGGATTGAGTCCTGATGGAACAATGTCCCTAGGATATTGGTGCAGAAATACTGCCATTGCTTGGTTGCATCCATGGCCCTGAAGTGCTTGAGTACAGTCCTTACAATCAGCTGGAAAACCAGAGACAGAAAGGGCAAAGCAGGGATGAATATTCACAAACCATCACTCAGAAGTTGTTTTGCTGAATTTCACTGGATTTGCTTCAGTATCTAATTGGGTTTGACCTTTTGCTCTTTGAGGTATTTATTTATGTTTGAGGTATTTTTGATCTTTACTGAATGGTACTACAGCTCTGTCTCTAAGACTATATGGATTCCGGTTTAAAACCAACCAAACAAACCAACAGCAACGATGAAGTAGAAGCATCCACTTCTTCTATCCTTGCCTCAGGGAAGGCTGATGGGAAACTAAGTGGAAGGCAGTGCTTCATAATGCACCCTTGATTCAGTTTTGATTCTAGTCAGCCTATTTTTACCTCATTCAAAAGAGATTCACGCAGACCTGTCCCCACTTCTCAGCACTGCAATCTGACCAGTTTATACATTTCACTTAATGATGCTCAAATTGAAAAATTCCGGTGCAGTCCCTTGAGCATGGAGCACAACTTTGAACACACTTCTGAGGAAGACCGGTCCTCACTGGGTCATAATGTCAAGTTACCATTTTCTTAATATATTTTCCTACCACCCTGAATCTTTAACTCTGTGGTGCACCCTGTGCCATCTTCCCCAGGAGGGACAAAGTCCATGCTCCTGATTCAGCCTAGCTACCCAACACTTCGGGCACTCCCAGAGGAACTAGACGGTGAAAATTCAGCCTCTTCAGGCTGAATTTCCCATTCAAGTGCTCTAACCACAACACTTCTGCATAAAAGGGTAGCCCTAGCAGAAATCTGTTGACATACACACAGAAGCAGTCTGGTTCTCAGCTCCCATCAGTAAAATGCAGATAACAGGGACGTTCTGTGCTACTCAAGTTTTGTTGAAGGTAACTGTAGGAGAGAATAGGAATTGCTCAGACACCATAGTAATGGGGGGATCATAAAGATATGTTAAAGAAAGAAATACAGGGTTGTTATTTCTTCCTGACTGTCCACCTTCCTATTCCACCTGGAAATGCTCAGGAAGCATAATCCATGAGAAAGGCAGAGAAAGTGGCTAGCCAAACTGGAAATAGGCAGCCCCTTCCTGCCCTTGGGCTTACAATTTTGTAATAAATTGGCAGTCAGGTCAGCCAACCAAAGAACCGATGAGTCAGTACTGTCTCTTAAACATGTCCTCATACAAAGTCAGAGAGAAGTATCCTCATATAATTTATATTTCAGAAAAGTTAGATAAGAATGAATCAGCCTTTTACTCAGCCCTGCTGGGAAAGAAAAAAAATAAATAAAAAGTGTCTACCAAACCAACAAAGTGGAAAATTCCTTCCCAGCTGTAAATGTGACAATTATTTTGGCCTTTATGCAAGAAAGGCGAGCCATGTTAAAGTATGTAATTCCATGTGTTGTTTCCAGGTGGAGAAGGCTAGGCCCTTCCTTATGTGAAGCTTTCTCAAGTGTGTGGGTGCAGGCACACACACACATTTCCAGCCGCTAAAGCAGTATTCATTATTAAAACCAAAGAACCCCCAAAGGAGACAATTAAATTAAACAGTCCGCTTAGACAGCCGCTACTGGAATTTCACTGGAGGGGCTTCTTTTTCATGAAATGAAGGCCTCTGATGGTGATAGATATTGGCTAGGTTGTTTGAATGTAGAATTTTTACATCTTTTAATTAGCTGAGATGCTTTATGAGAACCATTTTGTACCAGTTATCTTCAGTAATTCTGGATACTGTATATTAAAATTAAAAATTATTAAGTAAAACAATCAGAACCGAAGGCCAACATATTTGCAGTTGCTACCTTAATGGACTTCTTTTGACTGTGGTTTTGAAAATCACTACCTAACATAACTGACTGATCACAAACAAGTCCTCTTCTCATAGTTGAAAGTATGTGACTTCAAAAAGTGCTTGCTAATGTTGGAGCTTGATCTTTAAGCAACATTTCTTCAGTATGTCAGTGATATGGTACAATTAGTTCCTCATCAAAAAGAAATACAGCATCTCAGAATTCAAATTTTATTATTGCAAGGATTTGATTTAACATCCTGCATACCTAAGCACTGTCAGGCAGCTGGGATGGAATACATTGCGTCAAGATCTATCCTTTTTATTAAAAACATATTATACCTTAAGGGAAGCATGTTTTTCTATAGGGATCGCTCCACAATTTAATTACAGCAGACTATCCTCTCATTTTATGAGATTCATCGGAGCTCAGGAACCACAGTGTGATTTATATCAGCATATCCTGCCCTGTCAGAGCGAAATGGGTAGCTGTGCTCTGTTCAGAAAAATAGTATGGTTGGCAAAAATTCTTTGGACAAACTGCAGAAATGACAGTACACTGTTGCCTCCACAAGGTAACATACATCATCCCACTAACAAACTATTACCCACTAGAAACATCTCAGAAACATGTGCTGGCTGGGGGAATATAGCACCTCACTATATCTTTTTTTCCTATACAAGTCAGGCAATGGCACTAAATTTCCAGGGTGGTTCTTTCTTTTTTTTTCTTTTTTTTTAAGACTATATTTTACAAAAGCAGAAACATTGCAGAAACCCTCAGGAGAACAAACCATCTTTTTGACGTCTTTAATATGTTTCTTGTTTTTAAAATTCTTTAAGCACTTGTAACCACTTGTATAACACATAATTTTCTCATTTTCACACAGACACATACAAAGGGGGCTTAAATATCACTGAAGAAGCCAACTCAGTTGAGGAAGTCAACTAAGGACAGAAAATAGAGAATTGAATCTGGGGTGGACAACAAAAATAGGATCAAAGCTTGTCATTGCATAAAACATTGTCCTATTGAGCATGGCATCCCAATCTTAAGAAAGGGAACTGAGTACGTAGATACGCAAATCACAAGCTTATACATAGACTAGGGAAAAAGTGACTGGCTGAGAGTGGCAAGAAAGATTTTATTAGTGACATAGTATTTCAAACACTTCCTAGCTAAAAAACTGCCATTCTTCTTTTACCGTTGCACAACACTTTCATTAAATCAGCAAAAGGTTCCAGAAATATAAGCTGAGGCAGCTCAGTCAAGATTGCCAATCTTAGCACCTTGGTTGTCTCATGGAGTCCTGTTATTTTTGGTTGGTTGGCTGCTTGGTTTGTTTGTTTGCTTTTTATTCCTCCAAGTAGTCCTTGGTGCCAGAATTATCAGAATGTATGAATATAGCAGCTGCTTTGTTTTTCCTTTAAAAAAAGTTTCCAAGTTACATTTTTTTAAGAACAAGAATAAAAAAGGACCATCATGCAAATTAGAAACACTGAAATAAAGAGCAAAGATAACAAAAATCTCCCTCAAAATGTATTTTTTTAAAAAAATCTCTCATGTGTTTTAAGGTATTCTCAAGATTTTTTAATACTCCAGGTGTGTAAAATTGATCATTTATTATGTGCCTTATTGTCAGTTATTTTTACTGTCAAGCCATCATCTGGTAGACATGTGTCAAGAAAGAATCGTACTTCCTGATTTAATACTCTCCAGCATATCACAACTGACAGATGTTGCTCTCTTCCCAGCAATGGTACACAAGGAAATGCTCTCCCACACCCTTATTTTCCTCAAATGGAGAAGCAGGCCTGCAGAAAGGACTGCCTTCGGACAATCCTCGTTATCAATACAGGCTGGGGGATGATGTGATAGAGAGCAGCCCTGCGGAAAAGGACTTGGGGGTACTCGTGGATGAAAAGCTGGACATGAGCCAACAATGTGCACTTGCAGCCCAGAAAGCTAACCATATCCTGCGCCGCATGAAAAGAATTGTGGCCAGCAGATTGAGGGAGGTGATTTTCCCCCTCTACTCTGCTCTTGTGAGACGCCACCTGGAGTTCTGCGTCCAGCTCTGGAGCCCTCAGCACAAGAAGGACATGGACCTGTTGGTGCAGGTCCAGAGGAGGGCCACAAAGATGATGCGAGGGCTGGAGAACCTATCCTGTGAGGACAGGCTGAGAGAGTTGGGGTTGTTCAGCCTGGAGAAGAGAAAGCTCCAGGGAGACCTTACAGCAGCCTTCCAGTACCTGAAGGGGGCCTACAGGAGAGATGGGGAGGGGTTGTTTGCAAGGGCATGTAGCGATAGGATGAGAGGTAATGGTTTTAAACTAGAGCAGGGTAGGTTTAGACTAGGCATTAGGATGAAGTTCTTTACAACGAGGGTGGTGAAACACTGGCACAGGTTGCCCAGAGAGGTGGTGGAGGCCCCATCCCTGGAGACATTCAAGGCCAGGCTTGAAGAGGCTCTGAGCAACCTGATCCAGTTGAAGATGTCCCTGCTTACTGCAGGGGGGTTGGACTAGATGACCTTTAAAGGTTCCTTCCAACCCACCACATTCTGTGATTCTATGTTCTTCTCCATACTGAACATCTCAGACAGTATTTTAAGCATGAACCAAAAGGAAGAAAAGTGAATGCGAACTCCTCTGCAGCTGATTTTCTGAAACAAGAAAGCATGTAGTAGGCTGCTGTATGGGTAGCCTTAGCATAGCCAATAAACAAGTGCAGAAGAGCCACAAGGAAAGACAGTGGTCTGAGGGGAAACCCTGCTTATCCACTCCCGAGTGACCATGGAGAACGCATGGAAGGCACAAAGAGTTCCAATGTCCTTTGGCAACAGGACACTGTGTGGATGGAAGAATTCCTGCTCTTTATCAAGAACAGAGGTTATGGCTGCCCTGACTTGAATAATATATCAGGTTAACATTCCTTTCATCTGTATATACTTCCCCTAAAAAACATATATAAGGCCCAAAGGCAATCTGGCTAAGTTTTAAAGGGATCTCAAAGAAGAGGAATAATTCTTGTGAGAAGCCCCTATGACTTCCATTCCTGCAGCAATAGCGTCACTTATTTGTATTTGTCTGTGGGGTCTATCTGATCTGGAATCTGGTGTCCATGCAATTAAACTGACAGAGGAAAAAATGATGGGGAAATTGCACACACACACACACACACACACACAAAAAAGGAAAACTTGTATCACATCAGCGGTTTTGGCATTATAGGTGTTGAGCTACAGGCCACTATCAGTGAGGCCTGTGACTTGGGATTTCTCTGGGCAAAGACCATGAAATGATTCATAATTTAGTTAAACTTGCATTATTAAAAAGGGACTCTGTCTCTTTTGAAAGATATTTGTGTCTGTCAGTCATTCTCTTGATTTTACGAGGTACTGGCCTAGTTGGAGACCAAGTTATTAAAAAATAATCTTTTTTGTTGTTGTAGTTATTGAACTGATGCTATCAAAAGGACTCTGTGATTTACAGCATCTGTCTCTAGGGAGGTTTTAGTCCATATTTTTTTTTTGTCTCTCCTCTTGATGTACATTTAAATTTGCCACTCAGTGAGATTCCATTTCTCTCTTTCCTTGTATGAATGCAGAAGTTTGGGCTACCCTTCATTCACCCTATTGCAATGTAGGGTTTAGGCTGTGTTATGTCCTTCTGCCCTGTTTGGAATTTTCTGAAATCATTCTCACAATCAGTACTTTGGTGATGATGCTTCAACTGGGAAATGCTTACCAAAAAGCTCTATGACTAGTTACGCAAAATTCTGTGTTTTCTGAAGCTTTGAAAGCAATATTTGAATGCTCAGGGCAGTTATTCTGCCTTCTTTCCTTTTGCCACTAACTGTGAAAAGATCACACGTACCACACAGTGGAATATGGTGCACACATAGCTGTGTTTGCACTGACCGCTGCAAGGTCTGCTATTGGAAACAGTGCAACCCTGGCAGCACAGCACAGTTAACAGAAACGCTAATCCTATGAAGAGGAAAGTTTTATTAGTCAGAGTGTCTATCACAGCTGCTTGGGTTTTGGAAGCCCAATTGATCTCTTTGCATAGTACCATGCCACATGACGGCTTCTTAAATCTAGCTCATGACATGAAACGCAGGGCTGTTGAGCTGCCCAAAGAACCTCAAAACATAATGAATTTACACTCTCCATATGTCCTCAGCCCATGGGATAGACATGGAAGGGAACCAACCATTTGCAACCAAACATCGGTCTGCAATGAGAACACAGCAGGACTTGAAAAGTTAGATCAGGACCTAAAATGCCTGTAGCTTCAATTTTTGCAGGCCTCCAACACATACAAAGTAGAGTGGCAATGAAAATACCACTGCTTTAAAACTGTTTTAAACCTTTCCAGGACTGCCACATTTTAAGAAGTCAAGAAAAATCTGCAGAAACTCAGAGAGAATTGTTGTCTCGCACAGAGACAGTCAGATAAGAGTTAGAAGCCTCCCAAGCTCCTCCGGGCACAGTGAAGCAGGTTGCCCAGAGAACTGCTGGTTAACAGCATTTTACTCTGTGAGAGGCAGCCCCTTCTGGCTCCCAGTTTCTGATGAGTTCCCATACCTGGGGAGCTGTTGCCTTTCCTAATGAAAGCTGGCATGTGCTCCTGTGCAAGGCTGTGGTTCTCGTTAAACTGGTAACTACATCCTCTCCCCTTCCCTCTGACTGGACGCATTGCTGGCTGGCCACATACTTACTAATCAAATGGGAAAACAGAAGAAAAGGTCCCAGGGGGATATCAGTCATAAAAAGCTTCTAGATCTTCAGCTCACACTGTTTTCATACAGTATTGGAAACAAAAATCTCTTCCCACTGTCTTGTAAAGTAAGATACATGTGGACCACCAAGAGTTAAAAGGAGACTCCTTTTTATTTTTAGCAACCCAAATAAACAGATGTATGGCATGAGCAGTGACTATTTTAGAAAGCCAAAGATGAGAGTCAACATTCAGCTTATTTCTGTGCAACCGTCCTACCAGAGGACATTACATTAGTTTTAGTCAATAATCAGTAACCAGTTGGCAGATTGGTAACGTTATGCACTGTATTAAGCATACAGTGATATCTTATTAACTAGTTCCCAAACCATTTAAGTCCTTTCACTGTGTTTTACATTTTAGAAGATCCTTGGAAGTAGTTAGTGCAACTGTAGGCATACAACTTAGCCTGATATGCATGTGTACAAACACAGCTGTTTGGCAATGAACTGTACCTTGGTACAGGTCTACACAAAGATGGAATATTCACAGTTAGTGTAGAAGAGCATTTACTTCTAGGCAGTGTCTCCTCTGACTCTGTTTCTGTCACTCAGAATGGATCAAATAATTTCTTATACTAACATTTCTCTGCCTTGATGATAAATGGAGTCTAGAAAACTAGCACAGACCTAGATATCATAGAAAGCTGAAATTAGATGGTGTGAAACCCTAGTCTTCCCCAGCTTCCTACATACTCAGTGGAGAACGTCATATGTCTTAAGAGAGTCTCTAAGTTAGGCTCACCCACTGCCAAGCACGGGTAAATATTTCTATGTGAGGAAATATTCTAGGACAGATAAGCAAAGTGAAAAGAATCTTTCTGGAAAGAAAACAGGAAAAAGTATTACAGAAAGAAATACTGTAAAACTAATAGACCACTGTGCCAAGCCTTAGGAAGTTCCTCAGGAAACATTTTTCAAAGCAGTCTCATGCCTTTGCCATAGTTCCATATCTCTTTAAGTGTTACTGACTTAAAGACAACCCTAAGATACTAACATGAAAGGAAATCTCAGCAGTCCTTGCCACATCAATAATTAACCCTGTACATTATTAGGTTCAGACTTTCAAGGTCAATTATCTTGACTGGAAACAACCAATTCATCTCCAAGATTTGTTTCTTAATCTACTTTAGAGTATTGGGAAATGCAGTAATATCCTGTGAAACAGGGACCAGACTCTATATCTCTTTTCCGTCATGGGAATGCCTAACCAATAGGCTCCATAGTGATGTTCCTGTCATTCTCTTTTTCTCTGTGGCCCAACAAATCTTACAATCTTTTCCAAAAATTGGAACAGCTTCACCATGAAGAGCATCATGTGGTTTCTTTCCTGAGCAATCCATAATTGACTCTCCTTAAGGAGATGGGAAATACAGAACTGAATTTGTTCAGGCCGAAAAGGAATTTAAATTCTTCCACATCTGGTGCAATTCCTCCACATGTAGTACAAAAGCTATGAAAGGGATTTCCCAACTTTCTTTGCTTAGGTATCGCTGATTGCAGCAAGTATCACCACCATGGGAGGTGCTCACTCACAGCTCTGTGTAGATTTGCAAAAAGGCACAAGAGAAGATCTTTTTTTTCTTTGTCCTTCCTACCTCACTTCTTTACACTTCCTGCCAGGACAACCCCTCTCCCTCCCATTACTCCTCAAAATGGGGCCCCAAGCTCATGCAACATCCTGCAGCTCAACCAGATGCCATCTTCCCGAGAGGGATCTCTGAACCCATCACAGGAGAAGCCACAGAGTGAGGTGCTCTACAGCCCACAGCAGCATCCAGCAGCCGACCAGCAGACCAGAGCAAACTACCACTTGGGGGTAGCTGATCCCAGTGACAGCCTTCACTCCACAGCATAGACGAGAAACTGCATGATGTGCCTGCACAACGGGGCTCTTTCTGACTCATGAAGGAAGTTTCTGCACCCAGGTAGGTGCTTCCAAGATCCCTACCCAGAACAGATGAAAAGAGGCTTCTCAATAATTTCTACATCTTAGGAAAGACAGAAAATGTTAAAGTAACAGGTGGGAGGCTGAGAATGAAAACCCTACAAAAACTGAGTTTTGGCTTCATCACTGAGAAACCACCCTCTTATCCATCAAGTAAAATGGGCCCTGAGAGAGCTCTTCTGTCTGTGGGGGCGGGTGAGCACACAGAGAGTGGGGGGCTGAGGAGGGTGGGAAGGTGAACGCTGCCGTCTTCCCTGCTGCGCTTTCTTCCACCCCATTCATACTTGAGGGAACACTTCCATTAATATGCTTCTATAGAAGCTAGTGGAGGAAGTAAGCCAGACTGTTCCTCAGCAGGAACTGTCTTTAACAACGCGACATCGTTTCCTTACAATACTTTCGCTACAGAGTTATTTTAATCTGAAGTTTAACAGAATATAGGAGCTGTTTTGGTTAAAAAACCTCGGTGGACTAGAAGCATGACAAAGGATCAGAGAAAGATTTTTGTCTCCTCACTTTGTCTATAAACTTCTAAGTCTGCTTTTCTACTTCAACCTCCATTTAAGACCCCAATGTCTATGTCTGAGCTATTAATAGCTGATGGGTTTGGGCTGAGATGAAAACCTATATTCCTTCTCCTTGCCTAAGGTAACCAAGAATTCCTCTTCAATACCAATCACTCCATAGCAACAGCTTGAACAAGCTGATACCAATCTACAATTAATTTAAATTAATAAAATATTAATTTAACAAAACCTAAGAGAGTCTACTAAGTATTCTTAGAAAATTCATTAAGTTGTGCAAAGACTATGTGGATTAAAGACTGCTTGGACCGTAAAAATAATTTGGTATTCCTAAACCATTTTGTTCATGTTATCTGATGTTGTAGGACTTGCAAAACAAATGTAAATCTGATCTGCGATCTTCTTTATGTTAGCACTGCCCCAGTGCCCTCCCTAAAGCGTACGGGTGTGAATGGGATACGCATCAACTCTCCTTTCCCAAATAATTCTTAAATTTCACTTTACCCAAATTACAACATCTGCGCAGTATTGTGTAAATCTATTTCCTCACCTTGACATTCATAACAGCAGACAGAAATCACAATGTCAGCACCCACCCCAAACCATTATAATTCATTGTTTTGATTGAACAGTCTGATTTCTCTGCCTTCACTCACTGTATGAGCACGGCTGAGTGCCAGCTGAACCACAACGATGCCCAAGACCCAGAGAGATTATGTGGGTAAAGCACGTACTGCAGCTGTGATGATATACAGGAAAGGGCTGTATCATGCTGAGAGTCACTTCTGCCACACAGTAATTCTGTAGAATAAATAAATATCTCTTTATCTTAAGCTCTGTATGCCCAGGGTTTTCACAGAGATGGGGGGAAGGGGAGTGTTTGGAGGTTTTTCTTTGGTGGTGTGTAATGGTGGTTTTGCAAAAAGGAGATAAATCAGTTCATTTAAAAGGCCTGTCTGCATAATTTCTGGAAATGTTGTTTGCAACAAAAAAGAAACAAACTGTGCATTGTCAGCACAAATCTGCGAAGCTGTTTCATACAGACAATCACTGTATCTTTTAAAACTTCAGAACTTTCTGATTTCTATTGTCTTTTCTCCGCTATTACTTTCAGCAATGCATTCGCACTGCTCTGAACAGGCAGTTGCTACTATTGCAAATTTGTAAGCAGGTAATGGTCAGCCAACCCTATGGAACATATTCATTACACTGTAGCTAATAAATAAGATGAAAGCAAGGGGATTCTGAGTACAACAGCTTCAGTGTCCAAAGGGGCTGATACATCGCTTATCTGAATCCAAGGCAATCTTCCTACTGACTACAAGTGGCTGTTGGCACTTCTGAGCCAGCAGGCAAGAAGGAAGCTATCCACAGAGCAACTATAGCATCGGAAATCAGTGCAAGATACATCCGCTAAGAAAAGCTGAAGAAAAGACCATAACAGGAAAATATTTTCACAGTAGGACGTTTATCTAAAAGTGGGGCTACTTTCAGAATTAGTGTTCACTGCATTTGAATGAAAGAAGATATTCTTCTGAATAAAGCTGTGGTGTTATAGGAATTATGTATTGATGAAATGTCTAGTGCTGAGAAAAGGAAACAGTCTAATTTAACTAAAATTAATAATTATTTTGAGGAGAAACTAATACAAAGCAAAGAATTGAAAATAGAATAAGACAAATATTTTTGGAATGTAAAATATATAAAAATTCATCCAGAAAGAATCTCAGTATTGGATGAACTATGAAGTTCTCAAAAAAGGACGTATCTCAATCTCTGTTTTCACTAAGATTTGAATAATGTGATATCCGTCAACGCACTGGGCTGAAGGGACATCTCAGTAGCCACATACTTGTAAAGCACAAACAAAGGAAATATTTGAACTAATAATAAATAGAGACCCTTATGGGGAGAGAACTCATTTCTCTTTCAGATCTGTCTTTTGAAGTTCTCTGTTGTGCTCAACTTTGATCACTTTGAAGAATTAACATGCTGTGCAGGGATACAAGATTCCTACATTACAATAAGAAATTCAATGGCCACACTTTTACAACAATATTAACAGCATCTATCCACAACTTGGAAAAGGACATAAGCATATTTGAATCTGCAAAGCACAGAAGGTTTAATGGGTGGCAACAAGAGGCAGCAAATTATTAAAGACTGAAATGAAGTTCTTGGTTAAATAGTAGCGGTCTACCAGTACATATTTTACGTCAGACAAAAATTCAGGGTGATACCAAGAGGTTTGGATTGCAAGATATACATTAGATGTTGGGATACTCAGCCTTGAAAACAATGAGTCAGGTGAAGATGAGGTCAGGGATTGCCTGTTCATGAACTGTGAGCACAATATTACTTTTAAAAGCCCTAATGAAGTCCTTGGAGACAGAAGGAGACGAGTGGTCCCAACATGGATGAGAGAGCTATTGGAATTTATGCTTCTAGTTCCAGTGCATACTTCATGGCAAATGTAGAAATGCATACTTCATGGCTAGAGATACGGAAAGGAAGATGTGTGGGATGCATGACAATCTTTCACGTGCATTGGCTACTTTATTTTTAAAAAGTTCTCAGAACTTCAATGAAAACAAGAAAGTAAGGAAAGTGGTCCTACTGAAGTTCCAGCTGAAAGGCTGCAGTATGTGGTCAAGCCACAGTAGGCTTCCCAGAATTTGTATCACAGGACCCCTTTGTTTCATAAATTGGTGAAATGTTAAAGTCAAGGGATATGCAGGTGGTCAGAGTAGATGATATAAAGGGCTCTTGACTTTTAATGAGGACCCCAAAGAAGAGAGTTCTACTGAAGGTGAAAAAAACATTTGCTATCAGACCCTGTCCACTACAGTCCACTAGATTAATTAACTTTTTGAAAAATTACAAATTTCTACCTATACCTCAAAGACTTTCTATAGAGTTCAGACATGACTGACATATTTGACAGAGATAAAAATATGTGGGATTTATAGGTTACCTTGAACTGCTTTTTGGGATACAATAAAACTTTCCTTTTCCTCTACTCGGTCAGAAAGAACCTGCTGTAAACAGGCTTAGTGGTCTATTATCTCATCAGGAACAAAATATTTCTGCCCCAATAACAATAATAATAGTAGCAGTAGTGATGATATTTAGAGTTCATTAAGATTCACTTCTCAGGATGGTAGCCAAACTTTTTAGTAATTGCAAAGATAATTTTTTTTTTACTTCTCACTATTATCTATAACATAACATTACTTAAAGCTTTTTTCCTTACCAATTTGCTTTCTCATATTGAATGCACACAATGGTTAGTTGTGAGAGGGCTGCTCATTAGTGCTGAACTGTTGGCAATGATCACTGGAGCATTTGTGTTTTTACTAAAATAAATAATTAGCAACTGTGCTAAAGATATTGGATGTAGGGGAAAATGGAACAAAGAAGGATCGATATGTTAAATCTTTGAGAAGCTCATAGGCTGATGAATGACCTCAGTGGTAGAACAACATTAATTGCCTTATAATATAGCTTATACAGATTGTGGCTTACTTATTTGTTGGTGGAGAGAAGGAGCTTTTTAGGAGGGAGGAGCCTGCACAAAGTCATGGACAAGTCCCCTTCAGCATTAGGCATGCCGTTAAGCATATGCTTATTTTTGCCATAAATATGTATGTCCTGTTTTCTGAAATAATAGTAGTATGTTTGAATTACTCTTTTCAAGATTAGCAAAACTTGTTTCTTGGCTTCATTTTCCAGCCAAATATCTGAGAAGCAAGTTGAAATCAGTGCTGAGCACAAGCACTGCTAGGCCCCAATCTATTTTTTTTAGATCTCCTAGGATGAAGTCCTTTTTCTAGACGTGCAGAAATGTAATGTCTTTTCTGCAATTGAAGTCTAAACACTCCAAACCTTTATCCTTCTCTTTGCAACTGATAAGGAACACAGTGTTCTCTAATCGTATTCTAATCACCGCAGCGATTTCCATCCACACCTCAGTCAGAGGAGGCTTAGAAGATTATTATTCAACAATCTCATGTATAATCTCCACATAAAAAGGAATTGAAATGGCAACATTTTTGGGATAATCCAACCTTGTCCAATGATTCTTTTCCATTTGAAAGGGGAAGGAGGACAGCAGGTAAATAACCTGACAGACGGAAGGAAAGAGGGCAAATTAAGTTAAAGTCCTTTAAAAACACAGAAAAGCAGATACAAAAAAAAAAAAAAAAGAAAACCAAAGCACCTACCTAAGCAGCTTTTACTTTTTATCCAATAGAAAACCAACATTTGGAAGCAAGTGAATCCCTCCTTGCTTGACTTTAGGTTTCTTATAATTAGATTCTAGTATTTTATGGACCTCTGAAATCACAGAATCAAGATACCAGGTACACTAAACCTAGTAAGATTTTATGTAGGTAAGGTCAAAACATGACAAGTGTTTTGATCCCATATGAAAAGGAGCACTTTCTAACTCCAGTTTGACACTGAAGATTAGAAAAAAAAAAAAAGTGAGGTGAAGCATAAATACATAAGGTTCTCACCAACTCGTTCTCCAGGAGAGAGAAGTGGGGCTTCTTGGCCATAACCTATCCTTATCAACAGTCTGTGTGAAGGTGACATGAGAACTTTCTCTCCCTCTCATCCCTCTTCCTCTGTCATGTCTCCAAAAATTTAGATTAGTATGAACATGAAATTTGCCTTTTTTGCTGGAAAAGCCAGTGGGCAGCTTCCTCTGAAACCTATCAAGAGACTGGGCAGGAGACCACTTTTGAGCACTGAGCCAATACTGCCAGTAAAGCCTCAGAACTTGATATTCATAGCTGCAGGTCATCCCCAAAGCATGTGCGTTCAGCTGAGCACCCCTTCTCCACCAAAGCAGTGCTGTTTGGCAAGCTGCAGAGCCAAGCAGAGAGTCCTTTTTAGACAAACTGTAGTGTTATCTCTGTGAGCTGCCAATTCTCTGAATTCCTCATTACCTACGCGTGAAATCCAATGGGTGCCTAATGCCAGCTTAAACTACAAATCAACACATTACTAGCAACAGGGTAAGTAGGTGTCTTGAATGTATACAAACATGGTATTATAGCAGGCATCTGTTTATGCTAGTGTGCTGTTCTACTTTTGCAGTTACCTCTGTTACCTCTAAAGAAAATTAGAAATCCAGAGAAAACTATTTTTCCAAGCAGACATTGACAGCCTGCCTGCTGCTGCCCCTGCATAAACATCACCAGTTGCACTATTCGTCTTCCAGACAGAAGAACTTTTCCCTAGTATTTTAATTAATTCTTACCCTTCATATTCTTCAGGAGCTTTTGGAGTACTGTGTTAACTGGAATAAATGTGAAACAACCTCATTCTTTAACGTAACCTTGCAAGAGGACTTTCCATTGAAATGGGACTCCTTCTGGCTCTTGTACATAAAGTTCCAATGCACGTTACTCCCCTGGGTCTCTCTCCAAGCTGCATTACAGCTCTTATCTCTTGAATAGCAGAGAAATGGAGTAGAATTAATCTCTATGAAATATCTATATTTCTTCTAATTTTATATCTTTCACAGATGCTCCCATTAATTATATGTCTTAAAAATACATGTCCCTAAGATTAACCTGCAGAAATGTAGTTTACACACATAACAGGAGGCTTCTCTACCAATAAAATAAAATGAAATCAATAAAATGCTGTGTCTTGTGCCATGTTAGCAGTTAACTAATGGGCACTTCACTGAATAACTGCCTTGAGAGTGATTTTGCTTGTCTCTGCTTCTCTTGCTTCCCTCTGTGTTTTACCTCATTTAAATTTTGCCTCTCTTTCTAAGCAGATTCAAATTAATCCTCTTCTATTATTTGCACTGGTACGTGCATGAAGAGAAGCCCATAAATTTTTTTGCTCTGGTATCCCCAGTTTTCTCCCTCCTTTTTTTCACTGACAATTCTGGGCTTCTATCTATGCTTCTGAATAGTAACATTGCAAATGGAGAAACCCGGGAATGATCCTTGCCACCGACACTTAAGAGAGCAGAAAATTCATGACCTTGTGACCGTAGCCAACAAATACCTATGCTTTTTAGGCCTTTTTCAATGCTAATTTCCAAGTTTGAAACTAATGCTGCTTAGTTTTTCTTGGGAAAGCAGGAAAAGATACCCTGGTAGGAATTAATTGCGAGGCAGTTAGGGCTAATTAAAGCCGCTATAGCTCCATTTACAAAACTCATAATACTTGTGGTAGCCACTACATACACAAAAACACAGGGACAAAAAAGGAGCATTGTGCCACTTACCTATTCCACTGATAGAGGTGTGTAGATAATCTGTAGCTTTTTTCCTATGTTGCACAGTGAGCATGATAGCCATTGACAGCCTCCATCATGGGACATCTAATTTACTGCATGCCAAAAAATAAGATAAATACATCTAGTTTGCAAGATGAAATTTTCTTCTTGCTCAACAGGGCAGACCTGTGAGTGCCCAAAGCCAAGTGTTTTACATACTTAGGTGCTCAATAATCAACATATCCAAAATGAGTAATTGATGCCATTGTTTACTCAATAAAAGTTTAGGAATTTCCTTCTCATTGAGTAAATTCCCTATTCACAGGCTTGTAAAGTATCTTTATTCTGTTTAGGAGAACAAGCCAAGTAAATGAACAACCTAAGCAAATCTCAGGCTGTGATTGTGGAAGCATTCATATCTGGATTGAAGAAAACATGTGTATTTCAGATTTAACCATTCAGATTAGGTAAGGCTCATTCATTTGATTTGGAGTCAAACGAGCCTGAACAACCAGCTCCTGTTTTAAGTCCTTTCCTGAAAGATGGTGTAGATAACATGGGGTGGGTGCTGTTACTACATCTACTCTCATCCCTTTCCTCATTAGTAATGCTGCTTTCAAGACCCTTGGCTCAGTTCTCTGTCTCTCTTTTCCCAGAGGGATAGGACAGTCTTCCTGCACAGTTCACTGTCTCTTAACCCATCGCTTACTCTAAGAGTCTTTCCAGACCCTTTGCTCCCACAACCTCATCCCATCTCTGGACTCCAGGACTTCTTCCCATTTTCCTTCCCTATTCGCTCTCCTGGAATCAAAATCACAAAACAGGATTTCATTTGCACTCCTGAGAAATCTTGAATAATTTCTGTAACTGACAACATATGCAATATTCCAATTTAAAATAGCCCCTCAAAATAGTGGGAAAGACTGCCCACAGTATGACCTCAATATACATTGCATATCTTAGAAAAAAAGATATTGTGTGGAGCTGTTAGAGGTGTTCAATAATTTTCCAGTCATGACAAGACAGAAATTTAACCTTGAAAATATTTATCCTCTTTTTATCTTTTTTTTTTTTTTTAATGTGCAATGAGATGGGTAAGCAACAGAGAAAAAACTGGCATCTTCGCTCTACTGAGTTTTTACAGAATCTGCACAATGTTCAGGTTTCCATACTTTAGCTCCTGTGGGGGATCCCGTCTGGAATCCCTCATGTTTATAGCAATCATAGAAGTCTCTGTGGGTCTCTCTTCCTGAATAATTTCCATATCCCTTTTCATTTAAAACCTGTTTATATACAGATTCAAATTAACAAGAAATCAGCTGATTAGAATTCTAGATACTTTTCACTAACTCTACTACAAATGGATTAATTTGAAAAAATAAATAAACAGCACTTAAAGGCTACTTTATATAGCTGATGAAAGAATTAACTTTTTGTTCAAGATTCATCAACAGATACCAGAACAGTCATAGCAACTAGATTTCAAACAAACTGAACACCTAACAACTAATGGCAAAGTAAATACATACAGTTTTCTGAAAGACATATAAACCCTCTTAAGAAAAACCTCTAAAAGAGCGGGAAGATCCCAGAATGTTTAAGCAGTAGAGTTTAGGATATTATAAGACATCCTTCAAATAGGCTGAGCCCTACTAATTAAAACACACCAATACACACACACACACACGCCCCCCAAATTTAAAAATACCGAACTGACAGACTTAATAGAAACATGCAAAAAAACCATAACAATAAATCCTTCCTCCAAAACATGAGGGACAAGAAACCAACAAAAACCGTGTATAACCAATAAATTATAAGGCTACAAAAATTACACTCGGAGGAGGTGCAAATATAGCGAAGAAACTTAATGAATTTTTTACACAACCATTCACTATGGAAAGTACTACAGACTCCCATGCCTGGAAGACTTATCAGAGGATCCGTATGAAAATGAAATCATAGTAGAAAAAGTCATGACACAAATGGACAAAAAGAACAATAGGAGCTCACCAGGACCAGATGGTGCCCACCCAGGAGTTTCAAGGGAGCTTGAGGATGAAGCAGACAAACAGTGGTTTATAAATTGCTGCCTAAAACTGCACTGGTACCTGAAGATAAAAAATGTGCTGTCATTAAAAAATAAAATAAAATAAAGGCAGGAAAATTAGGCCAAAGGAACAAGATGGAAGCCTGATACCTGCACAGGGCCAGTTAGTAAAAGCCTTAATAAAAGAGAGGAGGAATAGAAACTTGGCCAAACATGATCTACTTGGGAAAAGTCAATGCATCTTTTCAAAGGGGAAGCAATGTTTTAAAAACTTATTGTGATCCTCCGTGTTGGATTTCAATAGGAATCTAGATATAGATCATCATCTTGACATGACCTATTTGGTCTTACAAAAAGTTTTCAACAAATTCTTTCACTAAAAGCTTTTGGAGAACTAGACAGCCATATGCAAAGGAAAAAATCCTGGCTAGATAATTGGCTTAACGATGGGATAAAGAAGATGTAGTATGACTGGGTCTAAAGCACTGAAAGAAAATAATCAGTGGAGTTTCACTGGGACCCCTGCTGTTCTATATGGTCATAAATATAACCTCCCAAAGGGGGTGAAGTAGTGAGCTGACAAAGTTTGCTGACGATACTGAGTTATTAAAGTAGTAAGGACAAGACTTATGAAAAATTGCAGAAGGATCTTATGAGACTAAGAGGCTGAGCAATAAAATGTCAGATGCTGTTCAATATAGGTAAAAGTGCAGTTAGTCAGATGGAAGAAAAATAATCTCAACTCCACATTTAAAGTGATGGCTGCTGAGCTGAGCATTGCAGCTTGAGAGTGTGATTTTTGGTTTGTGATCAATTCCATGAAGATGCCTGGTCAGTGCTCAATAGTAGTTGAAAAGAAAAATCGTAAATTAGAAACTATTTCAAAATTAAGAGAGAATAGAATGGAGAACTTCCTTATGCCATTGTGTAAATCAATGGTACACCCATACCTTGAATGTTGTGTATTCCTGAATCTCAGAACAGATACAGTAACATGAAATACATGCAGAAAAAAACAAACAAACAAACAAAAAAAAACCAGCAGAAAACAAAAGGTGTAGGACAGCTTTTCTACAGGGCACCACTAAACTAACGATCTCTGGCATGGAAATTAAGGGACTGAGGGAGGATAGGAAAAAAATTACAAAATCATGACTGGTATGAAAAGAGTGGATAGGGATGAACTGTTTAAGTTCTTCCCTCTAGTATCAAAACTAGGAGGCATCAAATTAAGACAGCAGGATAGTGGCTCCACACACAAAAAAGGAACTGGTTGTCCATGCAGTATCTGGGACCCCCATGATGCTGTGGGTTGCAAAACCTAGGTTCACGGGGAGACAGAAAGAATAGAAATCCACTGACAGCTACTAAACAGAAGGAGACCAGACCTGGCATATAGAGTTCCCTGACTGAAGCAGCTCTGACTGACAACAGTTGGAGACCAGTAAAAATACTGAAGGGAAGCATCCTACATCCTTACTCTGCTTTTAATCTTTCCTAAACATTTACTTACAGACTCCTACAGAGCCAGTATACAGCATTAGGTGGACTTTGATCTGACCCACTGTGGTTGTCTTTATGTGTTTATAGCTTTAGAATATAAGGCAAGTGTCACCTGAACATATTAGTCTTTTCCCCTGTGGATTAAATATATTACAACTGAAGAATGCAAAGTTATTTGTAACTTCCTCTTACACTTAGTGGGGTCTGTCCCATATCCAGTGCTCAACCAGAAGCAATACTGGGTTCATCTGCTCTGGTTGCTGATCTGCTATCTTTCTGTCACATATAGCCCAGCAACCTTGATGACAGAACTTTTTAGTTTTTACTAGCAGCAGGAGAAATATATGCTAAATCTGTTATTTTTGCATGGAGTATGTCAGAACATTTTCCTTCGGGTTTGTTATATAATGCAATGGCCATTTAGTACACTGCAAAGAAAGAAAATGCTAGAGATTATGGCTGAAGTAGTTTTCAAAAACAGTTGGACAAATAAAATATTTATACTGAATAGATTTCACATTGCAGAGCCTAGAATTTGGCAACAGACATTACAAAACATGAGCAATATAGAGGACACAGAATTTAATTAACAGAGCTAAAGATGGAAAAGAAAGCACGCTGATATATGTAATATGGCTCTCAGCTTCAATATTCAGCAATAAAATAACAAGCCAATGCTTCTAAACCAATCTGAAATGAGTGAAAAACAGAAGCAACATAGTTGGAAGGTTATATTTCAAAATGTAATTAGTGTCAGAATATTTCAGAACTACTAAAAGCAAATAAGTCACCAAGTTCAATACAAAGGGAAGCACACATGACAAAGGAGTAATTTAGAGAAGGAAACATACCTCATTATTTTTATTATTTAAATCTAATCATCAGATTAATTTAGAGGAAATGAAAAGAAGGTAAAATACTACATCTTCATATTGCCAAATAATTGGTGTCAAAGAAATTTTAATTTACTGGAAACAATCCCTTCTGTGCAATTAAAGAAGGAAAAAAAAACCTATTATGTATGTTAAATAGCAGCTTTCACTGTAAAATATAGCTCTCCAAAGATTAACCATGGTTTAAATGAATGGTCACAGAACATGATTTCCTGTGTTCTATCTTCATGAAATTGAAGATGACTCTGAGAAAAGGCCTATGTGAGTATATTCAACAAGAATATTGAACTGTAATTTATTTATAACTCTATATTAAGAGATCTTTTGGACAAAGACAGTATTTTATTGTGTAAAATACTGAGATGCACTTTCAAAAAACATGTGTCAGCATAAATGCCAGGTGGATGCTCACTTCAGATCAGAATCCAAATATTTCCACAATGTTCTCACAAAGCCACAAGGCCGAGCATTGCCAAGATGTCACTTATACGACTGAGCGAGAAGTACCGCCTTCCTTTGCTTGTGATATGCAAAGTGGCCACCACCAAGCTTATGCAGACATCTGAGCATGATGAGAAAATACCGGCAGTGGCACACATGGCAGTTTTCAGTGCTCCCAGACTAACCTCCTCTACAGAAACTTCACAGACACTTCAAAAAGCCTTTCAGGGACTGTGATGTTACTGGCAGTTTTCTCTGAACTGCAAGAGGCTGAAATAGAGGTGGGAAAATATTTGGATATTCTGTGGCTGGCTTCAGAGGAAAATGTGTCTTGTCTAGAAACATGTCTGGTGATAGGAAGAGAGACCAAGTGACCTCTTTTCTTTCCAGTTAGCCAGGAAATGTGCCATCCTTGCACTGCTTTTCAGCTGTTTTTCTGCAATCTGGGAACTACAGACAAATGTTAATGTGTAAGAGTGAAAATAATAATATAAGCTTTGTATTGTTTTGCCCCTTCCAAATTCAGGCTCAGCTTGAGGTCTGTGCACAGTCAGACCAGTTGTTGTTTTATCCAAACCAGTTCATCCATCCCTAATCAAGATGCTAGCAACCAGCTGTGTCGATCCTCTTGTATTCAGCACACTGCCTTTCTGTGCTCCGCAGAAAAAGGATCTCACTTTAGACTATGCTCAGTCAAGAGTGTTTTTCCATCAGGAATCCACAGGTGCAAGCTCTCTGGCTTTGCTCCGCATGAAAGCTAATTGCATACCCCTTGGATGACCATTTAGACCTGTGCCTCTTAACCTCTGCACCACTAAGAATAAGCACTGTGTTCAGCATTACGGCACAGAACAGGAGCAAACTCACCTAAATTGCCTCTCCACGTTTCCTCCTATAATGACATCTTCCAATGCACTGCGCCCTCCTTGGCTCTCAGCCTGCAGTATTCTACCAACTACTCCTTCCTACCTCTCCAGGGTAAAGGACGTACCTTCCACCTGTCCAAAGGAGTCATTGCCCACTCCTCTCCCCAGGTCTCTCTCTTCCTAAACCCTTGGATGGCTTTCCGGTGTAATAGAGTACTGGTTCCCATCCCAAGGCTTCAGTCAACTTATCTAAAGGAAAGTCATTAACATCTGGGAAGAAGGGGAGGATGCAACACCAGTGGGACTACACAGACAGCTATATGATTCTGTGAAGGGGTTCAGCCATATGTGGCTTGGTACCTGCAGCAGAAACGTGGAGCACACCAGGGCGTGTTCCAGGGTCCTGGTGATTTGTCATGCGAGTGAGGACCCGAGCAGAGAACAGTGTGTCTACCATTCAGTCCAGATACACGTATTTCTCTACTGTTAACTAGGATTCAAAAGACCAATGTACACAGACCCGTGAAAAGGAAAACATCCCTCCCCTTCACCCTTGTTTTAGGCTTAGCTGAGGAGTCTGGATTTAATGGACTACCTGGTTACACCTAGCAGTAGAAGTCCATCATGGGTTCCAGCTCCCTTTTGTGGAGGTACCAGGTTTTGCTTTGCTCTTGCATGCATGCAGTCCTCTGCAGAAAAGGTAAATAAATGATCTTTAAACCATGACTAAAAAGATTCTTTTCTGGTTGGTCTCAGCAGGTAAGACAGGGTAAGCAGTGACTGTGCCCTCCTCACCCTATCAATTACGAAAACAGAGAAGGTTCACTACCAAGCCTTTGCAGGGAAGCATGCCACAGAAATTAAAAATTTGTGCTCTGCACAGCAGCACTGTTGTAAAATTCACTAAAATAAGTGTAACCAACAAGAAGGAAATGAGGAAGATGGCCGTGAGCATACGTATGACATACATATTATGACATACATACATAATACAGGCAAGACTGCCAAACAAGAGGGGACTCAGTTCATCACTGTCTCCTTTTTTTTTAATATATTAATATTAAAAATCCAGCAGATAGCTTTGTCTGGAGAATTCACTAATGAAGGGGCTTCTCACAGTATGGTGGGATTTTTATGAAACCCTATGATAACCCCAGCAAAAGGATGTGTTGTATTAATACAGTGAAGGTGGAAAGAATGAAAAACCAAGTAACCACAAAGCTGACTTGGAGCTACAGACCCTCTGAAAGCAAAAGACCGTTGTTTTTTTCTCTGCAGCAGAGCCTAGGGTGGCCCAATAGTAGTGTTTGATTCACCTGAATTTCATTTCGATGTCACAAGCATCCACCGCCCTTGAACAAGGGCCACGTCACGCGCAGAACTGACAGTTTCCATGGGGGTGTCTGAAGCGCATCTTGGAGCGTGGGCTTCTACAGCAATTACATTGTGATAAGAAATCATATCTTGTAAACTTCAGCCCCAAGTAGCTGAGCATAGTTCATTTGTGACAGTGTTTGTTTTCCCCACTGTAATTTTTTCAGACAGTGTCATACTCTATTTACTCACATTGCTCTAGCTTTTCGAAGACTTAATTTTAATTTATATTTTTACTGTTCTGACATAATTCTACACTGTTATTCAAATAATATACGTGCACGAGGTTTTGTTGTAAATGTATAGTCAGACACATTTGTCATAATATTGACTCCTCTCAAATTAAGTTTTAGTTCTTTTTAATGGTAAGAATATCACTAATGTGTATTTATGGAAAGAAAGATACAGTTCAGCCTCCACTCATCTGAAATAAACCATTGTTTATTCCTTAAAACCATAATTCCCCACAACTGCTGTTTAATTAATCACTCAGTGCCTGTGCTCTGGGGATAGTTTTAGTTCCCTTTTTTTTTTTTTTTTTTTTTAAAATATTTCGGGTAAGCTGTGATATCTCAGTCAGTTTAACACAATACCAGTAGGTGGAGTAATGGTAAAGCAAATATCTGCTCCAGCTATTTATATTTATAAACGGCCATTTTTAATATCTTTTGCCAAAATTTGCATAAACCAATTGGATATATGACAGAAACACTTACATACATATATATATCTCTTATGTGCACACACTTAAAAACATATAGATTAAAAGAACATACTTAATACCTAAGTGATGAAGCACTTTTCTATCTTAAATCTAACATTCTATGCTGTTTTCTTCAATTTCTGTATATGTGGTAATACTTATTTTGCAAATTGTTCTAGAAGCCCGAAACCCTTGCGCTCCCACCCGCTTAAAAAGAACTGATCAGCGCCTGAAGGGAGTAAGGACTCGCTGGCAAGTTCCACTTTGGTATTGAGGTCAGTTGAGATTTGAGAGACAGCTTTGGTTAATAGTGTCGTGCCCTTGCCAACCTGCAGTTGTGTAGCGTGCCCAAAGCCTTCAGTACACTGGATAGGAGCAGCATTAGCAAGACCTTTGTCCTGTGTCAGGGTGGAGGATGGCTGTTGTGAATGAATGCACTTACATAAAGAAAAGAAGTTTCTACGAATGCAGCTGCTGTTCTTCCTCCTCTCCCTCGCACAAAATTTCTCCTAGTTACTCATCTGGACTTCAGATAATCACTAGCGACTTCCAAGCATTCGGGTAGGCGACAAAGCAGAGCCTTAACAGCCCGACGTCACTGCAACAGCTTAGTCTCCTAAAGCAGCAATTTAAACTGAAATTTAAGTCATTCCTGTATGTGCTATCAAAATACAGAAACTTTAGAAAATGAAACAGATATGCTCTGAAAGAAATCTCATTTGGACGTAGCTTGTAGTCTTTGTTCAGGCAAAATTCCTACCAAAGTCAGCTGCAGGTTTTTTTACTTTCTGATAAAACAAGCAGGCACAAGCCTCTCGGTCACTATAAGAAGAAAAATGATCAGTTAGTATTGATGTGTTTATTGAGTCACTGCATTCAGATAAGGAGGAGTGCAGTACACTTCTGTATAGCTGTCTCAGACTGATGTCTGAATCATAATGAAGACAATACATTCCCTAATATCAGTGTTAATTTTATAAGTAAGAGGGCTGAACCTAAGCTTTGATTGTGTGCAAAAATTAAAAACTTGGTGAGGCTATCACCATCATTCTTTAGCTACGAGATTTGCAAGAAAAAACGTAAGTGCAGGAGCTTCAGTTTGCTCCTAGTGATCATATTAAATTGCAAATACCAACACAAAGGGAAAAAAAAAAGAGGCCAAGGTTTCCTCTGTAAAATTAATATAGGTCTAAAGAACTGTAAATATCAGTTTCAATATATGCACTACTGAGTATAGGTAAGGTTATTTCCCCTATCACCATTTGTTCTATGCAGCTACATGGAGATTATTAATATTAAAGAAACTCATTCTCCTCACCAAATCCACAAATTCAAGAAAATATTTTCTCATATTCATTTTAAAATACTGAATCTGCCTATACTACCTTATTTAGGATTGTTCAGGCTGATAATAATTTTACTATGATTTTGTTTGTAAATGACTTCTGATTCATTTGGGATTTTTTCATCCTTTTTGTATGCAGTATTCAGTAAACCAAAAATATCTGTACTCTTTCCCCTGCCAACACAAGCATTGCAGTACGATCACCTCCTTCTACCTCCCTATTTTTCTCTAGGAGAAAGGGGGGATGCTCAGAATAACAGATATTTCAAACTAACCACCTATTTTCTGTCAGACAAAATATAGTCCTAACCCTGAAAACACACATAACCTCAACTTATACCAGAGAAAGCAAGTGAACAAAAAAATGAGTATAAAATATACCACAATCATTCAATAAAAAGACCTCTAAGATTAAGGGAGTCATGAATTAGCATGATCTCAAGAGATCACGCTCGTAACGTCTGACACGTTTTGACACGTATGGAAAGGGTAAATGAGCTTTAAAGCCGAAGAAGAAAGGAATGTTTTACAGAGCTGTTGCCTGATGAGGGCCCTATCCTTCGGGCTGCTGAGCAACTCCGTCAGCCCCTGCAGCCTCACAGGCGAGAGGAGTCGCGGCCATGGGGGGAAGAGGCTGGGCAGCCTCAACACCAGCCCTGTTTGGCAACTGACGGAGCAGAAGGTGAGGGCCCCCCACGAAAGCCGAGGCAGCACGGGCAGGCGCGAGGCTGGGGCCACAATAGAGGTGGATGTGTCAAGCATGGTCTCGCGAAAAAGTAACCCCAATTCACCCTCTGCACTCCCCCTCCTGGGCTAGTACATCAGCTGTTCGCTTCTTCTTGCTTTGATGCAGTAAAAAATATGACTGTCAGAGGGGAAAAAAAAAACCTACAGCTTTTTTAGCAGCTGAGTGCATGAAATTCAGTTCACATCTGAGCCTTTGGAAAAAGGGGGGGTGTGCGGGAGAAGGTCCCGTCTCACACGCTAGCACTCATTCTTTGGCTGCCTCACATGTCATGCACGCAGCAGAAAAGGACCTAGTACCTGAATTTCAGACTTGTCTTTTCCAAAGGAGACAAAACCGGCTTTCTTCTTCTTCTTCAGTCCTTGTTTCTGTCTTAATTAAGACCAAAATTGTTTTCTGCAGAGGCTTTTATTCCCATCTCAGGAGGATTTAGGCTGAGCAGGAATTCCCCCAATTTTCGAAATGATTGCTTACTGTTACTCAAATGTTACAGGTCAAGAGGCCAAGAAACAGAGATAATATTTTTGGCAAAATCATATTCTCAGCTCACATTTTCTAATTAGTCAATGTACTAGTCACCTTTATTTTCCTTCTTTTTTTTTTTCTCCTTCTTTTTAAACTAGCATGGTTTGGATTTTCACAGGCTGTTTGAGAGAAGGGATTTGACTCTTTACTGCAGTCTTCTTTCTGCTCCCAAGGAATCCTGCCCATGGGAAAAAAAAAAATAATCCTGTAACATTTATGGCAAGGGCCTTCTCCACTGATGACAAAAAAGAGGAATCAGGTCGGTTTTGCACTCATCCTTAATCTGACTACAGTTTTCAGATTAGGTGCTAGTTTGTCATTCACAGTTGTCCACAGCATAAGGTTGGGAGGTCTGACGTGAGGGGTTAGGGGATGATTTAGTGTATGAATTTGCTCTTTTGATATGTTTTTGATGTTTCTGAGTCTAGAGAGCCCCTCTGCATAAATCTTAGCTGATGCTGCCTAGAAAGGTAAGTTTACAATAGAGCCCCTTCTGCTGGTATTATTTTGCAAAGCTGCGTCCCATTTCAGTGATTGCTGGGTGCTGTGTCTCTGTGTTATGGTTTGCAGGATTTTATACATTACTCCCTGGGCTCAGAGCCATGGAGAAGAGGGAGTCTGGAAAGCAAAAGCAGAAAAGGAAGTGGGTCTTAGTCAGATTTGCTATGAGGCAGAAATCAAGGGCCAGTCTGGAAGCTCTTGACAGAAAATGAGACAAGAGAAAGTAAAGTGGTGGCAGAGGGGCATGAATAGATAACAGCCCACTTCTGAGAACTGGAATATACTGCAGGTGAAATCCAATATTTAGCTGAAATGTTTTGCTTCCCTAAAAGAGCCGTAAAAAACTAACACAGAGATCTGCATGCAAATCTTAGACTTATAGATTAATTCAGGTCGGAAGTGACCTCAGGAGGTCATCTACTCTGACCTCCTGCCCAAAGCACGATCAGATCTGAATCCATTCCCACTATGCATTTGTGAACAGGCATGTAATGAATCCTGTCTCCTCAACCAACTGCCCTGGACTAAGAAAAAAAAAAAATCAGGCATCACCTACTAAAATAGCTTGACATCTGAAAGGTAAAGAATGTATCCAGCAGTAACTAACGTAGGTATTCATTACACTATCACTTCAAAGCACAGCTTTCGCATGTTAGCAGCAGCCTTGTTACAGCTTTGCCTTATCTGCATTAACACTAAATCTCAAGTAACATGCAGAAAAATGAACTACAGTAATGCTTCAGTGGTAAGGGGATCAGAGGAACCCTAAAGAAAGATGTGAGGAAAATGTCTTTAGAGTTTTCCTAAATTTTCTATACTGAACTGCAAAACATGCTATAGCAAGAAATAAGATCCCCGCAGAGTTCATGTAAATGAGAGTTCTAAAAATGTGTGCTAGGTACCAGAGGATTTGTTCATTATTAAACTTGTATTGTGTTTACCTGTGTAGTGCAAGATTGAGGAAGACTTAATTGCATACTATGTCCTTGCCCTCTGACCTTCCTGTTAATTACATTTTGCTATAGTAAGAATAAGATGCACCATTTTCTCTTATTTCCCTAGGACTGAGACAGTTATTAATTCCTAATAAGCTTGCTTTTTCCATCTGCAGAAGGCTATATTTTCTTTTCATTGCATGCACAGTACTCCCAGAAGCTTTTAATTTGCATATATTGAAGATCACTTCACACATTTAACACTTCCAAAGTAAACTTGCTTAGAGCCACCATGCATCTGTGCTCTGAGGTTTAATCTCCTCCCAGTCTGTAATCATAACACCCACTGAAATTAGCAAGATGAGGAGAAGTATATATGTGTGTGTGTGTATATATCCCCACACATATATTGTGAATGTGAGTGTGCACGAGGAGCATGGTTGCCTGGTAGCTTCACTGAGGTTCATTTTTTGAAGCGTTAAATGTAAAGACTGATCTTCAACATACTTTCCACTCTCCCCGTCTATGGAGCTGTTATTGTCATGTGATATGGCTTAGTTTCCAACAAAGATGAGGTTCTTTCCTGAATCAGTGAAGATTTTTCTTTTAATCTTTGAGAATGTTCTTTTTCTTTCAGATGGGATGTTAATTGAAATTATATTCTACTCCCATCCTCACCTACTAGCTTAATAGTCATCATATTGCACAAATTATTTTTAATACCTTGAAAAATTCATTAAGTGAACAAAAGATCCTGACATAAGTCATAAGATTTTTTTCCTCAAATGTGAAGTTAATAAAAAAGGACTCTGGAATATTAAGGTCTACATTTTAAGCCATCTTTCTTCTCATTTTAAAGAAGGGTCTTTCTGCTTATTTCCAGAAAATGTAGACACTAAGCTCTGACCAAAGATAATCATTAAGCCAGAGGAGTTTAACATGCATGAACTTCCCAGCAAAGAAGGAGATTTTCAGAAGGAGGCTTGTTTTCTTTGTTAAGAGCACAGAAGGCAGCAGTTAAGCCTCTTCTCAGATTTCAAGCAGGGCAAACGCTACCATTTATGAGAGGGCTTCTGTCCTCAGAAAAGTCTCTGCCATGTCGGCAAATAAGACTGGATGAAGAGGGAAAGAGAAAGTACAGTCTATGTGGTGAGAGTGGAAGCATCATGCCCTGCTGGAGCAAGTAGAAGAGCTAGAAGGGCTGAAAATAAGTTGATGTCACAAGCACTGCTCGATTTCTCTGTACTGTCAAGCATGAAAAAATCCTGTCTTCCTCAAAGTTCATGGTGGTTGTCCAGTGCTGGGGTATTCAGGTGGGGTTGTGTCCATATGTGCTCCGTCTCCTCACCCCAACGAACCAGAATTATTATCAGGCTCCCCTGTTGATAAAAAAAGACTTTCTGACTTTTCTTTCAACTTCTCCCACTGTCCAACTCCAATGAGATTAGGATTTTGAAGGAATCAAGTGAAAGCCTGCAATAAGATGAATTTGGGGTGAGGGACAATTTCTGTTTAGTCGTTATCATTGAGAACAAAGCAGCAAGACTCCAAGACTTTCCCCGCACAGAAAGCCCTAACCCACTCTCTAGTCAACGACACTTCTCACACTGAAAGGGTTTGTGGTCAGAGATGGATCATCACACTGTGCAGGTTCACACCGCCAGCAGGAAGGCCCCTACCTAGTACCCATTATTATTTTGTCCAACAGGAAATAAACAGAGCAATCAGCCTGTGCTCTGACATGGCATACCAGTGCAACCTTGGACAAGGCTTTGTGAAAAATAGCTAAGCCAAGAGAAACACATGAGACGAGCCTCACCCAGGTCCTCCACGCACATGATGCCACTTGACTTTGAAGCTGCATTTTCACTCAGGCCCGGCCAGCCCCTAGCTGAAGGGACACTCCCTCCCTGAACGGACACTGGCCAGACCTGGGGTGGCACCCAGGAGTGGCGGGCTGTGATTCACCCTATCACTACGCCTTGCCCAGCACAGCTCACCTTGCTGGGGGCTGTGGGACAGGGCTGGTCAGGGAGGAAGAGCACTGCACCACCTCACCACCAGGGCCCCATCAGTTGTGAGCATCACAGTTCTGTGCACTATTCAAACCCACATTAGTTCAAAGCCATTTGTGAAATTCCTGATACAGGGAATTTAGTGACGGTCAAGACTTGACAGACTTGCAATAGCAAAAGAAAAAATTTACCTTTTTTAGAAAAAGGTATTTCCCTCTATGGTTAAATCTGGTTTTGCACATAGTACAAATATCTAAACCTGCATATGTCTATTTAGAAGGCATTTATTTTCTACTTAGTTGAGATTTTTCAAAGATGACTACATTGGTCAGAAATCAACAGCATTCTCCACAGATGAATATAACTAAGACATTATGTCATATCTTCTAATTACTTTTGATGCTATTTTTCTTGAGTTGCTCCAGACTCATCCAGTCTACTTGACTGGTGTGTAAAATTATCCTTTCCAAGAAGTCATGGGCAACTGCAACAGAAAACTGCTCATCCTTCCAAAAAAAATGTGCTCTCAGTACATGCTTAACTTGTAGTCTAGTGGGATTGAACATATGTTTAAGTGCTATTTTATGTGAACTGGCACCCTTGGTAGCTCTCAAAATTTCACGGGCATGTACTTGTCTGGCTGCGTAGAGCAGAAATGGTGGGAAGACTAAATAAACCAAAACCAATTGAAACTTCTTTTCTTTTGTTGCATTTAACTACAACAAAAAAAAAAAACAAACCCAAAACCTCCACTTAGATGTAACCAAGCCTTTCATAAACAATCACTAGTTGGCTGATTCTGACACTGACATGAAAATCCTTCTACAGCTCATTTTAGTAAAGGACCATCCGTATTCAAGGTATTTATCCAATTTTGCTAAATGCCCCATCTTACCATAAATGGTTGATTAACCAAAGCCATTTGCAATACAGTACCATCCCAGATATGCACTAGAGGTAAAGCAACACATAATGCATTGCAAGACCTTGTGGAAGCGTTAACAGCTCTTTCCAAGAGGCAGCAAAAATAGCAAGTGTTGTCAGTGAAAATTTTTTACACATATAGGAAGAAGTGATGTGAAATATAGTAACCTCCCCAGGGTTTCTACAGAGCTAACTGAGTAAAATAATGTACTCTAATAAAGACTTATACTTTTTCTTCATTGACAACTGTCTTCCAGAAATTTGCAAAGCATATATAATTTTCCATTTATATCTATGGGTTAACTAATTTTAAAAAATCATTCTACGTGGCTTTTTAAAACATATGATGAATGCACAGGGATTTTAAACCCTACTTGACTGTTGTATGTATATTTCACATTGTAGAGGAGCATCTAGCAACCTAATCTGATAGGATCTTGAAAATTAATTAAATCCTTGGCCTTTCTACTATGAGTTACAATTACTGTCTAATGTAGTGATCATATTCTGATATGTGACTGAAGTAATTCATTGTTGTTTTCCACTAAAACAAGTTTCTGTGTAGTTAATCAAACCAGCTACACTCAAAGCAGTTTCTTTGATTTAGTCTGCAGTCCACGATGATCTCTGAAAGCTTAAATTCAAGAAAGTTCCAATAATCTGCAACATTTAATCATGGGAAATTGTGCTGAAGCTACCAGTTCCAACAGGCAAGAGAACACAAAGTTTGGTATTTGGTACAGCAGCATAGCAATTAATGAACACGTGAACATACTACTACCATTATCACCTAAGTCCTCCAGGTTTTTCTTTTTGTATGGAATTGTTCGGGTTTTTTTTTTAAATCCATTCATGGGTGGCATCATAAACTTTGTTGCTGGAGGCCTCAGCACCAGGTTAAGAATTGCATAATGTAACCAAAGTTGTCTCTACCTTTGTCATTTACTGCATACAGTCTTAAATCCAAACAATGTTAAAGATTAAAAGCAAAATAAATGATCTTTTAAAGCCAGATAATCTAAATTATTACAAAGGATACATGTCTCAGTTCAAAATCATTAATTGCTCTCTGAGTATGAGATTAAAAGACAAAAATAACCTTATTAGAAAGGATTTACAGTGGGGAGTTGAATTATTTGTGCTCAGAGCAAGGCAGGATTGGATCTGAAGCACAAGACACCATGCACTGGCAGTGATGATGATGATCAGGAATGCTAACTAATACAGCTCTGCCATAAACTAGTCACAATTGTGTGAAGAATCGCTGAAAACAATTTTGGTCCAATATCTTGTTATCTGAAAACTTTGCCCACTTGGCATTCTCTGAACAAAAGGAATGGTTAATTATGAGCTTTCAGATATTGCTATACCTGTAGTATGTAAAGCAGTGAATTTCAACAGCGATTTTAAACTAAAGCATGTATATTTATAAGCAACCCTTATGTTATATTTGTGAAGGGAATACTGAATAAAAGAGAGCTATACTACTGGGGTTGGATGATTTCTTAGCCATCAGCAGGGAAGCTGCAAAATAATTTTAACTGAACTGAGCACTCAAGGGTAAATTCAGCTTTCAGTTACCCAAGTGTAATGCCAGTGATTTGCATTCAAGAAGCTGGGTAGAATTTGGCCTCAAGGAAGTAGCTTGTGTTACTGCCATAACCTTTGTTTTACAGGGAGTACAACATTTGGCTCAGAGGAGAAACACACCTCTTGTAAACCAGGTAAGCAAATGGGCACAAACCTGCTCAAGACATCACCAGCATAAATCAGAAATAATTTCATTTCCATTTAAAAGGAAACTAACACTGTATGAAACAGAAACCTGCACATATTTGTTCTGATCCTGGTCTCATAGAGGGATTTTGGATTGCACACTTTGGATGAGTGACGCAGGTCTGTCTTCTTCATTCAAATTCATTTTTAATTTACTTATTAGATGCTGATGGTTGGAATCTAAAGAATTTATTGCTAGATTTCTTTAGAGTTTAAATTCTCTAGCAATCTTCTTCACCCACATATGGCTACAGCAATACTGCTCCATGCTAATATCATCGATATTTCTGCCTTGGTTACAAATCTGAGCATGGTGCCAGAACTAGTCATCTTCCTGATCTTTTTCAGCTCTCTTGATGAAAGGCAAAAGGTTGCATATATTTCCAGAATAGCATACCTGCATACCTGTTTGGAAAGTATACTTCTGAGTGGAGGACCTTGGTCTTGGTGTAGCTCACACCATGTGGTACCTTGTCTTCCCATTAACACCAGAGCCCTTCAAGCTCTCTCTGCCTTCATTTCAACAAAAGCAAAAACATTTTATATGCACCACAGGTATGCATAGGGTACTGTACAACATCCAGCTGTGGATTTCAAGGAAGTTTCATATTTAAAAAGAACCTATCTTGCACACTAGACTGCTATAGTAAACCACAAAACAAACTTTTACTTGATTAGCGTAGAATTCACATATGACTATCATCAGCCTACCAGTAATGTCCTTGCCCCAAAGTTATTTAAATGTGACACTGTCAAATACGAAAATTTTGGGGAGTAATCATATCCTTAACTTTAATGAATTAAATTATCGATGTCAAAAACGTGTTTAAGAATACATTTTTTAATTTTATTTTAGTGCCAGTTGGCCTAATTTTCTGGTGGTGTCTGTGCTTTCACCATTATTATTCTGTTCTGCATTTTCATAGGTTCAGCGGGTCATTTGCAGCCCAAGCTATGCCCATTGCATAACACTATGGCAATAAAAGATTTAAGAGCAAGGCTGAAGAAGCTCAGTGTACTCTTTGCCCCTGCCTGTAGCCAACTGGCAGAATAACTTGCTGGTCAGAGGACAGCCAAGCCACATTAAATCTATTGTGTATTTTTATTGCTAGTTCTGGCCAGAAGGCACTGTAAGAAGATGACATCCGTTGCCTTATCTAAGTGAAGCTCCATTAGGAATGAGCAACAGAAATATCCCTGTGGGCACGCTTCCCCTTGCTAGCATGCTGCCTAAACTTCCAACTCAAAATTTAGCTGGTATTGCTGGACTTATCACATGTTAACTACAAGTGAAACATTTAGCTAATTGTGCTAGCATTTACTCCTTATTTCCTCTGGTTAAATCACCTGTAAACAGAAGTTAAAATATTCTTTGCTAATCATTTGCTAGGTTTTCTCTAACACTGCTAATCTGTGCAAGCATATGACTTAACTGTCATGAGGATTTTACACAACCTTAAATGCTGTTGTGCATATTTGTCTTCTTTCCCAACTCCTACCTGATTTACAGGTAAGGCTTTAGGTACTAACACAAGGAATGAGTTGGTAATCCATTGTAAACACATGGAGGAGTGTAAACGGTCAAAGAGGGAGTTAAGTTCCAGACTAGTTTGAAAACAGTGAAAATAGACCTACGAATATTACAATTTTCTGTTTTAGAAAATCTTTGGACAGCAAACAAATGGTCATTCTATCTGAACAGACCTGAGCAGCCATAATATAGAAAAAAGATATCAGAAACTTCAATTTTATTGGGATCTCTGGTCGTACTACTCCATTAAACACAAAAAAATAAATAGCAATACTTCAGTCCTCCTACTACCATGCTAGAGAAATAACAACAGGGTGTTTTCAAGTTACTCTAAAAAAAACCCCAAACTGACTCTCTTACAAAATCTTTAATATTTCTATCAATATGTTCACGAATGACTGAACTTAGGGTAAACAGAAATAAAGTCTGCATTTCAAATTCAAGAGCAAAACTCGTAAAACAAATTTTGCATAAAATTTCAGCCTTAGAGGCTAAGTAGATGCATATTCTCCCGCTAAGTTTCTTTCCCAAGCCAAGGGCATCTCTTGCTTTCAAACTTAGAGTACAAATAAAATGTTTTCATGAATTCAAATCATAATCATCCAGTCCCTGAGAACTGAGGGAGCATCAATTTGTCTTGTTTATAGTCTATTCTAAAGCCATAATATTCCCATTTGAAGGAGATGCATCATCTGTGAAGAGACCATCTAGTCCCCATCCAGTTCATCATTCAAGAACACGAGCGTCCTTCCATTTTCACCAAGTTGCACAGTTTCTCACACATGCCGTGTGATGCATTTCTGTGAAAGAAAAATCTACCAACAAGAATCCTGGCCTAGTGAAATCGTCATCTGTCCTCCGCTAACAAGTTGTCTTTGTGCTGGCAGAGGAACATAATTCAGCAGGTTTCTTCCCATTTGTAATTAATGCAATCCCACGTGCTTCACCACAAAGACTGGAAAACTCGGTTTCAGCTGACAGGGGGGCTCCAGCTTGCCAGGCTGACTGGTCAGGCAGCACGCAGCACTGATCCTTGGGCAGTCAAGTATAAATTTGGATAAAGAAGTTTCTTCATGTGCAAGGAGGCAAAAGAATGCATCCACTTTTTCCAAAGCACAGCGAGCTAACCATTTACTGCTCAGTTCCTGCCTTGAGAGCCCAGCCCTGGGAGGCATCTCCAGCTGGGGAGCAACCCGAGCAGCTGCTGCCTATGATGGCACTGAGGGAACACGCTTCACCTCAGCAGCTTCCTTGCCCAGCAAGGCAGATTAGCCTGAGCTGAGCTCTGAGGGGTTGTAGGTGCTAGAGCTGCCCAATTTAAAGCTAACGAAGGCACCTTTGCCTTGCAGCCCACTCACTTGGGTGCCTGCAGTGTGGAAGTTCTCTGAAGATGACTGTTTTTCAGGACGGCTGTTATTTTTCTATTCTGGTCATTGATACTTAAATGATAATTAACCATGAGACAAATCACTTCTAGACCAAAAAGGAAAGCTGTATATCACTTTTATTCAATACAATAAATACAATTAAAAGAAACTATTGCTGTCTCTCTTAGTTTTCCCTCATATATATCAGCTGTCATTCCTTGAGCTTTAAAGTGCTTGAATAATAAACCTGCACAGAATTGAATTACTTCAGTAGCAAGTTGATTAGTTCCCACATCCAATAAAATGTCTGTGGTATCTCATATATTTGGCATTTAATGTTGTAATTAATAAGTCTTGATCATGTGCCTCTTACAGCCACAGGTCAGTGACAACAGTGTCATTCCCTTTCTCAGCAGGAAATTGAGCCTCCAAGACATTTTCCTAAGACACTTTCAATTATGATAAATTGCCAGATTTTCTTCAGTCATTTTGAAAACTACTCCAAGTATATCTTCCCAGGTAAAAGCAGTACCAAGATATAAAGCAGATTTTTTTTTCCTTCCTTTCTGCAAATCACATTTTGGGGAGTATTTCAGATTTTTTAGGGTCATTATAGATTCCCAAGTGAAAGGCGTGCTTTGAAATGAACTGATCTCAAGTACATATCTTTCCAACTTAATCTAGCATTTCCAATAGAGGGACAGATACCAAATTGTTTTAAATCTGTGTAGCTCCATTGATTTCAATGGGTACATGTTCAATTTATTCCACACAGGGATTTGTCGCTTTAATTTAAAATGCTTAAAAAGCAATGTTGCAAAAGCATTTATACTCCTTTATCTTTTTAATGATGTATGCAGGAGATTATTTTTTTAACCTTAGTTTATTAAATATCAGGATCTTATTTGCTCCATTTTTTTCATAGCCATGTTGACAATATGCAGGGCTGATGATGAAAACACTAGTGGACACAGAGGTATGGAACAGGTAGAGGCATTTTTATGAGTTATCACCTAAAACATGTGAGATCTAGTCTAGATAAAATGTTGGTAAAAAAAAGAAAGCAAAAAGTAGCAATGCCATGAAACCAACATTACTATATCTACTTCTTTGGCACCTGCAGTAAAGGTACACTGTTTTTTTCCAATTTGCAAGGTTACCAACGTCATCTTGTTTACATAAAAGCAGTTAAAATAATGTTCCTGCATATCAAAAATTTTAAGTACTGAAGGCTATTAATACTGATACGAAGGCTATGAATTTCTAATTGTTAGTAAGAGTGAAAGGTTGCAAGAAAAAGGGGGAGAAAACTTTGCACCTGACCTCTCTGGTGCAATATGCCAAGGGGAGAGGCAGAGGGAGGAAATAAAGCATCCTTAATGTTTGTTTCCCTTGCCTGGAACTTTGTTCAGTTACACTCTCTGATCAAGACATGTTTCCTTTTAATTGAAGACAAATGGTTGACAACTCTCTAATTACCAACCTGGCTGCACATACTCAGCATTTACAGTCCCACCTTGCTGTTCATGTATGTAATGCTGCCAAAGCTGACATTCATACACCATGGCTTAGACTCCAGGATATTATTCATTTTAAGAAGTAACATAGTTTGAGTCCTCTTCATTTCTGTCCTAGTTTTTCTTTTAGTCTTCAGGGAGTGACTTTATCGAGGTTTTCTTTCTTTACAACCACAAGAGCAAGAAACTTACTTCAGTTAAAGCTGAAATTTTTATACAGTCATGTGCCTGCAAAAGTTGGGATGCTAAGAGAAAAAGGAATATGAAATATCATGAGACCTGCTGTTACTGCAATAAACAGTAAGAACTTATAAGACAGTATAATACAACATAAAATAGTCATACTTTCCTCAAAAAGAAGAACCCTGAAGACTTCAGGAAGCAGGTTATTAGTCGTCTAAGTTTTACACTAAAACCTTATGATAGAGAGCTTAGCGCTTTGCCCAAAACCACAGAGTCAATAAAAAAAATAAAATACTTGGAACTAAAGGTCTTCAGGTTTATCACCTGCTGACTGTGAGTGAAAATGCTGTCTCTAGCTTTCAGCCTCTTGCTTTAGACATGGAGTCAATATCCCCTGAGGAAATAATATCCGTTACTTGTTTTAGGAGGCAACCATACGTGCGGCAGTTACCAAGCACTGAGAAACGGCAAGTGAGGAAATCAAAATCTTTGTAGCAGAGACTGAGTGACTGCAGCCTAGCACAGTTTTGAGGCACCTTCACACGCCTCTTCTTTCTCATGTCAACACCATGCAGCAGGGCACGGTGTGAAGACCTTTCAGTTAGCACCCGCTGACACCAATAACCCCAAATGGCATGAGCCAAGGCTGGAGATACCTGAACCCAGGTTCAGCTGAAATCAATGATTGCCCCAGGCACCGAGCCTAAGTGAAAAAAACTATTCTGCTTATGGATGCTAGATGGGAGACAAGGTAATCTCCTCCTTTTCTGACTTTAGAGATAGCTCGCGCAGAGCCATTTCTGACAGTACAGGTATGTCCTCAGTCTCCTACCTCGGAGGACACTAACATTTAACATAGAAGCACATGCATTGCAACTAGGGTTCGTGCATTTTTGAACAGACAATAAAAACTCATTTTATACCAAAGAGTGTCACCACAATTTCCTCATGTGCTTAGTATCACAGAATGGTTCGGGTTGGAAGGGACCTTAAAGATCATCTAGTTCCAACCCCCCTGCCATGGGCAGGGACACCTCCTACTAGACCAGGCTGCTCAAAGCCCCATCCAGCCTGGCCTGGAACACTGCCAGGGAAGTTAAGGTTTTTTTGCCTTTGTTCCCTAGTGAAAAAATTTACCAGTTATGACTGTTGAAGATGACCTCCCAGCTCCTCCAGATTCTGCAGTATACTTATCATTGCTCCTGAGAGATAGTTATTGTACTTTATAAATGTGAACAGTAATTCATTTAGCAATTTTTTTTTTTTAAAAAAAGGTAAATAAGCCGAAACACTTTAAAAAAATTATATTTACATTACATATTAGTAATAAAGATTCAGAAAATTTGTAGGAGACTGAAACCAAATATCTCCTTGGAAACAACCAGTAAAGAACATGGACGCCAACAATAAACAATTTCAAAGAAATTAAAAAAAAACCAACAGAAATATTTAGAAGACAATTGCTAAAATGATTAAAAAAGAAACAAGATAAATATCATAGACTGGATACAATATAGACAGAGCATAAAGAGATGAAAGGCAAATGAGTAAAAGAGAACAATAGCATGAAAACATTCACTGTAATAGCAGGAAAACATGAAGAAGCAGCAGCAAAATCTCCTTTTCCACCCTGATTCTTGTAGGAAACAATCTGACTGTGATGCTAAAAGCCCACAATTCTGAGCTGCAGTAATTATACCCGAAGGTTCAATTAAAGGAATTCCTATCCTTTAGCTTTACAATGCGCTACTTTCTAATCTGTATGATTCTTATTAAATTCATATGATAATCTGACTTGTTTAATATCTCCTGCTTCTAACATATAGAATCTGGTAAATCATTTTTCATGTTATAAACTACAGTAACTAAGAGGGTCTCCATCTGCTAACTCTCTAAATATATTGGTTATTTGTTGTTTAAAAAAAAAAAACACCCACAAATGAAATGATTTCTTGAAAACAAGGAAAGCAGAAACTATACACAGGCTTCTGTTCTATCTAAACCAGAGATCTGGCTGTTGCATCCAGACAAGCTCATTAACTTAAAACTCATCAGGCTTAAAAGAAATGTGGAAAGAAGTTACTTAAAAGTGTGAGCAATCATAATCCTGGCTGGCTGTGCATGAGGACTGTCCTTTTTTATATGAAAAGCAATTCCCAGTGTCATTCAGACACATATACTTCTCACAACAAACTTTGTCTACACAGTCATTTCGCGCCTGTTTCGCCCACACCAGAGGTACCTTCATCGCATCAGTCTTCACTCACTGCTTTGTCATAAAACCCCTGACTCACCCCTGTTCATCTCACTTGTCTGACTCACTGACTAGCAGGGACTGGGAATTTTACTGTGACAAGCATACTCGATGGAAATAGAAGCGCCTTGCCTAACCCAGATGTTTTATACAGGAAAATGTCTATTACGTCACTGTTTTATGTTTTCTTTTTCAGGATGGAAGGAAGGAAGATCTGCTCTGGAGGGCACTTGATCTGAAACAAAACGGCGTTGTCTTTCTAAACCAAACCATTCCTCTTCATTTTGAGCTGAATCCAACACTACTCTGTTTTCTGGAGCTGTCACAGCACTTCATGGGAGCAGTAGTTTGCTCATTCCAGAGATCACCTTTTCCCTGTAGGCACCTTTGTTGAACTACATCTACATTTACTCTCCACAGCATCCCCTCCAATCAAACTGTTAAACGCACCATCTGAGTCACAAGACTACACAGCCTGATAGAGGACGTAGTTTGAGCCCAAATTTGAGACAAAGGAGACAAAGAGCTGAATTTCAGTTTTCATAAGGCCCTGGTCCCACTCAGGCAGGTACAGTGTAACATCCAGCCTAAAAACTTTTCAAATTTCAAGGTTTTTTAGTATTTTCCATTCTAAGAAATTTTTTTTTTCCTCTCAAGCCAGTAAAAATGAAATGTTGAAATCACAGATTTTCAAACTCTCTCACACCACATCGGTTACCATCCAACTTTCTGCCTCTACTGCCATTCACAATGCTCCTTAAGGCACTTGTCCTTTTCCGTCCCTTCCACCCTCACAAAATCTACCCGTTCACTTCTCTCCCCCACCTTCTCTCTCTTTCCAGCAGCGTTCCCTGGGGGTTGAAGCAGCCACGGTAAGCAACTGTCGCTGCCCCTTGGCCCGAGTTAGAGCTCTAAGTCAAAAACAGAGTTACAAATCTTGGTCCCAGCCTGCTGGAAGAGAAGGGAAAGCTGCTCCCCCCCACAGATTTGGGAAGATGACTCGAACGAAGGAGCCGGAGTACGAGGCAACCTATTAGAGGTACTCTCGCGGCGGGGAAGCAGATGTCCTATGGGCTGAACCTCAGCTGGTTGCAGCACGAAGAGAAACCGGCACAAAGAAGAGGCAGGAAGGATGAAGTAATTGCTGATCTTTACGAGCCCTATGTAAAATACCATTCATAATGGCGATGACAGTCACTTTCTGCACACAGGCACAAAGGGCTTTTTCTTCCATGGCACTCTGACAGTTTAGGCAGGAAGAGAGAGGTGGCTAGTGGAAGTAAATTGTCAGCGATCTGTCACCGAAGAGCAGATTGCTTTTCCCCTCCTGAATTTTCCCTCCTGAGTTAAGATTAGTCTCTATTGAAACCTAGGGTTCTCTTCATCACTGGCCAGCACCCACAGAGATGAAATTTCTTTATCAGATCTCTCTAAATAACTAGTTGAAGCTCAAATCACTCTGACCTCAGGAAGAGGAGGAACGGTTGTTGCCAAATACTGAAGAACAAAGCTTGCTGTAAAATAAAGCTCCATAACGAAAAATCATTAAACCTACTTTTCTACATGCAGGCTCCTGTAGTACAAATTAAACCCAATGCAATCACAAGGGAATTAAGGCCAATAAAATTATTGTAAATAAATTACTGGTCTTAAAACTACTTCGATTATTCTATATTTAGCCACGTGTACAATAACAGAAATTAATCTAAGAAGAAAAGATTCAGTTACACATGAAATGCTGCAGAGTACCAGGAGTTTCTGAAAGCAAGGGAAAGTCTCCTTTGTTTTATTTGACTTTGTTTTGATAATCACTTTGCAGTTTACCCAGGTATAATGTCATCTTCTTTGCAGAATACTAAGATCCACGTGGAAAACAGAAATGTCTGCTAATTATTTCCTTCTAAAAGCAAACAAGAGAATGAAATGTCTTGTATAATTGAATTTGAAAAAAGCCAAGAAAGTTTGTTCTCTTTACAGCCAAAATTAAAACAAATTATTTCGGTGAGGGCTGAAAGAGGGGGCGGGGGAACCCAAGTTTTCCATTTAATTTCCATGTGCACACACATTTTGTCTTTAGTTGTCAAAAGGAAGCCTTTCCATAACAGGCTACAATAAATAGATGAAAAAAAAAGGCAAAGCCTCTGTCACAGGGGCTCTGCCTTTGTTCTGTATTTGTGCAATGCCCAGAACACTGAAGCTCTGGCTTCTAAGCCAGATATAAATAAACATGGAAGGAAGTGAAAGGATAACATGAGAGAAATCAAATAGATGGGTAACTTCAAAGAAGAAATAAAATTGTATTTATGCTGCTTAACCCTTACTTGTCTAGCTCTTTATGCTGCCTTAGAAAAAAAACCATTTTATTACAAGTCAGCAATATTTGCAGTAGTCTTCTTTACAGCACTTCAAAGACAGCACCAACGGAACATTAAATACTTATGTATTTATATTGCAATCACACTCTGTAACATAATAGCTCATTTTTTTCCCCACGGAACATGGCCCACTTTTACACAGCGGAGCCCATGAGAGCCCCGAGTTATATAGGTCAACGTATTGAACTTTTTAAAGTATTGACAAGGAATCTCGTCATTTGTTCTCACCAGGTAGCGTTGTCAGTCTTTGATATCAATTTATAGCCTTCAGAAACCCAAAATGTCTACTTGATCTCTAGGACAAGAATGATAGCAAGGTGCCAGCCCACCCGCAGGAGAGGTCTCTGCCGGCGGCCGATGAGCAGCTGCTCACCAGCCCCAGCCCGTCAGCCTCTACAGATACACTGCCTCACTGGCTGCACCCTGGAAAGTTGAATCAGACCCTTGTAGCACGGCACAACTAGGACACACCCTTCTACAAAAAGTTGCTGTTCTTATCCGTTTCAACATGCAAAAAAACCCCAAATGCTGATGATTTTCTTGAACAGGAAGACTCGAACAGCAGCAATAGCATTCTCTTGAAAACAACCCACTACCCATGGAAACAAGACCTAGCAAGCTTGCCTAGCTGCCGCCTTTGCAGAGGTATTTGTGTGATACATAGCAACGTGTGGCAATTAGATACAATACTAAGGTACAGATCTCTGTAACCAACCAACCAATCACAATGTCTTGTAATGAAGGAGGTAAAAAAAGTTACAAATATACTAAATTCATTTACATTCATCAGGGAATATTATGAACTGATACGTAAGACAGAACAGAAGAGGAAATACTGTCCACCCAGAGTAGAGTTTGTGCTATGCGGTATGATCAACAGATAGACATGTAAAAAAAAATGTTGTATTTATTGGATTAGTACTTTTCAATTGGAGATAGCAGAAAGAATTAATGGGATAGCCGTGGCCACCTGCCTATTTTGTATTGCAATACCTTAAGCCGCAGTTTCAGATTTTGCAGTGCTTTAGCTGCTTTACAAAAAAGATAACGTGAAAACACAGACAAAAGAATGAAAGATGCCTGCACTCATAAGGGTGTATAGATGATTTTGTGAAGGTATGGTAGGAAAACTTTGTGAGGTAATTGTACCAATATTGCTAAAAAGGGACAGAGCTATGGAGTATGAATATATTGGTATTGCCATATTACAATGTCATGTCCCCTGATGAAAAAATGAGTTCATGATGACATGCAGGAGAGGTAGAAAGAGAGACACAGTATTATTTCTGATTTTACCAGATGACTGGAAACCTACAGAAAGGAAAGGTTAAAATGTCACAGTGGCATTTTTTTCTGCAGAGGAACCTGGCAGAAGAACTTTTGCTGTTGGTACAATCGCTGATGTGATCTGGAAAAACTGACATGAGGTTCCGATGCAGTTATTCCCAAATCATCCATGTGCAAAGAAAGCATCTGTGTTCTGTTTTCACCAGACCACAGTGCTAGCAAGCGAGGCGCCAAAGAAAGGAAAAGCTTTAGCATCATCATGTTGCATTGAAGACAACAAGGCTATTTCAGAAGACAGCGAGCCTGATATTAGTTCATATTATAATCAAAACAAATCAAGCATGGGCAATTTGGATCACCTAACCAGGCTTTATACACGCAAGAGGAAAATTTGGTGGTAGCCAGTGGTAATATGATTCTGATGTGCTGTGCTGAATGCCTACATTCGTCCTTTAGTATTCAGAGTTCCCAGGCTCATCCTGCAACTTCCTGTGATTGCTGATAGTTTTTGTAGAAGCAGTCAACAACTTAGCTAAATAAAGAGATGGTAATCCAGGAGCTTTTCAAGCTACAGCCTGTATTGGATTTCAAGCATTTGGGATGGAAATACCAACCTGCTCGCAGCTGTTGCGCTTGTTGGACAGCGGAGATCAACAGAGAATTAACACTGTCACTTGTAACCACACAGTAATGACACAAAAAAGAAGATGTCCACCCAAGTGTCCCATAAATAAAAAAAGGTTTATGACATTTGTTGCAGAAATATAAAGAAAAGCTTAAACAGCCTGAATCTTGAAAGAGTTCAACATGCACAGTTGCATAAACACAGAAAAAAAATCAGTTCTTTAAAAAAAAAAAAAAGGCACCAATATAAAATAAAGGTCTCTGCATTGATCCCAGATTAGAGCCAAGAGAATAAGCCAATTATTTTGGCCCTGTGGCTAAATGGGAGTATGACAAATAGCAATAAAATAACCTATACAAGAAAAAGAAATAGAACTAAGGAAAGAAATGAAGATAGACACATAAGAGATGAGAGAAGAAGGTGATAAATGAAAGAAAGAGCAAATCAAAAACCTGCACACAGAACTTTTAGCTGAGCAAATCTAATGAATGTCTTTGAGTTTTCTGTATTTACCAAGGAAATGCTGCTGAACATTTGAGATGAAAAGACTGCTAATTTGAGCATGGGAAGTATATTATACGACCAAATAGTCTGAAGGAAACAGAAGAGGAAGCCAACAAGAATTCACCAAAATTCTAGGAGCTGCTAAATGGAGCTGGAAGCTTGATCTGACGGCAGCAGCACAAAGGTCTTAATCCACATTTATTGATGCAAGTCTTAAATTCTGAGTGGTGGAGGCTCAGATCATTTGTCTGGCTCTTTTGAAATTTGCAGTGCCAGGCTGCGGGCCTCTGATCAGTCAGGGAATGGCACTTTTCCCACTGAATCACTAAGCCAATGACCCGTCATCGTGTCAGGGGCAGGGAGGGCCTTGTGCTGATGGAAGGCATGTGTGTTTGGATTAAGAGACCCAGCAATTTCCCCTCAAAACAGATACATTCGCCCAAATGCTCTAGCTAAATGCAAGTACCATTACATTCTGCCTACCTCAATTTTCCCTGTGGTTTTAATTGAAAGCTATATTGCTTACCGCCCGTCCTAAAATGTTGAGTAATTCTGCCCTGCCTTACTGGACAGCTGCTGTGTTATGGCCCAGAGGTAAGTGATCCCTCTGTACCCCACACCGGCTATTCCACTTGGGTATAGAATGTCTTACTTAATGCCTGTAAAGCACTCGGAGATCCTTAAATGAAAGGCATAAGAGCACAAAATACCATCATCATTAGCTGCAAGGGCCACTGCAGAGCAATGGAAAATATTCCTTTTCCCTGCCCATCTGGGGTTTTGCACACTGCCTAAGCAGCGCTCCCAGCCCCTGCCAGCTCAGAGAGCAAGAGATCAAATCTGTGCCTCTGGCATAATAGTGCAGAGTGCTAATTACAGAACTACCATAAAACATCTGCTGCAATGCATAACTATAATTCCTTGGCATGCACAAATACAGCACCTAGATGATCAGAGCATAGCTCTGTAAGCAAATCCCATGAACCAGAGTGTAAGTGGCCCTCAAGTGAGTCTTGTCCTAGATGAAGGGAGGCAGAAGAGCACAGAAAGGCACCATCCCCTTGCGCATTCCCTTCATGCAAAGGAGTCACAGCTGCAGGCTCTGCACTCGGAGAAACGCAGGAGCAAAGCCATTGAAGCTGCCACCTATCTGTTCTCAGAGCAAGGTCAACCACCTAAAAGGGAAGGAAGGTTGTACTCAAGAGCATGCAGATAGGCACCTTCCTTTCACAGCCCACGGTGACCCAGAATTAATTGCCCACAAGACACTGTGAAACCTCACCCCTCCATGGGAGGCCTCAGAGAGGTTATGCCTGAGAATTAGTCATCCCCAAGACAAAATGTCTCCAAGACTTCCCATGTCTAGGCACAGCTTCCCAGTGCTTCCTTGCTGCCAGTGCAGAGCTGTGTATAAATAGGATGCCTTTGCTCCAAGAAAACACTGGCACAGACTAACAGGACATTAAGAGTTAAAATAAAGTGTCTATTCATACACATTTTTAGAGGGCTGCTTCTCATTTATGCTTCAAGTCAGCAGTTACTGACTGCAGGAACCAAGAGTACTCATACACTTAATATTATTACGCTTTGTGTCTTTTAAGATTGGATGTAGACACTGTCCTTCCAACATGGCACTTTGTCTTAAAGGACTTGGGATAGCCTGTCTAAAAATTGTGTGGGGATGCCTTATCCAATATATCAGGCTCATAAACTGGATGATAAACTCCATCAGGATGGATTTTCAAGAAAAGTCATCAAATGTTCCCTCATCCCCAGCTGATGTGCATGGACTTGAAAAAGTGACACAGAAGGTGCCTGCGCTCTGACCCAGCGTCACAGGGAGTCATAATTTGCTGGAAACTTTTTGTTAGTGGGAAGCTTCTTTACGCTGCAGCCCTGATACGTCAGAAAATATGTGCTTCAGTGCCTGCAGGAAACACATGTCCTTGCCTATTACATCTCTCTCTTCAACAAAGAGGAAACACTTGTAATAATCATTGCTATCATTTAAAAATATCACATGTTAAGCATCAACATAAAAGTAAGCCTGTAATTGGGACATTTAATACAGACCTTGCTTTGCAAAAAAGGGAAAAATTAAGCCCATAATTCCAGAAAAGCAATTTATGTGCCGATGTGACTAGCCCTGAAGACACCAGGCCAACATGAAAAGAGAAAGAGAAAAAGAGAAAAAGAGAAAGCCATAGAACAGCTTTGCAGCAGTTCTGTGAGCAAATCCAATGGAAATGCAAAAGTTCATTGAGCTGTCCTGCTAATATCTTTACAGTAAAACTGGAAATGTAGGCACTTCACTTATTCATGCACAAAGGTACTAGAGCAAATGTATAAGAAAGACTCTTCAGCCTGAAATGGATAAATGGAGATGCAACACTGCTTTTGATGCAAGGCTCATCAGAGAAATTAGAGGCTTTTGTGCTGAGTTGCTTGGATTTGTTTTTTATGCATAGAAGCACCTGTGGCAATACCAATATGAAAATAAGAAGTTTTCACAATGCCAAAATTCAATATCAAACAAGACTAGCACGTATGTTCTAGTCTCTGTTCTGGCTGCATCGTATTAACCTGAAAATTCTAAGTACAAATTCTCTACCTTTAAAATCTGAGGAGCATACCAGACAGGTGAACAGACCTTTAGCTGCATTACACCATCAGTGCATCTAGAGGAGAGACATTGTGGGGAAGACAGGAAAACTCCAGTAATAAATTGAAATTATATTTGCAACTCAACGAATAAACTAAAACCGAGCTTTCTGTATTTTGTTACAGAATGTTTATTATTTTCAGTCGTGTCTCTGACAAATTTATTTTCACTTAAGAAATGGTATGTTCTCTTTCTCTTTCTATGAGGCAAAATAATATTCTTCAATAGCAGACCTTCATCAAAAAAGAAATAAACGTGGCTCTTCAACACGTTTCTACTGTCCAAATCAAAAGTATCTAGAAGAAATTAGGCACCATCTTTGTCACAAAAAAAGCTGTAACATTAATGAAGGTAAGTGAGTTATGAGTGTAGACAGAAAATAGTAAATATAAATGCATTTTTCTGCTCTCCTGAGAGAGAATTACTGGTGTTTCCTGAACACTTCTCAGTTTATTCTACTGACACACAGGTCCTTCCCTTACGTCTTTTAATATTAGATTTTGAGGGATTCAATTGACCACCGTGGTCCATTGCCTAAATCAGTCAGCCACCTAGCATGAAAGAAGTCAAGAGAAAAAAAATATTTTAAAAGGTGTCGCTTCCATAAAAGCCAGAGATAAAGAGATTTATTGCTTCTGTCCTCACCACTGGCCTGATTCTATTGAAGACTGAGTATGATGGTACTTGTGCGTATATGAGAAAAGCAAGCAAGAAAAAAGATCTTATCTTAGATAAGCATATGTATAAAATGCATTTGGAAATTGTCAGTTGGGACTGTATAGATTCACAGATGTCACTATATAACTTGTTCTTTTTTAAATTACTCAGGAAAATTCATTAAATTCTTCCAAGTGAAAGAATATACAGAAGAGGAATAAGAATACAATATAAGATGGCTACATTAGAATGAAAAAAAAGGAAATCAGTGTTTAAAGTATCTCATAGGATCTCTGCTTGGTAATATGATGTCAAGCCATTAAGGCCATGGACCATGCTTTGCTTGAGGTCTTCGGTATTCTTCCAGGCACAAGGAATTTATCAAAGCCCGCAGAAACTGCATATGCAGCTTGACGCTGAACCACGTGAGCTGCTGAGTATTGAGATCAGTACATTTCTTAAAGTTACTTTTGTGGGGTTTTTTTATTTTCTTTACAGAAAATAGAGAAAACAACTAAAATGGTGATTGTTTTAAACACAACTCTATACAGCAAAGAAAAACAAGTAAATAGAGAGTAATTTGGGACAGGATAAAATGGCAGGATTAACTGTTCTCAGAAAAGGAAGGGTAGAGAAGAACAACAAAATAAAAACAGTGAATTTCATGGAGGCGGCTAATATATTCAGAGAACTGGTAGACCACAGCCTCATAGGGAAGCCATAAGCCTGAAGAAATTCTGGAGAGCTAACAATTCCTTAAAGAAATTATAAAAAAGGCACAAAATCAAACTAACCCAGTGTAAAGGAGGGACAGAAAATTTAATTAGACCCCGTTGGCTAAATCTTAAGCTCTTTGTTGACCTCATTTTAGAGGAAGCCACACAAGATTATTAAGGATGGGAATAAAACAACTGCATTAGTATATAGGGGCAACACGAAACATAGCTTACTAGCAAAGAATGTAAAAGATAACAAGAAATCATCCTAGAAGTACACCTATGTAAGGCTTAAAAACCATAAAACGTTGACACCCTTTTCAGAGGTAGGGAGTGCCCACAAAGTTGAAGTACTGCATACCTTCTTTGCTGTCAGTCTTCACTAGAAAAATGATGAACAATTGATGTCAGCAGCAAAAGGCTAGAGTAGGGGATAAACAGCTCAGAGAGATTTATGATTTGTTTTCAGAGTCCATCAGCCTGATAAACTTCATTTTGGGGAATTTAAAACATCTGAAAGTTCTTTCACACTAATGATTGGTTTTGAGAATCTCTGGGAAATGGGTAAACTCCATAAAACTGGAGGACATCAAATATAGCATGTATTTCTGAGACAGAAAAGGGAAGTGGTAGAAATTAAACGTCAGTTGTCTTAAGCTAGTACCTAAAAAACCATCAGCACAATCAAACAATTTTTAAGAACTAGCAAGGAAACAAGGACATGAGTAATTCCAAAGAATGAGTTTTATCAAATAAATATCCAATATCTTTTTATGGTGGGATAACAGGTTTTCTGACCTTAACCCTTTTGTGAGAGGGAGATTGGTAAAAATCATGCACTGACCCATGCTGCTTATGAGGAAGTCACAGGCAGCAATGAAAGGAACCAAGTTCTAGATCAGCAACACATACAACTTTTCCTGGGCTGTCTTCAGAATACTTATGCAGTGTTCACTCTGAAAAATCAAAAGATGCATCAGGATTAGTCCAATGGGTACTAGTTTTGATTCAATACTTTCATTAATGGTTTGAATGATGGAACAGAACTGGTCTACTTGTTAAACTTAAAGGTGACACCAACATGAGAGGGGTGGCAAGCACAATACAAGAGACCATGATTTAAAATTATCTTGCATATTGGAGAGCCTCTTTTTTTTTTTTTTTTTTGAAAATTACATTCCACGCAGCCAGCTACAGTTAGCAAAAAAAAATAAAAAAACAATTACACAAATACAGGCCGGAGAGCAACCTACTAAAAACAGACAAATATGTGGTATTACAGTGGATCACAGAAAGAACATGAATCAACAGTGTCATTCTCTGGCAAAAAAAAGGTGGACATCAAAGCAGGATTATAGACAACAGAATAAACTGTACTGCTTCTGTGTTTCCTTGCTTTCATCCATTTTGCTGTAGTAATGGCTTCAGCTTTGGGTATTGCCCACCAAAAACATGCGGGTTGCTTGCAGAGATTCCTAAGGATCAGAAATCTAAGATACATAACCTACAAGGAAAGGCCGAACAAACTGAAGTTGCTAACTGCAAAAGTCTTCAAGTACATTACAGGTTTTTGCAGAAAGAGAGAAGGAATAATTTATCCTATATGTCCATGAAGGAAAGAACAAGAAATAATAGTCTGAAACTGCAGCCAGGGAAATCCACTTTCCACCACCAGAATTTTTTAAGAACAGGCCAGATAAGCATTTTTCAGGAAATGCAGACAAAGTTTGTCTTGTCATTTTCTGCAGTGTCTTCCCTCAGGGCATCCTGAAATCCCTTTAAACCCTATAATCTATGATTTGAAGTCAGTTCCCTGCCCACTGAAAATATTTACTAAGTCATTGTATTTCCTTTTTCTACCCTGAGAAAATGCGGTGGATGTATTTTTGAAAAGGTTATACTTTTTGGTAACTACTCTAATTAGTATGATTGCCAGATATGAATAAGACAGCATTTGCTGGAAGCATGACTTGGGTCTACGGTCTGTTCATGATGAAACTTTCCATTTCTACTGTCACATTTTCTAGTTGAGAAAAAACAATCTTCATAAAAAGGAAAAAAAAAGAAAAAAGGAAAAAAAGAAAGCAGCATCTTTCAAACATTGACATCATTGACCTCAAAATGCTTTTTGCTCCTTACAAAGGCAAAAGTGTTGGCCCTTTCAACCTCCTGTAACCAATTATCTGTTCTCTATTGCAGGAAATAGTTTATAATCAACAGAATTTTTTTTTCTTATTACTTAAATAAATTATCCTGTATTCCATCCTATGGTAATCACCCCACAGTCCTGAATATTTCATGTAGTCACAGAAGCATTGTCTAAATGGGAGCATATTTTCTCTTTCCTGTCATTTAGGTTGAAGAATACCTAACTGTTCACCTTTTGTAGTTTTTTTTTTTGTTTTGGTTTGGGGTTATTTTTAAAAAGTTATTGTCATGGTTTAACCCCAGCCTGCAACTAAGCGCCCCGCAGCCACTTACTCACCCTGGCTTCCCCCTGGTGGGGTGGGAGGAGAATGGAAAAAAAGTAAAATTCATGGTTTGAGATAAAGACAGATTAATAGGACAGCAAAGGAAGAGGTAATAATAGAATATATAAAACAAGGGATGCACAATATAGTTGCTCAGCACCCACTGACCGATGCTACCCCGCGGCCAACTCCTCCCAGTTTATACACTAAACATGATGTCATATGGTATGGACTATCCCTTTGGCCAGTTTGGGCCAGCTGTCCTGGCTGTCCTGCTCCCTCCCGGCTTCTTGGGCACCTCCTCGCTGGCAGAGCATGGGAAGCTGAAATGTCCTTGAATTAACATAAACACTTCTGAGCATCAGCTAAAACATCAGTGTGTTATCAACTCTATTCTCATACTAAATCCAAAACACAGCACTATACCAGCTACTAGGAAGAAAATTAACTCAATCCCAAATCTGAAACTAAGACAGTTATTCATATGCAGAAACCTAAGACAGGTCCACGTTGAGCACACCACTACTGGCTCTCTAGAGATCTGGTAAGCAAAACAAAATCAAATTTGCGAGGAATGGAGCAAAAGAACACGCACCATGCCAAATAGTCTATTATATGGGGCATTAGAACTAGATGATCTTTAAGGACCCTTCTAACCCAAACCATTCTGTGATTCTGTATCACTTGCCACGTGTGCTTGTTTGAAATTTTGCATTTATGGCTTCTAAATATTAATATTTGGTTTTATTACTAGAATATTAGACTGTATCATTTTCTTCCCCTTCCCCCAGAAGTTGTCACAATACACATTGGTAAACTTCTCAGGAGAGTTTATCCAAAATATTTCTCACATGAAAGAAGAAAAACTAAAGAGTTCTAAGCAGAACAGAGTTAGCTCTCTGCACAAGAATGAGTGTCTTTCATACAAGAGCAGATACTGTGTACATATGCTTTTAAAGAATTCATTAATTTAAATATTCTGGACAAATTTCTCACATGCAATGCTTTCTTAGAAGGTGAAGAGAATATATAATCAATAACATCAGCATGAAACCTCTTCCAGTTCCCTCCCGCCCCAAATATTCTGTTTTACCACAGTTTACCTATGAATACACACCATTCTTAAAAACATATCGTATTTACGTATGTGCAAAGTTTACTTTAAACTGTATCCTTCCAAAGATCTTCAAAAATGCTTGTACAACAATAAAAAAAAAATCCATTTAATTGTAACAAAATGTTTTGTTCAACACAGAAGAAATGTACTATGATGAAACTGTCAGTTATTTAAAAGCTTTGGTTTAAAGCCGAAGCATGTCCAAAAGTACTGAAAAGAAAAATTATACGCACTCTTCATATTCACGGCTACTAATATAGACTGCAAATGCGGCAAACCTACCAGCGTCAAGTAGCTCTCAAGCAAGTGTAGGAGCTGTCATGAGCCATCTAAGATGACTCCAGGCTGGTGGTGACTATCGGAAAACTTTTTACCCTGCCTGTCCGTGAAATACAGGTGTTTGGGGAAGAGGTCCTGAAAATGGTGCACTGCTACGCTAAGAAGAGTTTCTGCTCCTAGTCGTTAACTGAGCAGCTCTTCAGCTGGTCATTCCAGCCAGGGCAAAATGACCATCAGGATCCAGAGATTGCGCCTCCTGCCCTTCAGCTCCCACAGTGGTACTGCAATGAGGATGTCTCTATCAGAAAATCAAGTTGGCTTTTTTGATATTACTGTACCTCATTGCATCTTACAGCACACAAAGGTTGCTGGAATGCAAAGACATGAACAATCAGCATGACACTAAAGGTGCTGACAACTGGACTGGGATGAGATAATGTGAAAATTTGTGAAACCAGTGAGATGTGGTGGAACAACACTGGCAAATGCTGACAGAAGAATATATTTGCTGAAATGGTATGCTTGCTGAAACAGTGAGTGACAAGATTGCCAAGGAGAATTAGATGGCTGGGTCACTGACCAAACAACAGGAAAGTTTCATGGCTATAAGATTACGCATGACTAATGCTGAGATGGGAATGGAATTTGCTCAAGGGGAACAGTGTTAAACTAGCAGGAAATTAGGGAAGACACCAATGGCACACACCTGTTCAAGTTGCAGGCTCAGAAAAATATCAACCAACAATTTATTACTTGTTTATATAAAAGATGAAGCCATATAATAACCCAGAGGTACTCAGATTAAAATCAATTTGTGACGAGTTTGTAGTCACAAGTCTTGTGTAGACAAGAAGAAAGAGATGAAGATTAATCTGGCTGCTTTAAGAATGTAAAAATATTAAACAGAAAAAGGAGATCAAGAAATACGAGACTGCAACTGAAATAGCCTACATCCATCTTTGGTATAAACCACTATTAGTTCTGCCAATATCAGCATACACTGGCTATGGTGCTCCATTGACTCTTACTGCCCTGTAAAGAGTCCATCAGTCAGGCTCTCTGTTGGAGGCTTGATGCGAGAAAGAAGCAGAGGTACTGGTTTAGCTGCAAACATTAGGCATATCAGAGACAGCAAGTATATAAAGAACCTGTACTTGCTTTGAGATAGGGGAAGCAAGAGAAAAGCTTTGAGCTGGGGACTGTGCTGGTGCTAGAGGTGGTTTGCTTCATTAACCCCTCAATGATGGAAATGGCTGGCGATAGCAGTAAAAAACAATATAAGTTGAAACAGCTCAAGGAAAGATGACGAGAAATCAGAATTAAGATGAAATGTGACAGGGAAGATTTCAGCAAAAGGGAAAAACTAGGGAAGGAGAAGATGCAAATAGGAACTGACAGCAAGGAACTGCTTGTGATCATAAATGAGCTCAGTGGAAAGCAGTGTGGCACTCGCTGGGCTGGAACCACTGAATTACGGGATTATGCCCCCAGAACTCAGCACTGCAGCATCCTCTCCCAGCTACCTGAGCAGCTCTAGATTTATTATACTGTACAGCTCCATGCCTTTCCCAGCCTATCCTTTACAAGCATTGAAGTCAACGCTGAATGGAAAATTAACCAACCCCTCTCTCTTCTTGTCTTTTCATTTCTCATTAAATTAGTGAGAAAATGTAAATGTTATTGTCTCTCTCTCCACCAATTGTCGATGTGTCAGGAGCTAAGAGTAAGAAGATTTAATTCAGAGCTTTACGCTCTTTCTTCAGAAGCCAGTGGCCTTCACAGGGTCTAGCAGGAACTATTCAAACTGCAGCACTTATACTTTCAACTAGTGTTGTGACCCATGTCCACAAAACACAAAGGAAGAACTTCAAATGAAAGGCAACAGGGTGGTTATGAAAGCATTTCTTTCCAGGGTTTAATAGTATTCTATGCTAAGTTCATACGAGGGCAAACCTTTCCTAGGAGAACTTCAAAGAAGTCCAACATGGAAACTCTGGAAGCACAAATTGAAAATTCACAAGGCTGCTTATGGAGTTTGCTCCACATTATTCAAGAAAAACCTTGGTGATCCCTTTTCTTTTTCAAGGTGGTGGGAAGAAGGGAGGGAGCTTAACTTATTCAGTTTTCAGTGGGTTTCTTTGTTTCAGGTATTTTTACTGAATATCATTCTCAGAATAGCGAAACTGTCCAAATAGAGAAAGCAGTGGTTACTTAGGTCCAGATATTGAACTGGAAAAATGCAAGGGAGATGTATTTTGTGGAAGGTGAAGACTGAGCTCACCTTTCTTCCTCCTTGTTTCTCTCCGTACTTCATCAGGTCTTTCCTCACAGAAATATAAAGTATGAATACCACCTGTGTGGTTCTTCTGTTTTAATATTTTATTTGGCCAGGAAAAATAAATCAGTTGAGACAGTAGGTTTCATTCAGCTGGCTACTTCCATTTTCACCGTGGTAGGACCATACATTTAGGCATGTAATTTCAGACCAAGCCTTCTCACATCCATTTATTATTTTAAGGAATCTAGGATTTATTCAGTATCATTTCTCTCAGCCTCAGGACTGAGCTTTGTATGATGCCCTGCCTCTTCCTCCTCCTTCCCCCAAAGGATCACATGCTGCAAGGTGTTTTAAAACAGAGGTAAAAGCCTCGTTCTTCCCAAAGCAAAATTCAACTCTTACAAAAAAGTGCCAAATTTGATTTATTGGAGTGCAGTCTGAGACAGCCACAGGGCACAGATTTCTACAGCAACCTGGCTTTCAGCAGATACAGCACTTGGCTCTGCTGTTGTCTCTCTTTCTCTGTGCAGACTGCTTGAAGTAGTGCCGTATAGACTATGGCAAATCATGCTTTTTGTTTCATGGCTTTTCAGTGTGAAGCAACCCCACTCAGAATTCAGCAGGGGCCTCAGTGCCCACCGGGTCCCTGCAAACATAGCAAATCCAAAGCCACTGCTTCTGTAGGGGCAAAGGGTCCCAAGCCCTGCCAGGGCAAGGCATGCTGCCTTACGCTGGGGTTCATGTTTAGGGCTACAAAGATTATCAAGGGAATGGAGCACCTCTCTTATGAGGAAAGGCTGAGAGACCTGGTTCTGTTTAGCCTGGGGAAGAGAAGACTGAGAGAGGATCTTATCAATATCTAAAGGGTAGGTGTCAAGAGGATGGGGTCAGATTCTTCTCAGTGGTGACAGAACAAGGGGCAATAGGCACAAACTGGAACACAAGAAATTCCACCTCAATCTGAGGAAAAACTTCTTTACTTTGAGGGTAACAGAGCACTGGAACAGGCTGCCCAGAGAAGCTGTTTGAATACCTCCTTCTCTGGAGATATTCAAAACCTGTCTGGATGTGTTTCTGTCCAACCTGCTCTATGTGACCCTGGCTCTGGCAGGGGGGTTGAACTAGATGATCTCCAAAGGTCCCTTCCAAGCCCTGCCATTCTGTGATTCATGGGCCCAGGTGAGACACCTGACCCCCTACATTCAGGTCCCAACTCATCACTCTCCCTGAGAGCAAAACATTGCCAAGGAAACCCTGTTTTTTGTTAGAACTCAGCATCCACCTTCCCCATCGTAGGGCTGCAATTCTTGGCTCTATTGGGATGTTTGAAAAATGCCACATGGAAGAGGCCTCCTGACCCAGCTCTCCAGTAGGGAAGTTCCCAAGGTGATGGAGCTGGGAGCATCTGGGTGCCACTCCTCTCACTCTGCTTCCAGCTGGGCACCTCCCATATGTACAGTTCCTGCCCTTTCCTGGAAACTACATGGTCTTTTTCTCTCTTCTACATTTTCCTCTAAATTTATAAAACCTCTATTCCCTCTGGTTCTTCCCCAGAGCTCTGGAAGGTCTGCTCCTGTGCTGAAGAACATGGAGTGACATTCTCTTACCGTGAAAGTCAACAACAAAACTCTCAGTGGCTAATTAGAATTGGCATTTAGTTTAACTTTACTTTTAGTAGAGAGTAACTCTGCTTTTTCAGGGATGGTGACAGAAAGGAACACAAAATCCCATATTACAGATACGTACACTATCCACATATTGTACTGTCTGGCAACAAGGAAAACTCCTACTCCTATTTTCCTTCTGTTTGCATTCCCTTCATATTTATTTAGTCTTTTTGGGTTTGGTTTCTTTTTTTTTTTTTTTTTCCAGATTGCAAAACCACTTTTAAGTAATCATAAAAGCTCTTGAAGACTGAGGCCCTTTATCTTTCCCCAGAATTACTATAGCACAGGTTTCTCCCCTGTGCAGCTGGAGGCATACACTTGTGAGTGAAAGAGTGGCTCATTCTCCTCAGCCAGCCAGTTCTCAGCCAAGAATCTAACAAAGGGAAATAATTTTTTGTGTTTATTTGAAATGTTATTCCCCACGTTGCATCACATATTCACATTGCTGTATAGGAACAATAAAAGACAAACCCTGCCCCAGGGAACTTAAAAATAATGCTTTCACAGTTCTTCTCCCCCTCCCTGAGAATTGCATGCTAGTTATTATAGAAAAATATATTAAGAGCTAAACATTACAGGGGGGAGTCAGGCTGAGGATCAATGCTCTTTCCTCTACCCACCCTTTTCTGTTTAAGGGGCAAGAATACCTACTCCCATCTCCTGCTGGCTGCGAAGAGAAGAGAAGGGATATAAGAGGGAAACAGAGTCTGTGGGATGAACTGAGCCACTCTTTCTTCCCAGCTGAGCTACAGAGGGGCTGCTATGCTCAAGAACTGGGAGGCAGCTGCCGAGAAAGCCCTTTGCCAGGAGGTCTATGCTCCCTCTCTGCTCCCCCTCTCCCTCTGCCTCTACGCGCTCATGCACCCAGTGTGGGAGCTGGTGCCTGCAGACACACACATCAGGTCATCACCCACATGGATGGGAACGGGGGGCAGCAAATCCGCAAGGAGCATGGGGGAAATCCTGAGGGAAAGAAAAAGTGAAGAAGAAACTGAGGGCAGGGGAAGGAGAGTTAGTGGAAAGAACATCGAGACTTTTCAGATAAAGAGAGCAAGATGGACTGAGTGAGAATAAGGGGAAAAACATGGATAAGAATAAGGTTCTTGAAGACAAAGGGGCAGATTTGGAAGAAGAAAATGAGACAATGCACACCAACAGATCGCGAAAATGTTTCAGAGAGTCAAAGGCCCTTCATCCCCCCTTGTCCACCCCCCCCCCCCACCGCCTTTTTTTGGTTTAAGAAATTATTACTGGAGGAAAAAGACAACATTTGGGAGACTGAGTAGCAACAAACTAAAGGCCAACAACATAAAAAAAAAAAAAGAGAAAAAAAGTAGGAAGGGCCAAAACATGGCTTTACTAAACAAGATAGTGAAAAAGTAAACTTGTGGAGTGCACCAGCAGTCCAGGGCTCTTTTTACCTACTGACTGCGTATGATACAACCTACTTAATACCTCAAAGCATTTTGGCCAACATTACTCCACTGACACAAAGTGGTTTGTGCAATAGTAGATGTTATCTGCACCAAGGTCCAACAACACTTTAACACTAGCTAGCCAGCTGCAATCATGCAATGGATAGGAATTTACATGGTTGAAGCAGTGACTTGAAAATGTTGAAAGTACTATGATGGACATCTTTATAGTTCTTTTACTACAAGCTAAACACATGCATATAGTCACAGAAGGGAATTTTCATTCTAACTGGGAAAAAAAATGAAAACAATAAACACAAAATTAATAGGGAAAAAATAATCCACTGTGCATTCTCAGCTCTGCTTATTTTTGGAATAAAGAGGTAATAAAACACAATAAATAATTTCTTTTTTAGGAACAGCTTTTAGTCAGACTCAATTCTGTCTCAGGTTGTACAGTCACACAAGGGAAATCATCCTTGAGCTACTTGGCTTATCAGCACGTTTAAGGAGAGAAAAGGCTACTTGCTAACTGTCCCCCTTTGCTTCTCTTCTCCAACTCACAGATGAAAGCAACTGAGCAAACAGGAGTTGGAAAAAAGTTTGCAATCTACTACAATAGGGTAGCAGTAAACTTTCCCCCCTCCAAACAAGAAGGATGAGCAATGATTCGGAGAAGTGTCTAGATCACAGTGATTCCTGAACCTTCTTGGTCTTACAGTATTTCAGGCTACCCCTAAAATATAGCTCTTGTTTGCTAAACATTTAGATCAATTCCATTGGTACTTTCTTGAACTGAGATAGATATGTTCTTTGATTTCTCGCTTCAGGCTACTATTTAATATAAAGAAACTATATACCTCAACAAGCAATGAGTCTGAAGTCATTATTGAGATGCCAGAAGTTACTAAAGAGATTATCAAGTGGGCATGCATCTTTGCCTTATTTTGACAGTTGCAAACAATTGTTTTATACTTGTTTATACAAAAAGTGAAAGCAGTTGTGAAATGCAGTAATAAGTGTCATGTCTCTGCTAAAAGGAATATTTGCTCTTTTTTACTTATTTGTTCAATCTATGATTAAGTCTTCTGTCTCAAATTTATATGGTTTTTTTTTTTTCTGGGTGAAATTTATTATCAGCTGTATTAACAGAACATCCACTGTTACATGTTACCTGGTCATATTAGGCTTTAAAAATACATTTTTGGAGCTTTGGTGTGTAAAAAAATTTCCTCATAAAAAAAGAAAAAGAAATCTTGCAAATCAACAATCAACTGCAATTAGAAACATTAACTAGAACCAAAGTAATGATTTCTCATAGCTAGTAAGCCCTAATGACTTTTTCACAATCTTTTTAGCATGCAGTGCAATAGCTTGCTAATGCTGCATGATACTTTTAAATATGAAAATGTATATTGAGATGACAGATAAAAGTGTTACATGACGTTTGTCCTTGGATTAAAGGTTTCTTATTTGTTTGCAATGACATGAGAAATGATAACGGCTCCTGGAAAACTGATATTGTTTGTCATGTCACAGGTCCATTGAGATTTTCCTCTTTTCTACAACTTTTAATACAAAGGGAGACAAAATTGCATTAAATCAAAGTTTAGAGGCTTAGCTTAAATCTTAAAATCAAAATAGTTGACATAATTCTTGATAAGTCTTTAGATGTGGATAGAGTGATGCTTACTAAGCAACAGGTTTAGATCTTGTATTCAGCTTATAAATTACTTCAAGGTACAGTCCCATATAGAGGATATTAACATTTAACCTTCCAGTAATAAAGGCATGAAGGCTTATTATTCAAAATCAGCTTGGAGAGCAAACATTGTAGTTGTCTTGTTGTAAGGCAAAAGCAGAAAAAAATGGTACATTTAGCATGCAGGATCTCCTGTTCTTAATCAGTAAAAACATATGCTTAGATTACCATTCACTTTTCCATGCTGGGAAAAGAGCACTCCAATCACATTAACACTGACAGAAAAAATGGAAGACTAGTAGTGTCTCAGCTGGAAGACCTACACACCACAAAAATACTAGAGTTTGGCATTTTCTTTTGGCTAGGAATATGACGATTCAAAAGAAAATGTTAGGCTACTGAATTTGAAACCAAGAGGACTGAATTAATCTAAACAAAGAGGTTTATTGATATACCTGGAAGACCCTGTGAACATTGTATCCAGTAACACAGAGAAACGGGAGATCAGAAGTTATTAAACCAAAATTGGAACATTGCAAAAACCATCTTAATGGCAAGGCATTCTGGCTTTCTGTCTTTTGCACTTTTCGTTTCTCACTCTTTACTTTTCTAAAAACCCACGAGATTTAGGGCAGACATAGAAATGAAGGCCAGTGTGCTTTGTCTCAGTTTCAGTAATTGTATCCTCTGGTTGCAAGCCTCAGGAGTTGCCCAAAGCACTACTATGGTCCTCACAGATTAACTTTTGGCTAATTAATAATCTTCATCCAAAACCTCATCGGGACACTATTTAATTCATTCTACTAGCCTAAATACAACAACAACCTGCATGCTCATTCCATGTCTGCTCCTGAATGTTCCTACAGCATATACATCTCTAGCAAGAGATATGTATTCTGCTGTAATACCTTGAAGAAGGATTTTGGGAGAGGGTGAAGAGTGAATCTTGCTCATAGCTGCTTTTGTAGTCTCCCAGGAAGATAAGAAAACAAAGTAAGAGCTATCAGAAAAGCATTCTTTGAACTCAGCTAACGCAAGATCTGCACTAGCACTTACACGCACATGAACAGTGTAAAAAAAGAAAAAGTAATCCACAAGCTATTCACAAGTCTAAAGGAATTAGTAAAACATTTTAGTTTTGTCCCATAACTGCGAAGTTAACAAAAGGTCATTGCCCGTCAGGTCTTTCTATTCATTTATAGGGGCAGGGAAATTCAAACTATTCGAAAGATGCCATATGTGTTCTTCTACACACGAAAAAAACAGAGATGTGACAGAGGGCAGCAGTTTGCCAACTTAACAGCATTGAGGCCTGGACCTCATGACAGTTTTTTAAGATCTATTGGTGTACAGTACTCTGTGAGGAAAGATACCACTTCCCCATTTCCATGGAAGTGGCCATTTTCGTCCCTCTCAGCAATTCTGTCTTCAGAATAACAGGCAAAACCCAACCATGTAGCAAGTTAATGATAGCAAGGATTTGTCCATCAACCTCTAGGAACAGATGTTAGGGTAGAAGCATAAAAACATTTTTGCTTTTCACACAGCCATGGCATATAATCTTTAAAAGCAATCTATATGTCACAGTTGGCTGGAGTCAATGCGAGACCCTCACCTCTGGCACTTTCCTTGAAGTCAGTGAGACAGTGGATGTGCTGAAAGACCAACCGTGTTTCTGTTTATAAAGAAAAAATAAGACAAACTAACTATAAAGAGCATTTTTTTTCCATAATCCCAAACATCAGAATAAAATTATTTGGCTTTTAACACTGTAAATATTAATAATATAAATATTAAATAGTAAATATTAATAATCAGAATATCCTCTCTGAAGTAGGGGCAGGGAGGGGAAAAAGGAGCAGAAAGCGTATAACAACAGTACCAGGGTTCTTTGCATTGTTTCCTGCAGAGCTGGTAATGCACAGGATTCCACAAGCAAAATCCCACAGGCTTTGGCCATACCAAAGATGGTCTGAACTTTGTGTAACACGAGCATACACACACTAATCTGAAAAGACTCTGCACAATTAGAAAAATTGTTCTATAAAAGTCAATCTAAACAATTATCAAGCTAAAACAATATATACTGCAGGAAAAAATGGTGACATTGTACCTGGTAATAATTTTAGCTGGATGAAAACCCTAGAAACCGAAGTTCCTGAACCCATAATTCCACAAAAATAAGCTTGTCAAAATATGTTTTCCATACTATGTGTTATGTTACGCACTATAATGAAAAAAAAAACAACTAAAACCAACTGCAAATAACAAGACAAAGTGGAAAAAATTCTCTGTAGTTTGAAATTCATTCTTGATCAAACAGACATTTTGGAGTTTCACTACTCTTGTAATTACAATTCAGGTCGGTAGACCCAGTTTGTGTAAAAACATCTCTGCAAGTTGTTGTTATGTTGTTAAGATTCCAGACGTTACATTTTTAGGTTTAAAAGACATAAAATTAAGTCATACGACCTAGAAAAAAAATGAAAAAAGAATTAAAAAAAAAAAGAGACACAAAAGCCCCCAAACAAACAAAAAAACCAACAGAAAAACAAAAAATTACTCAAATTTATACCAAAAGCTTATTTTTGTTATTGCCTAAGTTGGGTAAGAATTATATCACAGTTATGTTCATTTTTGCCTCTTAAAAGTAATGTTGCACTCGCTACACAACATTTTCTAAAAGAGAATGAAGAAATAAGGCGGGGCGGGGGGGAACTAAACACCAACAACAGAATTATGAGCGTCTATTTATCAGCCTGACTTGAGAGAAGATTACTTTCATTTACTCTCCTTTCCTCGTTGAGAGTTGTTGGGAACAGCCCTAGTTTGTGCCCAAATGTCAATGACCCCTAACAGATGGTTTAGTAACCGAGAACAGCAAGAGCACATTAACAAAGCAACCCAGTCGTCTTCCCTGCTGGGGATGCTGATGAATGCTGATATAAAACTACTTTAGTCCCACTTCACCTGAGCAGCACGGAACAACAGCTATACTCTACAAACTGATCTCACACCACTACTTCCTGAGCTCCTAATGCCATTACTACATATTTCTATGTTTTTGAAAAAGCAGAGATTTAACACCATCTAAAAAAAAACAAAAGGGGAGCAGGGGCAGGTGCATCAGGAACAGTGGGGAAGGAAAATTAAAGTATTACTCATTCAAACCCATGAAGGTCAGGACGACACTTGAGGAGAAAAAGGTTGCTGAAGTTGGGGTTTGATTGCTGTGGGTTTTTAAGTCATGTGTGTTGCATATAAGGCACAAAAAGTTCCCTGCCTAATCAATAAAATAGACTCAAGTAAGGGGATGGAAATTTTTTTGCTCAGATATTACCAGTCTTTGAACAGTTTTTGCCAGAAAGGGCCTCCATAGGCTTGCTTTCAGAGTCAGTTTTCAAGGACCCTTCTGTCATCCCCAGATCTTTGCTGACTTCTCCACAATATTTGGGCTGCTGCAGTGACTTCTCCACTGCACCCAAGGACTGGATCTGCTGCTGAGGATTTGGCTTTCTGTGACAACAGGACCCTCTTTGAAGAGTGAGGAACTGCTGGGCACTGGCAGGATTCCCATGGCAGGCAGGGGCAGGCACACTCTGGCTGAATTGGGAAATCCTGAGGGAGTCCAGAGGTGAAAAGCAAGCACAGGAAAGGTGGGAGCAGGGAGAGGCTACAAAGGAGAGATCACGGAATCACGGAATCTTCAGAGTTGGAAGGGACCTCTAGAGATCATCTAGTCCAACGCCCCTGCTAGAGCAGGATTGCCTAAAGCACATCACTCAGGGCTGCATCCAGGCGGGCCTTGAAAATCTCCAGAGAAGGGGACTCCACAACCTCCCTGGGCAGCCGGTTCCAGTGCTCTGTCACCCTCACCGTAAAGAAGTTTTTCCGTGTATTTGAACGGAACTTCCTATGTTCTAGCTTGTGCCCATTGCCCCTCGTCCTGTCACTGGGAACCATTGAAAAGAGCCTGGCTCCGTCCTCCTTAAACCCACCCTCGTGCGAGGTTGGATTCAGGATAGACAAAGCTTGTCTAGAGCTGAAACAGCTGAGAGTTTAGCAGGGCAACAAGGAGGGAGTCTACGGGTACCTCGGTAGCAAAATCAAGCAAAATCAAGATGTAGGAAAATGTGAGCTTGCTGCTGAATGGGGAGATGGCCCACATAAGAAAAACACAGAAAAGGCCAGGGTACATAATGCCTTCTTTGCATCAGTCTTTATTGAAGAGATGTGCTCTCAGTCTCAGCTGGGGTATACAGGAACTAGCAGACAGAGCAGAATGAAGTTATGGGATGCTTGAGTAAACCAAGTGTATACCCGTCCATGGAACAGGACAAAGCATACCAAAGCATGCTGGCCAATATCACCATAAGGCCACTCTTTATCACTTTCAAAAGGCTGTGCTGACTTGCATAGACTCCAATGACTAGAAAAAGGCAAATGTTACTACCATCTTAAAAAAAAAAAAAAAAAAATTAATCAGAACAGCAGGACTCGGATCCAGGGAACTACTAGCCACTAAGGCACTCTTAAATCCCTGGGAAAATTATTTATTTGGCAAATCCTCATGAAAGACACTTCTATGCATGTGAAGGACAGGGAGGTGATTGGGAACAGTCAGCACAGATTTACAAAATTGCACTTGAGCAGCATGATTACCTACTATGATGAAACGACTGGCTCTGTGAGCCTGGGGACAGCAGAGAATGTCATTTACTTTCAGTTTCTAAAGACTTTCACCATTGTCAGCTGGCAGATAAGGTACAGTGACTGGGACTGAATGGGTGGTCTCTGAGGTGGCTAGACTGGCTGGACCTTTAAGGTCAAGAGTTTGAAGCCTAATTGCCAGTCCTAACTTTTTTTTTTTTTAACAATTAACATATCTTAGGGTTTGATAGTGGAGCTGATAGGGTTAAATATCATCACCTGTGAGGTGGATGACAGAAGGGACTGAGACTTTTGTGGATGGCACTAGGGGGCTGCAGGAGAAGCCAACACACCAAAGGGCAGAGTTGCCACCATGACAAGAAGGGAGAAAGGGCCAACAGGAAAACTCAGGAGGTTCAACAAGGATAAAAGAAAGCTTTTGCACCTGGGACAGAATAACCCCAGGCAACAATACAGGCTGGGGACTGACAGGCTAGAAAGTGGCTTTGCAGCAGAGGCAACTTACAGTATTTACAGTGTAGCAAGTGCCTCTTCCATCTACTATCAATAAAGCAGGCCTACTTCGTGCAGCAGCTTCAACTTTTCATTCAATTTCCCAGCCTAAAAATAAGTTGCAGTAATCTGATAAAGTGACAGAAGGAAAATGAATATCAGAAAGAAAATCTGCCATAATACAGAATAGAAGCAACTAGAGCAATATATTTCCTAGGTTTTCTTCTTCTCAAATTCTGAGACTGGTCATCTGAACTAGTCAGAAAGGGAGACATAAAAAACCGAAAACAACAAACCAACAACAAAAAAATCTGATGACCCATGACAACCAGAGAGATAGCGAACAAGATGCGAATGAAACATTTCTCGGGTGACAAATGGTAGACATGCCAGATACTTATTTGAAAATAGGATCTTATCCTACTTTAGTCTGTTGACACCATCACTTTTATAACTTATAATTTCTATTAGACAGTGTATACCTGTCTTTTACTTTTCATCTGAGAATGTTTAATCAACCTTGATATTTAGAGAAAACCAACTGGGTTGACCAGTTTGTAGTTCATAAGCTCTACTAGGTTTCAGTAGAAATTTTATACAAATTTTTACCTATACTGCACCGAGTTTTGCATGCTAGACAGATTGAGTTCATGTTCTGTAAGTTTTCCAAAAAGCAGGACTAGCATCAAAGTAAAAAGTGCCTAACTTCCTGTTCACTTTGTAGTAGTTTCGCATTTTCAAACACAGTGCATAATCTTAGTGAAAAAACGGATGGAGTCAGCCAGAATTATATTTGTAAAACAGCAAATTACACACAGAATTCCACTATTTAGGGGGGGCGGTGGAGGGGAGAGGGGGGATGATGATAAGGAAAAAAAATAAGGCTCTCCTTATTTTGGAAAACAGTATAGTATAGGACTTCTTAGAATTCAGCTCTATAAGACTTTAAGGTATCTATGCTTGTTTTTATGAAATGCATCTTAACATGAAAAGAGAACAGATAAAGAGACTTGACTTGCAAGTGCTGGGAAACCACGAACAAAACAAATGGCCAAAAGGTAAAGCGTAAGTTCTCAGTTCTTGCAATTAAAAATAGTTTTGAAGAGTTGCCCATTATAAGCACCTGTGCTTTCCAACTGTTTACAAGCCTAGTGATTTGAATCTTGGACACTATCTACATTTGAAAGAGTTCACCTGACCACACAAACCAGCACATCTCCAGTAAAGCAATAGAGCCAAATTAATTTAGAGCCACTGGGGACGTTGTCTAATGCTGCGACAATCGGAAAAAGATGGGCGTTTTCCTAATTATCTTTGGAGACTTGACCATGCCACCCTTACGAATACTTCTTCAGAATTCTTTGGTATTGTCATTTGCTCTAGTAAAGCTGACACATCTAGGCCTGCTGACACCACTGGTGGAGCAGGGACTTTAGCAAGAGAGGATGTCAGCAGAGATGTCTCCTGCCCTCTCTGACAGTGGCCAGCTGGGCAGGGAGCGAGGTTTCCCCACCGGCTTTTCAGGTGCCAGCGGAGGAGAGCAGAGAGGCGAGGGCTCCTGGCTTCTGTCAGGCGTGACCAGCCCTCCCCTTCCCTGCCTCCTGCTCCCCTCTGCGGGCAGCGGCCATGTGGCATTTGACATCCTGGGTGGCATGCCAGGGGCACACTGTGGCACGGTGGCGGAGCTACAGGAGGCAGAGGTGGGAGAAGAGGGGAAGAGCAAGCTGCTTTTGCCCAGCACAAGCCCCTCTAGTCACTTGAGCCTGAAGCAATCCCCAAGATCCCAGCATTCCCATTTCCAGCTCCCCTCCCATACGGGGAGACTGCTTTCTCCCTGCCAACACCCAGGGACCACCGAAAGATCTGCAGGGGTCCTCTTCTCTGAGGCTTGAGCCTCCGCATGCCAACTGCCCAGCCCAGCTCGGCAAGGGCAGCTGTCGACCAGGAGCAATCAGCCCAAGTGCTGCCTCCTGCAGCCTCAGGACCTGTGGCTTTAGAGGCTGCCATCTGACCACAAGCTGATCGTTTTCTGAAGCCATACCCGTGGAATCTGGGTATTTCCACTGAGTAAACCCAGCAGGTTTTTTTCCCCTTATCATAGGCACTCTGTAGCTTCTCAGTGAACTGCTCATATTTAACTTACCCAGAAGAAAACTCTGTGATTTTCCTTTCAAGAGCAACCCATATTATCTGAAACTTTTAAATGCAAACACACACCCACACATGAATCACTCTAAAGCAGATGCAGGTCTTGGAAACCTTCAGTACGACTACTAAAATCAAAAGTTATATGCAGGTGAAGACAGGCTTTTCTAGCACAAAGCTGTCCATCCAGCTGATGGGCAGCACTACCAGCTCTCCTCAGAAGTCCCGTTCCTTACAGCCTACTTATATTTCATTTCATATGTATTGGGCCAAGTTGCATTAGTTTAAGCTTCAATTACTCGTGTCAATTCTTATTCACGTAGTCGAACAGTCCTTTTAACAAAAGCAAGGCTTGCAATCCTGGACACACACTGAATGTTTAACAATCAGAATCAACCCGAGCAAAAGCATGAAAACAGTTGAGGAAGCACTGCAATCTCCTCACTATGTGTTCAGAACAGGAGTTAATAGAAAAGCAGTTAGAAATGCTCCCCGAGCGCCATAGTTATGAGCAAGTGCATAAGGCAGCAGAATGCCAATGCCACCAGGTGGCTGCTGCTGCAGAAGCTCCACCTGTGAAACATACTGCCCAGCTCATGGGAGGTCAAGTTTTCACTAGGCGACCGCATCTTTGGTCAGTGTACCTCCTAGTCCTCAGAGACTCAACTTCTAAGACACAGGTCTACACAGCCCAAGTCACGTTTACTGTATGACATCTTGGCCACTCGCCTCAGCCCATTTCTCTCTGTTTTCCTTTCTTGCCTAAGGAATCAGACTGAATGCCTTCTCAGTAATGGGACTTCTGAGAGCTTGCTTCCAAACAACTAATAAAATTCAAAACAAGTTTTCCTGATTTGTTTCTTTGGTACAGTATTCCCACTTCAACTCCTGCCAAAGCTCCCCTCCCAAGGCAGGCAAAAGTTTCTTCCAAACTATCTTCCTCCCATATATTAATAAGGCTTTACTCCCAGGTCTGTTCTTGCAGCAGGCTTTCTTTTCACTGACCACAAGGTAATTGTGTACAGATTTCCAGCCAAACACTGTTGCTAGCTTAACTTTTGTTTTCTCCACTCAGGGAGTTCAAATTCACAGAGGTTCTGCCGTGCCTACCAAGTTATAATATACGCAGTACACTACAATTATTCTGCTAAAACTTAAGCAATATTAGCATATATAATTAGCAAACCCTCATATTATCATGTTGTAGAATTAGCAAACACTGTGTAATCTGAGAATTTTTTTTTTTGCCTGGTTCTTTTCACCCCCTAGGTGTTACAATTAATTACACCAGTGTTTTTTGTTTTGCAAGTATTATTATAGTTAATGATGATTAGTGTAGATAATTTTGTTAGGTTCCCATTTTCTAGCTTAGGGGTATCACTTTCGTTCTAAAGTGTTGATTGTTTCTGATCTAACTTTGAAAATGAGATTAGATACATTTAAAATGATGTTTCTTATATTGTCTAACTATGTAGATTTATATGGTAATTTAAAAATCTGATAAGCCATGAGTGGCATAAGACTGTGTAATAAAGCAATCACAGCAGTTGACACTTTGGAGAGAATTAAATTGAATCTTGCTTCAAAAGAGAGAGACAAAAAATACGTACCACTACATGCTGGGGACCAAAGTGCTGGGGGAAACATTTAGGGCTAGAGAGTCATTACTTAACTTACATGCAGTGCCCTCATTTTCTCTGCGTGACTGGACAGGTGCATCCATTATGTGTTATTTCAGGAGGAAGAATAAAGGAAATAAATGGTCAAATACCAGGAGCTGCCTAGAACGAGATTGACTCACTGAGGATTTCTGTGATGGGACTTGGATTACAGGCTTCTCCTAATGCAGTTCTCTTTACGTGCTTTTGCACAGGCATGGATGGGAGAATAATAAGGTAGGAGTGACCCCAATCCAGTGGGTGCAGTTTCTTTTAGAAGAAATTCAAATTCTCCTCACAGGTGGGGCAATGCAAAAGAAATTCTTTTGCCTTCGGATTTTAAGGCAGCTTCTAAATCAAAATTAGAAATTGAATTATGCATAAGAACTCTGCGCAGAAATGCCCTTTTCAACATATACGAAAGGCAAGCAAGAAGTGATATGGGTGCTTTTAGGGAAGGATGATGCCCCTGGGAACTGTTAGGTGGCACATGATTTTGCAGGATGGGAAGCTGCACGCTGATTTTCTTCTTAAAAAGAAGTCACCCTACATTCGTAGATGTTGATTCAGGGCTGTCATGCTGCAGCAGGAAGGTAGTAGGACAGAAGAGGCTAAAGTCCGGAGCGTGCTAGGAGAAACGTCCATTTGAACTACAGCTCTTGCACACGGGAAACACAATCTTGGAGCCTCCAAGGACTATAGCAGGGGCTGCTCTAAATAGACCTGGGCAGCAGGGTGACCCCAGAGCATCACCACCCCCAGCCGCTCCACAGGCACTGTCTTCTCCCAGTGAAGGATACAGACCCCACTCCCCTAACTCAGGGCTTCAGAGAAAGCTCGCTCTGTTTGCGAGCCCTCTTCATGAGAGCTATACCTATGGCATAGCCAGAGCATGTCATTAGAAGGACAGATTGTTGACTGGAGGAGACTACAGTCGCAACGTATGACCTTCCTGGTATACATATTAGGGGGGCTTTGAAAATCCGCATTATGATGGGAGAGGGAGGGATGGGCTGTGCCTTGTATAAATGATCTAAATTTTAGCAAGAGAAAAAAGAAATGCAGATACTTGTGTCAAGCCAATGCACATTTAAGAGCAGCTGAGTCTCAGTCTGAAAAGCAGAGCTGTGATCTACTTGTTTTTGTTATACAATCCATATTTTATGACCGAATTGTGATCAAACACTATTATAACCATTGTTCTTGCAGATTTTACATCTGAATAGTAGACACTGCTGTATCATCAGGCAGCCGAGCCACAACACAAGACACATCCCTTTCCTAGCTGCACAGCATGATTAGCTACCTGAAATAAAGAGGATACAAGCCCTGGGTGAAAGTCGGTGGTGGAAATCCTTTGCTCTGGAACAGGATCATCCTGAGTTAGCAAGCAGAGCTCCCACAGGAACCAAGAGATAAGATTCTCCTTTGCTTTTTATAAGATAATTTTGTGGAATTTCCCTTCTCCTGTTCTCTCCTAAAGTCCTGTGCGAGGCTGGAATAATTTGGAAAAGGGCCTGGAAAATCAACCAAAAAAAGTGGGTTGGAAGGTGTTCCTGAACTATGGAGGAATCCACACACAATTTGCTTTAACTGAAACAAAAAATTAATCGAGTATCACAAATCGATCAAGAGGTAAATTTAAAAAAAAAAAAAAATCAACAAAAATGTGTCTTTTCTACATCTGAAAGAATGTAAATTGTTCTTTGCTGCTATCCTCAGTTAACCAGAGTTTTAAGGTATGAATTTCTCCTCTTAAAAGCAAACACTAACACAATGTTTTACCAGAACAAACACTAGCTCTAACAGCTCAGATCTGCTGGTGAGTGTCTGGCTGGCAAATCATTTTACTCTTGACTTCTCCTGCGCACTGCACCCTCTTAGGTTGGGCACGACTGTGCTTCTGGTTCCCTAAGAAATCTCCTCCTTGCCTTATTCTGCTTTCTGCCTTTGGCCACCTGTTGCTCTGCTCCCTACACAGTCCGTCTTCCTCCAGGCAGCCTTGCTGCTCACTGGGGTGAAATGTCCTCTCACTCTCCCTCCGAAAGCCATCCTGGCACTGCAACCAGGCCAGAGCTAGCACCAGGCGCCTGCCTCCCACCCTAGCTTCTTCCCAAAATAGAAAGTGAAGACTGAGCTAATAAAAACAATATCCTCCCTCATCATCCCAAATAGGTTGTGAGCAACCAAAAGATAAAAGAATTCCAGCAGAAAACTTAGAATTAAGAAGTAAATGTTACCCCAGAAAGGGATAAGCCTCAACTCTTAAATCACTTAATGCCTTCCCTGAAGTCACATACCTACCATGGACCAGGGAAGTCAAATACAGTCTGCTCCAAGGGATGAAGGCAGCGAGGGGCACTGCAGGCAGGACTCAACTTCCTATCGTGCCCTTTCATCTTTAGCAATCCTTGTTTCTCATCTGACACATCTTTGCTATAGACGGCAGTGCTTTTAATACCAGAGATTCATGCAGGATTTTAGTGTCAAACCCACAGCAACAGAGAGTTCTAACCTTTTCTGGGAAATCTTTTTCTATCCCGCTCGCCCCCCATCAAACTCTCTTAACAGTATGAGTTAAACAAAGCTGCATAAATCCAATGTAAATCAGCTGTTTTGCTGTAATTCAGCTTGGAACTTTTTAAAATTATTGTGCTTTCACACTGCTCTAACTCAGCCAAGCAGCAAGTAATATGTGCTAATAAAATGGCTTTTTTGTGAGGTGCTCGTAGAATATCTCTGCATAACCAAGAGCAAAACCAGTTGCATCCCTTTTTTTGGCAAACGATCAGCTAGGCAAGATACTTAGACTAACCAAGCAACGTATACTAACACCACATGCTCAAGAGTATTCACAATCATGCAAATATCTTTGGCCCATTGACTGAGTTTCCGCAAGTGAACAATTAGTTTCTCCTCTATAAATTTTAATAAGCATAGGGCAAACCATCTATGCTGTAGCTGTTAGCTTTCTCCTCATCTCCTTATTACAGAAAAAATCCATTTGGCTTTTGTCAGCTTTCTCTGTATATCTTCAGAAGAAAATCATTCTCTGTATTCAGCAGCTTCCTTTTTTAATACATTGTCACAAACAAAAACGTGTATTCATTGCTCCTCAGATTTCTGCATAGGACTTGAGAAGAGAAAGTTTTGCTTGGCAGTTGTCATACTCCAGGATATTTTTCATAAGCAAATCACTCACCATTCATCAGCTTTATGTGGATCTACTAAAAAAAGGAAGTGCTTGCTCCACTTTTCATCGACACACAGATGCAACCTCATTATAGGCCCGAGGATGAGCAACTCTAGATGCATAAACTCGTAACCAATTAGCATTACGTGGAGATCTTCTGTACTTTGAAAATACAATTTGTGCAAGTAGCTAGGAAAAACATCCCTGTGGTTATTAATTAGAGCTGGTAATTAAGACTATTAATCTTACTGATTTTTTTTTTCTACTTAATCTCAGCAATTTACTTGTGAATAACTAACTGTGACCTTTTGGACAATTCTTCTTCCAGCCTTGAACAAGAAATTCCTCTTCAGCAGGACAGTTAAGCACGGAAAGTGCATTCTCTATAGCCAGTACAAGCCACAAGTAGCAGAGAGAAACAAAGCCCAAAGCAAGCATCTGACTAAAAAACAACGGAAGTAATTTAAGTTGCACCTGCAGCAGGTCAGTAGGAACCTCTTCAATGCCCTAACATACACACACTTGTCCATTCAGTGGATCCCAGGATAGACAAAAATGGCAGGTAACGAGGCAGAAAGAAGAATTTCCAACTTTTGTCAGGGTAGGGAGCAATCTGATGCATAAATACACTGTACTACACCTTTAGGTCTGCTACTGCTGCACTGGCATGAGGTTCCTGGTATTAGGACAGTGACTGCCACAGAGCCCTGCTGCCAGTTTTCCAAGAGGCCCACCTCTAGTGCGTTTTATATATAATACAAAAGGCTATTGCAACACCCAAAAGCAAAAATGCTTTTTGCCATCTGCATTTAACGAAAATTTTGCATCTGATTTGTGATTTTTTTATTTTTTTTTCCCCCCATAGGAGCCTTGTACCTCTGTAATGCTTAGCACCTTCCAGAAGCACACAAAGCACTATCTGTCACAGCCAGCTGTTTCCTTCCTACACCTTCCCAAGAGAGCCCTGAATAGGGATTTTATTAGCTGGCTCAAAATGCAATAGGCCAGGTGTGGAGAGAATATGACAGCAGACACCCACTAATTTTGAGACACAAACAAACAAACAAAAAAATCAGTGGCGATGCAGACTTCTGAAGAGTCTATTGCTGCTACTGTACAGGCAGGAGAGGTGGCACAGAGACACATGTAGCTGTGGCTCCATCAGTCACTAAAAAACTGGAAACAAGTTTAGGCACTGGACCCTGATCATCCAGACTGGCTGTTTCCTAGCTGTTTTGACTATTATTTCAACTATTCCCCTCCATAGTGTCCAGCTCCACCTCGAGATATAGCTCCAAAGGTGATATAGACGAGACTTCGCAGGATCTGGATTCTTTTCTTTATACAGTTATTTATTACCAACCTGGAAGGTTCACAAAAAAGAAAGACTACTCTGCTTGACTGCAACAAAATCTTTAATGGGTTATGAGATGTTTCAAACCGAGAAAAACACACAAACTATTTCATAATAAAGCAGTCTTTGGGATCTAGGGGCATCCCAGGTTTAAGGTCTACTGAAGTGCAGATTTGGCCAACCTGCTCATTTGGTCTGGATGTGAACCGGTGGGTATCATACAGCCTTCGGGTGACGGACGGATCTCTCCTATTCAGAGCTGTAGATGTACACTCACATACCATAATGGTGGATGGTGATTACTCACCTGTGCTTTACAAACACATATTAAGCCTAAATTCCATCTCTAAGGGTTTACACTCTGAAAAGCACTTGAGGTTTTGAAATAGAACCGAAATAGCCCTGAGGCTATTTAATTTTCCTTTCAAGGTGTTGTGAATTTATACTTAGGCCCCTTCTTAAATGACCATTTTTGACCCAATGGCCCATAGTGACTTCTTCAAAGCAAGCTACAGTCTACCAGTCAACTTCTGTTTAGTTCACAGATCATTGATACAATGGAATTTAACAGCTGCTCAGGAGCTATTATAGTCTTTCATGTCAATCTTGTTGTCAAGGGTGTCCAAAAAAACATCAAAAATCTTCAAGAATAATTTTAATTGATATTTACTGACCATACACAGAAGTAAGACTTTACGCCCTAGCTTTTTCTCCAAAGGGTAAAGCCAAAATACCTTACAACCTGGGAATTAGAGCTGCCAGAACAAATTGGTCAACACAGTAAACATCAGATATACTCTTAAGCTGCAGGAGCTTAACAGCACGTTTACCCAATAAATCCCTGCTCTTCATTTCAGTCCTATAAAATAAAACTAGCTAAACTTCAAAAAGAAGTTAAAAGGGGAATACTTTTTGTTAAGACTTCACAGCTGTTTTACTACAGGTTGTTTTTTACAATCAGCACTTAAAACGCTATCCTCAAAATTTCATGAATGTATGAAGCCTCGAGAGCTGAAAAAGTTGGGTTATGTAGAGGAACAATCTTTATAGGCAGAAAAAGTATTTTGTGAGGCCGAATATATCGTTCAAAGCATGAAATATAAATACACACATAAAGTAATTACTGGGAGAGAGAAAAAACTCTTATGAGCCAGATGAAAATAAACATAGTCCTTGAAGATCTCAAATTGCAGCCCTGAAATTCAGGCCTCACAGATCACCTAAACTTGCAGGACTCTATATTAAAGATCATACTTTTTAAACTGCCCAAGCTCTAATTTTGCACATGAATTAAAATATGGACACAGCAACATCTCCTTTGGAGGATGCCCCTGGCCAAGCAGCTGAGCAAGCACCTCTGCTCCAAAGCAAGCAGTGACAGTCCCATATGCCCAGACTGCCTCTGCCCCATTTCCCTCTGTAGATAGAAAACTCTCTCTCCATTCTCTGCTGTGGTTTTGCAGATCCATCTTGCCACCACCCCTTCTAAATAAGCACCGGAGGTGCTGGGCAGGCTGGAGAGAAGCATCAGGATGGGTTGTTGTGAAAAAGGTGAGGGAGTGATGCAGTCCCAAGAAAGCGTCCTAGCTAAGTGGCAAACACCAACCTGGAATGAAGATTCTTCATGCAAGAACACACATGCGACGGGAAAAACAATGCCAGGAGGTCAGTGGCAGTTAAGAAGGGGAAAAGAAAGGGCTGGAATGTGAAAACCTGAGACAACAGATATCTTCCTCTTTGGAAAAGGGCAATACTGAGTTTTGTCTATGCTTTCTTTTCAGAAAAAGAAAAAAAAACCGTAGTGGCCATTTTCTTTACTAAAAGAAGGGGAGAAGGAAGGAGAGTGAGAGATAAACTAGACTAGTGGCTAAAACACTCACAAAAGAAATGCTTCTGCACCTTCCTGTCAAATAGGCAATACAAAAAAATCCTGCCGTTTCCCTAAAAAGCAACCTAATCATTGGGCTCTTGGCTTGGAGTTGGCTGAACCTGAGACACCAGTTGGAATACAGTCCTTGGAATCAAGGGCGAAGACATGACAAATAAAGAGTACTCTGTCCTATAATGCTCTTAAGGGATGAATTTACATGCCCGTGCATGCATGGGTAAGCCCATCTGTACTCTGTAGTGGAGGAAGAGGAAGACAACAGGTAATTTGCGTGTTTCAGTGTTTCCTCAAAAGAGTGTTGCACTTCATATGATATATATCAAATGGCAAAAAGCCCCTCACCAGGAACCCAGGTCTTTCCGATTCCAGGAAAGACTTTCCCATAGACTGACAGGGTTTGTTTCTTTTCTTTTTTTTTTTTTCTTTTTTTTTTTTCTTTTTTTTTTTCCTGTCCCAATGGATTTTGGAGATTTCTGAAAAGGAATTCAAAAAGAAGAGTTGTGACTCTTCCTTTCAGCATTCAGGTAAAGGGTAGACATCAGTTTTCATTCCCTCAGACAGAGGATGACAATACAAACTAAGTTATAGTTAACAGGGAGTAATACTATCCACCTCCTCCACACCTCTTCTGGTAGATGCATGTTAAAGTAAGAGCGGTCTTTGTCAAGAGCCGTAAACTAGAGATTTTAGGAAATGGGACTTGGTTTGCATACAAATCACTGTCCTTGCTCCCTCGGACATGCATGTGGCATGGAAGGGTTGATCGTGTCTTCTGAGGTTTCCATTTGCTAGTAAAAGGCAGGCGCGTGTCTGACGTCCTGATTTTAAGTGCCTCCAAGATGTACAACTGGCTCTGTGCATCCGACTTGGAAAAAGGCAACCCTGCTCACTCTCCTATCCACGCACCCACCACAGGGCTCTAGTCTATAAATTCAGAGCTGAGGAGAGGAGAATATGCTTAATTTTCAGGTATATCAGCTATTTATTGGATTTAGCCCTCAGTTTCTTCGTGAAGAAAAAGAAATTGGAAATTCAAGTCATTGCTGGGACATAGCACCCCTTGCGGAAAAACCGAAGATTAATTAGGCAGCTAGGCCAATTTATTAGGAGGGAACTGTAAGCTCAGTCAGCATTGACAAGAGGAGAACTTAGGAGAATGAAACAAAGCAAAACTGAGACAAAGTATCTAAGCAGCCTTTTAGGCCTAGGAAAGAGCATCAACCCACTTGTCACTTAAAAGTAATAAAATATTAGCTATTAAAAAAATTTTTTTTTAATTTCTATAAAAGGTTTCCAAAGTATTTGTTCAAGTAGTTATGTTGCCATGGATGCATTACAAAAATATTGATCTATATTAATTGACCTGTTCTCTTTCCAAGGCCAGAAAAACTGGGAAGTTTTACCTGTAACCTTTATTTCTTTTTCTTTACTGCACTGTTCTCTCTTTCTTGATCTAGGAGGCAAGAGAACATGCCTGCTTAAAAACTTTCTACTGGTCTTCAAGCTTATTCCTGCATAGAGAAGTTTCACTCATATCTAAAATATCTAAGCTCAAAAGATAGAGAATCTTTTGAAATACAGAAATTAATAAAAGCACATTGATCTTTTCCATATCGAATCACAAGGAGAAATTAACAAGAAACAACAGCTGAAGACTGAGTAAAAACTTAGTATTCGCATGCCTGCGCACAGGTAGATTGAAGCATGTAGTAGCAGGTAGCTATTAGATCAGCGTGATCAGTAAGACACGTTAACAAAAATCACTGCAGGAAAGATGCAAAATGTCCATTGCTTTCAACTCTATGAAATTTTTGTCTTCAAAACAAGCTAAGCACCCACTTTTTGGCTTGATAGTTAGTTTTGGAGATTAACTTTTGTATCCCCGCAAAATTAACAGGATGCTTTCATTGTCCCGTGTTTGCATCCCATTTTCCCCTAAAGGAGTGACTGTCTGGGAGGAATCCAGGGCTTTTGTGCCAGCCCTTTGTTCCGTACTAGCCATTACACTCAGCAGGTAGGAAACAGCCTTGATTAAGTTATTTGTATTCCTTAGAGGTTTACTACTGCCTGGGCTTGCTCTGCAGTCCTCTAACCCTGAACAGGAACAGCTGAACAACTGAAAATAGTTCTGGCTGTTATATGCCATTAAGATATAATGATTGTCTTAAGAGCACAGAACAGCAGCACACATTTAACTTGAGCAGTGAAGCTTTGGCCTCGCTTTTCATTACACCAGTCTATCAGAAACAGCCGAGCAGGTTTACAGGGAGAGCTCTGATGCACAGACAAATCCTCAACAGGACACTGAGTCCCAAACTCTCGCAGTTTACATGTGTCTGTTGCTTCCTTTTAACTCGCTCTTGGCTTCGGGAGATGCCTACCAACTGAAAACATTTCATTAGGGTTTTATAGCATGAATCAATACCCAAAAGTATAAAACTTGGGCTGGAGGAGCTAAGGCAGAAGCAAGAATAAGTTTCTCCCTGAACAAATGCAGAGAGGGCTGGGCATAGTGTACTACAAAGATATGATGAGACAAAGTGTCTGTGCAGCCACCTAGGACTGACTGCAGCTTGTAAAGCTGGCTTTCCAGAACTCCACCCTTATCTCATGAGGACTCCCCATCCAGCTTAGCCAGGTTAGAAATATTTCTAGCTCGCTTATGCTTCTTCTGTTTCCTTCATCGTTGCAGGTAACACAGCTGAGGATCATTGCAAACACAAGTAAGTGCAACTGAGGAGGAGACTTCTTAAATAAAGAAACAAGTAAAGAACTGCTCAGTGTTCTGATAGAAGGATAGGATAAAAATGTCGGTTTCTCTCTATCCTTTTACTTAATTTACAGGCCCACCCTGAGAGAATTTAAGTTTAATCAGTTAAACAAGAAAATATGGTAATTCAATTAAGTGGATGAGTGAGAACGTACCACTTTTATGCAGTCCTGCATTTAGCTAGTTTGGAAATACAAATCTAAAATTATTTCCAAAATGCTTTTACTTTTTTCCTTATTCCTTTCATTTTTAAACAGAGAAAATAATGAACAAATATTATTTAAATTCCAAATACATTCAGGGCAATAGCTAATTCTGTAACCAATTAAAGGAAACTCTGGGGCAGAGAAACTGCTAACCATGAGAAATACATTGCTAGGTTCCCCTGCAATAATTTTCAGAAGAATTTTTCACATATGTCATTAAGCTCATTATTTCTTAAACACTACAGATACTAGCATCACCCTAATACCACCGTTCATACACCTTCCTTTTTTCTGTCTATTCCTTCTCTAAACTTCCTATCCTCTTCAAAGCAAAGTTCTCATACTTTAAAAAATCCTTCTCTCTTGTCAGCAAAGCGCTCTCATTCTCTTCCTTCAAATCCCTCCATATAACCTACATTTCGCTGAGATTGACAGTAGCGCTCTAAATGCTGTCAGTATCACACCCTATCTTACAATTTTACTCTTATCCTGTGTATCATATTCTTCTAAAACCAGATTCTAAATTGCTTGGGGCTTAAAGTTGCCTCTCTCCTTTCCTTTATCTTGAATCATTCAAAAAGCCAAGCGATTCCCATCCCAACTGGTTAATTTGTAGGAGCTATGGGACCACTTTATGGCAGCTGAGGTTACACTACCCATGAGCTAGGAATCAGCTGAGCACATATTCCAGCTCCATGTTTTCCACTCCAATGGACTATATCGCCGGCATAGGACAGGTTACATGGCATTTGGGAAGCAAATCAAGGTAAACTTGTGGCGTTCGCTTTCAGAAAACTATCTGGACAGAATTGCCAATCTGCTTTAATTTACCACCACCCCCCACTACCTATAAAAAGCAGCACAGGGAGCGCTAGTGACCAGAAGCGCTGCAAACACAGCATGGTGCGGCATTTTGGGCTACAGGGCACGCAGTAAGGGCATAGTCACCATACCTGCTCAAGGGGTGAATTCAGCTGGTGGTCGTCACCCGCTCAGAAGGAGCACAGCTATGTTATCCACCCAGCAGAAAGCCGTGTCGTCCGCCCTCGACTAAATGGATGCAGCAACCCAGACAGTGCTCCCCCAGACACATGCCGCCATCCAGGTCTCAGGCCGCAGGGAGTGCCAGAGCCTTTCACTGGTAATGGATGGCAGCGGTGAGAACAGCTGTGTGAGGTGTGACCAGGTGGAGGATCTGCTCAGCCTGATGGCAGAGCTATGAGAGGAAGCAGAAAGGCTGAGGAGCATCAGGGAGTCTGAGAGAGACTGGTAGAACCATGCTCTGCCCTCCCCGAGACAAAAACAAAACAAAACAAAACAAAACATCAAGATCAAGGGGATCCTGTACCCTCCCCCTGCCAGGATGAATGCAATAACTTGAAGAAGAGGAGCGAATGGAGGCAAGACCACACTCAGGGCAGCAGGCAAACCCCCTCCTTACCCACCCCACCTTCCCAGGTGCCTCTGTACAGCAAGTATGGGGCTCTGGATGTGGAAGGCCAGTTAATGAATGATGATGTGGATGACAGTACATTTTCACCAGAGGTGCTGACAAGGTCAGAAAGGTTAGGGACATCACTAGGAAACTTCCTAGCCTGGGAACTACCAACCTGTCAGCCTCACACCTCTGCCTGGAAGATCATGGGACAGACCTCCCTTGAAGCTATCCTAAGGCATGTGGAGGATAGGGAGGTAATTCGAGACATCCAGCACGGCTTAATCAAGGGCAAGTCCTGCCTGACCAACCTAGTGGCCTTCTACGATGGAGTGATAACATCAGTAGTCAAGGGAAGAGCTATGGAAGTCATCTAGCCAGATCTAGGTTGGGACAACCCCTGGTATCAATACAGGCTGGGAGATGAAGGGATTGAGAGCAGCCCTGCAAAGAAGGACTTGGGCGTACTGGTGGATGAAAAGCTGGACATCAGACAACAATGTGCACTCGCAGTCCACAAAGCCAACTGCATCCTGGGCTGCATCAAAAGCAGTGTGACCAGCAGATCAAGGGAGGTGATTCTGCCCCTCTCCTCTGCTCTGGTGAGACCCCACCTGGAGTACTGAATCCAGCTCCGGGGCCTCCAACATAAGAAGGACATGGACCTGTTCGAGTGGGACGAGAGGAAGACCACAAAAATGATCTGAGGGCTGGAGCACCTCTCCTATGAGGACAGGCTGAGAGAGTTGTGGTTGTTCAGCCTGGAGAAGAGAAGGCTCCAGGGAGACCTTTTAGCAGCCTTCCAGCACCTAAAGGGGGCCTACAGGAGAGATGGGGACAAACTTTTTAGCAGGGCCTGTTGCAACAGGACAAGGGGTAATTGTTTTAAACTAAAAGAGGGTAGATTTAGACTAGAGGGAAGAATTTTTTTACAGTGAGGGTGGTGAAACACTGGAACAGGTAGATGCACCACCCCTGGAAGTGTTCAACCTGATCTAGTTTAAGATGTCCCTGCTCATTGCAGGGGAAGTTGGACTAGATGACCTTTAAAGTTCCCTCTCAAGTGAAACCATTCTATGATTCTATTTCCATTTTTGCAAGCTAACATTAAAAAAAAAGTTACTTGTAATTATTAATCTCACATATACGATAATGTCCTTAAAATTATACAATAAACCGCGAAGTAAAAAGGATAATCATAAATTCCCAACAGCAAAGGATCTAAGCGTGGCAAGTGAACTGAGACTGTGGAAAACAAGATGCTCTGTGATAAATAGTGGGTGCATATTAACTTTACAATAGCAGAGTATGGCAAAGACTACACATTCAAGACTAAATATAAAATGAATGTCTTCAGACAAAAAAAAATTGACAAAATTCAATCTTGATGTTTAATGCAATAAAATGTTAAGCTTTTTAATAAATGAAGAAAAACCTTTATTTGGCGCTAATTATATGAAGTTAATGGAACTTCTCCCTGTCAAAATATTAAACCCAGCTCACTCCGGGAGTCCTAACTAATCTGAAATATACATCTTTCTCTACTGCTTTTGAAGTATCAGTATATACCAGTAAGCTTTCTAATTAACAATTTTTTTTAAATATAGAAGGTCTTCATAAACATAAAATGAACCAATTTAAAACCTTGATGGTCTTTGCACTGAAGTGCTGATGAGATAAAAAGCATATCTGAACTACAGAAAGTATAGGTTTTTAGAGAATGTACCTCTAAAACTATTCAAATCTTTTTTCCTTAGTGATTTTCTATTCCAAGAAAGGAAAAGCCATTTTATACTAGCTTATTGCTTCCATAAGCCAGGGTATCACAAAGGCCCTGGTCTGCTTTTGTAGCAAAATAGCCACGTTAGTGGAGGCGCAGGAGAAAGTAAAAGCAGCTTTTAATCACACTGCAGTGTTCTCGTCATTACAACACGGAGACGTTCAGGCTTGTTGTAAGTGGCAATAGCCACGTGCTCTGAACTTACCCCAGTGGAAGAACTACAGAGCTCTGTGGCGCGTGAGTGAGGCACCTTCTCCTCTGCCATGCTTTTAACTGGGTGCCTCCTGCAGGGACTTGCAGGGGAAAGGGGACATCAGCGCCGCTGGGAGTTTGTCTCTCACTCTGGGAAGACCCCACACCAGAGAGCTGTGAGCACTCCATGACACCGAGGTGGCACAGGCAAAATGGGATCCAAAATCTGGTTTATAGTTTTCAGAAACTGGAATTCAGAACAAAGAATCCATTGCTTTGCATCAGGGGAAAAATACATACCTAAGTACAAATTAGAAACTAAAGGCCATCATTTCTTTCAATTAAAAGGTACGGCAGCGGCAATTAAAAAAAAAGAACAAAAAAAAAAGAAAAAAGAGAAGAGGAGATATAATTGGGACATGCTGTTTAGAGAGTAGCTGGAACACTACATAGCAGCAAGGACGGCTGCCTCAAAGCAACCGGGCAGCACAACACACCAGCAGCCCATTGCCAGCCAAGCAGGACATATGCACCCCAATTTCCAGCTTGGTGTTCGGCTCACACACTGCCTCATAGGAGAAGAAATTTAAAGCTTCAACCCTCAAGAACAGCAAGCTCTGAATCCACAATCTATCTACCGCCACGCACTAACAAAGATTATCTGCCCTGTTGTGGCTGAGCGTGCACTGGTAAACCTCGAGTGCAAAAATACTGGGATATCTTGGAAGCTGGCCCAAAAAATACAAACTTGTTATCATTTTCCTACAGAACACAACACCTGCAAGGGATGCTTTAAGAAGTGTCTAAACATGGATCAATGCCTGAAGCTCGATATGCCCTTGGGATTAGCTTACTTTCCTGTACTCATCTGCCCTTTTAATCATGTACTCTAAGTAAAGCTTCATTTCTACAACATGGAGGCTTCAGCTCCTCACTGTGTTGGGGAGTGATGAATCTGCAAAGCAATTTTAATAGAAATACTGTAGCATAGCATAGAGGTAAGAAAAAAAGCTAATCAAGACACTACATCTGAGATGAAGAGTTACTGATCCTAAAAGAGAAAGCGAGTTAAGAAAGTTACGGTTTAACATTCTCTTTGATCTGTGTATGACTTCGCTGTTTAATTTGCTTAAGCTTGAAAAAGGTGGACAAGGAAGAGAAGGTTTTATGAGAGAAACGGCTTCACAGCAATCCAACTTCATTTGACACTTATGAAAAAGCATTAACTTATATACTATAAATCTTTCTTTTAGACTTTTCCCCCCCACAGTTTAACACAAAGTGAAAAAAGATATTTTATATTCATACAGCCCTCGAACTGCTTAGATCATCATGATATACAGTAGTGTGTCTCACTAAATTTGAGAACCATTTGAATAAGATTACTAATTAAAACCTTACAACTGCAACATTTGCACTTAAAATTAGCTCTGTATTTATGACTTTTGAAACAACCAGATAATGGATGCAAGATGGACAGATACAGAACAACAGTAATGAGGACTCCTTGAGACCCACTGCAAACATTGCATAATACATCTGGGTAGTACATAACGTTGTCCAGATGAATTTCAATGCCGTATCAAGCAGAACAGGCACGAGCTTCACAAACAGCCTGCACGTCAGCAGGATTTGGATTTCTGTCTAGGAAGGCGCTGGGGTGACCCCATTTCATTCCTCGCACCCAAGCCCGTGCCACGCAGCTCCAGGACCAATAAAGGGATTCAAGAATGAGAGCAAGGTCCCTCCAGCTTCTCCAGCACACCACCCCCTCTTACACACAGACCCTGGCAACAACCGTCTTTCTCACTGCTTCATCGCTCCCCCTGAGCACTGGTCGGCACCACAAACGTGGTGGGTTTTCTGCCCTAGAGACTTGGAGAAGTCACCACGGGCAGGGTGCTCGTGCTTCCTCCTGACCGGTTTCCTCAAGGCGGGTGGGACACGTTAGGTGTAATACAGGAACCAGCCACCACACGGTTATGGGGCAGTTCACTGACACTGTCCCAGCATCACATACGAAATGCCCCCAGCACCTTGCAGAAGCAATGACTAACCCTGCAGCTGGGGCACTTTCCTCTCTTTTACTATACATCTTTACAGAGGAAATCACTAACCCGATCTTCTCAACTGTTTCTTCAAATATCCTTTCTACAAGCCTAATGCCAGCACAAATGTTAGTATGAACATTAGGGAGGTAAAATTTGATCCCCAAAGCCCCTTGATCCCTTTTCCTCCTTCAGCCTTCTAGATAAAGAGTGCGTCATGAGGCCTATTGTGCACAGTTTTTTCAGAGGAGCCAGTAAAAGCCGGTCCCATGGTCACATTAAAGGTCCCAGGGTACCTCTTGTTAGAAGAGAATAAGGATTTTTTTGTGTGTGCTTTCTTCAGCCAAGTGCTCTCCTCCCAGGGCAATGTACTGTCAACCTGTCAGCTGTCTTCCAACTAGCAGAGGGAGCTGAACACTTTTTTGTAATGAAGGCCACTATATACATCTAAGCTACTAATTCAAAGACAAACAGGCACTTCTTTGATGGAAAGATGTGAGTCTGTATGGTAGAAATGGGTTAATAAATGTGAAAATGAATCTTCTAAGGATAATGTGCCAGTGTCAAGTAGCAAAACAGCTGAAGCACAGTTCTGACATCTCCTCAGGACACGCAATATTCTCATAAAATCTGGGCAGGAGAGAAACGTTTGATGTCTGGCCCTACCATTTATATTTTTAGAAGGCTGCACAACAATACTCTGACACCCCCTGAGGTAGCTAATGGTTCAACAGTCCTGTACAGCAAGGTTCTGCCTCCTTTCTAAGGCACACAAATCCATAAACCTTCACTGACCTGTAGTGTCGGTATGTTCCTGCCTGCAGCCCTTCTTTTCTGCTGTGTTAGAAAGCCTGATGAGACTGCTTATTGAATTTCGCCCTTTCAACATCAAAGATACTAGCCGTGCTCTCCAATTATTTAATAGATTCTGCTACAGTGGAGATCACCGATTCATTTTCACTAGAGATATCCAGTCATTGTAAAGAGCAATTATATATAATAACAGCCTAGCAGTTCTCAAACGTTCTTCTATCAAACACACAGTCCAGTGATTACCGAGATGGGCAATGATCTGATATTGATAATAAAACTTAATGTCTTTGGTGTTAGTTTTACCAAAATATCAGCGGCTTTGCCCTGCAGACCCCCGGCACTCAAAATGCAGCGGGACTGTTCGGACTGCCTCTTGCTTTAACTGTTATATTTATTTCACCGTCACTCTCTTTAAGCCTCGCAGAAAGGTGTCTCTGATTTGGTTTTTTGCTGCTCGGCAGTGCTGCCTGGCGGAATGACAGAGGGAGAGGGTAGACGCTGGCTTCTGAAGCCGGCTCTGTCGCTGGGCAGCCTCAAGCAAGATGTTTTGTCTCAGTCTTCCCATCTGTAAAACTTTCCTACTTAACTGCGCACAGGGGCTGAAGATCAATTTGTTAATGGCTGTGCATTAGCACTGAGCACAGCCCTTTGAACATATAATATGTCCTAAAAATACTAACCCTTTTTGCCCTTATTCACAGATTACTTTCCACATCTACAGATTAAAGTATTCTTTTTCTAAAACTTTCCCTGAAATAAAAACTCAGCCATAGCTACTTATTGAGCCCTGTCTCTCAATAGCTCTGAGGTGGCAAGTTCTCTACTTGAAGTAAAAACTTTTCCTAACCATCTTACAATGTGGTAAAACTAAAAGCAAAATTAGACTAGTGAGGTTCACAGGGATTGTTTGACCTTGAAGCATAAATTGTGAAGAGGAAAATGAGAGCAGCCACCTTCTCCAGACTGGTTTTGAATCCAGCCAGCTGACAAAGACTGCAGTGAGGTAGATAATCACAGTGTTGAGCAGGCTTTATATCCCCGTCGACAGAAGCGGGGAGGAGGCATGCATACAAGTTCCCTGCTCTGGAAAGCTATTGTGTCCCACAGGCAGTTTCCATGCCTTTCGAATAATCCTAATTTTAGCTAGACAACATGGTCGTTTATCTTTTATACCCAGTCCTTTCTCACGTGTAGGGCTACCACAGACACAATTTTCCCTTGACATGTCCTCTTTCTGCCTTAAACATCAGATCCAGGCAGACCCTGGCCATTTGTCCACTGTGTAGGACAAGAGTACGGTTCCCACTGGACCCGGCATTGCATCCATCACAGATCCTGCCTGCAGCATGTGCTTGGGCAAGTCCTAGGTGCCATACGCCACAAGGACGATGTGCTCGTGCGTGTGATAAATTTACCTAGGGCACTTCAACTGCCCAGAGCACTTTCCGTTCATTCCCTGGATCTGAGAACTGCTGGATGTCTCTCTTCAGGATTTCCCAGGCAGAAGCCTTAAGGAGACAAGCTGACTGGAAGGCGCTAAGTACACACGTCAGCAGGGAATAAAGAGTGAGAGCTCTCCTGGGAAAAGCATGTGGATGGGTGGGTGGGTGCATTTATTGTGTCGTGTTAGTTCAGATCTTGCAGTCGGAGCAGATCCAGAGCCCCACACAGTCCGCAGGCTGAGTTATCCTCAGGCTTTAGGCTGAAACAAGGTCAAAGCTTTCATGAAGCCACGTATATGGGCACAGCATGGGGGGCACAACTCACACTTTATTCTGCCTCTGAGGTTAGGGAGGGGGATTGAAGAACATGATGCGGCTCTACAATCTTCGTACAAAATTCAGTCCCACAGACTAAGGAGACCATAGGTATGACCACCAGGCACCAACCCCTGTTGGGGAGGGCAGGATGGGACACTGCATGGGGCCACGGCCAGAGCCTCTGGGAGTTCAGGGAGTCCCGTGTTGCCAGCTGAAGCACTCCTAGCTGCCGTTTCATCTGTGTCACCCCTAGTTTCTGCAAAGTGACTGGCCTAGTTTACCTATTACTACTGACTGCTCCAGCTCTGCTTTTTAATTGGAATTCATATCCTGCTAGAGCCTGCAGCTAACAGATACAGCGAATTATTCAGCATTAACCAGCGTAATCTGCCTGGTTTTCATGGTGCCCGTTTCCCACTCCTTCCCAGTTGGGCACAAGCTCTCTCCGGCACAGCACATGGGCACGGCACAGCACACGTGAAGCAGCCACAGCAGCTGCGAGGGCAGCTGGGGGTGGGAAGGAATTTTGCTTGTCCACATGGTCTCTCTACTTCATATTCTAACTCCACACCCATTTTTTTTCTCCACGCCAGGCAGCTGTAAGGCTTTGTTAATACACCACCTGAAATCTATTTTCATCTAGCATTCAAAACATGACTGTAAATGGTTTATTGTTGTCATACTTTTAGATTACTTTAACTTTAGGAGCACTGCCTCTCTCCTCTTCATTTTCCCTGGCAATACACACTGCTTCTGTAAGGTGAAAGATGTATAGACTGCTAGTTGTCAGTGCTTGCAAGTAGCCATTTAAAAGCAGATATTTTTTGTCAGCATTTTTATTTGTGAAGCTTCTATGACAGATTTGGAAATTGAAGCCCTTGATTTATCTCCAGGCTGAAAACTAGACAGAGGCAAGGACACTGTGAGCCTTAGGAATGAAATTACGAACATGTCATTACCTCCTTTAATCTGCTCTTGTTTCTGTGAAATTGCTCCAGACAACCCCAAAAATCCATGCACTTTCACAACAACAACAAAAAAGATCCTCTTTTCAAGCTATTTTCCACCCATATTATTTGCGGACACTCACTGTTCACTTGTGTAAAAACAAAGGCTAGTAAATATACTGCTTTTTAACACGTGAAGGGAGCTAAACCAACAGACTCGATCAACATACAAAACAGTCATGTTTAAAAATCCCCCCGCCCCCCTTTTTTTTTATTTTTTATTAAATCTTGTTTGGCTCAAAGGAGAAAATGGTTTGATAGTGAGTCACGCTAGCACTCAGTTCAGGCCACATTTGGCATAACACAACATCACATCTGGCACATTGAAACCGTGACTGACAGACTCTGATCAAGACTCGCATGATGGGAGTAGCAGGGGTTATTGCAAAGCAGAAGTGAGAGGCATCGGAGGAGCTATAGTGAGAAAGTGGCAAAAAGCCCGACTCCCCTTCGCCTGCTCAAGCATTTCTATTAGCTCTTATTTTTCCACTGCACTATAATCTTACACAGAAATTAGAAGAATGACTACACACATTAGTTTGTGTTGTTACCTGCATGACAACATCCATGGACGACTGAAAAGAATCCACTGTGATGGGAAAGGCTTGAACAGGGGTGCAAATGGCTGTATAAAGTATAGCCCCTTTCCTGAGCAAGCCCCTAAGTTGGTGCTGGCACTGGCAGTAACTCCTAAGCGAGCAGTGCCAAATGGAAAATTGCAGCTGCCTGAGCTGGGTGTATAAAAGTCCCTCCTCTGCAGGCTGGTGTGTGGTGTGTTTCCCGTGTGACGAGTACGCTGGTCACCCTTAAGCTATTCGCCACCGAGACCGTCATCTGATGCCAGGAGAACGGATGGCCTTGTGCTTTGTACATTTTGCTGAGGTGGAGAACCGGTGACAGATTTCATTTTGTCTCAAAAATCGGACAGAAAACCGCAGCAACGGTGCCTTCACATTTTACATAGGTCTAAAGAGGTAAAGAAGCCACCGGCTGTAGAGAAGACCTCATTTCACTTCAGATCTGGGAGAAGGCCACTCCACCTGCGGCAATTCAAGCCCACCTCTTCCAGCACCTGTGGAGCTACCACACAGCTCAACCAAAAGCAGTTCTTGAGAGGAGGAGGAGGAGTGTGCTTTCCCCCTCCATTTTCAGGTGATTTGACTTTGCAGAAGAATGGGTTAGGTCCCTAGCTGTTAACCTCAGGAGTTATTCTCATCATCATTGACCCAGTAAAGGTGTAGTCTCATTCTTCCAAGAGTGGCAGTGGTGACAAACTAACCCTGAAGCAAACATGGGTGTCTCTGCAGCCGTATCACTTTACAGGAGAACACTCATGCCAGAACTGAAACCGCTGACACTGGGGACCATACAACCCCATTACCCTTCCTGGTAAATCTGCTGTTTGACCTGATTTCTGGAAGAGGTTCAGGTAAAAGGTTCCACTACTGAGCCCAAATGAATATCTGATTTATTATAGGCTCAGCTAATTTGGCAAAGCTCCAGAGAAGGGTGGAAGTTCAGACGTATCCCTTTTGTAAGCATCTCCTGCTGTCTTAACACTCAACATTGATTTTAAATGTCTCTGTTTTCAGTGGGCTGAGGATCCATGCCCTAGGCACCCAGATCCATTCGTATAGATTTAACCCAGAGCTCTGAACTCTGCTGTGGCAGGTAGGCACTAAAGGTTAGATCTCAAGACACATAACTTCAATCCTTAAATGCCTTTACCACTCCACCTCTTCGCGTTCCAATTCCTCTTTGTGACGTGAAACCACTACCCACCCTTTATCACAGGCCTCTTGCTAAAATAAAAGCAGTAATCTCTGAGAAAATCTGGATGCTGTGCTGAACACAGGTTATTTATACTCACTGCCATGCTGCTCAGCTGCTGTTGTCTGTCTTCAGCTGTGCCATCACAGAGAGCTGGAAGTGGGGCAAAAGCCCATTAGTCAAGAAGGCAGGGAGTAAAATGAAAATGAAAGAAAAAAGAAAAAAAAACAAACACAAAAACAACAACCAATCAAAACCCAGAAAAAAAACCAAACCCAAAGATCCAGTAATGCTGTAAAAGCAAAAAAGACACAGGAGAGAGGTCAGGCTCTTCATGTTGCAGAAAGCTGTAACGAACTGCATTCGAAGAGGAGTGGGTTGTGGGCAGAGGTAAGAAATAAACTGCTTCTCCTCCCCTTTCCCTGCTCTCCCCTAACCTGCTAAAGAGTCGGTGAAAAGGGCAACAGGCTGAGGTCAACGATAGCCAGGTGCCAGGGAACACCATGGCAGGGGCAAAGCCATGGCTCCTGCTCCGAGGAGCCAAATCGGCAAGCGATGGGCAAAGGCTGCCTGGAGGGAAGGGAAGACTGGGCCTTACCAGAGAAGAGAAACAGTGCCCAGACTGTGAATTCACACACACACACACACTTTAAAGAATATCACTGCTATCAGTAGGTCAAGACTCTTTTGGGAATTCATATCTGTGATGGAATCGTGAGGGGATTAACAGAAGTCATGTTGTCATTAGCCAGTGGGGCCTTCTGACTGAAGTACCTATTATTAGGTACTTAGGCGGGAAGTTGCCTTCCCACATAAGATCTGTCTTTGTGATGAATGTGTCAATTTGCTTCATAACTTGACCGTAACAATGCAGAATTCTAACGGTAAATTACTGTTTTAATCTTTCAGTTATGGCATAAATACTCTTTATTGCACAATATGCATAGTTTTGCATATTAACTATGAAGCAGCCTCATACTATGGGCACATAATTTCACCATTTATGTAGTATTTCATATTATCTGGGAACGGTAAATTTAAAACACACTGTTACATAACCTCCCTTTTGGAGGAGATCTTTTGCGTTAAATACAGCAGACTGTAATTTCAACGCTTGGTGCTAAAACAAAATCTTCATCTGCTTAAATGCATGGTGATTTATGAGTGCCGCAGAACCATTCTCATGTCACTGAGATGAGAATCAAGTCCACAGTATGGAAAGATTACTTAATCTGAGATATTTTTTTTGTTCTAGAACTTGTGATTGACAGACTATCTTACTACTCTCCCTTTTTTTCTTAACTTTAAGAATATCTAATGAAATTAATCATAGCCTGGAGGAGACAGTTTGAAACCTGCTAAGAATTATACATGTCAGTGCAAGCTTTACAGCTCACTTGGACTAATTTGCTACTGGCAAATATATCACTGTCATACACTTCTGTAAACTTTGCATTTGCAATCTTTTGAACTAACCATAGAAGCTGAAGCACTAGTTTTAAAGCCTAAGAGTCTGATAGAAATGTTGATGCAAAGTTTCTAACTCGGCAGTAGCTCCAATAAAGATGTGTTGTTCCACTCACGTGTCTTCTAGTAATAGTAGTTGTTTAGTCCGTATCAGAGACACAGACAGAGCAGGAAAAAAATAATTTGACAATTTCTAAATAAAGCAAGGAACAGCTAAAGCGAAAAACGAGAGAGTTTTTCACCTGAGAGTGAAGAACCTCCTCTGTAGAGGAACTCATACTGTGTGCAACCAGGTTGTACATTGGTATAAGGCAGTGTCTTAAAATCATTAATATTACTATTAATTAACTCACACATTAATTTGCCTTTCTTGGATGGACAAAGAGGGTTGTATGACGCTATATCCAGACTATCCAAACCTTTTTTAACATCAGCAAAAGTTAGAGGAAAGTCTCCAGTAGTTTTTGCCACTTGTATCACAATACCTGTCACTACTGTCAGTTCCCTCTAAGTTATTGATTTCTATTTGAAACAAATACCAGGAACAATATCTAGGCTATTAAAACTCCCGTGCTAAAGGAAAACCTTAATTACAACCTCCTATTCTCTTGAGTCAAGATATTGACACATCCGACTGTCACACAACCCAAAGTTGTTTTGCTTTACGTTGCTGAAGACGCATTAGATATTGCAGCAGGAGACGAGTTGTCCTGTGGAGGACACGCTTTTTCCAGTGTCAGCATTCAGAGATACCTGCCTATTTCCAGGCTGGGTGCTGTAGTTCCAGCTCTGTCAGATGTCTGAATTGGGATTGTTAGCAAATTCGGTAGATCCTGCTGAATTCACTTTCTTTCTACATCAGTGATCGTCGCAGACATTTGCTTTCCTGATTCCAACCCAACACAGGTGCAAATCTAGTGGGATTTATAACAGGTGTCAAACTAACATATTAGTAAGAGGCAAAGGCCAATTTTTAACATGACAATTTCAATGTACTTTAAAAAAGATGCCGTAAGTATTACCTTCATTTTATAGATGGGAAACATGGAATGGATACCAGACTTGCTCAAAAACCCCCAAAACAGTAAAACTTAGGTATGCTGATACTGATTCTGCTCCTGTCAGTTAAAGGGCTTTGAGGAAGAAAACGACCCCTAAAGTAACTTCCCCCCCCAAAAAAAAAAATCTGTTGACAACAACAAAGTGTATTTGCACGCAGAGACAGAGTCAGAGACAAAAGGATTTTTCAAAGATGCCTGGGGATTTGAATAAATACATTTAGAGATATCAGTACATATATCTCAAATACATTTCGAGGTCAGATCAGATATAGAGGCTTATCCTGTAGCCATGCTGCTATGGGACTTCTGGTTAGCAAGACGCACGGGCACATTAGTAAGGGAGGCAATCCTTGGCCTCATTCATCACAGCTCAAGTCCCATCTGAGATGCTGTTTTGCAATATGTGTTTCGTCTGTGTGAATAGACTTTCTAATTCATTACAGCAGGAAGTGATGAGAAACCCAGGTACTTCCAGATTGTATTTGTGTTTAAAAAACAAACAAACAAACAAACAAACAAAAACCAAAGCAAAAGTTCGCATGCCATTTAAACCCTTCTTTCTTTCCAGTTTTCTTGGGTTTTTGAACATCAGATCTTTCCTACAGGAAATTTTCATGTATTTGTACCTCGTAAGAATAAATTGAGGAAAGAATAGTGACTATCAAGAAGCTAAGGGATGACCTAGAAATATTTTTTTATACTTTTATTAGTATTTTTTATCAGTTCAGGGGAGAGGGAATGCCTCCTGGTGAGAGATGATTTGCAAAGGGACCTTTCTCACAGGAGTCTTACAGAGCCGCTTTTGATTTCAGTTTAAAGCCTACTTCTCTGCTAAGGAAACGCTGTCGTAACCCTGTACCAGCCAGATGAAGCTGTTAGATCAGTCCCATCATACAAGATGTAGCCGGTTCTTGGTGCCAGCTCTGTACCAGCAAAGGAGTTCGTTTTTCACAGCAAACCGAGCATCAGAGTGGCTGCTTGGCCAGCAAGGAGCAAGGGGATGTGGGTTATTCACACCGTACTGGGCCCTGCGCTTCTAAAAATCAGCCGTTTGCATTTCTTGGAGCTTAGCACAGCTACTGAAAGCAGCTCTGCCTTGTGAATTTTATGAGGACGTTTCATTCCCTGCCCTTTCCCTGCAGTCCCACAATTCTTTCACATAACAACTTCTTCTTAGGAATATCTGCTCATGGTTTTCCGCTGTCATATTTGCCAAATCCTCCTGTAATCTATCATCAAAAAAAAGTGCCTACTTTCTTGTGACTTCCAGTAAATATATAGGCCTTCAGAGAAAACAAACAAGCAAGCAAATACCCAGTCCCCCCATTATTTTAAGGTTGGTTTTTTTCCCTGTCCAGCTGCAATTGCACATTTTCTAACTTGAAACATGAACAATTCACTACCAGTATACGACTGTGCCAGACACTCATCCTTCCCAATATCCTCCCACTCCCAATTTCTATGCATTAGCTTAGAAACAAGCTGTATAGCTGTCTCTGCCTCTTGGAAGAGGTCAGTGCATTAACACGCTACTGATTTTTTCCGAGTCTAGATGAGGTGCGGGGCAGAATCAGCAGGACTGTAACACTTCATGCATTTTTTTCAGATGTCTCTGCTGCTGCCTAATGCGAACTTTGACAGAAAAGGTCATTCAAATGGGGAAAAAAAGGGGGAAAAGAAAAAAGAAAAAAGTCTGAACTAAACCATTCTTCGTTCCTTGCCCCAGGATGACACGACGTCCAGCACTTCGCAAAAGCAGTAACTGGGTTCTGTGGTTACTTACATCCATCTGAATAAGGAGTAATTTCACAGAACTCCGGAGAGTTAGGCTGATTTTAAACTGAGACAGCTTTGATATAATTCAGATATATTTCTGTGGTTCTCTATTTCACCTTGTTTCATATATAAGTGATGTCTGCCAAGGCATTGTTGTTTTTTATTAGAAAAACTAAATCAATCCATAAATTAGCTCATTCGTTACAGATATGGGGAAGCAAGGGCTTTCCTTTATCTTCATATATAATAATCCCACTTTCTACAGAATACTTCATTTCCATTTGCAAGAGAATTTCATGACTTGTACAATGAACTCTGTGGCTCATGAAACTCTGACAATGGTCTTCACTCCTTTCTTTTGGCTAATTGTAACAAATTTCATTGCCTTGTTATAAAGCAGATTATTTCTGGGAAGGAAATTCCTGCCCGAGGTATATAAGAAGGTGAGAGATTTCCAAGTTTTGTCTCTTGAGCATATTAATAGTGCACGAAGGTTTAGCCTCTTTCACTATGAATTTAACAGAGGAGTTTTAGAGTTCCTTTTAGCTATAAAGAAGTGAGAATGCCTCTGCCTTTGTCAGAGAGTAACCGCCTGTCTGTCTTCTTCGCAAGCGCCCAAGTAAGTGGGTGGCAGCTGGTGGCAAAGGCTATGGCTGCACTTGCCATTTTCTTGTGAAAGCTGAAGCAGAGCATTGGCCTGAAGCCGTTGCTGCTGAGCTCCTTGTGTCTCCAGCATGGTCAGGGAGGGGGGTTATGCAGATGTAAATATTTATATCAAATGTGCTCGTTCCAATTGAAGCTGGTAGTATATTTATGCCCCGAAAGAACACAGAATGCTTTAGACAATGTCATCATTTCCCACCGGTTACGGGGAGGGAGTCTCTTGCAGCTACAGGAACCTCGAGCAACTGCCTTCTGCTTTATTGTCTGCTACATATTTTATGCTGAAGGTGTTGCCTGTAGGCGACCTGCTCTCTCTTGGATGCCTGACTTCAGTCTGTGTTTTTAGCAGTACCTTTTGATCAGTTCAAAGGCCGCCTGTGAGTGACAGTGGAAGTCCTTTCTGTTGGGAACTCGATGTGACGCCTCCTCAGTCCCAGCTCTGGGGACCTTAAGGCATATCAGCAGCACCGAATGACACTCTGTCAGTCTGCCATCATCTTATTTCTTAGGCCTTTCCCTCTCTCTGCCTTTGCTTTGAAATTTCTGTTTAATTCCCTCCCTGAGCCCTTAGCAGTTTTTGTAGTCTTATCTGAACCTTTAGCTACGTCCCCCTTCTTTAATTGTGAACCTCGTGAGACCCATGGTGCTGGGTGAGGTATTGCAGCATGTCCTCCTGACAACACTCTTCTGTTTTCACTTTCGTTGTATTTACTGTTCTTCTTCAGCCCACCCAGCCTATATTATTCTCTTCACCCTGCTCCCAGGTCCTTACAGGAGCGGTTATTTGTTAGCTTTGTGCATTAAAGGGAAATATTGTATCGCCTCTTTTTGCCCTACAGCAAGGCAGGATGATCACGATTCATTTCCTGAACGAAAACTTAGATTCAAGGCCCCAGGGGCATTGAAACAAGCCACACTATTTCCCTCCCACTCTGCAAGAAATAAAGAATGATGTTGGCAGAGAAAAGTATATGATTTGGTGGACAAATAATGCCCTGATCTGGTGCTCCTGCTGACACAGACGCTCTGCCAAGCTGCAGCAGAGCCAAAAAGGAGCTACACAACCAACAGCTTCCTTCCCATCCTGGGTGCAGCCATCAGCAGCTTCACGGACCGATGTCGGATCTCTCTCCCACTTCACTGAATACGATCTAGCTGTCCTGAGTGCAGTGGGAAAATCCAAAATGTTTTCCCCCACCCTCCTTTTTACATATTAGGGCCTGCTTTAGAAAGCCTGAATATGCCTCCTGGTGAGAAATTTTCAACGAAAGTTGCTGATCAATAAGTAAACCTGAAGTTAGTCTACCTGTGCCACACAAAGCATCACAGGCAGCTGAACAGGTGTAAAACAAACATGAAAAAGAGAAAGCTGTGTCCTGACAGACTAGGATAGATATAAAATCATGGGCCTGGAGTAGTGGGGCAAGTGGATGATATCTACCGGGGTAAGAAAAAGGCATAGAAAAATACATGAAATAAGTGCTGTGCTTATGTGTGTATGGTTCTGTGCGCCTGTGCCTGTGTGTTTATGAGCTCATACAACCTGAAAAATTAAAACCCTAAATTATAGCCCGCTGCTAATTTCAAACAGAACCAGAATAAGACCCTGCATTCATGTTTCAGTAACTTGTGATATCAAATGTGAACAGACTTCTTACAGTTCCTAAAGCACCTGTCAGGGGAGAAGCTTATGATGTGTAAATCAGAGTCTTTGTAATGACCTAGTGACCCTCTTCCCTTCTACTCTGTGAAATGGTGTAGCTCTTAAAGAGATTTTCCTGTGCTGCACAGGGGTCGCTGTAAAAGGGGAAGATACTGACGTTGGTTTTTCCAGCATGAGGCACCCAAGGAGTAGTTATGGGAAACCGGACGGTAGTAGCTATGGGACCGGATGGGTTACATCCAAGAGTGCTGAAAGAGTTGGCAGACGTGCTCGCCAAGCCACTTTCCATTATTTACCCGAAGTCATGGCTAACTGGGGAGGTCCCAATGGACTGGAGGGTGGCAAATGTAGCGCCCATCTACAAGAAAGGCAGAAAGGAGGATCCGGGAAACTATAGACCTGTCAGTCTGACCTCGGTACCAGGGAAGGTAATGGAGCAGATCATCTTGAGTGCCATTACAAGTCATATAATGGACAAGCAGGGGATCAGGCCTAGTCAGCATGGGTTTATGAAAGGCAGGTCCTGCCTGATGAACCTGATCTCCTTCTATGACAAGATGACCCGATTATTGGACGAGGGAAAGGCTGTGGATATTGTCTACCTGGACTTTCAAAAAGCATTTGACACTGTCCCCCATAGAATTCTCGTGGAAAAACTGGCTGCTTATGGCCTGGAGGAGCATAAGATCTGCTGGATCAAGCACTGGCTGGATGGATGGTCTGAAAGAGTGGTGGTCAGTGGAGTTAAATCCAGCTGGCGGCCGGTCACAAGTGGTGTTCCTCAGGGCTCAGTGTTGGGACCATTTCTGTTTAACATCTTTATTGATGATCTTGATAAGGACATAAAGTGTATGATCAGTAAGTTTGCAGATGACACCAAGTTAAGCGGGAGTGTTGATCTGCATGAGGATAGGGAGGCTCTACAGAGAGACTTGGATAGATTGGATCGATGGGCCAACGCTAACGGCATGAGCTTCAACAAGGCCAAGTGCCAGGTCCTGCACTTGGGCCACAACAACCCCATGCATCACTACAGGCTTGGGGAAGTGTGGCTGGAGAGCTGCCTGGCAGAAAAGGACCTGGGGGTTCTAATTGACAAGTGGCTGAACATGAGCCCGCAGTGTGCCCAGGTGGCCAAGAGGGCCAATGGCATCCTGGCTTGCATTAGCAATAGTGTGACCAGCAGAAGGAGGGAGGTGATTGTCCCCCTGTACTCAGCACTGGTGAGGCCACACCTTGAGTATTGTGTCCAGTTTTGGGCACCTCAATACGAGAGAGATATCGAGGTGCTGGAGCGAGTGCAGAGGAGGGCAACGAAGCTGGTGAAGGGCCTGCAGAATAAATCTTATGAGGAGCGATGGAAGGAGCTGGGACTGTTTAGTTTGAGGAAGAGGAGGCTGAGGGGAGACCTCATCACTCTCTACAACTACTTGAAAGGACACTGTAGAGAGGTTGGTGCTGGTCTCGCCTCACAGGTAACTAGCGATAGAACAAGAGGGAATGGGTTCAAGCTGCAGCAGGGTAGGTTTAGGCTGGACATTAGGAAAGAATTCTTCACAGAAAGAGTGGTCAGACACTGGAATAGGCTGCCCAGGGAGGTGGTGGAGTCACCATCCCTGAATGTGTCTAAGAGTCATTTAGATGTGGTGTTGGGGGATATGGCGTAGGGGAGAACTTTGCAGAGTGGAGTTGATGGTTGGACTCGATGATCCCAAGGGTCTTTTCCAACCTAAATGACTCTATGATTCTATACCTCCATCTTGCAGCTGTCCAGTCCCACAGGATTAATCCTCTCCTACATCAGCTTCAGCTTCCCCACACAGACAGGGGGCTGGTTGGTCAGATGCACTGCATTCACGTGCTAGCTGCATGAAGAGGGTGCCAACCTCAATTGCTTCCAGGTAAATAACTTCTAGGGGTCAGTCTGCCAAAAACAGGCCCCAAACTGACCCAGCGGCATCGCTACCCTTCCGACAGGAGTACTGCTATCCTCCTCTACAGCAGCAGCCATGACCATTGCTTTTTACCACCTTTAGGCAATAAATGGATTTGAAGGTGGTGGCAGCAATTCATCTATGTGACTTCTCAGGTGGGACACAGCAGTGCAATACAGCTGGCCATGAAGAACATCCTCACACACCCTCAAAGGTAAGCAAAACTTGGATCCATCTTCTTAGTAACAAGCAAGCTCCGCCTGCTCCCTGCAGCCTACGTTGGCTTCCTATAGTTTTTGGAATTTAGTCCAAGGTCTTGGACTTTATTTTAAAGGCCAGATTTCCATGTAGCTGAAAGTCTCCTTAGAGCTCACAAATGTAGACCATCATCAATAACTTTATTCTCTATCACAATGAAGGTTTTACAGGGATTAGTTTCAACTGGAGCATTGACTCTCACAGGAAGAAGGGACCATCAAACTGTATTGGTTTCTTCTCCGAGTACAAAGTGTTTTTTTTAATCTAAACTTCTTACATAAACATAGGGGAAATATGAAAATAAATAAATAAATAAACAAACCACAATGCTTCATCGCACACACACTCCTCCACAGGGAGTGGATGAGAAAATAAAAATGACAGCTGTTAGTCATGTTCTTAACTGCTGTTCTGGAGGGTAATCTCATGTTACGTTAGTAAGCGCAATATAATGATGTACTTTAACTGGATCACATCATGGTATATGCACTTTTGCCTCTGAGGTTAGCATTAGATGCTCCAAGAAAGAGTGAAAATGCACTGGAAAAATTACAGAACTATATGAAATATTTTCCTTGTCCCGAGACAGAGCTGGCTAATGCTCTGATACGGAACTAAAAGCCCTTGCAAAAGGTATTTTTTCCTTTTCAATTACTTGTACTTTCTATCCAGCTTCATCTGTCAAGGTCCAAATTCTGATTTGTTTGCTGCTTCTTCTTCCTTTCTTTGTATCTTATAAATTCCCACCTCTCTATAAATTCAATCGACTCAAAGCCTGTTTGCCAGGTGTTGGCATCAGTGTTTCGGAGAATGTTTCTTGCCATTCAGTAGCTCTGTGATTCTGCTGGTGGGAGCAGTTTCTTTTTGCACCCCTTGTAGCTAAAGCTCTAGAAGTGAATACAGACTGAAAAGAAGAGAAACGGGCTCCCCTTTGGTCCTACGCCCACAGAGGGACAAACCTGTCCCCCACGCTCCTGGCATGTGCACAGCTTTGCCTCCTCTCTCCGCTCCCTCCCCCTTTCATCCAGCCAGCTGGCACAACCCGGAGGATGTGCTCCCCCACAATACACCAAGCAGGGACGGTTACTATCCTTACCAGCTGACATTAGTGCTAATTTCCTGTAAGTTGCCACAGAATAAAGAAGAGGCCTCTTTCTACAAAATCTTTCCGGCTTGCTTAAAAACACTCTCTGTCTTCTCTTCTTCCTGCATGCAGCTTGCAGAATCAATAGGGCCCCAGCCTCTTAGCCTTGAACAGCAGAGAAGCTATTGCTACGAGCTCAGCAGGAGCAAGAGCTAGGGCAAGTAAGTAGCCCAGAGCTAATCAAAAGTGCCCTCCCGTGGCTCAGGATGTTGCCAAGTGCTTGAAGCAGAACCAGAAGGCAATGCAGTATAACTCTTTTGTCAAGCAAGGAATCATCTTCATTATCCTCACTTGATTATCTCTGAGTTTCACTAATTGCACTTACCCTTACCTTACACGTACCAACAGAGGTTGGCCAAGTGTTGCTCTGTAACACTACTTTTGAAAAAGTGTGTATATCTCCGTATAGGTGCCTGGTGACTATTGAAAGGGGTAAGTAGACTCTCTTTCACATCAGTGTATAATGCCGTGACGTTATACATGTGCCGTCTGGTACAGAGACTCTGTATTCAATTAAATTATTCTCAGTATTCAATGAAATTTCAAGCAGCCTTTACAGTTTAAAAGAAATCATGTTTGTTTCCCCTTACAGTATTCCTATTGCAAACTCCCCCCCAACCAAACCAAACCAAACGAACCCAACCCAAACCAAAATCCCAGACCAAAAGGGACTGCTGTTTTTTATTAGTACAGAAGGTGGGGAGGAGGGCGGGTATTTTGTTGGCTCTTGATGAAAGAGACCCCTTACCAGCATTTATAGATTTAGGGCTCTTTTTTTCAAAGAGAATCGCTTGAGGGACATACCAGGTCAGGGTGATCACTGTAAGAATCGACCTCCGCCAGGGCAAGGAACAGAGCAAAGTGCGGTTACCTTTGCCTGTTGAAAGAAAACAGGACAGGACTGAAAGAATTACAGCCTGAATGCAGAAAACTACAAATCCAGTGGTGGGCTGTGTCATTTGCCGGACTGTGTCATTTTCCTTGGGTACACTGTAGATTTCCAGCAAGTTTTGTCCTAAATCACGGGCATGTGACTTTGAGGATCACGTGGAATTCTGCATCATTGCGGTATTTAAAAAGTATGTTATTGCACATCAAAAATTGCTTAAGGGGACATATTTTGGTTTAGTGGCAAGAAGTGATAAAGATGAGAATAAATCTGCTGAATGCAACAGGGCTCTACATTTACCGATTGCCTGCTTACTTTAGGTCAGCTTAGTTTAGTCAGTTTAGGAAAACTCTGTCATCAGAGATGCTCAAGAGCGCTGGGATATCCTCCGCACAGAGGTACCAAACTCCGTTAGTGTCTCTCTCTGCATCTGGGACTTGTTTCTTTTTCATAAACACGGACCCTCTCAGAATTTCCTCTTCCCTGTGACTTTTGACTCTTTCCCTTTGAGACCAGTGGCCTTCTTGCCCTTTGTAACATCAACTCAAGCATGGTAAGTGGCATAGAAAACCTTGCATGAGTTCTCGAGCTCCTTCAAGAGGGCTAAGCCACCAGTTAAGTCCCGCAGGCTTAAATGCATTTTCAGCACTTGACCTCTTCATAAGGATGAATTTCTCCCACAGTGAGGACAGCTTCCAAAAGTTGTTACTTTGTCAGTCAGAAGAAACTATAAAGCAATACACAGTAAATAGTATACAGACATCAAATAAAATAATACAATTTGTGATCATGTGTAAAATACCAGTGTCTCACAGATTATTTTCTGGGATAACTGTTTAAAATATCAGAATTAATATTTAGAGAAGTATGTGATTATAACAATTCTACGAGAAACAGCAGAATCTGCCCAGTGAACAGTCTGTGTGTACAGCCACTGGTCTAAATCAACTCCACTGCCAATGTGGCAAGCACCAGGAAATGTATTAAATGAATAGACAATTCAGAAATGTCCAACAGATAACTAAAATTGAAATTTTATTTTTTTCAATAATATTCATCAGACATTTTTCTGACAAGACTTTTCTGAAAGATGAAGTGCAAATGGGAACCCTGTAAGAATGTTTAGAAGAATTGTACATGACATTTTTTAAGCGCCACTAAGTACACATTGAATACTTTGTAAGTATATAGGCATAGCAACATGCAAGTGTCATGTACCTAACATTACAATATGCATTTTGTCTTGTTTAAAGTTATTAATGAGGAAATTAAATGAAGTCAATGTGTCTCATCATCGGTGCAATATGTTTAATTCCCATGGAATTTGTTTACAGGTTCGTGGCTGCATTTCTGAACCAGTCAAATATATCCTTCCCAAGGCCCTCAACTGCCAGGGTAAGAGCAGGGTACGCTGGAGTTCCTAGGAGAGTGCACTTACACTGGCTATGAACAGATGAAGTCGTTATAGTCCTTTCACAAATTAGGCCATACTATTTATTCTAGGAAACTTCCTGCTGAACTGAAGGTTTTTTGTAGTTATAAAACATCTAGGCTAAAAGTAAAGGATGCACAAGGAATGCTTTATAATTCCGCTGGAAAAGAGCTAAATAGCAACTCAAAACATGTGCATTACGGACTTGAGCCTTGTTCTTCTGAAATCAATAGGCATATTGTACCCAACTTTTATGGAAGCAGGACATATATGAATCCCCTAATCCATGAGTTCACTCTCTTGGCTCACTCTTTAGGCAGAAGCAGAGGATTGTAGGTCATATTTGCATATTTCTATGGAAGCTACACAGGGGGATAAGCTTTCACTGAAAAAGGACAACATGTGCAACTGCATATTTACTAACATTAATCAATATGCATAGAAAGGAGAAAAAGAGGAAGTGATAAAGAATTCAGTCCAGCAATTAAAGATTTTCCTCCTCTTCATAATCAACACAAACAGTTGATCATCATCATTATTATTTTCTTTACAAGTTATTACTTTAAAACCCCTCCTTTTGAACCCATTATGAAAACCCTTCAATGATTTGATTGTAGAATAAGAGAATGAGTACGTTTAGGAGAAAATAGCCTCAGTGATTGCCAGCACTATGCGTAAGGGCAGGGTAAGGCTGTCTGTAGTTTGTGCTGAAATGTGAGATCAGAGCTCACACGCGAAACACTGCTGGCTTGACCCCGAACACAGGGAAAGTGCTAAAGTGCTGACTCCAACAGGCTTGGCTTTGCACCTGGAATCTTAAAAAAAAAAAAAAAAAAAAAAAAAAAAAGGGAAGAAGAAATAAAAATCCTTGAGCTTTTCCTTAATAGTAGCACAGACTGCTCCTTTCAGAGGAGAGACTTTTTTCCCTACCTCCTTTCCAATTGGACTGCTGCTTTTAGCCCAGCAGACAATAAATGACTTAAGACACGGAACATGGAGGGCAGATCTATAGTAAACACAGAAGCCATGAAGGATTTCTTTTTGACATCTACTTTGAGGCTCTGGAAGCCCCTAGTACCGTAGAGTCATCATACTGGCTCTACACCGTCTTCTGTCTGGTTGCGAGTACGGTAAACGCCGCTGAAGAAAATGTACGTGGCTTGGCAACAAGATGATTCCTAGATGCTGGAAGAATTCCCTTAAGGGCTGCTGGAAGCGCACAAAGCTTGGAGCATCCCGAGAACGTGGAGTGATACAGAAGTGTGCTGTTAAACCATGTTTGTACCCTTATTTCCTCCTGAGTTAAAACAAGTGCAGAGTGCTGAGTTAGATTCATTGATAGCAAGAAGGAACCGCGCTAGCTTCCAGTAATGCTAAGAAGACAACTCCCAGTTGCTTCAGAGGTACGAGGCCCGCTCTGAAAAACCATGTAGGAAGTCCCACTCTTTTGGTAAGAGTATCTACTCTGCTCTGTTGACATCAAAGGCTGCTCTATCCATTTAATTTTCTTTTATTGTTTGCAGTAGTCCTTCCCTGTCCCCCATGCATTGAGTGTTTTTAATGTAAACATGCCCTGGCAATATCATGTTTAAATAAGCAAGAGACATGTCAGAATATCTCAGCGGTATTGGTATTGCATATTTAATTCACAAGCTTGCGTGTGCTTTTAAAGGTTTCCCTTCAAACCTGCATGCCTTACTGGAAAGAACCGTGTTGCAGTTGGATTGCACATCATTACCTAGTGCTGACTAAATACTGATGTGTTACAGCAGTTTATTTTTAAGCTGTTCAGGAAGAATCCCCAGCCAGTGTAAATTGGCCCACATTTAAGGCGACAGAGTGAAGCTGATTTATACCAGCTGAGGCTGTGTCCTTATGCCCTGTCAAAAGCTCTAACTATCCCAAAATTAGTAAAGAACAGGGCAAAAATTATGAACCCAGGCTATTTTTTTTCTCTTTTAACAGAAAAAAAATAATAATACAGTGATCTTATTTCAAGACTACACCAAAAATTCAGTAGTATTCTAAAATGCATACAAATATCTCATAGCTAGTATTTAGACTAAGAGGTAGATGTCATTTTCTAGGAATAGTAGTGTGGAATGATGCTAACGGCAGTTGCTAAATACATGTATTTGCCCGTTATGCGGACACAAAGGAGGGTTATAGCAATGGCAACCACAAGAAGGCTTACAATATTATTTCCTTCTTTTGCTATTCTATGTTATCTGTCTTTTGGTGCATTCCTTCTCGAAGGGTATGATGGAAAAGCGGCAAGAAGTAAAAAGATCAGTAATACAAAACTTCACGTTTTCAAAACGTTAGCTGTATCATTAAAGGCATCCTCTGTACTTTGATGGAAGCATTTTGTACTTACAATTTAAGATTACCTGGCATTACTGAGCAAGTAGTGGAAATTCCAGGTGAGGTGACTCAGCAATATAGGGGTCAGAAGAATGCAGCTCGCTCACTCGCTCGCTTTCTCTGTTGTTCATGCTAAAAATACCAGGGCATATGGCAGCATATTTCAGCATCTTAACATACTAGGCTCCCTTCAGGACAGAAAAAAAGAGGAAACTTGTGCTGTTGAGCCAGAAATAGATTACAGAACAGTGTTGCCAGACATAGAGAGCGCTGGCAGCAGAGCCATTGGTGGAGTTGGTGTCCTACTTTGCCTAAAGGTGTTTCAGTGATATTTAATGGGCCTCAAAGAAACGCAAAGCAAAGCTAGTGAGAATGAGGAGTGGTATAAGCAGTTCTATAAATCAGTTTTCATTGCAAGTAGAGGAATTACACATATTGCATTAGGATATCCACTGCTTGTGTATGTACCTTCCAGTTTTCCCTTGTGACTGTTAGGGGCCATCCGTCCCCCTGCTTGAAATAATCAAAATGCATATTATAATTACACGGTTTTCCAATATCCATACACAGCAAGTACAAGATACTTACATGTAAGTACACTGTATTTACCTATATTTTTGCATAGTTTTTAGTGTGTACTTTGTGCCACTTAATAAAAAGCATTACGCGTTGTTTTTCTCTATTAGGCAGCTTATTCAATTAAAGTTGAAGTAGCTGGATTTTTGGTCTGTTCATCACAGATTACCAGTTCCTAGGAGTGTAGAGATTAGACACTTGGAGGAGTCTGGATAAGCGGTGGGGAAAGCTGCAGTGTGAACATGAAGTTTTAAATCACCTCCGTAATTAAGAAATGCAATTATCAGATTTACGGTGCTAATTTAATAAACTTACCTTTAATTTGAACGGAATTGTAAAGGTAAGAACTCCATTTTCCTTTTGGTAACACTTTACAATAAGTGGCACTAAATTACACTATAACTGCTATGTTACAGGGAATTACATGTAACTACACTGTAACTGTTGAAATAGCTACTGTACATGTGCGTACATGGTAACTTCAGTGCTGTTACAATCATGAATTACATAATTACAGATGATTCTGTCCTTTCGTTTCATTGAAATAGTTATATATATATATATTATACTGTAATGAAAATACACAAGATGTTAACTTTCATGTCTTATTTAGAAAAGTTGGTTTTCTTCATGTATTCCTTTACAGAGGGAGTCTCAGTGCAAGACGAACCATCCTTAAGAAACGTGGGAACTTTTCAAAGTGTTCTAGCTTAACTTCTGAGCCTCAAGTTAAACATCAGGTTCCTTAAACTGTTTCCTGGTTTGTCAGATGACACTAAAAGAGTGGGAGGATGCACCCCATGTCTTCCGATGCACCGCTTTCTTGTTCAAATCATGAGAATGTTCTTGAAGCATTAAAAAAAGAAAAATCAACATCAAGAGGTTTAAAAATAATCAGCAACCGTCACTGTAAACAGTACACTGGCAGAAACCAGCTACCTGGTCTCGAGAAAACTGCTCTGCAAGTGCGTGCGGGAGAGGATGCCACACGCGTTTTAGGGAGGGCAGCTCCCGTTCAGAGCCTCCGTTTTACACGTTCGCTGGACACCTCACACCATAACCAAAGCGGTATTTCAGAATGGGATCTTGGACAAAGGGAACGGACGACCGGCTTTTAGCCGGCTGAATGTCACTAGCCGCGAGCCATGGTTCTGCTTACAAAAAAGAGGGATGCCTCCGTACACCTAGTGTAGCGATTTAAACCCGTGAAGACCAGACAGGCCTGCAAAGCGCTATCCAGGTAGAATGCTTGGTGGGGGGTTTTGTCACACCTGCTTTGCACAGATGCAAGGGACATCACCAGGTGCAAGACAATGGAAGATCAACGGTGTTAAAAATGAGCACGTGCGAGAAGTTTTAATTGAAAACCAATGAAATAACCTGTTTTAACGGAACAACTTTTATCTCTTTTTGCAAAGTTTTAATGCTGTTTCAGTGCCGCTGGAGAAAATGGTTTGAAATGGTTACCCCAAGAGCAATCCTGCTTTTGAAGGTCCTACCTGACCTTGGTTGGGCAATGGTTCAAGTAACAATCCTACTATTCGAGCAAGCTGGAGTTAGGAAGAATGAAAGAAGGCGTAAACGCCATGCTTGGTGGGGAATTCCACTTGAACGTACAAGGCCCTCGTCCAGGGAAGCACTTATTTTTAAGCATGTGAATAGTGCCTTACAGTCCAGTGGAACTTCTCCCATGCCTGAAGCTGGGCATGTGCTTAAATGCTTAGTTGAACTGGGCCCCAGGTCCTGAAATAAAGCCTCGTCGTATGTGATGCCGTACTGTAACTAATGTAACTTACTGTTGTGACAAGAACCCATATTTTTGGTATTAAACTGAATGACTTCCTTTGCCAGCCTTTTTTGTGTGTATGTTTTGAAAGACATGAATATCTTGTAAACCTATACTAGTTTTCAATGTGTCTAGTAGCACCTACCTGGTTCTCTCAAACTACCATATTATATTAACATATTATTGCATTTTTCCACAGATGGGTATGGAGTGAACTGTAAAAACAAGCATGCAATCACATCAATGCAGACTTATTTCTTTAAAATGTCATACTGTATATGATTTATTATGTTAACACTCAACCACATCATATTATTTATGTCTGTATATTTTGAAAAAAAGTGCTGCTTTGATTGACGTCACCCTTTTTTCTTAGAAATCAACAAGATAAATGTTTCAACAAAAACAATTAAAATACTCTAATATTGTCCTTAAAAGGTTTATACTCTTCTGATAAATAATCTGACACAGCACCTTTATCTTCCATTTTACCATACTACATGATGTCGTATTCCAAACTCTCCCTTCCCCACACAAAAATAAAATCCCAGGAGAAAGTCCTTTACAGCAGACCATCATGCTTTTAGGCTTCACAAGTACAGCAACCGGAGAGAAACACTCTTTTGTCAAAGGTGCAAAACTTAGGAGCAAGACAAGCTCCGGCTAGACTAACTTGCGTTCTCCAGTGTAGAATCATTTCCAAGAGCTGTTCTGGCAACCTTTTTACTTCATTGGAAGAGGAAATAAGCCGATGGGCTTACAGTGTTTTGTTGTCTTACTTAAGAGCATGTGATTTTTCAGCTGTCAATTACACAAAAAATTTCAGAAATAATCCAAACAGAGACTTTCACTGTGGAGCTAAAAGCATGGCAGGAATTCTCTATCATTCACGGTGACATAAGTTTGTACCTCACAAAATGCATAGACAGGAATTTAATATAAAGAATTAGTCCATTTACTGTATACACAAAACATATATCTTTTGTTTTAACACTTCTATTTTTTTCTTTTTTTTTTTTTTCCTTTTTTCTTTTTTTTTGGCAAACCAACATAGAGAAGCAGCTCTGGAACTGCCAAATTAAAAATTGAGAATTTTAGCAACTCAATAATATTTTTTAAGGATAGTAATCAAATGTGGTTGTAATTTAAAACCTGAGGCTGTGCACTGGTTGTTAGCTTAAAACTACCTTTCCATATAACATTGTGCTTCCATTGTATAACAAAGAAAAAATTAACGAGAACTAGAAAAGTATGCTGCTGAACAGTGCTAGGACATACAGACAAAAAAATACTAATACATGTTATCTACTCAGAATATTGATTTGAGTCATATCTAAAGGGATATAATGGACATTAGAAAATGCTTACTTGTGACTGACTTAGCTACTGCCAAAAAAGTTAAATATGTATCAAATAATGTTTAATTGAATTTATTATATGCACTATATACAGATACTAAAATGCCTTGCAGTTGTGCCCCATGAACACTTCAAATTTGAGTAGGCAGGTGAGTTCATGTGAAGCAAATAAATTATAAAAACAGAAATTACTCAGAAAGATCTCTAATCTTTGTGATCCCAAAAAGCAGTAAAAGGGCAGGACAAATTTGTTTCGAATGAAGCACTATTACCTAACTTTGCAGAATCTGTATAGCTATTCAGCATGTTTTTACCACTGAAACATGGCACTGTTGTCAAGGTACCATTTAAAGCATAACAAAGCAAAACAAAACAAAAAATTCAGTGGACGGATAGGTTTTTTTCCACCAAATCCAAGCACACAAGAAACTATACTAAAAGGATTTCAGTTTGTGTTTCCTAGGGCATGTTTCAAAAACAAGTTGCTTTTTGAATTATAGATAGACATGTATAAAACATTCTTTGTAAACCTCTAATCTTAGACTCAACATTTTATGTAAGTAAATTAGGTCCTTACCTAACAGTATTTGTTACGAATATTGTTCTATGACATACTAGTAGGGACATGATAAAAGAAAACCAAAAAAGAAGAAAGCTGCATAACATTTAAAAATGTAGAAAACTTGGATTAAGATGATGATTAACATTGTTAAGGCTGTATATTCAAGCACTGTATGTTAAGAGAGCAGTGGATATGAATTTTAGGCAATAAGAAATGTCCTGCTTTACGCACGATACTGTAATTATAGAATGACGATGTCAACAGCTGATTGTTGGCATAAACTGGCTACTTATAGCAGGTATGAGAGTTAATAAAGATAGCAGAAGATGGCAGAAATGAATGCTGAGAAATGATAGCCAGTTTTCTCCAGCAGTCAGCCTGATAAGCAAAACTCCAAGATTCTAGCTCTGCATCTAAATGAAATACTCTTTTTTCTCCTCTGCATTGACTTGGCTGCCTTCTGCATTGATAATGGCTGTGTCGGCATCAGGTGCATCTTCAGCTCCTTTTGCTTCATTTGTTAAATATGTTCCTATAGGAATCAATACAACAGAAAAGAAAAAAAAAAAGATTAGGGCTTTTTTAGCTTTGCGCTGCATTATAGGAAGTATGCTTCTAACAATGCTCCAATTGCTTCATGAATAGACAAATATTTTCACAATTTGAGTACACATCATAGAGGTATGCTGAATTTTCTAATTTGTCTAAGAAATACCTACAGTATTAATACTGACAATGCACTTACACAAATTCAAGTATATCCAGGAAATCTTTTAATAAAGATGCATCTTATCTAACTTGAGTAATATGAAATAGATTTTGCAATTACAGAATAAGAGATAAAAACTTGGTTATTTCATAGAACAACTACCCATAAAAAACAAACCAATTTTGAAGACTTACACTTTCATAAATGCATATTTTTTAAAAAAATGGCCACTGATTATGTCTGTATTTCTATTTTTTCTGTATTTTCTATTTTTTCACTATTGTATCAATACTTTAATTCTACAGAATTGTATCACAGTCATTTCCAAGAATTATAAAATTGAGGCAGTTTTATTAACTGAAGCTACCCACATTTTACTATCACATATTTTTATGCTCAGGATATGAATAAAAAGCATTGTGTACAATAGTCAACTTTCCCTTTGTGAAAAGCATTATTTATGTTGGCATAAGATGTATATGTGTTCATTCAGGACAGTAAAACAAAAGAGACATACTTTCACTGGCTCATTAAAAAAATCTTGGTTTTCCCCTGCACAATCCAATCAAATTAAAAAGATGTTTTTATCAGCTTATGTGTGCTAGCCATCTGATTATCCCATCTAATCTAAAACAAGATTTAATGAATTAATATCAACACTAATCCTCTCTTTTTTTTTTGTTTGGTGGGGGTAGGGAATCAACCAAGTTTTAACAACTGGTCTACAGGACATTCAGAGGTTAAATCCTTTTAATTTAATTAAATTATTTTGGAATTAACTAGGTCAAAATCGGATCACAGAGAAGCTTAGTCAGAAGTCAGCATCACTCCATCCCTGTCATCTCTAATGGTGGGGGAGACTGAAAATGAAGGGAGTAGAATTTCAGGGTGACATCTCTGAATAAAGCAAAGCTTGGCCCACGAATTAAACCCTTATTCCAGTGGGATGATTGGTAAAAGAGTCACTGATCTGAAAACTCACCACTGGCTTCTAATATTATCTTGCAAATACATAAAGAATTAGCACACTTTATTAAAATGAAAAATCTTGTTCACCAAATGTACATATATTCTGCTGAGTTGATATACTAGTGAAAACTATGAGATCATGTAATCAAGTGTCTAGAGCTAAGGGCTAAAACCAAAAGGCAATCTTGTCTCTCAGTCTCTCTGAATCACTGACTTACGATATGACCTTGGGCATGTAACTAGATGTCCTTTGTCTTAGCCAGTCCACTGGAAAACTGGGTAAAATTCAGGGACTTCACTCATGACTGGACTATGAAGTGAGCTTTCTTATCCAAATCATTTAGAAGATGGGGGAAGGTGAAAGGGAACAGCACTCCCAGGTGAAACCATGCCTTGCTTCCAGAAGTGACTGAACTTCCACGAAATCTGTCTTACCTTTATGTCTTGCCAGATATCGACCAAGGAGAATTATAGAACATAGCGTTACAAAGACAACTACAGCCACTATTCCTCCTATAAGAGCGTGGTCAGGTCCGGTCTGTCCAGCCAAAGCATTTGGATCTAAAGGGAGAAGAAAAAACAAAAGTGGTCCTACAGAGACAAAAACTGACAGGAAAAATAACAATACCAAGCTTTACACCGATCATCCTGAAAATAGGGCATTTCCCTCTTTAATATTCAGCATGGTTATTCCCACTTTTACTACCAATATCTTATCAACAACATAGTGCTGCTTGTATTCCCAGATTGTTAAAGCCCTGAGGACATCACAGTTATGAAAAATATTACCTTATTCTTCTTTGGTAGGGGTTATTAAATGGGAAAGGTTTCTGATTTTGTCCTCGCCATTTTACAACTGAAAACCTGGCCGTAGCTATTTATAGAAGGAAAAACAAGGAACTGAGGATTGGGGATCAGATAGCATCAGCAGAATAGTGTCTGCATAATACATAATTTATAGAACTGATTCTCAGTGGGGATCCCTTATATATTCTCTTCCTCTCATTCCCATCCTATTGCACCAGAAATAAAAAGGCAGATAAAGTGCAGCCGTGCCAAGTTCCTCTGCACATGGCTGAGTCTGCATGAATTTGGTCAGATAAAGGTATCAGGCAACCTGAAAGATCATCATTCAGTCTCAAGCGTCAGTTTGCGAATTTACTGTGAATACTCAATTAACGCCCAAGGTGAGCAAGCTGTAATAGATATAACAATGTAAAAGCAGGTTCATTTTACTAACTCTGTGCAGAGTGCTAGGAATGCTGCCAGATTCAAGCTTTCTGTGCTGGTCATTTGCCTGCTCTGTTGCCTGGTGCTTCACAAAAGTTGCAAAGAGGCTATCATGGGAAATGGCACTACTTAGGGGTGAGTAATCCTCTGGAGCTTTTGAACAATAAACCAGCAACCTGTGACTGTTGACTCACCTGAAATATGCAAAAGAAGGTAAAAATTCAATCTAAGGATCATGGTAAGATTTCTATTTTAATGAAAATGCCTCTGCTACAAAGTAATAGTAATTCTCCGAAGATGTTATTAGCATGTACTGTATGTTGCAATCAGTCTACTCTCACTGCTTCAAGGGCATTTCCCTTCTAGAAGCTGTTTATATTCTACCAATAGTTTGCAAACAACTTCTTTGCTTTGCAAAAGGGAAAGGCAAGAAAAAATATTTACACAGAAAAGAGGGCAAGTCTGTAAAGATGATAGAAGGGCCTCTGATAATGCCGAGGAGGTGTGATTCCATGATACCATTATTACATTCTGCTCACCCGGATCACAGTAAGATGCATACACACAAGTGTACATAAGCATAACGTTACATAGATGAAATAAAAGAATTATGTTTTCCCCTCCTTTTGCAAACTCTCCAGCATACTGAAACTACACTTTCAGGTTTGCTGGAGCCCAGAGCGTTATGGCCACTGTTACGGATACAGTTCTGCTCTTAACAGTCACTGAACCCATCAGGCATGGCTTTGTCACTTACTCCTGGCTTTCTGAGCTCCCACATCTTTCTCTTCTGGAGGCTAAGAGGACTCTGGGGAAGCTGGCCACAGCACTTCTGTGGACATGATGGCAAATAGTAGATATTGGCCTCAAAAAAGCTAGAAACACCTCATAAAGTCAGCTGTGCCTGCCCCCTCTTCCATCTCCATCAGCCTCCTGGCGTGGTGCTACTGTCAGCAGCACTATGCTGAGTACGCAGAATCAGTCCAAGGGGACTTTGGGCCTATTTTGGTGATTAAAAATGACCCTGAGTTCTGTGTGCCAGCAGCCTCACAGGGAAAAGCAAGACGGCTGAAGTCTTGCCTCCCCAAAGCAAGAGCTCGAAGTGCGCAGCCATCCTTTCCCAGGCCTTGCAGAGGTTCTCTTTTCCGAGGGGAGTAAGGAGGAGGTGACTGCTCACTTGAGAAAATGGAAGCTGACAGCTTGCTGCAGGATTGTCAGCCTGCTTGAGCCATCTAGAAAATTCCTCCTTCTGTGGTGCCAGTAGCAACGCTGCCATAAACCTCCTTCCTGCAGCAAAAAGGCAGCACCCATTTGGGCGCTAAGGAGCAGCCAACGTCCCCAAGTGCTGCGTGTGACCTGCAGGAGATGCTCTTCCCCAACACTGGGCCAGGAGCAGCATGAACATATTTTTCCCACTAAAAGCTAACTCCTGCTACTATACTAGCAGTAAAACTAAAGAACGAAAGGAGATATTTTAAGGGATAATATACTTCCTGGTGCAGAATATAAGCCAGAGAAGGGTTAGCACAGCACTTTATCTAGAGGCAATTTTTGAAAAGCTGATTGCAGTGTACAGCCTTAGCTCAAAACCCAGATTTACAAGGTATCTCCTCTGTGAGCTTTAATAAAGATTATAGATAAAAATCCTCACAATGAACTGAGATGAATATGCCTCTTGTGTTTTATCCTCATGTGATTTCCTGTATGTAGCTACTCACTCCTCCTCTGACATACCTGATGTGACAACATGTAGTGACCTGAAGCCAGCATAAATATGTTTCCCACCTATTGGTGTGGATTAATAAGATTCTACCGCTACTATACGTTGAAATTTTTAACTTTAAAATTAATTCAGGTATTCACTGGAATGCAAAGTTAGTATTGCATTTCTTCTATAATCTCTTAACCTTGGTATCAAAGCCAGATTATACTGATAAGTATTGCTAGACAAGTTTGTCCATGAAAAAAATCGTACATGACCTATTGCCATTATATTACCGCTGAACATTTTATCTGTTAAAAAGAAAAAAGGGAAGGAAGGAGAGGAAGGAAGAGGTGGAAAGGCAGGAAATAAAGAAAGATCCTCAAAAGTAGCCAACATTTTCTTAGGAAACAAGCATTCTTTCATCTCAAAATGAAAATCTGTACAACATAAATAATATTCTGAACGGGAAGTGCACCTCATAGAAATATTCTCCTCATAGAAAAATAATGTTAGCATTAAATATAAATATGGTCTACATTATGCATACAGAGTAATGCACTGTACTTTTGCCTTTCATGAAATGACCCAAACCCCATGAGTGAATTATAGATCTGGGGCTATCCATCATCTTATAAATAATTACTATGTCAAAATGTGCCTGAACAGTATCTGAAAGATAGAAATAAAAGGGTTTGGAAACTATGCCATTTCGCGTTTTAGGTATTTATTCAGTGAACATGTATCATTATCCAAGTGTTCGGCGCATTTGTATTAGCAGCTCCCACTGAAGTTCCTGAAAGTGCTAAGTGTGTATTTGGGTGCTCACCACTCCACAGTTTGCTTTCCAAAAACTGAAGAGTCTTCAGATTATTTTTAGATTCCCATTATAAGCTTCATGGGCTTTACCAGGTAAATCCTATACTGCCACACACATAACATCAGCAAATGAAATATTAAGTATGCAATTGTGCAACAAATACTTGTAATCCAACTCTTCCATAAAAAAAAAAAAAAAAAAAAATTAGATTAGTCTGTTCCTGTTTTAAATATGGACTGTTTTTTACTGCATGAGCACAGGCAGCTACATTACTCATGGCCCAAAACTGTGAAATTAAAATTTTGTAATCAGACTAGATATTCTTCAAAGATCAGGTCTTTTTCTGTTTATTTTATCCTTTGATGAGACTAAGGAAATCATATAGCAAGATTATGACATGAAAGCTCATAATTCTCTTTTGTTTGTCTTTGTCCTAAATTTAGGAAGCCTCTTCAAAATACTGATTGCTGATGCTGTATAGTTGCACCCATTTTCAATTTACGGATTTGCCTGTTACTGTTTATTCACAAACCTACAGAGATAACACATTTAAAATGACTAGGAGAAAAAAACAAGTATCAATCATTAAGAAATGAAACCCAGCAGATAAATCTTAGACCTATTAAATAAGTAGATAAGTGCTTTTCATGACCTGCTGACAAAGTTTCAGTGTAGAATATTTTTATATGAATTCCAACATTAGTTAAGCAGAGAAATTTTGGAATAGTTTTTCATGCATTTGCATAAAGTATATGTTAATTATTCACCTAATTTCATTTTCTTCCTGCATAAGTTTCCTTCTTATTTATGCATAGTTGACTTGACTGAGCAGGCTGCAGGAAAGGGTCAGATAACCCTTTCCTCAGCAAAGGGAGAACAAGCACATTTGTGAATGCTGAAATGGCATATTTTGGGGAATATATGCTCAAATAGCCCCCTTTATTGCAGAATTTTATTAATGTGTATTTTTGTCTCAGGTGCTGAAGTTTTAAAAAAAAATCACTCTGAGCATGAGATGTAGCTGCATTTGAGGCGTTCAAAATAACAACTTGTTTTGATCATTTCTACTAAAAGAAAAATTGGAAATAAAGGTCCTAATTTGCTGTGGAGCTTAAATAGCGTTCACAAAATGAAGACATATTAAGCAGATGTATTATTCATAAATTACTGTTCCTTAAGGCTGGGAAAAGAACAGGGATGTCCCATTTCTCAGACAAGTACTGAAAGCACCAGCCTACAGTCACTTTTACTGATTTCATGAATAATCAATTCCTGAGGCAAAGCAGAACTGCTCCAGCAAGGGATCCTGGGGCACAATTTCTGCCACAATTTTCGCGGCAGAAAAATCTCTTCAAGTGACTCCTGCTTCTTTCCCCATACTCAGGGACTTCTAACCACCCCCAGTACAACTTGCCAATCCTTCATACTTTTGCAAAAACAATTGTTTAAAGGGCCTGGCTCAAAATTAGATCAGTACAGCAGTGTGCATCTTAGGGCTGGGAAACTCAAAAAGCACAAAAATTAAATAAATTGCTCTGTCATATTTGAAGGGCTGTTGAATTATTGCAGATGAGGGCAGGGTGAAAATGAGTGGTGGGAGCCAGTGAATGCTTCCGGGGAAAATCTATCAAGGAACCACAGATCATCAGACAGCTAAATCTGCACTAATTTTAAATGCCTTAGCCAGAGGAGAGCAAACTGCAAAAACTACGGGAAGCAAGTAGTTTTGGGTTTTGTGAAGTCCACTAGTGAATGTAAGTTAAATTAGAAATATTACCCATTGAAATTTCTCAGCATTGCAGCTCTTAATGTCCTAAGGAGAGAGAGCTTGTGTAATAATGCGCTTTCACTCTGCCCAAATTAGTTAAGAACCATGGATCCATTATACCGAGTTTTAAGAGACAGTAAAGATCTCAAGATTGTTTTCCTATAACTAACCTGAGAGGACAGGATGCTGCAGGAGCTCAGACCTTATTAGATATCAGAGAACCTATAGGAAGGACGCCTTTAGAAAAACCCTAACAGAGACAAAAGCTTCAAAATCTGGGCCCAAGAATCAATTTTTTCATTAGCAGTTTCTCTCCATTGCGAGTACTTTGGTGTCCAATACGGCACAGATCCTGTTTGAAGCTTTCCATGTGGTTAAGTGGCATTTATAACACCTCAGCCCTTCCCACCTCACCTTTTTCCTGTTCCCCCCATACCCACTCTTCCTGCTTCTCTTCATTCTTGTCTCGTAACAGGTCAGCTCACACTGCAGTATTTGTATAATTCAGTTAAAAAGGCAGTCAACCATGAGGCACAATCTCATTGGAAACTAGAGAAGATTTCTTTCTGCAACTTATGGAAAAACTTGTATTTTAATATATATTTCGGCTAACGTAATTTGCCAGATTGAACAATAGAGTCCATATAATTTTTAACTGTCCCACAAAAGTAAGCTTTGGGAAAAAAAAATATTTAAAAACTCCCCAAAACTCAATCATTTGTCTAACATCAGTAGGAAAAAAGACTAAGATAGGAATTTACTCACAATATGGACAGGTGGCAGGATGGGAGTGATAGCTGACAAGGTGTTTGCTTTAGGAAAAGCGGCAGCAGTGCCGTCTGTGATAAATGCTGGTAAGTTGAATTTATCCATTTTAGCATCTTAATTTGGGCACCCCAGAGTTCAATTTCCCTTGCTTGGCCTGGAGTGCTGAAACAGGTACCTTTAATCTCATTTTGTAATATACCGCTAACCACTGAAATACATGTACGTGAAACTTGTGAAAGTATTGTTAACGGGGAAAAGAAAGTTTCTGCACCTTCATTTAAATTGCAAAGAGTAGCTGCCCAAAGGGGCTGGTTGTGAAATTCATTGAAAATGTGTTTTGTTATTAACCAAGTCTGAACTTAAAATATGTGACAAGCTTCTTTTTTCCTTCCATGCCTGAAGCAAAGAAGAACAAAACAGTGTACTAATATACAGCATATATAAACCACTATTTTAATAGTAGAACATCATCAACCATACAGAAGACAGGCAGAAAAAAAGTTTACTTGTAAACCTTCAAAGGAATTGATAGCCTTTTCTTCCAGTGTTACTGCAGTAGCACGTTTGGCACATTTTGCCTCTAAGTGATTTTTTTCACAGTACTGAATTATACATACATTCCTATTAAGAAGAGCCCACATCCCAGAAGGATAAAAGTCCCACACTAATGTTTCAGCAGCCGAAACTACAGGTCTTTTTGAGGAGCCCATGTTGTTCTCGTGTATCTAAGACTTCTTTCAGTGGAGAGAAAAAGCCAAATGTCTTCTGATGTATATTTGTAAGTAGGTGGTCCTTGTCAAAGGTAAATAAAAACACTGCCCATACCTATTTATTTTGTAAATGTATTTTTTGCAATGCTAATAAGAGAGCTGTGTACCTACAACATTAAGACAAAAAGTTTAACAATATTTTTCAGGGTCCTTAGAGCCTTGTTCAAGATTTGGTGCCTTGTGTCATTGACGTAGTTTTTTTAAAAGTTTTTTTTATTTTCTTTCTTTCTCTTTTTTTCCTTAACGTTGCTTTAAAAGCTCCACTTTCCTGAAGGGAACAGTTCCTCTAATTAGAGCACATAAAAGACTTCTCTTATTGACAACATTATATTTTTTTGTCCATCAATAGACTCATTAATTGCTTCAGACTTTGTCTTAGGAAAAAAGAACTAAAATCTGCAAATTTTTGCCTTCACCCTATTTCCTGTAGAGGATAATTAAGTCAATTCAGGGTTTGAAGAAATACTTGCAGCTTGTCCAGCTATAACTTCTGGCTACTGAAACAGGAGGCTGTAGGGAAAGAGAGAACTGGCACAGATGACTAGAATTTCCATGTTAAGTTTCTCTCCCTGAATGAGTCAACTGTGGGCTGCTGCAACAGGCAGGTGATGACTTAACTCAGCGTCCAGCATTTTAATTTTTTGTCTTCTTGTGAAGTTCCAGAATGCTCAGTGCCTTCATTGTAGGAAACAAACAACAAAAAAAAGCGGACTGAAGTTTGGAAACTCCAACCTATTAACTAAAAAAAAAAAAAAAAAAAAAAAGGAAGAACCCAACCCTACCTAGAAAACCAAGATGCCTGACTTCCTACTTTGTGAGAAAAAACACATTTCATAAGTGTCATCTTTCCTCTGATGACTTTCCTTCAATAAATATAGGAGGATCCCTGCTCTTCTTGGTTTTCTTCATCAAAAAGAGGACAGGCACCAGCTGGAGTAGGGGTGCATGTGTGTGCGCACACGTGCACAACTCCTTTTCCTGTCATCAGAAGTTAATTATCTATACGAATAATAAATCATTCTCTAATTAACACAGAGACTGGAGATGCCAATGTACTCTTCTACTCCCTTCCTTGTAGTACTTCATAGTTGTTGTGGCTTTTGGTCACTTCCTACAGACTTAGATTTGCTCGAGAGAATATGAACATGAATGCGTGGGACGGGAGTGTGGAGCACGTGCTCAGCAAAGTTTTCTGAGTGTAGGCATCTACCACTGCCTGCCATGGCAGGGGTTGGGGCCAGGCACTCAGATGGTCTCTGGCAATCTTATCTTTCACATACCATGAGGAAGTAACACATTACCCCACAACTACGCATCATGAACTATGGTGAGATTGCCAAAAGAGTAATTGCTCAAAGCATTTAAGCAAGTTTTTCTGCTAAGCTTAAGGAAGTCCCAATAGCCTAAGCCTACTAGAAAGTAGCATACGTGTTTCCACTGTGACTTTTTTGATGCTTTGTTTTTACACTATCTGTTATACAAACTCCCTCACAAATTGATCATCAGAGCTAATCAGTACCACTGCAGAGCTCAAATAATAAATACTACCTCAAGTAGGCAGTGCAAGAAAGACATGCTTTTATCTGAGAAATGGTATGAAACAAATGGAGAAGTTCGGTGAAGTGTAGAGATAGAGATAAAGCTGTTCCCGATGTCAGAAGCTGGGGAGGAGAAGACTTTCTCACCAGCAAAACAGAGCCACAAAGTTAGGCAAGAACATGTACAGTTGTATAAAAAAGGCACAAACCGATTCACAGTTGCACAAGGTACATTGTACTGAATATGTTCATCAGAGTTTTAAAAGCAAGAAGGGCAGCTTTAATTTAACTGAAGAGCAGCTCTAATTAAAACTTACTCTGTGGTGGAAGAAAATCTATTGTTCAAATGAATTCTTTATGCTTGTCATACTAATTTTTTCTTACCAAATCAGATTAGAATAATTATAAGCCTATAATGACACCAAAACACCCCAGTAAACCAACCACTTACAGCCAGAATCTGACACCTTATTCATGCTGAATAGCAATTTAATATGTCCTGGGACTACTCAGTATGAGTAATTGTAACAGAATTTCCTCTTTGGCAGTTAATAACATATTTTGTCTGTTGATATATCTCTAGAAGATTAGCCAGGCATACTTGTGGTTAGGGTAACTGATCCAAAAGAGGCCGTTGACTGACCCAGCTCATCTCAGAAACAGAGATGTGAGAGACATTAGCAGAGACTGTTGTAATGCACAGAGTAACAGAAGAGAAGAGTAAATTATTGATAGGAAGGTGAGAACCCCTGTTAATATGTGAGGTATCTTTTATAGCTGCTTTAATTAGGGCATAAAATCTTATGTAAATTCTGTCGGACAATGGCAATATCCATTAGTGAAGTTTCTGTCCAAGCAATAAAACTACCTTCAATTTGCCTGTGGTTTAATTGAATGCTATCCATTCTTTATGCCAACTCTGTACTAATGGAAACAACAATATTTTCCCCATTTAATAACGACATGCTTGATGGAATTCAATATCTTAACCAAATTCTCCTCTGGGAACATTAAGGCTTTGTTGTTTTCAGATGCCTTAAAGTTAAATACCATCCAGCTATTAGTAAGAGACTGTTTGCTCTTAATGCCATTGATTGGTAATGGATTTGCTAAGAATACGGTTGATCTTTGCTTTCCTAAAGGCTTTTTGTATTCATAAAAAAATAAAGCTACACAGTTTTTGGTTTATGGGCCTATTTTTTTTTAACTCGGCAGCATGCATTCATTTCCAGCAGCACTCACGATCTCTACTGTCAACACCACTAGCAGCAGTACATCCGGCTTCTACCAAGGGGGTCACATCCACACCAGTTTGTAACTGACAGATTCATTTCCTACCTTCTCTTGAGACAGCAACGAGGACTGAAAAAATCAGAGGTCCACTGTAATTACTATGTATATTTCAGATTAAGTAAATGTGATAAAAGCCTCCATCTGGCTGTTGATCAAACGTGCAGAGGCAGGCTGATTTTCAGTGACATATTACAATATGTCTCTTGTAACAGTCCCTAATGCCATCCTGTAAATTACTTACATTTGGGATTACTTGACTATGGCAGACAGAAATATTACTCACTGCTTAAGTGCTGCCTACTGGGAGTATGGGAGACGCGGTCTAATCTTAAAGTTGTTAAGCAAGGCATTAAGAAATAATGGGGCCATGTTTATTTTACTAAACGCCGATTGTGCTTGCACTATTTGAAGATGGCAAACCCAATTCAATAGTGGCCTGAGCCTGTTCCTGATGCTGGAAAGCTGTAAAAAGTCGAACGCTGGGGAAATAAGTGTAACTGGCGTGCTGGAACCGTTCTTGAGAACTTTAAAAATTTGAAAAGTCCTGCAAAATATGTCAATTGTTTCCAATTACATTCTATCTGCTGAAAAAATGCAGGCCTCTCTCTGAATAGAAATTCAGAGATTCAGGGCCTTTCATTAAAGAAAAATCCCAATGAGCTACCCGAAAAAGAAACAATAGACATTTCAAGGGAAGTACAGAAAATAACGTTGCCATTTCTCCATTACTTTACACCTCTCCTTGCAGTGGTGGTTGCAATGTGTGGAGAGTCAAAATTTACTACATTACTGAAGGTCTTTTAAAAAACTTATGGTAAGAAAGAAAGACTGAGGAAAAATATGTGGGGGATATTCACAGAGCAATTAACTGTGGTTAGAAGGGCTGTTCTTTCTTACGATTTACAGCTCCTTGAGGTTTACAACTCTCAGAAGAACAACAAAATTTATTCAAAATTGAAAATACCAGTGCTTATTTTTTAAAAAAGACAAATCTCCTCCCCTAGTCAAACTATAGATATTTCTGGTCTACAGTATCGCACTTGTCCTTCTTGCTGAACATTCATTCTGTCCAGAAAGTGTACCACGAAATTCTATGTAAACCAAGGTGCTGACCAGCAAAGAGATCTTTGGCCCTTTGTTGTAAAGCCCAGTAGAAAGCCCTTGTTGCTCTACAGCTCTTAAGAAGACAGCATCTTTGTAATGCAGTGGTTAAAATTGGTTTCCTTCTAGCCAGTGTTCTGGAAATAAGTTCTTGGAAGCATTCATCAGCTTGGGAAACATCTTACAGCATTTTTTTGCTCTAGATATATTCTGCTCGTCTCCTATTCGATCACTCCAAGAAGTAACTTTCCCTTCCTTTCCCTACCTAGTTGGTATTCTGTTTTAACTGCTTGAGATTTTCCACATAATCCCTTCACCTAAATTGTCTCATTAGCCTACATCACTCGGCATCCACTCTTACTTAACTGAAGTGGTTCATTAAATGACATTTCCTCTTAAAAGGCCTCTAAAAACTTAGTCCTCTCTTTAGGAAGGCATGAAGACAAAATGTGAAAGCAAAAAACAACATTCCAAACAAAGGCGGAATTAACACAACTCTTCCAAATGCCACTGCTGAGCAACCTTTCTTTATCTCTTTCCTTTTCTCTACTTTCCTAATAAATCTGTTCCCTTTACATTACAGACACGTAAAGGACATGATGTTTCCCTCCAAATTATTCTGTGTGCTTAAATGGATTAAAAGTAAAGATGTGCTCCAAAAATGTGATTCCAATCATTATGACATTCTCTTCAATGCAGAAGGTTTTGTTAGTCATCAAAATTTTAGTTACGACTATCTCACTAACATCTACAACAATATCAGTCATTTCCAACATGAAGCTAGTAGACACTACATTCAGCTGAAAGACAGATTCTTTCTGAAAGGCTGAGCATATGAAACCAAATGTGGGTGTTTCAAGCTTTCTGGTGTTGCAGCCCTTAATTCAGCAAAACAAGTAAGTATGCAACAAAAGGGACTAAGAACAGGATTAAGTACTTTTGTTGAGTTGGAGCTGCACTGCTAGATCCCAGCTTCAGTTCACTAGACACTGGCTTACTAGACGCAGGTAAGCTAAGAAGGAGCCAGGACTCCTTTAGCTGTAAGAAGCAGTCTTTTTAGCCTTCCATGCCCTCTGGAAAGCTTTAGCAAGCTGCTCCTCCTCCCGCGGAGGTGAGATTCATGAATTCAGAGCCCATTGCGACAGCTTCTCTCTGACACCAGCATGTCTGGGTCTAGCGCCAGAAGCAGCAGCGCGCCCGCGGCGCTGGGCAACGCATGATCAGAGAGTCACCCTCGCTGGTAGCAGCCTCTCATCAAAGCGCTGCTCTTGTCACCTGGGCCAAGGAGGCAGCATGTGGCCTGTTCCTGCAAAATCTATTTCAGTACTTAAGGTGGAAAGTTTTTTTTTTTACACCTTGCAGTCCAGCAAAATCATAAAAATGTATGCTTCCTCTGCCGAGTGATGACTTAGTCTGCTGGCAACAACACATAAAGCCTAGATGTTAGTGAGGTGTCCCCCCAGGACACCACACTGGCGACACCCCTTGAGAGGAAGGTTTGTATTTCCAGGGATAAGCATGGAAAATCAGGTTTAAATCCTTGACATGCAAGAAATACCTGGGTGTACACTTTGGCAAATTATTTTCTTTATCTGTACCTCAGTTGCCCTAAAATAAATGGAGACACATGTACAATGAATGATCTTGACTCATAGAATGACTCATAGAACAACGAATGATTTTGAGATACTGCAGTAGTAGGGGTAAGGCAGGTACTTCACCTGTCCTTACAAACAATATTCTATATAATAGTATTTAAAAACATTTGACATGGACTTTTGTGGATTTAATTTTTACTAAGCTTGTGTCGGATATATTTTTTGTTCTTCGGATAAAATGACAATGAGCATCTATTATTACATGTTTGCATAATGAAGAAATTAATAGCTGGATGCCTTTATTTCCGAAAGATGAGACTGAACAAGATAGCCTTACACAGCTACACTACTAAAAGTAATTCACACCAGGTAATTGATGAAGACAAAAATAAACAGAAATATGGAAAATAAGCCAGAAATAGGATGAATCGACTTCCAGATTATGGAAACAAACATAGAAGTATTAGGGATGTTGTTAAACATTGTTAAATAGGTCAACACGAACCCTTGGGTTCACAAATAACCTTGAATTTAACAGGAAAAGCTGTTCCATTTTAATAATGGAAGATGTATGTCAGCTGACACAAGAACGCAGCAGAAGTTTAATGTTTAAAAAATGAACAGGTATAGTCTTCTGGCTTCAGTTTTCTTTTTCATCCCAGTAATGTCTACTTTCTCATAAGTGCTAATAATTTATGCATTACAATTAAACTTAGAAAATTATGATTAAAACTTCTTTATATTTAGTTACACTAACTTCCTAAAGTTTCAGGGGAGCATTTAAAGGTTAGTTCCTTTATCTGTATGCAACAATGTAGTTTGGAACTTTATGTGAAGCAAGCAAACCTGCATCTAGCTGTCAAAGTTTCAGTGAACAGTATTACAAGGTAATCCCACCATTTTCATGACAACTGAGCAACAAGAGCAATCACAACAATCACAATAAAAGACCCATAAAATGTTACTGTGTGTACAGGTACAGTTATTTCTCTTAATAACTTTAGTAACTGTCCAAGCACATCAGCATGTTAGATATTTCAGGGGGCATTTGTACCTTTCATTGCTGCCATAGGGTATAAGCAGTTAAATCTTCATGGAACCATAAACTAGTGCCAAAAGTTACCATGTCTCTGCAAATATAAGCCATAATATAATATATTTCACATATGCTTAGCGTGACAATCCTGGTGAATGATACACAAAAATAAAAGAGAGCAGCAAACTGACATCCTGCAGAGGACAGCTAGTTAGTAGCTGCCCGCGCTCATAGATAGTAAGGGTCAACAAGGTGGTTGGGGGCTGGAACACATAATGTAGGAGGAGATGCTAGGGAATTACATTTTTTCAGTCTTAAAGAGAGAGATAAGGGAGGAAACATTATTGCTTTCTTCAGCTACTACATGGGAAAGAGAAGAGATGATCGAGCCAGACTCTTTATTAGAGGTGCACGAGATGGGAGGCAATGAAGCTGGAACAAGCTGGAATATCAGAAATTCAAACTAGATATTAAGAAATTCCTTTTCACCACAAGGACAGTCAAACATTGGAACTAGTTACCCAGAGATGCTGTGGGTTCTCCATCCTTGGACATATGTAAAACTCATCTGAATGTGGCCCTGAGCAACCTGATGTATGGTGGCCCTGCTCTAAGCTGGGGTTTGACCAGATGATCTCCACAGGTCCCGTACCACTTGTATTCTACAATTCTAGGAAATGGGTCATAAGCCACCAAAAGGAAGAATACATGGAAAAAAAATAGAAAAAGAGGTTTTCCACATCTCTTCATCTTAAAATGAAGAGTTAATAAACCAGCATCCAGCAGATGAATGGTAAGATCCTACTATTGCTTTAAGATACACTGTTCTATCTGTGTTGTCTTACATTGTTGCCATCACTGTTATATCCATATTGTCAAAAATTCAACACTCTCCAATTACTTTTCTCCTGCCTTCTAGTAACAGACACACTTGAATCAGGGATCTGGAGTTCACATAAAACCTTAGAAATTATACCACTGAAAGCAGCTGTATGTTGGCAGAGGAAAACTCTATGTGTTATAAAGGCCTTTGTCTTCCTCTAATAATTTATTTTTTCTTGAAATAATTTTTTTCTTTATCTCTGAAACAGGGTCACAGCAGACATTCTGAAAAAAAACCCCTTCCCTACTAGATTATTTCAGATAATGTTTTACAAAGCATTATACATAATAAGAATGTCAAAGATCAGCAAATTGTTCCAATGGACTTTCCATCAAATTATGTTTACAATTACTGAGAGGTTAGATTTGCAAAGAAATGAGCTGACATTTCAGCATTCTGTGGCAATTGCAGTATTTTCAGTCTGAGGATTTCAGTTTTATGGCCAGCTTGACAAAACTAGCGTAATTCTGTTTTTCTCAGATATATCTAGGTTTATTTATAGCAAGGTCAACTCATTTGAAATCTCTTGTATCTCTTTACTCACTAGAGAAATTGTCATGCAAGTAAAACTCTGGATGGTGTTGCTTCTCTGTAATAGCAGGGAGTAAGAAACAGCAACCACAGAAATTGCTTCTCTGCCTGTCAGACTTGATATTCAATGCACAAAACATTTCATAGATAAAAATATACTGCAGCTTATCTCCATGTAATAACAGTGAGCACGCATCTTTCAAAGCACACTGTAGGCCCCAAACACAGCAGGGGCTCTGATGGGACTACCACATGGAAGCCCTCATCTAACAATCTGACAACTAAATATGTGGCCCAAATCTTCTCCACAAATCTGGGGAGATAAAATCCTGCTGCAAAAATTCTGATCTGAAATTTCCCTCCACCCCCAAATTCTGTGGGAAAACGTTCTGGAGTGCACCAGCCATCTCTCTTTTCCTCCTGCTCCCCCCAGTCCCTTCCTCTTTGGTAATTTGAGTTCAAGGAGAGGAAAAGTTCTCAGAAAATCTGCTAATGACATAGTATCCCAACTATACTTAGGAGTGTGCTTCCACATAGTTTTCTGTGTCTGCCACAGCTCTAGCACCGTCCTTCTTCTCTGTTACTTTTTCATGAAAGATGCTCATACAGCTTCAGCAAAGCTGTCATTTAAAATGAATTCCCCAGTGCCACAAGCATCTGCACAAATCCCGTTATTGCTTTGTTATTGTGTTGTCGTTAATTCCTGCTATTGCTTTGGAAATTAAGAAGTTTTCCTTGTCCCAAAAGTAGGTTCCACGAGACCCCTTGCATCTTTTTCTATTCAATGCTACTGTGTGCTCAGGATGAGAACCAAACGCGCATTTAAATCTCTCTAATACATCTTAGGTCAAATCTGAGCAACACAGTCTTGAAGTGTGTTCACAAAAGCATGGCTTAAGCCATTTAAATGACAGCGAAACAAACGTGTGCCTGAGGAGCATATCCTTGGATAACTAACATGCTGTACCATGCATGCCTAGAGGTAATACTGTTTTGGCTGAGCTGATCATCTGTGTACCTGCCTGCCCCATAAAGTTGTTTTAAATTCACAAAGTAGGTGTCTCTAGCCCTAAGTTGCCTGAGGGCCCAATTGATTTGTTTTACCTCAAGAATGTTAAATACACACTTGAAAACGCTGAATTCAAATCAAATTGTACTGCCCACAGACAATTTTATTCAAGATGCAACGTGAAGAGGAGCAGAATCATTATGTTTCACTAGGGGGTGGAGATTATCAGGGAATATTAAAATAAATACAATTCTAGCATGTATGAAAGAGGGTGAAACCCCATGAAAATCATAAGGACACCAACACAACAAAATTACATGCCATGGCCATGACCACCTTCGCACTATGAGACAGAAATTAAGTCAAGTCCCCAGAAGCCAATAGTCATGTTATCTGAGAGGCAGGGGTTTGCGACCTTAAGAAAGCACCACTCTGAATGGAACTGGCTTGGAGCGTAGGTAGAGTGAACACATGAGTTATTGTTATCCGAAGACCAGCTTGAAATGTCTAATTCTGCATTGTCCTCCTCTACTATAGCTGGCTGCCTAACATCATGCACTGAGTACCAGATTGCCTCTTCTTTGGCCTCCTCCTCTGTTGACTAGGTGTTCCTAGAAAGGCAAATTCCTCCTAGGCAAAAAACTCAGAAGATGGATGAAGTGACATATCTCTCGCCTCGTCTCCCTTTCACGCGTGAGCAAGTGCATGCTGACCAGAAGTGGTATGATTTGGCCTTGGGCATGATCAAAATGTCCCGGCATTCCTGACAAGATATAAACTACTTTCAGCTGGGTCATTCCTCGACAACACTTCCTCTATGAATGAACTGGAACACTGTATTGGAATACATCGTATATGAAGGATAGGGTGTCACTAATGTGTTCTGCTACTTACTGTAATGATTAATTTGATTCCTGACTGTATGTTCAATAGAATACAGACATTCCATTAAAATTTCTCTCTTTCATCTTTTCAGAGGTGTGTACTTCTGACGCAGCAGTTGATTAGAACATAATGTTTTTAAGCACATTTACATTTAGTTCATAGAGTACATTTACGTTCACGACTACTCAGTTTAAGCAACGCCATTTTAGCATCTTATGACAGGAATTTATAATTCGTTGACTAATTTTCTATACTGTTAACATTTTTATGGGAACACAGGAAAATAGTGTATGTGAAATCTTCTTGCAAAGTTTTCTTCTAAGCACTGGGTTTTTTTTTACAGAATTTATTTTCTAGTAACTAAAAGAAAATCTGGAGAAGCTAAGAAACACAGTCAAATGTATATCACATTGTCTAGTGTTGCTTAAATTTGTTCTTTGAAACATCTGTTTTTCAAGCTTTATTTACCTGTGTGGTGATATTCAGACAAATTGCTGCAAGACTGTTTTGCCAGAAGAGATGTCTGTCATTTCACGGAACAGATGCAGAGAAAATAAGTTGACTTGCCTTTTGCTGAAATATGCTGGAAACAAAAGTTGCCCAAACAAAACAAATGCTTTGGTTTTCCATTACGTCCATGAAGAACTACACCAGCCAACCCTTTAAATAAATGCTGTCATGACAGAGCCCCTCATCAGAGGCTTAAACATGAACACTTTAACATTGTGTATGCTTCATGCTTGCTTTACTTCAGTGTCTAAGGATGCAGGCTTTCTCCAATCTGACTCGATGCACGTTTCAAGCTTTTAAGTACTTTAAACAACTTAAAACTACTACTAAGGGTTGTTGGCTGACAGACATATTTCTCAGCCAATAGAGACTACTTCTGGGACCTTCTTTGTGTGCAGTGTGGTCGAAGATGTGTTTCTTCTTCATAGGAAGAATACAGAAAATGCTCTGAAAAGCACTGAACAGGTATTTATCTCATGCACATTTTTACGTCGTGGCCTGGCATGTATTTAAACACAGTATCATCAAGAAGTCTTCTTGAACCAAATTTATAATCTTTAATGGAGGTCTGTGACATAATCTCAGAGCAGAGAACAAACTTGAGGAAGTATGCGCAGCCTGGCGGGAAAGAACAACGCTTGTGCTGGTACATCGGCAGCGGCGAAGCCCAAGCAGTAGAATTTCAGGAAGGATAATATTTATTATTTCAAATCACATAATTTGGCGTAATGCTTTTTTATGGACTGGTCATTTTTTAAACACCAGACACCAGACGCCTATTACAGAAATCCTTGTTTAAAATGCTGACATGTGAAGGAAAATATTAAAAAACTAAATATGTTTAGTCCATAAACTCAAACACAGAAACAAATACTGAGGCAATTGCTAGAGAAAGCCTCTTCTATTGACTCCCAGTTCTCAGAATCTGACTTCAAATTATTCCACCTCTTCATATGCCAACAGCAATATAGGATGATACTGAGGATTACTTGAGGAGTAAAGTACCATACAGTGCAAGAACTTCAGAGCATTGCCTTTTAAAGAAGCAGCAATGTGTATGGGATCCATGACACATTGAAAGTACCAGTTCAGGGGGCTGCTTAAAGAGAAAAAAATGAATGTTGTGAAACACTCCTATACAACACTTTGAAATGTCTCATATGTGCCTTTTGAGGAAACATAAAAAATAGTGGCTGTGATTGCTTTCTGTAGCTGACAACAGCATTTTGATATCAGATCTTTCTTTTTTGAGGTAGAACCTGTGTGAAACAAGCAGCCGTGCATCAAAACCAAAATATTCTTCCAAAGAGCCACAAGAAAGACCTAAGACATAAAAGGACTGATAATTATAACAGCACAAACATAATGAGCTCTGACTGTAATTGATGGTGAGCTGAACTGTTCTTTCAAATCAAAAAATCAAACTTCATTTTCAACATGTTTAGGGAGAGTTATTCTCATGCTAACAGTTTAATAGTTTTTTTATACCTAAATTGTACAGGAACCTTTTATTCCCAGAACACCCTGAAAACTAGATGATTCATTTCAATAGGTTATGCCTCGTGAAACATTTTAAACAAACTTGAAAATCAATTATAACAAAAGAGATGTTACATTGGTTGTGTAAATTTTGGAAAAAGCAAAGCCATGCTTTTCTTCACAGCATGATGTGCCTATTAACATCTTTGATACAAGAATATAAATAAAATTTTTTAAGAGATTTTAAAGAAACAGAAGAGACTGGAAAGACTGGGAAAGAGGGAAAAGAATCTGCCCTATGAACACAAACCTCTTTCCTTCCATTTTTCCCATAAACAGTGGGAACACTTTATGAACACTTTTGTTCATAAACAATTTTGAATCATAGAGATGCAGCCATGCCCTCTGATTTGTGGTACCTTCTACATGACAGAACGATCTAAAATTCAGCAGAAGGAGTTTCTGTGCCTGTGGATTAAACTGACCAGAACCAAGAAAAAGTACTGGATATATTTATTGTCTCTATGTGGTAGAGATAGGGAAAGGAAAGGCAGATCTTCAGAGGTTCCTTAAATGAACGATGAATTAAAATGAGCATGCCCTTCTCTTAGTTACTGCTGTTGTTATTAGTAGTAGCAGTAGGAGTACCAGCTTTTTTTTTACATATGTGGGTCTTTTCCAGCCAAAACGATTATGTGATTCTGCGATCATTCGGCGAAATTAGAATTAGTGTTATAAACCTGTCTTGTGCTTTCTTCCTCCAAATGCTGTTACACATTATTTAAAAGAAACTATAAGGGATTCTTTAAATAGTGATAAGAAATAAGACACGTCTTTCTCTGGATTGCACTATTGCCCATTTCTATTCTTACGGCACTGAAAAACAGACGCGTACCAACAGTGAAATAGAATACATCTTTGTATATCCCTGTGCATTTTTTATTTTCTACTTGAACACCACTAAATGACAGACTGAGCTTTAGGAAATGCTCCTGTTTCCTTGGTGTGCAAAACGCAGCCCGCTGGTGCACAGAACTACTGGGTCCTTTCCCCACATTTTGAGAGCTGCCTCCTCCTAAAAAGGGAACCAGCTCTGAACTTTGCCCTGTTCATCCGTCATAACAGTCAAAACGGCGATGGCACAACTGAGCTCATGGGTCCTGCTTCACATTTTGCGTGTGTTCCTAGGTATTTAATGTTATCAAACAGAGGATGCAGAGGCATGAAATGACTTCCTCTTTGAGAAGAGTAAGGATAGGAATAGCTACGATGGTAAAACTCAGCTCCTGTTAAGTCAGCAGGAAACTTCAACTAGCAAAACCAGACTTCAAGCCAGAATATTAGCCAATGCTCTATTCACTGTTGTATGATTAGCAAAAAACAGATGGGCAAACAATACATACTTTAGGATGTTTCTCCATTTTTTTTTCTTTCTTTCCCCTATTAGTTCGTTGCTTTGCTGTTGCTAAATTCCTTTTGTTTTCAAAGAATCTCATTTTCTGTCCATTGAAGGAAAACTGAAAAGTAGTGAGAAAATGATGGGGCAACTAGGCAGGTAAAATCCTTGTAAATCCTACTCCGAACTGCTTAATATTCTGAATCCCTACTTCAGGGAGATGAAAACCCTGTTGGCATAGTCTGAGTTGCACTGATGTCTGAGCAGGAAGAGTTTACTGTAGATTTGGAAGCTTGACTTGTTAAAAAAAAAGGAAAAAAGAGCAAGAAATTAAGATTCCTCTGTTATGCTGGGGTTTTCTACAACACAAGCCTCACTGATAAACAGAAATATAAACAAACAGAAATTAGAAGCATTAGAAATGGTCACAAACTGCTGAAGGTCTCTATTTGATTAGTATTCAAACTACTAGCAAACCATCTAGCTCATTTTGATTCATTATGAAACATTACTGGAGAAACAGAAAAATAACATAATTCCTAATGATTAAGACTGCCATTATGTATATTTGTATAGGCATCAGATTCTTTTCAAGTTGTTGGGACCAAGCCAGGATTTCAATTTTTGCCTGAAGCAGGCAAGAGACTCTGCTGAAATGAAACTTTAACATCCCTAGTGCAAACAAAAGCATGCCTTAAGCGTGTATGCTCAGTTCAATTGCTTGAATATACACACAGAGGCAGAGTCTTCTCTGCATCATCTAGTGGAACAGAAGTGCTGTTATATGTTTGCTATATATTCTTTAACATACTTCAAGCATCTTATGTATTACTCCAATTGTAGCACTCTATTAAGCTGTGGTATCACTTTTTTTTTTCTTTAGCAAAAGAAAATATAATTAGTACATACTTAATGGATGGGCCGGGAATCAACTCTGTACCTGCTTCACCCACCCACCCTAACTCCCTCAAACAATCCAAACCTGAATATTCCTTCACATATTCAATGTAACATGCACAATTTTTCATACATGGAGTTACTTGTTTAGATTCACAGGGCTTGAGCACCGTAAGCTACTGTTATTCAACAGCCTTCACTGATGTGTAGTAGCAAGGAGCCTGCTCAGGGTATGTAAAACTGGATCATTTGGATGAAAATGTCTACACAGATCATTAACTTCTACCCGTTGACGCCTCTCTAGTTGTTTCCAGTGATTCTTCTCTCACTCATAAATGGGTGAGTATTGACAAAGGAGAGTAAAATCTAGGTGCTTTTAAATTTTCAGGGCTAAAAGTCACTGTTGCTGATTTACAACTAGATGTTAATGAACTGTGCTTTCTCCTGCCTAGGTATCAGAGGGAGTAGGCTGGACTGACCAGGATACGTAACCTCTTAGCAGCCAGAGTTTCACACCCGGCATTTCAGTAAAAGCGGAAATTGAAAATGGCATGCTAGTAAGTGACAAGAACTGCAGCAGCTTCATTGCTGGCCTACAGTGGGGGCACAGCTTGGGACCTAGAGAGGACTATGCCTCTCCTTGCTCTCTGCGGAAAGAACCAGAACACAGCTTCACCTGGGTGCCAATTTTCAGTGCTTACTCTTTCAAGACAACAAGCTATAAGAGCTCTGTTGATGCATCTGAGGTCTGAACAGCATCATCTTTGCTACGTGATCTTCCTAGGAGTTCTCCTGAACATGAAAATCACCCTGAATTTTACACATATTCCCAGGATGAAAAAGGCCATTGAAAAGCCTCTAAGTACATAGCCCTTTTTGCCAGGGCAAAAAAACCCCAACCAACACACCACAAAACCCCACCACATTAATTATTTTCTCCAACTCACTATATAAGATCCTTATTTTTATGCCCTCATTTGTGGATTTTGTTAACTTCTGAACATAGAAGCATGTGGGGATTTTTCGTGGGAAAGACAATGCATAGCTATAAATTATTCACAATATACTTCACGCTCATATAGATCTGCCTTCATTGGTACTACATTCAAATTTAGATTTGTGTAATGATCACCAACTTACTCTGATTTTGTAAGAACTGTACCAAACGTTTTACCTATGTTTGCTGTGGTAAATGAACTCCGATACGGATAGCAGCACATTTACATGGTTTGTACATCAGTAAGGTTTTAACAGTACATTATACTACTAGAAGATTTAGTTTAACCACATTGGATTAAGATAGAGGGTTATAATAGTTGTGGTATTTTTACCCATGGTTATAAAACTGAATTTGTATTACCCCTCTATATGCTTTATGTTTCCTATTCCTACCATTATTATAATGTATGGTCTTTAAGTTTCCCCTACTACTTTGTTTAATTGTGGAACCATTACTGATATTACAACCCTGAGCCACCCATACAATATTTCTTTACACATACATGGTATTTGAGACTTGTATGTTTATATTAGTGCTATTGCCAATTAGTTTGACAGTCATTTTACCACTTAACTGACACAGTATCTGGCCACGGAGAAACATTATTTTTTCCCTTATAGCAGTAAGAGTCACATCTGATGAGCATTCTCTGTGTTAGGGTACCTTTTTTCTGATAAACTAAATTATATAGTGGGATGAGTAAATGCCTTTTTCATCTGTAATTTGTATTTGCATTATCAGGAAGGAGGAAAACTCATAACTTGGGGTTTATGATTTTATAATTTCATTGAAACTATGGGACTTGGCAATAAAGAGTTTAAATTTGTAATTCATTTTTTTAGGATGTGTTACATCACTCTTATTTATGTCAATAACAGGGGAATGAAGCCACACTCTCAAACATCTCCGTCTCCTTCATGACCATTAGACTTTTATTGGGCTTACTTCCGAATAAAATCTTAAATTTAGGGGAAAAACTTGCAAATTCTGTAACAGTAAAAGAAAACACACTTGATTCAAAAGCATCCTTCAGGAAAACACAAAGTACTTTACTGTTATGAGTACACGCATTATCAGTTGCCCATTTACTTTTATGTTTTCAGGGTTGAGGCCTAATTAAAATACACTATGGCATCTTAAAAAAATTTTTTTCAGTGACAAAAAGTTCCAGGATTTGCTGTTTTTCACAAGCCTTCAAACTCAGCCCTGTCCTAGTCTTTAAATTCTACACAGGTAGATAAATGCGACTTTGTAAAAATAATCTTTCAAAGCATTATAGACTACTTAAACAATCTAGCTTTACTAGGTTATAGCAAGAGAGATGCCAATGGAAACTTCAACTGCTTTTTTCTTCTTACCAGACAATAAGAAAGAAATGGTTTTGGTTTAGAGTTCCAAACAATGTACTCAAATCACAGATACATTTCCCAGGTACAGCTAGAGCCACAGCAGGCAGGATGACAAAAATGTTCCCATGTTGCATGAAGACATTTCTCCGGCAGGCTTTGTTTCTCCCTGTTAAACCTCATTTTGCCAAAAAATTATAGGAAGCCTCTTCTAAAACTATTACAAGCCAATACAAATTTCTGAATGGTCACTTCATGAGAAAAACAGGGACAAGGTAGTTCTTGAAAATCTTGATGATACGTGTAATCATCACTGACTTGGTCTGATTTTGTAAGATTTGTGTCAAGTGATTTTTACCTATGTTTACCGTGGTAAGTGAACTCTGATACGGATAGCAGTATATCTACATTGTTTGTACATCGATAAGGTTTTAATATTAAATTATATTCTTAGAAGATTTAGTTTAACTAAATTGGATTAAAGTAGAGGGATATTATGGTTCTGATCTAGTCATAGAATCATAGAATCATAAAATCGTCTACGTTGGAAGGGACCTTTAAGATCATCGAATGCAACCATTAACCTAACACTGACAAGTCCACCACTAAACCATGTCCCTAAGCACCACGTCTACCTATCTTTTAAATACCTCCAGGGATGGTGATTCAACCACTTCCCTGGGCAGCCTGTTCCAGTGCTCGACAACCCTTTCTGTGAAGAAATTTCTCCTAATATCCATCCTAAACCTCCCCTTGTGCAACTTGAGGCTGTTTCCTCTTGTCCTATCGCTTGGTACCTGGGAGAAGAGACCGACCCCCACCTTGCTACAACCTCCTTTCAGGTAGCTGTAGAGAGCGATAAGGTCTCCCCTCAGCCTCCTTTACTCCAGGCTAAACAACCCCAGTTCCCTCAGGCACTCCTCGTAGTCATCTAATATTTTAGTATTTTTATCTGTGGTTATTAAATTAATATAGTCCAATTTCCTTTTCTTAACATTGCAACAAAAATAGCCCTGTAGTCTACAGTTATCTCAGTCAATAATCTAACAGTTATAAAGACCTCTGTTGATTTAACAATTTTATTATTTTTAATAATAATTAAAACTATGATTTGAGGTTGTTACATTTTGATTCATTTAAATGATGATCAATTTTGCATTTTTTTTTCCTATGCAGAAAAATGTTAGAACATAGGAATGGGTGTACTAGATCAGAAAACACCACAATCTAGTCCAATTTCATTTATAACTAGAAAAAAAATGCAAGACATAAAGTTCCTCCTTGTTCACTCACCCATTTTCCAACTCCAGAGCCTAGAAACTTTCTGCATTGGTGACTGTATTCACATCATTCACTTTTTTAACGTCATTTCTAATTTAATTTAACTGCTACCACCTCTCTTTCCAGCTATCTCTTTTCCAAGCTGAAGCGTGCTAGTCTGTTTAATCTCTCTTAGCACAGACACCATTTTCAAACACGAGCCATCCTTCTCAAAATTTTTTTTCTCATTGCTATCATATCTTTTTGATGCCGGATAACCAGAACTTCATGCAGTATTTCTGATGCAGAGGTGCAGTATCAAGCATGTAAGGCACACCATAAGGTGCACTATTTAAGGTGCACCGCAGATTTATACAATGACGTGGCAGTCATTTCTATTTGGGTTTCTACTCCTCTCCGGCTGGTGCCACCATAGAATCATAGAATATTCATGGTTGGAAAGGACCTTTGAGATCATCGAGTCCATACACACACAAAAACAACCCCTACAATCTCTGCCACTAGAGCATGCCCCGAAGTGCCACATCTAGACGTTTCTTAAATACCTCTAGGGATGGTGACTCAACCACCTCCCTGGGCAGGCTGTTCCAGTGCCTGACCACTCTTTCAGTAAAGTAATTCTTCCTAATATCTAACCTAAACCACCCCTACCGCAACTTCAGACCATTTCCTCTGGTGCTGTCATTATTCACCTGGGAGAAGAGGCCAACACTCACCTCTCTCCAACCTCCTTTCAGGTAGTTGTAGGGGGCAATGAGGTCTCCCCTCAGCCTCCTCTTCTCCAAGCTAAACATGCCCAGCTCCCTCAGCCTCTCCTCATATGACCTGGTCTCCAGACCCCTCACCAGCCTGGTAGCTCTCCTCTGGACACGCTCCAGCACTTCAATGTCCCTCTTGTACAGGGAGGCCCAGAACTGAACACAGCACTCGAGGTGAGGCCTCACCAGTGCCAAGTACAGAGGCACCATCACTTCCCTACTCCTGCTGGCCACGCTATTCCTGATACAAGCCAGAATGCTGTTGGCCATTTTACCTGCCTTTCTATATTATCACTGAATCTTGACTTGTTTTCAAAGAACTATCTGCAATGATCCAAGATGTCTTCACAGAGTATTATCAGCAGCTCACTTGGACCTCACATTCACTCTTCAAGTGTGTACAGCTGCATTAGTTTTCTAGCACCAACGCATCACTCGCATTTATCACTTTTACTATTTCCATTGGATTGCTTCTGCAACTGTGCATTGCGATTCTACAAAATTCCTAAGTTAGTTAAATGTGACATGCCCGTAACGGTCACGTCTTTTTGTTTAGCAGCCTCTCCCTGCACAGTGCAGTCCAGCTCTTCCTCCTCCTCCTCCTCCTCCCTCTGCTTGGCAGCCGTCCTTTCTCTCCCCAGCGAAGCGCAAGAGCGCTGTGGGGTTAAATGACTGTCAATGACACAGCAGGGCCCTATGACTTGTTCCTTGGTAGTGAAATAATTAATAGCACTTCAGATAGCAAACAAAACACTTTTGTACTATTCACATCCTTGAAATATCTCAAGTTATTTTACAAGTGGCTTGTGAAAATAGCACTACTGGGCAGGAGGGGTAAAGGGGGATTATTCCCTTAGTATGCGAAGGAAAAGTACGCATAATCTCTGGTAGACTTCCATAAATACTCTGACACTGAAAATTATAAATCTTTCATAATTTTATCTTAAAAGTGATTTCAGAGGTTATGTGAATTGCAAAGTAATTGTATTTTTGTTAAATACTCTCACTACACAAAAGATCTGTGAAATGGGAATGGGGACTGTTCAGATACGAGCACATAGTTTTAATTTATTTAAATTTCTGTCATAAAAATTCAGTTGTACTATTGCTGCCCAGTAGCAGTAACATTTAGCATTAACTACTATGCTACTGTAGATGTTCAGATATATATTTTGAAAACAAGTAAAAATTTGAAATCCTATTACTTTTTCTTTCTTTGAAGCGGGTTCTGTGGACACTTCAGACAGAATTCAGGCCTTATCTTAATATTCACACCTTATCAAAGTTGTGAAGTGTTACATAAAATGAGCAAATAGAGTAAATGCTTGATAAGTGCATAACAATATAAATGCTTTAACCTTATCATGAAAATTATTTATCTATAATAACACAGACTGAGTGCCAAGAAAAAAGAACAAACCAAAACCTCATTTTTGTTCTACTTGTCTCAGTATGCAATGAATGAGTGAAAAAAAAAAATCAAATTAATGGAATATTTGGGCATGATTATGTCGCAGTGCCTGTTATACAACCTTCCAAATAAACTTTCTTAAATCAAGCTCAAAGAACGGGGTTTAGTGCTAATGTTAAATATGGTCCTAATGTCCCAAAGCCACTCATGTTTTTGACTTAAAAAACAGATGTAGCTTCCCTGATTTCCATGGCTCAAAACACAGAGCTTTTGCAGGATCGGGCTGGTATCTGCAGCCTGACTAATGCCATTTGGCCAGAAGACACAAAATCACAGATCATAGGAAGGCCCCTATCAAACTGCTAACAGTAATGACACACGGCGTGATTATGTAGTCACAAACTAATTCAATTAGCATGAAATTATAATGTATGTTTAACGTCATGTAAAACCAACGCAAAGTTCGTTCTTACGATTGCAGCACAGGCCTGAGAAAAAGATAGCAGCTATAAAGTTTAGACTGAATAACACCGCTAGACTGCAAGCCCCATTCTTTCTAATGCTTTTGCCCTACTATGTATGTAAGTAGTGCTTCCAATGCAGCACAGCTCTGCTGCTGATACATCGTTTTGGTTTTGATTGCTGAAAGAATAGCTGTGGAATGCAGTCAGGATTAGTTCACATTCCTGCAACGGTTAGTGGTCATCATGTATTTGATGATACTTATTGCCACAATCTTAAAAAAGCACTTTTTTCAGTGCTACATACTTTTATTTCTATGTTTTAATCTGTATTTTTCTTTCACTGAGATACAGGCAATGCAAAGACAGTAATTAATGCTAATGAAATATCAGAGCATAAAACTGAGATCTTAAGATACAAGATGCCGATGGAAAGAATAAATCTATTGACAAAGGTCAATTAATTAAAAATTAAATAAAGAACAGGCTTTTTTGACAGAAAATAGATAATCTTGGAAAATTCCAACACATTTACTATATTCATTAATGACTAAATCATCCATAGTTATTTTTGACCAAGATCTGAAGCTAGAAGTTAGTTTTTAGTTGTTGTTCAGGACTAATAAAGCTGATTTTTGGAACTCTCAACTGACCAAGACTAACTCTGAGAACATTTGACTGCCATTTTCATTTCTCCCCTTTCCAGAAGACTTCATTTTAGCATACTGTTAATATTGCAATATGGCTAAAATAACTGCACTTTTCCAACATTAGTTTTTTGAGCACTGTATAAATTATCATCTACCAACCCTTATAAAGAGAATTAAAACAGCTTTTTGAAGCATTAAATACACATATACAGAAGGAATACAGCAACAGATGGGGAAACCTATGGCTGTAACACTTCTAAACGATTGTGTGTCTTTTTTTTAAATTACACTATATTATTTCAAAGCTTGACTCCTTTGGTTATAATTTATTTGGAAGGAAAGATGACCTAGATTTTCATGTGTGATAACTTAGATCATGTGTGATAACTGTGTGTAAAACCTAGATCTTTTCAAGAAGGGAATTGTCCAAATCCTTTTAAACACTGACAGGGATGAGGCATAGACCACCGATCTCTCCAAGAAGCCGGTTCCAAGTGTTTGACCACCCTCTCAATAAAGAAATGTTTCCTAATGTCCGGTCTGAATCTCCCCTGGTGCGGCTTTGAACCATTCCCATGCATCCTACCACTCGATACTGGGGAGAAGAGACCAGCACCTCCCTCTCCACATCCCCTCCTCTGGAAGCTGGAGTGAGCAATGAGGTTGCTCCTCGGCCTCCTCCAGACTAGACAAACTCAGAGTTGTTAGTCACTCCTGAATTTGATGAATTAATGCCAATTCTAAGACTCTGAATTTACATATGGGCATATCCAAAAATACTTCCTGAGGTAAATTACTTCCCTTTTAAAATCAGGTAATCGATAATAAACATGATATAACTAAAAGGCATGTGATAATAACAAAAAGTGTGATAGAGAAATAGAAGGCTGAAATGGACGACAATAGGAAATTTGGAGAGGTTACTATGCACAGAAGATTTTAATGAATATGAAGTCACTCATTTTCTTTCATTTCTCCAGCTTTGTTTCTCCTATTGCCTTCCTCAACCATCTGTTTGGCCAATGATGGACCCATTCAATTTCAGACACCTGTGATTTTAAACACTCATTAAAAGTTTACTCCGTGTTTTACACTTAAGTTCGTGAAAGCATGAAGAATTATCAGCACCATTCTGTAGCCATCAAGTCAAAAGAGAGATATGGGTTTAAAATATGTCCAATCCAAAAAAACCCTAATCAGATGATCCCAAATGGAATGAAGACTGCATTGTGTATGATCTTTGTTTAAAGCACCTGCTAGCTGCTGAGCATGCTTAATTTTCATTTACATTGAGATAAAAAATGTGATTTAGGCTTGTGCTCAAATACAGAACTAAGCTCAAATGCTGTCATGCATCCACCACAGACTCAGAGAATTCTTCACAAAATGGTTTATTATGTTAGGATTTTGAAAGTTGTTCAGACAGACTAGAAACTGGAACAGTACAAACAGGGTTAGTAGACTGTAACATAAAACAACTCAGATATATTTTCAACAGTAAAAAAAGGGGAAAAAAATCCTTTTTTTTTCCTGAATACTTTCCTGAATACAAGAAAATACTTTCCTGAAAGTATTTGAGCAGCATTAACATCCTAAGTCCTAGAATCTGCTCATTGTGTTCTGTCTTCAGAACAGACAGCGCAACAGTTCATCACTTTTTTAATAAAACACACACGTTAGAAAATGGATTTTAGACTGACCTATGTGTTTTTCTTATTATGAACATTATTTATTCTGTTATTATATACAAGCGCATGCAAGCATTGCCTATAAAAACAGAAGAAAAAGCTTCCTGCCCTTGAACTTTCCTGATGTTCTTAATTTCTCCATAACACTGCAAATATACCAAGAGCAAGACAGTTTGCACTGAGTACAACCCATCCGATTTTATTATGGTGCTGAAGGCAACGATACACACCTCTGAATTTCTCTTGTGTATTAATTATTCCCCTGACTGCTTATTTGGTTGAGAAGGATTTAGAATCATGTAAAAATCCTACAGTTTACTCGTATTTCATAATAAATACAGAGAAGCACACTCTGCATGGGAAATCGAAACTAAAATCTCTGAGTGTCATAGTAGCGATTTGCAGCAGATTTTTCCACAGAAATTATTTGGTAAGAATTAGTGGATGCTACTCAAAAGCACCAGGAAGTAAAAAAGCGGACACTTCAATCACACAAAAACAATTAGCACACTTCCCCATAGTCATGCTATAATACAGGGACTTACAATAACAATAACAACCAAAAAGTCCCATAGGGACTAGGAATCTATAAAACCACTCACAAATTACTTGGCACAAGGTCTTGTGGTGGAGGAGAGCCAGCCTGATTGTAATAAAAGACTAATTTCTTCTTAGCATTACTAACTTCAGAAATATTGGGAACAGATGCTTCAGAGATGAACTGGAGGGATGGGGCTCTGTAATCAAGCAACCTTAAAAATCTGAAATAAACCAGGGCTGCTATTGTTTCGTAAAACACACAGCTTCTCTAAAAAAACAAAACAAACAAACAAAAACAACCAAAAAAAAGACAATCTGACATATGGATATTCATGTACAATAGCAACCCAACACTCATACTAACGAAAATGCATTGTAGGGGATAAACAAGTTCAGGACTGATGGCAGTAATTGTGCCAAAGAATCTCAAAGTGTGCCCAAGAATGTAATTCAGCCCAGGAACAGAGTGAATTCCTGCACTGGAGGCAGTAATTGAGTCAAACTCAAACCTAAACATTAACCATGTTCCTCCAAGGTCTGTATTGACGACTACACCAAAAGAAAAAAAAAAAACAACAAAAAAGTGGAAAGGCTTTACAGGTTAACCTTCTATGATGTTTCCATTCTCTAACTAATTAATATAGTCCTATAAGCTAGCTTCCGTCAAGTGTGTTCAGGGACCTGGTCCAAAGTCAATGCTAAAGACTGATAGGGCACTTTGAATTAATTAAAATGAAAGTTGTCTCTTCTCTGTAGGGTGCTGAATGCAGTTCATGACCTGCCGTGTATACAGTAGAGACTTGTTAGCCATGAGAAAAGAAGTATATAAAGTAAATAGAACAGCTTCCTTAAATTGTCAGTCTTGGAGATTTGTCAGTCTTGCGGATTTTTCTTTTTTTTTTTTTGACTACCCATAACATATTCTCATAAAGATTTATATTCTGGCCTTTGTTGCCCAGGATTCCTGTCTCTTACCCTTTATGCTGGAAAAGGAAATTGTATATTAACGTAAATTGCTATTCCTGATACCTCTTTCCCTTGACTGATGGTTTTCTATTACAGGCTTGCAAGAATTCAGGCTGGAAAGAAACCCAAGCATCTTGATTGAAAGGATTTGATACATTCTTTTCAAATTCATGCTATCTAAATCACAGCAGGATGACTTGTAATCAAAGTTTTTCAAAAAGAACATAAATTTGGGGAAAAGGAAAAGGCCATTCAGCCCATTGCAAGTCATCTTGGTTAACACAGTTCCTCCAGAATAGTATCTCCCTTCTTCTTTAATGACCCCAGTGCCTCCAATTCCAAACTTGGCTCAGTAGGCTATTGAAAAATTGTATTTCTCTTTGAGTGAAAAGTACTTCCTTGTGTTGGTTCTGAATTTCATTTTTTTCAGTCACTTCCATTTGTGCCTTCCCGTTCAGTCTTTTATACTCAGCCAAACAGTGAGTCAAGTGTTATTGAATAAGGTTTTCCACCCTGTATTTCTCAGAGTAGATGAGTTTGTAATTCTCTCTTTCTCAATTTTTACGATGAAAAAAATGAACTCAGCTGTGATTAGGTACAGTCATTTACGGTACCGTACACTTCAAACCAGACTTCCGCTTCTTTTCTCTAAGCTGTGTTTAAGCTAATCTTTTAAAACATTGATATTCGATTTTTTCACCTTTTTTCACTTCAGCTTTGTTGATTCTGCTTTTCTGCACCCAATGTGACAGCCACACTGCCGCAAAATATTAGCCTTCAAAGACTTTTGGTTTCAAATCTTAAATAATAGAACTACGGCAACGCTCTCTTCGTATTTCTAGTCTCTCTCCCTCTCTTAGTTGTAACAAGGAAACACCTTTTCACCCTACTGTCAGAAGCACAGTGCAGCTGAGACATGCACCACCGCCGCAGCAAGCCCCGCACCTTCAGCGTTTTGGCACGGTGCGCGGAGATGTGCAAGGCACGCACTCGGCATTCTGCTCTAGAAACACACCTGTGTCATCCTGTTACTCATGATGTACAACTTGCATTGAAAATAACCCACATAAAGTACAGCATCCCATACAGGGGCCCCAGATGGGTCTGAGAGGAGACCCAGGCCAAGGACTACGTACTGATGCTTCTGCCGGCTTCCAAGGGAGCTACTCCTGGGAAGCATGCATACGAGCCGCCCTCTCCAAGAACCATGGCACCCAGTTTTCTCCGCTGCCCTCTCCAAGAACCATGGCACCCGGTTTCCTCCATGGTGTTGTCTCCAAAGTCAACACAGAACAGACACCCAAAATTGCTAAGGCAGCAAAAAAGGCGGATGGCTATGAAATCTATTTCAATGCTCTGAAAAATGCTAAAATATTACCTTAAGAATACCCCTTTTTGCATTCCCTATCTGAATAAACTCACATGCAAAAATTACCAGGTCAGATTAAATCGTCTCCAAAGTCAGTCTTTGTAGATTTTGCTTTTATTTTATTGTTCTGGGGAATGCAGTAGCTTCGAGTTTTGCCAAGGTCATCTTTCATCCAAAAAAGCCTTAATATAATTAGTATCAATTCTGTATTTTGTGAGGCTCACACTGGAAGTTATTAACTGTGTTTCAAGTGGAGTGTCAGAGAAACCAAGGGCAGAGAGAGTAATCTTTTCAGCTTCAAAGGCACAGTTGATGACTTTAGTTCACTGGTTAGTGAGAAAGACGTGCATTTTTTATTAAAGGTGTTAGCAATAAATTTGAAACTATAAGCACTTTTCTCTCTTTTTCTTTCCTTTGCTCATTTTTAGACCTTGTCGGCACCATTTCAGTCTTTTTCTAACATCCCACATGACATTGGAACAGTTGCTTTAGTTGTCCTTGTTAACTGTAATGATACTTAGTTGTATACTTTTGCTTTTAACAGTAAAGCACTTCATCAGTATCCTGACAGCACAGAACTTGCCAAAATCTTCCTTATGCAGTAATGTCAGAAAAAAAGACCTTGGTTTTCACTGGTACTATCTTTACATACCATAAATATCTCTCTAAATGCAACGACGTTAGCCTTGTGCTTTGATATAAATACAGCAACAATGGAACATATTCAAGAGAAACGATTTGCCTGATCTCCCCTTGTTAAAAGAAATGTGTTGTATTTCCCTTAAAACTCATCATTGAAGATACCCTTCAAAAGGTCTTTAAAACAAATCAACCAAAAGTCTTAATAGGATCCTAAAAAACATAGATTCAATTCTTTAAAATGAAGTCCCGCAATATTTTTTGAAGCATATTTACAGAGTCGTCTTTGTAATAAATATTCACTTTTGAGAAGAAAATACAGACGTAATGAGAGGCCTTTTTACTGGAGAAAGGTTTAACAAGAATCGATGTATGGTTGTTAACCTCAAAGACATTTAACTGAGAAGCAGGCTCAAATTTGTAACAATGAGGATAGTTAACTGCTGAAGAGAAATACCAAGGGAAATTGTGGATTCTCCATTTCCTTAGGTCCTAAATTGGAATCATAGAATCATAGGGTTGGAAGGGACCTCTGGAGAATTAAGTCTATATATGTCCTGGTGGATGCTCTTTAATAAAATAAAGGTTTCTGTTCCTCATTATAAATCTATGAGAGTGGAACCTGTACAAGAATTTAGGCTAACTGACCCAGTGGGTCCCTCTGGACTTAGCAGATCACAGATTTTAATCTATAAATAACATACTAAACCATATATAGTCCCCCTGAAAATTAATGAGCTTATGTATATGTAAGGTATTACACAGAAGAAAGGATATTACAGTCTGTTCTCCTGTAGAAGAAATTCTTCACCGTGTAGAGGAAAGTCACAAAACTGCAGGTCATTCTCAAGCTTATGGGGCACTGCAGGCCACTCTGACAGTACACTAAAAATACTCTGTCTCTCTTTGGAATGGAAAAATACAGATTCATCCAAACCCCAAAACTACCTGTCAGCTAGACAGGATAAACTCATTTGACCAATGTGCAAGCCAAAGTGCTTGTAAAGCTGTAAATCCTTAATCCTAAAAGTCTCTGGAAATCAGTGGAATTCTGGCTTTTAAAGCAGTAAATACGAATATCTAAACAAATTTTTTTATTAATATTTTGAAAGTCACAAGATTATTAAGCATGAATGGAGAATGAAATTAGTATGAATAATATAGGTTTCGTGTCTTGTTTACATCTGAGCACTGAAAATGACTACACATTAATAAAATGTAGGAAATGTTATGACTGAGGTCACCACTCAACTAGAGGTCAGATGAAAACAGTCAGCACAGTTATTACAGTCTTCAGTACATATTGTCTTTGATGTTACGCTTTACATAGAGGTGGTGATACTGATGACTTCAGTCCTTCCCATGGACCTTTCTGAACGGGCGGTGTTTCCTTGCTAGTTACACGTGGAGGCTGGGCAGAAGGAGAGCCAAGACCCTGCGGTCTGTGGCACCTGAGGGCAAGTCTCAGGATGAAATCAGAGCAAAGGACTTTCTTTGCAGGCAGTGAGCGTGCTTCCAGCAGAAGGGACTCTTAATTTGGAAAATCTCTCATACTGCTAGCTTAGAATAAAGTCTGTTAGACTGCATAATTCATATGCAGTAGGAAAAAAAAAACAAAAAAAGCCCAGCGTGATCAGAGCTCAGGTTAGGAATGTTTGAATTCCTGGCACATTGCTGAAGCCTCTCTGGAGCTCAGCTATATAATGGAATCTTTATCAGACCATCAACCAATTGTGATACTTATCTGTTGCATTTTGGGTTAAGTGATAATCCATCAAGGCTGGAAATCATTGTGTACTTTTTAAGTTGCATACTTCATTACCGCAAGCTGACAGCTGGATAGATTTGTTAGCACTAGAAATATTTGTTCCAGACACAAAGACCAGGTTCCTAATATATGATATTATGATATTTCCTTTCTTTTCATGTATTCAGCGTGCCTGTGTTGTAATCTATGTCTCGCTTATGATGTTCATTTATATGGCAAACTATTCAGAGTATGAAATCTATCTTTATTTGTTCCAGAATGCAGCAGCCTCATTTCATGAATAATATGACCAAATAACATATAATAATGACGACAGTCTTCATCTTGTGGCTAGACTGCTTTAGTGCTGTGCATGTTGACTCCAGGATTACTCTTGGATTGATATTACAACTATAAAGCATCCTTAAAAAGTATTTGAGAACTGGGAATTCCACCCAGAAACACTTAATTTTGATTTTGGTCAGCTCACAATATAAACCTCAGGCTATTTCCATTTTTTTAGCATGTAGTGGTAAAGGAGTTTCACATTTAGTTGCACACTGCATGAAAAAGTGCTTCCTTTCATAACCACAATCTGATGCTACTTACTACCCTGTTGTCCTATTTCTTCTGACCCACTGGAAGGTATCTTCTGTGGATGCTACAATATCCAAAATTCCTAATCTTACTTTCAAAATATATAGTTTATTTTCACGCTAGGTTTGAGCAGCCTCTTGCTTGAAGCTAGCATGTTTTTGGAGGTCTGTGAACACCAGGCATATGAACATGTACTGTTTGTCACGACTCTAATTCTTTGTGGATATACTTTGAAATCTGTAGGAATCTAGCCAGTAAAGTAAGAAACCACTTGAGTTTGGGGTTTTTGTTTTGTTCGGGTTTTTTTGTTTGTTTGTTTGGGTTTATTTTTTTGGGGGTGGTGGTGGTAGTGGTTGGTTGCTACAGGGGGATACCTTATACCATGGGACTAAAGCATAAGAGGAATACCTGAGAACTCCTCTTTTTAATTTTTTTGCATCTGTCAAATCTGTGTACATGATCTCTGCACTAACATTCTCAAAAGCCACTTTTGTGATACTATAAGAAGGCTTTTTCTGGCTGTGTATCTATCAGACCTAAAAAACAAAGAGGTTTTTGAGTTAGAACAGATGTTACAATCTCCTCTGTTGATCTTAATTTTGTGAGCTTTGAGAATTAGCAGCATTAATTGTACCACCAAGCCTGACTAGTGGGATGAAACCCTAACTAATTGTTGCTTATGCAAAGGAACAAATACTCTGTTGCCCCTAAAATGGGCACTGTGGACTACTAAGCCTCTTGCAAATGCACCTGTAGAACTTCAGAAACTCCAAGTCCTGTTCAACATATGAGGAGCCAGAGAAGGCACAGACACATGAGGACTGGGCAGGTACACATTAGAAGACTAATTTATTGAGAAAAAGCTGGCAAAATAGACTTAAGCAGCAACATTATAGAGCTGCTTTTTTTTTTTTTTGTATCTGTTTTAATGCTATTATTTTTCGCTTTTTCCAGAAACTCTAGAAATCAGCAAGACTCATGTGACTTAAAGAGCAAGTGAAACCAAATGAGCTGTATATACTAAAGGAGTCAGGAGAAACACTGAGGGATCTACAAAGAAACAGACAGAACTAATAACATTTCACCTTCCTTGCTCATGTTGGGCAAAAGTGGGCAAAAGTATTCTGGATTCCCCTGTGCATGGCATAGCTCTTGTGCATCCTGCAAGTACCACAGGAGACAAGAGGAGCACATTTCATTTTTTTTTAAACTCTGGGTTCTAATTTCCTCATATTTCCATGAACACCATGTTTGAATCTCACCACAACAGGTATATTCCGATATAGTAAATTCAACTGTTTGATCCTAAAACAACAACTCTCAAATCTTGGCAACTTGCTCTCTGCTCTCCAGGTACATTGGATCTCGGCTTTGGATTTGTTCTCCCTGTTGCACAGAAGCCTAGGACTTGGCCCAAGGAGCCACATGCCTGCTGATGAGCTGAGGCCATACAAAAACAACGCTGTGGAGTTCTTCTTCCAATGACCGAGCCCTTCGTAACAGAGAGCACATGGAAAAGGAGGCGGACCATGTTACGCTCCCGTATCTCCCCTCTGCACCTGTTAGCTAGTAGTGGACCTTGGGAAACTGGGCACCATTTCTCTTCCTGGTCTTCTCTGTTTAGCCCATATGAGTGCCAGGGAATGGAAGGGCACTTTCTATTCCTGGCCTCTCTATCAGCTGGTTGCAGATGCTGGCTAGGGAAGGTTTCCCAGATACTACTAAGCTGTAGCTTGCGGATGTTTCACCTAGGTAACAGATAGCTCTGACCAGAGACGACCCTGGAGATTTCAAGGCTTAGGGAAAGAGGCCTGTAAAATAGGTTTGGGATTTCATCATGGTCTAATTTAGGTTTACCATGATTTATTAGCACACCTTCTAAACAGCTGGGAAACAAGCAGAATGAAAAATAAAGGTAATGAAAGAAGTCATTATAAAATCAAGAGATGGCCATTCTTGCAAGATGGGTGCTACAGGCTTACTTGAATCTCTGGTGGGGAAAAAATAATCTAAAGAACTGTTGGTTTGAACCTCAAATTGTTTGGCCTCCTGGGAAATCTAGAAGTTGGATAAGCTAGTAGGAGATTATTGTAACAGAAGGGAAGATGAGAAAGAAGAAATAAAAACTACCAAGTTGCAATTTTATTACCTGGTTTGAGTAAAACCAGACACAAACTAGATTTTATGTTACTGCTACAGCTATAAAGTAGTATATAAACCAACTAGCACTTAGCATGCTGTCATACAAAACTACTTTTAACATTAGACAACAATAATTTTATTTATTATCACAGTTGAATGCAAGTAAGCATACACAACTATATTTAAGATATGTCTACCCTTATCTCCCTTGTGCCTCACATATTCCATACCTTTTCCTTGTTCTGTTGTTTCTTTCTCTGCCAATATCTCAAAGTGCCAATTTATATTAATCAGATTACGTGAAAGACAAATGAAATCACAATGAAAGAACTGGTAATGCCCTAACATTTTTTTTTGATACAAAAAAACCTGAGGACTACAAGTACTGTCTAAGTAGTTTCTTCATTTAAACTGCCTATAATGAAACAGGAATTCTAGTCCTTTTCTTTTATTTTCCCCCCATAAAGACTCCAAGGTAAAAATGGGAGAAAAAGAAAGTAATGTAATTTTTTAGCTAAGATGGTTGGAATTTATGCTAAATAGAAATATTTGCACTTAAATTAAATTCACAATAGTTTTTGAAATGATCACATCCTCAAACTCTTCCTTAATCCACTGTAAACTCCTTCTAATTTTAGTTCCACAGATCTCCTTTAAAAAATCATTTTTTATACCAGAGCCAAAACCAATAAAAGCAAAGTGGATTATAATAAAGCAGGGATTTCATTCATATATAAATGTGTATGTTCATTGGCTTTGTGGTCACCCTGACTATGAAATAAACTCTTGAACTTCATCGTGCAGCTGCCTGGGAGCAGCATCATATCTCTGCATTACGCAATGACTTTTGGAGATGTTTTTAGGCATTGCTATATAAAGCTTTGAACATTCTGGCACAGTCATTATACAAGTGAGTCAGCTGAGACTGAATCATCCTGATACGTGCAATCGAAATGCATGGATCTATCCTTTGAGTTTGGGATGCTCTTGCAATGTTCCTTTTGTACCTATTGAGGGGTGGGTGGTGGGTGAGATTTCAATCTTCAATAATAAGTCAGAATTACCAAGTTTTATAACCTCTTTGACTTGTTTTTTTCTTGACAGGATTTAAATTAAAAAAATGGCAGGGGTGGTGGTGGTGGTGGTGTGGGTGATCAACACAATGCCAGCCTGTGGGTGGGTTTTATGTACATTTGCGTGCACAAGATTTTCTCCTCTGTGAAACTAGAGACCGAGCTGTTCTGATTTGAGGTGGCTTCTCCTAGACTGTTAATCACACTCCCTCTCCACCTACAGGATTTTGGAGGATTAGCACAGAATCACCTAAATTTACTTTATGCTAACAAAGAGTTTCTCCAAGGGAGGCATCCCTTGTTTCACTACTGGGGTCAAATCCACAATCCTCTTGTGCCTCTTCCCAGTCACAAAAGGGAACACTAGCATGGATCCATGCACAGTTTTCACAAATAACGTTACATAAATTTGACAGATAGGAAACTACTCATACAGCGTACAATTCTTCTTTCCATAGACTCTAGAATTGTTTCTTCTCATGCATTTTATTCTCAGTTTGTCGCACATTCCTCATTGTGGTTATTAGGCTTTAAGATACCCTTGACAAATATATAAAGGGCAATACTCTTCACTGGCATCAAATCGTGTTTAGATTTTTTGAGTTAGTAGGTAATGTAGCAGTAAAAGAATAATTAATTCCTGAAGGACTGAGCACAAAAGCAAGCATACGTTTGTCTGAGAAAGTGAAAAGTTTGACTAAACAGGATGTTTATGAATTATCATACTGTCAGCCAACTGGATCAGTAGCTTTTTTTCATGTTGTTTACTAAATGCCATGCAAATTAAGACAGAGATGGGTCACACAGTTCCAGAATTAACTGATGATGGTTTGGAGATTTTTTTCCCCCATTAATACAGGCTTTTGGTAACGATGAAGTACAATCATCATAATGTAAAATGCCATATATTTACAGACTCTCTGGGCTCTTTATATCCTGTATCATATTCCTGTAAAGACATCTCTTGTGCCTGGATGTGGAGAAATATATCCTCAAGGTGGACTATGTAAAAGTCATGCAGAATAGAGGAATGTCTTGTAAAATTTACCTGAGGTGATTCATAAGTATCAAGTCACAATTTTAGAATAGAATTAGTGAAAGCCATCCAGCAAGACTATTATGTCAGCTATTGGAAATCCAGTTCGAAGATATTATTAATTAGTATGTACTATGCCATGACCTGGGGCAAACTTCTATTTCTCTAAGGCATGATCAAACAAGCTCCAATAAAGTAAGATAAAGAGAAATGCTGCTTCCAACATACCTGGAAGCCAAAACGCAACCAAAAAAGATTGTTTTGAAGGTTGAAAATATATGAATAGCTTATCAACTTTATGTCCTTGTATACTCCTTCATGTCAAAAATCTGACTGGAATAAGAAGCAGAAGTGTCAAAGGAAAATATGATTATACGGTACTTTTTGCTCAGTCTGAAACAGATACTACTGAAAATCTGATCCTCTCCAAAATGGCTCTTATGCAGCTTGTTCTTTGTTCTGTCTCTGTTTGTGGTCATCTTTCAATGTGACACCCCTATTAGAAACAGCACTCCAGTTGTCATCCATTGCTGGATAAAACACCAATTACTTCAGCCTTGTCCTAATCATTCATAAATAGGATCATTACATTTCCTTATTTTTGTCTTTCATCTAATGTATTTCTAAATCCTTTTGTTTTGTTAAATTTCTCACACCTTGCTAGTTGCAATTATTTTTCCGTCTTGTTTTTTCTGATTTTATGCCTGGTTTCCTGTTTCTTCCACACTGACATACTCTATGACTTATGCTTATAGCAGTCTTCTCTTCTTTTCACATTTTTGTGGGTTTTGATTTCTTAGATTGTTAGATAGACAACTTCACGACAGTATTACATGTGCCCTATTTCTCCTCTTCATTGGGATAGATAGTCATTTTTCTTTCAGTACAAGTTTTTCAAGAAACAGTGTTCCCACATTCCTTTGTCTCTTAGATTATCTGCCCAAGAGACCATATCTACCAGTTCCTTGAGGTAGAAGTGGTCTCATCTTCTCAGCCATTTTGCTGCATTCACTTCTTTTTCTGGGAAATTGAGTGCTCGTGTTTTAGTGACTGATCCCCTTCACCCAGATTTCCTTCTTTTACTTTCTCTTAAAGCAGTATCTGTTTGTTGCTGTAGCATCAAATTGCATGTGTTTTCCTATGTGTTAGAGCTGAAGTTTAGCAGAGTGTTCTTTTCCAGATCTTTTTCTTGATGTTGGGCACACAAATGGTGAAAATGAACACTTCAGGGTAAAGGAAGATGAGGTCCTAAACCACACTTAGGAGGTAACAGAATGCCTTAATAACATTGGTACACTAAGTATAGAATCACATCAGCGACATAGTTTAGTTATGACCACATAACAAGAAGAAGAAAACAAGTCATTAAGGACAACAAACATCAACATGGCACACCAACCACTTTGTCCTTGCAGTATCTGAGCCCTCAGAAAGTCGTGAAGCTTCTGCTGCTTGACTCAAAACACTCTTTTATAAAGACACAGTAATTCCTGTCACTCTGTTCCTTTTCAAGAAATGTCCCTCTTGCAACTACTCATGTACTCACATGCCAATGCGAGCACTGGGCTGTTTTCCATGGTCTATCCTTTTTTTTTCTTTTTTTCTGGAGGGTAAGGACTACTATAACACCCTTTTTCTTTTTCATTAAAACAATATTTTTTCACACTATAAGTAATATTAAAGCTTAAAAATGTAATTTCAGGTTTGATGTCAGTTTATTACATGAAGGCAACAATATTAAAATACCAATGCCCTACAGAGGAGGACATTGGGTGATTTAATACCATCACAATCTTTATACAATGGACTTGCATTTAGCTCAGACGATTCTTGCACTTTAGGCAGGTCACTACAACTGATTCGTAACAATGCTTCCAGAAAGAAAAGATTTCATAACTCATAATTATACCTCATCATGTGAATACTTGCAGTGTGATAAGTGAATGTTATTTCCTCTCTCCTTGCACAATGAAAGCCTTCAACCGACCACATAGGAACCTTCTGCCATTTCACTCACCATGAGAGATTACTAGCTACCCAGAAGATGATAATCTGCGAAACCTTACACACACATCTTCACTATTGAACGGTTATCTGATCAGTCATTGAAGAAAAACAGTAAAATTACGCTGTATATTTTGCTCATAACAAAGCAAAGCATTACTAGAAAGATTTAAAAAGCAATAACAGACAAAAACCCCAACAGGATGGAGGGCAGTGAGGGGAGAGAGAAATTTCAGCTCATTTACCCTACTTCTGATAAGATAAAGACACCCCTAAGTTAGGAATACCTTAAATTGTAAAAGACTAACAAGGGTGACGTAATGCAATGCCTCTTTGTCATCAAGCAAGACTGCACCAACAGTAATTCCAATGCCGAGACACCTATCTTGTTTTAAACATTAGCACCCAAAATAACCAGTCTTAAAAGGTCATGTTTATTTAAAAATAGCTTGCTTGCGTTTCACATTTAAGTTAATTTACTAACCTTAAAAAAATTAAATGCAAATGTATACAAATAATTTAAGCATCCTGTCAAAGTTCATGTACAGACTGCTAGAGCAATGAAAACATTCAAGGTCATACAAAATCTTTCTTAACCATGTACCATTCTGTGGATTATTTTATTAAATATATATATTGAACTACAGTGTGTGAACCCTCTCTTTAGCAATTTCTATCCTTCTTAAAAAACCAAACCTATAATTTCCTATTTATAATGTGTTTTTCAGGCCATAACAAAGAAGCATACTGTACCTCTGGTGTTGATGGCTGTTGCCGATGTGGTTGTGCTGGTTGTTAAGGCTACAGTGGTTGTGACTGTTGCAGTGGTAAGGGAGGGGATGACAGTAGTGGGAAGCAAAGTGTTGAAAACATCTGGTGAGTGGAAAAAAAAATATAAAATAAAATCATATCATGCAAACAAAGGAGAACCATAATAGTGGTTTAATTTGTAAATACAAGTATGTCGAAAATGACTAAATTAAAACATGATTAACATAAATTATTACAGGTACAGCAGAGTACCTTTAAATTCTTGACATTATATCACTCTCAATTTGTATAGTCAATCTTCTAGCATACAGAATTTAAAACACTGTTAAAATGAACAAGTTTCCACAGATCTGGAGAGTGACTGTTTAAGTGACAAGAATCTTATTTCTTCGCTGAGCCATTTTAAATGTCTCATATAGTAGAAACCATATACAGATGAAACATGCTGTGTCAGAGTGGGAGATGAAAAAAACAACACCATCATGCTAAAATAAACACACACATGTTAACGAGAAATGGCTGTATGTTAAAACACCCACTTTCAGACAGACTCAATGGAAGGAAAAAGGGGAGAAAATGCTACTAACTATAAGAGCTGCTTTTTCCGGATTGCTTTTCTTCTTCCCACACATTTGTTTAAGACACAGTTGTCTGCTAAGATCCAGAGCAGAGTACATTTCAAAATCTTTACCCTAATTAGCAGGCACAGTCATCTTTCAGTCAACCTTAACACTTAAAAATTTATCGTTAATACACACATCAGTATTTCTCTTAGCTTAAAACTAAAAAAAAAACCTAAAAAATCAGAAATGCTAATAATACTCCTATTAAAAAACCCGTGTACACAACTCAGAACAAATCATAGCCCTGATGACAGCATCCTACAATACCCTACAGCTTTTGATCAAGTAAGTGCAGTATGCCAGTCCTAGCTATGCTGCTGCTTCATTGCAGAGGAACCAACAATGTCTGTTGCAAAATGCTCCAGTACAGAGCAGAACTTCACCAGATGTACAGATAGAAAATACTTTGATTACACTGCCAAAAGCAATAAAGACCGGTATCACTTTGCTTATAAGGTGGTTGCAGGTTTTAAAGAACAAACAAACAAAAGCCCTGAAGAGAACTAGAGAAAAGCACTTCCGTGAGGAAATAAAAAGCATCTGACATTTTTCAGATTATTTATACCGCAGGTTTAAAAGGAAAGGACTAGTTTCTCAGCAGTTGATGGTGAGTAACCCATTCCACACTGACTTCAGTGAAAATATTTCTGAAGGGTGCTATTCAATGCAATAAAAGAGTAAAAATCTGACCCGCGATCTGTCTTCCCTTGCTGTGGAAAGAAATGCAATTGGTCTCCGAGTGCCATCAATTGTGACTGAAATCAATGGAAGCTGAAGTAGCTCAGAGCTTTACAGTATTGGGCCCTACAGAACACTTTTCAGGCACAGGGTCCTTGAGTTCAGCATGGTATAATTACTCTCTTAAGACTTCAAATTAACATGCTTGCCTTATTTTCATACTGGGTGACAGTTTATTTTGCCACTTCAAGTCTCCTTGTCAGTTAACATCTATGAGTCACCTACGATTTTATTTATTCCTCTGGTTTTGATAAACACCGGAACTATTCTCTCTGGAATCTATACTTGTGGGATTTTTCCACTTTCAAAGTCATCAGAAAATGGCATCTTTCATCTATTGTACACTGATATTTAATCTGTTTCTCAGTACAAAATATTCCCAAACCAGAAAAATTAAGACAGGCTTTTAAAAAAAACCCCAGTGTAGCAGTGTAGCCACATTAATCATCAGGAAAAATGGTAACATTACCTGGAGTGTGAGTACCACAATAATTAAACAGAACTGAGTACAAGCATTAGAAATAAATTAACATGTTAAAAAGATACATGTCACGTGTACTGATCTATGCAATTGCTTCTCGTAAAGGGAAAGTCCTCCCCTGATAAGTATCTCCTAAAAATGAAAAGAAAAAAAACACCTACTTCATAAGGAAGCAAAGCCTTGTTTATTGGAAAGCTTTACAAATCAGTCTTGTACATAAAACCTAATTAATGTGACTTATGGTTCCATTAATTATTTTCCTTAAATATGCCATTTACTTAAGACTATGCAATGGCAAGTTAACTGCAACTGGCAAATACAGTTATGGTTTTATGACAGTGCTTTCCATACTGCCAACACACTGTCTACCCACTTTACCACATAATAGCTTAAATGAGTCACTGGTGAATTTAGAAGTTCATTGCTTTCTGGTTTCTCTTCTGATTGAAGTATTTCCAAGAAGATTTCTGATTTTAAATGAAAGGCTACCTAGGAAACAGACTAGTTAACAAGAACTAGGATGTATCAGTGTATTAATACAGATGTGATAGATTCAGCTTTTCTGATCAGATCAAGAATAATGAAAACTTGTGTGGAAATTAGTTTCCTGATCAAAGTCACAAACTCTGATGCCAAACATCAAAATGGCAGCTCGTCAGAAGCCTCAAAGGAAAACATATGTTTTCAAAAGAAACGTAAATACAAGCAATAGCATTGCCTTTGTTTCCTTCTTAGCAGAGTAAGGGGAAATTCACCACGCAAATGACCGCAGTAGGTCTGCTTTGCTCACAGCATTACAATTACTTGCTCTTAAAGACTACAGTACAAGATAGCAACCAGGAATCAGCAGCCTGAAGAGCAGTGCATTGCCCAAGGAATGAAATCAAAGTCTGCTCCGGACTCTAGAAACGTCTGGTTCATGCCTGCTTAGGTTTGAGGCTCTACTCAGTAGAATCGCTTCTTTAATGACATGAGAGTGCGGAACAGGAAAGCGTGTGTCAAGTAGCAGAACAGCTCTCCAGACAGCACATTTGGAACTTGTGGACTGTATCCCATCCTTAAATCCTATTTTGGACAGCCCAAATCTAGGCATTGATTAGCATTCTGAAAAGCACGCAAACCCCACGTTCAAACGACTTAAGTGTACGGGGCCCTCCAGTCCTACTGAGTCTGACAGAATGGCTCCTTATCAGGAGATAACAGATATCCAAGAGATATCCAAGAAGATTTATGGATTCTCACAAAAACTTTACTTGTCTTTGCCTCGAATGTGTTTTTGCATAACAGAATGCAGAATATGCTCTACAGGAAAAAGAGAAGTAATGTCCAGTGCTCCTTATTCTCTCATAATGTATTGTAGGTGTAGGAGGTAAGCGGGATTGGTAGATCCCAAAATCAGACAGATTACAAGTATAAACTGATACTCAACAGCACAGGCTTCTGTTTAAGGCATACGAATCACTGTGTTTTAAAGAGAACGTATTGTTTAATTTGCATACCAGAAAAGGGAATTACAATATGACCTGTTTCTACTCCTGTAGGACTTTCTGGTCATCGCTTTTGCTGCAGGGCACACCTATCTTATACTACTGGCAAGGCACATGTTACATGATCCAGAGCTCCTTGCCGGCAGCTGCTCAGAAACATGTTATCAAAGGGACTACATAGATTTGTCCTCTTGAGCTCTCTGTCAAGAAGAATCTTAATAGAATGGATTTGCAGACTTCTGCCCAAGAAAGCTGTGTTGGAGTGAAACTTAATTCCATTTTCTGGCCTTGCAATTTCTGAATCTAGTTGTACACAACATTCAGCTGAATACAAATTTTTGTTTGTAACTTTCATGCCACTAAATACCACGGATCATTATGACCAAGAGACCTTGTAGAGTGGAACTTTTTAACTCGAGTAGCCATACCCAAGTCAATGCACCAGACCGCTGTTTCAATAATACTAAAGTATTAATCCTTAGCCTCCTGTGAAGCAGAAAATAGCTATATTTTGCAGACGGAGAACGAAAGAAGATAGGAAAGCCATGCTCAGAGATCTAGAAGTCAAGCAATAATGGTCACTATTAATTTTGAAACTTCGCTCCTAAGATGGATGTTTATTGACAGACAGATATTCAGTCAAAAATTCAATAATGTATTTAAGTTGCTATTCATTTCATCACCTTGCTACCTCTGAAATACAAACAATTCACAGAGAACTAATTGTTTCCATAGAAGTTGTTGGAATAGGGATTAGACTTTGTGCCAAGGGGAGTTACTGACTCCAGTCCCAACTGTTTTTCACGTATGTTCCCTAAGGGTATACAGGTAAGACCTGAATTGGATTTTCAATGAAGGAGACGGGTTCCTAACCTCTCTCTAGTGGCACAGGGTGGCTTGAGCTGAGACACAAATGCTCAGCCACGAACTCTCTTTTCAGTGAGGACCTGATGTAACGTCACTGTTCAGTGAATGCAGAGAAAAGTATGCAGAAGGTTTTAGAAAGGTGTTCTTCATGGCCCCTACTGTCTTTTAACATGCCATCAAGCAACCTGAGCTCTGTCAAGGTGAAGGCAGACAGCAGGCAACCTGATGGCTGATTGCGAGCAGCCGGTGGAAAAAGGAGGAGCATGCAATGCTTGGTTTGGCCTGGAGGCTGCTCTTTAGCGGAGGCACAGATGTGTTCTGTTTATGAATGGCGTTGTACAAGATCAGCTCGAAACACTGTCAGGCCCTGCCTGATCAAAATTTCCTGTTCGCCTCTCCTTCTTTCTTGAATTGACACCGCATTCTTCTTACTAAGGCGGAAGACATTCATCCATTTAAGTGCAGGGAGCCTGGACAATTTACTCTCACTGCCAATTTGGCTCTAAGCATTTTTACTCTCCATTTCCAAAGAAATGAGAAATGGTTCTGTTTGGTTTAGCAGGCTTATGTGAAAGATAGATCTGACCTATTGAAAATATTTGACTTGTTTGGTAAAAACACAACCGATATTCTGAAATGACTGAGCACAATTCAGACAACAATAGCTGCAGTTGATAAAAATGTAAAGGCTTTTGTTTCAAGCTTGACAAAAGCTGACAGAAAAATTAAAGGACAAAGTGATAATGATGGATGGCCCTTGCTGTATTTTGACTGCGAATGAAAGAAATTTTAAGTGGTAAACTGAACTGAGTGATGACCTACCTGGGAAACAATCTCACTACTCTGTGCAAAATTTAATCAGTCTGTGGTATGTAGTACTAAATAATTTAGCAAGGTTTTAAATTCAAAGGGAGCTGCATTTAGCCTTGTTCCGAGAAAACGGGATTGAACAAAAGGATCATTCAGCTTGAATATCATGTGCCAATAGCTCCTTAGCACTTAGACTGAATGATCACGAAGGCTCACGGACATGAGGTCAAGGGGTTCTTTTTACTAATTGATTCAGATTTATGAAACTCTGAAATGGCAATTATGTGCTTGACATTTTTGCTAGCAAATCAGATGTCATTAAAAATTATCCAAAGCCTTTTAACAAAAGCTCCGTGTAGATCTAGATCCCTAGTTAAAACCATTAGAGACTTCCGGTGGATGGGTTCATAATGCAAGACATACAGCTGGGCTAAAATGCCTAGGCAGCTTAGAAAGAAGAAAAAATAAATTCACGTAGTCCCATGATTCTAAGAGGATTCATGGGCCTGTAGATTATATTAAATGTTAGAAGATGTGGGACAGCTCATTAAAGTTTGATTAAACATAGTTGGGTTGCACAGTCAGGACAGAGGAAAAAACATAATCAAGTGTTAAGAGATACTAGGATTTTGATCTCATTACTCTTTTTTCCTAGGTTAGGAACTGGGAAGAACAATAGTTCTCTCTTCTTACAGAAAGTTTGATAGTTTGGTTTGGTTTTTATTCCCTGTTTTGAAAGCAATAGGTTTCACTAGCAAATGGAAGAGGATGAGGTATTACAAAATTACAGCAAAAAAAAGACAATGTCTCCTTCTGTTTTCAAAAACCCAAGCAAAAAATTGCTATCTACACATCCCTGGCCCAAATTCTACCCTAAGAGAGTTAAGAATATAACTCGAAAGAACAAAGCCCATTTCAATATTAGTACTCAGTATTGGCACCATGGTGTCATCCCAAAACACTTAAAAGTTCATCCTTTAAAATGAAGACCCGATATCACACCATGGCACATATTACAACACATGCTCTGACCAGAATTGCTTATGACAAAATAAAAAATGTGATGGATATGAAAAAACAAGGTGTAGTAGCAAGTTATTTCTGATTATGCCATCTCATTTGACATTGAAATATGAAGAAAAAGTTAACTGCCCTTAATTGTCTTGAAACAACTCCTCTATTGAATATCTTGTTTATCTTGTGCACTAGAGCAACAGCAGAACTCACAAAGAATGTGGGTGTGTGAAAGGCTAATTTTCCATCAGTAAAACCAGGTCAGGCTCAGGACAAGTGTACGAGCTGTCAGAAAACAAGGAGCTGTGGCTCTCAGGCAGGTGACAAGAAAGAAGTAATGGGAAGGAAGTGCTTTAATGTGGTAGGAAGGACATGGTAAGAGAGGGCAAGTTCTCAGGGCTGAGCGCAGTGATGGGCCCTGCGACTTCCCTCTCCCCCCAGATGCAGCTGCCCAGGGTTAGGCCAGCTCTCACGCAGTACTGTGAGGCCCTGGGTCAGGCGGACAGGGAGGGATATTTAGATAAAACCCACCTCTACTACCTTCTGTGGGGACTCTAACAAGCAGAGCATGCTGAGCAGAGGCAACCCCAACCTTCCTCTGGAACCTCTCCTCTTGCACAGAACAGAATTTGGGATTTAGTGGTCTATGCATTTTATAACGCTCATGAGCACTTGCCAAAATTCAAAGAGTACCAGTATACACACAAAAAAGGGCATTTTTCATTTTTTTTTTCTGTCTAGAAAAACATGACCTTTCTCCACAGCACACATGTCGCCACAAGGACGGCTTTGTCACCTGGAGACTAGAGTAGTCTGTTGCACACACAGTTGGTGGAGTTGCGCACAGGGACCACAGGAAATCTGAATCAAGCATTTCACAGGAAAGCAGCTAACATGAACATTTAAGTATCGCACTAGTGGCTGATTACTTTCAAAGAGTAGGTTTTGACCTTTGAAGCCCTCAGTGCTTACTTTAGGGATCATTTTGCTCCCCACACCACTCCACTGAATTTGTGATCAGCAAAAGCACTCTAACTGCAGCTCCCTTGAAACAGAACAAGAAGTTTGCAATGAAGGCCCTGAGATGCGGGAACACGCTCCCATTTCATTGTCCATCAGGCTCATTGTTTGTCACCAGTCTAGCCATTTAAAAAGCTCACCATTCTTGCTCTCAGTGAAGCGGAAGATTAAAAGGCGACATAATGTAGTATCTCACAATACATTTACCTATTGCGCTTCAGTATTGGTGGGGCAGATTATATGAAGTGCAACATCTGTACTGTAGAAAACAAATAGGTTGTAATGCATTATTTCTTAATTTCTAATTGCCCTAAAACCAGGTGATACACAGAGGACATAAAAGGATAAATTTGATAAGATAATAACTTGACTTGATGATTAGCTGTTGAAGATTATCTTGGTACAAGGAAACCTAAACTCTCAAGTAGGCAAGCTCTTTAATAGTGAAGAATCTGTTTTCAAGTGCTCTAAGTTTTACTTTATTAATAGTTATTAGTGCAAGATGTACCTCTAAGGACAAATAAACCCAAGTATTCAACAGAAAGATTAATCTTCTGGGTTCTGTAGTTATATGAATACAATATGTACTTCAGATTATTCCAAAAGTATACCGTAAGACCTATATTTTCCCAAAGTTACCATAGGTTTTGCTAGTAGTTAAAAAAAAGTCCTTTCCCACTTAATAGTAGTAATATTAACAAAGCTTATTATTTTAAGGGAGTCATTCCATCTTGTATAAAAGCCCATCTTTCTAATTAAGGTACTTACAAATACGGCACTGAGGAAATCACTGAAGCTTATGCAACTTGACTGAAAGAAATTAAGTAAAATTTGCAGAGCATGCAATAGGCTAAGAATTTTTTAATTCAACATTTTAAATAAAAAGGTAAAGTTTTAGAGCATTGCTGGAGACTGCAGCCTCAAATGAAACGGCTTTACTTATAAAATGGCATCTATGCATGTCTTGGTTTTGTTCACAACTCTACATTAACAAATATATATGCAATAAAGAATGGATCTCTGCCTTAAGGTTTTGTAAGATCATTATTTAGGCAGTACAGACCAAATGTTAGGGAAAAGGACGCAGCATTATTCCCATTTCACAGCTGGGGAAATGAACACAGAAGAATTAAGTGGAATGTCTTTTATTTTACAGACTTCTGAGCCTGACAGGGGAGTTCAGAACGGATTTCCCAAGTCCCATTTTAATCCTCTACTAAAAAACCCAAAACAATCAAAAACACAAAAGAAAAAAAAAAACTCTTAAAATTGTATTTAAAAAAAGCAGTTGTCCTTATACCTGAAGTGCCAGTTTCACTGCATTCAAGATAAAATGTTATCGCAAAAGCTACCAAACATCCTGTATGAATAAAGCCGGCACAATTTGCCCCAGAAGTGCAGCACTCTATCATTATTAATATGGTGTTCTAGGCCCATTGCCACTGCTTAAAAATCACATTAAGGCTGTGATGTTCGTTTTTATTCTTTTTAAGTAAACAGACAAGCCATATTTCCTTGTTTCTCCAAGCCATAAAACAGGAGTATTCAAAATTAAATGAAATAAAGTACTGACAGCTGGCCCTTGAAAAACCATAAGGAAAAGCTAATGTATAGTACAAATTCAGACACCAACAGCCTTGAGCAAAGATGACAGCTTTCTCAGAATGACACCTGACTCTTTCTGTGCAAAAAAAAACAACCCAGGAAGCTCAGCCAGAACTGCATTAGGAAGAAGAAAGAGGCCAAGGAGAATTTTCTAAAATTTCCCCACTAAGGAGACAAGTGTTGAAACTAAATGGAGGTAAACAGATTGCTGATCTCTATTTTATTATGGTTGTTACTTTCATTTTTCTGAAAAATTCAGGACAAATCACTGAAATTGCTTAAACAATTCAAAACACTGCAATAATTTTAAGGTTAGCAAAAAGATAACAGAGAATGTTATTTATTTTAAATTACTTCCTTTCAAAATGAAATCAAAGAGGTCCGACACTAATCTGAAATGCTTTATCACAGCGGGATAGTTGTATCCCATTGAAAATCACCTTGGGCAAGTTAATGGCATCTTTGCAACCTAAAACTTAGTTTATTGCACTCCTTTGCACTGTCTTTGACTAATACACTTAATTCTAACATTCTTATGTTAGAATACTATAGCACATTACCTGAGAAAACAAGACCCTATCTTTCTAGCTGTCAGTCTTTTATGCTGTCTTTTTTTGCTCAAAAGAGTTCTATACATGCAGTTGAATTACCCCCATGACTCTTTGGCTTTGTATAACACATTACTACGAACGGTGGGACACATACAATATAGTCAAGACTTAATTTTATTAAAATTATCCAGCTTCCCTTCACACAGGCAGACATTTGGTACCTTAACTACTAAACCATCAAATAGGACAGTTCACCAATGGAATATCACAGTATTTGTTATAAAGAATCCTTGGTTATATCTGCTAATTTATTTTGAACAAGATTATATACAAAGCAGTGCAAAGGGATTTCAGTTCCTGCTTGTGAATGACGAAAACCATCCAGCGCTCTCCTCAATCGAGCAGCAAACTAGCACTTCAACGTGTCAGCCTCCGACAACTCCTCCCTGCCTCCTACTAATCAAGGATTAGGAAACCCACAGAAAATACAAAAAGCAGAAACGACAGAGGGAAAAACAAATCCTCTAGCACAATGACCCACAGCAATACCTCAATAATAAAACAGTTTATCCACTCCTACAGTTTTACCCTGCCAAACTTTTTTTCTGTCCTTCCTCCTCTCCTTTGGTTCATTTCTTTCCTCACTTGCCATAAGGAATAATATAGGTAGTTTTAGCGGAAAGATATATCCTCCGCAGTCATGAGGTTACCAGGCAAAAGCAATTTTTTTTTCTTCAAGGGTGTATCTGGGGAATCAACAGTCTGTGTGGGTACCAGTGATGGAAAAGTAAAGAAAACGCATGTCAGAGTATGAAGTAGATAAAGAAAAAAGAAATAAAAACTTTAATTCTTCTGTCTTCATGGCTTCTAACAAAGGAAAAGTAGTCCTGACTGAAAATTGTTTCGACCACTCTTCTCACAAATGACACATCACCTTATACTGTAACATGAACTCCATCAGTCGTAGCAGATACCTGGAGACCTGTTCACAGGCACCTAACAGATAAGTTTCTTCAAAAGGGGTTACAGCTTGCTTAGTGCTTGTGAGGGAACCACAGCCTTGTGAAAGAAGTCAGGGTGTTGTGGGACATCCCCATATGGCACTGGCCATTCCAACCAACTTTATCAACTTTGGTAGATCCATACTTACACTCGCTAGCAATGGGTTTGTGTTTGTTTGTTTTTTGTTTGTTTTTTTTTTTCTGTCTGCCACCTGAGAATGGTTTTGAGATACACCCTTATTGTCCTCCTGGCTAGCTTTTGCTGTCTCTTCCCCGTTCCATGGGAGACATACAGAAAGATCGATGCAATGAGCTTTCTTGAAAGCTGTCAAAACAGTTCTCAATTCTTGAGACCAAGTCAAAGCAATCCACAGTAGGGCATAGCAACATAGAGAAAGATCCACCACAGAAAGGCTATGACAGGATTTATCAATAAGAAATGTGACTTTAATTACAAAGCAAAGAGAGTTCTGTTATATTGGGTCAAGAATTCAAGCAGTAAGACCTAGGAAAAAATAGTTTGTGATTGGAGCTTAGAGGTTTCCCTTTTGGAGGAGGGGCTAAAGACACTTTGGGTCTCACCACAAGTTTAGACTGAACCTATTCTGTGAAGAAAGATGTTATGAAGATTTTTAGATTTTCTTCAGGGAAACTACAAATTTTTGTCAGTTTGAGCTGTTTTTAGTTGGAAGAATACTGGAACATGGGGGGAGGAAAACCGTATTTGCTGTAAGTAAAATACTGATAGAATACTGTAAGAAATATTTTATTTAATATTTTTTCCTTTATACAATATAGAAATGCCAGCTAAGATAAACTCCAGAACAAGCGTACAAGTCATTAAATTACAAATAGCAAAAATAGAATAGTCAGAACTAATAATGATTAACATCAAATTGTGTATGTTAGAAATATTAATGGTTTGAGATGATTAGAGACCTCACATATGGAACTTCTCAAAGCTCCCAAAGAAAGATGCGTAATTTTTACAGAAGCTTTCCCTACCCTCCTCAAACTCAGGATGCTGCTTGCAGTCTCCCCAAAGCATTTAGATCTATCTCCATTTGCTCAGAACCAATGATTTGTGATACCTTTGCAAGGTTCGTAATCTCAGTTGGAACACAGCATGGTACTGATGTATCACCAGACTAGCAACACCAGTTGACAATTTAAGCAATATCACTGAGCAACCTATTCTCAAAAGAAAGGTAAGTTATAGAAGCACCATATGAGAAAGACAGAGACAGGACATCCTTATCTGCATTCCACGTAGCACCTAATGGTGCAGGAAAGATTTCAATTTAGAAAATTACTAAGTCACTTCAATAATTTCTTTATGGTTTAGGTTTTGTGAATAATAAATGATCTAGATGGAAACAGAAGATCATTAGCAACTGCTAGACTACAACTTTGTCATCAGTCTCAAGTGAAATTATTCTGTTGACAGTTAAGTTTTTTTTCATGAAGATTGCATATGATGTTCATAGACATGGTAATTTTACAGTCTGACCCCTCAACCGAAAACGTCTGATTGAAGTAAAGTTCAAGAACGTTAGAGGCATAAGCAATAGCAAAGCTTGCAGTCCAGAAGAATTAGAGAGCAAGCTGTGCTACTACAGCAAATCAGTGATAATAAAATCAACAGCACAATTTTAGAAATACACATCACTTAAGATCAGTTAAAACAGTTCTTTTCAAAAGAGCAACAACAATATATCTAGTATATCTAGTTCAAGAATTACTTTACTGCAGATGTTCTACCCATATACAAGCATACAAAATATTAACTTTATGCAATTATTGTGTACGGAGAAAAAAAATTCATTATAATTCAAAACTAACACACAATCATTTCCTTTTCAGAAATCACATAGGGATATACAAATCAAGAACTATCACATTAGCCAATTACATATGTACATAGAAAATTAAATATTTTCAAGGGTTGTGTGTTATTAAAGACATTATCTAAATTTACACATTTTTAAGAACACGTACAACTTCTATTCAAATAGGAATGAGCTATATGTGTTAGAATACGTTGTTAAAGACTGGACCTGGAGAGAGCTTTTGCTTCATCCACTGGGGGTGGGGGGGAGGGAAGTAAAACCAGGAAAAATTCAGATTTAATTCAACTGAAATACTCTGAATTCAGTAATTTCAAAGAGTATGCCAGTATGGAAAAAATGTGATTAAAATGTTCCATATATCATATAACAAAATCACTTTATTTTAAAAGTTTTCTTTCATCAAAAGTAGTATTTTAACGTAAAAAAGGTAGAAGTGTCAAAGAGATTCCCAAAAAGTCTTACTGTGGTTTGGAATGATATTTTCTTGACCTTTCCAAAATAATTCTGACCTTATAAAAAAAAAAATATTTGTATCTTATTTTTCTAAAGTCACCATAAATTAATAAATATCAGTTCTCACAGCTCAACTATAGACCTCACTATTCAAGTATTTATCTGTTGATAAATAGCAACAAAATAAAAGCAATTTCAAAGTAGCTGCCTTGTGAGTGTTCAGGAATAATAGCTGGACAATTCAGCCATAAAATTAAGCCAACAATTCCGCCGTAAGTTTCTTGACAGACTTCTTATATTTGAAAACATCAACTAAACATGATTCTTTTTTAGTCCAGTAATAAAAGCTACATTACACAATGATTTCTTAGTTCATCTGATTGTGCAGCATTCATCTGCATTGTGCTTTAAGGTCTGGGCTACCTCTTTTAGCGTAACCGAGAGTTTTCTGGAGAAGGTAACTTTAATATTATGATAATGACTTAATACCTTAATGTCAGTTACAACACTGATGTATACGCAACATCAAAATACGTCAACACAATTTGAAGGGCTATGCTTTGCAGAATAACACATAAATGAAATTCTGTCTGTGTTTATAATGCTACCTTTAACACAGGGGGATAATGACTTATTTTCTTAGACCTGACACAGTGAAACCTCATTCCTCCACACCTCAGCTTATGCAAGAAAACCGTTCATCTGATGTGGATTTCAAAAGATATGAATATATAAAAAAAAAGAGATCTCTTCCTGGATAAGTTACTAGACTTCTGTTTGTTTGCGTGTTTGTTTCTGGTTTTGTTTGTGTGTTTGTGCACGTGTGGGGTGTGTCTGTGTATGTGGGAACGCATAGCAGGGGAAGGCAAGAGAGAAAAAGAAAAAAAAGATGGTTTGGGGGAACGGAAGGTTTTTGAGAAGGAGAAAGTCTTCAGGAGCCTTCTTTTATTTCTTTATTTTTCATCTGAAAGCTCAGGCTTCTCTGTGTGAGTTGTCTTCTGTACTTTTTTATGTTATTTTTACTTTTTAGAAGATGGGAATAGGAGAGATTTTTCACCTGTTTTTTAAGGACTGAAAACTGAGACATCCTCTTTCTTTTAATTCAAACACAGATGCAAAAATAAAAATCTCAAAAATAAAAAACATAGCTATTCACATGCTCAAAATTTCAACTGAAGTCTTAAGCAGTCTTCTGAACCTTATATTCTTGATAGGACTTGACTGCTGTAAGGGCAAGGTTGTTTTTTTACTGAAAACACCCTCTATTGTAGCTGTACATGTTATTATTGTTCCATTAGACCACGGGTCTGCTCAATTCTCTTTTCCCAAGCTTTGTTCAGTCAAAGGGTAGGATTCTCCCATAAAGTGTTTTCTCTGAGATGCGTCTGTAAATGAGATGTTTCAACTCAGGAACTATAAAGGAGGAAACTTTAGAAATTGTCCGGCTACCTCAGTGTCTAGGGTCTTAACGCCAAAACAGAGGGCAACTAGATTACTGAGCAGCACGCTGCTCCACATGGATGCTGCTTCCTCTCCTTCACATTTCCCCCCTGCCCCTTCAGTGAATACTTTTAATGTGTTTTTGATATATGTTTATGAGGATAAGGTGTCCAAAAACAGTGCACAAGATTTATGAGAGGCCTGTAGTGAAAATATTTGCAAGCCAGGATATTTATTGCCTATCTGATAAACTCAGTTTTCAAAGAAAACAGAAAAAAAATCCCACTTCCTCAGTTTTATATCAAATTACTGTTCTACTCAGTTTTTAATTTCATAGAGTGAGAGATGTGCACAAGTGATTTACAGAAATAAAGGAAGGAGAGCGGCCCCTATGAGAACATCACAACAGACATTAAACATAATAAAAATGTGATAGTGGCCAAATGAACAGACAAAGATAAAGGACTCTAGAACAGATAGAGATAATGGAGTTTGTTTCATTTCAGATGTGGTTTGGATTCCACAGAGTTTCTGCTAATTTAAAAAGAAACTTGTATAGAAGTAAAAGTGCAAGGTGTTGGAATTATGGATGGCCACAGAAGGTGAACTTCTATAAATGTATTTGAAGACAGGAGTTAATAAACTGTCTGGTGCAAATTTAGCATAGTGCTGTTCCAGTCAATCACAGAGATTTACTACTGGACCAAAAATGAGGAAGAAGGTGAAAAGGAGACCATGAAAGAAGGAGAGTGGATACGAGGGATAGGAACCCAGGAAATGCAGAGTCTAAGATCATAATTAGTGAGAAATTGAGAGCGAGGTGGAAATACTTGAGAATCTGTTGAAGAGAAGCAGCATGAAAATAAAAGTGATCTTAACTGCAATACAGCGATCAGACTGGAAAATGGCAAAATGAAGGTGGAAATGAGAACATTATAGAAGTAACAACAGCTGTGGGACTTAGATGAGGATACAAGCCACTGGCCTAAGTGGGAGAATTTATAACAGGAGATGTACTGGGATTTGAAAGAAACTATGGCAGCGATGGTTAAGAGGAATGAGACAATGCCATCAGAATACAAATGTGAACACCCATCACAGCGAGATTTTCCATATTATGGCACTAACAGCAAAAGAGGCCGAATAGATTGGAAAGTTGGGGAGTGAAGAGACCGAGCAGCAGGCTTAAACAAACAAAAGAGAATACTTTTCCCTCAAAGCACATAATTCAATTCAGAAACTTGTTGCCACAGGTAATTGTGAAAGTTAAGATGATAAATGTTTTGAAGTGGGACTGGACAAGCAGATGGAAGATAAATACATTATAATCCAAAGGAAAGGTGCAGTGGGAACTTCTGTTTGAAAGTAAATTTCAAAATATTAACAAGGATGTAACTCAGTCTTTCAGTTGCCTTTGTTTGCAAAAAATAGCTTGTTCAAGAAAAAAATACAAAATAATTGAGAGGCTGAAGCCAAGGGAATATGTTATATCACTTTTTATTCTCCAGAGATACTGAGTTACTGGCTCAATCCCTTTCTACCGTATTGTGGCAGTAAGAACTGCACTGACCATCCACAGCTGCTGATTCATGTTAATTTCCATACTGCTTTGATAGATAATTGACGTGCAACACATTATAGCTCTGAATATTTCAATTAATTGAATGCGTATCTTTAGACTGCGAAATCAGGATATTTCACCAAGGTACTTTATTTCCAATAGGGCTGCAAATTATCAAATGCTGCAGTTTCCATTAAGAAGATTTCCCAATGAAGTGGACTTCCGTCACCCACTCAATAATATGATGTCGAACTAAGTCTTCAGCAGTGACATCCAGAGGTTATGAACTACTGCTACATGTGTCTTCAGTTTGATGATGATGGACCACCTCCTTTCTCATCTCCAGCTAAATCAATGCAGTTATTACCGAAGCTTTGCAAGCAGAATCTATGTTTTTGGGTTGAGCACCATGAGTTTGGCAGTTAGCTGTGTTTACTGATGATTAATGACTAGTATTTGGACAAAGGTAAACAAAAATTCTTAATAAATTGGAAGAGAGGGAAAATTGCCTGGGGCCCATTACCAAAGAAAGGGTGTAATATATCTGGCCAGAATGTGCACTTCTGAAGCACTAAGCTCGCCAATTAGAATACAGAAATGACAACAGCTACAGGCATTAAAGCTTGTGCCTTTGTTACTGCATGAGACAAATGTTTGAGCAAACTACTTGTCTTGCCTTTGTACTGCTGCCTATAAACTCTGACTTTGTGCCCACCTTCCTGCTTCATGAAGTGTTTTCTTGACATTTATTATTAATAATAAAAGTTAAGAAAAATGAGAGTAGCAGTCATATTGATTCAGCAAAGCAGCAGGAGCATATTTAATAGCCCATGCCTTTTACCTGAATCAAATATATTCCATTTCTCTGAAGTCTGATTTCTTTAATTACACTACAAATCTAAAAAGACTTTTTATGTTATCAGATACTAATTATATTAGACAGATTGCTATTCATCTGCTTATAGCAATATTTATTTCCACTGCCATCACTTAACATCAAAACAGTATTACCTCATCATCATTTCAAATGGGAAAAATACTAATATTCTGTATAATTTTGTGTCTAGGTTGGTCCAGTTAAAGGCATGAGACACTCTTTGTTTCATTTGTATACTTAATATTTATAAATACTTTGCTTACCCTTAATCCCTAATTATGATAAACCATACCTTCCATTTTTAGGCAAGCTTCTCTCTATGCTAAAGCTGTCTAAATCTTCTGAGTTAGGAAGATAACTTCAGAAATTGAGAGAATTAGTAGATTGAGTCTCACTGAGACGGGGATTTCATAGCAGAAAAAAAGAAGAGAAGCCAGATGAAACATTTCACCCTTAATAAACAGAAAGACAGAAAATCTGTTGAAGTAGAAGTGAAAAAGGGAAAAAATGTAGAGGAAATCACAGTATGGACAAGAAAAGAAAAGCTCTTAATCAAGTTACACTCCTCTGCCTCTGCAGATTATACCTTCCATTGATGTCCCCTGCCTTCTCACACAAGCTCACCTGGAAAAAATGAATCAGCCGTAGTATCTCTTTAAACTTGGACATGTGATCTTCATTCTTTCTCTCCATCACTGCAACTCCTCTGGGCTCAAGAGTTTCCCAGAAAAACTATTAGTTGTTTAACAACTGAGGAGCTGGATTTCCAGAGGCTCCATTAAGGCAGTGGCTGCCAGCACGCAGGACGCTTATGCCTTACTCCTTACAGATCTCATAGGTCACTTTTCCTAGACCTTACTACCTTGACCTGCAATTTAAAAGACTCTCTTGTGAAGAGATTCTGTCCTCGTGCAGATTCCTTCCCTCTCCTCTCCCACATCTTTGTGAACATACCTCCCTTTATGTTAAATCTGGCACGTATTTGTATTAGAAACCTAACGTTCAAAGTGAGAAGGCATACTAATATGATAAATCAGCACTAATGAAGGAGTAGGACAAAAAAACATAATTACATCAACACATTAGGCATAGGGGAAGGGATAAGAAATCAAAGGATATATTTATGAAGATATAGAAAAAAAATACATCCTCTATTAAATGGAAGAATGCATCTCATAAACTGATAAAAAGTAGGTTTGCTAGCCCCCAGAGAGAGAGAATATTGTATAATTTTGGGAGGATTATGTTTCACTAGAGACATTTGTGAATGCAATGAGCTAAAGAAAGGATAAGACACTGCCTAAATTGATCTATACAACTGATTGTGCTACACTTGATAAAATAATTGTGTCAGTTTCTTCTGTACTTAAAATGAAACGCAGTAAGTTGTTAAGCACTAAACATCATCACATACTCTGTCACACTAATCTCATTGTTTCAGAAACCTCAGAAGCACCTGACATTTACCTTCTCCGGTTTTAACACTGGAGTTGCAGAAATGCAATTAGGAAAACTCTGGTACTCATAACAGAAAAGGTCAGCAATGTGCAAGCTAAACCTGATAACATGCCTAATGTGCTGCCAAACATAACAGAATGCCTTCCTGATAATGAATGATTTTACAGACTGCCATGAAGTTGTTGCAAGATAATCAGATCAACAGGGGGCATGCCACCATGCAAAAGACACATAGGAGATTGTGAAATATTCTTTGATAGAGGTATATTGCGAAGTCACCACTGATGGAAAAATCTACCATTATAAAAGGCCATGTTTTCAGAAACAGACACGTAAATAAATTGGGCAGAAAGCACAAACGACGTTAAGTCTCAACATTTGGTAAGCGCAGAAGCCATTTCCTCATCAAAGGCAGTGCGTATTGTATTGTGCCTGCAGCCAACAACCAATACACCACCACCTCTGGGATGTAAAAGGCATTTTTTTCTTTTTTTTTTTCTTCTCTATAATAATGAATGTAAGTAGAGGTTAGAGGGTTTAGTTTTTCTGTTTGTCTTTAATACAGAAATACTCACGCATCAGCACAGGCTCTCTTTTCCTCATGCAAAGACCTCCTCCTTACTTGGGCCACTAATCCTACACAAACTAATAGTGAACTTGAAGAAAAATGAAAAGTAATCTAAGGGGTTCTTTTGATAAATGACATTTCATCAACAGCGCCAAAAAATATCTCATTACTGAAAGCTGAAAGTAACACTTATTAAAAGTATTCTGCCACATACCTAAAGGCAGGTTAAACCTTCAGTGAAAAATGTTTTTGAGAGCTTGCAAACACCAAAGAAACACATATTTTTAATAGCTGAATTAATCATGAGCAAATAGAATCTATTTAGTTCCCAGGTCTATTTACAGACTACAATTTGTATTAGATTTTTTTCATTTTATTTTGTCATTTTTATAAGAAGTTGCATTTTTTCTACAAATCTAGAGAAAAAAAAAAGTACCGTCATGAACTACAGTAGAGCTTTTACCTCCGTATTCGCTTAGGTTACAATTCAAATTACAGAACTCGTAATTCTCCAGGAATTATCACAGACATATCAATGATAAGAGAATATTATGTTTCGAGACTGCTAGATCCATATTGCAAAGCTATATTAAAGGCAAATGCTAACTTTGTATTATAGTTTCTCCTATACCTGAGTTATATCAATCTATTTTGTGATTAATGTAAAAGCCTACTATTCTTTTCATGTGACAAATATAGTTGCCTAGTTAATTAAGGAAAACAAATCAATTGTAATTTAATGTGAACCTTCCTGTTTTTCAATTTTATTAGAAAAAGTAACATGAATTTTGGACATGACATATTTTTGAGGATTGACTGTAACGACAGGCCAGATGATAATTAGCTACCTTGTATAAGCTGAATTTTCTCAGTAGCAGACTATTAACTCGTGTGAAGAAAAGTATCTGATACTCCCAAACAGCTGTCTGTCCAGTTTTTCCGTATTTCCCTTATATATCCTTTCGTAACCAGCTTTATCTGAACAGTGCATGCCTGAGGCAAGTGTTCATAAAACAATACAAACATAGTGCAAAACATTTTTACAGGTGCTTACTTTGCAAAAAGTTCACAAGGTAAGCAAATATATTTTGTTTAAACTGTATGAAGAGAGGCATGCCAATAAAAGGAAGTAAAAATTCTCCCCACAACTAGATGATAGTATCAATAGAAGTGCAATTATACTTCCAGCTTTTTCTTGCTATTCTTTCGGTAATGATCATAAACAACTGCTGTATTTTCATGTATTTTCTACAATGCTACATATGCATAACATGCACCAAAAAACTAACGAGAACGCACTCACCATGTACTATCAGGACATATTCTGTGCTGTTTCGGCCAATAGGATTTTTTGCTTCACACCGGTACGTGCCATTGTCTGTTTTGTTTAGGAAACTGATGCTTAGGACCCTGCCGTTGACAACCATTCTCTCTGGATCTGGTAGTTCTCCACCATCCTTTGTCCACAGTACTGGTTCTGGCCTGTTGGATCCAAAGCAATGCATTTAATCAGATATATGAAGCATATATATGCAACATATACATCAGAAACAGGAGCATCAGAAACTCAGGAATAGTAACGTGTCATCAAAGAATATTCAATGATTATTTGAGTTACTGGATATAATGAAATGCCGCTATTTCAACTTCACCATCCTGGATGGCAACTACTAAAGAAAACAAAAGAATAAGCAGGGAAAAGAAAAGAAACAAAAAAGGAAAGAGGCTGCACCTGGAACTGACCAAGATCTTCCCTAAACTAAAAACAAGTGCTTGCGAGGTTTCAGAGCTCACAGATCGGCAAGATGCTCGGCAAGCCAAGTGAAAACAGCTTTCCGTTTGTGTGACGAGGGCTACGGTCCTGTGTGGCTGACAGGTGTCAGAAATCATACAAGCAGGCTGAGGTAGATGTAAGTGTAAATGGTAGATGTAAATGGATTCTAAAATTATTTAGGCTACACACATTCACAAGTGCACTTGCATGCGCTGAGTGTTTTTCCTGAACCAAGCATATCGGTCTCAAAATAGTACATCTTACACACAATCTAAATTTGTTTCTGTTGTTGCATTGTGTCACAGCCCATCCCTTTTTCCACCCTTTCTGCATCCTTCCCTCAAATCATTGCTTGTTACGCATGTTATCACAAGCAGTATAAGATTTGACTTAAAATCCTTCTTTTGTGAAACCTTTCCTCTTGTGCCTCATGAACTCGCAGCAAACAGGCCAAGGGCAAAGCACTGACTGCAAAAACCCCCAAGGCAAGTTAAGGGCACCGCAGAGAAGGGACCTGACCGTCTTGCAGATTCCCACGTACCTTCCCACTGGCAAGCGATACCTCTTTCCTAAAGACTCTCAAGAAGCTCCACAGTTCATGCCCAACAGACAGCAGGATGTATTTATTGCTGGTATGCAGTCTTTACTTCCATGTAAGAACATATACTTTTAAATTTACATGAGGGAAATTACCGAAAAGACAGATCCTGACTATCTCACAAACAGATGGAACATCTCGGGTCCTTAGATACTAGTCACTAAAGCAAGGTTTATGCAGCCGGGGGATTCACTGCTGCATTACTTGTACCTGGTAGCTTTGTACACTATAGCCCAAATATCAATCTCTTTCTCTTGGGTACACTCCTTAAGTAATTTCAGTCAGAAGCTGTTCTAGATCTGCACATTGTTACGTTATATTTTCCTCTCCAAGTATGCAGATGTATGACTAAGTAATAAAACAAAATATAATGCGCTGTTATAAAATCAGCAGATGCCAAATTAGTCACTAGTCTTACTCAAAAAATACTTAATTTCATTACTTTAAGCACATGTTTAAAGCCTATTAAACATAATAAGTGTGAAGAGTGAGAATTAAGCCTAAGGAGAGACATTTTGCCGAAATGTGGCCTCATGCACAGAAAAATAGTCCTAATGAATGCAATGATATGATTTTCTTTTAAGTTAGGCAAGACATGTAAACAAAGTGAATTTTTCTGAAATGCACTTGCTGCTCTATAATTTATATTACTTTTTAAAGTAAAAATACTATAACTTATGTTTCTCTTGAAAGAAAGCAGAGATTTATACATATTTTAGTAATATTTGGACGACACCTTGTTAATCGTTGTTGAACTTGTTACCTAGACTGGCTATTCTCTGAAGTTATAATTTTTTTTAGAAAAATCACATACTCATGGAATATACCAAGATGCACATAATTTTAAACCAAGGATTAAGAACTGTCAGTGTAATGGGCCTCACTTATACCTTACCGTAAATATGTCTTGATACTCTTCCTAAGTGAACTTTCAGCAACTGGTATCTAAATATACATGACACACAATATACACGCTTCCTTTCTGCTTAATTTGAGCAGGGAATCTAGACGCCCGGGCTGTCAGAGAAACATTGCCCTACAGAGTTCACAACATTAAGGTGGGATTTGCTTTGATAGGTTAAGGTGGATTTGTTCAATTTTCTAGCAAACTCGTCGCTGTTCCCCACTTACCAGCTTACTGCGAATCTGTAATCCCAGGAGTGGAAACTCTGAAACACTTCTACTACAATGTGCACCGTTGCCTTCATAAACGGCACGTTAAAGCGACTTCTATGCAGTGGTGATTTATCGAACTCACTTTTTAAATTGAAATTAGATGGCATATCCTAGGGGAAACCCCACAGGATAACAAATAACTATGAAATGGAGCCTTCGATATAAATTATTCAGGGAGCTTTGTCACACTGTAATATACCAACTCTAGTCTTATACAGAGTGGTTATCTGTGGTTGCAAAATGATGATGGCAGAAAAATCATGGCTTTAGAGAGAGGCAGATCTACATCTGGGTGTCGGGGAACCTGCTAATTAACAGTTAATATTAAGCCATCCTGTGCTGGCTCAGTGTCAGCAGCAGAACAATTCCTGGGCACCCAGCCCACGGTCAACACGTCATGGTGGCGGGGCACAGCTCGCCCTCCGTCTCACTACTCTCAAGGAGGATGGTGCCTACAGCAGCAATTCTGTCACAGCCACAAAATTAAATTTTGCCTGCATTGCTGGGAAGTTTTGAAACACTCTGGTCAAAACAATTCATTAGTCAGGCAGAAGTGAGCTGAGAACATGAGACATGCTCATGCACCCAGGCCAGGGTGCTGCTGTGGTCAGTGACAAGGGGGGCGGCTGTTGAAGGAAAACATGTGTGTGGCCCTTTTCTGTGGTCCATTCCCTCTGAGCTCTGTCAGCATCCACAATCATTCTGTCAGGGATGCTGGAGGGCACATCTCTTCTCTTTTGTATCTATTTAGTATTTAGACCTGTTGCCTATGAATGTGTCTAATATCTTTTTGAATCTGGTTATACTGTCTCAACCCAGCCTCCCGTGGCAGTGAATTCTGGAAGTTCCTTACCTGCTGTGCAAAAACATATTTATTTATATCTGTCTTGCACTGATCTCCTAGCAGTGGCAATGAATATTGCAGGATATGGTAAATAATGCTTCTGCATATTATAACCTTGTTAAAAGTTATGATAACCTTGTACTTAGTAGGCCTTTCTCTCTCCCTCTTTCTCTGTTTGTTTCAATTTGATACCTTCTGAGCTTATTGGCTCAGAAGGGAAAGAAAAATTTGCAAGAAAAAACGGTAAGGGAATCGTAAATTTAGAGCATACTGGCTCTTCCTTGATAATTGCTTTAGTACCTTCCTTGTCCAAAGCACAGCTGAAACAGTAATGGGGAAGCTTTCCTTCTGTGACACAAGGCACAGAGAACTGTGAATTCCCCATAGTTTATCCTACTGAAACATGTTCACAGGCGCAGATCCAGACAGAGGTTCTTTCTCTTACTCAATGCTTTGAAAGGGTTCTGGCTCAAACGGGTGATATTTAGGTTTGACATTCTAAAACACCCAGCAAATAGGTATGCTCCTAATATTGCACATTTTTCTCCATTGCATACATCTCCCATACTGCAGAATTTCACCTTTTCTTCACATACTGAAGAGTTGCTATAATGCTATCTACTACCGTGTGGACTGGAACAAACAGGGTATCCCTCTGCCGTGCATTTGGGCTTACTTCAGGTTGAATCACGCTTACCAGTTTAATACCCATTTTTCTCAGACAATCCTGAAAACATCTTTCTTGGAGCACAACAGCCATAAAGTTGGCATGAGCACCGTGGCCACTAACGCAATTGCATGTTACTACCTTCACACATATCATGGCACAAACAAGCTCACTGACCTGCTGTGTCCTAACAGCCTGCTGGTACCAATGCAGCCACCCAAAGAACAAGTCTGTCCTCCCTTTTTTTTTTTTTTTTTTTCTCCATCTTGGGTGAGAGGTGCTTTTCTATATCCCTGGTTTAATCCCTCCCATGTGGGTGCGGTTAAGTGGAAAGGAGCTGTGCTGCCACTGAGACCCTTCGTTGGGTTGAGAGAGGTAGCAGAGCTGAAGCACCAAAACGTTGTTTTCTTCCCCAAAACACAGCTCTGCTTCTGGCTTACCTATTCTAATTTGCTCACAGTGTGACACCTTTTAATACAACAACAAACAAATTAAGCATGCTGTACTGAAGAAATTCTTTCAAAGACACAGCTCGAATGTGACAGCCCGTGCTATTTCTTGGGCTGGTACGTTCTTGCTTTACTGATACGGCTTTGCACACAGCGGCACCGTCAGGACTGCGTTAAAGGGAAAGAAGCCAGCGATACTAATCACAAGCTTACAAAAAATCCTTAATTAGGACCAATGACTTCTCTGCCAGCCCCCCAAAAGAAATGTGAACTTTCTACTCTCTCTGAAGAACTGCTAAATGTGCTCAGATTTTGGTATAATTTATGTTTAATCCTAGCAGAAAGGCCCAGAAGTAACTGACTTGCAAAAATGAAATAATTTTTGGTCCAAAAAAATGATTTTGTTAACTGTCTTCATGTAAGCCTCAAAACTTGACATAAAAAAGCAACAGAATTTGGTATTTTTTCCCAAACTGAAGTGGGACTGCAACAAGGATATAAAAAAATGGTATCATGTTCCAGGCTGATTCATGTTTTATACTACAGAACAGGAGTTTTCTTGCAAGTAACAAAGAATTTGCAAATTAAGTGAAATTATTTTCTAATCCTTAGGCTAGGAAACCTTTTCTTCCAAAATAAGTTGTCAAGACAGCTAGGGACAAACTGGAATGTATTGGGGAAAAAAAAAAAAAAGGTTTAAAACCACAGTCAGATTTGATTAGAAAAGAACACTTAGGCACAGACTTATCTTTTCACCAAGTATTCATGCAACATGAAAGTCAACAGTTTAATATTTAAGTCCACATTAATATTTTTTATACTCTAGGCCTTTAAAAGTTACAGAGTTGTATTATAAAAAAAGTTCATTAATTTTTCCATCCCTTTCTCCATCCTTAACCAAAGGACTGAGATGCTTCAGTGATTTCCTATAATCCTCCTTCCTAGACATATCTTTAAATCTAACCATTATATTTATCTTAGCCTTCATTTAAAAATGATACATAGATCTATTGTACCACCTCTTCTTTCTGAGCAAAGTAAATTCAAGCAATGCAATCCATTCTCACTTGGAAGTTTTTGGCACTATTCTTTTTTGTTGTCCTTTTCTGATTTTTGTGTACAGAAAGGTCACGTACAAAGTGTTCTTTACTGAGACCTTAGTAAACGACACTCAAATAACCTACTGGCCCATAATACTAGCAAAGAATAACCTTTTAATTTCCATAAGATCACACTCAAAAACCCCCGAAAATAACAAAAGCAACAAAAAACCCGTGCTGTCTTTTTACGTACTCAGTCTCACTGAGGATATTACCATCCATCTGGGTATTTAAGCATCCTGTCAAAATTTTGTAGCCAACGTGGATAAAAATAAGGAAGATAGAAGAAGGGTTTGTGCAACACTAACAAGACAAGTAAATTCATTATTTTGAATGTGGCCTTCTTGAACATTGCCTTTTACTCCTCCAAACAGGGGCACACTTTTATTTTCTGGAGTCCATAAAAACATAATCTAGTGGAAACGCTCAAATGAGTAATGGAAAAGGTACCATCACATTTATCAGAGCATTTTTTGTTGAAATCCTGGTGCGGCGTTAAGTCATCTAAGGGAATGATTGCTTCATTAATTTGAAACTTACAGAGTTTCTCTGTATTGAGAACCTGGATTTTTAGCTTTGTCAGTTAATCATTCATCTGAAAGTTTAAATCCTGAGGGAACTTCTTGTTTATATAAAGTCTCAGTTTGATGAGTCATATTGGGATGAGCTGGTTTGGGAGTATTTCATCTATCAAAAACATCAATATCCACAGTCACTAGCCTTTCATAAAAGGCTTGGATAGATGGTTTTTATTTTATGATATAAGAAGTATCTGATTTTGTAGTTCTGCAAAGCTGGAGTAACCTTCATAGAGTGCTTTTCTCCCCAGAAGAATTAGTCAAGAATATCCTAAGTACCTTTTACGAACTACTACTTTTTTTTTTTTTAAGACAGAAGCTTTGAACATCTGAACTGACTGTTGTATTTGTCTACACTTTTCTCTTTTAAGCATCTCGGTAGACATAACATAGCCTAAGAATGTTTATGATGCCCTATACCAATGTTTTTAAAATGGTTAAGAATTAAATTACCAATATATGTTAAAAATGAGCTGACAACAAAATATAGGTTTCTACTTTTTATATCATAAAAATTTGACAGGAATTCACAGCTATAAAGACAACAGAAACAAGAACTGTTGATGACAGTTTCAGTGGATTATGCCTTTGAAAAAGTTGCTTAAATGATAAGCTTAGAGAGGTGACAGGAATCTCAAACAGTGCTAGTATTCAACGTTTACAGAAAAAAAAAGCGAACACCAAAAAATATTTTAAAAAACCAACCAACCAACGACAACAAAAAAAACCAAACAGAAAAGGAAAGAAAACCAACAATACAAAACAAACAAAAAAACCCCCCAACCCTTCATCCCTCATCTTCTGTCCTGGATAACGATAAAGCCTTTCTTTTGCCCATCACAAAGGCATTTAGGTGACAGGTCTCCCTGCCTGTACCTTGCTTTGGACAAATCAGGCAGTCCTCTCACCTTCAGACTGGTTCACTGGATTACAGATGCTAACCATGTTGATATGATAGAACAAATTTGCAGCCGAAAGTCCTTATCCCTCAGCAGGCTGTGACAGTAACTGATTAAAGTGACTCAAGAAGAGTCTTTTCAAAGCAAAGGTATTTATTCTTTTAGCCAAAGATACAAAGTATAGATTGTTAAGAGGTTAAGAGTAATTTTCCACATTCATATTTCCCCATATCTATAACCGAATCTTTCCTTGCAACCATTTTTAAGGTTCCTTTCAGGTCAGTTAATACCTACCTCTACCTGCAACAAGGTGACTGTTCTATTTCACAGAAATCACAGAAACTTCAGAGTTGGAAGGGACCTCTAGAGATCACCTAGTCCAACTCCCCTGCTAGAGCAGGATTGCCTAGAGCACATCACTCAGGGTTGCATCCAGGCGAGTCTTGAAAATCTCCAGAGAAGGGGACTCCACAACCTCCCTGGGCAGCCTGTTCCAGTGCTCTCTCACCCTCACCATAAAGAAGTTTTTCCGTGTATTTGAATGGAACTTCCTATGTTCCAACTTGTGCCCGTTGCCCCTCGTCCTGTCACTGGGAACCAATGAAAAGAGTCTGGCACCATCCTCCTTCAGCCCACCCTTTAGATACTTGTATGCCATAATAAGGTCTCCCCTCAGCCTTCTCTTCTCCAGGCTAAAGAGTCCCAGCTCTCTCAGCCTTTCCTCATAAGGGAGATGCTCCAGACCCTCAGTCATCTTAGTTGCCCTACATTGGACCCGCTCCAGCAGTTCCCTGTCCCTCTTGAACTGGGGGGCCCAAAACTGGACACAGCACTCCAGTTGTGGCCTCACCAGTGCAGAGTAGAGGGGGAGAATGACCTCCTTCGACCTACTGGCCACAGTCTTCCCTATGCAGCCCAGGATTCCATTGGCCTTTTTGGCAACAAGGGCACATTGTTGGCTCATGGATAATTTACTGTCTACCAGGACCCCCAGATCCTTCTCCTCAGAACTACTTCCCAGCAGGTCCACCCCTAACCTATACTGGTGCTTAGCATTCTTCCTCCCCAGGTGGAGGACCTTGCACTTGCTTTTGTTGAACCTCATTAGGTTCTTCTCTGCCCAGCTCTCCAGCCTGTCCAGGTCACGCTGGATGGCAGCGCGGCCCTCCGGAGTGTCAGCCACCCCTCTCAGTTTGGTATCATCAGCGAGCTTGCTGAGGATACACTCTGTCCCATCATCCAAATCATTAATGAATATACTGAACAAAATTGGACCGATTCTGCCATAATTCTCTTTTCTTCTGTATCTCCTTCTCACCAGGCTCATAACCCACTCCTCTTTGTCCTTTAGTATCTTTAGAGCATAAGACTCCCTTTGACCTAAGACTTTCAGCCCTTAACACAGATGTGCTATGCTGCTGGTCTCTGTCTGGATAGCTTTTGCCCAGTTGATCACTAACTCATTATAATGTTAACTTCTTCGCAACTATTTACCTGTAGTTTTTCCCTTTGCCTTTTGTGGCTTTCTTGTGGGTTCCCCCTGCCCTTAACCGTTTCCTTCATGTTAGTTATTCTCAAGAAGGCAAGGCAATATCAAACAAATATCTGAAAAGTGCATAATCCATATATATACGTATGTATATATGAATTTTCTTACCTAATTCCTGTATTATTCACAATCTTCCCAAAGAAGTTTAAAAAAAATGCTGTGAATAACATTTTGGAGCCTGGCCTTCTCATAGTCATGAGAGAGATCAACAAGAGAACTTATGTGAAATCAGAAGATACCTTATCAGTGAATTGCATCAGAAATATCTTATGTATCCAACTATTGTAAGCAGTAGGGAGGCTTGAGATGGAGAAAAAGATTGTCTCCAAAAAAAACCCAAAACTTTGTGAGGGAGATGCCATAGGGATGTAGTCCAGAATTTGATTTCAAGAAATTCAAAATCCATTGCCACATGAAGGCAGAGGTGGGGGAGTCCTCTAAGTTTGTTCACAAAGTACCATCCTCCCTAAGGTAAGTTTAATGCAGGAGGAAAAAGAGGACCCCAAATTGCTGTGGGTGATCTGCATCAGACATGGAAAAAATAGTTCAGAGAATTACAATTCATTATCAATAGTCACTCTGTGTGCTGGAGAAGCAGTGTTTTGTCAGAGAGAATGAGTTTGGTTGTGACAGCACTGCCAGCTCTTCAGCTTTGAAGGAAATGCAAAATCAGAGAGCTCACAAATGTGCAGTATGGCTGGTGGGCAGTATCAGAAAAAGCTTTGTCGTGATACTGTGCAATACATCAAAACTGAGGTCAAGTCAGCAGATTTTCTGAATAGTGGAATACACAGGAACACATCGCTGCAGTGTGTCATAACACAGTTACTTATTTAAGTGATTTCTTATGACCTCAATGCCACTGCATGCAAACGGACAACTCGGGATAAATGTCGTGAGACATGAAATCAAGCTGTGCACTGTTTGTTGCTAATGCCATTTATCGCCCCAAGTACCTCTAACTATTCAGAGTCTGGAAAACACCTAAAAACACATCTTCTTAAAAACACTTCTTGTTATAAATATTTTTAAGAAAATACTATCATCATTCAGGTTACAAGTTTTATTATGTCAGTTTCAGCAGTGCTGCTCTTAATGCTATTCATTTCTTTTAAGGCTTTTACCTGAACTTCTTATCTGTTCTCCTCTTCTTTATCAGAAGGAATCTCCTTCTTGTCTTAGAATAATTAAACCCTCCTTGCAGTGAAATTACAGTTGCATGCCATAAAATTAACATGCTAACCTCTTACAAATGTCACCTGTCTTTAAAGAACACAGACAAACTGTTTTGCCTTACGTTTTTAGTAAGTTCTGAAGGAGACCTGTTAAAAGTTCTTCTATGTGGTCATAATAAACTAGAAAAAATAAAAGTCATTCTAAGCAAGACTGTCCTCTTGATCTGGAAGAGAAATACGGTCTATTTTGTATTTCTCAACTTTATTGATCATTTCTCCTCCACCTGGCTTCCTTCCTCTCCTATTAGAAGCTACATGGCATGAGGTTAGGCTTGACTGTCAAATGAGCAAGAAAGAAGACAGTTCTGGCTGCAGAGTTCCTACTTCCCTCACAGCCCCCTATTACTTAGACCAAGACCATTAGCAGAGGTACTAGCAAATCCTGATCTACCTTTCCATTGTGACAGACAGCTAAATCTTCTTCTAATAATGGAAGGTTTGCAGAGACCCTCAGAAAGTCAGCTTTTCTAATTGATATTAATAACTTCAAATCCATATACCAATTTATTTGCTGAGTTGTACCTTACAAATTGAAAAGCCTTTTTTTCTGATTAACTTGAGAAAACCTATTATCTTCGATTTACATAAGAACTAGAAACCTTTTTGCAAAGTTCATAGCCTCTCCAAATCACATGGATCTCCTGTAGAGTGAACAACTTCAGACTTCATGTCTTAAAGAGCTTGATTACTCTTAAATGGAAATTAACTATAAACTCCTGAACTATTGACAAAAGGTCTTAACTGTGTGCCACTGTGTAAAGATAGATCAGGACTGACAGGCATCTGCTACCTCTTAAAGCTTACAGTCCATGCTGACTATTTAAACTACTCAGCCTGTGGTTTTGAGTAATCTATTTTCTACTTTTTTTTCTATTGTTCAGCAATTACCATTTCTGTAAACAATTTTCCTTTTAATATGCCATATTGAGAAACTGTTCCAAAAGGTATTGCACCATATAGTTTGCTTTATTTCCTGAGTCTAGAACTTCCGTGCCACAAGAGCTCAAATTATACATTCAAATATGAAAATACATTAAAATCCTAGCCATCCAAACCTAGTACGCATTCTGGAGTTGAGCCTTTTCCGATTCATATGAAGAATGATGTTTTGTCCATTGATCAGTGAATTACTCTGTCCATGTCTGAATCAAGAATTAATCCAGCACTACTGTAATGATTTGAGAGTACTGAAATGAGTTAACACTGAGTGCGGCTATAGAAAATTTTTTAAAGTATTTAAAAATACTTTTTGTTAGCACTTAACAAGAGACCACACACAGAATACTTTCTGCTCTTAAAGTATTAAACTCAGAATCATATTTAAACCCACTTTGAGGATCAGTATCACTAAGAACAAAAATCCCTCAGTTTATATCATAGTTGCCTTCTTCAGCTACCATTTTTGTAGTAATGCAAAAATGTAATACTTTATAGCATTCCAATACATAAAACATATTTTCTAATAGCAAGTTCCAGAGAAAGCAAATCTATGAAGTAGTCTAAATATCCAATCTTTTCAACCTAGTGTAGGTTCAGACATCTGTGTTTCAGGATAAGCTATAGCAAAATATTTTTAACTCTCACGGAAGTGCAAAATGTTTTTCGGTTTTTAAAGCTGTTTTAAGAATGGTTAATTGCTTACTGATTGCCAGTCTTATTTTGGTGCAATGAAATCTCTGAATGATTTCAGACTTCGTTTCCAAGTTTGTGCTTTACAACAAGAAAATAAATTCAAATAATATTCTTCTAAGGCACTCCAGTTTTACTACTTGTATATAGAAAATTTTTAAAAATACTTCAGCTTTTATTCTTTTGATGAAGAATACTCTCATGTTTGAGTTTCATTATAAGACCTCAGAAATGATTCCTTTCTTTATTCCAGTTCTACTTTGAAACCAATTTATTGTGGTACTGAATATTTCCCCAAGTATACACCCAGTACTCTTCCAAGCCTGACACTTTCTCTATAGGCATACTTCTGGTTTTTATCCAAAATTATTTTCAAGTTTTTCTTTTTTTTTCTTTGAGATCTGAAGTCTTCAGAAGACTTGTAAAATTTCCTACAGTTTTTAAGTGTTTTATTGTTGTTACTATTGTTGGTATCTGACCAATTTGCTAATTTCTCTAATGGAACTTCTTCATGAGAGTAAGTGGTAGATCTTGTGGTTAATTTTCTTCAAGAAAATCAAATCTCATTCTCTTCATTAACAGATTATTTTCTTCTTTTTTTCCTCTTGATATTTAAAACTGACCACTATTTTCCTTAAACTTACTAGGCCCTGCCAATATTTTCATGTGGCTGTACTTGTGGGTTGAGCTCCCAAATTCAAAATTGTATTCTTTCTGAAGAGTCAGATTATTACCATAGAAATGGTTGCACTTTACATTAGATGTGCGTATGACGTATATAGCCCATATGAATACAATTTTTACAAGGAGGCGGACAGTTTCCATTCTACATCAGCTTTTATTCACACATTGATGTCTCTCTTGCACTGGAAATGTGCGCTCCATCTTGCATATACACAAATGTTCACAGTGAAAAAAGAAGAGAAGAATCTCGTTCTTATACCCTCCACCTTCTGGATACAAATTTAAGATTAGAAACATTGCATGCTTTCTAAGGGGCTGTTGATTTTACCCACCCTTTTTCTTGGGCATTTGCCTCTGCTACTTCCTCAGGCAGAAAGCGGGAGCACTGCAGATGTGCTAATTTTATCGGGCCTTCACAGCAGAGAACGGCACACGCCTTCAGCTACCTGGTCTGCATAGTACCCATTCTATAACCTCATCTTCTGATTTTCCATTTTCCACAAATCTCTCCAACATTTGTCACATACTCCATCTACTTTCAAACTCTTGGTGTTTCATTTCATCCCCCTTCCAATTTTTGCTTTCTCTGAATCTGACCGATTTCATAAACAATAGATTGGACACTTCTACTCCTTTATACTTTCTCAAGTCTTCAGACACTTCTGCACCCTGCAGGCAATTATTCCCATGAAAGGCAAAATTTGCTAAACTACTTTATTTCTGCCTTCCATCAGTTATGATTGTAGACCCACACAATGGAGAAGGGAGAAAGAGATGGCCGTATTTCCAAACTTTCAAGGCCAGACTGTCACTTGGGAGCAAACAGGAAACTGAAGAATACAGGCACACTAATGCATACCATAAACAAAAAAAGTAAACCTCTTTTAAATCATCAAAAGTCAGAGAATAGGCATTTCTTTTTTTTTTTCAGATTTATTCTGAAAGAGACTTGGATATTTTCATGTATTTTTAGTAATTAAAATCAAAATACCTAGTATTTTAGAACATTTTTAGTAGCCAGCTGTTAACCACACTTTTTTTAAAGTCTGAGGCTCAAAAACCATCTTAAGTTCAGAGAAAACACTATAACCTCTCCAGCTTATGAACAGCTTTCACAAAAAGTGCACTTTAAAATCTTCTGTCTGTAGAAAACAATGGTATGTATGGCTATACTGTTCATTTTGTGTTGCCAGTTTATAAATAATTAATATTTCCTTTAAATTTTAACCAGGAAAAAAACCTCCTCCACAGAAGCGTAATTCCTCTTTCAAAAGATTCCTGAGGCTAAAAAGGCAGAAGGAGAGGTGTAAGCTAGTACAGCAGCAGGAAAGAAGAAAAAATACATTAAAAAATCTTATGTTCATAAATACTGCCTTACTTTCTGGGGAATGCAGGCCTTGCAGAAGTGACTGCCACCACCAACTAAGTGACACTAGCTCAAGGACAAAGTACTAGGTAACACTTTGCAAGGAATATCTGCAGGTTGGCCTGGATTTGACCATAGATTAGATAAGGTGCTTTCCCATTTCTGTAAAGTAGCAAAGATGCTGCTTTTGTATCAGACGTCTTCCATTGAAGGCCTGATATGGACAGATTGCCCAACAATGAGCTGTTCAGGTGGGTGCACAATATATTATCCGAGTCGTGTAATAGCTTTCACAGGCAATGGATAAGATACACCTAATGGCATATCGATAATTAAGGGCAAATGATAACCTTGCCTCTAGGAGATTGTGCGAGAAACTGAAGGGGAAGAGACCTTCTCCATCAGAAGCGTCTCCCTTACTGCTGCAGGTAGAGGGGGAAGGCAGACCCGATGAAGCCGCCACCTCATCCAGAGGATGGAAAGTCAGCAGAGTCTGAGCTTCAGACTGATGACCGGGTAATCTCACACAGGGAAAGAAGTGAGGTCCACTCAAGGCTACAGTGGCATTATTCTAGTTAGATGAATGGGTAAAAGACGAAGTAGAGAAATACTGATGTCCTGAAAGCTCCTTTTAAATTCTGGAGCTGGAAGTACTCTGAATCAGTACTGGAGCATGTTGGTAAGATACACCCTTTCCCTGTTCTGCCTGGGATTGGTGCCATGTATTGATGTGCAAATTAGAAATACAAATCCCTTTCAGCCTCATGAACTAAGACCTACACTCTCAGGTAAGTGGAAGCGGGGGGAAGGAGAGGAGAAACTATATACAGATAAGTGAATATAAAGAATAATTGTCACACCTTGCTTAAATGTTTTATTGCTCTTCCAAGGGCCTTTTTCTTTTCTGTCAGAGTACAGCTGAGATGATAAATGGCACGTAAGAATTTCACTCACATGAAAAATTGTTGATTAAACATAGAAATTTTAATGGCCTGGTTTCACTATAATTCTAGTTCTATAGGTTTCTAATTATGTAGTCTGTGTTCAAACAGCTAAGTCTTTGGGCTTCTTATACTGCTGTTTACACCTTGTTGATTCCTTCTTAACCTTTAAGAGCTATTGAGAAATTAGTAGATTATTCTTTCTCATCAGCTGTAAGTAAAGCATGACTATAAGAACAAAGGATGGTAGAAACTGCAGTGGATTAAATGGACAATATCTGAAAAAAATGTATTTCAAAGACATGCAAATGTCAGCAGTATTAAGATAATATGGTGCTCAAGTGGATGCATCAGAATGGCTGCTGAAAATTACTGGGATTAACCAGGAACTATGCTCCTAATGTTAATGAAGTACTGCTGGGGATAGGAAAGCAGCAGCAAAGCATAATGATAGGATGTGCACACCTTAGTTACTATGCATTTCACAGAACAGAGGAAAATAACATCTTCTCAACCAGCACGTCTTCAGATCCATTTATAACACTGTGTTTCTTCATACAAGTTTAGAAGCATACTGCATACCCAGCCAGGGCAACAAAAGCTGGGGAAAATATTTATCAGAAATATCAGAAAAATAGCAGAAAGAGATTCACCACCACTAGTTTTAAATGTCTTAAATTTTCGTATTATAGGATCAAAACATATATATTCTTTGAAACTAGCTTGGCTTACGTAGGCTACGCTGAAGTGCCACATGCAAGTCTACAGATAGAGATAATGGTGGAGACTCCAAGAAAGAGGAAATAGGAGGTAACTGTGTCACGCCACATTTTCTCTCTTTCCTTGATCAACATTGTGCGTGTTGGTGATATCCCCACTGCTAGTTGAGGCCCGAAGGGTATATCAAGGTATTAACGAGCAAAGATTATTATGAGCTTTTTTTTTTTCCTTTGACAAGTCAGATTTTTAGACTGCTTAGATATTTCAGGCTGAGACACTGGCAGATATTTGCATGCCTAAATTGCACTCTTTTCAGTAAGGGCTGTGTCCCAACACTCATAAGAAACTCTGTGTCTTTATTATAACAAATTTACAAATCTCATCTAAGAAATACCAGCTGCATTTTTTGAGCTAAGGTCAAATGCTTGCTGGCACAAGAATCAAAAAGGAAAATGGAGAGTGGCTGATTCACTTCTGCTTTTTCCATTAAGTAAACAGTTGAAAATCTCATTCAGTTACTTGCTTGTACAAATACTACTTGTTTAAAATCATTTGCTGTTGATGTATGGCACAGTCAAGGAGAAGCCTCATTAAACTAAAATTCCTTCATGCACTTGAGGTGCAGTGACAACACCCAGAGAGCTGATAAAAGTACCAGTGCTGCAACGTGAATGACAAGCAAGGACTATACAAAGTCTTCGGTACCAAACCTCATTAACCGAGGTATGCACTTCTTGACTTTCAATGCATGTAAGAACATCATGAAGTCTGGGAGATGTAGCAGAATATCCTCTTTTCACCAGATAAGATACCGTTAATAACTAACCATAACAACGACATTTCTAAGATCTGTAGTTGAATCTTCTCAACAAGTAACCAAATGTTTGTTGATATTTATAACAGTTATAGGAGCACCAAAGGAATGGAAATACACCATAAAATTTTTGTACCTCAGTTACATTTTTTCACCAGTGTCAAAAAAAGATGATGTTGAAGCACATTGTATTAGATCATAATAAATAATAAAATGCTTCATGCTTTCAAGAGAATATAATGAAATCTTAATAACAACACAATGGGAACTTATGATTATTTATATTTACGAGCTAAGTCCTATACCATGGTCTGTGTCAATTTCTTTTACATCTAAAAATAACTTATGAAACAGTAATACAATAAAGGAAAAAAACAGACAAACATTACCTACTTACAGGAGTTTTTCTCTTAAATGTATCAGTATCTCTAGACAGAGGGGAGTGCTTTAATTCACCCAAGCTTCTCACACACAGAAAATTACTCTTTAGTACCTTCATGGTAATAATTTTAGTACTGTAAAGGAGAGATCCTCAAGCTCTCAAAGGGATACAGCTCCATTAGCATCTAGTCCTAGCAAGCCACAACATTTCAACGCTTAACAGCACAGAAGGAGCTGTACTGGATCAGACTAAAGTTCAGCTACCCCAGTGCCTTGTCTCCAACACCAGGGATAAGCAGGTGTCTAGGGAACAGGCCAAGCACACCTGTTGCCTCCCCAAGCACTCCTCCGACCTACAACTATCTCAGGCACTTCTGACACCAAGCACAGTTTAAAAATATTCTGTAAACCTTAAGGATTTAACTTTCCATGAATTTATGCAGTTTTCCCTCGAATTACCATGAATTTTTGCCACCTGCTATATCCACTGACAACAAATTCCCAAGGTTTTCCAGTCATTGTATGAAAAATGACCTCATTGCATTGTGACAAAACTGGTTCCTATAAGCTAAATTTACCCTTAAAAGTTTCTATTTGAAGAGAGAACAAACCAACAATCCCTAAAAGCTATCACTTTGCCATTTACACTTTTGGAAACACCTGTAATATTTCCCCTCTATATCAAATAGGCCACCACAAGGCACATTTTCTGTGCTCTTCGAGGAACTCCCATATGTTTATAAGACAGGATTTTCCCTCTGCAAAAGGGATTCCCCCCAGAAAGTTTGGGTTTAGTCAGATGTCTGCTAATTGTAGTCCTTTTTGTAGTTTTTACTATTTGTGAAGCCCAGGTGTCAGTTCTACATACTTGCACATTCTAGGATCTCTCCCGAAGCCCTGTTGTCGCAAGTTAGCAAGGTGGTTTTAAGCATGATGTTTCCTGTCACTGTTCATAATTCATCAATCTCATCCTTGAATTCCCTTCGAACACCAGGGTGAAACCATCTGGTCCTGCTGGCTTGTTACTGCTCATTTTGCCTGTTTGTTCCACAACCTCCTCCACAGTAAATATGGACGTAGCAAACTCATCTGGCTTCCCCTTATACCTCGATCCTCAGTTGATCCTAGAAACGTACTGGCACACTTCCTGATATATTTCAAGAAAGAATAACTATTACTTTCAATTGCCTTTGCTAGTTGCTTCTCAAGCTTTTTTTTTTTTTTTTGGTGCTTTGGCTTACCGCATTTTCATACTTAATCTGCCAAAATCTAAGGATCTTCTCTTCCCTTTGGAAAATAACTTCAGTTTTTCAAACTCTGGCTTTGCCATTTTTATTAGTTTGCTTTCTCTTCTGTTTAGCCTCACCAGTTTCTCCTCCTCAAGTGTTTCTGCTAGGCGATACGCATTGACCCTGCGGTTCTAAACTCTTTTCATATTTTTCTAACATAGTCCTCAGGCTGCCTGGAAAGATTTAATTCTCTTAGCTGCCTGTTTTAGCTTCTTTTTAACAAGATTCTTCATTTTTATGCAGTTCCCCTTTTTGATGTTGATTACCCTATAATTGTCTAGACCTCGTCTTTTGCCTCTGGGTGCAAACTGCAAGTAAATACATTTTAAAGAGAGCTGAACGTAGACCTGGGACGGTGCTCACCGGAGGGAGAGCTCCCTCGGACTGCCGCTCCCCGGGACAAACCGACTCCATTTGGAGCATTCTGGAATTCGTATCTATGAGGTAAGAAGACGGGCTAGGAATTTTTGAGCAATAATAAGTGGAAACACTGACCTGTCTCCCACTTACCTCCCTCCTACCACCCGCCGAGCAGCCGCGGTCCCCCGCAGCCTGTCAGCTGGCCGGGCTCTGAGGCGAGCGCTGCCGGGCGCTGAGCAGGTCTGGCTGGACCTCCTGCTCCTCCCGCGGGGATATCGCCGTCCGCGGTAAGGGATCCACAAGCGGATCCACACCATCAAGCTCATTACAGAAATCTTGTGTGCCTGTGCAGCGGCCCTCAGCAAGGATTTCGCTGCCCATCCCCAAGCTCACTGAGATGCTGTGCCAGGTGCCCGGGCCGGGCTGTGAGGGGGAGCTGCCGGGCGGCCCCTGTGGTGAGCGGCCGGGGCTGCCCCGAGCCGGACACAGCCGGTTCCAGCCGGCTCCAACCGGCTCCAACCCACCCCCCGCAGGGCACGGCTGAGCCCCGCAGCCACCGTGGCGGCGCCTCGGGGAAAGCCTCTCTCAGAAAGGGCAAAACGCTGCCCGGCAGCCAGGGCTGAGGGGAAAAGGGTGAGACACGGCCCTGGGAGCGCCGGGGGGAGAGGAGCAGGAGGAGGAGGTGGAGCTCCAGGTGCCCGAGCAGGGGTTCCCCTGCAGCCCCTGGAGAAGACCATGGTAGAGCAGTGTGAAGGGGAAGGAGCGGCAGAGAGGAGCTGTGATGGACTGACTGACCACAGCCCGCGTTCCCCATCCCCTGGAAGGGGGAGATGGAGGAGCTGGGAATGAAGGAGTGAAGGTCAGCCTGGGAGAAGGGTGTGGGGTGAGGGGAAGGTGTTTTCAATTTCTGTCTTTGTTTCTCACCATCCAACTCTATTTTAACTGGCAATAAATTAAATGAATTTTCCCCAAATAGAGTCTGTTTTGCCCAGGATGGTAATTGGTAAGTGATCTCCTTGTCCTTATCCCGATTCGGGTCCTGTGGAGGAGGGTGAGTGTGAGAGTGGCTGGGTGGGCGTCTGGCAGCCAGCCATAGTCAACCCACCACAGACGGGCACGTGGCAACGCCTGTTAAGCATGGAAGGAGATGCACAGGAGAAAGTTACGGCGTCCTTTACTAAGTAGTAGCCATGTTTTCTAATGTATAAACACTAAATGCTCTTATCTTGTTTGTATTATTTTGATAATGAATAACCTGTGCCGTCCTTCCTTTGTACAAGGCTGTTCCCTCAAGCCTCTGCTGCATAATGCACAGAAGCAGGTATGCGTGCAGCTCGGCACACACAGCTGTGATGAAATTTTCTATTCAGAACACCACCGGACAAAATCCAGTAGACTCACCACTGTCTCCCAGTGAGATCATTCCCTGACTGGATTACCCACCCATGCATGCAACACTGGAAAATACAATATGTTTGTGAACGGGTCTCACTGCCTACTCAGAGATGGGGCAAAATCTCTTTTCTGTGCAGTGGAACCATTTCATCACCTTTCAGAACAGTTCCCTTGGGTTGCCTGTAGCAAAGAGAACTGCCGTCAATAGGGACTGAGTCTTGGTTTTGTGAGGAAAGGAGAATTTCCAATATAGTTTTAGAAAATTACGTAGGCGAGCACTGGATTTACTGAATGGGTGTTTCTGGTGCAAGTGCACTATGAATACTAGGCAGTACTAGTAGAAACAATGCAGGGACAGTCTTCAGTGCTCACTTAAAAAAAACCCCACAAGTCATGTGTGGCTTCACCTTTCACATATAAGACAGTAATTCCAAAAGTATGCACCAGACCCGGCTGTATTGTTATCCTCCCATACTTATTCCATTCATACCTGTTTTTAAAATTTGCACACTGACTGAGAATTTATAATTCTGGAGACAGATGATCAGGCAAAAGGTTGCATTTGAGTTTGTTGATTAAACCCTTTCTTCCAGTGTTCATTTTCTGCACCTCATTTGCACATTAATCATACATGAGCCTCAGCTTTGCAATGACTGGGGAACAGGCCAATACCTACACCTCCATAGTGATTTAGGGATTCCAAAAAAGGTCATACTCTGAGCTTGAGTTCTGCACCAAGAGATTGAGATCACAGTAAATATACGGAATTGATATATAATAGACCAGGTCACAGAAACCTGCTTCTCTCTGTTTTGGGTGCTTTAAAAATAGAAAAAAAAAAAAAAAAGACAATTTTAAGTTGAGAAAAAAATGTATCTAACATAGACCCAGGAAGCTAGGGAAGGGTGAAAAATAAAAGTCATTTTTGTATTGAAAATAATGAACTGAAAAAGGTAAATTAACAGTGGAGAAAGGAACAATATAAACTATTCCCAACAGGGGAGAAAGTAGCAATTCCAAAATCAGTGTCCAACTTCATAAAGAGAGGTTACGTCTTCAAAACAGGAGATGCAAGTTTGTGAATGAAAAGACACCAAATACAAAGAATAAATTAAATAAATATAAATTTATGACATCCTAATTTGATTTTAAGGTACCCTCCTTACGCTGTTCTTTAATTGCCCACTTTGTTTCCTTTAGAAGGATGCTGGTTTACCCTGCTAGCTTACAGCATGTACATGTTCTTAGGGTACTATGCTGCTATAAATGTGGGGTAAAAACACAGATATGCAATGAGCTGGTGTTCTCCATGACACTGGGGTGTTCCAGATCACATCTTCTGTACAGGGAACAAATTTTGTTTCTATAGTTGTGTAACAGAGCAAATACCATGAGCACGATTTGCACTGAAGGAGTCGTACTAACGGGTCTTCTTGCATGCTACTGCTAACGGTTGATTCAAGACTGCTGTAATTTTACCTGTAAATGTAGCTAATCCCTCATCTATAGAAACTGGAGAATCTACAAGATTGAGCATCCATCATATCCTCTCCCCAAACCTTTTTTCTTATGTTTTAACTTTCAGTCCAGTCCTCAATTAGAATTACCCACTCTGTATTTCAATTTTATCTATTATTCTATTCCATGGACCTTTTTTATTTTACAATGTGTTACCCCCCTGAAAGCAAGGAAAAGAATTATTTTGAAAGGCATACACATGCAAAATGGATTTAATGAGCACTAAAAATGCTGCATTTAGTTGTTTTTCACACTGTACTTTCTGCACCATTTTATGTGTAAACACTGCAGACAAGGGACACTTAAAAAAGAAGAAAAGCAATTATTGAATTGAGCCTATTAGGCAATGTGATCATTTTACAGAACACTAAAGGGGAAGTTCTTAAGCACTGCAGGAGGCTTTATTGTGAAGTGTAATTTTCAGACAGGCACTAATGCTCCCACCTGTTTCTTTTTGTGTCACACTTCTTATAACACCAATTTCACTACTCCCTGCAAAATACTGGGGGCGGGGGCAGGGGGGAAGCATAAAAAAAGCGTAGAAGGTCCCAGCTGCGAAAAGAAGGTACAACCTCCCCGACGGCCAGGATGTTTAACACAAACTGAAATTTAATCTATTAAATATACATGCTGTATCTCAGCAAAAATACTACCCGATTCTTAATATGTTATCTACTACATCACAGCATAATTTCACAGTGGAGGTGTAATGTCAGTGAAACATTGGTGTGGAAGCTTACAAGCTGAATATTTACATAATCCTTTAAAATAATTGGCTTTTTCTTGCAAAGACAAACTACCTATCTGGAAACTTTCACTAGGCAGATTTTTTCTACAATTCATATGATATTCTTCATAAGATTTTAGAACATTTTACTGAAAATGAGCACTCATTCAACCTAGCATATAACAGGTGCCTACTAAATCAAGGCAGGAGATATCATTAGGATGAACTCCTTCAAAATGACAATATTTTAAAAATTGGTCAACTATCCAAAGAAAGTAATTACAGCAACAATGGCAAAGTACTGGCAAATGCTGCCAAGTTTGTCTTCAACAGAGATTTGGGCTGGAATCAGTGACTATTACCTATAAATGTTTTAAAAATAAACTGGACATAGAATTTGGATCCTGAAAAGTTTCACCATTATTAACAGTTATGTATATTCCAGTCTGCAAAACTGCCACATGCTGTGTGATCAGTCTATGTTGCACATGACGTATTTTCTCTTTACCTTCCTGACCGAAAGAGCTTTCTTTATATATAGACTGCTGTCTGTGTGGAGAAACTAGATGCTTAACTTACAATTCTGGGTGATGATAAGAAATTTCTACGTGGCTGACAATGAGCATGAGATACAGTGTTTAACATTAGCTGACATGGGTTATATCCCATCTGATCAAGCTAACAGTAGGTTCATTTTGAGTTAATAACCATCTACTGAAGTATAATCAGTTCCTCTTGGAGAAATGGAAGTTCACACTTCCCAAAACAAGAAGGAATATAAAGAGAGCCTAAATAGGATAAAGATACAAGGATGAAAAAGCAACGTTTAAAAAAAGACAAAGAAGAATCTTTTCAAGAAACCAGAACAAGACAGAAGAGACAGACAGGACAGAGATACTCACTGTATTTGTAGGAGACAGGCTCTATCTAATTCCTGAACAAGCCGAGTCCAAAGAAAGACAACTTGAAATGGACGGAGAGCAAGACAAAAGACAGGAGTAGGAGAGCCTGAGCTATCCTGAGAGCTGCTCCCCACTGATGAGGAACACAGGGCTGAGAACTGTGAGGAGGAGTTCTTACCTTTGTCTGAGTCCACACCCAGCGATACAATACTTTGTCCTATATACGTAAGCATTTATTCAAGAGTGTTTTTAGAGAATATTGCCCAAAGCTGTGTGTGACGTGTGCCCCCGGAAACTTAACTGTAAACTCAGAGTGCTCAGAGGCATAAATGTGAGATAAAGAGATACTTCAGTTACTGAGAGTTATTAGAGGTCAGTGCTAGCTCTGGGATCAAGAAGAAGGGGGTTAGGGACAGTCCAGTTTGTTAAATGTAGTTACAACAAAATCCAAAATTCAAAACCATCCACCTTTCTGCTTAAGACAAAGATTGTCCAGCTATAAATGTAAAACAGTGGAACTCCAGTGTCTAACTTTCCTTCTTTCTTTTCACCGACTTGATTTCAGTTGTAGGTCGTTCTTTCCAGAGAAACCTGGAAATAGACTCTTGCAATTCAGGATTTCTTATGAACTTCTTATGTATGAAGCTTAAGGGAGAAATACTTTGATACCTTATTCAAATTTTGCTAGAATAATATTTCATCCTGGATATGGACAAATTAATCCAATTTTCCAAATCATTAATATTTATTGATACTGCCTGAGCATCTAGCTTGGGCTGTGAATTCATTCTGCAAGGTGATTTATAAACACAGAAACATGCATGCTTTTCCAGATCCATTATGATAATTCATACAGACAGAGTTGACACTAGCATTCCTTTCTAGGCTGCTAGGTATTTATGGCACAATCCAGATAGTATTCTGCAATGAATAAAATTTATGCAGAAAATGACATAATTTCATATAGAAACTCCATTTCACCTGCTAGAGATGCTGGGAAGTATATCATGTCCAAGGAGGAAAGAAAGAATTGCATGTGGACAAAAAGCTGGCCATTAGACTAATGATTCAAAATCTAAACCTGCCATTATGGTGTAGTTTCAAAGCAATATTGGCAAACTACTTACACCAAAATGTTAACAGCTGAATGTCAAGTGGGTTTCCGTTATTTTCTCTGCTAGTTTCTGATTTCAGACTCTTGAGCGTAGATTTGTAGATGTGCTAAGAACTCAGTGTTACAATTCAAACCAATGATGAGCTATCTTCTGAATGTGATGCTGTGTCATGTCAAATACTCTTGGGAAAATGGGGACTGTGTTCAATGTTAGACATGAAATATATGTGATCTATTTGTCAATTTTGGTCTTAGGATTTTTTCCTGCTTCAGTTCCCAGCTGTAAATTTGAGGCAACTGAATACCCTAATTGTCCATAGGTGTGATAAAAATAAACATTTAAACACTTGCCAAGTTCTCAGATACCAGAGGGAAGAAACATATGAACACCTATGAAGAAGTTCTTTTAATTCTGTGTTCTGAGGGCACGCATCAAATAAGACCTGATACATACAGATCATTCCTACCTACTATTCATAATTACTGTTCCATTGAAAGACTCAGAAGTCCTCTTCAAAGACTATATCCTGCCCATATTACCACAGTTTTCAGAAAGCAAAGTATTATGATATTTCTCATCATATAATGGAAGTCAGGAAATCCAAAAGTGCCCGTTCTGGCATTTCTCAAAATACCTTCTTTAGGTTCAGAGGTCTTTCCACTTTGAATTAGTTTGAACTAAGGTAACTATTCAGAGGAAGGAAGAGATTTGCTAGTCTTTTCTTTATAATAACATTTTATCCTTGAGCTTGTGACAAAATGATTCATGAAATAAATGTTTCTATAATTTTCTAACTACCAAATGTGAAAACTCTGAAGAAAAGACAGGATCTGCAGATGAAGAAGACAGTGTATGTTGTCTACCTTGCCTTTAGCAAGTCTTTGGTCGCTGTCTCCAATGTTACTCTTTGTATCTAGGCTGGGATATCACCATTGTCCTGGATGTGGGTACTACTTAATGGGAGAAAACCAGGCTGGACCATTGGGTTGAAGGGACACTCTGCCCGGTGGTCGATTACAAGCAGACTTCTTCAGGAGTCTGTCCCTGTGTCCTGTCCTGTTTAACTGTTTAATATCAAAGACCTGGCTGAGGCAGTGAAATGTACTCTCATTAAGCTGGTTGTTCACACCAGACTTTGTCTGTACTGAGTGTACTTGAGGGGACGGCCATTATTCAGAAGGGCCTCCACAGTCTAGAGGAACGGGCCAGCAGGTCCCTCATGGGAGGCAGGGAAATTCAGCAAGGACAGATGCAAAACCCAGAACCTAAGCTGAGAAGGACCTGGGGGTCCCAGCCGACAGTAGGTTAAACATGAGCCAGTATGAGTCCAGGCTCCGCTGTTTTCAGGTAACTGAATCCTACTTCTCTCTCTTCACTAAGTTTTATCTTTCACCTGGAGCCCTGTCAGGTCCTTCTCAAAGGAAACAGCCACTCGCTGGGGTCACTGACAGAACGGTGCTGTATATTTCTCTATTATTAGTACTTGTTTCCATCAGCTATGCAAAATGTTTGTCTCACTCAAGGGAGTCTCCTTTAAATAGACACTAGAAAAGACAGAACTTTCTGTGGTGATGTCATACCCATAGTTTATAATAGCTTTATAGTGCAAGCTTGATTATTTGGTGTGCCCTCATCATTAAAAGTGATTGATTTTTCTGATATTAAAATGTTTATTTGACTATATATTACTGGGTACATATAATATTAGTGTTTATTACTGATTGTGCTCTTCTGTATAAACTTTTCATGACCTTACGAATAATGTTATGCTAATGAAGGATACACATCTGAGTGCTCTCCTGAAATAAAAATCTTTCCTATTTATTTCAAACAAGGCCAAATATTCACTTTAGATTAGTCAACCACCTATACTATGATTCCCCTGAGCTGCTTGGAATGGAAAGATATTTCTGTAAAGCACACAGGAGACAGCCAACTCTCTCTTTGTTTCCTGTGCCCTAATTATTCCATTATATTTTGACATCCTTCCTGCTGAAATGACACTGACTTAAAAACCCCCCATATTTCATGCACGCTTTGCTGAGAGCGCTGACTTAAGAATATTAAATATTGAACCATTCTTTCACTATGGGGCAGTTTTTGAGTTCACTTTTGGGTCAGTCTTGACTGACTATATTGTTAAGACACAAGAGTGTGCAGAAGCTGCAACTTGCAATAAGAAAACATTAGCTGTTAAAACCTTTCGTAAGCACAGATGACATTGCAAATGCTCATTTTGCCTTTTGGTTTGTATTTTTTACATCTCCCTTTATATTTTAAAATATTCAAGATATTGTTAGGCAATATGACTTCAGAAAAGCCCAGACATTGCATATGAGTTCATAAGAAGGATGTCTATGATTTCTGAAGCTTAACTACATTTCCTTCTTTAGAAAATAAACAAAGCCCAGGTAAAATTATATTATGCTAAAAAATAAATAAATTAAAAAGACTCACTGATAACTTACAGATGTAGTAGGCAAGTTCATTTACTAAAATGTTATAGCCTGACAACTTTCTAGGGATCCAGCCAAAAATACTGGAAACAACAAAATAGCTCTAAGGATTGGAAAAACAAAGAGATTTGTTTCAATTTGGTTTGAAACGATACAATAGTATCTCCAAAAGAGGAATGCTATAGAATAGTGATGTCAGCTACAGGGTGTCTTGACCTAAGTTATGCAGAAATATGACAAAATACTTTTTTACCTATAATTAAAAAAAAAAAGGGGGGGGGGACATGTCATTATTATTCCAATTCTGCAAACCAGCAACTGAGTCCTGCATAAGAAGAGACTAAGCCGACAAAAACACACCTACTAGAATTTTTCCAAAAGAAAACTTTTAAATTTGGTCTACCAAGTGGGCATCAATCAATTGGACAACAATCCTCACAAATGCTATTTCAAGTTCCCTTAAAATATTACATATAATAGGTTATGTTTCTATAGTGAGTTATAAGATCTGTTTAAAAACAACCTCTTTGGTAAACTGAATATATTTCCTCTTTTTCTTTTCCACCAACAGAAGATTTTAACTGAAAATGTCGTATCTTTATGCACACCATATTCCAAATACCAACCGTCCACTGTTGTATATAACTGGTGCCCCAAGCGCTACACAAACTGGACCAGAACATCATCAAATTCAGAGGTCTAAATCCACAAGCGTAATTTGATTTTTTTAGAGATTACTCAAACTTTGATGCTAGATCCTGGAGGCAATAAATTTAGCCAGAGTAGCATATGGAAGCAAGAGATACGTTCTTTTGGAAGGCAATGTATGGGGAAGCCTCCACCCCACACCATCTTAGCACTCCCATTCTGACTCAGCACTGTGGTCAGTATGTCATCTCACCATGCGGGACCGGTGTCACGACATATGTCCCATCACAGCCCCTAAGCGCAAACCCAAGGACCAATGGCTCTTGCAATGACCTCCCCAGCACCTTGCAGGCAGAATACCTCTGCTTGAAGCTCCACCTGCCACAGCGCATACTCTAGAGGGAACTGTGGCACAGTCTACAATGATCTGTGACACTTTATTAATCCCCTGCTGCCCCTGCAAAACCGTCACAGAACAGGTAGGATCCCAGCCTGCTCTTTTTATTGGTATCATCACACTTCTATAGCAGCAATACAGTGCTTACCCAGAACAGCTCCTGCCTCCAAAGTAATTCCCCTAACAGCAATAAGGACAGGGTCATGACCAGAGACAGAGCTATTCTCATCGATGAGCAGAGAGATAAAACCACACAGTTACAGAATTTGTGCATCTCCTCTTATGCCCTCCCTTGTTGCTTCACTGGATCATTCAAAATGGCTCACCCACATTTCCATCTTCCTCTCCACACGCTCTCCCAACCTCCCACTCCTCTGAGTGTCCCCTTAGCCCACTGTCAGAACTCCTGTTCCAACATTGCTTCCTGCACCAAGCCCAGAAATGGGAAGCAACGCAAACCCATTCATAGCAACTAGCAATCTCAGAGTCTGGGATAGTTCCAACCCATCTCACACATTACGACAATCGATGCCGCACACATCCAAGTGTCTGAGGCCATTGTTTCTCTTGTCCAAAATCATGGCCATTGGCTGGTCAAGACAAATCTTATACCTTGCAGTATGAAACCTCAGCAGAGCTGTAGTTCCCGAGTTCTCACACTGAATAAACAGTTGTTCCTCACCTCTCTGCTATATCTCTGGAGGATGCTGTTTTGTTAGGAGATGCAGTTGATTTCCCAGAGGTGTTGGTCTGAGCAAGGCTTCCCTCCCTAAGTTAGGTAGGGTTTCTCCTTAGCATTGTGTTGTAGCTCTGAAACACAGTATCTGGGTATCCACGATGCACATGGTTTGAGGGACAGAATCCCTGCAAGAAGGGACTTAGTGATGAGATGTAAGCTGGGGTAAGCATGTTCTAGTTTTAGCCTCATTCTGCTTTTCCCTTTTGCGAAAGAATTACTCTGCAGCAGCTATAACTACCATGAATGTCACCACAGCCACAACCCAGCTTCATTCTTTCTCCATTTTCATCCCTAATGTCATTTTGAAGCTTGTGAAAATTGCTCTGAGATATAAGAGAAATGTACCTATAAGTAAGTGTTCATTTACTGGTAGGATTCACTGCTGCCTACAGGAAACAGGAGAGACTGTTGTAACTGTGACATAAAGGTGACGGTGGACAGAAATTAACCCATGGGGTGTAAATGGCTATGAAGGACCGTGGTCGGCTCTGAGCTCTCCATAAAGTCCACAGTTCATCACTTATCTTGTGACACTGACATATTTGGGCTCTGTGGACCTCTCTGGTTTCTCTCTCTACAAGCCAGAAGGTAATCATCATGTGGGTTGGGAGCATGACATTACTGTTTCTCATGCTAAGCAACTGCAAACTGCTCCCAGGAGGATGCCTATTTATTACTGGCTCTGTGCCGTGAAAGACTGACCTAATGAAGCAATACAGAGCAGCTGATGTTGGCATTTCTTGTGGTATGGACAATTAGAGGTGTATTTATTGGCAAAATATTTGTGCCCCAAAGGCTACCACATACAGGTGCCCTGCCTTTATAATTCTGTGGTGTGGAGTTTTTATTTGTCTGCCCTTTCAAAACCACATGTAAAGTTTGCGTTTGAATCCATTAAGGTTGCAACTGAGTTCTATTTAAAAAAAAAAAAAAAAAAAAAAAAAAATCACTAAACACCTCAATGGCAGCTCTATTTTAATTAGTATGTTTTAACCAATGTCTCCTAATGGTAACATATAAAGAATATCTACAATATTTAGTGTACGAAATAGAAAATACTGTGTATGTCAAGCTAAAACATACCGCTTTTATAGTTTTCTACTGCCTTCAGAAATGACTAACGAATACAGGGGTCTCGAGGAAAATCTAATATCTTATTTTTAACAGAGTGGCATCTTTGGCATGTGATGAAAATGTTAGCCCGTTTTCAATGAAGATAAGAAAATGCGGTTATAAACTGTTGACAGAAAGTCAGGTGCATTTGACCAAAATTAAACATTTGATATAAATTTGATATAAATATCTATATTTTTATATATATATATTTGATATCCCAAAATACCGAGTTAGATATCTGAACAAATCAACTGTCTAAATCTAGTTAGTGGAGAGAAAGTAGCCGAGGTATGGTTCAGTCTGGCTCTTTCTTCTGTGGTTTTATACATTCCTGTTATAATAGTGCCTAAATCTCTCCACCAAATGCAAAGGAAAGCCCAAGTCAGCAGCTCAGATGTAAATATGTACTGTGCAGATGTTTTAAAACAGCTGAAATTATTATTCCCATGCACTCAGAAACTGAAAAGCATCATGCCTCAACTCATAACCTCCAAAATTCCTTATGATTTAAAAACTCCAAATGTTAAGGGCCAAACCGTCCCCCACACCAACAACAGGTAATTAAAAATATGTAATGACCACCTTACTTCTAAACCTTTATCCCTACAGTGAATCTTACATGAAAATAGTGAAAATCAAACACCTGGGACAAGTATGCCTGAAGTTTATAAGCCAAACAGAGCACTTGGCATGTAGCTGTTACCTGTTAAGTCATGAGGAAAACACTGCAATAGGGACAATCCTAAATATCATCTATCCAACAGCACACCCAGGGCAATCAGGGCTGACCTCTTCCCTAAAATTAAGCACTTGCACATCGTTTGCTGGATCTGAAATTAATGGGGAAACAGACTCTGTACCTCTTGATACCTAGGGGAACGCTCAAAGGCTATTAGGTAAATGGATAATTCCTTCTCCTTCAAGTACATTATAAAAGCAAGAGATGGCTTGCAACTGATTTTTCTGAGTTACCTACAGAGGTATCTAACTCCAAAACACGTATTACTGCAAAAGTACGTAGGTACACCGAAGACCAATTTCATTGAGCACCACGTAAGACTAATTGGATTGACCCCCAGTGTTCTGGTCTCAAGCAGGGAAGAAGCATGATCTAGATGCTGAGTTGCTCAGCCCAGTCAAGATTTGGATGGAGGAGTTGCTTTAAAATGATACAAGCATATAATATAAAAAAGAAACGGACTTAGGGAGTTTAAACGATGCCAGACAAAACTCAGAAGATCTTTTCAAAATATACATTTTGGACTAAAATGCCTGACTTGACCTAAATCTGACTTCAGGTTTCCACAATAAGCAATTCCATAAAGTCACTAAAGTTACAGCAGAGAGAAATAGAGCCCTAAGTGACATGATTTTTGGCATGTACTTTGCACCTCTTCTAGAACCAAAATATTATTGCACTATCATTTTCAAGACCATTCTAAAGCTGTGTATTACCTTTCCGTATAACACTATATGTTAATCTTTGGAGCAGAAGGTCAACATTTAAGAGACTTGATTCGTATTAACTTAATATTAAGCAATTGAGTTATTTATGTATCTTTACAGTAAATATAAACCAGCTCATTTGAGAAGATACTGTTTTAGAGAGTGACATCTATTTAAACAGTAGATTGTGTGCAAGAGTTAATCTCTGCAGATCTGCCTTTAAAAAATATTGATGGCAGAGATGTTAATTTCCAAGTAAAACAATTTATATTCTTAAAGCAGGCTACATCTTTTCAAGTTCTCGTAGAAACAGGCAGCCAAGGGGCACATATCATTAAACTCCAAATTCCCCTGAAAAGGACAGCCAAAGCATCCAGAAAGTTCAATATATTTTCTCTGAGGCTAGTTGAAGCAGGAAGATTTTCATGAGCCGTTTTCGCTTCTATCGTCAGTTCAGTGATGTAAACAGTGACTGATTAAGCCTGCGCTCCTTTCAGGTTGATATACCTGACTGAAAAAAAAATAATCTCACAGCTGGAATTCTTACTGAAAACTAAAATAGATGACAAAGTAAAAGACCAATCTTCTATAGACACTTAATGAAGACAGGCTTCAAGGGGTTTTCTATACCAGAGATTACTTTACACCCCAGGACGAGACAAAAACAGCGGATTTCTGCAGCTGAAGATTGCAATCACAGCAGAATAAGGAAAATAACAAAAACATATTACTTGTTAAATCACTTACACTGGTTTTCCTTTGGATTCACAAGTCAAAATTATAGATTGTCCTTCTTCAGGCCATGAATTGGAAGAAATGATTTTAACTAAAGGTGTATCTAGGAAGAAAAAAAATAGACATCTTGTTGATATACACAAAAAAGATTTATTATCTAAGAGTACATTCTCCTCTATTTACAAAAGACTATACCATAGATTTAATTTACACTTGGAGATGCTTTTATATGGAGCCTTGTGCAATTTTCATTGTCTTCAGGAAGGCAATAAAAATGACCAATGGAACTAACCCAGTAACTTTTTATATCCCAAGGAAACACAGATAGAAAGCACGTGTATACTCAGAGGAAATAACTTTTTTCTTTCTGTATTGAATGCAAAAACCCCCATACAAGTATTCCAAAGTCTGATATCTAACAACAAAATAAAAAATATTGAGGACAAATAACAAGTACTCTGTGCAATTGCTTCTTTGTCTATTTATAGGTTGCTATGATGCAATGCTGCTATTAGAGGAATGAACGCAATAATATACATTTGAATAAGAACACTTTTATTGTTGCAGAAGCTTGAAACTCATAATAAGAAAGCTACAATAGGCTTTCAGATAAAATACCTTGTTACAGACATTTTACAGGATATTATTTCTGAAATGCAATAATGCTGTCCCTAAAACAGAACATTCTTTTTTTTTTAAATGAAATTTACAAAGAGAATGTTTTAAATATCTGCAAAAAGCACTACATAAAAGTCTGTAATCTGTCCTGAAAATGTAAAATATTATTCCTATACATTGGAATTAACTTTATAGTTTTAATTGCAAAAAGATGCACAATATAACTATTGTGAATTAATGCAGAATAAAGTATTTGGAGTAGATCTTTAACTTTTAAAACATTTTGCCAGCTGGCTTGCAAGGATATAGTCTCATAATCAAAATATTTTACGTGAGTTGGAGGGGTACCTATTATAAGGAAAAAAAAGACAACAAAGAAACATCTCTATACAAACCAGTTTTTTCCTTAGGAAAAGGAAAAAAGAGTTCATAATCATAGTGAGGACAAATTTCAGACTCAATAGGAAAATATAAATTCCTTTTTCCTCCACGGTTTCCTAACACTAAACACACATCTTCATCTATGGCACAAGGAATACTTAAACCTGCAAATTCAGGGTATCTAAATTTTGTCTCATCCAATCTGCAATTCCTATTTTCATTAGCAATGAGGTAGTGGTGACACCACAGATATCCCATTATCAAGCAAATGTGAAAAAGCATGACAATATGACCATACAAAGTCAAATGGGAAAAAAAATTATATGCTGTAACAATATAATTTCTTATTGAGATGCCAATAGTCCTGTTAAACACTAAGTGGTATATGAACAATTACAAATGTTGGAAGCATTTTTCTAATTTTGATTTTTATTTTTGGCATATCATGATGTACCACCACTGCACAAGACAAGAAAACGGGAAGGTTTAATGTAGACTTGTCACAATTTCACTGAAAGCATTGTCAGCATCATTTAGCTCTCGGTACAGCTGTACTAACCTTACACTAGGAGCAAACCTGTTCCACAAGTTCGTATTTTTAAGGACCCTGCAAACCCTTATGCAGGCGACTAAGCCTCTGGAGGTCATGCTGGCATTTGCTTCATCTTTAGCACGTGCTTAAGGCACTGACCTCAAGTGCCTTAATAAATCAGGGCATCAAGTACTTCTGTGATTTCAGTGGTGCTGTTGAAGATGAATAAATTACTCTCTTGACTATACATTGAACCAGAGGAACAAATTAGTATGGGATAGGAATAGATGAAGAATTTAACTGAGGGACGGAGTCAACTATTGCAATGATATCAAGAGGTTTCCAGAGAAATATGAAAAAGAGCTAAACTTTGGTGGAAGCAATCATGATAGCCACAGGTGAAGAAAGAAATTAAAGGCCCATCTAGCTAGCATTACTGGCTTAAATATTTAAAAAATTATCAGCATTTTATGCATTACTGTAAATGTAAAGGGGACTTCGGACAATTAAGCTTTCATTTGCATGGATCAATGCAGTGCTGTTTCCCCCAACTTGAAGTTCTCATTCCTACTTTATTTAATGCCCCAGACAGCTCTCTATTCTCCATGCACTTCTAAATAGAGCTTACTAACACAGAATAAGAAAGGTCTTACGTTTATGTTTCATTCTCTAATGCACAATAAGGTAGTGTAGGGAATATATTCCTTTGTGGTTTTCCCTACTAATCGACTGCTGTACTAATAGTACAGTAACTACTTGTTTCTTTAGAACAGGAAACGCGAAGATTAATTCAATATATAGTTTTTAGGGAAGCTTACAATTCATAATTTTTTTTTATTTTATTAACAGTCTTTTTTCTCAAAAACTAGTTGATATTTTATTTTCGATGCTTCATTTTCAGTGTTACTGTTTCCACTTTATTTTCATGCTGTGCTTGACTTCTCTCCAGAGTTTAAGTGTACGCTTATAAGAGGAAAACTTTTAAGACAAACTAGTCCTCCACTAGTCCTCACATCAATGTTTAAAATGAGAAGAAACCTTTAGAATAATTGCATCAAAACTAACCTAAATACGTTATTTTAACAAAGATGATAAAACCCTAATGACTGATATTTTTCCAGAACACAAAATGCTGTTACAAAATACTACCTCCTGCTTGGACTGTTCATTTTAGAAGAACTTGACAAGTATAAATGTACTCTATCAATACTGTGAGCTTTAACCTGTCACACCCAGAAGTATGAATCATAACAATTGGAACATCACCTAATCTCCAGAAAACACCACCACCACTAGAAAAGTCTAAAGAAAGAAAAAGATATCAAGAACAGCAATACAGTAAGAGGTTGATTTATTTTCAGATATGCTCATTGGGTTGCTATAAGTAATGTAGGTATGTCCAAAAAACCTCTACTTTTACAACCAAAACAAACAAAAAGGATAGGATCAAGGGGTTTATTGTGGGTCAGATCTTCTGTTGCTCTCCAAATTCAGTAGAACCATATCAACTTACATCAATTAAACTTATCAGAACTTTAATAATTTGCATCTTTTTTAGGATTTGGCCAGTAATGTCATGGTAATAAAATATTGTACATCAGTATTTCAAGTAGAATTCTTATGAAAAAGGGACTGGTGACTAAAATTTCTTTACATTACCTTCAAATATGCCCTTATCCTGATCTCTGAGGACATTACGGAGCAGATAAATATTCCAAAAAGAATAAGCATTGGGAAAATCTGATTTTACAAAAAAATATCAAAACACAGTGGTTTATGTGAGCGTAGGTAATACAGCAAGCCTTGACAGTAAAACACACTGGTTTCAATACCCAGTGACTTATCTATTTACATGCATCTCCAACAGCGTGAGGGCTGTTTGGCCCTCAAGTCTTTAGCTTGAGTAATGAGGTACTTACGAGCTGCAACTGATTGCTAGCACCCGTCTGAACTGAGACTCAAACATGTCTTTAGACACATAGCAAGACATCTTCTACCCCCTATGTGCGAAGAATCTGTCTTTTTGCTAGAAATAACAGCTTAGCAGTGGTTACAGATAAAAGCTATGGGATGGGGGGTGTGTGTGTGTGTGTTATATATCCTCTCCTATTTCAGACGACCAAAGGCAAAAGTTCCACTGAGTGATTCTAGGATTTGGGTACATCTCAATGCACAAGACCAGGGAAGACATTTTAAAGCTTTGGGAAGATTTATCTCTTTTTGATCAGACAATATCATCTCTATTCAGCAACATACAAAATCAGTGAATGCATGTGAAAAATTGATTTTAGTTGACACTAGTAATGAATGTTATCTGATATATGAAGAAACTAAGCGCTTCAGCACATGATTTTTGTTTACTCTTAGCAATAACTAATGCCAACATTAATAGCTTGTGGAACCACTTTACTGATTGATTTAATCTCTTTGAAGCTATTTCAAAATAAAGGTGATCCTTACCAGTCACCAGACCTTTGCTGTTAATCAGACCTCTAGTGCGAAAAGGTTGGGGTTTTTATGTTTCTTTAAAATGCGCTTGCTCTTTTTGCATTGCTTGAGTAAGAAAGAGTCCATTACTATTTCTTCGTAATTTCTTCGTAATAGAAACGTATTTCTATTCTGTTATAGCCAAGCCCTTATAAGGTTACATCCAGGCTTAAATTTCTTCATATGAATTACTTCACATAAATTTCTTCACAGAAAGTAATCACATGGAAGCTGCGGAAGATTCCCACATGATAAGAAAATAAAAAGAAGGGTCCTGTACTTCAGCACTCTACATTTTAGAGGCCTGCTACACCCCTGTATCTTAAGAAGCCATCCTATACCCCCTCACTTAGAGGTAATTTGATTTTTATCAGAAGTGTTAATCAGCCCACCAAGACTAGTTCTTTAGATGAGTTATTAAAGCCTATACAGCGATTTATGAGAAAAAGAGGTTCCTTATTCCACTGAGTACTGAAGTATTCACACTACGTAGATCAGATCCAACAAAATAATTATTTGACAGTAATTCAGTGATTAGAAAATTCAACCCTTCAGAGCCTGTGGATTAAGGGTTTGGCCTGATTCAAAGAGTGCAAGGACTTGCGTGATGACGTCCCATGCAATAGCAGAGGTCTACCAGGTATTCTAAGGTCTCCCTTCCACTCAGATGTAGAACTAAGATTTTGCTTTGAAAGTGAAAAAGCTTTTCAGTCTATGTTTCAACTATGTCCTAGTTTGGATAAATAAGGATTTTCTGACGCACTAAGAAAGAAAAGGTATGAGGAAATTCTTAACCCTTTCCACATTATGAATCAGAATTGTACAAGTAATTGAGTACTGTGCAAATTGTCCCTATTTCCATTCAGTGCCAAAATAACATGCAATATACCATTCATCTTACTCACATTTAAAAAAGGTTTCTAAAGCCAGATTAGGATACTCGTAAAAAGAAAAACCTCTAAAACTTTAACACTCCCTACCCATTTCCTAGGATGCTTAATTGAAAGTTCTGTCAACGCTTAGCACCAAGTGTCTTTGTTACATCCGTTCATGGGCTTTACCTGTAAAAAATTTAGTGAAATGTTTTCAAAGGCCTTTGACCTTGTGTCCTCAGAGTATCCTTCTTATTTGCCAAAAATGGCAACACTTGTAATGTTTAAACAATTTTAAACATTTTAAAAAAATTAAAAATCACTAAATGCAAGCGGATATGAGATATTTTACTAATAGCAGCCCAGATTTAGGAAGACCTTTTCCAAACTGGTAACAGAAATATATTCAGCTAGGGCATTTATGTTTGCACCTTACTACTTTATATGAAGCGCAGTGCTCCTTCAAGTCTTTGGGGTTTTAAATGCCTTTAGTGCATGAAGTCTGTAACTCCTACTTCTCAAAGTAAAAAGGCATAACAGAAGATGTGGGATGTACAAAATTTCAATGACAATCTCCTGTAGTATTATCCATTCATGGTTTTGCTTGCTATACAGCCATTTTGCAAAATGTTTGGATGTTCTCTTTGTACCTGGCTACCATGGTTTTGTCAAGATCAAAGCAGTCCGATAATAAATATAAAACAAGCTATTTGCTGTTTAACAGACAATGGGTACGTAAAGTACTACTGGTCTCAGCCTATAGTTTCGGGAAGGTTGGTTGACATCATTCTAAGGAAATGGGTGACAGTGTCAAGAAATCACATTTATCTTGATTTCCAGTGTTATCCCCTCAACAGAGAATGTATTTTTCCTGGACTGTAGGATATTAAAAGACCTGGCACAGAAAAATTGTCACATTTGGTGACAGAAACGTGTAAGGTTCAATATATATAAGATGTATAGAGAAAAATTAGTCTCTTGAATTATTTTAGTTTATAAGTCTTTGGGGTTCAAAAAGAAAAATCCATTGGTGAAGTTCTTTCCTCAATGCATGGTACACAGCAGTGAGATAGATATATGCTGTCTAAATATCTCTTTCTTAAAACACAAGAGATTCCGTGCCTTTTTTATTTTTCAGTGTCATACTTAAGTCTTCCAAGTTCAAACACGTACCAAAAGAGCTAGACTTAACAGAAGTGGTAGAAAGAAAGGGAGGCACAGCAATTCAAACATGTTTGCCTGTTGTGAATAAAAATGTACACCTCTATACAATGTAATATAAAACAAATACCATAAAACCTCCAAAACAATGCCCTCCCATCTGATTAGTTTCCATGCAAGCAAATTATGAGGTGATTATTTCAAAACCAGGGCAAACACAATCCTTTTCTCCCTTCATGTTCTAAATAACTGAAAACAGCCCATTAACATCATTTGACCCTAGGCCTCCACTGGAACACTTTGATTCTGATACGTGTTTCTTTCAAGGTGAGTCTCTCTCTGTAGTTTATGTTATGAATGTCTCTCCACCTGCTGTAAGAAGCTGAGTTTGTTGTAATGAAGTCTGTGATCCTTGTTGGACTTAGTGATTGAGCGCAAATTATGCTAACTGTAATAGGAAAGACACTGATACAGGGTGGGAGGAAGTAAGTGCTCATAATACACCAGGATGTGCTACGAGTGTTATTCAAATCCCTCCTTCTAAAAACATCGACACTGACTTCTTATTTAATCTTTTAGGATGATGACTAGATCTTTTTAATTACCTTTTGTGACTAGAAGTCTTCTTCTGTACATAATGATTTTAAAAGCCTTAGAGTACTGCTAGTAAGAAAAGGCTTTGTTTAACAATGTAATACTGCGTTGGATCCAATAATAGGGAATATGTCATTGGATCCATTCAGGAAGAGACTGATGCTTGTGTGACAGAGCAATGCTTCCCGCTGTGATCAGTGAGCTTCCCATGAATGCCATGGGAAGGCTTTACCTTCATGGACTCTTAACAACACAAGGAACACGTCTTACTAACTTCTCGCCACTTCGGAAAATACTCGCTCGAGCTCCAGGCAGCCCACAGAACAAAATGAACAGGTCCTAGCTATGCTATAACATCCATGTCATGGCTGTCAGATCATTTGGTAGAGGCACTGAAAGGAGGTTTCTCTCTTTCTCTAGAGGAACTTTTGTTGGGATTCCTAGGAATAGCAGGCGGATTCTCATCTTCTCAGCAACCAGGTCGTGCGTTGTTGCAATGTATGAAATTCTGTTTTGGTTGGTTGGTGACGCTCTCTTCTTTTGCCATAACCTGCTGCATTATTTCTAGTGAGTCCCAAGAGCGATGGATCATAATATTACTATCCTCCACAGATGAAGAGGTAGGTTTCTCTCACTGAGGGTTACTGTTTCAAGCCGTCTGCGTAGCCAGCAATGGCTACTGCCCAGGAAATCTCACAAATTTTCCTTTGTCATTAAAAGGGATAGAAATGTATTAGCCCCCCACATTCCTGCTGTTGCCAAGTGATTGTTCCCAGACCACACTAAGTTCTGAAATAATCACATAACTGCATGCAGCAACATCTCCTGCCTGGATCTATAATACTCAGGTTCGCTCTGCCATTTTTAATTTATTTATTTACCTTGTTGTTTAACTTTTTGCTCACTTACCACCATTTCCTCTTTGTACTAGAGTCCAAATTAGTATGATTGATTCATTACAGCACACTTTTCTTCTTACAAGTTTAGCTAAATTATGAGCTACCAAAAGCGTGTCTTTACCTCATAGTTTTATTTTATGACCACAAACCTTCTGAATATTGAAAAGCTTACATAAATTTCTCTGATATTTTATTGTGGCAGTGAACAACAACAGTTCTGGTGCTATAATTTTAAAAAATGTTATAAAAATCTAACAGTCCAATAATAAAAGATTATTGCTACCTGGTAATAAATGACTGACAGATGATAAGATTTTTAAAGTATTTCCTGAGAGACTAATTCATTTATTTTCTACCTGGTTTTGTCTGCTTTTTCAAAAAGCACGTTTGTGAAATCTATTTATGTCACAGCCGCCTACATTTTTCATCATGCTTTTTCTCTCTTATTTCCTTGGAACCTTTCCATCGTTTCCAGATGCAAAGATAAAATAAACAGATACCTCTGAAAATGATGATGTATCTACTTTCCAGATTAATTAGCGTTGGAGTAAGCATAGGACAGTTTAATGTGTCTTTTTTTTTCCCGGGAACCATGAGAAGATCATAATTTTCATGTATGGATAGCAATTACAAAACTTCTTGAAAATTCTATATTCCTACACAATTTTATTCCTATTTCTAAAAAAACCTAAGTAATTAAGCTTAGAAAAAGAAGACTTTTAAAGTAAATTCCAAGGACAAACCACTCTAGCATGTACAAAAATAAACATCAAATTGGATATCCCAAATGAGATCTGAAAGAAGAGAGAGGAGTACTCTAATCAGCTCTGTGAAAGTGCTCACCATTTTTAATAGCTTTTACACTTACCAGCTGCGTGCATCCTACAGCTGTGAATCAGCATTCCCCCAAATTGGGCTTCTTTTGTAAATGACAAGTAGCATGGCTTCTGCCTATGCCCTAGTGCTTTGAATAAGCACTCGCAAAGCAAGTCTGCATTGGTAAACTTCATCAAATTACCCTGGGAGATACAGTAAGTTTGATGCTCTGCTTCAGAATATAACGAATGACTTCTCGCCTAAACAGATGCGAGAAAAACTCAGTATGTTGTACCTGACAAATTATGTTATTAGTAGTATTTGTGAGCCAGACAATCTAGATCAAATGATTGTTTCATGGCAATGATATTTCATGTAAATAAATGTATTCAGCAATACTGTAAAATTAAGCTTTATAATACTTTTTTAAATCCTTACCTTCGATAAAAGTGAATACCTGGTACCATATCCACATGGATATTCCTCTGTCTTCTTTTTAAAGTCTTTTAAAAACTACTTTACAGACAAGCAGGACCAGAAACAGCATATGGTCCCTTTGTTATCTGAGATTCTTTGATGACTATTATGTCATCTGTTATCTCGTCTCTTTTAATTTAGTTTAAAATGACGTCTGTTGAAGAAAAAAGTAACAACAGTTTGTACCAGAAGAGTGTAAAAACACTCTCCTGGATGCAAAACAACAAGCCTAATGCCAATGTAGGGAAAAGAAAGCTTGGTCAGTGAATATTCCCTACTGATACTTGTCAGTCCTGACTGCCTGAATTCAAGCACCGACTGGCAGGAAACCCTTTAAGTTACCAATTCTGTGAACACTGATTATCTGGTACTTTCTTAAAAATATTCATAGTACCGGTTTCAACATCTCAGCTGTCAGTCATACCATACTCCTTCATCACAATTGCTAAAAAGAAAGTAAGTAATTAAAATGTGATAGTACATAACGTGTGGCTTGGGATTTTGGGAAGGTGAAAGAGAAGATGGAGGTACACTTACAAAGCTCCACAGTTCCTCTCTGCTCTGTTTAAAATCTATTAAAACCTTACCTTCCCTTTGTCATATAATGTGTTCATTGATCGTTCTTACCTACGTTGTACTTGGTCTTAAAACTGGCAGAGATAAATGTGAGCATAGCATTGGATATATTGGTAGACCCTGCTGAATTAAGCGGCAGACCGAGTGGCACTGTCACCACAATTTTAAATGTGTGCAATTTGATGAAGACAGTTAGCACCAGTCGCACTGCCCGTGTAAATACAGCTATTCCCCTTCACATGTTATTGCAGAATGGGTCACTGGTTTCTTAGTTATCCATTAAGTCCCATACATGCATGAATGATACAGTAGAAATGATATTTTCTTTGGCAACTCAGTTTTGTTTTCTTCAGTGAACCCAAGCGATGAAGCCTAGTTTTACAACTTTTATCTTGTTCAATTATTTCTGTCATGCCACTTCTTCAGACTAAACAATCTCCATTTTGCCAGTCTCTGCAGATATGCAAACCTCTCTCTTCCATTTAACATCTCTGTTGCCTTACGCAGTGCACTCCCCGACTTATTTATATTTTATCTCATTTTTGCCATGTCAGCAAAGAGGAGTAAAGGAAAAAAGGAAAAGGAAAACACCCCTTCTACCTAAATCACATATGGTATCAAGAAATGCCTAACTCTGAGTCAGGGCATAACCTTTTAAAGTAATTTTGTCTCCTGCATCCTCAGTTTCTTTTGCTTAAGGCCTTCAGTTTTCTCTTATGTCTGATTTAAATCATCTCGAACATGGCTTGAGAACTGCAGCACATCCAAAACTGCTGAAGGAGTAAATAAGAGCTCCGGATGCTCAACATACCCAAATACCCCTTCAAGCCGTTCTCTGACGTTCGTATTAGATATTGGGCATTACAAAAGTTTAATCTATAGAAAAATATCTAAGCAGTAGCACGGTGTCGTGAAAATTTGACTTGTTTCTTATAAACGTGTACCACAACCTCATTTAGGGCAAACCTCTGTTCCTTGGGAAGTCCTACTAACGATATATAGTTTTGGAAATAAACAGCCCCCCAAACTGTTCTATCGGGAAGGCCTGGAACAGCTTTGTCCTTCTGTCATATAGGTTGTCTGGCTGAAGGAGACCAGAATTGTAACCTGTAATCTTCAGACTCCTTCCAAGATGATCCCACTTGAAATAACACCAAGACCAGACTAGGAAAAAATGAAAAAGATATTTGAAGCATATTTTCGAAGGCAGCATGGAACTTAATGGATCTTAGCCATGTGCCTGAAAAATTCTTGTCCCAATTGGGACCTGATGTGGAACTTCTCAGATACTGGACTATCATTGAACCACTCAATCTTTATTGTCCTGTTACTGCTACGCAATATAAAGTAGTTATAACAAGTATATTTAAAAACTTGCTCTGTAGTTTTTCTGTAAATTCAACCTTCCACTACATATCTCTAACACAGATCATCTAATATATTCACATTATATCCATGTAGGCATTCATCTTATCAAATACAATGCAGAGAAATTATTTTTTTAATCACTTTTACAGTAAATGATTGTAACTTGGATTAGGAGCTTCAAAAATCAGCCAGTCAGTCAGCCTTGGGGATACTGCTGCTGGGCTGTCTGGAATAGATCATTATTTCTGGAACCTACCTCCTTATGTAGAGAAAGGTTTACCGTTACAGGAACTCAGCTGCACTGCTTTTTTTACACCATTACACTGGTTTTCTGGTCTTTTCAGGTAGATGAACTAACTCATTCTCTGTCTTATGTCCACTTAAGAATATCCTCCAGTGGCTTGACTGACTCACTGTGGGGATTTCTACTGATGACAACGGCATGTGGCCAGTCGTGACCAGATTAACTATGTGACCTCAACGGCCTACAGTGAGCTCTGTAAGGTTCTGTCCCCAGCCTCCCCTCCAGAGAGAAAACAGATTTTAGCCCACCGGTGCTCATTAATTCAGAAACGTCACCACAGTGACCGAAGCTAGCATCTCCACAGGGCAAAGTACTGTGCGGTTCAAACATTTATTTGGAACAGGTTCAGGGACGACCTCACTGTGCTCCATTTACCAGCGTAGCCATGCCTGCTGTCTTCTCAGTCCTTTTACCACAAGTTGGCTCTTTCCTAAGCCTAAAGGCTTATAGAATTATTTGATGTTTATTTTCTCAACATTCTACTTTTAACATTATTAAACGTTCCCTCCCAAACTTCCTTTGAAACCTTCTTGAGCCCTCTCTTAAGCACACGACAAGCAAATGGAATAACCTGACCACATCACATTTTAAAGTTTCTATGCAGAATAGACAAGCCACTCTGTGGATTTTCCTATAAAGATTTTAGAGAGAAATAAATTATATTAGATTATATTTCACTTGTAAACCATATTTGAACGTAACCCTCCAGATGGGAAAGGTCAGGATTGTACATTAACCCTTTGAACTAGATATCCCCTTTGAAAGATGAAAGTTTGGCAGTAAATGGACCCACAAGTTTTTGAATTATTTTGCATTTAAATCGTGGATTTCTTATTTTCATCCATCATTAACCTAATTGATCTCATTTAAACATGCAAATTGTGGCACTGAACTTTCATGTTCACAGATATTCTTTACTGTTTACAGTAACTATCCTTTATGTTTCATTTGTTTCAAGCATTCACTAATATGAAAAGCTTGAAGAAGATAATTTCACGTATTAACACAGTGCTTACACAATTATTGAGCTAAATAATTAAATAGAATAACTTCTTATTTACTTTTCATTCAATATGAAGAGGTGTACATGTACTGAAGCTGTATCTTTTAATTTGCATTCTCATTATTCCTATTTTTAACTACATCTTATGTTGGTAAGGGAGACAGAATGAAAAGCTGGTCACCAAAGTATTGAAATGACATTGAGATATATTCATTGTCCATATTAACATTCACACCGTGATTCAGGGATCAACAACCCCGAAACAACTGTTTGGGTAAAACACCAGAAGAGTATCTCAGCACGGGTGAGTCTTGGGTGGAAACCTGAATGTGTATAAAGGGTAAACTTATCTCACAATATAACAGGGAGTCAACTGGAAGATCTTGCAATTCTCTCATTCTCAAGGTCACAGCAGTCCAGCAGAACATCTTCATTGAAAGAGGAAAGCAGGAACACCACTCAGTTGACCCCTAAAGGATGGGAGCATTGGCAGCAAGAAATGGTACCTCTCTGTCAGACTCAGGTAACCATTTAAGAAAACATCTAGCTTTTCCTCAAGCTTCTAAAGGATTTAAACAGCTGGCAGATTTTCACTGAAGTGAAGGAAACCCCTGCTTGCTTAGGCTTACAGAGATTGTCTATGATCAGAGGGAGAGGTTTTGTGAGAGACCAAGGTCCTTCTGCACATCACAAAGAAAACATAGCCCTCTTGCTTTTTAAGCAGGAACAAAATGTGGCTTTAATCAACACGACCATCTAAGTTGTGAGATGAAGGTCAGATAGAGAAATCCACTTGAAAAGCTGAGATCTAAGAACCTGAGGTCAAGGCCTCCTGTTCTGTAGAGATGGAGTACATCCTGAAAACAATATTGCTATAGCCAAGCCCAGGTGATCAAGACACTGGCTGGTATCTTACACTAACCAGCTACTACCCTCCATTAACTCAGGATGGGAACTATACTTCATTGTTAAGGATACATGTAAAAAAGGGGGACAGGCCAGTGTTGGAGCAAAACCCAGTACTCTGGTGTCTGAAGCAAAGAAATTGTTCTTACAGCACCCACAGTCCTGACAAATCGCTCAAAAAAAATAATAAAATTGTTCTGGGTTTCCCTCTGGTGGCCTATTATTCGTACCTGGCTTTGTCAGGTATGCCTAGAGGAAGGACTGATAAGAGATGACAGTCTGATAATGAGTTAGTGTCTTCCAAAAGGTTGGGTCTAGTTAGCTATATGATGATGACAGCAGACTGTTTCCTCAAAAGAAGACCACTTATCCTAAATTTGTCTCATTCCTAGAGCTGAGTCTAAGACCTCTGAAAAATAAAGCATTAAAGCCAACTAAAGCATTAGGAGTATATCTGTCTGGAACAACAACAAAAAAAATCTGTTTCCTTAAAGGGAAATTTTCTTTGCCATTTGTTATGAAAAATATGCAATAGGATGGGGCATGCCAGAGAATGTGCTGCTGCATCTGTGTCATCATGTTACTCTTGAAAGAAGGCTTAAGCTTGAGATATTGACTACCTTCCACAAGTTCCACAGGTCTCTGAGCTGTCACAGTTCCCAAACACTCCAATTATTCTAAGATAAAATGGTTATAGCAAGAGAGGAACTCGTGCTAATTTAGAATAGAGAACTGTAAAGCCCTGGATGTGCAACATCTGCCCCTTCTGCGCTACAAAAAGACAGCCACAAAAAGACTGGTTGAGATACTCATCCTGAACATCCAACTAAGATATTTAAAATGTAACTAATTCATTAGAATTAAACATTAAGATTTAAGGAAGATTTTTTTTTTCTCTAAATACTGTTCTGATGTGCAACTGTAAGTGTTTTAGACCATAGACAAAGGGTCTAACAGCCATCTCTGCATGGCCCTTTTCTTGCCTTTTTTAAAATAATACCTTATTTCCCATAGTATTATATGAATGAAATATAATATATATTTCATCTTATATTTTCACATATTCACATATTGTTTTACATGCACACATACATATATATATTATATTTCATATATTTTCACTTATTTTTATTCAGAATGTATAACTGTAGAAACTGGTTCCAACAGAAACTTGAAACCACCCAGGTAAAGATATTGGGCTAAAGTCTCTTAGTGAGCATCAGGTAATGTAGCTCTTTGATAAAATTACTCTGCTTTACACCAGCAGAAATTCTAACCCCATCCTGTTGTCAGCGAAACCTCCATTTGTTAATACACAAGAAATCACAGTAGTACGCTGTTGTTAGCCACACACACACACAATTTTCTACATGGCTGCACAAGTGCGTCGCTGATTTGCTTATCTGTAGCCTGCTGCATTCAAGGCGTTTTGTTTACTTAATTCAAAATCAATAAGTTTATTTCCCGGACAATAGGCAACATTCTCTTGGAATAGCTGCCTAATTTTAAAGTCAAGTTCGGACGTTCATTGCAAAAGAACCTAGTAACAACCCACAAATGAAGAAAGAGCCTATTGCAGAAACATTGCTGGAATAGCCCGTAGAAGCAAGTTAGCTGATGGCTATAGACTTGTCAGACTGACAATTCACTGCACATCTGTGTCTGCCAATATAGAATTTACTCAAAATTGCCTCTCTAGACACTTCTTTACATAACACATATTTAGCTTATTAGTGCTGTCATTTGGGACTCTGGTCAGCTTTTGAGCAAAATTTGAGTCCGTTAGCACGGATCATATCACAGCTGCCATTTTAGAATCACGATGATTAGGTTTGAAGTTCAAATGATTTGATTTCCCTTTAAAGCTTCAAAAGCAGCCTCTGGGGCAGACTTACACAATTAATTTTTACTGAGGTCTGCTGGGTAATTTACTGTAGTCAGAGAATCTTCACTAAGGTAAGGTAATTACCACTGGGTAATTTTACGGCACTCTCTTCAGTAGGAAGCAACATGTTGGCTGGCTTCTGCTCAGATAAGACCTGGAGGAAAGTGAAGATGCTGGGAAACAACACATGTCTGAGACATTGGGAAGGATGAGCGGAATTCACTCACTTCCCAGATGCGGACCTGAAGTTGTACTTGCCCTCAAAATGTCTTTACAGGAGTGTGTGTGAGGACTTACAGTATACAAACCTGCAAATATTGTACCGTGAAGCTTTCAAAACTGAAGTTCTGCACCTGTGATTCTTTAATACGGGAACCAAGAATGCATTCTTTCTTTAGTTTGAACGCAGAAGTAAACAATGAAACAAAATATCCCTCTGAGATTTGTATTTATCACTTACAAGAAGCACTTCCTAATAATCAGTGGCAGCTAGGCTGACAAGCAAACTTCAGAGTGCAGCCACGGGGGATACAAGTCTATTTTAGGTTCACTGTTGACAGTAAGGGTCAGAGGAAAAATAAACTCAGCACGCAGTGTCATGCTACCACAAACCTCTGCTGGCCAAGCAGAAACTAAATTATGGCCAAACCTTTCATCACAACAGAAAGACTTGGGCAATTGGGCTGCCCTGCAGTGCACAGAGCATGACGTACAGACGAACAGGATTAAGCGCAAGTGACACATAACATAAATTAGTGATAAATACAGCTCAAAAGATTGGAGGAGCTAATTATGCCACAGTCTGGAGTGGGGTACGGTATGCTTACCCCAACAGCATCCCTGTTATTTTAATATTTGAAGTCTGCAAAATTAATCTGGAAAGCCCTGTGAAAATCAGGACCGATCATGGTCTCCTTCAAGATATCCTTCTTTTGGTCAAGCTATAAATAATATAGGTAATCTCTACTTCTGGACCTAACCATTAAAAAAAGAGAAAAGAGCAGCAGGAGGCCTCGGACATTACTTCTATTACATACACATTTATGCACTAAAAGACAATAAAAACTTTTTTTATCTTAAAAGTTTAATCCTCAGCTTCATTTCATGTACTGTAACACTACTGGGGAAAGCTGTTTTGATTGCTTTATCACACTAATAAAAGCTAAGATTTGTGTAAGGGGAAGAAGAGGGAATAAAGTATATTCCATATTGATATCACTGCTGATGGCATTACTGGCTTTCGTTTTGTTAAGTTTACTTCCTATTAAAGCTGATGATAAAAGCAGCTGTGTGGACTCATAAGCACCTCTATCTACATCTCTCCATGGACTCATTACAAATATCTGTTTCATATAGTCTCATCGTCTAGGACAGATTTAATTTTATTCTATCTTTCACTAGGCATAAATAAAACCTGTCATTCCAACAATTGTGTTGCTTTCCTTTTTCTCTACCTATCATCCACTGGATGCAAACACAGTCTTGCAATTCCTACTGTTCTGTTGTTTTCCTTTGCTTTTTTTTTTGTTTTGATTAATCCAAAAATGTTTTGGCCATTGTCAGGGGACAGTTGCTTGAAACAAGGCAGACTTTTTTTACTTTCAAGCAGAATTATACAGGACAGAAAAGGTTAAACAACTTATTATTGCCTTTTTTTCCTAACCTGTGATGACACACTGATAATTCGTAAGGAACTTCCATGTACTACAGATAAAATTCTTCAGATTTTAGGAAGGTGTTTAAAAACCAAGTGCAGTTCTAGTGGGTGATGCCCAATCATTGTGCATCCATTCTCTCCCAAACTAATGCTCGTTCATGCTGTTCTGTTTGACCATTTTAAGGTACTTGCTTATCATTCTCTGCTCATCCGAAATACCCCTGGGACATTCAGAACAAGTGCCCTGTGGACCAATGGCACACTACTTGGTTGTGATTTCGGAGCCTACAGGACGTCAGATTAACAAATTCTCCTCACTTTTTTCATGGGGTCCCATAATTCAACCGTTTTGTCAGCACTATTTTTGAACTCCTGTCAGGTGGCATTGAGGATATATTGGGTCAGCTCACATTGGGTGCTGTGAGCATGCCTCTCATTAATACAAATAGGATGTTTCTTATATGTTTGAAGTCTTATAGATTGATGGAAAAAAGTCAGCAGCTTCCAGTGACTGCAGTAATACCCATGATGATGGTGAGCAATACCAGGGGAAAAAAAAATCAAGGGGCCCAGTTCCAGTGCGATGTACTCCGTTCTGAGTCTTTGGGATTGCTCTAGTAAATCATCCTTCTCCTCTTTTTCCTTCAAGGCTCTCTGCTGAACCACATCAATATTTCCCTGAATCTCCTTCTCTTTTTACAAAGTTTCCTTTAGAAAATTGCCCAATATAAGACTTCTCAGTGTGTTGATCATGAAAATGTAGGTGGTAAAGGAAAGGACAATAATGGCCTGTTCTTAGTCTCCTTGTCACCAGTAATAAAATACTGTTTTCTCCATGTTTTTAAATGGTATTTCCATCCCCCTTCTAAACTTGAGCTTCTTTTGGCACATTTCTCACTTATCTTTCCATGTATAATGACTTGACACTAGTGCTGGAGAGTATTAAATTGAGGTGGAAAATTAATGGAGCAAGCAGGAATGACAGAGAATAATTACTTATGCATTGTGGCTTTTGATAAGTTGGAGGGGGCAGTAACATAAAGCACATTAGTAACTGTAAACACTCGGTGCAGTCTGTCCTTGTTAGAGAACTTCAGTGAACCCGCAGAGAAGAGAGAAGGCTCTTGTTCAAAACATGAAGCAACAGGCATAGAGGAAGGTGCACCCCTCTGCTATTTAGCAAGGCAGTGTCTTGCTGCCTAGCGCGCAAATGGGAAGGTAACAACAAATATTCAAGAAGCATTATATACGGGAGGCCACAGAAAGGCTTCTTTGCCTTATGATCTTACGATGCCCACGCAAACCAGCACCCTACCGTTACCTTGAATCACGTTACATTGCAGCCACTGTGACTCAGGTCAAAACTCCTGTAGCTCTCCTATTTCTGTATCTACTGTTCCATTCAATTTGGTTCATCTCCCGTAGTGCCACCATCTTGAGCAGGCACTGAAGGAAGAGCAAGCAGTTTGGAAGTGAAGGCATGGGCCAGCTCAGTGGCTGATGGTTGTGGGATTTAGAATTCAAGGAAATAAAGCTGTTAAGGATTCATGTCACTAGTACAGATGCCATTTGAACATGTGAGGGGAGCCAGGTGTTTAATAGCTGTTTGGTGAAGAAAGGCTTTGAGCTCCCTCAGTAAAATGATGGGTAGAATGTTTCAGAAAACAGTTGCTTTCAGTACATATTACTTGTGGATGCCAACCCACATCCTCCTAATTTTCAGTCTTTTTTGCAGATGGCATTTTTAGCAACGCTGTCAGCTTCTATGCATGGAGTGCTTTTGCCATTACTGCATTTTACATGTGCTACAAGTCTTAAATGCTTATAGAAATATCCCTGTTCAGAAACAAGTTATGTATGTCAGCAGTCCTTGACATGGTATTTAGGGAGCTAGCTGCAGTTACTGGAAGCTTGTCTGCTTTATGGACAAGCTTCTCTGCTTTATAACAGGTTGATCGCACCTACCTTAGAAACAGATTCATGAAAGGTCTCTCTCCTTCACCTGGTCTGACAATATTTTGCAGATGCCTGTTTTTGCTAGCTGGCAATCAAAAGTACAGGTGTTCTGCAGAAATCCAAATAGCTGTACCCTGAAGAATGGTGGGTATAATGCAAGCGAATATGAAAATGTCATCTGACGGTGAAAAGGTGTTCTCCTGAGTGTCTCACAGTTTATAAGTGAACAAAACCTGACTCAACCGACAACATGACTTCAGAGTAGGGCGCACAGATACATAGGCAGGTTCATTCAATTTTGAAACAAGGCACTGTGGAAAACAACAAGTTCCCAGGAATCCTATATGAAAAAAATAAGCCAATATATAGAGATACAAAACAACTGAAGTTTGGATTATCTAGAGTAACATCCTGTACAGACAAGGCCTAAAGATAAATTCTGATGGGCTTTTCCTCCTGGTCTAGTGTTATTAACAGCATTACAAAGAATTTCATTAGCAGGATTCAAAGTTACTGAGGCAGTCTGCTTCAAACTCTGCTTCTTCATACCCTTGTTTCAAGTTTCTAGATACTTTCAAGGAAAATTGTGAACTACTGTGACCTTGATTTTGAAGAACTCCTCCACATTGCTACAATGATAAACCAAAAAGACAGATGCATCTCCTCTCTACCACTTCTCAGAGTAAACCAGGAACTTTGTCCCGTAGTGTTTCCGCTGGTAAAGCTCTCATTAAACTTTTTAGGTTACTCTTGTAAAAAAAACCCAACTAAACAAACCAAAAACTCCAACCAACCAAATACAAACCACAGAAGTTAAAAGGAAGATGTTACCCATTCACACAATACCAAATATTTTTATAATTTCCCCACAATAAGGACTCTGTAACAAAACAAAACTATAAAAGCAAGCATATATAACTTGTATTACTTACAGTGTATTTCTAGAACCTGCATTGCTATCTGAGGTGTAGAGTTTAGGGACTCATGATCTACTCTGCAACTTACAACTGCACCGTCATCATTGCGATCTGCTAGGAAATCCAGCGTGCTGCTGACTGTGAATGTTTTACGATTTGCATCTTCTTCTTTTAAATATTTAACATCTGAAAGAAAAAATAAACAAAAAAAAATTCTCTCCAATATTTCTAGGAAAAGTAGTCAAGCGTTAGACAGCTAAATTATCTACCGCACTTGTTGAAAAAACACATCTTTCACACTTGTATTGATCTCTTTAGAACAAAAGTAATTAGACTGTAGTTATTCCTCAATTTTCTCCAATTGTCAGAACTGAAGATATATATTTAAAAAGAAAATTTTAAAATCGGTTACATGATACTGCACCCAAACAGAAATTCCTTTCACCGTTATCTCTTATATGTTTAGGCCCAAATTTGACAGAAACTTTCTCTGCAGTTCATTAGAAAAAATGTGGTCTTCTCCCACCCTTACTTTCCTTAAGTATTCACACTGTCAATAAATATTAAGTTTTCTAAGTCCATGCTTATAATCTTCCATGGAAATGCAATACATGGATATTACTGAAGCCATGGGAAATAAGGGTTGCATGCATGTAGGCACATCAATCCTGCGTTTATTTTATTCATTGCTTATTCTATTCTTTGTCTAGAATTATGCTAATTTATGAATTAAATTAAACCAAAGTACAGATATCAATGGTGATGAACAACTGTAAATGGAGCATGTCATGGTATTTACAGGAATATACAGACAAGTCCCAAGAAGACTGGAAATAAAATTACTTCAAAGAGACCTTCCACTCACTGGTTTATATTATGCTAAATTGGTCTACTGCTTTTGTGCAGATTCGGTTAAAAATCTCTTTGACAGTTTTCAGCCCAGATACTAGACTGCAGGGAGCCGACAGCTATACTTAAGAAAAATTCAACCCAGCTCAAGGTTAAGGTTCAAATTTGTTGTAGAACATACATGTTAGATCAGAACTAAAGATCCAAAAGACTGAGCACTTATTTAAAAAAGTTTTGATGTATTAACTGCAACATGAGATCTTCTTACACATGCTTTAGAATTGTTTTACTTGCTTCCCAACTACTTATAATACTTACTGGTTGTAATTTACTTCGTCAAATTTTCAGCAAAATAGTAAGCTCGTTATATTGATTTGTTACAATGAAAGCTTTAAAAGACATAAATAAATACATAAACATATATATTAAATTACACTGAGATTGCATGTGTCCTCTGTGTCCTAAAAAAAGAAAAAGTGAGAGGATTCAGTTTTATAAATTATACTAAATCCCATTAGAGAAGAAGATGACCTAAATAAAATTGCCATGAAATATCAATTTTAGAAAGCAAATCTTAAATGGCTTAAGCTACATCTTTTTAGATTAAAAATACCTCTGATATCAGAAAGGTGGTCTTTTTCGTTGTCTCCAGATAGATGAATACACCACACAGTTATATGATTCCCATTTTCCCCTAAGAAATAATTTTTTCTTGCATACAAGCATTTTTCTGCCTGTTGGTTGCTAAGCTTTAAGAGATTTCAATTTCTGCCACCGTGACTACTAATATTCAGGGATCACTAGGTGAGAGAAATATTGACCAGGGCTAAAGCAAAGTTATTATAGCCAAACAACAAATGTCTCCACTAATATTTAAAGCAAACACATGAGATTTTGTTCCCAGAGTTAGGTTCCCAAATTCAATAATAAGCACCTATATAGATAGCCTTCTGCTTATAAGTAATGCACACATCCCTTTGCTTACTGACTTCAGGCAGAGGACAAACAGCCCCTGAAACATCAACAACTTCAATTTCAGTGAGAGGCCGTGGATGTTTAATCCTTTAGAAAAACAAAAGCAGTTAATTTCCTAAACGGATGTTTAGAAGCTTTTCTCTAGACACCTACTGTTTGGAAGATTTCAACTCTTAGTGTTAACGACCTCTGTAAAAAGGATGGTGATACTATTCTATAAACTGTTGACATCCTCATCAACAGAAATACTTAGCTTGTCCACTTTATCAGCTGTATCTGCTTAGATGTTTCTTCATAGCAAAATGAAGGTGTGATTGTAATATATGCTAACTGAATGTAAGCCCACCTGGATGTAAGAGCAGCGGAGGTCAGGTAATGGGTATGTTACCGTACGCTAGCATTCAGAATATTTACCCATGTTTTTTACAGAATTTTTAAATATATCTACCGTAGTCCATTCTTTCATTTATTGTCTTGATCCTTCACTCTCCTAAATACCCCCTTGAAAAAAGGTTAAAAAAAAAAAAAAGATCCATCACAGACGCACTTTCACTAGAATGAAACAGGTTGGGGGATGACTAGATAGAAACTAGCTTTATAGAGGAGGAACTGGGGGTCTTGAGGATAGGTTGAACATCAGTCAACAGTGTGTCTTTGCAGGGTTGAAAGATAAAAAGCAACTGCCCTGCATTAATGATAGCATAGCCAGCAAATCAAGGAAAGTGACTTCTCTCTTCAGCTCTTGCATGGCTGCATCTAGAGTAGCAGGCCCAGCTTTGGGCTTTCCGGTACAAGAGAAATGTCAACAAACCCGAGTAGGTTCAGCTGAAAGCCATAGAAATGGTCAGAGGAGGGAGCATACAATGTACAAGGACAGCTTAAGATAGTAGGGTTTGTCCAACCTGAGGAAGAGAAGACTAAAACCAGATCAAAGTGACGCCTTAAAGTACCTAATGCATGGTCATAGAGAAGAAAAAGCCAGAGTCCTCTCAGAGGTGTACTGCAAAAGTTGAGGGGCAATGTACACAGGTTACACCAAGGCAAATTCTGATTATATATCATGAAATATCTATAATTATATATAATGAAATATAATGAACATTTTCCATAATAATACTTTCAAATACTGAAACATCTAGCACAGACAGACTAGGATTCTCCATCCTTGGAGATTTTTCAAAGTTGAATTGGAGAAGACCTTTAGCAACCTGATCTAACCTTTGAAGAGAGGCTGGGCCATATGAAATCTAAGGGTCAGCTATGGGCCCACTTCTATGACTCTTCAGATAGGTAGATATACTTGTATTAACTAATACTAGTTTATATCTCATAACTGTAGATGTTTGACAGTGAAAATAATAAATAGAAATGATAGAATGTCTGTCATTCATTGTTCATTTATAAAAGCACATACTTGTAACATCCATATAGACACACTCATCTTTTAAAAAGATGGCTTTGCTGTTTTCACAAGGCAAATGCAATTTTTCTTTACATTTAAAATAAAGTTCTGCCATGAAATGGACTCATTATCTAAAACATTTTCGTCTTCATTTTAGAGGTTTATCAAGGCAAAATGTTCACTGCCCCTCTGAATTCTTTGTCTATACTAAAAACAATACAAAACTAATGCAAAAATGTCCTAATCTGTTGCAACAAAACAAACTGATATTATCTTACTTATTTTTGAAGGAAAATTTTGCTAGGGGAAAAAAAAAGAAAATACATTAAAAAATATTCCCGAAACCTAAAAATAATTTTTTACATAATATTGTTGAAATAACATCTAACAAATTTTGTTGAAAGAATAGATAATTTTTTAACAAAAGTTATGTATTTAGCTTCTCCAGTGTTTTTGCTTTTAATAATCTTCCAGAAATGTCAATAGAATGCTAAAGTGCAGATCGCTTTGTTAATTTGGTGCATATATGAGAGATAGAACACTAAAGTAAAAGGTATGGTACTCAGTGCTTCACATTCAGTCTCTCTCATTACCAACACTTACTCTATCAAACAGTATTCCTTTACCAGATGATGATTCCTTTTTTGAGTAATAGCAACGGAGCTTCAATTTTAGAATGGCTTTTTCCCCTTTGGTGCGACTCTGAACTCCGTGCATCATTTATATTCTTTTGCACCATGTATAATACACTGTAACACAATTGGATTTACTGGTGCTAGACAGACGAACTCCTAACCTTTAATGTCAGCTGCATTAGCATATAATTTCATATCTATTTTCTCAGATTTATCATTTCACCTTTTACAGTGCACAAAGCTAATGTAACTTCTGCTGATGCCACTGCAAACTGGTTAGGTTATTTTATTTCTAACCTTTGTGAAATGGCAATGTGCTCTTCAGAAGACCTAGAAAACTAAACTGAAATGAATGTGCTCAGTACTTTCCTCTCATTTCTGGTTTTTTTTTCCCTTTACTGTTTTTTTTCCACACGTCTTCTTTGTCCCTTCCCCGCCCCCTTTTTTGAAAAAGCATCCCTTTAGGAACCGCTAAGAAAAGCAAATTAGTTACAGAGTGAAATCACGAAATTGCTTGCTTGGCTTCAATTCCATGACAACTGAAAGAAAGGCGAAGTTATTACACCTGATTTTAAAATAGAATTTTTAAAGTAACATATTTTCAGATGAGTTGCCTTGCTTTTAGGCCAACTGTGCCAATGCTTCTCTTAAAGTATTAACTTCGCTTAGAGTGATTTTCAATCTTTATATTTCTTGAATATAAATATTCATCCTGTCATCTTTTCTAGAGCACAGAACCGATGCTGTGCCATGTGTGCTAGCTGTGCTGTTAAATTCTTTTTAATTACATTTGATGAGATGGTACTTTTCTTTCAGCAATCTCCTCATATTTCCCACTGGCTGGAAAGAATGGTACTCTGTTTCCTCATTTTCCTGTCTTCTTCAACACTATTCTGATTTTCATGCGAAATCTGAAGATGCTTCTAGAATAGAGTGGGTTCCTTGGACAATCAACTGCAATTTCCTTTATTTCCCAATTTTATATCACAGCTCTGGTTGTGTACATTGAACTGTGGTAGAGAATAGCAAAGGAAGATTAATGGATTCTGTAATTAATGCTGTAACTGTGCTTGAGGCAGTTTATTGAGCTAAAAAAATCCACAATGTCAGACAAACATGAGGCAAAGCACACAAAAGTTGGTTGGTTTTTAAAAAAAGCTTCTCAGAAAAGGTAGATTTTTAGTTATTTGTTGATCTGGTCTTAGAGAGGAATGACTAGAGATGACATGAACAAATACCAATCCCTTATCCTTTTTATTCATATGCTCTATAATGGGCACCTCAGTTGGCTGCGGTAGATGTGACTAAACCTTCTGTTATAGGAATCTCTCTCCACCCATTCACCAAAAAGGATTTTAAACTCTCCCAGCATTTATGAGAATATGGACTAGAAAACTAACTTTTAAGAATATACAAAGTGAAAGAGAAGACAGAAGAGAAATAAATAGCTTTTATATGCAACTCTCTACTATTTGACGGCATCCCCAAAGGCAAATCCCTGCTTTCAGCTTCGGTTTTAGGCACTCTATGACTTTTGAGTTACAGCAGAATTTGTCCAACTCCCCCCAGTTCCTGTGAAGTTCTACTCATCCCCTTCGAAGCCTGTCTTCTCCCTGCTCCTCACCACCCACTCTCAGCATCCTTGCCTCAGCTGCAGATTCCGTTTCCCAACGCAAACTCCTTCAATTGCTACGTCCCGACTCTTACTCACTAGCGCAGGCTCTGAAGGTCCCCTAAGGGAAGTGCAATCTCTTGTCTCCTCCAGACAGTTCTGCCTCACCTGATCACTTTACTTAGAGGAGTGTAACACAAAACTGGCAATTGACCAAATCAGACATATGTCATATTAGGAAGGCAAAAAGAAATGAAAAGGTAAAATATCTGGGCTGAATGGTATGGCTGTGATAACTATACTCCATAAAATGTGTCTCTATGAAGCATCACAGTTGAGTTTATTACGCTGAACAGAGTTCAGAGCAATTCAAACATCAGTTTTTACGATCTGAAGAAAAAATAAAAAGATCGTTATATAACCACTCCAGTAATTTACAATCAATTCCTTATCTACATACTATCACTGATACATTAAATGGTTGAATATGAGAAACTTTACAAACAAAAATTAAAAAATATAATTCTAAATAACAGGTAGTTTTGACAATTGGACCAAATTACATCAAAGTCCTTTTAAATACCTTTAACTTCTTTGTCGTTCTTGAACCATCTGATATCAGCTGCTGGTTTACTACCAGAAGTCTTGCAAGTCAGCTGCATCCTCTCTCCCTCCATAACTGGTGAGGTAAATCCAGTAATTTGTGGCTTCTCAGGAACACCTAACAAGCAAACAAGCAAAAAGTCTCTGATAGTGTCAGCTGCTGCCATGAATATACGACCATCTTAAAGTTCACTTTTTCATACGCTTTAAATTCTGGAAACAGAGTAATTAGTTCCTTGCCTTCTACCAAAATTGAATGTCAGTGAATCCTGTTTCCTTCTGCAAATAAACTGTCAATCTGAACTGCAGTTGATTCTTAAGAATTAAAGAAAACAGAAATTATCTAGTTTTCTAAGGGAAACAGATTGTGTTCTAAAAACTGTCTTACCTACATACATTCTGCATGCAGGTCTAGTCTGACTTGCTATTCTAAAGTTTAAACTGGTCTGCACAGCCAGTAGGGTGACAAAGTATATTAGAAGTACAGCTGTGAAAATAAAATGTAGCTGACAACAAAAAGCTGAACTGATCTAAGTTCAGAACAGATGTTTAAGCATGAGTTATGATGATTTGAATACAAAATCCAGGGAAAAGACAGGATGAAAATAAATACAGGAGTTACTTTATCTTCAGAGAACACATAACTAAAAACCCAACAGGTATAATCACAATCCTATTGTCTATGCAGATTTCTTCAGCTGAATCCAAGATCTTTGGAGGAGGTCATGGCATACTATACACATATTTCAATGAACCGTGGAAGATTTAAAAAAAAAGTTATGAAAAGAACTGGGAAAAATTTGATCACTATGTATATAAATCCATTTGACTTCTGAAAGCACAAGACTAACTTATTTTAAAGTGATACTCATGACCGTCACTTTAAAATCTCTGAAAATGTCATTGTTTTAACTTGCATCTGCAGCACTTTGACGCGTTCATATTTGTGGTTAGATAAAGGGATTGGTCACAGTAATTGATCCTGTGCCCTGCATTTCACAATTTGGTTTGTTTACATCTCTTTTCCAATATGAGAGATTATGTACATAAAACCCAAGCAGCAGCACCTATTGCATAGTACATTTCTGTAATAAATTTACTCCTCTCTTTCAGGACAGAAAATGGTGTCTACTATAATACCTTGACACTTAAATCTTCTAATCCATAACAGAGCAGTCAATAAAGAGATTATTAGTACATAGAAGGATAGTTTATCTGATTAAAAGGTGTAATACATTTCAATGGAAAATATCTCCATCTCAGATAGAAAGTATTCCAAGAGTTTAAAATGTTGCTTTGTTGCTTTGAAATAGAAAATTACAAATATAAAATGAAAAAAGGTATCTTAAATCTTGCAGCTTTCTTTCTTGGTAGGTAAGTAGCTGACATTGGGAAAACTGCATTAAACCTCCCTCAAAATGAAGGTAAAACTAAAAGGACTGTGAAAGATCACTTTACTTTGGTTAATAAATATTGACTAAATGTTTTTTTTTGTCTTTTAACACCTTTCTATGTCTTTCTGCCGTTTACAATGTTGAACTGGTCTACTCGTCTATTGTTTAGATCACGAGATGCCTCTACAGAAAAGAAGGTGTAGGCAGTTGTTATTCCAGAATATTCTGCTTTGAGTGGGTATTTTTTGTCCTTAATGGCAAACTTTTGAAGATTTTTGTAAAATAGTCTCACAGGGAGTGAAAGGGAGATGTATTTCATATCCCATGCACAAAACCAATTCCCTGGCTGGATTATTGTGAATATTACTGGCACAGAGAACACCTTACATTAGTCCCATTAAATTCAACTGTCTGCCCGTCTACATATAAAAATAAAACAAAAAGAAAGAAAGAGTCAAGTTCAGGGACAGGAAAAGGAGAAAAGAATAAAAATCAATCTCTGAAATCACATAACCTCTTAGGTACGCAGGTGTGTTTCAATGAACTATAGCAATTTTGTCTGATTGGGCTACCGACATTCATAGAATCATATAAAGTTTCAAGCAGAAACTTTATTTCCTGGGCATCTCTCGAAATCTATTGCTTTTCTATGGTGTATCTATAACCTTTGGGGAAAACAGCAGAGCATTTAGAGGATAAAGCATAAAAGAAGCAGCAAACCCAGTGAAAATATGCACTTTATAGACAAAAAAGAAAGCAGAATGAGCCAAGAAAATGCACAGCTAAGGAAAAACGATAAAGCTCTAAAGCCCGTTTTGATTTCATGCTTTCTGATTTTCTCCCCTTTGCCCTATACAATACATTGTTAGGAGATGAACACATGCACCTTCTTTGCACTTCTGGTGCTTGGGATGTGGAGGTTACGTCCATTTTATGGAGCACTCATACCTTGGTATTTGTGTGCTCCCTAATTCATTATCCTGCCACCGCACAAATAGTAAGAGACATGTTATTTTTCAGCACAGCAATATGAAATAATAAATATCAGCGAAACAAGATCAGACGTTTACATGTATCTTCTGCCAAGCTTTAGAAAAGTTCATTCTTATCATAATTTGCCAAAGCCTGAGAAGTTTACCATTTGCTTCTTTATGCTCAGCTATTTATACTTACCGAGAACGGTAAGAAAAGCCTTGGAAGTTTTGACAGGCATAGTAAATAAAGAGCAGGTGTACTGCCCTTCATCCGACAGAGACACATCGCTGACACTGATACTCAGTTCATGCCATGAAGCTCGGACCAGCTCAATTCTGTTGTCCCTCAGAGCTGAAAAACAAAAATTCATGTCATAAGGCAGGAAACAGCACATTAATAAAGCGTGGTATGTTAGACAAGAGGCTCTATGAAGCAGCCTAGTGAAATCACACCCCAGAATACAGGGATACGGACACAGTTGTCTTTAGGCGTAGTAGTTTGTTTTCTCTATGAAATAAAGCACAAGAGTTCACCAAGTTTCTGAATAGTGTACTAAGTGACTTGTAATGTATATAAACCTAGAAACTAAGGGACTTTAGTTATCTCTGATCTTCCTCGGAAAAAAACAACATTGACTGCCCCCTAACAGCTTTGTTCAGTGCCTAAAATAACTCCTTCCTAAAACCATTTTTTTTTTCATATTTAGAAATGTGAGTGAACATTGAGAATCCTGTTTCATCTACTAACAAACTATCTTTTCAATTAAGAAGTCTAGCATTGTGTAGTTTGCCTACAGATTTTTCTCACGTCTACTACCACTTACATGGAACTGGAATATCAGATTTCTTGAACACTGAAAGGCTATTTCTTATTATGAATATATTGCAAGTTCCACTTCTACATGCGTATGTAATACATTTAAAGATTTTAGGTAATTAAGTATAGCGGCTTTACCTTTTTGATTATGACTAAAAATCTGATCTTCCAACAGAAGATCCTTCCTAACAAAATTTTGTTTGCATGAAACCACTGAGGGAAGAGTAGCAGGTAGGGAGGTTTACTTAAATTCAAAATGTCACTTTAGCTAATGCATTAAAATTGTAATTATATTAAAGCCTATATTTAGATTAACCCACATTTTCAATTTAAAAACAGTCAAGCATTCCCAAACATTCCATTCCTCTGAAGTCAAGCTGTTTCGGGAATCTACATATATTAATCGAGTCTTTCCACAGGAGAAATACTAGTATCAAAAGTAAGTAAACACCATAATTCTCCTACGTGAACAATACAAAAGCCTATATAACTCAGGAAGTTTTGCTGTATACCTCTAGATTCAAATCTTTCACCTGGCAGTGTTTGAATCTTCAGTGAGTCTATTTGTACAGTAAGCCTCTGATAGTCAAAAGTAAAAATAATTACTGGGAGAGCTATGCTTTGATTTGTGAGAAGAACCAAGATGTTCAATTTCCTAAGGCTGTTCTCACCTCTTTCTAAAGTCCCCAAAGGCTCTTATATTTGTTTCTCCTAACATTTACATCTTCCAATGATAAAAATGAGCTTTACTGTGGTTCTATGGCTACTAAATCGTATATTTCTGACCCATTGCAAGGGTCTCCAAGTGCTGTCAATACAGGAAGACTTACACCAAAATAAGCAGCTACAATGAAGACTCAGCAAAAATGTGACTCAGATTTGGTGTCTTCTAAGGCTACCATTCAGGTTTCTTTACAATGATTTCAAGATTAATTTATTGTTTATTTCAGGGCAGGCCAGCTAAAGTTCGACTTAGTCTCTGTAGGGTCTGATGACTGAAAGGTGACAGCTTAAGCAGACCTAACATAGAACTACACCATGAGCTGCTCCAAGGCACATCAAAGTGACTGAGATTGTGTGTAACGGACACATTCCAAACATAACTGAGACAACTTCTGGCCAACCACAGCAAGAAATAAATACTTGTGTAGTATATAATATAAAATGCATATAACGATGGAAAACAGGTGCAACGTTACAGCAAAAAAGCAAGCAAAACAAAAGCCACAAGATTAAAAGCTATGTACATATCAATATGCTGACATAACAGCCAAGCAAAACAAGCTCAAGAAAACAAAAAGTACATAGAAGCAAGCTTCTACCAACCCAGAATAGCAGGCAAAGCTGATGACTGTGGCTTTACTAGCCAAAAGTCCTCACAACAGTGAAGCTGTTGCTATCTTTGAGGAAGTAGATGGAGACTCAGAATTCATTTCTCAGCATTTCAATTCTAGTCAGATGCAAACTGAGCGGACATAAGAATGGTAGTTTATTTCACATTACCAGCCTTTCAGAAAAAAATATTTTCAAAATGACCCAGTGCTTCCAAATGGCTTGATTACCACCATACCCATACATGTAATTTGGAGAACAGCACAGGAAATAAAAAAAACCAACCAACCAACCAAAAAAAACCCCAAAAAAACCCCAA